>NC_054481.1:46385879-47760046 GCF_017639515.1 Carcharodon carcharias
ATATCTAGCAAAAAGGAAGATGGTTGCGGTTGTTGGAAGTCAATCATCTTAGTTCCAGGACATCACTGCATGAGTTTCTCAGGGTAGTGTCCTGGGCCTAACCACCTTCAGCTGCTTCATCAATGACCTTCCTTCCATCATAAGGTCTGAAGTGGGGATGTGCGCTGATGATTGCACAATGTTCAGCACCATTCGCTACTCCTCAGATACTGAAGCAGTCCATGTCCAAATGCAGCAAGACCTGGGCAATATCCAGGCTTGGGCTGACAAGTGGCAAGTAACATTCGTACCAATCAAGTGTCAAGCAATGACCATCTCCAACAAGAAGGAATCTAACCATCACCCCATGATGTTCAAAGGCGTTACTATCACTGAAACCCTATCAATACCCTGGGGGTTACCATTGACCAGAAGCTGAGCTGGAGTAGCCATATAAATACTGTGGCTACAAAAGCAGGTCAAAGGTGAGGAACCTTCCAGCGAGTAACCCACCGCTTGACTCCCCAAAGCCTGTCCACCATCTACAAGGCACAAGTCAAGAGTGTGATGTGTCAACTCACTGGGGATAGTGCACTTTAAATCAAGCCCCACTGTTCCCGAGCCGCAACAAATGTGAAAACTTTGACCAAACCACCAGATTTCCCCAATTCTACCTAACTGTTTAATTTAGGTTAACAAAATACGAGCACCAGGTTTGTAAAATTAATAAGTAAATAACTGTTTATTGAACAAATTGTCTTTAACTAGTGGTGAAAGAAAGAAATTTGAGCTGCCAACTTCTAAAACTGTGGGCAGGATTTTATGTTCAGCATGAACATGCCCGAGCGTAATATTAATGGGAGGCGTGTGTCCCAGCATCATCACGCACCCTTGCGATATTTTGGTAGGCGCGTGTGCAATGAAGACGGCGGCACGCCCACCATTAATTAACAGGCCAGTTAAGGCCCTTGAGACACCAAGTTTCTAGGAGTTTACATAGCCCGTGCGATTTTCAGGACACAGCATGGGCGGAACGGGCAACTGGGTAGGCCACATTTTCAAAAACCTCATCCATGGGCGGGATAAGAGGGGTGAGTGGGCTCACTAATGCGAGTTGTTTGTACTTTAGCTTAGAAGTTGCTGCTGCTTGCTTGTGTGAACAGGACATCTTAATTTTGCTTCAGAACTGCTTTGACAGAAATACAAAGCTTTAGTTCAGGACTCCAGAGGAGTCATACCACTTGGCCTTCCAGGTATCAGATGGTCTTCTCTTAACCTGGGATTGGGGTCTCCGCTGGAGGCACCTCCTCCTCTGAGGAAGAGAGGGCGAGAAGGGGGAGAAGGCCAGGTGTCCCTATTCAGCCTCCAGGAAAGTGACCTGTGGGAGAAGAGGTGCAGGCACAAGGCGCGCAGGGCCAACAGGAAGACCAAGGCAGAAGGGGCCGCAGAAGACACCACTTTCCTGCTGCCAGGGTTTACAGGCGGTGATGCCATTACCTCAACATGTCTGAGGTGCAATGGCGAATGAGGCACCACTTCTCAAGGGAGAGGGTGACCTCCAACTGTCAGATGCGGCCCTGGGATCACCTCCAACTGTGTAGATGGACACCCCATGCCAATGGCGCTGAAGGTCACAATGGTCCTCAACTTCTATGCCCCCGGCTCTTTCCAGGGGTCGGTGGGTGATCTTTGTGGAGTCTCCCAATCAGCTGTCCAGTTGTGTCAAGCTTGTGACAGGCGCTCTGTTCAGGCGTGCATTGATTTTCATTCACTACCGCACGGATGAGGCCAGCCACGCAGAGCAAGCCAGAGGCTTTGCAGCAATTGCTGGGCTCACCCGCATTCAGGGTGCAATTGACTGCACACATGTGGCCATTAAGGCATCAGTGGGTGAGCCAGGTGCCTTCATCAACAGGAAAAGATTCCACTCCATGAACGTGCAGATAGTGTGTGACCACAGGATGCAGATTCTGCAAGTCTGTGCGAGGTACCCTGGCAGCTTCCATGGCGCTTATATCCAGAGACACTCCCAGGTGCTGAGGCTCTTCAGTGTTCCAACCCGGCTGGGTGGTTGGCTGCTGGTGACAAGGGCTATTCTCTTAAAAGGTGGCTCATGACACCTCTCCGCCATCCAAGAACAGAGGCTGAGCAGTGGTGCAATAGGAGCCACGCCTCCAAAAGGACAGTGGTAGGGAGAGCCATAGCTCTTCTCAAAATGCGCTTCCAATGCCTGGACTGTTCAGGGGGCGCACTCCAATACCCCCCAGATCATGTGTCATTGAAAGTAGTTGTATGCTGTGCTCACCACAATCTGGCACTGGAAAGGGGGACGCAGTAGAGGAAGATGATGTTAGCACAGCTGCTCTGGCAACAGATGATGAGTCCAGTAGTGAGTCCGAGGACGAGCACGGAAAGGAGAACAGCGGGGGTATAGAGGATGACCTGGACAAGCTCCAGGGAGGCAGGGACACCAAGGACGATTTGATCCAACGCTCCTTCAGCTAGCCTACCAAATAAGAACCACCACCACATGCCAGGGCTGCAGGCTCCATACTCAATACCTGACAGGAATATTTGCTTGGTGAACAACATGCACCATGTGCCATTTCAATAAAGTTCAATGACAAACAAGTCACTCATAACATCATGGGTTACCCGGCACCTGCAGAACAAATGAAGCACACAGGGGTTTGTTGTACAGAAACACATTTCTGGCATACATAATACAAATGAAATTGATAGGTGCTATCCATCACACCAATTAATATTTAACGTAAAAGTAGGGGAAAAAAATATCACCAGTGATAAGCCCGTGTTGTGCTTTAAGTTTTTGCTTGTGGCTCTATGTCTAGGTGCTCACCCCTCACTGGCACTGGAATTGGAGGCAGCCTGCTCACTCTGCTGTCCTGTTGGTCTTGATGACCTCGGCAGGCGTCCTCTGGTCAATGGAGCCTGTGCTGGCTGCATCTGGGAGGGAGCGGCCAGTGGCATGGCTGGCATCTCCTCAGTCGCTGCAGCCTCATTGGATGCCACGGTCACTGGCAGAGGGGCAGAGGAGCTGCTGCCATCAACTGGAGCACCCTGAGGGGCGCCCGCACAGCGACAGGCAGCTCGTGCGCCAAAGTGAGGTCACTTTGGACCTCCCTGCTCACCACTGATGGACGGACATCTAGTTGGGATACTGTGTGCCCAATCCATCTCCCACACTGGCAGTGACCACCTGAGGTCATTGCCGGTGTGAGGGCTTGCAGGTCCGAGCGCAAGTGATTCAGCTCCTGGAGGAGCCTTTCCATGAGAGCCATCACTCTCTCCATGGAGGAGGCAATGTGCTCGGCCATGAGGGTCATTGCATTATTCACGTTCCGCAGGGACTCCTCCACAAGGGAGATCATGGTACGCATTCCCTCATGTATCTCCACCAGATCCTCCCACACACCCTCCTGAACTTCCGGCATCTGCTGCCTCAGGGCGTGGCTCCAGAGGCACATCATCAGCCTCCAACTGAGCATGTTCCTGGTCCGCAGCAGGCTTCCAACTGCTGGCGCCCTGGGCACTCTTTGCCTCCGCCTGAGTGTGAAGTGCCCTCACCAATGTACACCGAGATACTAGCCACCGGTCTAATGCCCACTGAGTAGCTGGTATCTGCACTGCTGCCTGCTTGGCTGAGAGGGTGTGACGCAGGTGCGTTGTGATGGTTGCTGTCCTCTGGGGTCAGTGGTGGGCCTTCGTGCTCCTCACCTCGATGGGCTACCGGTGAGCCTGAAAGGAAGAACAAAGATATATCATTAGTGGAAGTCATTACACTGTTACTGTGCATGCCTGGCACCCAGATCAGGGTGCCCTCGTCTTTCCATTATCAACGGGGTTCCATGTTCGAGGCTCATATCAATATAGAGACTACAGTGGAATGGTTGCAATTACAGGCATTCTGACCTCAATGCACTGTACTATTACCTCCCTGTGGCACCCTAACCTCGCCGAGGCCAGTTGACCTAAGCGCATGGTGCCTTTCTAGCTCATATCGAGTGAGGATGAGTAGGTAGGGCGCTCCACAGCCAGTCCGCAACCTCTCGGCATTGTTATGGGATGTATTCTCCTAAAAGGACAGATGAGCATTGATTAGTCCACCCTATTCCTGCATTGCCATTGCAGCCTGGCCAACCCCACCTGAGGAATACCTTGCAGGGCTCAGCCGATTCATGACCCTGGAGCTGCAAGATACTCATTCCAAGCAGCCAGGGCTCACACCCCCTTGCCCATATGCTGCCTCATTGACATTTGTCACTCATACTCTTAAGACCTCTGAAGTCCGGGGGGAGGTGGACAGCTCCTAACTGCTGTGCTAAGTGACCCATGCCAACACAGTACTCACCGTTCACGGTCGCAGGAGATCATTGAAGCGCTGACAGCACTGCACCCAAGTGCGCCTCACCACATTATGGCAGCTGACCCTGGATGCCACCTCCTCCCAGGCATTTTTAGTGAGGTGGGGGGGGCCTACCCCTCCCGTCCCTGGGGACAAGCATCTCTCTCCGTGCTGCCACCTCCTCCAGGAGGGCAGCGAGACATTCATCAGAGAAACACAGGGCTGACTGCCCCACTGACCTGCCCTCCCTCCTGCCGTGTTCGCCAGCTACAATCTCCATCACGAGGTCCAAGTGCTTCACTGGTAGCCTTCGAATGGCTGCCACAGCTACTTTTGAATCAGCCTCTGGGTCACTATTGGACCCAGTGGGCATTCCGCAGTCGCATCTTACAATGGGCGGGCCTTAACTGGCCGTTCCACGTAAATTCACGGTGCGGAGCCGATCACGGGCAGCGGTCGGCTTCCTGACTGCTCCTGCCCGCTCCCACTGAGCCCACCCGATGAGGGAAATATTCTGGCCTATAACTTAAACTCTACCCCCTTCTTAAATCCCAACACACACACATACAAGGCACATAAGACACACAAAAAATAGATTTTAAGGGTGGGATAAAACAGTTCAATGGCACCAATCCAGAGTACAGGATTTGATTGGTTGATTTTGATCGATGTCTTCCAAATTCCTTTCAATTCTTGTTAATGTCATGAGGTGATTTCCCAGCACTTTCAGTATTTAGTTTACTGATTGAGAACTTACTTTTCAATGTCACTAACAGTGGTTTTCCCTTTTCCTTTTTACAGGGGTTTCCTCAGAGAGACAGCAGATTATAGAGGTATGAGGATGAGGGATTTTAGATGTCTTCTCTTTGCAGACCAGGAGCTTTCTGCTATCCTGCTCTTCACACAAAACCTTGGTCACCTGGTCAGGAGCCAATTAAAATGCTGTTGTTATGCAGCTCCCTTGGTCTGGGACCATCCTGTCTTTCATGGCACACGCTGTTCCAGGACTGCGACATTGTATCTCTCTCTCTCATCCGGTTCCAGTGGACATATCTTTCAACCTGCAGCCATTGTAATTCTAATCCACAGTCCAACAGAAAATAAAAAGATATATTCTTTACAACAGTCCAACAGAAACAAAAAGATATGTTCCTTACAGATGGAACATTCTCCACTTACCTGGATGAGTGCAGCTCCAACAACACTCAAGAAGCTTGACACCATCCAGGACAAAGCAGCCCACTTTATTGTTTGTGGATACCATGCCATTCACTCCTTCCATCACCATGGCAGCAGTGGCACCATCTACAAGATGTACTGCAGGACCTTATCAAGCCTCCTTAGACAGCACCTTCCAAACCCACAACCACCTAGAAGGACAAGGGCAGTAGACTCATGGGAACACCTCCATCCGGAATTTTCCCTCCAAGCCACTCACCATCCTGACTTGGAAATATATCACTGTTCTTTCACTATCGCTAGGTAAAAATCCTGGAACTCTCTCTCTTACAGCACAGTGCACCACATGGACTGCAGCGGTTCAAGAAGGCAACTCACCATCACATTCTCAAGGGCAATTAAGGATGGGCAATAAATGCTGGCCTAGCCAGCAATGCCCACATCCCATGAATGAAGAGGAAAAAAATAGTGAATACCAGATTAATACCCTCATATAACTCAGCTTCTTTTGTCATAGATAATGACTCGATCAGTTCTTCTACTGAGGTCATCAGGACTTTCCATCATTATTTTTTCAGAGCGCCGAGACAAACAATCGCCAGCAGCTCCAAGAAACAAAAATTGTGCTTCTGAAATCTCTTGCCTAGCTTGGAATTTCTGAGTAGTTCAGGAACACGATAAAAGAAACTGTTCATAAAACTGTTGTTTAGCTGCCCTACAGTCAATGTAGAATTTGCTGGAATGCAAGCTATTCTCATGGCCTGACTTTTTTGGAAGGCAGTGTCTCGCTTCCCACCATCTGAAGAGTTGGCAGGGATTCCGAGTGACCACAGCCATTTCGCGTTCGAATAAGTTAAGGAGCTTCAGGTGGGACGTCCCCCTCTCATCAGGGGGAAGCACCACCTTAGAGAGTTGCCAGCCAATCAGATTAGCCTGTAGCTTTCCAGTCCCTGCAGTAATAACACCACAATGGACAGAAGAAGAAATGCAGGAGGACGGAGAAGCCCAAGTCCGGGCACCAGTGGCCCAGGTAAGTTCAAGGGGTCTCAGGACAGGGAGGGTAGGGAAGGTCTGGAGGTGGGGGGGAGGGGTGGTGAAGGCAGTGATTGGGGTCTCAGGGGAGAGGCCGGCAGGGAGGGGGAGGAGGGGGGGCATGCCCAACTTCAGAAGGGTGCTTCTGCTGGAGACACCCCAGCTTCCCGCCCAAGGTGCAACTTTGTTCTTTTTCAGGCTCCCCCCATAGAAAATATTAGGCTTGGCGGGAAATGGCCCTTAAGTGGCCAATAATTGGTCACTTATGGTCCTCAATTAGAGCAAGGTCGACCTTCCCGTCCAAGGCCTTGCCGACCCCAGCGTAAAATTACTGTGTGATCAGGGTGGGCAGGAACCCGGATGAAATCCCATCCCTTCAATTATATGCTCCCCTACCTAAAAACCCGCTGGTGAGGTAGCTTAAAATTCTGGTCCGTGTTTTATTTTACAGACAGACACAATTGCAAATCTGTTTACAGACAACAGCTAAAATATGACTGCCTCTTTAACAGGACAACAATGGCCCTAAAGTGAAGAGTGACCAGAAATTCATTTCTTTTTAAATTACGGCAGCCTGGTACAACTTATTACCTGTGAGAATTAAAAGCAAACCCTTGTAAACTTTGAAATAAGATAGTCCAGCAGCTGAAGAAAATATCATTACTGTACAACAGCTTACACAGAAACCTATTAATAATTTGAAATTTATTTGAATCTGATCTTTTTTACATTTATCAGGGCAAATATGAAAAAGGCCTATGGGGGAAGAAATGAATGTGCATTTTAAAGTAAGAAATTTAAACAGTACGCACCATTTGATACAAAGGACAGGTTATAAGAAACAGATACAAACCATCTTCTAAAGGAACAAAAGAAGTGTAAAGGCCATAAATTCTTTATAAAGCAATACAGTAAAATATTCAGGATGGAGGAGGAAGATAAGGAGATGTTATAGTTGTACAGACATGCATTGCTGAATGGAAGGAAATGTAATATTCCATTTTTAGGCTTGTTTAACTTTTTTAACAACATGTTGCAATGATGTCAGCACTACAAAGTCTTATATGCGACAACCATGCTAAAAATTAAACCAAATTATCACAAACTTTGACATCTTTTAAATTCATGATTTTAGATAAAACTAAAATTGCCACTGTTAATGAGCTGGCTGAACACTGAGATAACAAGAGGCGCTCTCTGCCCTAACCTTTCCCCAATTTCCAGAGGTGCTCTCTGCCCTAATTTTTCCCCATTTTCCAGAGGAAAGAAATAGCTCTTTCACATGTAGTCATAACGAAAACAAAAGGGTTCAAAAAGCTTGAGAGAAAATGCTGCACTTAGTCAATAAATATTAAAGGAGAAAAGAAATGTATGGAAAATTTCTTTCACTATACAATACTGTGAATTTCTAGTTATCAGAGAAGCCACTGCCAAGTAGGGTAATTCAATGTTTTAATGTCCCCTCTCAGCTAGCCTATTACAATGGAATTCAAATTCATCAGAATTATTTAACTAACATTAAATAAGGCTTCTGTCAGCAAGAAATTCCACACATTCATTGCTAAATTGATATCCCTTTCATGGAAGATGCTCATCAAAAAACCAGCTTGTCTGTGTCATTTTATAAAACATTGTTAGCACAGTTGATAACACTGCTAAACACAGCACTGTAAACAGCACTCACTGTTTTCAGACAGCTCCACAATATAGTGCAGGATGGGGCTGTTTCCATCAAAGGGCCGTGTCCATGATAAATCCACTGCTCGGCTGCTTGAAGAGTTTAAATTTGCCTGCAGATTTCTGGGTGGGTGAGGCAGCTCACTAAAAAAAATGGAGAAAAGTAATAATCACGTGCTAGTCAATCTACCATGGCTTGCACATGTCAAGACCAGGGCCAGGTTTCAGGCGAAGTGTGATTAGAAGTCAGGGGATGATTGGTCTCAGGTGCACAAAAATGATTTAATCATACTTTCTGTTTGGAATTTTAAGTAATACTTTGATTTCATATTATTTTTGGTTAAATAGCAAATCCTGAAGCAATTTGGGAAACAGAGAAGTAAAAAAAAGAGTGGTTTTCAATTTCATTTGAAGCAGAAATGAGGTGGATTAAGATGGATTACTTAAGACAAACAAGCCCAAATTTGTTAAAGGTAAATCATGTTTAACTAACTTGATTGTGTTTTCTGATGAGGTAACGGAGAGGGTTGATGGGGATAATGCAGTTGATGTGGTATTCATTGACTTCCAAAGGGCACTTGATAAAGCTTGTCAGCAAAGTCCAAGCCCATGCAATAAAAGGAACAGTGGCAGCATAGATACGAAGTAACAGGAACAGAATAATGAATAATAGTTGTTTATCAGACTGGAGGAAAGTATTAGTAGGGCTCCCCAGGGGTCAATAGTAGGACGACTGCTTTTCTTGATTTATAGTATTAATTAGGTTTGGGCATGCAGGGTACAATTGCAAAATTTGCAGATGACAAAATCTGTAAGTACTGTGAACTTAAGAGGGTGGCAGTGATAAAACAGACTTCAAGGAGACATAGGCAGACTAGTGGAATGGGTGGACATGTGGTAGTTGAAATTTAATACAGTGAAGTGTGAAGTGATACATTTTGGTAGGAATAATGAGGTGAGGTAATATAAAATGAAGGCTGCAATTCTAAAGGGGGTTCAGGAGCAGTGGGACCAGGGGTATATGTGCACAAATCATTGAAGATAGCAGGGTAACTTGAGAAAGTGGTAAAAAAAAAAGGCATATAGGATCCTGGGCTTTATAAATAGAGGCATAGGCCAGAATTTTTCCGTCGGCGAGTGGGGGCAGCCGCTCGCTAGCGCGAAAACGACGCGGGATGACATCGGGGGTTCACCATGATGTCATCCCGCCCTATTTAAATATTCAGGGAGGTGGGTGGCCAGCGAAATCAGCTGTCTGCCCGCCAACCTGTCAATGGCCAATTGAGGCCATTGACAGGGTAGTTAACCCAATTAAAGGCCCTGCCCGTCCAACCTTAAGGCTGGCAGGCAGGCCAGGAGCCCCAGCGGGTTTCTGATAAAACATGAAACCTCTTCCACTGGCGGGATGAGGTTTCATGTCTGTTTTTAAAAAGGTTAATAAAGTTTCTGTGCTTTTTATTAACATGTCCCATCTCGTGTGACGTTGTCACGAGGGGAACATGTAAATAATTTTTTTATTTTTCTAATTTTGAACTTTATAAACCTTTCACCAATCTCCTTGAGACAACACTTAGTCTCAGGGAGATGTGCATTCTTTCGCGCGCATGCGTGAAAGAGCACTTTGACAGTTAGGGAAACCCTCCCCCACCGCACAGGAAGCGCATAGCACTTCTCATCGGGCAGCCCGCTGGGTGGGCCTTAATTGGCTCGCCCACTTAAAATGGCGGTGGGGCCTGCCTGCCCATCAAGGGCAAAATTCTGCCCATAGAAGACAAAAGCAAGGAGGTTATGAACCTTCATGTAATACTGATTTAGTCTCAACTGGAACTGTGTCCAATTTTGGGCACTGCACTTCATGGGGGAGTCTGACGGCATTGGAGACGGTACAGGAAAGATTTACGAGAATTACTCTGCGGATGAGGGATTTCAGTTACATGGATAGATTGAAGTAGCTGTGGCTGTTCTCCTTAGGGAGGAAAAGATTGAGAGGAGGTTTGATAGAGGTGTTCAAAATCATGAGGAGTCTGCACAGAATAGGTAGAGAAAATTATTCCTAGAGGTAGAAGGGTCCAGAGTCAGAGGCCATCATTTTAACGTGAATGGCTGAATAACCAAAGGTGACATGAGGAACCTTTTTACACAGCGAATGGTTAAGATCTGGGATGCACCGCTTGAGAGTATGGTGGAGACAGATTCAGTTGTGACTTTCAAAGGGAATTGGTTAATTATCTGAAAAAATTTGCAAGGCCAAGGGGAAAGGGCATTTAGAACCATAGAACGATAGAACACTACAGCAGAGAAGACAGGCCATTCGGCCCTTCTAGTCTGTGCTGAAATATTATTCCGCTAGTCCCATTGACCTGTACCTAGTCCATAACCCTCCAGACCTCTCCCATCCATGTATCCATCTAATTTATTCTTAAAACTTGAGAGTGAGCCCGCATTTACCACATCAGATGGTAGCTCGTTCCACACTCTCACCACTCTGAGTGAAAAAGTTCCCCTTAATGTTCCCCCTAAACTTTCCCCTTTCACCCTAAAGCCATGTCCTCTCGTGTTTATTTCTCCTAATCTAAGTGGATTCTAGCTGAAATGCTCTTGCAGAGAGCCAGCACAGACATGAAAGACTGAATGGCCTCCTTCTGTGCTGTAAACTATGATTCTATGAAGTTGGCACAGTAGCTGAGATGCCACCTTTTGATGCTGGAATGAGGCCTGAGCCCACAATGGGAACCTTCAATGAGGTGGCAGCAGGCCAGATTCTTGTTTTGAAAGCTGCAGATGACTATTTGGGCCCCTCCAGGGTTCATAAAAAAAAAGTAAAGTTTCCTGAGCTGTTTTTATTGAGCAGTCACCAGTGTTCCTTTCAGGACTGCTGGTCAGGCTGTCTAACACCTGTCACAAAATGCCAAAGCATGCTCACCCATTTACATGTCCAACTAAAAATTACTTCAGTGGATGGACCTTGAGCATCAAGAAAGCAGCTGAGGTGAGCCTCAATTTACTGATTTTTAATTGCTGGCTGCCCTATTTCAGGTAAATAGTTGGTTAGCAGCTGAAAAATTGCTCCCATGATATTCTCTGTAGTATAGGCTGAGTAGCTGAGAGATGTAAAATTGAAGTGCTATGATGTCAGGACCATCAAGAGTACATAAGTACAAGTTTATGTAGGTGCTTTCCATTATAAATGAGGACATAGGAATTTTTAGTGTGAATATAAAAATAAACAGAATATATAAATTTAAAATGGTGACTAAAGTGTCTCTACGTGTCCTGGCCTAATTATCTCCCAACCCATGAAGCTGCTTCACATAAAGACTATGTTTAATCTTGTTAGTGGTACTGCACGCTAGGCATAAACTAGAATTATAGATAAATATATAGAAATATTGGCAATGACTTCTAAATATCAATTGAAACTTTTAAACCAGTGAAAAACAAAATAGGTCATGTGCCAGACTGGGCTGTCTGTCATAGCTTTAATGCTCAAAAAAAGACTGTAAACTTATTCACATTGCACTAATGCATAACAAGTATACTCCACAAAAATATAAAAATTACTATGAGATAGAATTGCGGAACCTCTTAAGGTGTTGTTTGATATTCCTCGTCTGCTATCAAAACAATGATTAACTATTTATTTTAAATGAGTTAACATATTTGTTAGAGTAGCCCAAACCTGTAAATTAATAAACAGCTGCATAGCAAACATTTGTTTTGAAAATGCTATCTGTACCAAAATACTTTTTGCTGCTAAATTTAATTGTTATTCACCATGAATGCACTAATACATTGAACTAAGGATAACAGCAGCAATTCATTGTAAAACCACTGGATAAATGGTTATTTAGCTTGATGGGAAAATGAAATCTAGTATACTCACATGACTTCCAGGCGGGCAGTTCTAAAGTCATTTCCTCCCAAGGACAGAACCTCACAGGTGTAGTCACCAATATCACCTGACCAAGTCTGACTAATGTGAAGTGAACCATCTTGCCCTACGATAATTCTGGGTACAGTATTTGCATTAATACTAATTCCATCCTTTTTCCAGACAAACCTAAAGAAATAATAAACACTTTCAAGGCTCCACAAAAGTAACACCATTAATGCAGTCAAATGGCACTTCTTTAACCCCCAAACATGGGTAAGTTTGGGACAGATGGCAAATAAAATTGTAAAAAATGTCAAACCCAAACCCAAACCCAATCTGTCTTGAATTCGCCCATTTCTGGTTTTAACAAATTTCAACTGGGGAATAGGCAAACAATCCAATTCTGGGATTATGGATCATTTATTTAAATATTTTAATAAGGCTATGTGCCTCAGATTTATTTCTCTGTTTCAGCTTCAATGCTGGCCAGCCAGGTTTCCCAGGCTTTGGCAGTTAAAGGGAAGCAAGGTCTGCTACCTGGAATGGGTGTCTTTCCAGTGTTGCTTGTGGGCCTAGAGGAGTGGGAGTGCTTTCTCTTGAACCTGAAGCAAACCTGTTAACTTCCCTAGCAATCAGACCCACCTCCACTGCAATCAACAAATCCCCTCCAAGCCGGTGGTCATCAGCTTTCCCCAAACCCTCCTGCCTCCAATTTCTCTTTAAGCCCCCCTTAAGATTTCCCCACAACCTCATTTCTCCTCTGATTTTTCTCTGACCCATTCTGATCTTTTCCTGACTGCCCCATCACTTTCCGCCCATCCCTCCCCAATGGCCCCCATTTGTGAATGCACTCCAAACCTGGTCATAAATACTATACAAAGCTAACTATTTGGAATGGTTATCTTAATTGCAGACTTTGTACCAGAGTCACTCACCGGATTGTGACCCTGGGGTCATGAGATGCTCCACATATTAGTACCGCTGTCGTTCCTTTGATTACACTGCGGTCCTTGGGTGGGTCTGAGATGACAGTACGGGCTAAGAGAAACATAAGGAAGTTAGCATCCTTAAGTTATTGATGCTGCACTAGTATTTCGCCAAGCTCAGCTATTTATATTAACTCATTATGACATAGAGAACACGTCCTGATTTTTATTTTTACTATAAAGGGCCCAAGGGAGAGACACTGTGGGGACCAGGGCGAGAGACACTGCAGGGCCCCAGGGCGTGGGGGGGAAAGAGAGACGCTGTGGGATCTGGTGGGGAAGAGGGTAAAGACACTGTGGGGTCTGGGGGAGTGGCGTAGGGCCTGGGTGGCTGTGAGGCCCAGGATGAAGAGATTTGCTGCTGGTGTGTGTGTGTGTGTGTGTGTGTAAGAATGAGTATGTGTGAGAGTGAGTGTGGGAGTAAGAGAGTGAGTGTGTGTGTGAGAGAGAAAGAGAGTGTATGAGAGAGAGAAAGAGACAGAGAGAGAGAGAGAGAGAGAGAGAGAGTGAGTGAGTGTATATTTATATCTGGCTCACTCCCAGTCTCAGGGTTTTCACTCACCCTTACCCCCACAAACTCAGAGTGGGTAAGGGTGAGTGAGTTGGACCCTCTCAAACTCTAATGGTCATATTTACAACTTAACTTTTTTATTGTTGAAAAGAGACACATGTCGAAGCTTTTTATCTTGCACTCATCGGGACACTTACAAGAGCACCAATATAAGGGGCAAACAATTTATACTTTATGTGAAGAGTACTGATTAGCTGGCAAGTGGACTCTGATTGGTAGAGGCATTGCCATGGAGAATGCACCAGTGCTGGTGACTGACAGTTAACTGCCAACCATTCTTTGAATTTTAAACCCTGATTGGTCAAGACATCACCCTGAGGAACGAGTCAGCGAGTGGCTGTCACTTATTTTATTCAGCTTAAACAGGAGCAATGTGTGTACATGTTCTTTCTATCTGCAAACAACAGGGCCCTGAGTATTAATATATGTAGTGTCCAGTACATGCAAATGCACCACACTGCGAGCCAGAATGACAATCTTAAGTTGGTTGTCAGCGTAATTCTTAGTACACTGAAGATTATTTAGCAAATGTTGTCCAGTAACAGAATCACAACGAAGGTTGGACAGTTGAGTTTTGTGTTTTGCAGCCACGGGCTGGTTGGGTACGGTCTGTACTTTGGGAACAGTGGCTGGGACACGCTGTTTGATATGACCTGCCAGTCTTTGGGATGTATGGACTACATACCTAGCATCACACTGGCATTGAAATTCATATGCCACATTACTCATTTGTGTGATAGGCAGAACGTCTTTTTGGTTGTTGGCAGCATGCTGTTAGTGGTAAATAACACTTAGGTTGCTACTACAAAGTAGCACCATGAAGCAGCTAGCTTCACCTGTTGCTCAAATTTCTGAGATACCATCCCTTCCAGGGTAATCTGAGGTAGACTGGGCACTTTCCAGGGCTGAAAGTGACGGCCTTAGGCCCATTCATGAGTTTGCGTGAAATACAGTGTGAAGTGATCTGATCAAGGTAGCCATTATCCCACAGAATACCCTTGATGCACCCTACCTCAGCATTAAACTTGCATGGTGAGCAAATGGATTGAGTCCTATTTACAAGGTTGTGACTGATAATAGGGTTACTAATTTACACTGTGCCCTACACTGCGCTTGGTCTGAGGTGTGCAAATTTGTTTCATGTTTGGATTTGATCCGTTTATGCTGCTATTTTGCTTCAATAGATGATTGTACCATAAACAGTACCAGTTTGAAAAATGTCTGCACCATAAGCTCACTTAAGCGGCAACAATGCAATTAATGATGCCACTAAACACATAACAAATCTCTCTGACCATATACTCTGAAAAAGTGAGGAGTTTGTTCTTGAGGAGGGTGGATTGGCCGGCAGATCCATCAGTCCCTGCAGCACTAAGTGTCAGTGGCCAGCTGCTAGGACTACAGGAGAAGAGAATCAAGGCATGTGGATCCCTGGAGCAGGGAAGTCTGGGGTCTTGGGCGAGAGAATTTGAGTAAGTTATGGAGAGGGGCGGCAGGGGAGAGGGAGTAGGTTTAAGGGAGGGAGGGGCTAGGTGTAAAGGAAATCTCATTCTTTTCCTAATATTACTGTAGGATGCTGAAGCAGGCTTGTGGGGGCTGTGAGTGTATATGTTTGTGTGTGTGTGTGTGGCTAATTTAATCAAACTAAAGACAGTCAGACTGCAAGATTTGAATCATTAAGGGGGATCAGTGTAGAAACAGGCATTTTGAAATGGAAATGAATGAGCTATGCAAGACAAGTAAAGAGGTTAGAGCTCACATTTGCATTTGTAGATAAGTTGAGAGCTATCTGAATTTCAAAGAGGCATGATAGGATATTTTACAACAGGCAAAATTGTAGATAAATAAGGCAAAGTTATTAAGTTTAGTTTTCCCGAAAGTGCTGGCAATAAGGATAGCATAAAAGATTTTTATATTCTGGGAAAAGTAACTTCCAAAGCAAGGTTGAAACAATGGGACTTAGAGATCAAAGGGGAGAAACATATTTAAGTAAAGATTGAAAACTATATGGGTGTGGCCATTTGAAATTTTGAAAGGTGGACTGTGTGAAGACAGACCTGTGAAAGAGCAGTCTCTTGCCACCCCAGAGAAATGTTTGCTTGTTCCAGAAAGCAAGGTTTCGTTAAATGCCTTGGGTTTCCATTGTCTAGTGAGAGGGAGTGAGAAGATGTGAAAAACCTCCCTTATAGAAACAGTGGGTACCTTGTGGTAATATTACTGGATGTTTTCTAGATTAAGAACTTACTTGTACTGTTGCCGGGAAAAGGGTGTTTATTTGGGATTCTCGTTAAGTAGAAACCTTTTGGGAAACGTAAGACTAAATTTAACTGTGTAACTGTAATCTTGGGTGTTTAAGTTTTCTTTTCTTTTGTTAATAAATGTTTTAATTTAATCTTTAAAATCTCCAAAATTGTGATTGGACTCTTTATTTCTGACTTCAGTGCACATATCTTCTCATAATAAAAATACAAACTGCAAATCGTTGTGGTAGCTTGACCAAGCTTCCCTCCAAGATTTGGTCAGCCTGGCAATTACCACCTGCCATATCATAACCATAAGAAATAGGAGCAGAAATTAGACCATTCAGCCCATCGAGTCTGCTCCACCATTCAATCATGGCTGATAAGTTTCTCAACCCCATTTTCCCGCCTTCTCCCCGTAACCTTTGATCCCCTTACCAATCAAGAACCTATCTATCTCCGTCTTAAATACATTCAATGACCTGGCCTCCACAGCCTTCTGCGGCAATGAATTCCATAGATTCACCACTCTCTAGCTAAAGAAGTTTCTCCTCATCTCTGTTCTAAAACGTCTTCCCTTTACTCTGAGGCTGTGCCCTCGGGTCCTAGTCTCTCCTACTAATGGAAACATCTTCCCCACATCCACTATATCCAGGCCTTTCAGGATTCTGTAAGTTTCAATCAGATCCCCCCTCATCCTTCTAAACTCCATTGAGTATAGACCCAGAGTCCTCAAAGGTTCCTCATACGTTAAACCTTTCAATTCCTGAAATCATTCTCGTGAACCTCCTCTGGACCCTCTCCAGGGCCAGCACATCGTTCCTGAGATATGGGGCCCAAAATTGCTCACAATATTCTAAATGTGGTCTGACCAGAGCCTTATAAAGCCTCAGCAGCACATCCCTGCTTTTATATTCTAGTCCTCTCAAAATAAATGCCAACATTGCATTTGCCTTCCTAACTACCGACTCAAACTGCAAGTTAACCTTAAGAGAATCCTGGACTAGGACTCCCAAGTCCCTTTGCACTCCAGATTTCTGAATTCTCTCCCCATTTAGAAAATAGTCTATGCCTCTATTCTTCCTACCAAAGTGCATGACCTCACACTTCCCCACGTTGTATTCCATCTGCCATTTCTTTGCCCATTCTCCAAATCCTTCTGCAGCCTCCCCGCTGGACAGTGGGAAAGAAGAGGGGATGGACTTAAGGGAGACTGCTCCACGACCGCCAAAAGGCAGCCCCTGAAAAGCGACGCCCTGCTTCCTTTCCGCCCTTGAAGCATTTGATTTTTTTAATGTTTACCTAAGATACTCTCTTTCTTTTTATATATTTGAAGATTAGCTTATTGTCTGTTTTTATATGTCTTGCTATTTTACTCTCATATTCTCTTCATTTTTAAAAAAAAATCATCCTTTGCTGGTTTCTAAAATTTTTCCAATCTTCTGGACTACCATTAGTCGTCACAGCATTTTATGTCTTCTTTCAATTTGATATAATCCTTACCTTCCTCAGTTAGTCACAGATGGTTCATTCTTGTGGTAGAGTCTCTTTCTCAATGGAATATATCCTTGTTCAGAGCTACGAAATATCTCCTCAAATATCTGCAAGTTTATCTAATATCTTACCTTTTAACTTATTTTTCAAGTCTACTTCATACAACTCTGTCTTCATATTTTCTAATTGACTTTACTTTAGGTAACAACACTAGTTTCAGACCCAAGTTTCTCACACTCAAACTGAATGTAAAATTCTGTCATGTTATAAAATAACTCTTCCGCGGGATTTTTTAATATGAGGTCATTAATTAATCTTGTCTCATTACACATTACCAGGTTTAAAGTGTCCCGTTCTCTGGTTGGTTCCACATTGTATTGCTCTAAGAAACTATATCAAATATAAACTATGAACTCATCTTTAAGGCTACCTTTGCCAATTTGATTTCTCCAAACTATATGATGATTAAAATTGCCCACGATTATTGTAGCACCTTACAACAAGCCCCATTATTTCTTGATTTATACTCTGTCCAACAGTGTAGCTTCTTTTGGGGGCCTAACATCTGCCCGCTTTTCTTTCCCTACCTATTTCGTATCTCTAGCCAAACTGATTTTACATCTAGATCTTCTGAGCCAAGATCACTTTTCACTATTGTACTGATTTCATCCTCTATTAAACAGAGCTACCTGACCTCCTTTACCCTGCTTCCGATCCTTTTGAAATCTCAACTGCTCTTGAATATTCTGTTGCCAGCCTTGATCACCTTGTAACTATGTCTCTGTAACAGCTATCATATCATAACAATTTTTAGACTATTGTGTCATCCATTCATCTATCTTGTTACAAATGCTATGTGTATTCAGATAAATAGTCTTTAAATCTGTCTTTTTACTATTTTTTCCTACTCCAACCCTACTTGTTGGTTGCATGGTAAGCTCTGTCCTTCCTTCACATATTGTTACCCTGTACTATTGGCTTGTCCTTACTCTTTTAACTTTCTAAATTTCTCCTCACCTGAACCCTCCCAACCCCACCCCACCCAATTTTGGTTAAAGCCCTCTCTTCAACTCTAGTTATTAAATTTTGCAAGGACACTTATCCCAAGGTGTTTGAGTGAATAGTTTCCTCTTTCTCCAGTACAGGTGCCAGTGCCCCATAAATTGAAATCCCTTTCTCCCACATCAATCTTTAAGCCACACATTCAACTCTCTGAGAATATGTGGCTGTCAAACACAAACCTTGCACATGTAAAAGCTAACTGCAGCTTTTTAGTGGCACACATTTCTTGAATGTAAACTAGGGATTACACATGCTGAAATAACTTCCACATGTGGCAAACATTTACTCAATTTACTACATCATTGCTTTTCTCAATTACATGCTGATATTGTGAAATATATTATTCGAACAAGCACATAACCAACTTACATTTTTCCATGAAAAAATGTGACTCCCATTGCTTTTATCTCTAGAAATTTATCACTAAGAATTGGGCTGAATGGTCTTCTTCTACTCCTGCGTTACTCTAAGCTACCTTTTGAAGAAGTAGCCAAGTTGCTAAAAAATGGTACTCCATGTATAACATATGCGCAATAAATGGGTACCATCATCTCACTTAAATTGGCATTATGTTCACCTCCATATCACCAAAAGCTCAATGGAATGGATATTCTCTCATTTAAAATGGCAGTCTGGATCATTTGACAAACATTGCTCTTCCTCCATGGTTGACACCATAGTTACTTGGAAATGTAAATTAACCTGGTGATCACGAATAGAAATTAAATTTATCATGCAGACAGGTCAATATTAAATCGATAGAAAAGGATTGAATTTGATACTTTTTGCAAGTGTTACGTTTAATAGATCTCTCAGGTGAATGCAGAAGATCCCTTGGCACTATTTTAAAGGAGGGCAGGGAGTTATTGCTGGTGTCTTGACCAATATTTAACCTTCAAACAACATTACTAAAACAGATTATCTGGTCATTATCACACTGCTGCTTATGAGATTTTGTTGTGTGCAAATTGGCTCCTACGGAGAGCGGACCTGCACGAGAAGAGCAGCAGCGGCGGGAGATAAAAACCGGCTGAACAGAGCTCCTTCAACCTGTTTCTACCTGTCAGCGCCGAAGCGTGACATCAAAGGAAAACAGGTAGGTGATTGGTGGGTATCTCTACCATGTCTCTTTTGATTGGTCAAGTGGTTTAAATCAGGAGACATTCTCACAGCTGAAGAGTACAGTTAAGAAATTCACTTTTAAAATATTTATCATCCAAATTAATTAATTAAATAGAATAGAGGTGGCTGGACAGGTAATGTGTTGCAGCTGTAGTATGTGGATGCTGGTGCGATCCATGGTTACCACATTTGCAGCAAGTTTTGGCTGCTCGAGGTACTTTGGCTCAGAATTGATGAGCTGGAGTCCGAGCTGCGGACACTGCAACACATCAGGGAGGGAAAAAGTTGCCTGGACATGGTGTTTCAGGAGAAAGTCACACCCCTTAGATTAATGACATCAATTTTCGGCCGTGGTCAGGGACAGGAGGATGTGACTGCAAGTGAGACAGGTATGGAAATCCAGAATTTAGCATTAGAGGAGCATCAGCCAGTGCCCTTGTCCAAAAGGTACAAGGTTCTTCCTCCCAGTGTGGACGAGGGCACAGACTGCAGGGAGGATAAGCGAAATGACCACAGCACTGTGGTACAGAGCACCATTCAAGTTGGGGGATAAAAGAGTAATATTAATAGGGGATAGCATAGTTAGGGGAATAGATACTGTACTTTGCAGCAAAGACAGAAAGTCCCGAAGGCTGTGTTACCTTCCTGGTGCCAGATTTCTTCTGGGCTGGAGAGGAACTTGGAGTGGGAGGGGAAGGATCCAACTGTCATGGTCCACATAGGTACCAAGGACCTAGGTGGGACTAGGAAACAGGTTCTGCTGAGGGACTACGAGCAGCAGGGGGCTAAATTAAAAAGCAGAACTACAAAGGTAATAATCTAAAGATTATTACCTGAGCCATGTGCAAATTAGCATAGGGTAAATAAGATTAGAGAGGTAAATGTGTGGCTCAAAGATTGGTGTGGGAGAAATGGGTTCCAATTCATGGGGCACTGGCACCAGTACTGGGGAAGGAGAGAGCTGTTCCATTGGGACAGGCTTCATCTGAACCATAATGGGACCAGTGTCCTGGTGAATCGTATAACTAGGGTAGACAGGGCTTTAAACTAATTAGTTGGGGGAGGGTGGGGTTCAATTGAAGAGAAATTTAAAAAATGAAAAAGAAACGAGAGAACAGAGGTGCAGGGTACTGCAGAGAAGAATGATCAAAGTGTGACAGGACGTTGCAGAAAATAAACAGAAGAATGCAGCAGAAATTAGACCTAGAATGAGTAATAGTGGTTAAAAAAATCAAAACTTAAGGCTCTTTATCTGAATGCACGCAGCATTTGTAACAAGATAGATGAGTTAATGGATAAATAGAGATAAATGAATATGACTTGATAGATATTACAGAGACATGGTTGCAGGGTGACCAAGACTGGGGACTCAATATTCAAGGGTATTCGACATTCTGGAAAAACATGCAGAAAGGAAAAGGAGGTGGGGTAGCTTTATTAATAAAGGAAGGAATCAGTGTGGGAGTGAGTAATGATACAGGTGCAATAGATTGTGACGTGGTGGACAGTGGAATAGCAAGGCGAAGAGCTCACGGGTGGGAGTCATCCATGTAGGTGAAGAGTTGCCTCACTGTAGGACAAAGTATAAATCAGGAAATAATGGAGGCATGTAAGAAGGGCGCTACAATTGTCATGGATGATTTTAATCTGCATATTGACCGGACAAATCAGATTGGCAGGGGTAACATGGAAAACAAATTTGTAGAGTGCATCAGGGATTGTTTCTTAAAGCTAAACATTGCAGAACCGACCCAGGAACAGGCTATTTTAGATCTAATAATGTGTAAAGAGGTGAAATTAAAAAAAGATATTGTAGTTAAGGATCCTCTAGGGGGTAGCGATCACAACATAGTAGAATTTCAAATTCAGTTTGAGGGCGAACAACTCGGGTCTCAACCCAGTGTCCTCAACTTAAATAAGGGCAATTACAGAGGTATGAAGAAAGAGTTCTCTAAAGCAGGTTGGGCAAATAGACTAAGGGGAATGTCAATAGATGAACAGTGGCAGGCATTTAAGCAGATATTTTGTAACGTTCAGCAAAAACTTATCCTGGTCAAAAAGAAGGATTCGTTGAGAAGGATGAATCACCCATGGTTAACAAATACAGTGAAGGAGAGTATCCAATCAAAAACTAATGCATACAAATCGGTGAAAACTAGTGGTAGGCCAGAGGATTGGGAATTTTTTAGGAACCAGCAGCAAATGACTAAAAAGCTAATAAGGTGGGAGAAAATTGATTGTGAAATTAAATTTCCAAGAAATATAAAAACAAACAGCCAAGAGCTTTGATGGATATGTAAAATGCAAGTGGCTAAAGTGAGTGTGGGACCCTTGGAGGGTGCGACTGGGGAATTGATAATGGGGAACAAGGAAATGGCAGATAATTTAAACCAATATTTTGCATCGGCCTTCATGGTGCAGAACACTATAAACATCCCAAGATATCACATAAGCAAGGAGCTAATGGAGGAAAGATCTCATAACAGTCTCTATCATGAGGGATAAAATATTTGACAAACTAATGTGACTAAAGGCAGACAAGTCGCCAGGGCCTGATGGCCTACATCCAAGGGTTTTAAAGGGAGTGCTGCATTGGTCGAAATATTCCAGAACTCACTGGATTCTGGGAGGGTCCCAGCAGATTGGAAAATCGCTAATGTGACTCCCCTGTTCAGGGAGGGATGAGACAAAAAGCAGGAAACTATAAGACAGTCAGCCTAATATCTGTCGTTGGGAAAGTGTTAGAGTCCATTATTAAGGGAGAAATAGCAGGACATTTAGAAAAGTTTAACACAATCAAACAGAGTCAACTTGGTTTTGTGAAAGGGAAATCATGTTTGACAAATTTACTAGAGTTCTTTGAGGATAAAACAAGCAGACTTGATAAAGGCGAACCAGTAGACATAATGTATTTGGATTTCCAGAAAGCATTCGATAAAGTGCCACATAAAAGTTTATTGCACCAGATAGGAGCTCACAGAATTAGGGGTAATATATTAGCGTGGATTGAGGATTGGTTAACACACAGAAGATAAAGAGTTGGGATTAATGGGTCTTTTTCAGGTTGGAAAGACATAACTAGTGGAATGCCACAAGGGGCAGTGCTAGGGCCTCAATTATTTACTATCTATATTAATGACTTGGAGGAGGGGACAGAGTGTAATGTATCCAAATTTGCTGACAATACAAAAATAGGTGGGAGGGCATGTTGTGATGAGGACATAAGGAATCTGCAAGGGGACATAGATAGGTTGAGTGTGTGGGCACAAAATTGGCAGACGGAACTTAATGTAGGAAAGTGTGAAGTAATGCACTTTGGTAGATAGAATCAAAAGGCAGACTATTATTTAAATGGAGAGGGACTCCAAAAAAGTGCAGCACAGAGGGAACTGGGTGTTCTTGTGCTTGAAACACAAAACGTTAGCATGCAGGTGCAGCAAGTAATTAAGAAGGCAAATGGAACTTTGGCCCGTATTGCTAGGGGGTTGGAGATTAAAAATAGGCAAGTCTTGTTACAACTGTACAATGTGTTGGTGAGGCCACACCTGGGCTACTATGTACGGTTTTGGTCCCCATATTTAAGAAAAGATATACTGGCATTGGAGGCAGTTCAAAAGATTCACTAGGCTGATTCTTGGGATGAAGGGGTTGACTTATCAAGAACAGCTAAACAGGTTAGGCCTTTATTCATTAAAGTTTAGAAGAATGAGGGATGATCTTATTGAAACGTACAAGATTCCGAGGGGGTTTGATAGGGTAGATGTTGAGATGTTTCCACTCGTGGGGGAATCTCGAACTAGGGGACATAGTTACAGAATAAGGGGACACTCAACTAAAACTGAGATGCGAAGAGATTTCTTCTCTGAGGGTAGAGAATGTCTGGAATTCTCTACCCCAGAGAGTTGTGGAGGCTAGATCACTGAAAGTATTTAAAGGGGAGGTAGTTAGACTTTTGAAATATCAGGGAGTTGAGGGCTACAAGTAGCTGGCACAAAAGAGGAGTTGAGCCCTGGGGCAGATCAGCCATGATCTTATTGATTGGCAGGGCAGGCTTGAAGGGCCGAAAGACCCAATCCTGCTCCTGTTCCTTATGTACATTTCCTATATCCCAAAGTGATTACACTTCGAAAGTACCTTATAGGCTGTAAAGCACTTTGGGAAATTATGAGATTGCGAAAGGTGCTATATAAATGTAAGTCTTTTTTTTCCCCTTGGTTGATTCTAACATGAGTGCAGAGTACATTGGGATTCATGAACTTCCCAGCATTCCTTTTGGATTCTAATTGAAAAGCAGAATACTGTGGATGCTGAAGATCTGAAATGGAAACCGAAAAAGCTGGAAACACACATCAGGTCTAGCAGCATCCATGGAGTGAGAACAGAGCCAACATTTCAGATTGATGAACTTTCATCGGAATTCTCTCTCCACAGATGCTGCCTGGCCTACTAAGTGTTTCTAACATTTTCTGATTTTTTTCCTTGAAGATTGTTTCACAATATAATTATTAGTATAAATACTAATGCAATATAAGCTGTAATACATTTCATTTATTTTAAAGCAATATTGTCTATTTCTCTTTCCTTACATGTCATTGATGTTTCACACAGCATTGACTGCGTGAAATTGAATAAATTCACAAAGAATGCTCCCTCTTGAAATATTAGCATCATTCTCTTTCAGATGCTGACTGATTCGGGATTTTGTTTTATACTAGCAACAACACTAGAAATCTGAAGCTGGTAGCAATTGTGTGAGGGTGGGCCATTCTTAAATCAGTTTCCCTCCCTATAAAGAGATAACTGGCCTCCCAAGGGCAGCAAGTTTGGGATACAAGATACAGCTTTACCTAAGTTTTATTTTATGTTAACCAAAAGGCTGCAGTAAGTAATGTCACAAAGCAAGAGTGAAAAATGTCTTAAATCTATATTTGAAAATAATAAAGCACGATATACAGTGACTCTGAAAGAGTTGATGTGATTGAAGGTCAATGAATTAAACAGAATGGCAAGTGGGCAGGGGAGTGGGACTCACTGAGCTGCTGCTGCAGAGTGCTGACATCGGGTTGAATAGCCTCCTTCAGTGCCTAACCATTCTATGATTCCATGAATGTATTATGAGGTTTTGTCCACCATCCAGTGGATGCTCATATCTCCAAGGATTGCTTTGTCAATTAATTTTCATCTCTGTGTGATTTTCATTCATTTCTGACTTAATTTCTCTTTTTTAATCATGGCAGTGACTCCTTTTTTTCCCTCTAGTTCCATCTGTTTGCTTTCTATTTGACCTGATGCCATGACCAAACGCCTTCTTTCAGCAGGTGGTATGCAAAAGAATCAATTTTATTTTTGCATATGTGTAAAATTCTCATTATAGAGCCTCTTCATTTGTTTGATGTGCCTTTGTTTCTTTATTCAAATATTTCAATGTTTAATAAGGATCCATGAATATGTTTGCTTTTTTTGTTTCCTTTTGTGGAAAGCAAAATTCTTGTTGATTGTTTGAAACAAATGCTAAGTTGAAAAACAATGCTATTTACATTTTTCATATATTATTCTCAGGTTGCTGCATGTTGTGCATCTAGCAGAATTAAAAGAAGTCTCCACTCTTTCACAAGTGTAATTATAAAGTTCCAATCCAGCAACCAGCGGCAATGAGCAATCAAAGTTCATTAACCCCAAAGCACCAACAAAGTATTGTTACCACAGTACTTTGCTAGTATTACAGCATTTACAATGGTTATAATGAATTGCACAGTGATTCATAATTGGAGCTTTTAAGTGGTATTTAACGTGACCAATGGGAGTCTCGTGCACCAGCTGGAAAACTGGCAAAGCTACATGTCACTTATTTTTGGAAGACCTGTCCAATTAAGTGCCGATCAGGCACTTAACTGGGCAGCAGCAAACCTTCCTTGAGATCAAGGATCCTGGGGGCAGACATCCCGCTCACCAAGAGCTGACGGGCAATCAGAGGTTCCCTGCATGGTAAATCTCCCACCTCTGCTGGGTGAATACCGGCGGCGGTGGGATGAGGTCTTTAAGTGGGCATTAGTAAGGGCCTCAATTGGCAGTACAATGGAAAGGCTGATCACAGTCCTTCCTGCCATGGATTTAATTGAGTCACTGAAAAGGGGGGATGGGATCTTCCCTCCCACCAGATTCAATGCCCCGCCATTGAAATCGCCATGAAGTGAGGCATTAAATTCCAACCTTTAATAGAATGCAGCTTGTAAATTATTACAATATACAGATATACTATTCTTTGAACCAAAACAAAAATATCTGGAAAAACTCAGCAGGTCTGACAGCATCTGCGGAGTGGAACACAGTTAACGTTTCGAGTCCATATGACTCTTCATCAGTTCATACGGACACGAAACGTTAACTGTGTTCCTCTCCGCAGATGCTGTCAGACCTGCTGAGTTTTTCCAGCTACTTTTGTTTTTGTTTCAGATTTCCAGCCTCCGCAGTATTTTGCCTTTATACTATTCTTTGAAGTTAAGTCAAAGGTGATTTTAGTTATATCCTTCAGTCATAGCAAATTAGGCCTTCCTGTATTAAAATGGAAATATCAAACTCCACTGGAACAGCTGGACCACAATTTGCAGCTTTTTTGGTGGACAGCACTGAGATCCCTCATTTTCTCTTTAACATGTAAAACTGATTTTTCTTAGCCATCTTGTTTCCAAACACCTGCTTGTGACCCAGTCTTAGTACTCTCTGTTCCCAGCCAACAGAATGCATGTGAGATGCTTGCCATTGCCAAGACAGTCTAATTAACTGATTATTATTTATAGTAGATGGGAAAGAAACATTCTATCTCATTAGCATCTTAGCTATCTGTTGTCAAGTCTTTTTTAAAACTTGTATGAAAACACAAATACACTAAGCTTTTAAAACTTCACACTTAAGTACATAATCTCTTGGTTTTAACAAAGCTCATTTGCATTTTTCATTTCTTCAGAAGTTTTGTCTTCAACCTAAATATTCATTCAACGGCAATTTTATAATGGCTATAATGCTACACCACAGTCCTGATAATACTAACCACTATTATACATATGTCACTGGCAGGTGGCTTAATGCCAACAGCGGCTTCTGGGCTATAGCTGCTTGATTAGGCCGTTAACAATGACAGATTCATGGCTACATTGGGCAATAATTTGCAATTGGACTAAGAATAGTTGGCAATACAGGTTGACTCCATAGTCTTCTCAATTCATTGATGCAAAGCCAATAATCCTTTTTCTGTTGTACTGTAGCAGCCAGAACTCATTATTGCTCTACAACTAAACTCCTTTGCTTTCTTCCTTGTAATGCATATTGCCTTCACAAATGTTACTTCTGCCACACATTTTCCTCAATGACCCAGCTATTATTTCTTAGAGCAATACATTTTGAACATGAGAAGATGCCTTTTACACGTGCAATCCTTCATCCTTCAAAATTGCTATCTTCCTCTTAAAAGACAACACTAGATTCCTCAGTCCTCTCCAAGTGCCTCCATCTCTAACTCTTCCCTTCATATGGTTCTGAACATTTCTATTATTATAATGAGGCTTGGCTAAGAGTCCAGACATAACAGGAGAACACCTGCTCCCCAGAGGAAACATTGTTTGATTGACAGCTCAGGCGCTCTGATCTCAGTCAATTTTACAATGTTTGTTGAGTGGTCTCAAGGGTTTGTGGTTTTGAAACTTAAAAGTGTCGATCATCCAGGCCCTTTGATCAGCTTGCAGTCCAGACTTTTTTTCAAGCATAGGAAAATAGAGAAATGGATTACTTTTTCAAAGCTTTTATTTTACACATACCATTATACACAATGGGGTTCATTGGTTCTTGAAAATGTATGATGGGTCAATGGGCATGGAAGTGCCATAGCTTGGCGTATGGGGCATGAGGGGCTTGAGGCGGTGTGTAGAAGTGCAGAGCTTGGCATAGGGGCATGTGGGTGATCTTTTGAACTAGCATTTTAAAAGGTACCCTTATGCACACTCATAACTCCTCTAAGGGGCCGTGAACCACAACTCCTTAAAAACTTGGCCCGACTCCATGAAAATGATGGAGGACATGCCTATCTCCCCAATGGAGCCGGCGAGGTCAAGAATGCCAGATGCAGGCTTTTGACAGAAACCAGCCCGCACCCTTTAAAAGCAGTTCCAAAAACTAGACGGCCTGGGAATGGGGTCAGGAATCCTGGAATTAGAACCTTTCCACTATTTTTAAAGTTCTCAAGTCAACCCAACTCAGTGAAAATTTGTATTCATATTTCATGCCACTCCATTTTAAGTTATTCAGTCTAGCTTCTGCCCTACCCAACATATTGAGACCACTGTAGTCAAAGTCATCAACACTGTCCTTTGTGATTACAAGGGTGGCATTTCGTCCTAAGCCTTAACTTCTCCATAGCATTCAGTACAGTTGACCATTCCATGCTCTTCCACAGCATTGTCTTACATGGTTTTACTCTTACTCAGCAAAGACTCTACCCCCATCTTCACATAACTATAACTGCAGTCCTTTAATACTCCAGTCTTGCTTAAAAAGTACTGGTTACAAGTAAAGGTGACCATGAAGCTGTTGGGTTGTTGTAAAACCAAACTAGTTTATTAATGTCCTTTAGAGAAGAACATTGCCATCCTTATACTGCCTGATTTACACGTGACTCCAGTCCGACACACATTGGATGACTCTTAACTGCGCTCTAAAGTGGCAGCAAGCAGCTCAGTTCCATCAGGTTGCTACAAAGAATATCAAGCTGCAGTGTTTCAAGAAGAAACACCAATGCCTTCTGATGACAAATATGGATTAGCAATAAATAAAATAAAATCATTTTTATGAACAATCCCACAATAGAAATAAAAAGGGGATGGGTGAAGATAGTGTGTATGAAAATGTGCAAATTATGTACATAACATATACAATAAAAAGTTTCCCTGCTGTACAAAAATACCATTTAAGCTGGTTGTAATCCTTACTGTCTGATGGAGCCTGTTTATTTTTTTCCCAACGCTGCTTTTGTTTGACACAGTGAATGGTGCCCATGAATACCCTGATGGTTCTTCTCATCATTGAAACTACTGCAACTAGAAGCAAACAGCAACAATGCACTCATAATGCCATATTAAGCCAAATAAAATAAATTTGTATTCAAGGGTGAATCTGCACCATACAGGACTGTAAATGGGCAATATTAAATCTGGTTTCATATGCTATCAAAGCGCTTCTACAACTTTTTAAAAATGAATATATATTTGCACAGAGGGGCAGTTCAACATTAGAGAAGGGAACCAGCAGGAGTACTGTGTGTCAGGGTTACCGTATGTAAAAAAAACCTAATATTCTCGAATCTTCCAAGGAGTGATAACCACCATCAGATTGCCATTCTGCTCCTATTTACTTGCCTTGCACTGGAGCTCCGCATTTCTCCCTTGGACTTCTGAACCAGGCCTCCTCAGAAATGTGCAGCATACCTGTTCTGGGAGTCCTTCTTCATATTACAGGATCATTCGGGAAGGTCAAGCCACACCCACTTTTTTGTTATCCATTCACGGAATGTGGGCGTTGCTGGCTGGGCCAGCGCTTATTATCTAATCGTAGTTACCCTTGAGAAGATAGTGATGAACTGCCTTCTTCAACTGCTGCAGTCCATGTGGTGTAGGTACACCCATAGTGCTGTAGGGAGTTCCAGGATTTTGACCCAGTGACAGTGAAAGCACGGCTATAAATTTCCAAGTCAGGATGGTGAGTGACTTGGATGAACCTCCAAGTGGTGGTGTTCCTACCTATCTGCTGCCCTTGTCCTTCTGGGTGGTAGTGGTTGAGGGTTTGGTAGGTGCTGTCAAAGGAGCCTTGGTGAATTCCTGCAGTGCATCTTGTAGATGGTACAGACTGCTGCTACTGGTGGAGGGAGTGAATGTTTGTGGATGTGGTGCCAATCGCTTTGCCCTGGATGGTGTCCAGCTTCTTCATTGTTGTGGAAGCTGCACTCATCCAGGCAAATGGGGAGTATTCCATCACACTCCTGACTTCTGCCTTGTAGATGGTGGACAGGCTTTAGGGAGTCAGGAGGTGAGTTACTCGTCACACGATTCCTAGCCAATACTCTTGTAGCTACAGTATTTATATGGTTAGTCCAGTTCAGTTTCTGGTCAATGGTAACCCCCAGGATGTTGATAGTGGGGGGTTCAGTGATGCTAATGCCATTGAACATCAAGGGGCGATGGTTAGGTTCTCTCTTATTGGAGATGGTCATTGCCTGACACTTGTGTGGTGCGAATGTTACTTGCCACTTGTCAGCCCAAGCCTGGATATTGTCCAGGTCTTGCTGCATTTGGACATGCACTACTCAGTATATGTAGAGTCACAAATGGTGCTGGACAATGTGCAGTCATCAGCTAGCATTCGCACTTCTGACCTTATGATGAAAGGAGGGTGAAGATGGTTGGGCCGAGGACACTACCCTGAGGAACTCCCGGCAGTGATGTCCTGGAGCTGAGATGACTGACTTCCAACAACTGCAACCATCTACCTTTGTGCAAGGTATGACTCCAACCAGCGGAGAGTTTTCCCCCCGATTTCCATTGACTCCAGTTTTGCTAGGGCTCCTTGATGCCACACTCGGTCAAATGCTGCCTTGATGTCCAGGTCAGTATCTCTCACCTCACCACGGGAGTTCAACTCTTTTGTCCATGCTTGAATCAAGGGTGTAATGAGGTCAGGAGCTGAATAGCCCTGGTGGAACCCAAACTGTGCATCAGTGAGCAGCTTATTGCTAAGCAAGTGCTGTTTGATAGCAGTGTTATTAACCCCTTCCATTACTTTACTGATGAACGAGAGTAGACTGATGGGGCAGTAATTGGCAGGGTTGGATTTGTTCTGCTTTTTGTGTACAGGACATACCTGGGCAATTTTCCACATAGGCGGGTGGATGTCAGTGTTGTAGCTGTACTGGAACAGCTTGGCTAGGGAAGTGGCAAGTTTTGGAGCACAAGTCTCCAGTACTATTGGCAGAATATTGTCAGGGCCCATAGCCTTTGCATTATCCAGTGCCTTTAGCCGTTTCTTGATATCATGTGGAGTGAATCGAATTGGCTGAAGACTGGGATCTGTGATGCTGGGGACCTCCGGAGGAGGCTGAGTTGGATCATCCACTCGACACTTCAGCTGAAAATTGTTGTGAATGCTTCAGCCTTATCTTTTGCACTGCTGTGATGGGCTCCTCCATCATTGAGGATGGGGATATTTGTGGAGCCTCCTCCTCCAGTAAGTTGTTTAATTGTCCACCACCATCCACGACTGGATGTGGTGGGACTGTAGAACTTAGATCTGATCTGTTGGTTGTGAAATCGCTTAGCTCTGTCTATCACTTGCTGCTTATGCTGTTTGGCATGCATGTAGTCCTGTGTTATAGCCTCACCAGGTTGACACCTCATTTTTAGGTATGCCTGGTGCTGCTCCTGGCACGCCCTCCTGCACTCTTCATTGAACTGGGGTTGATCCCTGGCTTGATGGTAATCGTAGAGTGGTGGATATGCTGGGCCATGAGGTTACAGATTGTGCTCGAGTACAATTTTGCTGCTGCTGATGGCCAACAGCGCCTCATGGATGCCCAGTTTTGAGTTGCTAGATCTGTTCGAAATCTGTCCCCTTTAGCACAGCGGTAGTGCCACACAACACGATGGAGGGGATCCTCGATGTGAAGGCAGAACTTTGTCTCCACAATGACTGTGCGGTTGTCACTCCTGCCAATACTGTCATGGACAGATGCATCTGTGGCAGGCAGGTTGGTGAGGATGAGGTCAAATATGTTTTTCCCTCCTGTCGGTTCCCTCACCACCTGCCGCAGACCCAGCCTCTCTTGGTGATGGACATTGAAATCCCCCACCCAGAGTACATTCTGCACCCTTGCTACCCTCATTGCTTCCTCCAAGTGATGTTCAACATGGAGGAGCACTGATTCATCAGCTGAGGGAGGGCGGTACGTGGTAATCAGCAGGAGGTTTCCTTGCCCATGTTTGACCTGATGACATGAGACTTCATGGGGTCCAGAGTTGATGCTTAAGGCTCCCAGGGCAACTCCCTCCCAACTGTAAACCATTTCTGCTGTGTTTGCCCTGCCGGTGGGACAGGACATGCCCATGGATGGCGGTGGTGGTGTCTGGGACATTATCTGTAATCTATGATTCCATGAAGATGACTTTGTCAGGCTGTGGCTTGACTAGTCTCTGAGACAGCTCTCCCAATTTTGGCACTAGCCCACGATGTTAGTAAGGAGGACTTTGCAGGGTTGACAGGGCTGCGACTGTCATTGTTGCTTCCAGGTGCCGGGTGGTCCATTCGGTTTCATTCCTTTTTTGTGACATTGTTACAGAGTGTTAGCTCCAGTATTCTGCTAAGATTAAAGGTCCCAAAGCTACTTTGAGAAGCTACAGAGAGAAGATTAGTGTATAAGAGTGAGGGTAGGGTGGCAGTTGGGTAGGTGAGGGAATAGGGTGGCAGGTAACTGAGTAAGGGGGTAGTGTGACAGCTAAGTAGGTGAAGGTAAGTGGGTGGGAGGGTAGGGTGGTAGTTAAGGGGTGAGGGGGCATGGTGGCAGGTAGGTTGTTGAGGAGGTAGGATGGCAAGTAGGTGAGGGGATAGGGTATCAGAGGGGTGAGGGGGTTGGGTGTCAGGTAGGTGAGGGGTAGAGTGTCAGCTAAGTGGGTGAGGGGGTAGGGTGGCAGGTAAGTGGATGAGCGAGTAGGGTGGCAGATAAGTGAGTAAGGGGGTAGTGTGACAGGTAAATAGGTGTGGGTGAGGGGGTAGGATGGTAGTTAAAGGGTGAGGGGGTAGGGTGGGTAAGAAGGTGAGGAGGTAGGGTGGCAGATGGGTGAGGGGGTAGGACATCAGCTAAGTGTGTGAGGGGGTAGGGTGGCAGTTAGATAGGTGGGGGGCAGGTGGCAGGTATATAAGGGGTATTTGGCAGGTGGGTGGGTGGTAGGTAAGTAGGTGAGGGGGTAGTCGGGTCAGGGAGGGGGTGGGGGTGATTGTGGTCGGGGTGTCCAGCAGGGAGTCAAGGGGGTTAGCAGTATAGTTACCCAGGAGTTAGAACTGGTTTTCGTCCTTCTAACTTTTCCTGGGTAACTATTCTGGTAAGTTGGAACCATTCAAAATTTTCCAACTCTAGCTCTGAGTTTTGGAGGGTCCAAACTTCCTAGGCAATTCCCACGTAGTCAGTGTGTGGACTTCTGAAGAGTGCTGCCATGGTATGACTATCCTGAGATCAGAAGTTAAAGGCCATAAATTACATCACATCTACAGCACAGAAACAAGCTATTTGACCTACTAATCTAAGTCAGCATCTATGCTCCACACGAGCCTACTTCCAAATACCTGCATAAGAACGAGGAGCAGGAAGAGCAATTCAACCCCTCGAGTCTGCCCCGCCATTCAATATGATCACGGCTGATCTCATTTTGGCCTCAATTCCAATTTCCTGCCCTCTCCCCATAACCTTTCAACCCATTACTAATTAAAAATCTGTATCTCTTCCTTAAATTTATTCAGTGTCCCAGCATCCACTGCACTCTGACCCGATCATCTAACCCAATCTTTTCTTTTCTCCCTCATGTCATCTATGTAAATATAAGTTGTTATTATTGTTGTTTATGTGCTTATCTAAATTCCCTTTAGATGCATCTAAGCTACTTGTCTCAACTACGCCTTATGGTAGCACATTCAAAATTCTCATCACTCTTTGGCTAAAGCTCTGCCTGAATTCTCTATTGGATTTATTAGTGACTATCTTATATTTATGATCTCCATTTTGGTCTGCCTCACAAATGGGAAAAGTGAGTGACGCATGAAAAGATTTATAGTACTTTTGAGAAGAAAGCAGAGGAACTTCTATTTTTTTTTAGTTGCCAGAGCTACAAAGACCATAAGTAAGCATATAAGTAATAACTTTAATATTGACTCTGGAACCCATGAAGTCTCATGGCATCAGGTCAAGCATGGGCAAGGAAACCTCTTGCAGGTCACTACCTACTGGCCCCCTCAGCTGGTGAATCAGAACTCTTCCATGTTGAAAGCCATTTGGAAGAAGCACTGAGGGTAGCAAGGGTACTCAGGGTGGGAGGCTTCAATGTCCATCACCAAGATTAGTATCTACCAGGACCACTCAGTTCCTGATCTCATTACAGTCTTGGTCCAAACATGGACAAAAGAAATGAACTCAAGAGGTGAGTTGAGAATGACTATCCTCGACATCAAGGCAGCATTTGATCAAGTGTGGCATCAAGGAGCTCTAGCAAAACTGGAGTCAATGGAAATAACGGAGAAAACTCTCCACTGGTTGGAGTCATAACTAGCGCAAAAGAAGATAGTTGTGCTTGATGGAGGTTAATCATCTCAGTTCTAGGAGATTGCTGCAGGAGTTCCTCAGGGTAGTGTCTTAGGCCCAACCATCTTCCGCTGCTTCATCAGTGACCTTCCTTCCATCATAAGGTCAGAAGTAGGGATGTTCGCTGATGATTGCACAATGTTCAGCACCATTCATGGCTCCTCAGATACTGAAAGACTCTGTGCCCATATGCAGCAATACCTGAACAACATTCAGGCCTCAGCTGATAAGTGGCAAGTAGCATGCACATCACACAAGTGACCATCTCCAACAAGAGAGAATCCAGCCATTTCCCTTTGACATTCAGAGGCATTGCCAAGGCGGAATCCCCCGCTATCAACATCCGGGAGCGGGGGGAGGGGGCGGGTACCATTGATCAGAAACTGAATTGGACTATAAATACTGTGGTTGCAAGAGAAGGTCAGAGAGTGGGAATACTGCAATGAGTAACTCACCTCCTGACTCTCCAAAGGGTCCACGATATACAAGGCACAAGTCAAGAGTGTGATGAAATATTCTCCATTTGCCTGGATGAGTACATCTCCAATAACACTTAAGAAGCTTGACACCATCCAAGACAAAACAGCCTGCCTGATGGGCACCCCATCCACCACCTTCAAAATTCACTCCCTCTACCACTGATGCCCAGTTGCAGCAGTGTGTACTATCTACAAGATGCCCTACAGCAACTCACCAAGGCTCCCTCGACAGCAACTTCCAAACCTGCAACCTTTACTGGCTAGAAGGACAAGGCAGTAGATGCATGGGAACGCCACCGTCTGCAAGATCCACTCCAAGCCACACACCATCCTGACTTGGAACTATACTGCTGTTCCTTTACCATCACTGGGTCAAAATCCTGGAAATCCATTCTTAAGGGTACTGTGGGTGTATCTACACGACAAGAACTGCAGCGGTTCAAGAAGGTAGCTCATCACCACCTTCTCAAGGGCAACAGGGATCGGCAATAAATGCTGGCCTAGCCAGTGACATCCATGTCCTGTGAAAGAATTTAAAAAATGCTCCAATGGGACTAATCAGCCCATACCATGCGGGGAAAAGCTTCTTGCATTTAGAACATATGTATATAGCAGAATTTAGAGCAGTGGAGAAAACAGAGAAGAGATCAAAAGTAACTACAATTTTATTTTCTCTTAATATCTAATCTTCCAGTCACTATGAATTATGAGATTCTCTCTTTAACAGCGCCCCTTTGGTTGAAAACTACTGCAAAATCAACAGCAGTTAAGTGAATAAATATTTTATTGCAGGAGCTCTATTCATCCTTCCTGTACCAAATAAATAATGTAGTCTTTGAAGTTTATAGATAATTTTAGAAAATACGTACAACATTTAACAAAAATAAGTAACATTTTTTTTGTCAAGTTATAGTGGAAAATCTGGCATCACCATGAATGAAAACACAGATGTTATTATGTATATAATTTATATGGCTGTTAAATTATAATTGTTTTATTCATTAATTAATTAGCACCAAGTCCAGCTCAATGGAATACTTCTGCGACAGAGTACTTATTTAATTCTGGAAATTTGATGAATTCGGCAAAGTGAGAAAAGAGGTACTTTTTTGGATATTTTACAGAACAAGGAGTGACCTGAGAGAGGGAGTGAAAGACAGCAAGACCTGAGAGCTGAAGTCCAGGGGCATTAATTAGGTAAGCAAGTGGTTGGCAAGTTTTAAGGTTTTTTTTCCTCTAAATTAGGGTACAGGTTTAAACCAGGACAGAAGGGTATAAATACCGTATTAAATTTATAGCTTAACCAGTTAAACTACATGATATAACATGAAAAAAACCTTTAAGGCTAGAGCAGGTTGCGTGTCTGGACTACAGAATGTGTGTTGAGGGGGGGGAGGCGGGCGTGGGGCACACAATATCCCAAGCAAACAAGACAGCCCAGGACACCTCCATCTCAAATCTCTCTGGCTCAGAATCATTAAGCTAGAGTGGGAGTTGGAGAGATGCCAACACATAAGGAAGGGGCAGGAGTTTTATCCAGAAAACAGTCACACCCCAAAGAACAAAAGGAAAGGAAGCATGTGACTGACAGGGAGCCAGGTCGTAGAGATTTAGGAGAGGTTGAGAAGGAGGTCCTGCAGACACTGGCCCTGTCAACCAGGTATGATGCATTTATATCTGTGAGAACCTGGAGAGAAACTGTAGAAAGGACAGACACAATGCAGACCAAGGCATGGTGGCTCAGAAGGATGTTCAGAGGTTGGGGGTGGAGGAGGATAGTGAAGGACTTGGAAAAGAATGTAGTACTATTGAGGGACTCTATAATAAAAGGATATTTAGCATTGTCTGCAGCCAAGAACGAGAATCCCGAAAGTTGTGTTACCTTAACAATGTCTGGGTAAGGGGTATTTCACAGCAGGGGAGAGGAGCTTGGAAAGAGGGGGGATAAATCCAGCTGTTGTGGAACATAGGCACGAACAGGGAGGAGATCCTGCTGATGAGTATCAGGAGTTAATTCTAAATTAAAAAGCAAGACCTCGAAGGTAATAATCTCTGGATTATTGCTTGAGCCACTTGCAAGTTGAGATAAAAGCAGACAGATCAGGAGAATTAAGTAAATGACTGCTATGGAAAAAAGGTATCCCTTTCATGGGACAATGGCACTAGTTCCAGGACAGGAGAGAGTTGTACTGATGGGGTGGGCTCTACCTGAACCAGAATGGGACCCGTAAACAGGGAGTGGGGGGGATTTAAATTAAAGATTTTAAAGATTTTAAATTAGTCGAGGGGTTTGGGGTGAAAATCTACAAAAAATGCAAGCAACCTAAATGTAAGCAAAACAAGGCAAGAGATCATAGGAAATAATAAAGTAAGGGAGGATATTGATGGCAAGAGCATAAATAGAATTATAGAACGGAAATGTAAAAAGATGGTTAAATATGAAACCCCACATTTAAAGGCCACCCCTGCAAAGAGCCAGCACTCTTCAAGAGATAGGAAACTGCTGCAAGTCATGGCTGCCAAAGAAGGAAACATGCTGCCCCCAGATTTACCAACACCTCCCTCAAGTGCCTACTGTATACAGTGGAGGCCTGCCGCAATGTCTTCTACCACCACGCTGGGCGAAGGCCAGCAAGCAAGGTAACAAATCCAGCATGGGAGGCGGTGGCATCGGTTGTCAGGACCAACTCCCTGCAAAAGAGGAAAGCCACCCAGTGCTGAAACAGGATGAATGATCTTTTCCTTTCCACCAGAGTAAGTCACTCTTCTCATCACTCTCAACTCACACACTCACAAACCCATCATATATCCACAGGAATCTCACTCGCTGCCAGCTCAAGGGACATCACCAGTCACTCTCTCACACACGCCTTCATTGACCTCTTTCCGTCCATGGTACCACTCTCTTCCTACACATGCCAGGCATACTTATATGGCCTGGCAGGCATCCTTCTTACACTCTTTCCAGCTGTATTCATACAGGACAAGCTGGCACACAACAAAAGGGAGAGGTCGCAGACTGGTGGCATGATACCTGAAATCAAGGTCCTCACAGACTTTGAAAATAGAGTCATCCAACTAGCCAGTAACAATCTGGGCCGTTCCTGTGCCGATGGTTAGGTTGACGGTGCTGTACCAAGTGAGGATCCAACATTGCAACATCCATCAGACAAACATGCTGTGAGTGATGTGTCTTGTTTTACAGGCCACTGCCATGCAGTAATCATCTCTCCTCGCTTTTGCAGGCACATCTGGGAAACAGCCAAGGGGGTCCATGACCCAGGTCCTTGACTCAAGCCCCAAGGACACCTCAGAAGAGGAACCTGCTGAAACCATCATTGAAGACCCGTCACACAGACCCTCCACCAGCGCAGAGACACATACCTCGGTGGGACCAAGATTCGGAGTTACCTTAAGTTCACAATCCGGGGAACATATCACACTGCCTTACCCACATCAGGTGATGGCAGGGACTTCCCAGGTTTCTGGCGCTTGGAGGACTGCTAGAGACCTGAAATCTGCTCAGTCCAAGTCAGATGACGAGCCTCTGGACTTGATCATACCTCAATTGCTGGAGCTGCAAAGGCAAGCTTGGGAACATCAGGAAGGGATGTCTGCTGCACTCCTCAGATTGCAAGACATGATGGACAAGTCCATCCGCCTTCAGCCTGAGGTGATAGTCCCGGCATGCCAACGCACCAAGGTCAACACTGGTAGGATGGCGGCCGGCACGGAGACCGTGGTCCAGGGCATCGGTCCCGCACTACCACGTGGGCTGAGCTCATCGCTGACGGAATAGTTGACCTCCAACAGTATCAACGTGAGACAGATGTAAGGCAGCTCTATCTCACTCCAGCTTCCCTTTCTTCTCAAGGAGTCAGACCAGGCCCCTCAGATACCCATAGGGAGGAGCAGCAGCTGCTTGACACCCCAGGACCATCCACCCAGGTGACTTTTGGGAGTGTCCGACCCATCCGAATCCCCTCTTCCTGTAAGTCCAGCAAATTCAGCACAACAGGCCAAGGAGGGTGCCACTGCCAAACAGCAGGACCTTGAAAGCAGGTCTTGGCCCTCCAGAGGGTGCCCAGCAAGTTAATCACAGACAGGGCGTAGCAGTCAACAGGCTGTCTCCACCTCCACTGCGGATGTTGGAGCAACACCAAGCCATAGTGGCAGATTTAGGAAGATTAAGAAGATGTAACTCTTTCGAGTACAAACACGTTTCCATCTGTTCCTTATTCAGATGAAGTTACATTGTTTCATAGTTTGCCATTGTGAGATTTGAACTCTTGATCTTGGGGTTACTAATCCAGTACCATAACCACTTGGCTATTTAGGGCAAGCCAAGAAGATGTAACTCTTTCGAGTACAAACACGTTTCCATCTGTTCCTGTTCAGATGAAGTTATATTGTTTCATAGTTTGCCATTGTGAGATTTGAACTCTTGATCTTTGGGGTTACAAGCCCAGTACCATAACCACTTGGCTATTTAGGCCAAGCCAAGAAGATGTAACTCTTTCGAGTACAAACACATTTCCATCTGTTCCTGTTCAGATGAAGTTACATTGTTTCATAGTTTGCCATTGTGAGATTTGAACTCTTGATCTTGGGGTTACAAACCCAGTACCATAACCACTTGGCTATTTAGGCCAAGCAGAGAAATCGACCTCAAACCACTCTACATGATTTGGAGGAAACCATTGACTAGCCTACCACTGAGGCTGCAATGCTTACTTGTAACTCTTTCGAGTACAAACACGTTTCCATCTGTTTTTCAGATGAAGTTACATTGTTTCATAGTTTACCATTGTGAGATTTGAACTCTTGATCTTGGGGTTACAAGCCCAATACCATAACCACTTGGCTATTTAGGCCAAGCCAAGAAGATGTAACTCTTTCGAGTACAAACACGTTTCCATCTGTTTCAGATGAAGTTACATTGTTTCATGGTTTGCCATTGTGAGATTTGAACTCTTGATCTTGGGGTTACAAACCCAGTACCATAACCACTTGGCTATTTAGGCCAAGCTGTTAAGAAGATGTAACTCTTTCGAGTACAAACCCGTTTCCATCTGTTTCAGATGAAGTTACATTGTTTCATAGTTTGCCATTGTGAGATTTGAACTCTTGATCTTGGGGTTACTAACCCAGTACCATAACCACTTGGCTACTTAGGCCAAGCCAAGAAGATGTAACTCTTTCGAGTACAAACACATTTCCATCTGTTCCTGTTCAGATGAAGTTACATTGTTTCATAATTTGCCATTGTGAGATTTGAACTCTTGATCTTGGGGTTACAAACCCAGTACCATAACCACTTGGCTATTTAGGCCAAGCAGAGGAATCGACCTCAAACCACTCTACATGATTTGGAGGAAACCATTGATGGCATACCACTGTGGCTGCTATGCTTACTTGTAACTCTTTCGAGTACAAACACGTTTCCATCTGTTTTTCAGATGAAGTTACATTGTTTCATAGTTTACCATTGTGAGATTTCAACTCTTGATCTTGGGGTTACAAGCCCAGTACCATAACCACTTGGCTATTTAGGCCAAGCCGTTAAGAAGATGTAACTCTTTCGAGTACAAACACGTTTCCATCTGTTCCTATTCAGATGAAGTTACATTGTTTCATGGTTTGCCATTGTGAGATTTGAACTCTTGATCTTAGGGTTACAAACCCAGTACCATAACCACTTGGCTATTTAGGCCAAGCCGTTAAGAAGATGTAACTCTTTCGAGTACAAACACGTTTCCATCTGTTTCAGATGAAGTTACATTGTTTCATAGTTTGCCATTGTGAGATTTGAACTCTTGATCTTGGGGTTACTAACCCAGTACCATAACCACTTGGCTATTTAGGCCAAGCCGTTAAGAAGATGTAACTCTTTCGAGTACAAACACGTTTCCATCTGTTCCTATTCAGATGAAGTTACATTGTTTCATGGTTTGCCATTGTGACATTTGAACTCTTGATACTCTTTTTGAGTAAACCTGTTTCCATCTGTTTCAGATGAAGTTACATTGTTTCATAGTTTGCCATTGTGAGATTTGAACTCTTGATCTTGGGGTTACAAACCCAGTACCATAACCACTTGGCTATTTAGGCCAAGCCGTTAAGAAGATGTAGTTGCACAGCATGGGCACAGGTGTTAAACACTTGTACATGATGTTCACTTTGTTAATAAACTCCCAAGAGTATCTCCTTGCCTATGACTCCTTGTTCTGATAAGCAGTGTTCATGTTATTCAGCTGTGAAACCTTGGTCCCTGCACAAGATAAAGGCAGGTGTCTCAGTCCAGGGCCGCTTCCCTGTGCTTCGTGCAACCTTCCCTGCACACTGAAGGTGTGCCTTCACCATCACTGGTTACAGAGTCATGCCTGCACCTCGATGAGGCTTATCATTCCTGCCACAATGTCCTGGGCTGGCAGCACAGAGTTTCGTCATTCTCTGTGTGTGTTCCCAGCACCTTTGAGGTGCAGCTGGCCCCCCATCTCATCAGCATCTGTGTCTGGTGATAAGTGTGGTTCTGAAGGGTTCAGCACACGAAGGATGCCTTGGGTTAAGGGGAAGTTAAAGTTGCATCGCCATGATATGACCCTGTTTACAAGTGAGGTGCCAATGGCCAAACAGGAGTCAGGTATTCACATAAGCTGTGTGAGGATCTATGGAGTGTCCCCACTGCGTGTTGTCATCATCTTCCTGGAATGTATGGATGATGGGCATCCGCTGCGTCTCATGACAGAAGCCTTAGCACAGAGGGTATGTGTGCTGCCATCAGCCAGACAGGAGTCAAATGTTCAGAGATGCAATGTGAGGATATATGGTGTCTCCTCACTGCACGTCATCATCATCCTCACAAATCTAGCATATAGGAGGGCCTCCCGAGTGCACCTGCCTTCCCCAGACAGTGCGTTGGCCTCATCGCTGTCATCCTTGCCTTTGAGCACCTCCTCACCTTCATCCCCATTGACGTTCTCCTCATCAGAGGAGATGTGCAGCTCCTCCATCTCCTCCTCAGCCAGGTCCTCTCCCCGTTGCAGCATCTGGTTGTGAAGGATGCAGCAGGTGACGACGGTGCATGACACCATCTGTGGACAGTATTGCATGGCTCCACCAGACCAGTCCAGGCACCAGTCATTTCAACATTCCAATGGTTTGCCCCACTAAGGTGCAAGTTGCAGCATGAGCCTTATTGTACTTCCTCTCTGCTGCACTCTGAGGCCACCGCACAAGTGAAATCAGCCACGTCCTTCGTGCATAGCCCTTGTCCATGAGGAGTTTCAATGAGATTGGTTGAGTCACGGTGTTTATTGATGTCAGAGTGGGTTTCTGAGAAATTCATGGGATGTGTCTTGGTCACAATTGCCATTTATTGTACAGTATGATGTGTTCAACAGTTTGCCTGTTAATTCACATGTACCTCATATTAACCCTGAATGTTAGAGTATAAGATAGATATTATAAATTGTTTCATCTTTTTGAACTTGTAGAGTAAAGGGTGATTTTTGTTTGTTTAAAACCCATGGAATCTTGTGGTTTTATTCTCTTAGGGCGTGGGGATCGTTTGGTCCCACAGAAAATCAATGGGGTTTTTGCTGGGCCATCGAATCTCCTGTGGTGGGTCTTCCCGCGATGGGGCCGGAAAAACCCGGCCTTAGAAAGAGTCTTGAATGTGAAACTTTGTCTACTTTAAACAAAAAGTTGCTGGCCCCTAACAGATTGTAACAAAAACTTAGGAGTCTGGTCCTGAATAGAACGATTATGGGATAGACAGGATAATACTACAGGTAACAATACAGAGATGGCAGAAATATTAAATAATTATTTCATTTTGGTATTGTCATGAAAATATAATCATTTTCATAATTTTATTGTGATTTGTTGTAAAGGTAGGTTAATAGTGGGTTTGGATTACTTGCTCTGTGTGGATGTGTGTGTGAGGTGATTTAATTGAATTAGAGACAGCTAGTCTGGAGTTTTTGAGTGATCAAAAGGGAAGCTAGGTTTGAAATGCTACATACGTAAACATGGCTTAAGTTTTAGAATATAATGTGTGAGGAAAATTTGAATTTTTAGATAATTCAGAGTAGTTTGAATTTCAAAAAGATGGTAAGATGTTATACTTAACCATAAGAAGTTAAGCCAAAGTGTGTTTATTTTTCCCAAAGGTTACTAATAATGAGTACTATGAAAGATTTATATTATGAGAAAAGTAAAGTTGCAAAGACATATTAGAACAGTGAAATTTACATTAAAAAGGAAGAGACATATATAAAAAAATGTGTAAGATAGAAGGAATTCTAAGATCTAACACAAGTGTGAAAAGCCTCCAGCCTATATGCATCAAGCTGCTGACTACAGGGACCGAAGCTAAGAAAACTCACTGTAAATATCACTGTCCAGGGTATTGTGTGCTTTGCCTGGGGTCTGTTTAAATTTATTTGTTTCTATGTTGCCTTAACGGAGCTGTAACAGGGAGCTAGATTAATTGAGGGAGTTAGGAGTTATTATAGTAGTAACTTCTTAGACCTAAAAATGTGCTTAAAATATTTTATTAATAAATGTTTAATTTAGTTTTATATAAATACCTCTGAGTCTCGATGGACTTATTAGTATTGAATTCAAGGCATGCATCACAAAATAAAATACAAATTGCAAAATGGTTGTGGCAGCTATTTCAAGTTTCCCTCTGGGATTTGAGAAGCTCAGCATTTACCATCCCCTATTGTAAAACAATATTTGCCAGAGAGACAGAACAGGTAGACATGATATTGATGAGATGAGTAATGAGATAAGTGCCTTTAAAATAGAGGGGATGCACTGAACAAACTAAGCAAACACAAGGAGCCAAATCCCCTGGTTCAGATGGATTGGATCCACATGCTTTAAAAGAACCCAGGGAAGAGGTACCAGAAGCATCACTATTCATATCTAATCATTTATTAGAATAAGATGGCAGATAGCGAATATAGTTCTTGTATTTAAGACAAGGGTCTCCAAACTTTTCACTTTTGAAGATCAAAGCTCTGAATTCCCTCAAAGCCACTCCCAACTCAGACTGCCTCAATGATTGCACACCTCTCAAGGTTTTAATCTCATCTCCCGAGACTCCATTCCACTGGATTTCCAAGTCTTCACTCCAGCTTCTACTAAGTGGCACAATTTCAGCTCTTTAATAGCTGGCTAGCTTCACTGAGCTGGCACTGCCCCTGGATTTCACCAAGCTCCAGTATCTCACCTACACCAAACTAGAAATGGCTCCCAGGGCTTCTTCTGAGCCCTAATCCTTTCCAACACGGAGCCAGTGACCTTCTGCCACCTTCCAGGGAATTACAGACCAGTCAGCTTAAAGTCAATGGTAGGAAAACTAACGTAATCCTTATTAAAGTAGAGAATAGAAGAACATCTAAAAATGAGAAATATAATCATGTATAGTCAGCATGGAGTTCAGAGGGGAAATCTTTGCTTGACCAACCTTATTGATTTTTCCGAGAAGGTAAAAGAAAGAGTAGACAATGGTCATGCAATATTGTAATTTATCTAGATTTTCAAAAGGCCTTTGATAAAGTGTATAATGGACTACTGAATAAGATTAGACAACGTGGGGTCAGGGGACAAGTGGCAGAATTCTTGAAGGGAAAAGCATAGCTAGAGGCGATAAATATATGATAGTCACCAAGAAATTCCATTGAGAAATCCGAAGAAACTTCTTTACCCAAAGAGTGGTAAGAAATTGGAATTCGTTACTACAGGGAGTAGTTGAAGAAAATAATACAAATGCATTTAAGGGATAGTTAGACAAGCATTTGAGGGAGAAGGGAATAGGTGGTTACGATGATAGGTTTAGATGTGAAAAGATGGTAGGAGGCTCGAGTGGAGCATAAACATCAACATGGACTGGTTGGGCTGAATGGCCTATTCTGCGCTGTACATCTTTTGTAAATACATTCCCTAATGACGTAATCACATCCATTTCAAGTTTGCCGACGAAATATGCTTCTTTAAAAGATAGATAACCTGTTGAGTAGGTTGCTAGGAGGTGGAAGTACTGGACCAGGGTTAATCTATACCGCACTAGTTTTCAAACATTTCTATACGTCGAAATATTGATACAAAACCATTCTGATTGCTGAAAAATATTGTCATTCACCCAAAGAGAGAACAATGCTATTGCTACAGAGAATTGCGATATATCAGCATTCATGTCAGTAAGACAAGAAAACGCTCGTGCCATGGCTCAGATCACTCACCATTTGAGAAAGCTGGGTTTTCCCTAGAATTTATAACTTTGTGGTAGGTGTACTGCAACAGCAATATAATAATCTCTTTTAATGTAATTTTGAAAGCTGCACAATTGAAATATGAACAGAGGCTCATCTGACCAAATACAACAAATGTACATTTTACCATCATCACAGTGCATGAGGGTGTTAATTAGTGAGATGGTAGAGCACCTCGAGTGAAAATGATGTATGTGAGAATGATGCAGATTTTCTGTCTCATGTGAAGCTTGTATATGTACTCATGACTTTTAAATAATGTGATTTTAGTTGAAAATATTTGTAGTTCTTTTCCAATTAAAATGCATCTTTAATGGGAAACAACTGCTGAACATTTCTACTTCATTATTTTAAAAGTTGATTTGTGTAAATAAATAATTAACAAGGATATATAGATACAAATTTCAATTATTGATGTATAACTGCTAAGCATAATTGTTTGAACAGAATGTAACTGAGTTAAAATTAGTTCCTAAAATGTTTTAGTGGAGTTTTGGACAATTGAGTATTCTGTACAACAAAGTTTATCATTTCATGAATTAACTTTATGGGCTCTGACATTTTGCAAGGATTCATTCTGTCTCCTGTTGTAATGAGACAAGCAGTAATGTCAAGCTAATAAAGCTGTTTTAAAAAGCATATGAAATTCCTGTTTTTTTTTAATAAGGACAAAAATCAGGAAGTAATTCTAAACCTTTATAAATGACTGCAATACAGATCTCAGACAGAGTATCATGGTCAATCTGGGCACCACACTTCGGGAAGAATGTTAAGGCTTTGGAGAGAATTATCAGAATGATACCAGGGAAGAGGCATTTCAGTTATGTGAAGAAGGTAGAGAAGCTGGGATGGATGTCTTTAATGAAGAGAATGTTAAGGGGAGATTTAATAAAGCAGCTCAAAATAATGAAATATAAATATGTAATGAAATATAATTAAATAAATAAGGAGAAAATGTTTCCACAGGCAGAAGGTCTGGAATCAGAGGGCAGAGATTTAAGATAAAAAACAAAAGAACCAGAGAAAAGATTAAGAGACTTTTTTTGTGCAGTGTATTATCATTTTTTTTATTCATTCACGGGATGTGGACTTCACTGGCTGGGCCAGCATTTATTGCCCATCCCTAGTTGCCCTTGAGAAGGTGATGATGAGCAGCCATCTTGAACTGCTGCAGTCTATGTGGTGTAGGTACACCCACAGTGCTGTTAGTGAGGGCGTTCCAGGATTTTGACCCAGCAACAGTGAGGAAACGGTGATATATTTCCAAGTCAGGATAATGAGTGACTTGGAGGGGAACTTCCAGATAGTGGTGTTCCCATGTGTCTGCTGTCCTTGTCCTTCTAGATGGCAGTGGTCATAGGTTTGGAAGGTGATGTCTAAGGAGACTTGTTGAATTTCTGCGTGCATCTTGTAGATGGTACAACTGCTGCTACTGTGTGTCGGTGGTGGAGGGAGTGAATTCTTGTGGATGTGATGCCAATCAAGTGGGCTGCTTTGTCCTGGACATTGTCAAGTTTCTTGAGTGTTGCGGGAGCTGCACTCACCCAGGCAAGTGGGGAGTATTCCATCACACTCCTGCTTTGTAGATGGTGGACAGGCTTTGGGGAGTCAGGAGGGGAGTTACTTGTCACACAATTCCTAAGCTCTGAACTCATCTGGGTGCCTAAAAGGGCAGTGGAAGTGGATTCAGTAATAACTTTCAAAAGGAAATTGGATATATACTTGAAAAAGAAAAAAAAATTGCAGGGCAATGGGGAAAGAATGGGGGAGTGGGGCCAATTGGATAGCTCTATTCTGTTCGTGGCAAATACCACTCATGTTGCTACTGCATAGTAGCAGCATGAAACAGCTAGCTTCACCTGTTGCTCAAAATTTTGAGATACTTTGCCCTTCCAGAATAACCTGTGGTAGCCGGGGCATTTTTCAGTGCCGAAAGATACAGGTACAACTTCCTTGATGTACCAGTTCAGGAATCTGCCGGGGTTTCTCTATCACGGTCCACTGGAAGCTTACCTTCACTGGTCAGTATACACGTTGGTATTCTTACAGTTCCACACGCTATAAGATTGGTCTTATGGTCAATCCAGAATCTGAACTGGACTAGCCATATCAATACTGTGGCTACAAGAGCAGGTCAGAGGCTAGGAATCCTGCGACGAGTAACTCACCTCCTGACTCCCCAAATCCTATCCACCAGGGCACAAGTCAGGAGTGTGATGGAATACTCTCCACTTGCCTGGATGAGTGCAGCTCCAACAACACTGGAGAAGCTTGACACTGTCCAGGACAAAGCAGCCTGCTTGATTGGCACCACATTCACTAACATTCACTCCCTCCACCACCGATGCACAGTAGCAGCAGTGTGTACCATCTACAAGATGCACTGCAGGAATTCACCAAGGCTCCTTTGACAGCACCTTCCAAACCCACTACTACTACCACCTAGGAGGTCAAGGGCAGCAGATGGATGGGAACACCACCACCTGGAATTTCCCCTCCAAGCCACTCACCATCCTGACTTGGAAATATATCGCCATTCCTTCACTGTCATTGGGTCAAAATCTTGGGACTCCCTCCCTAACAGCACTGTGGGTGTACCTACATCACATGGACTGCAGCGGTTCAAGGTGGCAGCTCATCACCACCTTCTCGAGGGCAATTAGGGCTAGGCAATAAAAGCTGGCCCAGCAAGCGAAGCCCACATCCCGTGAATTAATAAAAAAAAAGGGCCTGAGCCATTTGCTCAGCATGTAAGCTTGATGCTGAAATAGAGCACATCAAAGGTATCCTGCAGGATAACAGCTATCCTGATCAGATCATTTCGCGCTTATATCACGCGAACTCATGAACGAGCCTAAAGCTATCACTTTTGGCCCTGAAAAGTGCCCAGTCTACCTCAGATAACCCTGGAAAGGTAAGGTATCTCAAAAACTTGGGCAACAGGTGAAGCTAGCTGTTTCACGCTGCCACTATGCAGATAGCAACACAAGTAGTATTCACCACTAACAGGATGCTGCTGTCAAGCCAAAAAGACATTCTGCCTATCACACAAAGGAGTAATGTGGTATATAAAGTTCAGTGCCAGTGTGATGCTAGGTATATAGGCCATACGTCCCTAAGACTGGCAAATCACATCAAACAGCATGCCCCAGCTGCTGTTCACAATGGCAAGGTACAGACCGTACCCAACCAGCCTATGCCTGCAAAACTCAAAACACAGTGTCCAACATTAGACGCAATTCTGTGATTGCACAACATTTGCTAAATAATTCTCAGTGTGCCAAGAATTACACTGACAACCAATTTAAGATTGCCAGTCGGGCTCGCAGTGTGGCACGTTTACGTGTACTGGAAGCTACATCTATTCATACACAGGGCCCTGTTCTTTGCAGACAGAAAGAACATGTACATATATTGTGCCTGTTTCAGCTAAATAAAATAAGTAACAGCCATTCACTGACTTATTCCTCAGGGCAAAGCATTGGGTTAAATTTCAAACAATGCTTGGCAGTTAACTGTCAGTCACCATCCCTAGTGCATTCTCCATGGCAACGCTCTACCAATCAGAGTCCACTTGCCAACCAATCAGCACTTTCTTCACGTACAGTATAAATTATTGTTTTCCCCTTATATTGGTATTCATGCGAAGTGTCCTGATGAGTGCAAGTTGAAAAGCTTTGACATGTCTCTTTTTTCAGCAATAGTCAAGTTCTGTACTACCAAATGACTATTTCTATGATCTATGGTGATAACTGGTAGAAATGACTATTTCTATGATCTCTGGTGATGACTGGCAGAATTCCTACTGAAATGGTGTAGAGCTGTTTTTATCCATTTATACTGCTTTTCTGAGGGTTCCGCTGGCCTCCTGGTGGAGTTCCAGTGGGACAGCAGTACAACCCCCCTAGAATTTCACAGCCATGATTTTTAATCTTAGTCTGATACATGATTGTTGTTAGTTGATAAAACCAGTTGCACGGTGAAAACATGAAAACAACAAAAAATGTATATGTTTTTGGGGGGCAGAATCACTGTAGCCATAGTGTTGTACAATAAAGCATATGGGATCCTAAGTTTTATACAAAGGGGCATGAAGTGCAAAAGTTATGAGGTAATGCTAAACCTATAGAAATCATTGGTTAAGTCACAGTTAGAATACTAGGTTAAGTTTATGGCACTCTATTTTAGAAAGGACCATAAGGAGAGATTTAATTCTTGATTATATCAGAAATGAAATGTTTTAATCATGAGAAAATGGGACTGGCAGCAGGCTGGAAATACTTTTGTGACACCAGGAGAGGTATCTGATGCTGTTTAAGGCATTTCCTTATTTTTCCAGTCTCGTCACAGCTTTTAAATAAAATTAGGAAGACTCAAATAGTAACAGAAAACACGATTCCTAGGGAGCAATTAATTGTCTGATGTCCGGTTAAATGTTGAGGGCATGTCGTATTCAGTCACGTAGAATGCTGTATTTTCAATTGACACATGCTAACTGATTGTAGAGAATGAGGCAATGCCTTTACTTGATCAATCAGAAAATATTCATCAGGCAAAAGCATATAAATAGAAAATTATGTTACAAAATGTACAGAGCTACTACAGCAAAATTATTAAAATAGAACGATGGGGGAGTTCACTTAAAAACGGTACTTTGCAACAACTCTTCCTGATTAGGTGGATGTCTCTGAATCAAGTTACTCAGAAATCCACACAAAGTAGTTTCTACCAGTCTGCCAGATATGAAGTGTAAACTCTCTTCTTCAAAGGAAAACACTTCCATGCCCAAGTCCGAAGAACATAGACACAGACTAGACTGGAAAGAGCCAAAGTTTGCAGACTCTTTGTATGTGTAAGATTGCTGCTGGCTATTTAATCACCAGCCTAACGCTAAACATTTTGCAGCCGACAAACATGCTGCACTGATACAGGTACCGCAGGCTGAAGGGTTTTCTGTGCTGTACGATTCTATGATCTCCATGTAAGCTTCCTGATGTTTGTTCAGGCATGGCAATCCTCACCATCAGCCCCTGCTTTATGAAGTTATCTGGGGCTGATTGACAAGTCTCCCAGCTCCGGTGATAATATGTAGGAGTACAGGCATTGACTGTCATCCAAATAATTGGAAGATGTAGAAAGAATCCATTCTTAACATCAAGAACAGTTCCAACACAATACTAAAATAAAAGAAATAAAATAAAAGGGTCTCCAGTCAAAATATTAACCCATCTTTTCTCTTTTCTAATACGGACGTGTACATTCCTAGCTTCATTTTTGTTTATTTTAGATTCCTACCACTTGATTTTTTTCCTTTTTATCTCAAACTAATAATGCAATCACATTTCAATCCTTGGCTGATGAAAGAAAAATTTGTCCATATCACATCATTTTGTTCTGTAAAAAATACATTCAGGGCAAAACCAATCTGTACTAAAAACCAGCAAAATCAGGGCCAAGGCTTTTCACTGGGCAGGCAGGCACGCACCCGACCCACTCGAGCATAAAATGACACGCGATGACATCAGGCGAGCATCCCTATGTCATCACACACTCATAAGATATTTCGGTTGACGGGTGCACACGGAGGTTGGCAGTGTGGTCGCTGACAATTAAAAGGTCTATTATGGCCACTAACAATCCAATTGATTTAAAATTTTCGCTACCCATCCAACTTTACAGTTGGCGGGCAGGCGAAAAGGCCAAGAGACCTTTGCATATTTGCAAAACCTCATCCACAGGTGGGACAAGGTTTCGCACCTTCATTAAAGAAATTTTTAAAAATTCATTCTAATTTCTCACACGTTCTTGCTCATGTGACACAGCTGTCTCAGGGAGCTTTTCCAGCGGGCATCTCCGCGCATACACGCAGTTCGCACTCACCCTCCTCCCCCCCGCTACAGAGGTAGCGCTGAGCGTTGCAGCATGCGATTCAGGCTGGTCGGGCCTTAAGTGGCAATTGCGGTCCGGCTCCGATTGTGGGCGGCGGTCGGCTTCCTAACTGCCCCCACTTGCCTGACGAGAGCAAAATTCTGAGGACTGAGCTTTCTTCATGGTAGAATTTGAAAAATGGCTCAGAAAAAGCACATAAAGTACCTGCCTCCGCTGTCGCTCTCCTTCTTCCCTTCCTAAATTCCTACCCTAGTTAAAAGCAGTTAAAAGCTCACCCCTCCTGACAAGGAGCTTCTAAAAGCATTTTAACAATGCAACAAGGAGGACTTCATTCAAAGCATCAACTTCCTTCCGCTTTGAAGTTGTGCCTAGTTTGCTTTTAACATTCAGCTGACTTCTGTCAAAGCCTTTCTGAAACCTTTTCAAATGAGCTTTGTGCAAAAAATGGCCCACAGGTGCTAAGTGGACAGATCAATTTCTGAGAAAGTCACAAATGATAATGTGGGTTGCAGATGTAATCATCAATGGCAGTAAATGGGGCAAGCAATTATCCATAAAGGTGCTAAAATGGGAATTAACTCAAGATTTACACTCAGGATGAAAAGTGAAATGTGCTACAAAATGTTAAGTGATCAATGGAAGCTGAATGAAGGCTCAAAAAGGTAGCTGCATTTAAATCATTTGCTTTGACAATTTACTGACATAAAGCATGTTAAAAATCTATTAGAAACTGCATTTACTTCCACAGATTACTCCATTTCACAGGTCCCTGCTGCAAATTACTTTTGTGCCAAAGTCATATTTTCCTTCATTGTTTTTTAGCTTTTTCACCTTGAGTTATTTCTAATATATTTTTAAGTATAATTTTAAAATAACCTATTTTAAAAATAAATAAATTTTGCTTTTCTATTTTACCTTGATTATTTACTCAGATTCTCGGGCACAAAAGGGTGAATGTGAGTGGGGGTGGGGCATTGGACAAACATGATCTGTGTTCTGATTAGGCAGGGAGAGGTGCTCTCAGCAGGACAATTTAATTTGTGTTCATTTACTGAGATGAAATGTCTCTCTCTAACACAAAGCTCCGATCTGGTGCCTAGAGAGGTGATAGAATTGACCTCAGATATGGCACTCACAGGCTTGGGACTCACCCTTGAGTAATAAACAAATTGTCATGAAGCCATAATAATGTCTACAGTGTTATTGAAAATTATTTTAATATAGAGTTCTAGTGCTGTCTGTGTCTATGTGTGTGTATCTTAATTGGATTAAGGCCAGCGGGTCTAGAGGCTTTGATGTATAGAAGAGAAGTGGGTTTCAAATGTTAATTAGGTAAGCATAGGAAAGCTAGAAGGTGAAATGTAAAGGGAGAAATTTACATTTTTAAAAGAATTTAAAAGAATGGGTGAAATATTACACCCAGCCAGAAGAAGCCAAACAATGTGTTTATTTTTTCCAAAGCGTACTAACAGAATTGGTGCTATGAAAGGGTTTTTTTGTTAGAAGAGGTAAAGTTCAAAAAACCTAGTGATATATGAGAATTAGCATTCAAAAGAGGAAAATACATATGAAGGAAGAGAGGGCTGTTGGTAAAAGGAGCGGGATTCTAAGATCTAAAGCCTCCAACCTCAAGCTGCCGTCTACAAGGACCCAGAGCTGAAAGAAACTCATTTTGAATGTGGCTGTACAGGGTGTGCTTTGTCAGGGATCTGTTTAAATCTGTGGGGAGAATTTTCTCCCCGTTAGGGGGGGTTGGGTGGGAGCGGGCGCGCAGCTGATTGCCGTCCGCAATCGGTTGTACGCAATCATTTTACATGGGCGGGCCAATTAAGGCCTGCCTAGCGTGACACGCACCCGGAAGTGCTGAGTGCTCCCTGTGCAGCCGGAGGAGGAGGCAAAGTCGGGGCCTGCGCTCTTTCGCACATGCACATGAAACAGCGCGGAAATCTCCCTGAAGCACAGATCTGCCTCAGGGAGATTACTTTGATATTTTAAAATTTTAATAAGGAAAAAAAAGTTTAAGACATGTCCCCTCATGTGACACTGTCACATGAGCTGGGACATGTCTATGAATTTTATTAAAAATTTTTATTAATGTTTTAAAACCTTCATGAAACCTCATCCCGCCTGTGGATGAGGTTTCATGATAAATGCAAAGGCCAGTAGGGCTCTTTGCCTGTCCACCAACCTTATGGGTGGACGGGCAACTCAATTAATTATTTCAATTGGAATTTAAATGGCCTTAACAGGCCTTTGACAGTCCGGCAGCCGACTCCGGTGTGCGCCTGCCGAACGGAAGATCGGAATGATATGCGGTGACGTCGGGACGCATGCCCGACATCAACGCGCGTCATTTTACCCGTCGGCAAGCAGGGCCCACCCCCGCACACCAACCCAAAGATTCTGGCCTATGTGTTTTGCTGTTGCCTTAACGGAGGTGTGTCTGGGAGTCAGATTAATTAGGGGATTTTTGGAAGTTATTGTAGAAGTAATTTGTAGACATATGTATGTGCTTACAATATTTTAATTAATAAATGTTTAATTTAGTTTTATAAAAACTCTCAAGACTTGGTGGTCTTATTATAACTGAATTTAAAGCCTACATCTCGAAACATACAAATTGCAAAGATTGGTTATGACAGTCGCTTCAAGTTTCCCATTGGGATTTGAACAGCTTAGCATTTATCATCAGCTGTGTCATAATAAAATATATGCCCTAATTGCAGCATGTTCATAATATACTCCATAATATAAAATCAAAATAGCTTGTTACCAATAAATAGTTGTTAAATACTCCATTAGTCCATGAATAGTTAAATCATACAAATTATTGCGAACCCCAGGTGCAATATCGAGTTCATACTCTGATTTAGTTTATCTCAACCAGAGTAGAGGCACTACAATTGGCCTTAGTTCCCCTCTCTTACTGGGGGAACATTGGTTGAGTTTCCCACTCCTGATTGTGACCCCTGCTGAAAATTGAGTATGTGTGGGTATTGGACAAGGATAGGATTGAGCTTGTCTCTGGTGTCCATGGGGTTGAACAGCCTATCAAGATTCACTCATGAATAATAGCCATTTGGCAGGAATACTAGAAAACTGCCAGCAATGATGGAATTGTGCCCCATAAAGACATTCACATCTTCAGAAAAATAATGAAGAAAACTGCTGAGAGCCTTTTTAAGAAGACTCTTAAGGCTTTTTAAGAAAATAGATTTGTTGATACCAATTCCAATTTCATTCTTATTTTTATGTACTTACTCCACACAGTGAGATGAGCTGATGCGTTGACCGCTCCCTTGGAATTCACTGCAAAACAGGTATATGTCGCTGCATCTTGAACAAGGGCTGGTTTTATCAGCAATCCACCCGATTCCAGAAGTGCAAATCGTGGAATTTGTATTGAACCACTCGCCAAAATCTTATTACCTGTAACAAAAAAGCTATTCAGTAAATGCAGACATGCACAAACAGACATCTCCCAGTGATACACAGGTACAGCAATGTAGACAATGCAAAAAAAATCTATAAAATGAAAGGAAGAGTGAGAGAAAAGGCAACAAAAACGACTTTATTTACAAAATATTAAGTGTCCCATTGCACTTCCTAGGAACATCATCAAACAAAATTTGATATTGAATCACTTAAGGAGATATTAAGACAGATAACCAAAATCTTGATCAATCAGATAGATTTTACGAAGCGGTTTAGGGAGGGAATTCCAGGGCTTATGTCCTGGCATGGCCACCAATGCTGGAGCAATTAAAATCAAGGATGTTCCAGAATTAAGTGAGCCTGGATATCTTGGAGGATTGTAGGGCTAGAGGAGAAATCAGAAATGGAATGGGGGTAGGAAGTGTGAGGTCATGGAGGCAAACAAGCAGGATAATTTTAAAATTGCATTGTTGCTTAACCGGGAGCCAATGTTGGTCAGCAAGCACTGAGGTGTTGGCTGAATAGGACATGGTGCGATAAATCATGTCATCTTTGTGAGTTATAAAGTTTCTCTGCAGTTCTTCAACCTGCATCAATTTTGTAAAATTTTAAATATTAATAATCAATGTTTCTTGTGCCTAGTGGTTGCAACAATGAGGTAAGAGTCCCTTTGATTGGTTAATTGCAGATTCAATACTTCTTCCAATGAGATTCTCAGCTATTCTGCTAAGGAAGAAAAATGTTGAATGGGTGGGATAACCACCTGTCAGTGATATGTGATTCCTGCCCAAAAGTGAGGTTGGCATTGGTCTGGAGGAAGGTTACCTACCCTGTTCTTTGTAATGTGCATTATATGTGAATTACATATATGAAGTGAAGGGAGTTCATAAGTTGAGGAAATTGGGAATAAAAGTGCAAACATTTCTTCGTAATACAATAAATGCCCCAACAAAAGTTTCACATTTTGACTATAAAACTAATGGTCAAATCAGAAGAACTATTTGCAAGTCAAACTTCCACAAAGCTCCTTTCTTTGTTCTGTCCTTTACAAATTAAAAAAACTAAAAGAAAGGTATGAGTTTTTTGAAAGAAGAATGGTGATCTGGCTGGAGACTGATTATATACTTTCATTATTATATCTGGGAAAGCCTGGTATTACAGAATGTAACATTTGTACTCATAGTCATTCCCACTTAAAGCATGAAGTGATTCTGCAGCTGACTCCCCTGTCCATCATTACTAGTTCTGGTGAGAATTACATACTTTGAAAAAAACAAACTTTCATTAGAGGAGTGCAGAGTTCATAAAGAGAGACCTTTTAAATTTTGAAGCAAACATTTTGACCACTAGGACTGGATGAAAGAATTTTTCTTGATTGTTGTTGGCAGCGCATAGGAAAGCAATTCAGATATTGATATTTTAATATTTGTGATAGAGTGAAAAGTGAAAGCAAATTGTTCATTTTTTCCCCCAAAGTAATGTTTTATAATATTTGCCTGTCTTCCATGTAATGCCGGGCTTTGGTGCTCCTGAAACTTCACAGTGTAAAATTGCAGCTGCTCCATCTGTTACTGCAGTGTCTGATGGAGCTCTGATGAAGGATGGTGCAATGTCTGAAAAATACATCAACAAAATTAGAATAATAATTTTAGAATTTCTATTTGGGCAGGATAAATAAACCTAATTTGCTTTGATACAAAATCCTTTTTTTTTAAACATCCCATCGCATTATCTCAATCACAGACAAACTTCCTTCCCTTCTAAGCTGACTGCGTGTATAAGCAATCTGGTAATTACAAGACAGAACATAGTGGGCACCTTAGATTTTCTCTTCACAAAATTTATCTCTTGTAAGACCTCATGTGTAGAAGATTAATGATAATTTCTGGCCAAACCCTTAGTCTTTTTGTCAGCCGTAATAATGCATTCAATAAAAGAAACTACCCTTTCGAAGTTGATGCAACTTAAGACAAGCTATTGATAACAAAATTCTTGCCACATTAACAAAACTGAAGCCACCTTTTTGGCTATTCTGGCACCTTTGCCTCTGGGTCTGATTGTATCAACCTTTTCACTGCCCAGGGATGCGAAATCTGGTGGTGTGAAAACTTGAGCATCAGCCGTGGCTCAGTTGGTAGCACTCTCCCTGAGTAACAAGGGTCTGGATTTCATTCCCACCAGCTGGGCCTGAACACAAAAGAATCAAGGTGACACTCCAGTGCAGGACTAAAGGGGTGCTACAATGTCAGAGGTGCTATCATTCAGATGAGACTTTAAACTGAGGTCCTGTCTGCTCTTTCAGGGGGACATAAAAGATCCACGGCCATATTTTGAAGAAGAACAGGGCAGTTATTCCCTGGTATCCCGTTTAATCAACATCACAGGTTATTTGGTCATTATCACATGCTGTGAGTGAGAGCTTGCACCGCACAAATTGTCTGCTATGTTTCCAACATGGCAATAGTGCCTACACTTCAAAAGTACTTTATTGGCTGTAAAGCATTTTGAAACGTCATGAAAACAGCTACATAAATGCAAGTCTTTCTTTCTTAGGGCAGGGTTTGAAGATTCTATAAGGCCTATTCCTGGGTGCCAGGATAGCAATCTGTGATTACCCCGTGCCTTGTTGAGTTGAGGCAGGCAACATACAAACTTTGTGCTACCTTATCAACATGATTGTAGCGTGCAGCCCATCGCCTGGCTTCATGCTCAGTAGAGAGCCCAGAAGTGTGTGTGGCTAACACATTACACAGTTAACCTGAACTTCTGAAAGAAAGCCTGCGTCTCTTAAAGGAGAGGTGCACTCTGGCTACGACTGCTGCTAGAACAGTATCAGAAAGGAAGACAAGAGACTGCAAATGGAATGACAGGCCAGAGAGTACTCCCAGGTTTTCTGGTATGCAGCTGGAGGCCTTTGGGATGGGGGCAGAAAGGAGAGGTCATGTTTCCACTGGGGGTAAGGAGGCCTTTGAGGCTCACTCTCTGAAGGAAACAGGAGCAGGTATCCACAGAGATCAATCCCCAGAGTCTGGACACAAGGGTCTAGCTGCAGTCCAGAAAAAATTCATATACCCTACATGAATAGAAACACAGAAAATAGGAGGAGTAGGCCATTCGGGCCCTTGAGCCTGCTCCGCCAGTCATTATCATCATGGCTAATCATTCAACTCAATAGCCTGCTCCCGCTTTCTCCCCATATCCTTTGATCCTTTTCACCCAAGAATTATATCTAACTCTTTCTTGAAAACCCATGGCCTAGGTCTGTGAGTGCATCTTCTACTCACTGCACCACTATCCTGTTTAATGCACCAAAGCCCCATCGCTCATCCATCAGCAATGAGGACTCATGCTCTACCTCACCCTCACAAACTTATCAATGCTGCCAGCCTCACATCCAACTCTCAACTTTCCACATAACAAGCACATCGCCCAAACATATTGCAACTCACTCACTGATATTTTTCTTTCTCTTGCACAAAAAGGCAAACCTGTGGGGACAGACACACCTGCATCACTGAGCCCCAATGAGATGGTGCTCCACACTACAGGGCCGGAGTCATTGAGGTAATGAATTTTGCGTCACTGGGAACATTTAGGATGATGGCAAGCTTCTGGATTAAGCACCTTCTTCCGTCAGTGGTAGAGAAAATGCTAGAACCTATTCTAAAGGATGTTAAAAGGACACTTGGATAATAATGATATGATTGGGCACAGTCAACACGGATTTATGAATGGGAAATCTTGTTTGACAAACCTGTTAGAGTTTTTTGAGGACGTTACTAACAGAATTGATAAAGGGGAGTCAGTGGTAGTATACTTAGATTTTCAAAAGGCTTTCGATAAAGTCCCTCACAGGAGAGTGATTAGCAAAGTTACAGCACATGGGATTGCAAGTAATATACTGCCATGGATTAAGGATTATTTAACAGGCAGAAAGCAAAGTAGGAATGAACGAGTTATTTTTGCGTAAGCAGGCTGCGACTAGTGGGGCACCGCAAGGATCAGTATTTTGACCCCAGCTGTTCACAATATATATCAATGATTTGGATGTGGGCACAAATGTAATATTTCCAAGTTTGCTGATGACATAAAGCCAGGTGGGAATGTGTGTTGTGAGGAAGATGCAAAGAAGTTCAAGGGGATTTGGAAAGGCTTCGAGATTGGGCAAGAAGATGCCAGATGGAATATATTGTGGAAAAAATGAGGTTATCCGCTTTGGTAGGAGGAACAGATGTGCAGAGTATTTCTTAAATGGTAAGGGACTAGAAAGTGTAGATGTACAAAGGGACTTGGGCGTCCTCATCAGTAAGTCGCTGAAAGCTAACATGCCGTGCAGCAAAGAATTAGGAAGGCTGATGGTACATTAGCCTTTATTGCAAGAGGATTTGAGTACAGGAATAGCTAAGGGCAGAATTGTCCAGTGGGTATCATGGCGGATGTGAGCAGATAATACGGCAAAAAGCTCAAAAATCGGTTTTATGCCATTGTGAAATCAGTTTGAGGTCATCCGTTCCACGGGTCAGTGGCGGGCCACGTTTCCCATTGCCACATGTCGGCAACCTAATTTCAGTACTTTAGCATCGCATTATAAGCCATGCTCGCCGGAATCATCCAGGCACCACGTCAACGTTTTTCACAACTGTACATAAGCGACGTGCACCTGGCAAGCTGCACTTTGCTCAGGACTTTAAGATTTGTTTGCCTACCTTGCTTCGGGCAGCACTCACAGTCATCAGTGCCAGGCTTCACAGGCATCACCACATCACTTTTAGGGGGGCTCATGAGCAGGTTTCTACCTACTAGACTTGCCTTAAGGCAGGGGTGGCTTTTCAACGGCTGCAGGGCTAGGGCTAGGGCTTGCTTGGGGAAGGGAGAGAAGTGGCCTCAGACAAGGGATTAGGCAAAAGGTCAAGGGCTGTATTGGGGAAGGTGGGTGTCCCAGGGTGTGTGTGGCGGCACATGTTGATCTGTGCAAGTGGCACATCATTCATCCGTTTCCTGCATTGGATGACCAACCTCTTGTGCGCAGAATTAGCAATGACTACCTCTGCCACCGCCTCCCAAGCCAAAGTGCTGAGGCTGATGGGCCTCCTGCAGCCAGAGCAGGGGTAGAGGACAATGCGACACACCTCCACGATGTCCAGGTGTCCCAGGGATGTGTCACCGAATCGGGATGCTGCACTCTTCTTGGCTTTTGGGGCTGTGTCTTCACCAGTGTCCTCCTGGACTGCAACCAGTGAGCAGTGTGTGCGCGGCTGCAGTTTAAATATGGTGCCCTGCATGAGGAAGTGGCGAGGTAATTGTGTGGCGTGCAAATTGGAGGCTGCACACCAGTGAGACAAAGTAGTTCCTGTGGCTGCATAATTATCGAATGGGACAAAACGGCATGAAAACCCACCACTGCAGCCCGTGGGTAAAACAACTTTTTCGTTCCCGCTACCACACTTTGTGCAAATCTGGGACGATTCCACCCTAAGTATTGCTTCAATTGTATAGAGCCTGGTTAGACTACACCTGGACCACTGTGTGCAGTTTTGGTCCCTTGACATTAGAAATGACCGTATATCCATAGAGTGCAATGAAGTTCACCAGATTTGTTCTCGGATGGCAGGACTGTCCTATGAAGAGAGATTGGGGAAAACTGGGCCTGTATTCTCTAGAGTTTTGAAGAATGAGAGGTGATCTCAATGAAACCCACAAAATACATAGAGTAGATGCAGGTAAGATGTTTCGTCTGGTTGGGGAGTCTAAAACCAGGAGGCACTATTTCAAAATAAGGGAGAAACCACTTAGGACCGAGATGAGGAGAATTTATTTCTACTCAGAGGGTTGTGACTCTTTGGAATTCTCCACCCCAGCGAGGTGTGGAAGCTCAGTCATTGCATGTTTAAAGCAGAGATTGACAGATTTCTAAATACCAACGGCATAAAGGGATATGCTGCTCTTGTAGCCACAGTATTTAGATGGCTAGTCCAGTTCAGTTTCTGGTCAATGTTAACCCCCAGGATGTCGATAGTGGGGGATGCAGTGATGGTAATGCCATTGAACATCGAGGAGCAATGGTTGGATTCTCTCTTATTGGAGACGGTCATTGCCTGACACTTGTGTGGCATGGATGTTACTTGCCACTCGTCAGCCCAAGCTTGGATACTGTCCAGGTCTTGCTGCATTTGGACATGGACTGCTTCAGTATCTGAAGGGTCGCAGATGGTGCTGAACATTGTGCAATCATCAGGGAACATCCCCACTTCAGACCTTATCATGGAAGGAAGGTCATTGATGAAGCAGCTGGAGATGGTTGGGCCGAGGACACTATCCTGAGGAACTCCTGCAGTGATGTCCTGCAGCTGAGATGACTGACCTCCAACAAACACAACCATCTTCCTTTGTGCTTGGTATGACTCCAACCAGCGGAAGTTTTCCCCCTGATTCCCATTGATTCCAGTTTTGCTAGGGCTCCTTGATGCCACACTCAGTCAAATGCTGCCTTGACATCAAGGGCAGTCACTCTCGCTTCACCTCACCTCGGGAGTTCAGCTCTTTTACCCATGTTTGAACCAAGGATGTAATAAGGTCAGGGGCTGTGTGGCCCTGGCGGAACCCAAACCAGGCATCAGTGAGCAGGTTATTGCTAAGAAAGTGTCGTTTGATAGCACTGTTGATGACCCCTTCCATTACTTTACTGATGATAAAGTAGAGTAGACTGAAGGGGGCGGTAATTGGCCGGATTGGATTTTTCCTGTCTTTGGCATACAGGACATACCTGGGCAATTTTCCACATAGCTGGGTAGATGTCAGTGTTGTAGCTGTACTGGAACAGCTTGGCTAGGGATGCGGCAAGTTCTGGAGCACAAGTCTTCAGTACTACTGCCAGAATATTATCAGGGCCCATAGCCTTTGCAGTATCCAGTGCTTTCAACCATTTCTTAATATCGCGTGGAGTGAATCGAATTGGCTGAAGGCTGGCATCTGTGCTGCTGGGGACCTCCGGAGGAGGCTGAGATGGATCATCCACTCGGCACTTCTGACTGAAGATTGTTGCGAATGCTTCAGACTTATCTTTTGCACTGCTGTGTAGGGTTCCTCCATCATTGAGGATGGAGATATTTGTGGAGCCTCCTCCTCTAGTGAGTTGTTTAATTGTCTACCACCATTCACAACTGGTTGTGGCAGGACTGCGGAGTTTAGATCTGATCTATTGGTTCTGTGGGATCGATTAGCTCTGTCAATCACTTGCTGTTATGTGTTTGGCACGCAAGTAGTCCTGTGTTATAGCTTGACCAGGTTGACACCTCATTTTTAGGTATGCTTGGTGCTGCTCCTGGCATGCCCTCCTGCACTCTTCATTGAACCAGGGTTGATCCCCTGGCTTGATAGTAATGGCAGAGTGGGGGATATGCTGGGCCATGAGGTTGCAGATTGTGTTTGAGTACAATTTTGCTGGTGCTGAAGGCCCACAGTGCCTCATGGATGCGCAGTCTTGAGTTGCTAGATCTGTTCGAAATCTATCCCCTTTAGCATGGTGGTAGTGCCACACAACATGATGGAGGGCATCCTCAATGTGAAGGCAGGACTTCGTCTCCACAATGACTGTGCGGTGGTCAATCCCTCCCGACTGTATACCACGGTGTGCCACCTCTGCTGGGTCTCTCCTGCTGGTGAGACAGGACATACCCAGGGATGGTGATGGTGGAGTCTAGGACATTATCTGTAAGGTATGATTTGACACTGTTTGATTTCACAGTACACCCACTTTACACCCTTACAGTCATGCTGTACCGTGTGGGCTACACCGGAAGTGGCAGCAAGCAATCCAGCCAACATTTAGTGATTATGGCTTCCATAATATCGGCACCAGTAGCACTATGGAGTCTAACTTCACAGCCTTAATCCTGATTGAATGCAACAGGTTTCCTCGCCTCACAAACAGTCCGTTGCCAAAATTCATTCCACCTTCAGAACATGGTGCGCTTACATCACTACATCTTCTTGAACATTTCTGATATCTTTATCGGGGAGATGGTGTCATAGCGGTAACATCGACGGACTAGTAATTCAGAGACCCAGGCTAATGCTCTGGGGAGTTCAAATCCCACCACTGCAGCTGGTGGAATTTGAATGCAGTTAATAAATCTGGAATATAAAGCTGGTCTCAGTGATAGTGGCAATGAAACTATCATTGATTGTCATAAAAACCTGTTTGGTTCACTAATGTCCTTTAGGGAAGGAAATCTGCCATCTGGTCTGGTCTACATGTGACTCTAGATCCACAACAATGTGGTTGATTCTTAACTAGCAAGGTCAGTTCAAGGGTAATTAGGGATGGGCAACAAATGCTGGCCTTGCCAGTGACGCCCACATCCCATGAAAGAATAAAAGCATGTATTTTTCAAACCTTGATTATTCCAGAACTCTCTGGCTTCTGTCCTTTCTTGCACAAAATCCTTGCCAAGTGCTGTTGCCTATCCATGCACCAACAAATTGATTTTAGTATCCCTACTTTTATATCCTTCCATAGCTTCACTCCATTCATTCAGAGTGATCTTCACTAGCCACATGTCTCAGCTCCCCTAATTCTGGATTTATTGCTTTTCCTTTATTCCCTCTGTTCCATTTTCAGATGCCAATCTTTCAGTCACTAAGCCTTATTCTTCAAAAGTCTCTCCCAAAACCAATTCATCTTGTTAAATTCCTTCCTACCTTACAAAGCACATTTCTTCAATACACATTTCTTTAACTCTGCCTTCAGTTTTCCAGTCTATATTCCCACTTCCTGATTTATGTCTGCCATTCTACCTTTTACTTAAGGAGTGATGAATAAATTTAAGCTGCTCCCACAGCTTAAGTGATGCAATATTAATGCGTTCTTTCAGATTTTTCATTTGGGATCTTTGCTTTTATAATCCTGCAGCTGCGATAACTTGAAGCACATATGCACACAAACTGGAAGGCTGTTTGGAGCAAATCCTTTTATTCATTTGCAGAATTGCATTATATTTTGATATAAATTAAGTACAACCAGATAAAGATCATATTTGTTATTGCTAAATCTTAAATAGAGGTTTGTTAGTGCTTCAAAATATAATGACATATATTTTCTCAAACTATAGTTTGCTAAAACTTTTGATTGCTTAAACATTACTGGAATGTAAACCAAAACCATACAAATGCCTCTAAGCAGCTCCAGCTGTGTTTGCCCCCAAGTAAGGGATAATGATGGAGTCAGTGGATTGGAAGGATTTTGAAGTGTGTGTATACGGAAGGAAATGCTATGCATGAGCACATGTATCTTTTGAGATTTGAAGGACTTAATTATGCTATTGATATACAAATTAACATACTATTTACAAAAGTAATTTTGTTACAATAATGTGGGATGTCATAATTTTAACTACTGGTAAGCTTCATACATATGGAACCTCTTTATGTTTACAGCACACTCAAAAGCAATTATGTGCATATTATTTTTGAACATAGGGTTACACTATTAGTGTAGTTTGAAATAATTCAGTACTATGCCTGAATCAGGAACACCATCCAACTAAATAAGGAGGGAAGCAATCTGGAACGCACAGTAATGTGCATGGCTCAGGAATGTGATTATCTGGAGTTAACTGTAAACTTATACCACTATCCTAACTTTCCTTTGACCTTAACAGCCAGAGACAGGCTTGCATTACCACCCAAGTGCAGTGAGACCAGATTGAAACTATTACGATCCACATAGAGACCAATAACTTTTAAAAAGAAATTTCAACTTCCAGTGAATGACTGAAAGGATCACACAATAAGGCTTCAAGTTTTAAGACTTATACTTTTGATTAAACACTATTTCAGTAGGCAATCCCTCTGCCACGATTATACTTTACTCTGCCCCTTAAGTGAACAATTCATTCTCCTGGAACCAGTCCAGTGATTCTTAGCTCACGAGGGCTTGCTTCCTTTTTCTTCCCCAGCTGGGTTACTCCTAATCCCAGCCTGACTTTCATGGTGAGGGATGAATTGGAGATTCTCCCCTCTAGCCAAAGTTAGGCAAATCTTCCAGCTTTGTTTAAACTCTCATGACTTGGTTGTCTCAAACTGAGAATGAACTCCCACCCACACCCTGTGTGGTGAACAATAGGGACTTGCTGCCTCTCTCTCTTGGATTCTTGTAGACTGACCTTGTCTGTGCAGTTCAGTGATATTTTGAAAAATTCTACACACTGATCCTACAATGACTTCCTTTGGGCTTCTACCTCCCTGGGGCTTGGAGAATAACAATCTATCTATGATGAGCATAGCTGCTCTGATCTTTGTTGACAGGTGTGAATATCTCACACTTTCTTCCCCGTAAGACACCCTGGGCTCCTCTTTAGCTATCAAGTCACCTAGGCTTGCTGTCAGCAGAATTCAGAACAGGTCATTCTTCCATTTTATCCTAAATTGAAGGCAGACACAAAACATAACAATCTTCCAAACTTCCTATCTGTAACAATACTTACTGGTAACAGTGAGATATGAAGACGTTTGAATATCTCCTGCTTCATTCCTAGCAAAACACTGGAATATTCCCGAGTCTTCAGGGACCAGACCCTGGATCTGCAGGATCCCGCTTACCATCTCCTTATATCTGCTGTTGTTCAACATTATTACTGGGACTGAATCTTTGTACCATTCCAGACTAGGTAGAGGTATACCTGCACGTAATAAAGAGTTAAAACCACACTATGACTATACATTTTTAATACTTCAGAATGAAAATACTTTTCCAACAGTACTGTTCCTCTTTGAGCTATTTGCAGATATAGAAAACACCCTACAAAAATAGGGTATAATTTATTTTGCTCTCAACACTCACCCATAGCTCTACATGGAACATCAACAGTTTTTTCTACTTCACCCTGAATCCTCCGGTCAGGTTCTGCAGTAAAGTATGGAGGTTCTATGGGAAAAGATTTGTGATATTAAAAGAAAAACCAAATGTACAGTTAGATGTAACAATGTACAGATACAAGTAGGTTTTGGGACAAAACTTCTAATTTACTTATAATCATCCCAGAAAGAAGGTTTTACCATATAGTCCATGAATTTTGCATTTGGCCTAACAAATTTATGGGATTCCAGTAATACAGGGCAGGAATAACCCTCAAGTAGAACACACAAGTACTAGAACAGATGCGGAAAATCCATGATGGATATATTTTGGTGTAATTGCTTAACTGCAGTCGCTGGGAACCTTCACTAACGACACTGGTAAACTGTCTAAGGTCATGACGAGATTCTCTAATTTAAATTCCAATTGTGGGCATCTGCGGCACTAGCCTGCTGAAATGACCATAAAGTCCAGCTGCTGAAGATTCTTATCTGGGAGATCACCTTCCATTCATTACTGCAACCACTAATTCCCCAGAACCAACAAAGTGATGCCAAGGTGGCCATTTTTACAAAGGGTCCAGTAAAATAAAATTTGCCTTTTTTTTTTGGTTGTTTGCAAGATGGTCTACACAACCACAGATTATCAGAGATGTATGCTTGGCATGATGATATATCAGACCCCAATGAAGGCCTGCTGCATTGGAACTCCTGAAGTAGGGATTCCCAACCTCAGCCCAAACCCCCTTACTGCGATGTTTATAACAGCCAGAGGGTGCCAGCAGAACTTAGAGGAATCCCTATTGTAATGCCAGAATTGCCATGGATTTTTACAGCCATTAAGTTTAATAAACAAAGTATAAGTGTAGATGGAAATCTATTACTTCAGCCATCCCAAAATTGTATGAAATTAATGGTTTCATTTAAATCTGTTCATTATTAAAAATCATTTAAAGATTAGAACTGATTTCATCAAGATAAATAAAATCTTCCTTATTCTCTGTAGAGTTGTAAATCTCTATTGAGAAGCTTACTGGTTTTGCTTCATAGTAATCAACATCATAAAACATACTCAAAAAGTGATTGAAAACTTTCAATGATGTAAATAAATGTTTGCATTTCAAGAATTGGAGGCAAAATTAATTCTTCTGAGGATCAAACACAAGTCATTACCTATAATGGACAGGTAGGCATGTGCGTAAACAGAAACACTGCTGCTCTGCAATGTGGCCTCACACTCATACATGCCAATAACAGCTGAGGTTGGATTTAAGATTGACAATCGCCTTCCAAACGCACCGATTCCACTGATCAGTTTCACACCATTTTGCTTCCAGGTAATACGCAGTCTGTCCACAGGCCTATTGGAAATGAATGATAAGGGCATTAGTTTCTATATAAGCATTCAACCATCCATCAGTTGTACCAGTCAAGAAAGAGAGGTGTAGATATATTGGCTCAGACCTGCTAACTAAAAATGTTGCTGAATAAAAAGAGACTTGGTGTTGAAGGTTTTTATCTGGCACTTATCAGGACAGAATAGCAAGAAAACCAAATTTCAAAGGATGCAACATATTTATACTGCATGAAAAAAGGCTGCTGATTGGTTTATAATTGGCAGAGGCATTGCTGTGGAGAATGCATCAGGGAACAGTTATCCCCCAAGTTTTTGTTTAAATTCAAACCAGGCTAGGTGGGGAATATGCCAGCAAACAGTTGTCCTCCAAACTTTTATTTAGTTGAAAAAGGCACAATGACTGCAACATGATCCTTTTGTTTGCAGAGGACGGGAGCCTGATATATATTTATATGTGGTGTATGAACTTCAGTGCTTGTGTCATGCCAGGCATGTAGGTCATAGGTCCCTTCTTAAAAGAAGTGGCTAATGAAATAGTTGATGCATTGGTTTTAATTTTGCAAAATTCCGTAGATTTGGGGAAGATTCCATTAGATTAGAAAATAGTGAATGTAACTCCTTTATTCAAAATGGGAGACAGAAAGCAGGAAACTTCAGGCCAGTTAGCTTAACATCTGTCATAGGGAAAATGTTAGAATGTATTATTAAAGATATTATAGCAGAGCCTTTAGATAAATTCAAGATAATCAGATAGAGCCAACATGATTTTGTGAGAGGGAAATATGTTTAACCAATTTATTGGAGTTCTTTGAAGAAGAAATATGCGCTGTGAATAAAGGGGAACCAGTGGATATACTGTACTTAGATTTCCAGAAGGCATTTGATAAGGTGCCACATCAAAGGTCATTGCGGAAAATAAAAGCTCATGATGTAGGGGGTTGCCAGCAAAATAGCATGGATAGGAGACTGGCTAGCAGACAGGAAAAAGAGGGTAAGGCATCAATGGGACTTTTAGTGGTGGGCAAGATGTAATGAGTGGTGTGCCACAGGGATCAGAGCTGGGGCCTCAACTTTTTACAATTTATATAAATAACTTGGATGAAGGGACCAAAGGTATGTTTCCTAAATTTGCTGATAACACAAAGATAGCTAGGAAAGTAAGTTGTGAAGAGGACATAAAGAGGTTACAAAGGGAAATAGATAGGATAAGTGAATGGGCAATGACCTGCCAAATGAAGAATAATGTAGGAAAATGTGAAATTGTCCATTTTGGCAGGAAGAATAAAAAAGAAGCATAATTTCGAAATGGTGAGAGATTGCAGAGGGATCTCGGTGTCCTAGTATGCAGGCACAACAAGTAATTAGGAAAGTTAATAGAATATTATTGTTTATTGCAATGGAAACTGAATACAAAAGTAGGGAGGTTATGCTTCAGTTATACAGGGCATTAATGAGAACACATCTGGATTACTGTGAACAGTATTGATCTCCTTATTTAAGGAAGGGTATAAATGCATTGGGAGCACTTCAGTGAAGACTTACTAGACCAATACCAGGCATGGGCGGGTTATCTATTGAGGAAAGGTTGGACAGGCTAGGCTTGAATCCACTGGAGTTTAGAAGAGTAAGAGGTGATTTGATTGAAGATCCTGAGGGGTCTTCACAAGGTGGATGTGGAAAGGATGTTTACTCTTGTGGGAGAATCTAGAACTAGGGATCGCTGTTTAAAAATAAGGGGTCACTAATTTTAAGACAGAGATTAGCAGAATTTTTTTTTCTCAGAGAGGGTCGTGAGTCTTTTGAACTCCCTTCCTCAAAAGGTGGTGGATACAGAGTCTTTGAATATTTCTAAGGCAGGGCTAGATAGATTCTTGATAAACAAAGGGGTGAAAGGTTATCATGGATGTGCAGGAATGTGGAGTTGAGGTTACAATCTGATCAGCTATGCTCTTATTGAATGGTGGAGCAGCTCAAGGGGCCCAGTGGCCTACTCCTGCTCCTAATTCGTATGTTCGTACATATGTGCCTATGTCCCAATGACTGGTGGATCACATCAAACAGTGTGTCCTTTCGGCTGTTTGCAACAGGTAGAGTACCAACAAACAGCTCATGCGTGCAAAGCTCAGAACATGGTGTCCAACATTAGATGTGATTCCGTGACTGGACAACATCAAAAAATGGCGAGTGTGCTAAAAATTACACTGACACCCAAATTAAGATTATGGGCTGTATCTTCCGGTCAGCATGCATCCCAACGTCACGGCGCGTCACTCAGACTTTCAGTTCGGCGGGCACACACCCGAGTCGGCTGTGCGCCTGCTGACCTGTCAACGGCCTATTAACAAAGTGGATGAAGTCATTAATGGGCCTGCCCATCCAACCTTAAGGTTGGCGGGCAGGCTGGGAGCCCTGGAGGACTTCTGAAAAAGCATGAAACCTCATCCACGAGCAGGATGAGATTTCATGAGGATTTAAAAATCTCACAATATTTTAAAATAAAATTTATGGACATGTCCCAACTCACGTGACGGTGTCACATGAGGGGACACAGCAGGGAAATTTTTTTCTTAGCTTTATTGAAAGTTTAAAATGTGAGCCGATCTCCCTGAGGCAGCACTTTGCCTCACGGAGATTTGTGCGTTCTTCCGCGCACATGCGCAAAAGAGCGCACTCCCAGCTGAGGGAATCCAACCCCCCTGCACAGGGAGCACATAGCGCTTCCTAGTGGCCATCACACTGGGCGGGCCTTAATTGGCCAGTCCACATAAAATGGCAGCGCGTCCCTGACTGGGGGTGCCGATCGGAAGCCCGCCCACCCACATCTGCTCCCGCACTTCTCCCTCAATGGGGGGGAAAATGTTGCCCCATCAGTTGGGATCACAATGTGGCTCACTTACACCAGCTAAAATCTACATATATTCATATGCAAGGCCCTGTTCTCTGCAAACAAAAAGAACATCTGCAGGCATTGCACTTCTTTCAGCTAACCAAAAGCTTGGAGGGCAACTGTTCCCTGGTGCATTCTCCATGGCAATGCCTTGACCAAGATCAACTTGTGTGGTTTGAATTTAGACAAAGCATGGAGAATAACTGTTCCCTGGTGTATTCTTCATGGCTACGTATCTACCAGTCAGAGTCCACTTGTCAACCAATAAGCACCCTTTTCTCATGCAGTATACATTTGCTGTTCTCTTTGAAATTTGGTATTCTTGCAATTCTGTTCCAATGAGTGCAAGATGAAAAGGTTCTATAAAATATAAAAAATTACAGTAACAAAACATACCGTAAAGTTTAATGTACATGCTGCTATCAATGTGTATATTGCCCATGTGACAAGGAAAATGTACTTTTGGAATTGCGAAACGCCACAAGTTGCTGGATGATTTGTCGCTCCTTAGCTTTATAAAAATGGCAGCTTGCCATAAACATCCCCATGAGTTTCACGAAATTGCTGTATTTGCACATTAGTTGCTAATTAAACTCAGTGTAGAAAGCTAGGGCTAGAACTTAACAACATACGTATCATTTTAATGAGGAGAATTATCTTCCTACAATGTGATTCAAAACTCCAGCCCAGCATGGGAACAATTTAACTATGATTTCTTATTCTTACAGGTAGTAAACTGTTGTTTGAGATTGTAACAAAGGTATATTTGTCTTCCTACTTTTACTTTGTCTTTTTTTCTCTCTCAATTCAATTTTTCATTCCTTTTTATTTCATTTTCTATAGCTTATTTGATTCTGATTCATCCTATTTCCTTCTCTGTTATTCCTGTCTCTTACTCAAACCTTAAATCCCATTAAGGACCATCAGTTCTATTGTTCACCAAGGTCTAGGTGCCCTGTTATCAGCTTGCACTTCCAGCAATTTGCAGGGCAAAAATATTTTAAACTGAAGTGTAGGGAAAAGTATAAGTAATAAGATACGCTGCTCAAGCAAAATCTGGGCAATTAAATCAATGTAACAATTTGCTGGTCACTTTGATCTAAAGTGGAAAGCATTGGATTAAACTTAATTGATACTGTTACAGACAAGAGGGGTGTCAATTTAAACAGCACTAATTTTTCCTCTCACCACCCGTCCATAAACAGAAAGGTGTTTTGATTTGTTTCCCTCTTTATAAGCATGGACATATTTCCCAATCCCTCGGTTTTGGTGCGATCCAATTTTTGATTATTAATCCCACAGCAAACTTGAGATAGGATCAACACAAAGGGTTAGTTTATTTGCACATGCTCAAAATGCAAAGAGAGGGTTTGCAATGTCCCCCTCACCTTCAGATAGTAATGAGAGGGATAGTAATAAGAAAGGTTTGTAGTACAGAGACTGAAGAGAAAAGAAATATTGTTTCACATGGGTTCCAGAGTCCAGAATCAAAGTCCAACATGGCATTCCTTCACAGAGGTCAGCAGATTGAAAACCACTGCTGTAGAGATGAGTCAGTCTTGTAGGCGATGGCACAGAACCTCTAGTCAGATGATAAACAGCAGACTGAGCTATACAGTTCAGCAAGGCAATATCACTTTTTGCACAAGACAGAGGCCATAAGGGTGTGTATTCAGGGTATGGACTTCCGCTTGGTCTTCAGGATTGCCATTATGAGTTAAAAAGAATATTTGAGGGGCCATTGTCTTAGTAGACATTGCATCTCCGCTGGCAAGCCTGAGTTATCAAATACAAAGGCCTTCGATATAGCTCCCTTTTAAGTTGAACTGTGCAGTTCCCAGGTGATCATTAGTAGTTCCTCAGAGATGATGACATGTCAGATTTCCAAAACGGAAAAGTGGTTAATTTTGTTCTGGGGTCACAGACAGACACATGGTGGAATTGTTCAGTCCCATTGGCGGCGGACATCATGGCTGGCTTGAGAGGACAATATGGCGAGAAGGCCAAAAATTGTTTTCATGCCATCGTGAAACCAGTTTGAGATTGTCCGCTCCACCCATCAATGGTGGGCTGCATTTCCTGCCGCTGCATATTGGGAACGTACTTTCAATATTTTGGCATCTCAATATAAGCCTGCACATTGGATTCATCCCCCAATGCTGAATCATCTAGGCACGTTGGCATGTTTCACAACTGTACATAAGCAACATGCACCTGGCAACCTGCACATCGCTCGGGACTTCAAGGTTTGTTTGCCTAGCTTGCTTCGGGCAGCATTCACAGATATCAGTGCCGGGCTTCGCAGGCAGAACCACATCACTTTTAGGGGGGGTTTACGGGCAGGTCTCTACCTACCAGAGGAGCTGTAAGGCAGGGTTGGCTTTTCAATGGCTGCATGGCTAGGGCTTTCTTGGGAAAAGGGAGGAAATGGTCTCAGACATGGGAAGAGGCTGCAGGGTGAGGGCTGTACTGGGGAAGGGGGGTATCCCAGGCTGTGTGTGGGGACACATGTTGATCTGTACATGTGGTCTCAAGATGATGAAGGCTGAGGAGGCAGTCTCCAGAAGACATGAGGCCGGATGCAGATGTGAGGGTGTGTGTGAGTGAGTGATTGGTGATATCCCTTGAGCTGACAGTGAGTGAAATGCAAGTGAATGTGTGATGCCTTGTGAGCGCATGAGTTTACAGTGATGAGATGGTTGCCTTACCCTGGCAGCATGGATGAGATCATTCATCCGTTTTCTGCACTGGATGGCTGACCTCTTGCATGCAGCATTGGCACTGACCACCTCTTCCCAAGCCGGAGTGGTGAGGCTGATGAGCCTCTTGCGACCATGGTGGGGGTAAAGGACATTGAAGTGGGCCTCCATGGCCTCTAGAAGGTGACCCAGGGATGCGCCATGGAGTTCTGATGAAGGGTCATACGGACTCGAAATGTCAACTGTATTCCTCTCCGCAGATGCTGTCACACCTGCTGAGTTTTTCCAGGTATTTTTGTTTTTGTTCTAGATTTCCAGCATCTGCAGTGTTTTGCTTTTAGAAAACTTTTGGCTTCATTTAAAATCTATTAATATTCTTTTCCAAATGGAATATTTTTTATTTGCCCAAAGGCATTTTCCTGTAAAAGCACTATTCACAAAACTATATGTGCATGCAGCACACTATTGAACAGAGATTAGTTATGTAATGTAACATTCCAGTTTTTTGCCCCCTTTTTAGGTCTCCCTGCAACACACCATTTGGCAATATTATCGCAGGACAATGCTGAAGTTGCTTTTTAGTTTGCTGCAAGAAAGTGTCAAAGAATGCCACTCATCATTCTTCAATTATTCTTCCTTTCCTCTGGGGAATAAACCTAACCTCCACTTGACAACCCCAAGATAGCTTGCTAGATATGAAAAATCACATTGTTGTAATTCATAGGGGCAAACAGTTTGTTATCACTCACTGGAATAGCATTTAGTCAACAAATGCACTGTACCAATGGACTGCCTGCAGTTCCCTAGTTCAACGCATCATTTAATCATTAGTGCTCTTCAGTGTAATGCCATATTCAGTCCACGGAGATTTCTTGTGTAATGATGCATTTATGCTTGGCTCCAAATTAGCATTATAATTCAGAAATCCCAGAGACCTTTCATAGAAGTGATGAAAGGATATCTGAGACAACCTCATTGGAAATACTGGCAGGTACCTGAGAATTTGAGAACACTTTTAGAAGATGAAATGTACCAATGATAATTATATCCACATTCTTTGTAGTGCTTCATATGGTGGTGTGGATTGTTATGTTTTCAAGAACTCAAAAGATATCTACACAGGACTAAATGAAATAACTTACTTGATTAAGTCTCTTATTTTTAAAATATCCGAATCATTGCGACTTATTCCTGCTCCATCAGTCAACTTTCAATATCAGATTGTTCAAACAAAAATAGCCTCTTCATTTTGTCATGTAAAACACAGGATAAGGATTCTACAGTTCAATGACAATGGTTATTTACTGCCACCAACAATAATGTTTGGATTACCATATATATATTTCTGAAACTATAAATGACAAGAGAAAGGATTCAAAATGTTAGACCATGAAGATGGTTAAACTTCCACTAGCACCATTATAGGAGTAATGCCCTAAAATTGCCTTAAAAGCGTCCTCAGTAATCAGACTGAATTCTAAGAATGGAAAAGGCTTATGTCAGTTAAACCATGAAAGCTTATACAAACAAAACATTACTTAACAAGTACAGAAAACAAGCCATCAAGATCACAAGTGACTTGTTAAAGGAGACATAAAGATATCCTACCTTACCTGCTTCTGCACATGACCACTTCGTGTGTAAAGGTCTGAGAAGCTAAGGGGTAAACAAGTGACCTGGCATGGCTAGGAAACAGTGCTACATTAGTTCTGAGGTCACCAAGGATACTAACAGAGCTGTGTGAAATGGTTGACACAGCAGGGATAACATCTTGTGCCACTCGGATTGGTCAGTAGAATTGAGGAGGCTTCTTTGAAAATTAAAAATATATAAGGTGGTGTTTTTAGCATTCAAGTTTTCAGTCCTTAATTTAGTTTTTATAATAGTCTTTGTAGTAGAAGGCAGAAATGTTTTTGTCTAGAAGGGTGCTTTTGTAATATCAAAAAATGCTACAGTAATGGATAAAGAGGATGTTTATAGGGCAGTTATACAAGCTAGATACAAGTATGTAGCATAGATGCACAAGTTTCCATGAAATCATGGGAGGTAAGATTTAAGCCAGCAGGTTTAGATACAATTACGATCTCGTAGATATTGATAACTTTTAAAAAGAGATGAACCTCCCAACAACTGATGGTAATCACCAAAGGACAGAATTTCACATTTTAAGACATTTACCGTAATAAAACAACTAAAATCAAAATAGACCAAATATTATTTAACAGGTAACCAATACATCCAACTAAAGAAAAGGTACTTTCACATGAACTAACTTATACAATCAAGATACCCAACCTGATGCAATATCTGATGGCCAATACCTCAGCTTCCACTGCAGCATAAACAACTTTAACCAGACGCCTGAGTACTGGAGAGGGACCTTAGAGTAAAGTCATGCATGGTCAGATTCCGGCCATGCAAACTCAGACTGCTGCCACCAAGCATGTGGATTACAGGCTGCAGGCTCTCACAGCAGTCCAGCAATCTGTCTTTCAACAGATTGCTAAGATTGCTGAGCCACTGCCCTTGGGAGTGGCCGTGGCTCCATGGAGTATGGACATGCTGAGCTCTCTCAGGTTGTCTGATTAGTCCTCCCGCCCCTGCCACACGACAAGAGCATTAGTTATTGCCTGTCAGTTAGCCAGTCCACACTGCTATCATCCATGCAGGAGTTCACAGCTGAGCCTTTTAGGATCGGAAATGCTCGCCATTCTTCCAAGGCCATTTGCATTCGCCCTTACACCGGAGTCATCAGTTATGTGATCAGCAGCCTTCCACCAGCAATGCTGCAGCCATTCGATAGCTGCATTGGAGCACTAGGACAGGCAAAGTCTCACGCAAGGCAGTCACTTACGGAATGCACTAAATTGATTAGTTGACTGATGTATACAATATACAACCACCTGATTTATAAATATGGCTTCAAAATCTTATTCTGTGCTATGTTTTATTTTTGCATTGTGGCCAAGTGGATAGCGTGATGGTCAGTGACAAAGGGAAGATAAGTTGTGAAACTGATGGTGAATGGGAAATTGGGGTTGCGGTTATTGGTATCATGTTCAAATTAATTCATCATGGACAACTCTGGCAAAAAAGGAGCGTGTACATTGCTTCTTCGCTTCCTCCTTTTTATGCCCCTGCTCCTGAGTTGTTAGCCGTATAGCTGGTGGCAAGGACTGTTCCCCTTCATAACGGCGAGATTGTGCAGCATGTAACAGGCCATAAATCTTGACACCTGCTCTGCCAAGTACTGCAGGGCTCCTCAAGAATGGTACAGGAATCAGAAGCGTTGTTTCAGCATACCAATGCTCTATCATATTTTTTGTGGTGGCATGGCTTTCATTGATTGCATGTTGTGCATGCTTGCGTGGGTTGCACACCAGAGTCATCAGTTATGTGATCAGCAGATATCTGCGACACTCACAACCATCCTTTGATTTGTCATAATGGCTTAACTGCAGCTTGCCCAGCAGACTGACTGTTGCCAGGGTATCAGAAGCTGACCCAGATGATTCTCTGAAAATGGTCACACCCCAATAGATTGTTGAGGGATTGGAATTCTTTTCAGTTGCAGTATAGGGTGGATTTAACATACAACAACTTGCAAAGCAACATGTAGTCAATGGCGCCATGGAGAAACTGCAATCCTACTGAAGCCGTGGGTTAGCTCTACTTGCTTTCCTCTGGAGAGAATGAAACATAGTCAGCTGTCAATAAATAGAGCCTCACTGACCTTGCTCAAGCAACAGTGGACAGCAAACTGGAAATTTTTAAAATATATTTCCAGCTCTAAATCAGCCTGGAGGATCCAGACACATAAAAGTTCATCGTCATAGTCACTTTGACAGCCATTGGCAAAGTGTTCCTTGTTATACCCTGCTCTGAGGTTGTGGCTGAAGCAAATAACAGATTTCAGTGAGGGTGCCCTTATGAAAGCACAGACATCTCACACACTTGTTACTCACTGAGCTTCCGGCAGGAGAATTGCTCCCTGAATGCCATGATGCCTCCTGCTCAGAGTACTTCTTCCCCTCCTCCTCCTCCAACTACCTCCTCCCTCTTCCAGCTGCTTGTTCTGCTCTGCACGCTCTCTGTTCATTCTTCAAGTCATGCGTACTTCAAGAAGATTGGAGTAATTTGTTTGTGCAGTAAGCTGAAGTCAGCTTTACAATTCGTCTGCTGACTGTGGACTGAGTCCCAGAGCTACTCCAGGATCTCAGCCACACCCAGCAATTAAACCTGAAAGTGAAAAAAGAACAGAGTTATTACACATCTAAAAAAATTAAGTAAAAGTCACATATTCTATTAAGGTTCACATTGCAGTCGGTGCCTTTATATTACACACACAGTTAAGCCCCAGATGATGAGCATCATTTAAGATGAATTACTTTACCATCAATTGGGTTATAGAGCTGGCAGCTGTGTCTCCAGGTTCCAGAAGCATTTGGCGGTGGCTTGACCTTGCCGTTGCTGCACCTCTGGGTGCTGCCTTTCGAACTGTAATGCTGGAAAATTATTAGTGCCATTCTCCCACCCAATGCTGCTTTGGTAGAAGGGGAAGGGATATACAGATAGACAAGTTACCTGACTCTGCCAGTGTATTTTCCAGCTTTATGTTTTGTGCTTCGAGCGTCTCCACCGTGGTGTAGAGCTGTTCCCCACCCCCCCACCCCCTCCATCATCTGCTACAGGGCTGCCCTCCTTTTCCTCAGTCATACCACTTTCTGCCGCCACTCTGCATTCTTCTCTTACAAACATGCGAACATACGAATTAAGAGGAGTAGGCCACTTGGCACCTCGAGCCTGTTCTGCCATTCAATAAGATCATGGCTGATCTGATTGGAATCTCAACCCCACATTCCTGCCCACCGCCGATTACAATTGGATGAAACATTAATCAAGAACATTAATTCAAAGACTCTGCTTCCACTGCCTTTTCAGGAAGAGAGTTCCAAAGACTCACAACCCTCTGAGAGAAAAAAATTCTCATCTCTGTCTTAGCATCTCTACTGTTGCCCTTGCAAGGGAGTCAAGAACAACAATAGAGATGCCTAACGGCCATGCAGGACTTCACAAATAATTAATCTGGCCAGACTAAGTCCCACAGCTATATTATGGGTGTTCTAAGAACAGAGAAAAGTATAGATCAATTCCAGCAACAAAAAAAGACATTCTAATAGCACATTTAAGCAGCACTGTCTCAAAAATGCAAACTTTCTCAATAGCTCCTCTCTCTATATTTCTCTACAAATTTATGCAAAGTAAATGAAAATGGATTTCCTAACTGCCCAGAAATACACATCTTCAGAACTTTAGGGATTATTGACTGCTGAAATCTCTCTCTCTTCTACAGCTGCCACAGTCCATGTGGATGGCTTCTAGTAGGATGGAGATTCAAACTGTCTGGTCCTGCTGAATACCATTTGCAATGGCCAATCATATTTCAGCTTTGCTGAGGTGTGACCAATCAGTATGAAGCTGGGGGAGATCTCAGATTTTGAGATTCGGGGCATGTTCAGGAACAGGCGCCAAAATCTCACTGGGCCAATGATTGGAAACCACTGCCGACATGGTTCCCTCAGAGCCATATTTCTGAAGCATGAATTTAAGGAAGCACAATTATAAGTTGAATGAAAACAAACGCTGAACTTCTTGTTAGGCCCTGGTTTCTCCCCCACTTGTCCCGCATCTCCCCCACTCTCCCCGTGATCCCCCAGAATGTCCCATGCTTCTGGCTCTAGCTCCCTCCTCTCCCTAGCTTCTCCCCAGCTCTCACTGCTCCCGGCAGCGGCACACCAGCATTCGGGCACTGCTAGGCCTCAGACCTCGCTCCACCGAGCATCACCAGCAGCCGTCCCCCCCCACAGGTGAGGGTGAGTCAGTGAGTTTGTGTATGTGTGTGAGAATTGAGTGAGTGGGTGAGAGGTGAGTGAGTGTGAGAGAGTTTGACTGTGAGGTTGAGTGTGTATGTGAGTGAGAGTTGAGTGAGGGTGGGGGGAGTGAGTGAGGGTTGGGCAAGTGATTGAAGGTTAAGTGAGTGGCGAGGAGTGAGGGGGAGCGTGAGACTGACGGTAGTGAGTGTAAGGGAGAATGAGTGGTTGATGGTGCCCAGGTCCCATACATTCATCAAGGCGACATTTCCCTGAGCGCTCGGGTCTCCTCCAGTTAGCTCAGCTACCTCCACCTCCTCTTCCTCTCCACCACCTCCACCTCCTCTTCCTCTCTGCCAGCTCCACCTCCTCTCTGCCAGCTCCACTTCCTCCTCTTCAGCAACTCCAGGATTGGCCGCGTAGGCATCTTGCACCACATGTACAAAAGCTATGGTGGATCCAGATGGCTGTGGTCACAGGCACATTCCTTCCTATTTCTTGTGTCTTTGCGTACGGTTCAACACTTAGAAATTCTCCATATATTATCATGTTGCCTGCAATGTAAATTCATTGTGCACAAATAAAAATCAGAAATGAAACAATTGATGAACATGCATATAATGGATTTTCATTTTGGAAACGGGTATTCTTCCAGTCCGTGAACTATTGCAGATTAATCACCTGCCATACCACTAGATTTTTGCCACTTGAAACAACTGTAGGAAATACCAAACACTTGTTGAATCATTAGAATAGGCAGAAGAAATCAACCAGCATCCAGCCTGTAAGTATTTGACAATCCTTTTAAATAGTGCTGGTGGAGAGGGAATGGTCATCCCTGTGCTAAATAGGTGTTTGGCTATGTGCGACCAAGAAACAGCATTAGCTGAAGCAATGAGGTCCAAAATGGCAGTGCTGGCATCAAATCAATGTTGCATGCTAATTAACAACATGACTTGCCCACTTTGCAATCTTCCAGAAGGCATTCTCTTTGTGCACATGAATGCTCTCGCCCCTGAATTTTGCGTGCATGCCTCAGGCAACATTTTGTATTTCAAATGATATCTATGACACTTAAATAATAGGCGCTATGATCTGTATTTTGCAATGAGATGGTCAACAGTGTTAGTAAACAAAGGACATTCACTTGAAAATCATGTCTTATTATATTTGGAATGAATACTTAAGGTCTTCCGTCTCTAAATAAGAAAATGGTGCTGTTTTCTTAAGTTGGTGAAATGGGACAATGAGCTTTCAAAAACACAGAAATACAATTTGGAAATAAATGGTGAATAGCAATGAGCTTGAATGCATTTTCAAGGGCATCTTTCAATTTTCAGTTATTATAATAATTGGATAAAAAGTAGTAGCTAATTAGTTACACAACCTTGTTCTAACAGGCTGCCCGTGGCCATATTCCAAGCCATTCACTGGACTCTGAGGCCAGGATTTCCCGGTCGGCGAGTCGGGGGGGTGAGGCCCACTCGCCAACATGTAAGGTGACATGGGATGACGTTGGGCAGAACTCCTGACATCACTGCACCCCATTTCAATTTTCAGGTAGGCGGGGGCTCAGCAGAATCAGCTATGCGCCCACCAACCAGTCAATGGCCAATTGAGGCCATTGACAAAGTGGTTAAACTAATTAATGGACCTGCCCGTCCAACCTTAAGGTCAGTGGGCAGGCCAGGAATCCTGATGGGCATTAGAAAAAGCATGAAACCCCATCCACAGGCAGGATAAGGTTTTATGTAGGTGTTATAAAATGTAATTAAAGTGTATTTAAAAGTGATGGACATGTCCCAACATGTGACAGTGTCACATGAGGGGACAGGTCAGGGAATTTTTCTTTCTATTTTTCAGATTTTTTATGGTGGAGCCGATCTGCCTGAGGCAGTACTTAGCCTCAGGGAGATGAGTGTGCTCTTTCGTGCACACGTGCGAAAGAGCGCACTCTCGGCTCAGGGAATCCCCCCCTTGCCCGCACAAGGAGTGCATAGCGCTTCCTGGCGGATGTCACAATGGGCCAGCCTTAATTGGCCCGCCCACATAAAATGGCGGCACGCTGATCAGAGGCGCATCTCCGTGTGCCTGCTCCTAAACTTCCCCCCCAACGGGGGGAAAATTCTGCCCTGAGTTATGGTGGGAGGCCCTGGAATGGCAAAGGAAATTCATTTCCATTGTGTCCATTTTAATTGTATTCGGTGTTCGAATCTAATTATATTTTTCATCAGTTTTATAGCTGTCAGTGTTATTCTGTTTGGGATGTTGATTTGGATAATTTAAGGTGAAAGTGACTGTTTATTGGCAATTTTTCAACTTACACAAAAAAACTTCCATTACCTTCCTTATCTCTCATCTTTGGTGCACTGAATTATCGGTTTGGCATTTCTAAAATCAATTGTGTTCCCAATGTTTAGAGATGCAATTAACAATAAACAAAGTCTTGAACAAGGTCAAATATCAAAGTTAATGTTCAGAAATACAGCAGTACAAACAAATAAATATAAGGCAATATTATGATGCAGCCGACGGTAAAGGCTGAGTTGTTCAAATCCCAGAGGGAAACTTGAAAAAACTGGTATTACTCATTTTTGCGATTTGTATGTTTCAAGGTGCAGGTTTTGAATTCAGTAGTAATAAGACCACCAAGTCGCAAGAGTTTTTTTTATAAAACTAAATTAAACGTTTACTAATACAATAATGGTTGTAAGTACATATACACAAAATTACTACTATAATAACTACAAATTAATTAATAACTACTAATTAATCTGACTCTCAGTTAGACCCCTGGTAAGGCAACAGTAAAACACATAGATTTAAACAGAAACCTGGCAAAGCGGACCCTGGACAGTCACATTCAAAATGAGTTTTTTTACAGCTCTGGGCCCTTTCAGGCAGACTTGAGGCTAAAAGGCTGGAAGCTTTAGATCTTAGAATCCCTTCTCCTTTTACCAACAGCCTTCTCTTCCTTATACATATTTTCCTCTTTGAATGCAAATGCTCATTGTCACTGGGTTTTTTTTTAATTTTAAACCTAACAATAAAATCCTTTCATAATACCCACTTTAATAGTAAGCTTTTTAAAAAATAAACACGTTGTTTCTGAGCTTCACCTGGTTAGATGTAATATTTCACCCATTCTTTTGAATGGTCTATTTAAAAATGCAAATTGCCCCCTTTACACCTCATCTTCTATTTCCCTATATTTATCTAAGTACCAATTCAAACCTACTTCTCTTCTCTACATCAAAGCCTCTAGACCAGCTGGCTTTAATCCAATTAAGACACATATACACAGCCACCACTAAACTCTATTTCAAAATAATTTCCAATAATGTTATAGACATTATTATATCTTCTTGACAGTAATAAATTTCCAGTGGCAAAACAGACCAAAATTAAACTATACCATAAATCATAGGCGTAAGTAAATGGAGATATTGTAGGATGTTATGTGGTTGCATTTTAACAAATGTCTAACAGAATCTAACAGAACAAAAAGGAGATGAAAATCTGTAGGACATAATTCTGATTGTTACTTTGGCTAAGCAGCAGCTTGTGCCTTCCAATGTTGTCCTGGTCGAAGTATGGTCAGTGTAAGGGCACCAGTTTAGTCAGGATGTGATTGCATGTGCCATCATGGATAATACACTGTCATCCACCTATCTTCGGAAAGGGAGGTTGCCTGAGCATTAGCTAACTTAATTCATAACCACAGCAGATCCATACTTCAGATGACCAATCTGTTAAAAACAAATCCTTCTCTTTTTAGATCCAAGCCAGTTCCCTGGAATGCTCCCCATGGAAGGGGACCACATCTGTTCTTGTGGACGCCAGAGTGCCTAACTTCACTGGGTGTACAATCCTTCCCACTGATATACATAGATCTGACTGAGCCAAAGGAAAGGGAACTCCTGACATAGGGAGATCCTACCTCCAGCCGCAGTCTTTGTCTTGTAAGGGGCCAAATGGAAGTTCTATCTCTGATAAGGTTATCTTCTGGGAGGTTCTGCCATCACTAGCCAGAGTTACAGCTATAGATTTGCAGAATCGCCAAGAAATTTCAGCCACAAGTGTCTCAAAAGGTAATACAATCAGAAAATCATGTGCAATCCTAGGCATTGTCCACATTTGTATAACTTTCAGTTAGACTTCAACCTGTCATCCCACCCCAAGTTATTTTCCTTGATCGAGCATCATTATATCTGCCCATTGCTGCTGGTAAGGGAAATTCTGGCAGGGCTACAGTGGGTACTGTTACTTGAAAAAGAGGGTAAAAGGGACCAAAAGCCCCGGTTGTTCAGAGAGTCATTTAAATTTTTGGGCTTTGGACTGAACCGAAGTTATAGAATTCAGCCTAACAAGATGGATTGGCGTGCATTATGAGGACCTTTCCTCCTGAAAGTGACTTTGGCAGGGCCTTCTGTTCCAGCCCTGGAGATTACTGACACTCTTCTCCTGGCTATCCTGGAGCCTGGCTGATAGTTGGAAAATAACATGGGGTTGCACTGTAATTCATGTACAGTAGGTGGGTAGGAACCACCGGTGGTCATCCAGTGAGAGGAAAATCCAGTTCAGGGTGGACAGGCCACAACAGATCTGATCGACCCATTTCTATTGCAGCTTGCTGATTCTGCCAAACTTGCAACCTTAGATGGCTGGGGGAATTTGACCAAGGAATCCAAATGTAATTCAGTTAAGCATTAAAACTAGAATTTCTATCTAATAGTCATAAATGTATAGCTTTGATCCTAACAGTCAATGGAACATGGTTGGGGTAATAAATTGGCTTCAAACTTGATGTATTGCCATGATAAATCACTATGCCTATACTTAGGTTATTGTGCTTTAAGTGCTCTCTTCTACCTATGGCGACATAACAGTATTACGTTTGGCATTACAGTATGACAGGCTTATACATGCAAGTTTCATTATAAAGGTGGCCATAATAATTTATACTAGAAACAGCTGTCAGAAAGTTTGTGCAGAACTGAAAGATTTTAAAAATTTGTTAGTATGCACACAAAAAATAAGACAAAATGAGGACTTTTATCTTCACTGTCTGTGTTGCTCTCTTATTCTCTTTTCTGCCTCTGTTCCCTCAACTCATCATAGCTTCTTTGTCCGCTTCTGCTTGTTCCTTTCCTTTTTTACTTTTGGGTGGCAGGTGGTGGATGGTATGGCGTAGTGTGAAAGATAAAGGAGCTATTAAATGTTGTATTTAGGATGGGAGTGAGAGTCTTTAGGCTGAGACCTTCCAGTCACCCCGCTTCTCCCCCAGGTTATCCATTTCCTCACACTTCTCCCTTATCCTTTCACCTTCCTACTATCCCACCACTCCAGCACTCTTAAAGTGGTTTAGTTTGCTTTCAGAATTCAAACCCTTTTTAAAAAATAAAATTAGAATGAAGGGAGAATTTGCCTGCCTTTCTCTCTATTTGTGTGTCTCTCTCGCTCACCCTAAATATATAACCTCTTTGTCTGCCAGATGGGCATTAAATGAGAAGCTCAACCTGAGAATTATATGTAATTAGCATTGACCCTAACACAAGCAGGCTTTAAGATGTTGACTGTTTTTTAAAAAAATTGAATAAAGATTGACTGACTGCTTCTCTTTTGCTTTTGGCTTAAAACATTCTCTGACATTTATAGAAGATAAAGAATATATAACAGGTGTACAGTCATTACTTTTTTCTTTACGGACCAGCATTCACCAATACATACCTCGTTTTTTTTCCACTAACCTTGCATTGGCAACACATTCTAAAGTGACCTCACTTGTGCCAGCGACTATACTGGTGTTTTTCGGAGGAACAACAATTGTTGGTGCCACAGGGTCAGCTGGGTCGCCAGCATCTGTACGGACAAGAATGTAAGTTACAAGCAGAGATCAAAGGGCAAAGGATCTTATCTAATTTTATCGCAAATGTTGTGTGGATATTAGAATGTCAAACATGCTGGCTCAACTACCTTGCACATTACGCTTACTAAGCTCCCAGGTCATTTCTAAAACCATCAACCTTTGTCACAAATTTGAATTTGAGGTCACACAGAGACATCACAAACAATGCCGTAATGTCCATAATAGAAAAATTCTTCTCAATGATGAAAAATATAAAGCAAATTTTAGGTGTAAAGTGATCATTTTGTAATTTTTTTTACCAGAAGTTACAGAACCATAACTGAAATTTACTGAATCTCGAGTCGACTGAAAACAGACCCTGAACTGGAACTCACTCTCTCTCATACACACAGAACCAGAATGATTCTGATTTATATGGTAGGATATGAAAAATAAAGAGGCAAATTAAGAAAAGGGAAATGCCACATGACCAAAGCAAACAATTTTCTCTGAATGGTAAGGAAATCCATCTGCTGTTGCCTTTGAATTATCTGTGGTCTATCAAGAAAAAAAAAGTTATCACTTTGATTCTTGATTTAATAGCACAATCAAATTTGGGATACAGTTTGCAGCCATTCAACTTCACATGGCTGACACTGTATTCTGGGGGGCAGGATTTTTCAGTCGGCGTGCGGGGGTGGGCCTGACACACTGACGTATAAAATGACACGTCCCAACGTCATCACGCTCAGTAGTGATGTTTCGTTCGGTGGGCGCGCAGCAGAGTGGGCTGCGCCCCCAACGATACGTAAACGGCTATTAAGAAATTAATTGACGTATTTGTTAATGCTGCCCGTCCAACCGTTACGGCTGGCAGGCAGGCGAAAAGGCCAAGTGGCCTTTGCGTTTTTTAGGAAACCTCATCCAAGAACGGGATGAGGTTTTCTAAAACTTTTATTTAATAAGTAAAATTTTTTCATAAATATAAAAACATGTCCCATCTCATGTGGCTGTGTCATATGGGGGGCATGTTTAAATAAATTTTTAAACCTTTTATTTAAGGATTTTAATATCGATTCAATCTCCCTGAGGCAGCTCCTTAGAGCGCGTAAAATGGCGGCGCGGAGCCGACTGCAGGTGGCGACTGGATCCGCACCAGCCCCCATCCGCTCCCGCCAAGCCCATCCGCCATATGAAAAATTCTGCCCTGGGTTTTTATTTTATTTAGTCGTGGATTTGGATGTCGCTAGCAAGCTCAGCATTTATTGCCCATCCCTAACTGTCCTTCAGAAGGGGGTGGTGAGCCATTACCTTGAACTGCTGCAGTCCACGTGGTGTAGGTTCTCCCACAGCACTGTAAGATAGGGAGTTCCAAGATTTTGATCAAGAGCCGATGAAGGAATGGCAATATAGTTCCAAGTCAGGGTGGTGTATGGCTTGAAGTTGGTAGTATTTCCATCTGCCTGTTGCCCTTGTCTTGCTAGGTGGTGGAGGTTACAAGTTTGGAAGGTGTTATCAAAAAAGCTGTGGCAAATTGCTGCAGTGTGTTTTGTGGATGATACACGTAAGGCACAGCTGATGGTAAATGCCGAGCTGCCCAAATCTCAAGGGGAAACTTGAAACAGCTTCCAAAATGGTTTTGAAATTTGTATATGAGGAGAGGTTCCTGAAATTTGTATATGAGGAAATTATGTCCCTGGCTACTTGTGATGAGTTTATAGTCAGGTAAACGTTTATTAAAAAAGTTAAAGCAAAAATATCCAAGGTACACTTAAACACAAGAATGGCTTCACACAGTAAACAGTACTTTAAAACGATTCCACAAGACTCTAACTACCCTCAGAGCTAACCTTCCCCTTTTCTATTCAGCAACTATCCTTATAGATTTTAAAACATATAGAACTCCAGTATTATTTTACCAGTGCCTTTTCCCTTGGAGGCTGACAACAACTGGTTCTTCCCATCTGGCCCTGTTCATACTGTCTTCTGGGATGTTTGAACAGCTACCCTGCTGTCTTCTGGGAGATCTAAGCAGTTACCCCCACCTAGGCTTCAGTATTTCCTTAAAAGCGTTCCTTCCCTTTGATCTATTATCTCAACCAGTCTCTTCAGAAATGTTTCCTTCCCAGAATTGATTACTCGTTTCTTTATCCTAGATCTTAGACTTATAAAAAACAAACTTATCCTATCTTTACCTTACTTACGTTGTTTACAACCTGCATATATCCCCCTTTGAACTAAAACAACTCAGTTCAAAAATACTCCTGTTATTGCTTTACGCAAAACTCTGATTTAAGTTTCTCTTGGTTCATTAGCATGTCCTAGGCCCAACCATCTTCAGCTTCTTCATCAATGACCTATCATAAGGTCAGAAGTGGGGATGTTCGCTGATCAGTGCAAATGTTCAGCACCATTTGCAACTCCTCAGATACTGAAGCAGTCCATGTCCAAACGCAGCAAGACCTGGGCAACATCCAGGCTTGGGCTGACAAGTGGCAAGTAACATTCACGCCACACAAGCGCCAGGCAATGACCATCTCCAACAAGAGAGAATCTAACCATCACCCCTTGATATTCAATGGCATTACTATCGCTGAATCCCCCACTATCAATACCCTGGGGGTTACCATTGGCCAGAAACTGGACTGGACTAGCCATATAAATACTGTGCCAACAAGAGCAGGTCAGGGGCTAGGAATCCTGTGGTGATTAACTCATCACCTGACTCACCAAAGCCTGTCCACATGGAACAAGTGTGATGGAATATTCTCCACATGATGAGTGCAGCTCCAACAACACTCAAAAAGCTTGACACCATCCAGGACAAAGCAGCCCACTTGATTGGCACCCCTTCCACAAACATTCACTCCCTCCACCACTGACGCACAGTGATAGCAGTGTGTACCAACTACAAGATACACTGCATACACTCCAAGGCTCCTTCAACAGCACCTTCTAAACCCACGACCACCACCATCTAGAAGGACAAGGGCAGCAGATCCATGGGAATACCACCACCTGGAAGTTCCCCTCCAAGCCACTCACCGTCCTGACTTGGAAATATATTGCCATTCCTTCACTGTCACTGGGTCAAAATCCTGGAACTCCCTCCCTAACAACACTGTGGGTGTACCTACACCTCATGGACTGCAGTGGTTCAAGAAGGCAGCTTACCACCACCTTCTCAAGGGCAATAATGGTGGGTAATAATTGTCAGCCTAGCCAGCAAAGCCCACATCCTTTGAATGAATTAAAAAAACACTCCTTACTATTGGTTTTAGACTTTAGCAGTCACACTGGCTGTTACTCCAATGAACATATTTACAACCCCCAACAGCCTGTCTTTCAGTGCATAAGAAATATGACAGTGATGTTGCCAGACAAAAAATATTACAATTTCTTTTTACTTGACAACACACTGCAGCCACTATTCATGGGTGGCAGAGGAAGTGAATGTTTAAGGTGGTGGATAGATACCAATCAAGTGTGCTGTTATATCCTGGATGATGTTGAACTTCTTGAGTGTTGTTGGATCTATTGATGTTAAGTATTCTCTCACTCCTGATGTGTGCCCTATAGATGGTGAAAAGGATGTGTGGAGTCACTAGGTGAGTCACTCGCTGCTGAATACCAAGCCTCTGAGGTGCTCTTGTAACCACAGTATCTATCTGGCTGGTCCAGTTAAGCTTCTGGTCAATGGCGACCCCAGGATATTGATGTTGATAGATTTGAAAAGGATTATGAGAAATAGTGCACCAACTCTCTATCTTGCACTCCCTGTGTGTAACATAATACTGTTGCTGGTAAAATAAATGGACTAATAACACCTATGAAAAAAGGAAGTGCACAGAATACAAGTCTGCTAAGTTTTTCATACAGATAGCGCTGGCTAAAAATTACACTGGAGTATAACGGATAACATATCAGTTATAGCATTATCTCAAAACTGCTTTGCACCAATTACGGGCATCCACAAAAGTTTTTTTATGGGGAGGGAGTGGGTGAAGATAAGTAATTTAAATTGATTTTATTGGTCCTGGTGCATGAAGTGTCCATTGTGACTAGGTGTCTCATAAATCAAAACATTTGCATTTTTTTCTGTGTGGCAGCAAGCTGAGCCTTTGTTTTCATCATATTGCAAGATTTTGTGTTCAGAAGTAGAAGTGAGAACTCAGCCAAAATAGATTTGTCCAAAAAAGTTAGAGTAGTGCAGCCAACAACTGCTCTGAACCAGATAGTAGGTAATATGGAATGAGTAGCACTTCAAAGTGCAAAATGTTTCTTAAAGCCCTACAACATGCCTATGTAAGAAAAGCAAATAGACTTGCATAATTTAAAAAAACAATTTACTTTTAAGTGTTCCAAAAATATAAAAGCTAATCAAAGACTGCAGGTCACTGTTGCTTGTAGGCATTTCAGTGACAATAAATAGCTCCCAATATTTATAATGCCATCAACAAAACACAGTCTGGACAAATAGGAGTTAAAAGGGAAGGAAAGCTAAGAGATATGCAGGTTGGAAAATCAAGCATGCAGCAGATTTGCAACTCAGCTTTCTCGTGAGTGATTTGGAGTTAAAAACTGAGGCTTCTCAAATATGTAAATTAACTGTTTAAAAAAATCAAATTTCAAATCTCCAGGCAAACTTCCAATCAAAACACAAGGCATGCTCAAAACAAGAGACTCCATGAGGAGCCCCAGGAACTGCCTTGTTAATATAGGTTCATAAAGGTTGATGGATGCTCTTTTGTTTCAATTTTCCCACTTGTAAATTCCTCCTCCTGTATTTTGTTCCATGCATTTCAGCTGGTCTTATTGGGGTTTCTTTTCTGGCCAGTCTTCTTTTTCCATTATTCTCAATTGCTGTTACATTTATGGTGTGACTCTGCAAAATTAATCTCCCAGTGGGGAAAGCATGCTTGCAGAAAATGTTGATCTGTGACAGGGTTACAAATTGTAGCCTGATTACCTGACTCACAAAATGCAGGAAGAAGAATTTGATGAGGGGCACGAGATAAGGGGTAAAAGCCTACTTTGGAGCAGTAACATTTCCAACTCTACAGAATCAAAGGAATAAGTGCTGCTCACACATCACTACTATGAACAATTAGGCTACTCTTCTTTCAACACCTGTAAGACAAACTATAATTCCTTGAGTTGCAGCCATTGCTGAGATTTCTAGCCAAGTGTGATCACCCACTCTGAGAAAGTTTCATGTGTGCCAGCATCCTATTGAAAGTGGGGACAATGATTTTTTAAATCATAAAATATAGTGGAAACCATTCCAAGTTGTTGGTGCATATGCTCCTGTGCCATGGGTTAGCATTGCCTCATTTTTGCCAGGATCATAAAATTAGGGCTGAAAAGTCTACTTCCCCGTCTATCTTCTATCGAAGAAAATAATACTGCTACAATAAACTTCATTTTTCATTTAAAGAAGAGCACATAGTTGACTTTCCACTCTATGCAGGATAAGTTGATTAAAGTGAACATTCTTATGAATTAGTGACAGGTTCCCAATGCAAGCAACAAGACACAATGTCAAATATATAAGCCGTTTAACTCCAGGAGGCCTGCAGCACAGTTTTTTAGGGTAATTGCAGATGTTAGACTGAATTTGCACCACCACCACTCATTTCTCGCTGCCATTGCCTACAAGCAAGCTGCTCTGCAAGTAGCCCAGGAAACTATCGAAGAAATTTACTGCAAGAAAAAACTTGTATTTACCTTAAAAAGAAAGTACTTTGAACCATACACTCTCTTTTAAACCTTCCTTCTTGATTAAATTAAAAGCATTACAAAGGTATCATACTGGATGGTAGCATTGGTGCCGTGTCAAATATTGGTGTCATATTTGGCTAAGATACTAAACCAATTAAATGCCTGTCACAAAGATAATCTTTCAACAGCACTATTTGAAAAAGAACAACTTTCCCTTGGGACCTCGCCAATATTCCTCCCTCAATTGATACCAAATATACATTCAGTGATAACAATTTCATTGTTGGGTTTTGGATCCTGTTGCATGCAAAATGGCTACGGAACAATCAGTATTCTTCAACATAATTGGTTATGGGTTTGGCTTTAAGATGTTTCTCGGAGATGTGATAAAAATCCATCTTTCTTTCTCTGCAAATACATTTATGTTGTAAGTCAGACCAGCACTTGTATTGAGAAGTTAAACAATACAGATCTTCTGGAAAAAGGATAAATGACTAGACATTCCATACAGTATGTTGCACTGCATTTACACAAATGTAGAGAGAGTCATGCGTGCTGATGATCGAGAAATCTATTTACAACAGAATTTCCTGAATCAGTGGAGGCACAAATCCAGGATTCAGTGCAAGATGGCTTGATACTGCCATCTCTCAGGATAGCAGTACATACCAAGTCTCTGGCCTATTCCTCCTCAGAGCAATGCACTTGTGGAATGTGGCAGGAGTCAGGGACAAACTTCAGTGATGCTGCCAGTGGTGAAATTCTGTCAGACACAAACCTCATGACAGGAAAGAAAGAGAATAAAGACTTGCATTTATATAGCACCTTTCATGACCAACAGATGTCTCAAAACGCTTTACAAACGACCAAGTATTTTTTGAATTGTAGTTACTGTTTTAATGTAGGAAACGTGGCAGCCAATTTTCACATAGCAAGTTCCCACAAACAACAATGTGATAATGATCAAATAATTTGTTTTCTTGATGTTGGCCAAGAGATAAATATTGGCCAGAAAACAAGTATAACTTCCCTGCTCATCTTCAAAATAGTGCTATGCAATCTTTTACGTTCAGCTTAGAGGGCAGACAGGGCCTCAGGTTAACATCTCATCCAAAAGACAGCACAACCAAATATACTGCAATGGAGTGTCAGCTATGATTTTTGTGCTCAAGTCCTTATGACTCAGAAGTGAGAGCTAGCAACAGAACCACGGTTAACAGCTCACCTCAGTCCCATGACTCTCTGTAGAACATAAGCAACCAACCAACACTTGCCATAGTGTTCTCCAGTTGCACGGTGATGCACTTGAATAGTTAAGGGAAGGGAATGTTTCTTTGAAACATCTCAGGCGTTGCTTGTATATTTTATAGGTTGGGCAGGGGTAATAAGATGGTGGGACACATTCTTCTTAAATGCTGCTTCACTCTCTTCAGCTCCAAATTATGTTGCTCCTCCTTCCATGAAAATGCCCATGGGATATGCTATACCTGCTCCTAAGAAGAACTCATTGTGGGTGAGGAGAATGAGGCTGAGGATCACTTAAGTTTTCACAACGTCAGAAGGTAGTCCAGGTCTGTGTAGGTAGTATGCTGAAGAACCTTGCTGCAAATAATCATACCAAGCTAAGAAATCACAAATGAACTCTTCACATTCTTTAGGCTCAACACCTTACTTATTTCCACTTGTCTGCTGTACGTCAGTGCTTTATGAGTGCAAAAGTGAGAAACCCACAGTTGCAGTGCTACTGATCCTCCTTATAGTATATGTAATTGAGATTAATCAAGTCTCGGCAGGCAGATTACAAAAATGGCCCAAGTGTTAGAGACTTCAGAAGGGTTGATTTTGAGATGAAGAATCGGCATATACCATCTGGTGCCAAAAAATTTAATACCCTCAATTGTATGCTTGAATTTTGCTGAAGAAAGTGTGGAATTTCTAAGCCAAGATTTTAAAGTGCTCTCCATTACAGAATTCTTGCTTACCTTTGCAGTAGATTCAATATTACCTAAGGCTTGCCCTGTTATTTTACAAATAGGTCTTTCAGCAGGAAAAAAATATGCATTGTGACAAAAAATAGAGAGAGTTATTATGGCACAGGAGGTGGCCACTGGCCCATCAAATTCATGCCAGATAGGGGGTGAAACAGAAAATCAGAAAATAGAAAGGTCACAGAGCTGAAACATTAACTCTGTTTCTCTCGCTACCGATTCAGCAATCACAGTATTTTGCTCTTGTATCAAAAGAAAAAGTTAGTATTTAATCTTTGGTGCTTCTACAAGCAGACAATGGTAGAAATATATATCGAAAAAGGAAACCAAAGCCCAAAACATGCTAACAAATAGGGGTTTTCAAGATGATGAGAGGTTTTCATAAAGTAGATAGAAAAAATCATTTCATCTGGTGAATGGATCAATAACAGAGGTCATAAATTTAAAAAAATCATTGACAATAGAAATCGAGGGGATTTGAGGAGAATTTTTTTCACTCAGAGAATTGTTGGGATCTTGACATCACTATTCCAGCACATTCCTGGATAGTCTGCCACATTCAACCCTCCACAAACTTGAGGTCATCCAAAATTCTGTTGCCCATGTTTTACCTCACATCAAATCCTGTTCACCTTTCAACCCTGTGCACCGTGCCCTACATTGGCTCCTGGCCAAGCAACAGATAGATTTTAAAATTCTCATCAATACAAATCCCTCCATAGCCTTGCCCTTCTTTATTTCTGCCACCTCCTCCAGCCCCACAATCCTCTGTTTTTTTGCACGCATCTAATTCTAGCCTTTTGAGCATCCCTAATTTTAATTACTTCACCGTTCACGGTCATGCCTTCAGCAGCCTACACCCCAACCTCTGGAATTCCTTCCCAACAAATCTATGCCTCCCTAACTTGCTTTCCTCCTCTAAGACACACTCCTTAAGATCTAAATCTTTGATCAAGCTTTTTGGCTATTTTCTATATCTTCTAAAGTGGTTCAGTGTCATTTTTTGGTTTATAATACTTCTGTGAAGTGTTTTGGGACACACTGGGCAGAATTTTCTGGATGGCGGGGGAGCGGAGCGGGAGTGGGCACGGACCTGATTGGGTCTGCGTCGCCATTTTACACAGGCGGGCTAATTAAGGCCCACCCAATGTACTTCATAACTCTCGTGCACAGCTGGGGTGGGTGGGAGGCGGCGGGCCGCTCAGCCTGCCGGGTCCATGGTGACCCAGCGGCCGGTATAAAGGAAGGCCTGGCAGCCTTGGAAAGGCTGCTCACAATGGCTGGGCGAAGGGCTCTGCAGAGGGGCAATGGAGGTTATGCAAGTCCAGAGGGTAGGCCATTGGGGCAGGCCAGACCGGAGGGTAGGGCGGGGGTCAGTGTGCCTCTCGTTTTTCCGATGGCTGCCTTGCTGCCCTCCTTGAGGAGGTGGCAGCACGGTGGGAGGTGCTGGTTCCCCAGGACGGGAGGAAGAGGCCCCCCCACATGACGAAACCTGCCTGGTGGTGGAGGCGGTGGGCTCCCGCAACATGGTGCGGTGCATCTGGATTCAGTGTTGCAAGCAATTCAATGACTTGTTGCGCTCGGGAAAGGTAAGGACATTGTTGGCATTGGTCACTTGACCCAGCAGGTCGGCTTTCCCCCCTGCTGCTTCCCCCCACCCTCCAAGTTTGAGTGTAGTGACTGCATTGAATCATTGACAGCACGTGTCCTTTGCTGGGTGGGCCAGCAGATATTGCTCATGCCAAGGTCAGCCTGAGAGGGTGGTGAAGAGATGGGTTCTGTGCCCACCTCTGTGGTACACTGAGACCCACATGACTGTTTTGGGGGCAACCTGGATGAACTGCACCTAGGCACAGTGCTTGAACTACAGGACATGTCCATGTCAGGGTGATGACATGCTGGGAGGGGAGCTTCAATATGGTGTGGCAACGAACCATCTGCTGCCCTCTGCGCTCCACGTGCTTGCTACGGAAGGATATACTGTGTGGTGCCTAATGTGATGTAGGCAGCAAGTGCCCGGGGGGGGCAGGGGGGGGGGGGGAGACAGGCCTAGCACCTTTGTGTGAGTGTTTGGCAGCAGTGGGGTGAGAAGGCACTGGAGCTCTGATATGTCCCACTCTGGTTAGGGCGGGCCTTGCGCGAAGAGAGTCCATGTACAATTTGCACAAATCAATGCTTTTCTCTCATTTTCAGGAGAAGAATGCTCATAATGCTGCAGAGCATGCAACGGGAAAATTCCATCCATTATGATGTAAAAGCTGATGCTGATTCAGCGATGATAATTTGTTGATGTCAAAAGGAAATGGTAAGACTCTCTTGTTTGAGGTGATCATTGCCTGATACAAATATTTCTTGTCACTTATCAGCCAGGCTTGAATATTGTCCAGGTCTTGCTACAGGTGGGTATGGACTACTTCATTAACTGTGAAGTTACGATTGCAACTGAACACTGTGCAAACATCAGTGAATATCCCCATTTCTGATCCTTATGTATGGAGGGAAGGTCATTCATCATAAGTCTGCAGTGGTTCAAAATGGTAGTTTACCGCCACCATTTCAATGGCAATCAGGGATGAGCAATAAATGCTGGCCTTGGCAGTAACACTTACATCCCATGAATGAATATAAAAAAACCTAAATAAAGGTGATACCACTTTTAATTTAATGTATTCCTGTGCAATAAATCCAGCCACTGAAGCCTTTATTTATGACAAAGTAAGGGCAGAAAATTTTGAAATGTGCTTCTGTGAGCTGAATAGCTTTGACCTCTTGAGCCTGCTAATCAAATTTCTCAATCATTTTTAAAGGTTTAATCTGGAAACATTTTATGGATTTTAACCAATTAAAGCATTTTGTTTTAGTTTGACATAAATCAATTTGTACCGCCTTTAAGGTACTGTATCCTATTTCTTGGACTTTTACATCTCACTGAATTCTGAAGCGTGATGATAGTTTTGGAACTTTTGGAACAGCTCTTGTGCCATCCCCTTAAATTTTATTCAAAGTAACTCAGAGCTACATACAGGATGCATTGCACAAGGGTTCAACACTGAGAATCAGAACTTGAAAGAAAGAACATGCATTTATGTAGTACCTTTCACAAAGTCAGGACATACCAAAATGCTGTACAAACAAATAAGCACTTTTAGAAGTATAGCCACTATAGTAATGCAGGAAATACGTCAGCCAAGTTACATACAGCAAGGTTCTACAAACTGCAATGAAATGATAATAGTGATCAGATAATCTGTTTTAGCAATGTCAGTTGAGGGATAAATATTGGCCAGGACATGGGAGAAAATCCCCTGCCCGTCTTTAAAACAATGCCATGGAATTTTTATACCCACTTGAAAGGGCCGATAGGGCCTCAGTTTCATTCAAAAGCAACAGCACGGCATTTCCTGAGTACTGTACTGAAGTGTCAGCCAGGATCTTGAGCTCATGGCTCTGTAGGCGGGGCTTGAACCCACAATCTACTGACTCAGAGGCAAGAGGGCTGCTTTATCCTTAAGTAAGAGCAGGAAAAATAATTCCACCTAAGCTAGTATCATTTTGGTGTCAAATAAATCTCATTGGCCTCCATAAGGAAGCATTTTGGAGTGGGAACAGATGTTTTCTGTTGAAGATATTTAATAATATTTGAAAAATGTTATTGGAGGTTCAATGTAGATCTGGATGGGGGTTAATTTCTCCATGGATTTCAGTGGCTGAATTATTTTTCTCCATAACTACTCAAGAATGCTCCAGAATAAATCTATTATTAAGACTTATCCCAGAATAATCCTTTAAATTTAATTCTAATAATCTATAATTTCCAAATAAGCTTGTCTAAGCCTCAGAAGGGTAATAATTACATGAACTCAGAAAATTGCCTACATATGTTTCCTGTCTACTTAATGACTATAAAATGACAATTAAGCAAAAAAAATTGGCTGCAGATCATATTAAATGCGCTTGGTTTCCATATTTTCAGCATCATATTTTTTGAAGAGTCAGAGTTGGTATAATTGCCTGCACTTGTCTTAAAATCAAGAGCAAAATAATAAAAACTGCACATAGTTCTAGACCTTGGCATTATATGACAACAGGATGGCATTCTGGGGAGAATATTGATGAGGACAGAAAGTCATAGCCAACAACAACAGAGCAAAAATAATAAAAACAAAAAACTGCGGATGCTGGAAATCCAAAACAAAAACAGAATTACCTGGAAAAACTCAGCAGGTCTGGCAGCATCGGCGGAGAAGAAAAGAGTTGACGTTTCGCGTCCTCATGACCCTTCAACAGAGCAATCTGGCCACAAAGTGAAAGTGTAATGGCTGTTGTAATGATTCACGGACAACTATCCTTGCTCTGAGACACCACATCACAAAATACAACAACTGTTGTCTGCAACAGTGAACATTTAGCTGAGAAAAGTACTGTAGTAATCCATGTTCCCGTAAAGATCCCTTTGGGTTTTCTGGCAAATGATTCAATTGTAAATGTGCATATTGCTATGAAGGTACAGTTTTCCTAGCCAGTCACTCCTGGCTCTAAACAATAGGTAATTGTTGCTTGTGGAAAACTCCAACAAACTTCTCCAAAGTGTGAATACTGGTTTTCAAACTCCAACCATTCAATTAATGTTTGCAAAATTAAGTCTAATGCAATAAACCCTTCAGTGACATACCTACCTGAAATAACAACTTACTGATTTGGACCCTAATATATTGCATGGTATGATATCAACACTACATCCTTGTACATGAATAAAACAAAGCCAGATAACACTGTTTGTTAGAGATGTGTTTGAGTGTGTGTGTATGCATGTGTGTAATTTCATCTGTCAATATTGCTTTAAAGAGCATGCACTTCCAGTGCTTAAAGGAGGGTCACACCATACTGTGTATTGTGTTTAAGTTTCTGAGCTTTAACATTAACGCATACTTACACACTTACAGAATGATTACTTTTTAGCCATTCTAGCTCTTGAGATTCACGTCTCCAAATGGCACTCTATCTCATCACGTGTTATTTAGCTGTGTAACCACTGCTTTAACATTGTAAGGGATAAAAATTAAATACTTCAGGTCAGCTGTGACTTAGTTGGCAGCACTCGCCCTCTGAGTTGGAAAATTGAAAAAGCTTGAGCACAAAATTTAGGTTTGACACCTCTATGGAGTATTGAGGAAGTGTTGCAATGTTGGAGGTGTTGTCTTTCAGATGAGACATTAAACTGGGAGCATGTCTGCCCTCTCAAGTGAATGTAAAAGACAGCAGGGATGTTCTGGCCAATATTTTGCTGGTAGTCCCTCAATTCAAGGATGATGTCCACTCAGGCCGATACTTGACCTGCAGATCTCTGAGCACGAGGCAGGATATTGCACAAAGTAGTGGGATCTGGTGTGCAGGATTTGCGACCTTTTCTTTCCTTCTCTGCATTAAGACGTTGGGACTCAAAACATGATGCAGTCACTTGCTGCTACTTCTACTGTTTGGTATGCAAGTAGTTCTGTGTTGTAGCTTCACTAGTGTAACAGAGCTAAGACCTCACACTACATTTTTATGAAATAAAGATACACATCATTGCTACTTCCTAAAATTTTAAAACTGGACAATGACCTTTTAAATGACTGAAGCCATGTCTGGCTGTGACCTTCAAACAACAAGAGCTAATCTAGCAGTATCGAAGAAATTTACAACTTGTTATCTCTGAAGAGGCCTTAACGACCCTGTGAAATGACATCTACGTTTCATAAGCCAGGCCTGGTGTGGCTTGATAAATGAGTTTTGTTTTGATAACATTCAAGGAAAGGCCAAGTTTCTTGCATGCAGAATTGAATGCATTGAGAATGGCTTGCAAATCTGATGTGGATCTGTAGATTGTGCTCCAAAGATTTGGATATCCAAAAAACTTCATCACAATCCTGTAATTAGTTCTTGATGATATGACTGTACCTGTCTTGACAGGGAGATCTGAAACAGACACCTTCAAAATCCAGACCAGAGTTAAGCAAGAATGTGTTATAGGCCCCATACCATTAACAATTTCCCTGACATATTCACCTCATTGAAGATCAATTGCTCTCTTGTGTCAGGAAGAAATACTGTCTAGGTGGAAAACTCTTTAACCCACCTCCATGCCAAAACTAAACTGGCCACCGTAAATATACATGATTTACAGTTTGCGGATGACTACAGTGTCATTGTCCACCCTGCACCAAACCTGCAATTCTGCATACATATTTATCCCTCAGCCAACATCACAAAGAAAAACAAATGATCTGGTGAATATCACATAGTTGTTTTTGGAACCTGATTGTGCATAAATTGGCTATTATGTTTCCTACACTAGAGTAACTACACTTTAAAAGTATTTAATTGGCCTCAAAGCTCTTTGGAACATCATGAGATACTTCAGAATAAAAAGTAAAATAAGAGAGATTACAAAGATGCCTTTTGATTATAATGTCAGTAAATAATAGTGAAACGCGCAGCATTCTTTCATTTTTTAGGTAGTTCACATCATTTTTCCATTTTCCCCAACCAATTTTCTCTTCTTTCTGGAGGTGTTGATACTTGCTGGAATAGACTTCCACAAGTGCAAGCCACTTTCAGCTGCCTTTATGCACGAATCTAGACATTGAGGGCAGACTTTTAATGAAACTGACCCACTCAAAGCAGGGGTTAGGGGAGGGAGGGTGCAGAAGTGTGTTAGAAACCCGATTGTTGCTGGAGTGGGCTTTGCTGTGGCTGTTTAGCTGAGCATTAACATTGTTTAACACTGCAATGACATCTGCTTTTGGGTATCTTCAATCATCGAATGTGGGTACAATTTTTAAAATTCATTTACAGGATGTGGGCATCATTGGCTGGGTCAGCATTTATTGCCTATCCATAATTGCCCTGAGAAGGTGATGGTGAGCTGCCTTCTTGAATCACTGCAGTCTCTGTGGTGAAGGTACACCCACAGTGCTGTTAGGGAGGGAGTTCCAGGATTTTGACCCAACGACAGTGAAGGAACAGCGATATATTTCCAAGTCAGGGTGATGAGTGACTTGGAGGGGAACTTCCAGGTGGTGGTGTTCCCATGTACCTGTTGCCCTTGTCCTTCTAGATGGTAAAGGTCGTGAATTTGGAAGGTGGTGCCGAAGGAGCCTTATGAGTTTTTGCAGTGCATCTTGTAGATGGTAAACACTGCTGCCACTGTTCGTCGGTGGTGGAGGGGGTGAATGTTTGTGGCAAGGGTGCCAATCAAGCGGGCTGCGTTGTCCTGGATGGTGTCAAGCTTCTTGAGTGTTGTTGGAGCTGAACTCATCCAGGCAAGTGTAAAGTACTCCATCACACTCCTGACTTGTGCCTTGTAGATGCTGGACAGGCTTTGGGGAGTCAGGAGATGAGTTACTCGTCACAGGATTTCTAGCCTCTGACCTGCTCTTGTAGTCACAGTATTTATATGGCCAGTTCAATTTAGTTTCTGGTCACTGGTAACCCCCAGGATGTTGATAGTGTGGGGTTCAGAGATGTTAATATTATTGAACGTCAAGGGGCGATAGTCAGATTCTCTCTAGTTGGAGATGGTCATTGCCTGGTGCTTGTGTGGCGTGAATGATACTTACCACTTGTCAGCCGAAGCCTGGATATTGCCCAGGCCCTACTGCATTTGGACATGGACTGCTTCAGTATCTGAGGAGCTGCGAATGGTGCTGAACATTATGCAATCATCAGCGAACATCCCCACTTCTGACTTATGATGGAAGGAAGGTCATTGATGAAACAGCTGAAGATGGTTGGGCCTAGGACACTACCCTGAGGAACTCCTCCAGTGATGTCCTGGAACTAGATGATTGACCTCCAACAACCACAGCCATCTTCCTTTGTGCTAGGTATGACTTCAACCAGCAGAGAGTTTTCCCCCAATTTCCACTGACTCCAATTTTGCTAGGGCCCCTTGACACTCAGTCAAATGTGGCCTTGTTGTCAAGGGCACTCATTCTCACTTCACCTCTGTAGTTAGCTCTTCTGTCCATGTTAGAACCAAGGCTCTAATGAGGTCCGAAGCTGAATGGCTCTGGAGGAACCCAAACTGAGTGTTAGTAAGTAGGTTACTGTTAAGCAAGTGCCACTTGTTGGCACTGTTGTTACCCCTCCATCACTTTACTGATGATCGAGAGTAGACTGATGGGGTGTTAATTGGCCGGGTTAGATTTGTCCTGATTTTTGCTTACTGGACATACCTGGGCAATTTTCCACATAGCTGGGTAGGTGCCAGTGTTTATAGCTGTACTAGAACACCTTGGCTAGGGGCACGGCAAGTTCTGGAGCATAGGTCTTCAGTACTATTGCCAGAATATTGTCAGGGCCTGCATCTTTTGTTCGAAGAGACCCAGCAGAATGGCTGCATCCTTCATTGGTCTCTATGTTACCCCAGTGAACATCCATCTGGCAAAGGAAGAAGCTGGAGCAAGTCCATTTTCAACATATGTTATACTGAGTTTTGTGAATAAACCTAAGTGCAGACTACTTTTCCCATCCACATAGATCCTCATCACAGGTGGAAACTTGTTCTTATATATGTGTGCTAATCTTTCCCCAATCAGTATCAGCTCGTCTTAATCACAGCTAGAGCATGCACTCAACTGTCATAGCATTTGCAATATTAACACTCTAGGCTTCAGGAATAACAAGAATGAAAGTGAGACGTGGGAAGGCTGCCTAATATCCCCCCCACTTGGTCCTTTAACTCTTCTCTGGAGGTGATGCTGAGGCTGAGTACCCCCAAAAAGCACTGTTTCCTACAGATGGTTGGAAGAGGACAGCCTCGCAGAACAAGCAGGTGTGGCTGTAAGTCACAGAAATAGTGAACAGGAGGACTGTGGTCTCTAGAACTGGATTCAGTGCCACAAGGTGCAGAAAAGTTGAGTGACATCCCATTTTCAGATGCCATTCCTCACATTCTGAATTACCCAGCATTCTCCTGCGTAGCACTTCTCAGACTAACACACTGTACAGCTCCACTCATTCATCTCTCTCTCTCTCTCTCTCTCGAGGCATCTCCTCACATTCCCATTTGAACAACCAACACAGACACTTACTCTCATCATTTTGCTAGCTCACACTGATCCCACACAATCACCTTGCACAAATGTTGGGGTCATTTCATCCTCTCCAAAGATTCCATTTCTCATACTCACTACCCTCTGCTTTATCTCCTTGCAGAAGGTAACACACAACACCAGGACCTAAGAGCAAAGAAATTCATGGTTATGGTGACCTTGATAGCCACTGACAATGCGTGCCCACTTGGCTCGTTTTGAAAGAGGTCTTTTTTGAGGAGGCTACAGTTGTCAGTAATGAACTGCCTGAGGTCCCTGAGGCATTGTTGCTCTTGCCTTGTGAACCTGGCGAGTTCCACGATGCTTGAAAACTCATGCGCTGACTGATAAAGCAGGAATACGGTGTTAAAGGTAGATTTAATTGGCTCATTACATATTTAAATTACTAACCTGACATCTTCATGTAGCTTTCCTGCAGACCTACAAACACTCCCCGTTAAAAGTCGGAAATGAGCATAATCATGTCTTCTCTTCAAAATATTTTCTATTCTAACACAGGCCAGCATTTTTTTGGAGAATAATTGTGCACCCCCCTCCCAGCTGCACCTGGTCCCTCCTTGCCAGCTAATATTCTGCCCTGAGTGTCAGTAAGATACATTATTCAGTGGTATCTCAACAAAGTTTGATCCTGTCCTCACCCAATGCTCACATATGCAGTTTCAGCAGGAATCACTGGATACCAGTCATAGGAAGGAGCCTCAGCTCACATTATTCCCCTCACCAGTTCATGTTGCTTAGTTCAACCATTACATCTCTATTCTCACCATGGCTGAGATCAGCTGACATAGCACAGATCACGGACTGAACCCAAGGCTTTCCTTGTCTACGTTATTACACGGACAGAGTACTTATCAACTGAGCCATCAAGGATCAGTCTACTAATACCTTAAGGACCAAAGAAGTTAAAATGGAAAAAAAGGAAACAGTGAAAAAGACAGCAAGGCCATTCAGTGAAACAAATCCTTCTTAAATCTAAAAAATTAAATCTATGAAGTGAAACATAGTGGAAGAGCATCTTGCTAAATTATCAAACAATCCTAAAAATTTTAAGGAAACCACGTAACGTTTAAAACTGCTCATCTCAACAGTGAGAGAGAAGCTAGTATGTGCAGAATTCCTGCTGTGACATTAAGAAGTTCTATTCTGGTAATTTAATTAATTTGTATTATGAATTGCTTGAAGGTAGCACTTCACATTTACATACTGTACTCCCCTTCTTAGCAACAACTTATATTTGTATAGCACCTTTAATGTAATAAAGTGTCTCAAGGCACTTCACAGGAGCATTATAAAACAAAACATGACGCTAAACCACACAAGGAGATATTTGCGCAGATTACCAAAAGCTTGGTCAAAGAGGTCAGCGAGGTAGAGTCACAGAGAAGTGTAAGGGAAGAATTCCAGAGGTTCGGACCTAGGCAGTCATCACAGGTGGAATGATCAAAGTCAGAGATGTTCATCCAAGGATTAAATCAGCACAGGTAACTCATACAGTTGTGAGGCTGGGGGAGATTCCAAAGTTAGGTGGGGGCAAGGCCCCTGCAGGGATTTGTAAACAAGGATGAGAATTTTAAAATCAATTGCTTGACTGGGTGCCAATGTAAACCAGCAAGCACAGAAGTTAAAGAGGAATGGGACTTGATGCAAGTTAAGGCATAGGCAGCAGAGTTTTGGGTGACTTCAAATTTACAGAAGGTAAATGTGGGAAACCAGTCTGCAGTGTGTTGGAATAGTCAAGTCTAGAGGTAACAAATGCAAGAATTTTGGAAGTAGATAAGCTGAGGCAAGTGTGAAATTGGGTGACGTTGCACTTGTGGAAATAGGCACTCTTAGTGATGGTGTGCTTTCTGACTTACATTGGCTTCCAATCAAGCAACAATTTAAAATTCTCATCCTTGTTTACAACCCTCTCCATGGTCTTGCCACTCCCTATCTATTACCTACTCACAACCATCTGAGATATCTGTGCTCATCAAGGGTTGATTTCTTAAGAGGGGTGATGGCAGCAGAGTTAAAGCAGAGAGAGTCAACATCTGAAGAGAGAATTGACAATATTTGATAACATGGGAACATGTTTGAATTGCTTGACAGTAGCACTTCACATTCGCATACTGTACTGTACTTCAAGCAGGAGGGGGCAGTTAGGTGGTCAGCATTCAGTGGGGATTGGGTCAAGGGACCTAGAGATGGGTCTCACAGACAAGGTGAGCTCAGGAGGGCATGAAGGGAGACAGGAGGGAAACTAGAGAAAGATGTGAGCTCAGGGATAGGGCAGCAGGAACTTCAATGGAAGATTGGCCAAGTGGGAGGATGGGTCACAGTAGAGGCTGCTGATTGGATGGTCTCAATCTTACTGACAAAGAAACCCATGAATTTGTCACACTTATTGCTGGAGGTGTGGGTGGTTGGGATAAAGGAGAGCGATTTAAGAATAATGTTTGCTGTAGAGAAATGGAATTGGGGTTATCTTTGCATTCCAGTATGATCCTGGAATAGTGAGCAGTTTTAGAAGATGTATGTAGGACCCGAGAGTGCGTTATGTAGTGCCACCAGGTCTGGCGATAGATGACTAAACCATTTGTCCGCCATATCCATGTCTATGTCCCATGGAATTAAGGGATCAGAGATGAGGGCAGTACCAGGGGAATGGCTAGGTGAGGGAGAGGGTAACGATTTAATTTGTGACAATTTTAGAGAATATGGTTCTCCCTTAAATGAAAAAAAGAACTTAAAATGCACGAAAAATATACCTATTAATGAAATGGAACACTGTTCCTGTAACAGTCTCAGAAATGGGATCAGGTGTTTAGGAATGAGATGAGGAGAAATTTCATTACTCAGAGCAGTGAAACTTGTGAAGTCTTTACCTAGAAAGTTGTGGATCTTCACTCATTGGGTTTATTCAGGGGGGTATAAGAGAGAGAGAGAGAGCAGTAGATTTTTCGATACTAAGGAAATCAACGGATTTGGGGATAGTACATGGAGGAGGAGCTGAGAGTGAAGATCGGTCATGACTTAAATGAATGTTTGAGCAGCCTTGAAGAACTGATTGGTCACCTCCTGCTCCTATTTCTTTTGTAAATGTTCATTTGCAAGAAAAGTAAAAGAATCAATTCCATCTTATCGCTTCTGTTTGCCAGTTCATTTTATTTTTAAACACACTGTCACGGACACTTTAAAAGGTGTTTCCCCAAAGCTGCCTGTGAACAATGTATTTGTACGTGTATGCGTATTTTCATACCTGTAGAGTGAGAAATTCAGTTTAAATGAACCAAGCAGCAAAGTCTTTTTATTTAAAGAAAAAGTTTGTTTGCTTCACTCGATAGCTCTGGAAGTTACCTAAGGAAAGATAAAGTTACTAACACAAACATGAAGGTTAGTTACAAATGAAGATCAAGTGAAGATATAATACTTATACACGTAAATCAAGATTAGTCCATATGCGATGCAGGCCTGATGTATTTTTAATTTGAGCTGTTGCATTTTCTGAAGTGAAGGTCTTGAGGTTGCAGAATTGTCTGTGCAGTTGCAATGGCTGTCAAATTGCCGGAAGTTGCTTTAACAGGTAGCTTAGTAGATGGAATTGGGGTTTACAGGGAGGAGAGAAGGTTAGTTTCTTCTGGATCTGCAGGCATGGTACTTATAAATTGCTTTTATTTTACTTTTAGCAGAGGCCATGGCTGTTTCAAAATGTCTTTCTCTGTTTCTCCCTGGGTTGAAGCTTCTTCAAGATGGATCTCTGAGGATCTGCCCGCTTCCTGCCCTTTTCAATGCTTTTTGCAGGTAAGACAAGATGGCTACCGTTATCATTTGACCTGTACAGGAATGCCAAGTCTTTTTCCATATAAGACCAGCGGTAATTCCATTACAGTTATCCAAAGACTCCTTACCCACTGTAATCATCAAAAGTGTCAAGATTGTTCACACCTTATGTTGGCCTCTCAGCTAGGTCCGAATTTTACCCTTGGTGAGAGCGCATGATCGGCGGGCCCAGGAGTGGCTGGGAAACAGGCCGCTGCCCAACAGTGACTTCATGCTGGCAGGCTAATTAAGGCCCGCCCAGCGTGAAACACAGTTCCTCACTGGTCGGGAAGGGCTGAGCGGAGGTGGGGTCGGCCGCCAGGTCCAATGGCGACCTCGCAGCAGGTTTAAAAACGGCCCAGGCAGCCCCTGGAAGCCTGCCATGGAAGAACTTCTCTTCTGCATTAGTAAAGTAATGGAGTCGAGTGCGGCTGGAGGCACCAGGTGGGAGGGCAGGTCGAGTGAGCACTCAGCTCCCTGTTTTTCGGATGAGTGCCTCATGGTCCTCCTGGAGGAGGTGGCTGCTAGGAGGGACATCCTTGACCCCAGAGATGGGTGGAGAAGGCCACCACACCTCACAAAGAGGCCACAGGTGGAGGTGGCAGCGCTGGTTAGCAGCCATGATGTGGTGCGGCGCAAATGGGTGTAGAAGAGGTTCAATGACCTGCTGTGCTCAGGAAGGATGAGTACCATGTTGGCATAGGTCAGTGTGCAGAACTGTAAAGGTGTGGCCATCCCCCCGTGGGCCTCAAGGGTGCTAGAATCTGAGTGCCAACTGTCAGTGACGCAGGAGCTGGCCAAGGTAATGAATCCTGGCTGCTTGGACTGAGTGCCTTGTGGCTTGAGGGTCATGACTCGGATGTGCCCTGTGAGGTGTTCCTCAGGTGGGGTTGGCCAAGCTGCAATGGCGATGCAGGTAGAGTGTGGACTAATCAATGCTCCCCTGTCCTTTCAAGAGAAGACAAGCCATAAACAATTGGAGAGGTCATGGACAGGTGAAGGCCCGCCCAACCTGCTGCTACTCACCAGGTTCAAGCAGGACACCTTTGAGCTGGAGAGCTGGCACACGCCACACGCAATTGGGCATGGAGAGGTGGGATTGTCAGATGAAGGTAAGAACGCAGTGCACATAGGTGAGAGTTTCGGATCTGTTTAATTGTCCACCACCATTCACGACTGGATTGGAAGGACTGCAGAGCTTAGATCTGATCCATTGGTTGTGGGATCACTTAGCTATGTCTATCACTTGCTGCTTATACTGTTTGGTATGCAAGTAGTCCTGTGTTATAGTTTCACCAGGTTGACACGTCATTTTTAGGTATGCCTGGTGCTGCACATGACTTGCCCTCTTGCACTCTTCATTGAACCAGGGTTGATCCCTTGGCTTGATGGTAATGGTAAAGTGGGGAAATGCCGGGCCATGATGTTACAGGTTGTGTTCAAGTACAATTCTGCTATTGCTGAAGGCCCACAGTGCCTCATGGATGTCCAGACTTTTGACTATTACATCTGTTCAAGATCTATCCCATTTAGCACGGGTGGTAGTGCCACACAACACGATGGAGGGTATCCTCAATGTAAAGGCAGTACTTCTTGGGTGGCAGAGAGGTGACATGAGTCACCTCTTCAACGGATAGCCCTGGTCACCCAGGAGCCATCTAACCTGTCGGCCTGCAGCACTGAAGAGCCTCAGTACCTGGAAGTGTCTCAGGATGTAAGCGTCATGGGAGCTGTCAGGGTACCTTGCACAGATTTGCAGAATCTGCATCCTGTGGTCACACACTATCTTCAAGTTCATGGAGTGGAATCCCTTCCTGTTGACGAAGGCACCCAGCTGACCACACTGGCGCCTTGATGTGCAGTCGATGGCACCCTGGTTCCAGAGGAACCCAGTAATTGCTGCAAAGCCCCTGGCTCACCTAGCCTGGCTGGCCTCGTCCGTACAGTAAAGAATAAGTGTCAGCACCCACCTGAGCAGAGCTTTTATCACCAACTTGATAAAACTGCGAACAGTTGAATGGGACACTCCACAAAGATCCCCCACTGACCCCTGGAAAGTGCTGGAGACATAGAAGTTGAGGGCCGCTCTGACTTCACAGCCACTGGCATGGGCTGTACACCAACACAGTTGGAAGTGATCTCAGGCCCAATCATCTGACAAATGGAGGTCGCTATCTCCCTGGAGAGGCGGAGCCTCCTTTGGCATTGCACCTCAGACATATTGAGGTAGCTGCATCACCGCCTGTAACTCTTTGCAGCAGGAGAGTGGCGTCTTCTGTGACCTCTTCTGCCTTGGACTTTCTGCTGGCCCTGCACTTCTTGTGCCTGTGCCTCTCCTCCCACAGGTCCCTCCCCTGGAGGCTGCATTGGGACACCTGGCCTCCTCCCTTCTGCCTCTCTCTTCCTCCTCAGAGGAGGTGCCACCAGTGGAGACCACAATCCCCATTACCAGGGCAATGGAAGGCTATCTGATACCTGGGAGGGTCCACATGGTCTGAATCCTCCGGGGCCTTGAAGACACCAATAAGTCCAGAAATGAAGCCTGGAAATGCTAACAATGGAGCCCCAAACAGAGATGAAGCTGCCAAGTACCAATAAGCGACTGGCAGCAAACTATCTCCAAAGCTCCTCACTACTCACACTGGCAATGCTCCTGACCCTATTTATCCTGCCCTTGAATGAGGGTTTTGAAATTGTCAACTGCCCACCTGCCCATTTTGCCTGTGCAACAAGTGCGAAATCACACGGGCAATGTAAAATCTAGCTTAATTGCCTTTTTAATGGTCTTAACTGGCCTTATAATTGATGGCGGGTGTGGCTCCAACTCCCACTCACGCCCACCAACCAAAATATCGCGATGACATCAGGACACTCGCCCAGTGTCATCGTGCGCTGTTTTATACTCGAGTGTGTCAGGTGAGCGCCCGCATGCTGAGCGAAATATTCTGCCCTTAATGTTTTTGTGTTTGGAGGAAAAGCCATCAAATCGATGATTTTCTGTTTTTTGGAACATTCATATAATTTTTAATGTATAAATTTGAAGATGTCTCCTCTTTTTCTGGCTGAAGGGATTTTATCCTGATTCCACAATGAGAAAGCGTGGAGGTGTGTATGTCTGTGTGCGCGTGTGTCTGTGTGTGTGTCCCTATGGAACCACACAAACTGCCCATGTTTTCCAGGGTGAATTATACTCTCAGCCACTCTCCACCACTGAAAGAATCTACAGAAATGCGAGCAGCTTTATTTTAGCAACAATGCAATTTAAACTATGAATGACAACAGTAAAGTGAATAAAATAAACAAATGTAAAAGGCAAAAATAGCATTTTTAAAGTTCTGACTGTAGTTAGCATTAATGTTTCATAAAATTAAGTATAAATGAATCCCTGCCCATCACCATGTACTGTTAATATGCTATTGCTGAAACTTAATAATGGATTACAGTAAATTTGCTGGTGTGATATTGACAGAAAAATGAAGTATTGACTCAGATTTGCAGAACAGACCTTCTCAAAACTAAGTTTTAATTTTTATTGCATACTTATATGGGCCAATGAATACTTTAAAGAAAGCTGACTAAATGATGTGATTGTAAGATTTATGGAAATAATCCAATCCTTCACTGAAGTAAAATTAATCAAAAATTGTGTTGGGAACTTAAGTTTTTCCAAGAATGCTGTGGCTCTATGTCATCAATCATATAATCCTGTGTAGGGATCGTGGAAATAAGGAAAGAAATAAAGAACCTGCATTTCTATAGTGCTTTCCAGGATGTCTCAAAATGCTTTACTGCCAGTGAAGTATACTTGAAGTGTAGTTACTATTGCAAAGTAGGAAATGTGGCAATCAATCAGTACAAAGTGAGATTCCACAAGCAGCAATGAGGTAATGGCCAGCTAATCTATTTCAATATTTTAGGCATGGCTGCAAACAGTGGGACAAAGGGGGTCATAAAAGGTGATAATCAGAGGTAAGGAGATTTTAGAGGGATAGTTTTATAACTTAAGGAAGTTACAGAGATGGGGTGGAGCAAAATCATAAAGAAATATAACGACTATAATGCAAATTTTAAATTTGGGAAATTGGGAGAAGAGTCAATGTAATAAAAACAAAAATAAAAACAAAAAATATTCTAATATTACTCAGTTCTGCTGAAGGGTCATGAGGACTCGAAACATCAACTCTTTTCTTCTCCACCGATGCTGCCAGACCTGCTGAGTTTTTCCAGGTAATTCTGATTTTGTTTTGGATTTCCAGCATCCGCAGTTTTTTGTTTTTATCTAAAGAGTCAGTGTAGGCCAGCTAGGACATGGACGATGGAAGTTGGTGCAGGAGATATGGAGAGTGGGATTTTGGATGACCAGAGGGTTAATGAATGGTGAAATATTGAGATCTACCAGGAAAGCACCACAGCTTAGTCTAGAGGTTACAAATCGGGCTTTAGCAGCAAGTATACAGTGACGGGGCAGGGACATGAGATAGGTGGGAATAGGTGGCCTTAATGATGGAGAGAATACTGGGTTGGGAGCCTGACTCATGGCTGAAAAGGATGCCAAAGTTGTGAATAATTTAATTCAGCCCAAGACAGCCACAGGGCTGAAGAATGGAATCAGTGTAAAGGGTTAGGAGCTTGTAGTGGGGCCCAAAGACAATGGCTTCTGTCTTACCAATGGACGAAACTGCAGCTCTATTGTAGCTGGATAACAGGCAAGCCAGGGTCAAAAGAGGTGCTGGAGAGGTAGAACTGGATGCCGTCAATGTTTAGGTGAAATCTGAATCCATGTTTGCAGCTGATGTTGCCAAAGGCCAGTATCTAAATGAGGAAGTGGAGGAGACCAAAACTAATTGAGGACTTTACAGGTAATGATGTGAGTGCGAGGAGAGAAGTCAATGCAAGAAATATTATTGCTAAAACAGGTTAGACAAGAGTGGAACCAACCAGGAGCAGTCTCAGTTAACTGGTGAACAGAGGAGAAGTGCTGGGGGAGGGTATTGTGGTTCACTGTGTCAAAGTCTGCAGAGAGGTTGTGGAAAATGAGGAAGGATAATGCACCTCAGTCATAATTAAAGAGGATATTATTTGTGACTTTGGCTAGGCCCATTTTAGTTTTGTGGCAGGAGCGGAAAAATGATTGGAGGTTCTAACAATGAATTGCAAGACTGCTGGGTATGGATTTTGTAAATGACAATAGATTCGAGGGCCAGAAGCTTTGGGTCAGCGAGCAGGGGTGAGCCATGTAAAATGATGTGCTGTGATGTCGGGCGTGCGCCCCGTCACCTTGCATCATTCAGATCTTCAGTTCAGTGGACTCGCACCAGAATCGGCTACGCACCCTCCAAACTGTCAAAGGCCTATTAAGGCCATTTAAATCCTAATTGAAATAATTAACTGAGTTGCCCGTCCAACCGTAAGTTTGGCGGACAGGCAAAGAACCCAGGCAGCCTTCACATTTATCATGAAACCTCATCCACGGGTGGGATGAGGTTTCATGAAGGTTTTAAAACATTAATAAAAATTTTTAATAAAATTCATAGACATGTTCCAGTCACATGAGGGGACGTATCTTAAAATTTTTTTTTCCTGTATTAAAATTTTTTAAAATCAAAGTAATCTCCCTGAGGCAGCTCTGTGCCTCAAGGAGATTTCTGCGCTCTTTCGCGTGCATGCGTGAAAGAGCACAGGCCCCAACTCAGCCTATTCTTCCCACCAGCACAGGGAGCGCTCAGTGCTTCTGGGTGCGTGTCAAGCTGGGTGGGCCTCAATTGGCCCACCCATGTAAAATGGCGGTGCGCAGCTGATCACGGGCAGCAATCGGCTGCACACCCTCCCATTCCCATTCCCGCCCAACACTCCCCCTAACAGGGAGAAAATTTTCCCCAAGGACTCTGGAGAGGAAGAGGAGATTGGAGATTTGCAAGAGCAGAGGAATTATGAGTAGACTTTTTGTGGACAGATAATCAGCACTTCAGTGGGACTAGGGGAATGGGGTCAAGCTGGCATGAGGTGCATCTCATGGATGATATGAACTTGGAGAGGGCATGTGGGGTGGTGGGAGAGAAGAGAGGGATACAGGTTTAGGGTTAGGTTTAGCGGGGCTGTGGGGAAGGTTTTGCTTGGTAAACTAGGAGAACAGGGGAATCAGCAGAGGTAGCTAAATGAATGGTTTTAATCTCAGTGGCAAAAAATCCTGGCGCTCTTTGCATTTGTTTAAGATAAAAGTAGGGATATCAGCAGTGAGGGGTTCATGGAGAACAATGCCAGTAAAAAAAAGCCAAAGCTTTGCTCTCCTGGATAATCTTGGAGTAGTCAATGGTTTTGGTAGAGGAGAACAGGACTGGTGCTTGCTGTGGTCTAGCCAAATTGGTGGAAATCCTTCTTTCAAAATGGTATCTGAGTTTAATTTTAGAAGCTATCAAAATTATATGTAGGGACACCATCCTATAGTTATGAACAGCAATTTAATGAATATTCAGGCAATTCATCACAATTATTTTACAATAATTTGTCTTTATTGAAATTAAAGCATAAAATAACCACCAAGATAAATTAATTGGCTTAAAAATTACATAACATTAGCAATGTGGCCAATTTTCTATTGTACAACAATCATCAGGGATTTTAAATGCAACTCTAGCTTTTACCTTAATGGAATGACAACTGTTAGAACATAATTTTGCTCAGAGATTATGGCCACCACTATCCTCGAGTTGCTATTCATGGTACAATCAAGGTTATAATAGCCTCTAAAATTATGTTAGCTTGCAATGGAATTATAGGGTAGAATTTTTAGGTTGGCAGGCGGGCGCAATCGGTGGGCCCGGGATTGGCTGGGGAGTAGACTGCCGATTGCGATTGGCCCCCAGCCGTGATTTCACGCTGGCTGGCCGATAAATGGCCAGCTAGTGTGAAGCGAGCGCTGAAATGCTCAACGCTGCTGGGGTGGGGGCAGGAGGAGGACGGCACTGACATAGCGCGGGCGAGCGCAAAATGAAAGCTCCCTGAAGGCAGAGAGCTGCCTCAGGGAGCTGATGACTTCAAAAGTATTAAATAAAGATTTTAAAATCAGATCTAAAATGTCCAAGCATCAGAAACAGTCACCTGAACATATACATTATAAAAATTCTGTCCATGGATTTTTTTTTATTTATTTGATAACGGAAACCTCATCTGGCCCTTGGATGAGATTTTATGAAAAAATGCAAAGGCCATTTGGCCGATTCGCCCGTCTGCCAACTGTGAGGTTGGACGGGCCACGAAAAATTGGGGGCAATTACAATTTTAATGGATTTAATTGCCCTCTTAATTGTCGGTGGGCACGCTTCTGACTTTTAAGCACGCCGCTGACTGAAATATCTTGTAAGCATGGAATGACGTCAGGACGCTCGCTCAATGTCACAAGCGCTATTTTATGCTCAAGCAGATCGGGCGCTTGCCCACACACCGACCTGAAAATTCTGCCCTTAGAACTGTTAATGGCAATGCAGAAAGCAAATGATTCTTTGCTGACTTACAACAAACATGATGTTGGAACCAATAAACATGGGGATGTGATTTCAAATTTAAAAAAGCAATTTCGTTCAGACATGAAGAATGAGGAAAAGAGCAATTAGAAATGACAAATAGTAAATGCTTGGATTTTCATGTTCTAGTGTCATAATGGATATCACTAAGAGTTTTGGTAGACTTTTATAAACAGTCAAAATGAATGTTAAAAAACAAAGGGTGTTTCTTCATATTAAAATTAAATACATTCAATTTTGTTTGGATAAGTTTTCCTCAATTGTTTAGCTTTCCTTTCTCATTAACACCATCAGCACCAAAATTATCTTTCTGAAATGTAAAAATTTATTCTATAATACTATGAGATGTCTCCAGTTCCTTACCAAATAGTTTTATTTAAATAAGGCTAGTGGCATTAGTTTGCTGCTAAAATTTAGCTTTATGTTCCTTTAAGGGCACAAATATATTCGATCTGTCAGGTTAATTAGATAATTAGATGCTGACAAGTCTTGCAAGACTGTTAAGTCAATTAAAAATATAATATTATTCAATCTATATCTTTCAACTTCTGTGGAATAGTGTACGAGACCAAAACAGAGATTAGAGTGGGAATGAGAGGAGTTAAAGTGGTGCTCTACAGATAGTTCAGATCGCACACAAAGAGAAGTGGAGCTTGACACGTGCATTGGTAACCAGCTTAACAGGAACGGAGCTGGAGGTGCGGGGGTTGGAGAGAAGGGGCAGGGAAGTTTTTGAGTAATCCACTCATTTTAGGCAGCATAAAAAGGACACCCAAATACTGACTGTATCTAATGGTTTCTATAACACACTCAAGAATCCCAGTGCTCCCTCTGCACCATTTTGGCTGTTACCTCAATTCCTTCTCTCAGCTATTCCCCAGCTGCATTTTAGTCAAATGTCAAACAGTCCTGGGCTGTTGTCTTCTCCAGGGCCACATGATTAATGACATTCTGTGCCAGCTGAGTGCTTGCTCAGTGCTCATCTCAAATTCTTACTCTGAGTTACTGGTTAAAAGTGATTAAGTATTTATTACAGATATCGACTCTTGCCAAAAGATTAAAGGAGGTTAACTGCTTCATTGACTAATATCAGCTAAATTTGTAGATGCAATAAATTTATACTATGATTGTACAATATTTTACAATATTACATTCATAATTATAGATCATAGAATCATAAAATGGTTTCCCCAAAGGAGGAGGCCATTTGGCCCATCATGTCTGTGCCAGCTCTCTGTAAGAGCAACTCATCCTATCCCATTCCCCTGCCTTTCCTTGCAACCGCGCAAATGTTTTCTTTTTAGATAATGATCCAATTCTCTTTTGAAAGCCACGATTGCATTTGCGACCATCAGTCTCAGGCAATGCATTCCAGATCCTAACTACACATATTAAAACGTTATGTGTAATGGCATCTATCACTCACAAGAAATCTGATTGAGAGTCATCAGTGGAAGCCATTCAGTAACACAATAGAATGGAACAAATGATAATATTTGCCAATCTACAGAGATACTAAATAGCTAATACTACAACCCAACACTCTAGGTACTATATCAGAGGCTCATAGCAATGCCAGCTGTGGCTCAGTTAGTAGCACTCATTTCTGAGTCAGAAGATTGTGGGTTCAAGTCAGACAAGAGACTTGAGCACACAATCAAGTTTGATAGTCCAGTGCAGAACTGTGGGAGTGCTGCATTGCTGGAGAGTTCACCTTTCAGTTGTGATATTAAACCAAGGCCTCGTTTGACCTAAAAGATCCCATAGCATTGTTTCAAAGAAAAGCAGGGGAATTTGCCAAGTGTCCTGGCCAATATTTATCCCTCCCAATATTTATACCTCAACTAATACCACAAAAACAGACGATATAGTCATTATCTCATTGTTATTGTGGGATCATACTATGTGCAAATTGGCTGCTGCATTACATTACAGCAGTAACATTACAGCACTTCAAAAGTGCTTTGGGAGGTCCTGAGGTTGTGAAAGAGGCTATGGGAACACAAGTCCTTTCCTTTCTCCCTTTAGGATTCCTAATATGTGATTTTTCTGAATGAGAGAATTGCTGCACTGAAAACCTGATCCTCTAGAAATTACAAAACACTATAATACTGTGGTCCTAGTGAACATCTACACCAAAAACTTATATACTCATAAAACTCACCAGTCTTGAAGATTTTAAACTATTATGCAAGATCCAGTTCCAAAACACTGCTCTGTACGAATAGAATCAGGAACCTGATTGGGGCAAAGTAGCTATTGTATAATTACCTGCCACAATCAACCATTTTCAATTTTAAAAATCCTGATGTAGAAAAATTTCAATGATTGAGGGCTGACACCATGGTGGTAATTTTCACTTTCTGACAAAGCAGAGTACCCACCCTTTGCAGAACTCACTCATTTTTATTCCATTGATTTCAATGAGTTGCCACTTCACATTACCAGGCTACCCACTAGGTAGGAAAATTAAAATTATCCCTCATGTTTCTAAGATTATAAAATGCAAGATCTTCAGCTCTGTCAGGAATTTGTGTCTACCCTGTACTGCGAGATGTGTGTGCAGGGGCAGATGATGTGCTCCTCCATTGGTTACTATTACTCCCCAGGACTGTCACAGGAGAGCGGCAGTAGGTATCAAGCAGTGTCAATAATAGACCTGAGCTTCTCCCATGGAAGAGATGCTTCCTCATGACATCCTCTCCTTCCATTCTGGCCTCCACTGACCCTGCTTTCTAGGCCTCAGCCTCTGTCAAAACCTGCTCCTGTGCAAGTCTTCTGGGTGCTTTCTACCTCTATAACTGCCCAGATGCCTCATCTGCAATATCAGGATTTTGACAGCATCGAGAGCTTGCTATATGTTCCTGATAAATGCCATCAGAGATACCTGGGTCAAGGCTGCCGCATGTTGGAGAAACAGGAGTAGATCCTGCCCCACCAGAACACTGCCAAAGTAGAGAGAATCCTGGCCTAACTGTCAAGTAATTGCAATCTGCTAGCCAGTTTCAACTTGCAGTGTAGAAGGAGGGCAACATCTAGGTATAGTGAAGTACCTGGCATAGTGGTAATGTCATTGGACTAGTAATCCAGAGGTCCAGGCTAATGCTCTGGGGGTTTAAATCTCACCACAGCAGCTGGTGGAAATTAAATTCAATTAATAAATCTGGAATTAAAAAAGCTAGTCTAATGGTGACCACAAAACCATCGGCAAGTGTCGTAAAAACTCAATTCCTTCTCTCAGCTATTCCCCAGCTGCATTTTAGTCAAATGTCAAACAGTCCTGGGCTGTTGTCTTCTCCAGGGCCACATGATTAATGACATTCTGTGCCAGCTGAGTGCTTGCTCAGTGCTCATCTCAAATTCTTACTCTGAGTTACTGGTTAAAAGTGATTAAGTATTTATTACAGATATCGACTCTTGCCAAAAGATTAAAGGAGGTTAACTGCTTCATTGACTAATATCAGCTAAATTTGTAGATGCAATAAATTTATACTATGATTGTACAATATTTTACAATATTACATTCATAATTATAGATCATAGAATCATAAAATGGTTTCCCCAAAGGAGGAGGCCATTTGGCCCATCATGTCTGTGCCAGCTCTCTGTAAGAGCAACTCATCCTATCCCATTCCCCTGCCTTTCCTTGCAACCGCGCAAATGTTTTCTTTTTAGATAATGATCCAATTCTCTTTTGAAAGCCACGATTGCATTTGCGACCATCAGTCTCAGGCAATGCATTCCAGATCCTAACTACACATATTAAAACGTTATGTGTAATGGCATCTATCACTCACAAGAAATCTGATTGAGAGTCATCAGTGGAAGCCATTCAGTAACACAATAGAATGGAACAAATGATAATATTTGCCAATCTACAGAGATACTAAATAGCTAATACTACAACCCAACACTCTAGGTACTATATCAGAGGCTCATAGCAATGCCAGCTGTGGCTCAGTTAGTAGCACTCATTTCTGAGTCAGAAGATTGTGGGTTCAAGTCAGACAAGAGACTTGAGCACACAATCAAGTTTGATAGTCCAGTGCAGAACTGTGGGAGTGCTGCATTGCTGGAGAGTTCACCTTTCAGTTGTGATATTAAACCAAGGCCTCGTTTGACCTAAAAGATCCCATAGCATTGTTTCAAAGAAAAGCAGGGGAATTTGCCAAGTGTCCTGGCCAATATTTATCCCTCCCAATATTTATACCTCAACTAATACCACAAAAACAGACGATATAGTCATTATCTCATTGTTATTGTGGGATCATACTATGTGCAAATTGGCTGCTGCATTACATTACAGCAGTAACATTACAGCACTTCAAAAGTGCTTTGGGAGGTCCTGAGGTTGTGAAAGAGGCTATGGGAACACAAGTCCTTTCCTTTCTCCCTTTAGGATTCCTAATATGTGATTTTTCTGAATGAGAGAATTGCTGCACTGAAAACCTGATCCTCTAGAAATTACAAAACACTATAATACTGTGGTCCTAGTGAACATCTACACCAAAAACTTATATACTCATAAAACTCACCAGTCTTGAAGATTTTAAACTATTATGCAAGATCCAGTTCCAAAACACTGCTCTGCACGAATAGAATCAGGAACCTGATTGGGGCAAAGTAGCTATTGTATAATTACCTGCCACAATCAACCATTTTCAATTTTAAAAATCCTGATGTAGAAAAATTTCAATGATTGAGGGCTGACACCATGGTGGTAATTTTCACTTTCTGACAAAGCAGAGTACCCACCCTTTGCAGAACTCACTCATTTTTATTCCATTGATTTCAATGAGTTGCCACTTCACATTACCAGGCTACCCACTAGGTAGGAAAATTAAAATTATCCCTCATGTTTCTAAGATTATAAAATGCAAGATCTTCAGCTCTGTCAGGAATTTGTGTCTACCCTGTACTGCGAGATGTGTGTGCAGGGGCAGATGATGTGCTCCTCCATTGGTTACTATTACTCCCCAGGACTGTCACAGGAGAGCGGCAGTAGGTATCAAGCAGTGTCAATAATAGACCTGAGCTTCTCCCATGGAAGAGATGCTTCCTCATGACATCCTCTCCTTCCATTCTGGCCTCCACTGACCCTGCTTTCTAGGCCTCAGCCTCTGTCAAAACCTGCTCCTGTGCAAGTCTTCTGGGTGCTTTCTACCTCTATAACTGCCCAGATGCCTCATCTGCAATATCAGGATTTTGACAGCATCGAGAGCTTGCTATATGTTCCTGATAAATGCCATCAGAGATACCTGGGTCAAGGCTGCCGCATGTTGGAGAAACAGGAGTAGATCCTGCCCCACCAGAACACTGCCAAAGTAGAGAGAATCCTGGCCTAACTGTCAAGTAATTGCAATCTGCTAGCCAGTTTCAACTTGCAGTGTAGAAGGAGGGCAACATCTAGGTATAGTGAAGTACCTGGCATAGTGGTAATGTCATTGGACTAGTAATCCAGAGGTCCAGGCTAATGCTCTGGGGGTTTAAATCTCACCACAGCAGCTGGTGGAAATTAAATTCAATTAATAAATCTGGAATTAAAAAAGCTAGTCTAATGGTGACCACAAAACCATCGGCAAGTGTCGTAAAAACTCATCAGGTTCACTAATCCCCTTTTGGGAAGCAAATCTAGCCTATCTGTGACTCTAGACCCACAGCAATGTAATTGACTCTTAAGTGTCCTCTGAAATGGTCTAGCAAATCACTGCAGCTGTATCAAACGCTAAGAAGCCTAAAAGGAATGAAACCAGATGGACCACCCAACATCAACCTAGGCACAGGAAACGACAATGGCACACCCAGCCCTGTCAACCCTGCAAAGTCCTCCTAACATCTGGAGGTTTGTGTCAAAATTGGGAGACCTGTACCACAGACTAGTCAAGCAACAGCCTCACACTGACACACTCACAGAATCATACACATAGGGTAGAATGTTTCTCGCGTGCATGCGCCCGACCCAATGAGAGAAAAATAGTGTGCAATGACGTTGGGCAAGCATCCTGAAGTCATCACGCACTCTCGCAATATTTTGCTCGGCGGGCACACATGAGAAGCAGCAGCATGCCCGCTGACATTTAAGAGGCCTATTAAGACCCTTAATTAATTCATTCAATCTGATTTTTTTGTTGCCCATCCAACAGTTCAGTTGGCAGGCGGGAGAAAAGGCCACGCAGCCTTTGGATATTTTTGGATTTTTTACGAAACCTCATCCACGAGCAAGTTGAGGTTTCCAACAGGAATTAAAAATAAAATAAAAATGTTAAAATCTCATTTATAATACGTCCCTGCTCATGTGACATATTTAAAATCTTTATTTATGTTTTTAAAAATCTTCAGCTCCCTGAGGCAGCTCTGTGCCTTCAGGGAGCTTTCAGTGTGCACACGCATGCTCAAATATCCGCGCTTGCCCCTCCCGCCATCCAGGCAGTGGGGCTCCCAGCGTGCACTTCATGCTGGCTGGCCGTTAATTGGCCAGCCAGTGTGAAATCGAGCGCAGGGCCCGATCGCGGGCGGCGCTCGATTTCACGACCATTCCCGGCCTGCCTGCTGCACCTGCCCAACAAGGTAAAAGTCCTGCCTATAATGTCCCAGACACTACCATCACCATCCCTGGGTGTTTCCTGTCCCACCAGCTGGACAGTGGCATACAGTCGGGAGGGAGTTGCCCTGGGAGTCCTCAACAGCGACCCCAGACCCTGTGAAGTCTCTTGACATCAGGTCAAACATTGGCAAGGAAACCACCTGCTGGTTACCACCTACCATTCCACCCCATCAGCTGACAAATCAGTACTCCTCCTGTTGAACTTCACTTGGAGGAAGCACTAAGGGTGTTAAGGGCACAAAATATACTCTGGGACTTTAACATTGATCACCGAGGGTGTCTCGGTAGCACCACTCCTGACCAAATTGGCAGAGTCCTAACGGACATAGCTGCTAAACTGGGCCAACAGCAGGTGGTGAGGGAGCCAGAGGGTAAAATCTAATTGACCTCATCTTCATCAATCTACCTGTCAAAGATGCATCTGTCCATGACAGTACGGGTAAGAGTGACCACTGCACAGTCGTTGTGCAGACATCCCATCTTCACATTGAGGATACCCTCCATCATGTTGTGTGACACTACCACTGTGCTAAATGAGATGGATTTCAAACATATCTGGCAGCTCAAAGTTGGGCATTCATGAAGTGCTGTGGGCCATCAGCAGTAGCAGAATTGTACACACCCACAATCTGTATCCTCATGGCCGGAAATCCCGCACTCTAGCATTACCACCAAGCCAGGGGATCAACCCTGGTTCAATGAAGAGTGCAGGAGGGCATGCCAGGAGCATCACCAAGCATATCTAAAAATGAGATGTCAAAATGTGTGCTAAACAGAAGAAACATGCAATAGCTAAGCGGTCTGTTATGACATGTCAGGTTGTGTGTGCCAGGCAGAGGAAACTTGACCATGCTATCACAGCGGTTTTGCAATTTGTATTTATTATGAGAAGATTTGTGCACTGAATTCAGAAGTAATAAGTGCACGAAAACCTTTAGAGATTTTTAAAAATTAAATTAAAACATTTATTAATAAAAGAAAAGATTTCAAGCACATACCATAAGATTACAGTTACTTAATACTATAACAAATCTCAAAATTCCTAATTAACCTGACTACCAACTACAAACCCACTTTAAGGCAATGGTCTAAAATAGATTTTAAATTTAGATAGACAATCTAGCAAGTTTACCACAGCACCCACATGACAGTGGAATTCCAAAGGCATTTCTCCAACTTTGGTTACTGGACACAGCAGACTTCTGCAAAAGTGGCTGGAGGCTTTTTTCCCCAAGGCTATTTTACATGGCCCTACATGGCCCCACAACATAGCCTTCCATTTTTCTTTACATATGTTACTCTCTCTTTAATCATAAGGTCAGAAGTGGGAATGTTTGCGGATGATTGTACAATGTTCAGCACCATTCACGACTCCTCAGATACTGAAGCAGTCCATGTCCATATGTAGCAAGCACTGAACATTATTCAGGCTTGAGCTGATAAGTGGCAAGTATCATTTGCACAACAGAAGTGCCAGGTAATGACCATCTCCGACAAAAGAGAATCTAACCATCACCCCATGACATTCAATGGCACACCATTGTTGAATCCATCACTATCAACATCGTGGGGGTTACCATTGACTAGAAACTGAACTGGACCAGTCATATAAATACTCTGGCTACAAGAGCAGGTCAGAGGCCGCGATTTCTGCGGAGAGCAACTCACCATTGACTCCCTAAGGATTGCCCACCGACTACAAGGCACAAATCATGAGTGTGAGGAATGCTCTCCACTTGCCTGGAATAGTGCAGCTCCAATAACACTCAAGAAGCTCGACAGCATCCAGGACAAAGCAACCCACTTGACTGGCACCCCATCCACCACCGATGCACAGTGGCAACAGTTCGTACCATTTCTAAGATACATTGCAGCAACTCACCAAGACTTCTTAGACAGCACATTTCAAGCCAACGACCTCTACCACTTAGAAGGTCAAGGGCTGCGGATGCATGGGTACACCATCATCTGCAAGTTTCCCTCCAAGTCACATACCATCCTGACTTCGAGCCATATCGCCATTCCTTCACTGTCACTGGGTCAAAATCCTGGAACTCCCTTCCTAACAACACTGTGGGTGTACCTTCACCACATGGACTGCAGCAGTTCAATAAGGCAGTACACCACACCTTCTGAAGGGCAGTTAGGGATGGGTAATAAATGATGGCCTAGCCGGCAACGCCCAATCCCATGAACAAATGAAAAAACATTTTTAATTTATTAAATCAAAGAATGCTCTTTTTATTTATAAGATTACCAAAGTAGTACATTCTGCTTCTAAAGTGCAAGCTTAAACCCATTTAAAATTACAATGAAGAGCTGATGTTAAGTCAACACTGAGTGAGTTCATACACAGGTCAGTTTAAGTGTCTGCAGACATTGTGGCTCTAGCTTCCTTTTACTTGAAAGTTCATCTGTACATTTCAACTTACTGCCTTTGTTTCTTTTGATGTTTTGCCCCCTTAATTAAGACATAAAATTTGCCATTGCAGCGAGAGAAACAGGAAATGTGCACCAAAGTGAAGGATTTTATTGTTTTGTTAATTCAATTCTGAAAGTAAAAGGGTGTATTTATTAAGTCCCAGGATGACAGAGTATTTTGATGATCATTGTGCAAAAAAGGTTGAGTTCAAACAGCCTTAAATATTTTGTGCTGGAAACTATAGGTGTGATTTTTCAGCCCCATCCACCGCCTGGATTGTCCAGTCCTGCCGCAAGTCAATGGATTTTTGGCTGGGCTGCCGAATCTCCTGCGGTGGGTCCCGCTATGACAGGGCTGGAAAATCCTGGCCAAGTCTTATCCCATTAATCACATTAGCTTTGAGAAAGAATGCTGTTCACGTTTGGCGTGGAAGCATTCTAACTCTGTGGTTGGCCAATAAAACAATTATATCTCAGGAGCTTGGCACAAAGACCCTGTGAAACGCAGATTACGGATCAGCTTTCATGGGTTTGGGACCTTTCCCTGATAGAGAACAAAATCCAGTCTTAGAAAATGCAAAACATGCTGGTTAGCTGCTGATGTGCATTTCTTAATTTTGGTCTTGATGGTCATGGGCCTCATCAGCTAATGATTCAGATAAAGACAGGGATCACAGACTTAGAAATACCGCAAATGGATGGCATTTTACAAACAACCTGGGAGCTGAGACAAGGCAACATGAGAGTGCTTCAGATAATCAGTAAACCCATTTCACATTGAAAAAGTTATCTCCTGAAAGATTTGGACATGGAAGATAAGCTTAGCTTTCAAAGAATTGAGTTTTAATATCCATGAGAGGGTTACTTTCAGGCATGCACGAACATTTTCAAAGTGGATTTACCTTCTTCATTTGTTGCTCAGTAACTCAGTAAATTATACCAGGTAATCAGAATTGGAAAATATGCTGACAGATTAAAATAATGCATAAGCTAAAGCATTAAGGGTTGTTATAACTAACCTATAAAAATCTTACCAGAGTATGTCTGATTTGCCTTGTCTACTGCCAGACAGCATGAAAGCACAGAGAAAAAACAAATCCATTCAGAACGTGCACATGTCAAAACTCCTAATTTCTTGTTTTTGTGTTGTGTGCGCACAAATTGGCTGCTACATTTCCAACAGTCACTGTTGTTCAAAAATACTTCATTACCTGTGAAGCACTGAGTTTGCGCAAGGCAAGTTATAAATGCAAGATCTTTCATTTTGTAAACTTTTGCTTCACGCCATGTTTGACATTCCCTGTGAACCTTCTGGCTTCCCTTCAGGTCCAACCCTAATTCATCTTTTGCTGGGCTCCACTACTCATTCTCCCCATACAGCACCCACTCCCAAGACCTGACCCCAGGCTTCTAAACCTCAAAATACTTTCATTCGCAGATCACCTAGATGGGGCAAAAGACCCAGTAGAGCACCTACTTGTCCCAACCCACCCTCTTTCACTTTCCAATGCAAAAAACGTATCAGAATTAATGGGAAGAACTGTTTTTGATGAGGTTCCAATGAGGTGATGTCAGGTTTCAAGCTGGAAAACTTCAGTCTCATGTCAGGATTCACGTTCATCAGGTTCCTCTCCTTTGTTTGCAGCCCAAGAGTTGAAAGTCCAACCTCACAGTTGTATGGTATGTTGTAAGAGTAACATAAATCTTGCTCATTAAACTACATTGCTATTGCTTATAACATTTGGTGCCACGCACATGGGAGCTGGTCTGGTTGTGTGATGTCACACAAGTAGTGGCAATGAGAGTTCCGGCTTGTTCTCTCGTGGCTTCAGCTGTGGCCGAGCACATCAATGACTTGAATTTTGGACCAATCCACAGACCACACTTTGAGAACCATTGCTTTAGGCCATCCAGTCAAGGTTCGAACCATAACTCCTCCAGCTTTCACTGCCTCTCATCACTGAAGCCAATTCACAATTCTACCTTGGTGCCCTGTCAAAAAATAAAAGCAACCAAGCCAGGCCCTAACTGAAAACAAGGATTGGAGTGGGCACTTCAGGCAGCCTAAGTGCAGGAACAATTCTGCTACCTTTGCCTCAGGCGACCTGTCAAATTTCTACTATTGCCTCAGGCTCTCCTAAACCTTATTTCACTGCCGAAGCCAGACCTGGAATCCTGTTGCATCTGAGCTAACCGTAATAAACTTTAAGAGTGCAGGATGGATTTCTTGTAAGAAACAGTGAACTTTATTAACAGACTCCAGGTGAGGCTACATGCTTGTTCCAAGACCAAGGCTAAAAATCTCTGCCCCTAATATTTCCAGCGCTTAGGGCTGATTGGCCTATACTGTCACATGATCTTCAGTGCAGTGAGAAATGGTTTAACTTACATTCATTACACCAACCTAATGAAGCATTAGACCTAGAATGTTAAACTATCTGATCTCTTTTAAATGTTCACCATCTGCTGTTCACTTCAGTATTTTCTGATTTCATTTTAGATTCCTAGCATTTTGTGGCTTTTTTTTTTATCTCTACTGATAGAATGCTTCTGTCTGCCTTATAGCAACAAAGCTATCTGATGACCATCACCACCAAATTAGCTGGCACCCTTCCTGAAATTTATAGCTGTCCCTTTGGCATTTATCAAATAGGGACGTTCAGTAAAGAATTTTTCCTCCATGACCCAGTTTCAGATGTTCTAGCAGTCACAGTGTCACTATAATCACAAGATTGATATTGGATATGTAAAATTAACACAATTTGAATTGGCCCTTTTGTTTCCCCCTCAAGTGATAGCCACAAATCACGATGACGACCAACAGAAAAAAAGGAAAGAAAGAACCTAACATGGCCCTTTCATCTGGTGAGAAATGAATCTTCTTACCTGTAATACTATTTGACCTGAGGGTGTTGAGCTGAACTAGATTTCGAGGAAAACAATGAATTAATGATATTTTGCAGTATTGTTATCAGTATAACAAGATATGTTTATAAATCTTTAAAATTAATAGGTTTTATTCTATGCCAGTTTTGGTAGGTGTGCTGAATACAGAGCAAGTGTAATCTCTGCAAGTAGACAGCTTCATATGGCGCATAGAGGAAAGGTTAGAAACAGCCTGTTACATGTTACAGCACAAATAATTAACGGGCAAAAAAAAGAGAGAAACTCCGCAATATTTAGTTTTTAAAAAGTAACGTCGAAATCGAAATCCCCAATCAAATAGGCTACTGATTTATTTGAACTAGAAGGTATTTTATTTCAATAGTAGGTAGGATTGTTGATCACAATCAGCCTCATCGTTTTTCATTTTAAACCGAGGCCTTGTCTGCCCTCTCAGATAGAAGTAAAAGATCCAAAGGCACTATTCGCAGAAATGCAAGGGCAGTTATCCCTGGTCCAGGCCAATATTTATCTCTCAATTAACATTTCAAAAATGTCTGGTCATTGTCACTTGCAGTTTGTTGGAGTTTGCTGTGCACAAATTGGCTGCTGCATTTCTTACATTACAACAGTGACTACACTCCAGAAGTACTTCATTGGCCATTAAGGACTTTCAGATGTCCAGGAGCTGTGAAAAGCACTATAAATGCGGGGTTTTTTTAATGCTTGCTATAAGCATTGTTAATTTGAAGTTTCACCCCCGATTTATTTGCTTAGATTACTAACACCCATGAGGCAAACTTCCCCTCCCTCCTCAAAGACTTCACTGGGAATTCTAAGTATTTGAAATCAGAAATCTTGTTTTCAGTTCCAATTAAGGGCCATGTTACAACAATAATTTGCATTTTATATGGTGCTTTTAACATTGGAAAATGTTCCAAGGTATTTCACAGGAACATAAACAAAAATTGTACTGAGCTGGAGAAGCAGCCATTAGGATGGGTAACTAATGCTTGATCAAAGAGGTAGATTTTAAGTAAGGTCTTAAAGAAATGTGGAATGTTTTGTGGAGGGAATTCCAGAGCTTAGAGCCCATTTGGCTTACACTGTGAGTGCCATATGATGAAGTGAAGGGTGCAGGGGATGCACAGGAGTTCAGGTCTTGGAGGAACAGAGAGCTCTTGGAGGAGCTTGCAGAGATAGAGAGGGATGAGTACACAGAGAGATTTGAAAATAACGACGAAAATTTAAAAATTCAAGGTTTGATGGATCAGGAGCCAAGGTAAGTGAAAAACCACAGAGGTAATGTGTGAATGGGACTTGATGCAAATTAGGATACAAGCAGCAGAGTTTTCGATGAGCTTACGTTCATGCATGGTGGAAGATGGGAGGACCAATCAGGAAAGCATTTGAACAATCGCCTCTGGAGGTACCAAAAGCATGGATGAGGGTTTCAACAGAAGATGAATCCATAATAAGTGGTGATTGCAAACCACACAAATGCAAAGTCTGCAGCTGGGAAAGACTGGACAGGCTTAAATTATGAATTTGATTGTTGACATTAGGGATTGGCACGTTGTTTGTTTCTCCCGAAGCAAAGAAATGCTCCCTCATCGTTTTCCTCCATAACATGTTATTTCTTGGGATTGTAGGGATTGTTCCCTCCGTGACACCCTGGTCCACTCCTCCATCACCCCCTACTCCTCAACCCCCACCTACAGCACATCCCCATGCAAACGCAAAATATGCAACACCTGCCCCTTCACTTCCTCTCTCCTCACCGTCCAAAGACCCAAACACTTCTTTCAAGTGAAGCAGCATTTCACTTGCATTTCCCCCAACTTAGTCTACTGCATTCATTGCTCCCAATGCCATTTCCTCTACATTGAAGAGACCAAACGCAGACTGGGTGACCACTTTGCAGAACACCTTTGGTCTGTCCACAAGCATTACCCAGACCTCCCTGTCGCTTGCCATTTTAACACTCCACCCTGCTCTCATGCCCACATGTCCGTCCTCGGCTTGCTGCATTGTTCCAGTGAAGCTCAACGCAAACTGGAGGAACAGCACCTCATCTTCCGACTAGGCACTTTACAGCCTTCCAGACTGAATATTGAGTTCAACAACATTAGATCTTGAACTCCCTCCTCCATCCCCACCCCCTTTCTGTTTCTTCCCCCTCCCTTTTGTTTTTTCCCCCTCCCTTTTGTTTTTTCCAATAATTTATATAGATTTTTTCTTTTCCCACCTATTTCCATTATTTTTAAATATATTCCACCCATCGCTTGTTTCACCCCACCCCCGCTAGAGCTACCTTGCTTGTCCTGCTCTCCACTCTTAATTAGCACATTCCTTTAGATAATATCATCACCTTCAACATCTCTTTGTTCTTTTGTCTGTGACATCTTTTGGTTATCTCCTCCTATCACTGCTTGCTTGTCCCAACAACCCCCCCAGCTCTTTAAACCAGCTTATATTTCACCCCTTTCCTGTTTCTGCTTAGTTCTGTTGAAGGGTCATGAGGACTCGAAACGCCAACTTTGCTCTTCTCCGCCGATGCTGCCAGACCTGCTGAGTTTGTCCAGGTATTTCTGTTTTTGTTATTTCTTGGGTCTGTCAGCACAATCTATATAGTTGTGCTTCTATCAAAGGGAAAATCCAGCAGCTTTTCCTAGAAATTTGCGCTATTTCTACTTGGCATCACTGCACTCCAATTCCATTTGTCTGTACTCCAAGGAGTTGTGGTATGTTTTCATTTAATTCCTTAAAATAACAGGGAAAAAAAATCTAGCTGGTACTATTGGCTGGGATTTTCTGGCCCTGCTGTGGCAGGCCAGCCAAAAGTCCATTGATTTTCGGCAGGATTGGAAGATCGTGGTGGCAGAAGGCTGAAAAATCCCAGCAGTTGTCTCTATCAGTATTAATTTGTTAGACTATGGAGGAATATTTTGTGATGTTCTGATTTTCAGATGAGTTCCCTCATTATCATTATGAAAATAAAATGATGAGGAATATTTTGTAGCAAAATGGGCTGGGAAATCCACTGAGTTAATGGCACACTTTTTACCTTTGGAATTAGGTTCAAATCAACTAAACTGATGGGGAAAAAGTATTTTCTTTCTGTTGCCTGTAAATTTTAATCAGTAAAATCAACGTGGGCAGTTTCAAGCCAATTTTTAGTAAGTGTGACCCAAAATATTAACATCTTCAAACTGACAATTCTAGTTCTGCCATTAATCACCTTGATGAACACAAAAATATACTTTAAAAAATTATGTAGTACTTTAAAAAATCAACAATGACAATTGACAATGGGTGGAATGACACCACTGCCGGTTAAAATGGAGTCCATTAAAGGAATGCAGAATTTGAGCACAAGTTCTAGCACTATAGCATAGATCTAATAATCATGCTCTGTTTGGTATCTGCAACTACAATAAATTACATCATCTCAAAATCAATTTGCTATTGTTCTAAAAAAGTCGAAGTAATTAGTTACCATTTTATGAGATATTAAAATGAAAGTACATTAAGTACAGAAAGAATCTGACGCGTTATTAATTTTTTTTATCCTTAACTAATAAAAAAAGTCCATTACACAGTACTTAAGCCATCTTAATTCAAACAACAGAAATATAAATCTAAAAATTATAAAGTCAACATGATTAGTAGAAAATTATAAGAACCTCCCACCTCCATAACTGGCAGAAACAAGTTTAAGTTGAAAACAGCAGCATCCTAAAAAGCAAAGTTGTTGCTTGGATAGCCAAAATTGCGTATGGTATTAAGAGAAAATAAAGTATTCTGAGACATTCCACGTTACCTATTAGTACTACTTCAGTTTCTTACATCAATGAAGTTCTGTAAGCTGCCAGTGTTGCTAATATTATGGATTCCAAATTGACATTACTTCACTGCAAAAGTAGATGTTAACACCATTGGGTGGATTTTACAGGGGGACATTTACCCACCAACCCCAGACCTTAAAGTCGGTTGTCACCTCGGCGACATGAAATCTGGCTTTCCAGCAGCGATTTTATGCATAGGACAACCTTAATTAGTGCAGATTGAGACTTCTGCCCCTCAAGTCCATATTGGCTGGTAGCTCTGTAGTCTCAGCAATGCCAGAAGACAGCAGTGGCCACTGCTGGGGCTGTACCCAGACCCCACAAAAAAGTGAAGATGTCTTCCAGACTTCAGCTAAGTCCAGGGATTTTGGGCGGGCATGGTTGGGAGACCCTACTGGAGGGGGTTGTTGGTGGTCAGATTAGAGTGGTGGGAGATTGGGCTGGTGTGGGAGGGGGGTGGGAGAGGGGAAGACAAAGAGGGGGTACTATCTTTGAGGAGTGGGTTCCCTTGATTGCCAAAGGGGTTACCTGAGGTACCCACTTCTTGCATAACGTCAACCTGTGATGACAAAACTGCTGGACTGCTCTGTTCGCCCCTGCCTTCCTTCACAGACCAAAAAATTGCAGCGGAAATGGAATGTGGCCCTGAAGTGGCAGTAATTATTGACTTAAGGGCCTCAATAGGTCGAAGGGCAGGCGGGTTGCCTGATGCCTTCCCCGCCCCCATAACATGGGGGTAGGTGTTTTGGTTTGTTGTAAAGTAGGTTTATAGCTGTGAGCATAGATGGTTCTGTCTGTGTGATTTAATTAAATTTAGAGTCAGGTAGACTGCAAGCTTGAAATTACTAAGAGGCTAGGTGTAGAAGTGTACTTGAAATGCTAACGAGTGGACATGGATGCTGTCTTAGCATGTAAGGTGTGAAGAGAATTGGCATTTTTAGATAACTGAAGGGATTGTGTGGATTTCAAAGGGATGCTAGTCTGTTTACAACTAGCTAGGTATGCAAGGCTAAGGAGTATGTTTATTTTTCCCAAAGGTGCCTACAGTATTGGCAACGTGTAAGTTTTTATATTATGGGAAAGGTACAGTTCCAAAGACAGATGGAACAATGGAATTTACATATTAGAGAGAAACATATATAAAGGAGAATGAATGGCTATGTTGAGGGCCATGTAAGATCTAACAGGGGTGTGTGAAACACCCTTGAAAAAGCCTCCAGCCATTTGTGCATAAGTCTGTTATGTGCAGTAACTAAAGTTAGAGAAAACCATTTGGAATTCCACTATCAAGTGGGTACTGTCTTAACTTGTTTTTTTAATCTAAAATCTATTTTGGACTGTTGCCTTAAAGGGGTGTGTAACTGGGAGTCAGGTTAATTAGGACTTTTAGGTATTATTATGGTATTAAGTAACTGTAGTCTTATGCTTGTGCTTGAAATCATTTATTTTGTTAATAAATATTTAATTTAAATTTTAAAATCTCTAAAGGTATTTGTGGATTCATTGCTTCTGAATTCAATACACACATTGTCTTGTAATAAATACAATTTGCAAAACCGTTGTGATGTCGTGGCCAAGTTTCCCTTGTGGATTTAGCCTTCCTGGCACAAATCATCTGCCACGTCATAGCAGTGAGTAAGGATGGGGGTTGGTCGGGGGTGGGCAGGAAGGCGGCAGGCTGGCCACCAACTTTATTTTATGTGCTTCGGCGGAGGGCAGTGAAATTCACCCCCATGCTATAACAAACTCTCAAATAAAAACAGAAATGCTACAAGCATTTGCAGGTGCAGAAGAAGAGGGTCCTGGGTGTAAAAACATTTAAATCACTGAGGATGGCAGGACTGGTTGAGAGCACTGCTAATAAAACATATAGCATCCTGGACTTTATAAATAGGGGCACAGGGTACAAAAGCAAGGAAGTTATGTTAAACCTGTATAAAACACTGGTTCAGCCTCAACAGGAATAATGCACCCATTTCTGGGCACCACATTTTAGGAAGGACGTGAAAGCATTAGAGAGCATGCAGAATAGATTCATGAGAATTGTACTAGGGATGAGGAGCTTCAGTTATGTAGATAATTCGGAGAAGTTGGAACTGTTCTCCTTGGAGAAGAGAAGGTTGAGAGGAGATTTGGTGCAGGTATTCAAAATCATGAGGGGTCTGGACAGTGTAGATAGCGAGAAGTTGTCCACATTGGTGGAAGGATCAAGAGCCAGAGGGCACAGATTTAAGGCAATCAGCTAAAGAAGCCATGACAAAATGAGAAAAACTTTTTTATACAGTGAGTGATTAAGATCTGGAATGCACGGCCTGAGAGTGTGGTGGAGGTAGATTCGATCAAGGTATTCAAAAGTGAATTAGATCATTATCTGAAAAGGAAAAATGTTCAGGGCTGTTGGATAAAGGTGGGGGAGTGGCACAACGTAAATTGCTCCTTCGGAGGGCCAGCACACACCTGACAGGCCAAATGGCCTCCTCTGTTGCAACTGTTCTATGATTCTATGAAACCTGCAAGCTTATCAACATAGCATGTGAAAAAGAACATTTTGAGTAGAAATATCTTTAGCACTGGAAATATAATCCATCTTTTATCTTTCCAGCTGTTGATGTACTTGCTGTATATTTCTAGCATTTTATGTTTTGATTCCAAATTTCCAAATATTTACTTTTTTCTCCCTCCTTTTATGACCAACTCTCATCTAATCTTGCAGTCATGAGCCTGAATTTTACCCTCGTTGGGCGCATGCAATCGACGGGCCCCTGAGCATTATGGAAGCAGGCCCCCGAGCGTGATAAGCCCATGACCACGACTTCACGCTGGCTGGCCAATTAAGGCCCGCCCAATGTGAAACACGTTTCCCAAATGGTTGGGACAGGCCGCTCTGTCGGGTGCTGGGTCCAATGGCGACCTGGTGGACGTTTTAAAATTGGCAGAGGCAGCTCCCTGAAGGCTGCCAGGGGAGAACCTTTCTTTGGTCTAGGGACTGGAGCAATGGCCTCATCAGTAGATGGTTCTGTCTATGTGATTTAATTGCATTTAGAATCAGGTAGACTGCAAGCTTGAAATTATCAAAAGAAGCTAGGTATAGAAGTGTACTCGAAATGCTAATGAGTAAACATGGATGCTATCAATGGCCTCACCAGTGGCTGGAGATGTCAGGGAGGAAGGCAGGTCGAGCGGGCACTCGGCGCCCCGTTTCTCGGATGAGTGCCTCACCGCCTTCATGGAGGAGGTGGGTGTCTTGTTCTCAAGGATGGCAGGAGGAGGCCATTGCATCAGATCAAAAAAGCTTCGGAGGAGATGGCAGCCGAGGTTAGCAGCCATGACTTTGTGAGGCGCGCATGGATGCAGTGCCACAAAAGCTTCAACGACCCGCTGTGCTCAACAAGGGTGCCTACCGTGCTGGGAAGGATCAGTGTGGAGAAGTGTTAAGAGCTGGCCGTCCCCCACAGAGCTAAGGGGTGTTAGAGTCTGAGTGTCAACCATCAATGATGCCAGAGCTGGCCAAGGGGGTGAGCCCTGGCTGCTTGAACGGAGTGCCTTGCGGCTCGAGGGCCATGACTCGGATGTGCCCTGCAAGGTGTCCCTCAGGTGGGGTTGCCCAGGCTTCAATGGTGCTGCAGGTAGAGAGTGCACTAATCAATGCTCCTCTGTCCTTTCAGTAGAAGAGGAGCCATTAACAGCATTGAGAGGTCAAGAACAGAGGGCGACCCACCAAACTTCCTAATCGTGATGAGGTTTGAAATGGGCACTTTGGAGCTTAGAACCGCCACCTACCACAGTCAGATGGTCATGGAGAGGCAGGGGTCTCTGATGAAGGTAAGAGTTCAGTGCATAGAGGTGAGAGCTTTGGATTGTGCGAACATTCTTGTGTAGTCTCATCATTAATGGAAGCCTCAAACCTATGGTCCCCATTGATCATTGAAAGACGATGGCACCATGGTGCAGATCTCCATTGTCTCACCAGGGTGCCCAGCATGCACAGTGACAGTGTGGTGACTTAAACTAATGACATGTCATTGCTCTCCCTTAGATTTGCCAACACACACTTGTATGCAGGACTCCGAAGAGCCACCTTTGATGCCAGAGGACCGCCGGGCTTCAAGTGCACCGGTGTCACACCCACTCCCTGAACTAGGCCCAGCGCAAACACCAGGACCTCGGTGGGCATTAGATCATCGGCTAGAATGTCGGCGCACAGCGGTGAGGGCAGGTGGAGGCAGAGAGTGCTCAGGTTTCTGACAGTCAGAGGACTGCTGGAGACCAGGACGATGCTCAGTCAAAGGCAGATGATGAGCCTCTGGAGTCAGCCATTAGGCGGCAGATGCTGGATGTCCAGTGCAATGTACAGGAGGATCTGGCGGAGATCCATGAAGGTATGAGTGCCATGATCTCCACTGTGGAGAAGTCCACACGGAACATGAGCACTGCATTGACCCTCATGGCTGAGCGCACTGCCTCCTCCATTGAGAGAGGCAGCTCCAGGGACAGAATGAGGGGTTCCTGGAGCATGTGTTGGACCCGCCTGGGAAGGAGCAGCCAATGTCACGGCTGGCATCTATGACTGGGCTCAGACCTGCAAGCCTTCACAGCGGCAATGGCCTCAGGTAGTCATTGCCAGTGTGAGAGATGGATGAGGGGCACCCATTATCCCAGTTAGGTGACTGTCCATCAATGGCGAGCTGGGAGGTCCAGAGCAACCTCACCTTAGCGCACGACCTGCTAGTTGTTTCTGCGGGCTCCTTTCGGTGCACTCTGGATGACGGCAGCAGCTCCACCGCCCCTCTGCCAGTGGCTGTGGCATCTGATGAGGCTGCGATGATTGGGGAGATGCTAGCCATGGCACTGGCCGCTCCCTCCCAGGTGGGTCCAGCACATGCTCCACTGACCAGAACACAACTGCCAAGATCATCAAGGCCAACAAGACAGCAGAATCAGCAGGCTGTCTCCAATGCCACTGTCAGCGAAAGGGTGTGGGGGCACCAAGACGCAGCACTCATAAATAAGTTTAAGGCACCATGAGCACAAGAGGGACTGTTCACAGGTTATCTTCTGTTCTGCCATGTTTTGTTTATATGTTTACTGGTGTGGGCATTAATACCAGATATGGTAATGTTCAGTCATTGTGAGTGTCAAAATTATATAAATTTTGCTTTAATTTTAATTGCCTGAGTATGCTTCACCTTTTTCCTTTGACGCAAGGTATGCCAGTATGTAATGCCAGATGTAAATGGCTCTAAACTTTATTGCACAGGCACTGAGTGGACTTTGGGTTCAAATGAAAGGGTCATTTCAGACATCTGGGATGAAGGCAGTAGCTGTGGCATGATCTTTGGCTGAAGGAGCGTTGCATCAAGGCATCCCGGGTGTCCCTGCTTCCCTGAAGGATACAGAGGTCTGGCTCCATGCCCTCAGTGTTCTGCTCACTGTGCTCCTCTTCTCACTCACTACTGGGTTCATCCTCTGAGGCCTGTGGAACTGCCCCAAGATCCCCTTCCTCCAATGGGTCCCTTCTTACCAGTGCCAGATTGTGGAGAGCGCAGCATGCAACCACTTTCAGTCACCTGCTTTGTAGGGTATTGTAATGCTCCCCGAACAGTCCAGGAATTGGAAGCGCATCTTCAGAAGACCTATGGTCCTCTCTATCACCGCCCTTGTGGAGGCATGACTCCTATTATAACGCTGCTCTGCCTCTGTTTTTGGTGGCAGTGAGGCATCACAAACCACTTTTTCAAGGGATAGCCATTGTCACCCAGCAGCCATCCATCCAGTCAGGCTGGAGCACTGAAGAGCCTTGGCATCTGGGAGTGTCTGAGGATACAAGTATCATGGGAGCTGCCAGGGTGCTTGCACAGACTTGCAGAATCTGTGTCTTGCAGTCACAAACTATCTGGACATTCATCGAGTGGAAGCCTTTCCTGTTGACAGAGGCACCTGGCTGATTGCTGGTGCCTCGATGGCCACATATGTACAGTCGATTGCAAACTGGACACCGGACAGCCCAGCAATTGCTGGAAAACCCTCTGGATCGTTCTGCCTGGCTGGCCTCGCCCGTACAGAAATGAATAAATGTCATTACCCACCTGAACAGAGTTTCTGTCATGAGCTTGACGCAACTGTGGATAGCTGACTGGGACACTCCACAAAGGTCCCCCACTGACCCCTGGAAAGAGCCAGGGGCATAGGAATTGAGGGCCAATGTGACCTTCAGAGCCACAGGCTTGGGCTGTCTACCCATACAGCTAGAGGTAATCTCAGGCCCAAACATATGACAAATGGAGTCCCTGTCTCCCTGGAGAGGTGGTGCCTCCTTCAGCATTGCACCTCAGACATACTGAGGTAGCTGCATCGCTGCCTATAAACCCTGGCAGCAAGACAGTGGTGTCTTCTGCGGCCCCTTCCACCTTGGACTACCTGCTGGCCCTGCACCCCCTTTTCCTGCACCTCTCCTCCCACAGGTCACTCCCCTGGAAGCTGCATAGGGAAACCTGGCCTCCTCTCCCCTCTGCCCATCTCTTCCTCTTCAGAGGAGGTACCACCGTCGGAGAGCACTATCCCCATTCCCAGGGTTACAGAAGGCTGACTGATACCTGGAAGGGCCCACACAGTCAAAGTTCCCCAGGGACCTTGGGGACACCAATGAGTCCTGAAATGAAGTCTGGAAATGCTAAAACTGAAGCTCAGAGCAGAGATGAAGCTGTCAAGTTCAAATAAGCAACCAGCAGCAAACTATCTCCTAAACTCTTCAATACTCACAATGGCAATGCTGCTGACCCTTTTTATTCTGCCCTTGTATGAGGTTTTGTAAAAAGTGGGCTGCCCACCTACCCGTTTTGTTCATGCAATGTGCACGAAATCGTACGGGCAATGTAAAATCACGAACAATTGCCTTTTTAATGGCCTTAAGTGACCTCTTAATTGATGGCGGGTGCAGCTCTGACACCCACGCCTATCTGAAGATTGCTCGCGTGCGGGGTGAAGTCGGGAGGCTCGCCCAACGCCATCTCACGTGATTTTACGCCCAGTCAGGATGCACCCACCTGCAGAACATAAAATTCTGCCCATGATGTTTTTCATAGCTAGAGTGAGAGAAATGCTTGGAACAACACACAAGTGGAAAATAAATTTGCAATTCTTGTCTGATATGCCCCACTCACAATGCTCAGAACGGGGAAACTATTAAGCATCGGAATACAGCATGATCAATATTTTAGGCAAATTATTAAATTGGGTTAAAAGATTCCACACTGTGCCTGGATTGCCTCATGGTGCTCTACTTCTTTACGTGAATCTGAATTGCAGCATCAAAGGAGAATTACAAACATAATGTTATTTAGTTCCAAGCACTGAATTTATTCTCCTGTTGGAATGGCAGAGATTAGGCTAAAAACAGATCTTCACCAAATATACCAATGATCAACTCAAGTACAATTGAATGGGAAACAGCATTAATATCAATTTTGGCAATATTGACAAATGATGTCTTGGTCAACCACTGAACGTACTGCAAATAATAACATGCTATTCAAACAATTTATCACCAGATACTCTTTATTTATATGTATTTCCATCTCTCACTCTAGAGAGTTACTTTCCTTCATCCAACTTGCTGTTCCAGATGAGAACTCCATTGATTAATTGATCTCTCACAAAAGTTACTTAATAACAAAACTTGCCATCATGTTTATAAATGAAGAAAAAGATGCAACTCTGCTGCATAAAACATTGTTCATACTGGGTAGTCTTACAATTTTAACTCTTTGTTATGTGTCTTAATACCACCTTATGTGGCTTGGGATCTAATTAACTTTATATCACTCATGTGCATCACCCTGGGATGTTTCATTACGTTAAATTTGCTATATAGATATAAGTTGTTGTTAGTATTTCAGCCATAGTCCATGCACGATCACGTTGACCATATAAAAATCAATAGCTTTCAAAGTTCCCGCAATTTGGTGATATTGCTTCATAATTATCCTGTAGTAATATGAGGCTGCATTCAAGGCTTCCAAGCAGCTGCAAGCACCCAACAAATAAACATAATTGCAGCAGTTTGCTGCCAACTCATGTAGTCCTTGCCAAAATCAATACTTGCACCAATCTGCCAATTCCTTGAAATTGATTGTGTGCTTTGTTTTCCTTTTGGAAATCTGTCCTCTTGAATTTCTATGTTTCTACAAAGCCAAAAGTCTATCATGCTGGTAATTGCACACTATATAATATATATCATACACATAAAAAACTTGGTTCGTCCACTGCTGAACCAATCAACTCACCAACAAGGCAATTAACAGATGAAACCTTCATTAGCAGATTGCTACAGAACAACCCATTGCCTTCCCAATTTGATCCTAAGTTAAAACAGACTACAGTGCTGGAACTCATTCAGAGTTCACAATTTTATCAATCTATTGCTGCTATGACACAATGGGATCTCATGTGTAGGATATATTGGGATTGCTTTAAATATGCATGTCACTTGATCTATGCTAGAAAAAGGGGCAATAGGCAATCAAAACTTGGGACAAATAGTCCACCCACTGGTTGTCCCAGAGTAATGGGGTATTCAGCATCCCTGCCCAAAATAGGTGGATCCTTCTTTCAATAATTAAATCAGGGTTCTATGCCTATTGTAACTCTTTCGAATACAAACACGTTTCCATCTGTTCCTATTCAGATGAAGTTACATTGTTTCATAGTTTGCCATTGTGAGATCTGAACTCTTGATCTTGGGGTTACAAACCCAGTACCATAACCACTTGGCTATTTAGGCCAAGCTCTATGCCTATTGTAGGACCATGCTGCAATTTTCATTCACTAATGGGTGAGTGGTCTTTTGTAAATCAGCCTAACGGGTGGTCCTAAAAGAGACTTCTGCAGGCCAATCCAGGAAGAATTTTTAAAAAACTTTTATGGATCCAGGAGGAGCAGGGATTCATGCTAATGAGGTCTGACCACCAAAGGTGGTTCAGGCCGCTTGCTGTTACGATTGAGCAGGTGTTATGGATTGGGGAGAGATGGTAGGATGGATCCCCCTTTTTTTCCATCTCTCGACTGATCTCAGGTAAATCTATTTTAAAGAAGTGTTTTAACCCCTTTGAGTGCAGTGACTCTTAAGAACAGGCAACACCGATCTTCTCTCAAGTTCAAAAAAAAAAATAAATATTTATTTCTCAACACCCAAATGTATTCACAACAGCACCCATTCACACACACACACACACACACACAGAAGAAAAGGTAATTACCCATGCATATAGGTTTTTAAAAGTTCAAAAATTCAATGTTATATTCGAATCTTTTGAGAGGGAAGCTTGAAATGTTGCAGGCCTGATGATTCCTTTTGGTTCACTGAAGAAATGGAGGTTGAAAGTTACTGGTGACAAATTTGCAGCAGCTTACTACCTGCAACAGCAACTTTCAGGCTTTCCTCCACTCGAAGAGCAATCAAGCTCCTGCAGCGAAGATCTGGCTTCGTTCTTCAAATTGGTAGGTAAAAGGCTAGCCCCACTTCTCTGTCTGTTATGTGGATTCTAGGCAGGGTCCTTCCTTTTCTGCTTGCTTTTACCTTCCTTTTCTGGGCTGGAATTCTCCCATTAGTCTTCTTGTCTCCAAGACGGACCACCTAGCTCTCAAAATGTGTGTTAATAAATGTTCCTTATCACAGCCTGATTTGTCAGATGACCATAATATGTTTTCCCATTGTCCACACAAATGATCCCTGACGACTTACATGATGACGTACAACAGGACTGAGTTTCAGCCATATGCATCCCCTTGTGGTAAAATGGATTTCTCATCACCACCATTCTATGGAATTCCATTCTGCAGCCAAGAAGTCTGCAGGGCCATTATACATTAGTTTTTGCAGGTTATTTGGACAACAATAGTCATTAAACCCACAAGAAAGATCTGTTGCATTTTAATGTTTTCTTAATGGAACGTCCCAAAAGGTAATTTGCATTTTAATGTCCTGTCCAGACAAGCAAATCCAGTTGCAGTAAACTCATGTCCTATTGCACACTCACTGCAATGATTTATTTTTAAGTTATAAAACCATTGGGTTACAGTCTCACAGAAAAATAAATGAAATAGCAAAACATGATTCCTAGAACTTTGTTAAAAATCCAGAAATCCCATGTAATAAAAAAGAAATTTAACTTATTCAGTCACCTTGGTGATACACCTACATTCAAAGTTTTCTTTTCGAGTTGTCAGCTTTTTTGAAGCTGCATCAGCTTTCTGAAGCTCTTCAAAGTTCTTTTGAGTTTTCTAGTTTGCTATGCATACATAGAAGCAGTGACAGCTATATTTCTACTAAGACAAATATTATGCAAGAGACTTACCCAGTTTCACAGATGAGTACACATATATTACATCATTTATTAGCTAGGTCACAAATGAAGAAATGTTCTGCAGTTGCACAAATTTAATCAGTTCTGAGCTTTAATAATTAGCTTTGGAAATTTATGTGAGAACATTCTTGAAAATTGTCATACAACATATGTATATCTCAGTGGGCTGGATTTTACAGAGTACGGTGGACCCTACCCTGCCCCTGACTAAAATGTCAGCGGGGAGGCCACCCACAATCTTGATGGCTGCCACTCAGCAATTTAATGCTGGGAGCTTTAAAGTGAGACTTCCGTCCCTATCTCAATAGGATGTCCTGGTTTAGAGAGCTGCCGGCCAATCTGTAGTCCCAGCAGTCCCAGGGGGCAGTGGTGGCCACCGCTGAGACCACAGGTAATCCCAACGAAAAGTAGCCCGAACTCATAGGTAAGTGCAGGTAGTGCTGGGGCAGCCGGGCAGGCCCGGGAAAGGGATGGGGGGGGGGGGGGGGGGGGCACGTGAGAAGGGTGGAGGGGCCAGGTTTGAAAGGCCAGTGTGGTAGGATATGACCTTTTTGGGTGTGGGGGGTTTGTGGCAGTGGGTACCTCCAATGGTCCCAAGGGACCCCTGCAAAGGAGGATCCTCTCCCCCCACCCTGACACCAGCCCACACAACTGAAACTGATGGACTTACCGCATGGCATGGACTTACCCGCCACAGGTAAAATACCAGTAGAAGTGAGGTAAAGCCTTTAAGTGGCCATTAACTGGGTTCAAAGACAGGTGGTTGACACCTTCCATGCCCTCTCTGTAAAATTTCAGACAGATTAAGGGCAGGCAGGTAGGCGGCAGTAAGGCTAGATTTTACAAGACATCTCCCCTTCAAACCCACCAGCAGGGACTGTAAAATCCAGTCTAAAGGCTCAAAAGTTAGTACTCAAAAGATTTGTATTGTTAGAATATTTGCTATTTTTTCATCATGCAGTGGTTATCAAATAGTACTTTATTAATCTTGTATCTGCTGATTTGACGGGAAAAGTACTGATCATCTCATGAAGACAAACAAAATTAGTGAACTTTTCTTTATCAACTACAAAATCATTTTAAAGCATCATGATATCAGCTAAAGAGAAATGTTATGAACAATCAGGCACTGCTTAGTGTGTTCACTGGGCTTTACAGTAATCTTTTGTAAGGAACTTTGCAGTGGTCACTGACTCAGAAGGTTCTTTCCTATAATTGAATTACACGCTATTTGTCACTACACCATAACATTAACTTTATTGCTGTATCTATCAAACCTTAACATGTTAAAAGGTACCTAAAAAATAGAAGCATGCTCCCATTTCATCTCTCAAACATTAAAAAATGAATGTGGATTTATTCTAGCTGCATTAAACTACACAACTCCTATTTATAATGTTAAAAGTACTAATAAAAATATTAACGCAATGCAAAAAAAAAAGCTGAAACATCCCTTTTTCCAGGCACCGGAGCAGATGTGCCATGTTTAGGTACTAACTTGGCCTGCTCTTTTAAGATTACTGATTTACATGGGTAATTCCATGAATCTACGTTGGCTTTCAGAGTTGAAGACACTCATAAGGTAAATGCAATTGTTCTAAATGCTAGGTTCTGGCTTTATAACTAGCATTCATTTTTTTAAAATCAAATTGTTTTCAATGTCATGGCCAAGCAAGCAGCAGGTCAGCTTGGGAGTGGCAGTAAGCAGTTTCAAATGTTTTCAATTGTTGGGTCTCAATACGATGACACTTTCTGTCAAAAAGGCCAGAAAGTGGCTGCATGACTGTTAAAATCATGCATCTCAGAGCCCACCACCAGAAATGGTTTCTGGCACAGGTGGCTTTGAGGGGAATTTCACTCCTGCAGCTGGCCTCCAAGTTAACTAAAAATTCAGTTACTTTGCCAGGCCTCTTCTGGCCCCTGTTCCAAGTAGACAAACTCGCTCTCCTGCTCAGGTTAAAATAATTGATTGGTTTGGGGTGGCTGTTGCTGACACATGCAATTTAAAATTGAATGGGAATGAAGCAGATAAACCCGTTGCTCCAAATAACTGTTCCCCTAACTGGTTTCCACCAGACAGGGTTAAAATTTCATGCCAAGTCACAACCTTTATGTTAAGAAACCTCATGGTGTCATCTCATGATACCTGATGAGCATAGTGACTATATAGACAGATGCAGAAAGACATCAGGAAATAAGCCATGCTGATTAGTTACCCACCACATAGAAAGTGTTACCACCATTGCATTTTGTCCACAAAAAGTAGGAGAAATTCAACCCGGCCAATTGCTGCCTTGTCAGTCTGTTCTTTATCATCAGCAAAGTGATGGAAGGAGTCATCAACATTGCTTTCAAGTGGCAATTATCCAACAATAACCTGCTCAATTTAGATTCTGCCAGGGCCACTCAGCTCCTGACCTCATTACAGCCTTAGTCCAAACACGGACAAAAGAACTGAATTCAAGAGGTGAGATGAGGCACGAGTGACTGCACTTGACATCAAGGCAGCATTTGATGAAGTGTGGTATCAAGGAGCCCTAACAAAATTGGAGTCAATGGGAATCAGGGAGAAAATTCTCCACTGGTTGGAATCATACTGAGCACAAAGGAAGATGGTTATGGTTGTTGGAGGTCAATCATTTCAGTCCCAGGACATGTTGCAGGAGTTCCTCAGGATAATGTCCTAGGCCCAACCATCTTCAGCTGTTTCATCAATGGTCTTCCTGCCATCATTAGGTCAGAAGTGGGGATGTTCACGGTTGATTGCACCATGTTCAGCACAGTTCACAACTCCTCAGATACTGGAGAAGTCCATGTCTTATGCAGCAAGGCTTGGGCTAATAAGTGGCAAGTAACATTCACACCACAAAAGTGCCAGGTAATAACCATCTCCAACAAGAGAGAATCTAACCATTGCTCCTTGACATTCAATGGTATTACCATCTCTGAATCCCTCACTATCAACATCCTGAGGGTTACCATTGACCAGAAACCGAGCTGGACTAATCATTTAAAGACTGTGGCTGCAAGAGCAGGTCAGAGGCAGGGGATACTGCATAAAGTAACTCACCTTCTGACTCCCCAAAGCCTGTCAACCATTTGGAAGACACAAGTCAGGAGTATGATGGAATACTTTCCAATTGCCTGGATGGCTGCAGTTCCAACAACACTCAGGAAGCTTGACATCACCTAGGATAAAGCAGCCCACTTGAATTGGCACCTGATCATCCACTCCCTCTGTCAGTGAAGCACAGTGGCAGCAATATGTACCATCTACAAGGTGCATGGCAGCAACTCACCAAGGCCACTTCAACAGAACCTTCCAGACCCACGACCTTTACCACCTAGAAGGACAAGGGCAGCAGGTGAATGGGAACACCATCAACCGCAAATTCCCCTCCAAGCGACACCCTACCATGACTTGGAACTATATCACTGTTCCTTCACTGTCACTGGGCAAAATCCTGGAACTCCCTTCCTCACAGCACTGTGGATGTACCTACAATACATGAATTGCAGCGGTTCAAGAAAGTGGCTCATCACCACCTTCTCAAGGGTAATTAGAGTTGGACAATAAATGCTGGCCTCACCAGCAACACCCTCATCTCAAGAAAGAACACAATAAAAAAAACTTAATCAGAAGTAACCATGAAAAAGCTTCTTCCTGCAGTTGCAATTGCAGTTGAGGATGACAGCAGCAAATGCCAGCAATTGACTTTCGCACCTAAATAATGTTGAAGTCAAGGGCTGAGTTTAAAGGAGTAATTTCTGCTGTCACTGCAGTAAAGACTGAAAGAGAGAAGGAACAAAAATGTAATGACAGTATGCATGACTAGTCACCCATTATCAATAGTGAAAGAAATTGTCTAGATGTTCTCTGATGTTAAAATGTTGATATCCAAGTGCAAACAAATTTCAATGCATTACAAACTGTAATAAGACCATAAGATATAGGAGCAGAAATTAGGCCATTCAGCCCATCGAGTCTTCCTATTCTTCCTACCAAAGTGCATGACTTCACACTTCCCCATGTTGTATTCCATCTGCCACTTCTTTACCCATTCTCCTAACCTGTCCAAATCCTTCTGCAGCCTCCCCGCCTCCTCAATACTAGCTGTCCTCCACCTATCTTTGTATCATCTGCAAACTTAGCCAGTTCCTTCATTTAGATCATTAATGTATAAAGTGAAAAGTTGTGGTCCCAACACTGACCCCTGCGGAACACCACTAGTCACCAGCCGCCATCCTGAGAAGGACACCCTTATCCCCACTCTCTGCCACCTGCCAGACAGCCAATGTTCTATCCATGCTAGTACCTTGCCTCTAACACCATGGGCTCTTATCTTACTGAGCAGCTTCCTGTGCGGCACCTTGTCAAGGGCCTTCTGGAAGTCCAAGCAGATAACATCCATTGGCTCTTCTTTGTCTAACCTACTCGTTACCTCCTCAAAGAATTCTAACAGATTTGTCAGGCATGACCTCCCCTTGATGAAACCATTCTGACTTTGCCCTATTTTATCATGCACTTCCAAGTATTCTGAAATCTCATCCTTAATAATGGACTCTACAGTCTTACCAACGACTGAGGTCAGGCTAATTGGCCTGTAATTTCCCGTCTTTTGCCTCACTCCCTTCTTAAACAGGGGGGTTACATTAGTGATTTTCCAGTCCTCTGGGATCCTCCCTGACTCCAGTGATTCCTGAAAGATCACCACTAACGTCTCCACTATCTCTTTAGCTATCTCCTTCAGAACTCTGGGGTGTAATCCATCTGGCCCAGGTGATTTATCCATCTTCAGACCTTTCAGTTTTCCTAGCACCTTCTCCTTGGTAATGGCCACCATTCTCACCTCTGCCCCCCCGACAATCAAGTACAGGGGGATCATTAGCAGACAGCAATAGAAGATCATTATTACAACTCATCGACACCAATGCCCATCCAGGACCCTCCACCCCTGCCTGTCCCTCTGTCCCCATCCTGTCTTCCAATCCTAGCCCCGGCCATGTATTCACCATATCCTCTGACCTTCCCTTCTCCGATACTGAATGTTCAGTGCTCTGCAAAGGACTTAGTTTCATACCCTTACGTCCTCAACTCAATGAATTTCAGGCTCAGCATGATGCTGAACTCTTCTTCCGCTGCCTTCGTCTCCGTGCTCACTTCTTTGAGCAGGAATCCTCTCCCCGTTCAATGGATCCTTTTACCCACATCCAATATTCTCCCTCCACCTGGACCCCTCCCTCTGGATTCTTACCTTCTCTTGATCTTTTCATTGAGAACTGTTGGCGTGACATCAGTCATCTCAATTTCTCTGTTCCTCTCACCCACTCTAACCTGTCTCTCTCTGAACTTGCTGCACTCCGTTCTCTCAGGTCCAACTCTGACATTGTCATCAAACCCGCTGACAAGGGTGGTGCTGTTGTTGTCTGGCGCACTGACCTCTACCTCGCAGAGGCTGAGTGTCAACTCACAGACACTTCCTCCTACCTCCCCCTGGACCATGACCCCACCACTGAACATCAAGCCATTTTTTCCAGGACTGTTACTGACTTCATCTCCTCTGGAGATTTTCCTTCCACAGCTTCCAACTTCATAGTCTCCCAACCTCGGATGGCCCGCTTCTACTTCCTACCCAAAATCCACAAACAGGACTGTCCCAACAGACCGATCATGTCAGCCTGTTCCTGCCTCACGGAACTCATTTCTTGTTATCTTGAATCCATTCTCTCTCTCCTTGTCCAGTCCCTTCCCACCAACATCCGTGATTCCTCTGACACCCTACATCATATCAACAATTTCCAGTTCCCTGGCCCCCAACCGCCTCCTCTTCACCATGGACGTCCAATCCCTCTACACCTCCATCCCCCACCGGGATGGTCTGATGGTTCTCCGCTTCTTCCTCGAACAGAGGCCTGAACAATCCCCATGCACCGCTCCTCTCCTCTGTCTGGCTGAACTTGTTCTCTCACTGAACCATTTCTCCTTCAACTCCTCTCACTTCCTCCAAATAAAAGGTGTGGCTATGGGTAACCGCATGGGTCCCAGTTATGTCTGTTTCTTTATGGGGTATGTGGAACATTCCTTGTTGCAGTCCTACTCCGGCCCCCTTCCACAACTCTTTCTCCGGTACATTGATTACTTTGGTGCTGCTTCATGCTCTTGTCTGGACCTGGAAAAATTTATTAATTCTGCTTCCAATTTCTACCCCTCCATCATTTTCACATGGTCCATCTCTGACACTTCCCTTCCCTTCCTTGATCTCTCTGTCTCAATTTCTGGTTATAGACTGTCCACCAATATTCATTACAAGCCTACTGACTTCCACAGCTACCTTGACTACAGCTCCTCACACCCCGCTTCCTGTAAGGACTCCATCACATGCTCTCAGTTCCTTCGCCTCTGTCGCATCTGTTCTGCTGATGCCACTTTCAAAAACAGTTCCTCTGACATGTCTTCCTTCTTCCTTAACCGAAGTTTTCCACCCGCGGTGGCTGACAGGGCCCTCAACCGTGTCCGGCCTATCTCCCGCGCATCCGCCCTCACACCTTCCTCTCCCTTCCAGAACCATGATAGGGTCCCCCTTGTCCTCACTTATCACTCCACCAGCTTCCGCATTCAAAGGATCATCCTCCGCCATTTCCGCCAACTCCAGCATGATGCCACCACCAAACACATCTTCCCTTCACCCCACCCCCGGCGGCATTCTGCAGGGATCGTACCCTCCGGGATACCATGGTCCACTCCTCCATCACCCCTACACCTCAACCCCCTCCCACGGCACCTTCCCATGCAACCGCAGAAGGTGTATCACCTGCCCCTTTACTTAACCTCTCCTCACCGTCCAGTAGCCCAAACACTCCTTTCAAGTGAAGCAGCATTTCACTTGCACTTCCCTCAATTTATTCTATTGCATTCGCTGCTCCCAATGCGGTTTCCTCTACATTGGACAGACCAAACGCAGACTGGGTGACCACTTTGCAGAACACCTTTGGTCTGTCCGCAAACATGACCCAGACCTCCCTGTCGCTTGCCATTTCCCTGCTCTCATGGACACATGTCCGTCCTTGGCCTGCTGCATTGTTCCAGTGGAGCTCAATGCAAACTGGGGGAACAGCACCTTATCTTCCGACTAGGCACTTTACAGCCTTCCGGACTGAATATTGAGTTCAACAATTTTAGATCATGAGCTCTCTTCTCCACCCCCTTTCCAATTTCCCTTTTTTCCAATAATTTTTATAGACTTTTCCTTTCCCACCTATTTCCATTATTTTTAAATGTATTTCCATTCATTGTTTTATCTCTACCTTTTAGCTTATTTCATTCCCTTCCCCCCACCCCACCCCTACTAGGGCTATCTGTACCTTGCTCATCCTGCTTTCTACCCTTAATAACGTCTATTATCATATTCCTTAGATAATATCACCACCTTCAACACCTCTTTGTCCTTTTGTCTATGACATCTTGTGGTTATCTCCACCTATCACTGGCCCTCTACGCAGCTCTACCTGTCCCACCCCATCCTTAAACCAGCTTATATTTCACCTCTTTTCTGTTTTTCCTTAGTTCTGGTGAAGAGTCATACGGACTCGAAACGTTAACTGTGTTCCTCTCCGCAGATGCTGTCAGACCTGTGAGTTTTTCTAGATATTTTTGTTTTTGGATTTCCAGCATCCGCAGTCTTTTGCTTTTATCATTATTAATTAATACTTAACTAATGTTTATACCCATTTGATTTGTATTTGAATAGTACATATAGTACTTTTTAAATGTTTAATATGGTTTCCAAGTACTTCATGCTTTTATTGTATGGTGTTATAAAACTGCCATACCCTTTTGTATTTGTTTAAATAAACTAATGTAGTTTGTTGCACATAATATAGTAAATCTTAATTACAAGATGTACAGGTTGAAGTTATTAATCAGTAATGCGGCTGCATGCAGTATGTGTTTGGCATATGTTCCTAGCAATTTCAATATTTCATTGTATTAAAGTTTATTGATATTTCGAAAACTTGATGTATTATCGGTTTTGATATTCCAAACAGTTGAATAATGATTTCTTTCCACTTTTTGAACTATGATATACATAGGCAGTACTGTAATAAAATTCTGCCAAGTTCACTTACTATCAGGTACTGATGATTAATTGTACACTATTTGGTTTCTGCCATTTGACTGATTGTGATGGTGCCAACTTTACTGTTCTTCCGGGCTCCAGATTGATGGAGACTGTATGTACAACCCAAGATGCGCGCCGGGACCCTGTGGAAGTCCCGATGCGCTAACCTCCATGGAAAATCTGAACTTCCAATGGGCAATTCCCATGCTACCAGGGATCCTCCGGAAATATCTCAGACTCTAAGCTAGAGTCGGAGACTTTGGACAGTTCTGCAGTACTTACCTGGGTAGTTACCCAGAAAATGTTAGACAGAAAAACCCTATTCTAACTCCTAGTTAACTATAGAACTGAAACCAATTACTCACACTGACCACAACCCCTCGATCCCCAGACCCCTACCCAACCCGACTACCCCTCCTGAGCATACTCACATCCCACCACCTAACTAGCTCATTACCCACTGCCACTTCACATGCATGCCATCCTACCCACCTGCCACCTATCATCATATCCACCTACCACCTCGCCCATCTGCTACCCTACCTACCAGCCACTTCACCCACATTCCAGCCTACTCACCTGCCACCTTACCCACCTGCTGCCCTACCCGCATCACTTATTTGCCACCCTACCTACTTCCCTCACCCATCTGGCCACCTACCACCCTGTCCATTTGCTCAATCATCCACTCACCCATTCATTAATATTCATCCATTCACTGACATTCATATTGGACTTTTAAACTTACTATATGGCAGCTAGTGCCATGAAAAGGGGGCATCTCTTGTCTCCCCCACCTCCCACCCCCAATGCTCCAGTAGTGTGCTGAAGTTTCTCGTGGGACTGTACCCTTCTAATTTCTGAGGAAGCCGGGCTTGGTAGACCTGGCCAGAAATGTAGAGCAGGTCACAGAAAACCCGACGATGACTGCCACTTTGTGGAAGTCTGGGCCCCTGACACCATAATTTTATCCTGGAAATTTGTCCTAAGTGAGATTGGGCAAATTTGTGCACCTTTTTAAGTTGTCAATTTGATATGTAACACCAAAAAGAATTTAATGTGGCGTTATCTAACACCTGTCATCTCACCTCAGCTTTCCATTATATTCCTGATGCAATCTACACTGCAACTAAACTTGAAAAGACAAAATAGATCATATTACTGTTCCATCCAATAACATTCTGTTCATCGAAGCCTTGTCTCCAGTCTCACCACGACCTTGATTTTGTGTTATTTAATTCATATCTTTCTTTTTTAAACAAATTTTCCCATTATTAATTCCACCTTGCCTTTCTTTTCTTTTTTTAATGTTTTATTTTGGTCTTTTTCCTCAATTTCATCCCCCCCCCCCGACTTTTTTAATCTTTTGTACTTTGAATGCCTTCTCACTTTCACAATTTCAATGTTTTTAATCTTTTGTTTTTCTACTTTTGTTTTACATATTTATTAGCTTTTATTGAGCCAGGCAACTCTACAACAAAAGGGAGAAAATGCCTACTCCTTTTGTTTCCTATCATTGTTCCTTCAGTCCAAAAATTATGGATGAATATCACAATGAAAGTTGTGGTTCTGGTATATACTCTAATTGCCAGGCTGTCACTCTAAGCTTGCTAAATCTCAGTACAAACTGGTAATAAATTCCACATATATCTCTTTTTTCCACAAAAATCATTATCAGTTTAATTTTAAATTATCACCTGCTTGCACCTGACCTCTCTCTTCAAACTGCATCTATTTTTGGAATTATTGTAAAGTGATGTACAAGGAAAGTAAAAATCTCCATTTGCATAACACACTCCACGGACAGGGTTTTGCCCTCATCAGGCGGGCTTGGTGCAGGCGGTTAGGAAGCTGACTGCCACATGCAATCGGGGCCAGACGGCGAAATATCGCGTGAGTGCATGACGATGTCAGGACGCTTGCCCGACGTCATCATGTATCATTTTATGCTCGAGCGGGTCAGGCACGCACCCGCCCGTTGCAAAATCCTGGCCCATGGCTTCAGGACTTCCAAAACTCTTCACAGCCGTAACATCGCTTCTGAAGTGTCTTTACACAGTTAATGTGACAACCAACTCAGAAAATTAGATAAATGGACAGCTGTTGTGTTAGTGATGGTTAAGGAAGGAATACTGGCCGAGTTGGTATTCCCCTACTCTTAACCCAATAAGGCCCTGGGATTTTTTACATCCATCAGGCCAAGTAGCTAAGACTAAAAAGATGGCAGTCCTTCAGTAGGACATTGCCATTTTGGTCTAGATTATGCGCTCATATCCTGCAGTGGGACTTAAAACCACATATGAAAGAGTTACTCCCCAATTTTACAGCTGTTAATTTGGTTAGAAATCTTAAATCAGTAATACTGGTATATAAGTCATGTCTGCTTATTTAAAGGGCAAGTAAAAATGAAATTATGCTATTTATACACCAAATATTATGGTGTTATAGAACGCCTTTTTGCTGATCATTATAATGACCACAGAACATAACAGGGAGAAAGAAACTCTAGTGGGATACAGATGATCAATTATTTGGCCAATTTAAAGGTTTTAAAAATGTTAATCTTTCTCATAGTATGTTAATAGTAACCCTTTTCCTGCTGCAACAGATCAGAACATAACAAATTGAAATATACAATGAATTACAACTGCTCATTATTCAGAACTCATTCAGCACATCTGTAAATTTTCTGCAATTTTTTTCAGTCAATGAGTTTCTAAATGACACGCTGCAGCCAAGTGTAGATGTTCATGTAAAGTTCCCACTGCCTTCCAATGGCAAGTTAAATTATCACACCACCGCAATTTCACCAGTATTGCCATGAGCATTTCAATAAGCATTATGGCATGTAAAACGTTCAGAGTATGTCCACATGAACTGCAGCTATCAATACAACAATAGGCTTTGGCCTTCCAAACTTGGTAGAGAGAACACTCTTTTCCTTTCAAAAATGGACAATAGGAAGAGAGCAGATTGAACAGTACAAAACTAGGGTAAAGTTATCAGAACATGACAACATAATGAGAACAGCAAAAAGAGAGCACAAAATTGCAAGTCATTTTTAAAAGAACATTTATTTTCGTTCAAGCGACCAGGCGTTGTTGTCCCTTCCTAATTTCCCCTTGAGAAGGTGGTGGTGAACCATCTTCTTGAGCAACTACAGTCTGCTTGGCGTAAGTACACACACAGTGCTGTTAGGGACAGAGTTCTAGAATTATGACCCAGCAACAATAAAGAACAGCACTATATTTCCAAATCAGGATGGTGTGTGACTTGGCAGGAAAATTGCAGGCGGTGGCATTTCCATGCATTTGCGGCCTTTGCTCTTCTTGCTGGTAGAAGTCTCAGGTTTGGAGGGTGCTGTCAATGAAGCCTTGGCAAGTTGCTACAGTGCACACTGCACTGCACAAGGCTGGTTGAAGAAGTGAATATTTAAGGTTGTAGATAGGGTGCCAATCAGGCGGGCTGTTTTGTCCAGGATAATGTCGAACTGCTCAAGTGCTGTTGCAGCTGCACTCATCCAGACAAGTGGAGAGTATTTCTATCAATTCCTGACCTGTACATTGTAGATGGTGAAAGGCTTTGGGGAGTCAGGAAGTTAGTTACTCATTGCAGAATACCCAACCTCTGGCCAGTTTTTTTTCTACAAAAAAACATGATTGCAACATACACATGGGATTAAGGTAGAAGCTGAAATAACTTCTATAAATATAAAGATGTTTGTGGGTGAGGCTAAAACTAGGGGACACAGTTGAAGAATAAGAGGTCTACCATTACATCAGAGATGAGGAGAATTTTTTTCTCTCAAAGGGTTGCTAGTCTGCGGAATTCTCTTCCCCAGAAAGCAGTGGAGGCTGGGTCATTGAACAAGCAGAGCCACTGAAAAATCATGGTTTCATCTTTATTGTGGAATCTATGAAAAGCATACCAAGTTCCATAAAAATCATCCTTCTCCACTCTTCAACTTACCCAAAACTGCCATTCTTGGTTCTGCAATGAGTAACTAACTTTCTGGCTAAATCAATCTGTTTACTTCAATAGTATTTCATGCTTTTGCAAGTTTAAAGATTAGCAGTTCCCATCAACAGTATACAACACAATTTGATCCCTAGAGTAGCAATATCATCAGATGGTAGCTAGGAACAGTGATAAAGGATGAACTAAGGAAAGTTGACTCTGTAAAGTGGGGTTGGAGAGGGAAGAAGGATGCCAATGTAAACTGAGAAGGCAGAGTGACTAGTAAACAACTTAACAATCAAATGTGACAATGAAATATCTATAAGACTGCAATTTTATTTCCGGAAACAAGCAGAAATGCCTAAAATATCTACACTCAGCTTCTACAATTTCCAAAGGTAATGAGTTCACGACAAGTAATATTACCCATAGGCAATATTTAAAAGGCTAAAACTGATTTGCTTCTGAGTTCTCATCACTGGCAGTGTTTGATCCTAGTAGATATCAGTGCTTCAACACCATTCATTGACCAGAGGCACTGATGCACCAGAGGCACATATATTTTTGATCTATCTGCATTTAAAATGTTTAAATTTGCTGCAAGATTTACTTGTTAAAAGTTTGAGCTTCATTAAGGCATTTTGTCCAACAACCACAAGGCTATCAGAAATCCATGGTAAAAAGCCAGGGAACCATGATGGGACAGGGCCCTGACATAGTCCTGCCACTGGCAGCTCAAATGTCTTCTGAATGGAGAAGGGCAACAGAATTAACATACAATTTGCATAATTAATGGACACTGGCATTTTGTCAATGGCAAAGAGGCCACATGGGGGAGGCCACCAGCTGAATGGAGACACCCACTCAGCGGCTTCCAATGGAACATCAGAGCCAGAGAGGCTCCATGATGCAGGAAGAGGGCTGCCGCCAGTAATTGAGGCCCCTGCAGATCCAACTGCTGCTAGAAAGGTTTCACCGCCATTCTCCAGCTCATGCCTTGGTCAATGTAAAATTTTATTTAATGTTCACTTTCAAAATGGAGGTGCCCTCGTGTTCTCTTTGCTGCCTCAGCAGCAGTTACCTCTCTCAGTGATACTGCCGAATCAGAGCTTCTGGTACTCTGATTGGGCCAGCAGCATGGGGGGCCTGCCGCCTTCTTTAGTTTGTCACTTTCCCAACAGCAAGCTCTTAATTGCCCCTGGCAATATTGTGGAGAAAGTCCAGCCTCTTGCTCGAGTGTAGTGGTTGCGCAAAAATCATCCAAATAAAGGGACCTGCACCGCTTCAACAAAATCTCGCCCTGTGTTTTTGATTCAAAAGTTTAAATTGTTAACGTAAATTGTGAACAACTGTGACCACCTTTCCACCTCTGCCATTCTGACTAGTTACATTTTACCTCTATACCTGTTACCTCACATCCAGTCAGATAACTATCTATTCTGCTATTTATCCCTAACTCTGCATACTCTGACCACTATAAACAAGTTACAAATCAGAACCAACATACTCAATAGGATAAACTTTACAAGGTTTAATACTAATGGATGCAAGTCAGCAGAGAACTGAGGACTGGTGGGGCTGCAATTTTCTAATATGTGCTGGCTTTCTTCACTTTTCATGACTCATTTTTCCCACTTCCATGCAATAGAATAGCTGTATCTTCACTGGCATCTTCCAATTTCAATTAACAGCTCAAAAACCTTAACTAGGTTTGTGAATGATATTAATTGAAACAATACTTTATCTGATAACTGAAACTAAGTCCTATTTTTATGAGAATTGCAGGTTTCATGGGTCCTGTTATGAGGAATATTAATTAGACATAATTTATACATGCAAATTATTTTTATTCGAAGTAAAAAACACCAAGCTCCATCTATGTAACTAGGAAAGTGGAATCCTTATGCTGAGATAAAATAACAACTTGATTAATGTCTCAATGGAATTTAGGTTAATTATATAAAATTGGTGCATGCACTTGAAATAATTTTTAATTTGTTTTCTTTCAAAGCTGTATATAGATAAGAAAATAACTTCACAGAAATAAAAATAGACAACTGAGACTGAAAGTTATAATGATGAACAAGGATAATATTGAGTTAGCATGCTGCCTTTAAATTCTAGGGACTAGATTCAAACCCAGTCTTGGATGGTGGCATGAAATTCTCTTCTAGCTACTGACTGCATGAAAGGATTTGGGTAGTCTAAATCCAGGTGTAGGTTCACTGACCAATGGCATTAATGCCAATGCAGACCTTGGCATTAAAAGTCCAACATTTTCCTTTACAGAAAATGGGAGAAGTGCTGATTTTTCTCTAAAGCTAATGGCCAACGAAAAATTTGGTAATACATGGCTTTGAAACATACAATCTCTGATTATGTGGTTTGGTCACTGGTAACAAAAAGATAACAACCAGTCATATTGCAATTGGCCATTAGCACATCTCAACTGGCTAATGAGCCACTTGACTCATAAAACATTGAAAAAGCTGTAATGTGAACAATTTTTGCTGTAAATAGCAACTGCAAAAAAGAAATAGTTTAGTGGCAAGATCTTACAAGTCCTGATAACCTCTGCAATGGAGCAATGCAACAATATTTTTGGCGGGAAATCTTGCAAAAATGGCACCAAACTTGTTAAATAGTGCCAGATATTATGTCTCAATACTTAGTGTTTGCATGTTTCGAGTTCAAACGGGCACAATGTGGTGGCACAATGTGGAACAGATGATGGGCCCAATTCCATATAGCTCACCTCATATGGAGCAGCTCATTTGAGGATGGAATGTTGGGAAGGCCTTGGGAACATGAAATCTTGAGAGCAGCACTGAACTATTGGTACGTGCAATTATTAATCATCAATTATGATTTACACAAATGCTACATCAACACGTACCATGCACCGATTGTGAACAAACATTTATTAGCGTAATCTAATAACTGGATGAATATGTTCGTATTCTCACAATGTGCCATCTGCTCTTTTCACAAAGAAAAACAACTCAATAGAGCACCAACTACATCCAAAGAGCACCACACACTGCACCAAACATTACAATGCTCACTTAGAAGCATCTGCTGGCACAAGCAAACAACTGGCATGCTAGTTGATTAGCAATAGACATACCTTAAAGTTACCTATTTTCAGTTGGTGGTTGTTACAGCAACAGTATCATACTAAGAAGTCACTTGGCCCAATGCACTGAGCAGTGGAAGTATTGTGTTTCTATTAGTGTGGGAGGATCCAATACCCAGGTATGCACTGCCATCTCACATGGGCAAAATCTGGAATAATAGGTGCCCACACCATGGTCTACTAGTGATCATATGGCAGCATCTGAAGCATCTGCAGTGAAAAACATACATAGGCCACAGCTCTTGCAGAAACATATTTTTGAATATTCTCAATGTTGCATAAGTAGAAATGCAGGAACATTTTTGTGACTTTTTAAAATGGGATACATTATCATCTGAGTGCCTAGGAGTGGTAACCTTTGCCCTTACAGATCCCGCCCTCTTATGTTGATGACCCTGTAGTGGCAAGACGAAAGATCCACTATCACAGTGCAACCCTGGAAACTACAGCGCATGACCAGGACCTGGTGTAAGTACCTAGGTTTCAGCCACAAGTGTGTGTGTTCCAGCAGATTTCTGCCAGACTTACGACTGAAATAGCTGCAACTCTTCAGGGTAAAATATTTTTTTTTTGCTAGAGATTGAATGATACATGCCTTTATATATTTTCATTGGCTGTTCAGGAATACTGAAGTCAGAAAGCAGACACCCTTGCACTTTGTTATTAAAGGGGATTTTGAGGCTGAAATAGTAAATACTAAGAAAGTTAAATAGAACTTACAGCACAGAAACAGGTCACTTTGCCCAACAGGTCTATGCTGATGTTTATGCTCCACAGTACCTTCTGCCCACACCACTTCGTTTAACCCTATCAAGCACATCCTTCTGTCCCATTCCTCCTTATAGACTTCCTATCTAGCTTCCTCTTAATGTGTCTATGTTATTTGCCTCAACTACTCCATGTGGCAGCAATTTTCCCATGAATTCCTTATTGCCTTCATTGGTAGCTCTCATATTTATAAGCCCTGTTTTGGACTCTCTCACAAGTAGAAACTCCTCTAAGTCTACCCTATTAAACTCCTATATCATTTTAAAGACCTCTATTAGGTCACTTCTCAGCCTTCTCTTTTCTAGAGAAGGGTCCCAACATATGGAATCTTTCCTCATACTTACAATCTCTCCTTTATGTATCTTTTCTAAATCTTTTTTGCACCATCCACCATGTTTCTATATCCATTTTGTAATAAGGAGACCAGAACTGTGCAGTGTACCTGAAATTTGGTCTAGACAATGTTCTTTATGTAAAGGAAATAGCATTTTTCTCTGAATATTAGTGGGATACTGAAGCAGGCTTATGGGGACTGAGTATCTATGTTTGTGCGTGTGTGTCTAATTTAATTAAACTGCAGACAGTCAGACTGCAAGATTTGAATCATCAAAAGGGTTTAGGTGTAAACAGGCATTTTTGAAATGGAAATGGGTAAGCTAGGATGAAGTCTCAGCAGATATAGTGTGAGTGGAATTTGCATTTTTAGATAAGTTTAGAGGTCGTTTGATTTTCAAAGTGACATGATAAGATGTTTACAACTGGTAAGATAAATAAGGCAAAGTTACTGGGCAAAATTTTTAGCTCGCTGGGTGGGCATGCCCAACCTGCTCAAGTGAAAAATGACGAGTGCTGACGTTGGGCGAGCATGCTGACATCAATGCACAGTCGCACGATGTTTCGGTCGGTAGGCGTGCGCTGAAGTCGACAGCACGCCCACCAACAATTAAAAGGCCTATAAGGCTATTAAAGTATCAATTGACCGACATTTTTCGCTGCCTGTCCAATATTATGGTTGCGGGCAGGCGAAAAGGCCAAGCGGCCTTTGCACTTTTTAGGAGCGAGCAGGATGAGGTTTCGTAAAGCGAATAAAATTATAAAATTTAATTTTTAATGTGTCTTGCTCATGTACAGAGTCACATGAGGGGACATGTTTTACAACATTTTTAATTTATTTCTTTTTTAAACTCTTCATCTCCCTGAGGCAGCTCTGTGCCTCAGGGAGATTATGAAGTACACACTCAGGCACATGCGGAAAGGTAACGCTCGGGCTGCTTGCATTCCCCCCTCCGGCCTGCACAGTCAGCACTGAACATGGCCACTCGTGTATCACGCTGAGTGGGCCTTAACTGGCCTGCCAGCGCGAAATCGACTTCCGACCTCAATTGTGGGCAGTGATTGGCTTCTGGCCGGTACCTGCCCACCCCTGCTGAGCCCGCCCAATAAGGGCAAGATTCTGCCCATTAAAGTTATTTTTCCTGAAAGTGCTGGACAAAATGTCAAAATGAATGATTTTATATTTTGGGAAAAGTAACTTCCAAAGAAAGATTGAAACAATGGGGTTACAGATCAAAAGGGAGAAATATAAGAATGATGGAAAGCTTGTATGGGTGTGGCTGTGTGAAACTTGAAAGGTGCACTGTGTGAAACAGACTTGTGGAAAAAGCCTCTAAACACCCTGGAGAATTTGCTGTTCCAGTAAGGTTGTGTTAAAAGCCTTTGGAGTTCCATTGTCGAGCAAGGGAGAGAGAAGCTGGGACATAACTCTCTAATACCAACAGTGGGTGTTTGTGGTAACATTGCAGGATGTTTTATTGATTAAGAATCTATTTGGACTGTTGCTTGAAAGGGATGTGTAGTAGGGAGTCTAGTAAGTAGAAATATTTTGTCACTGTTATAAGACTAAAAAACTGTCTAACTGTAATCTTGGGTGGAATTTTCCCATAATTGTACTAAGTACAGCAGTGGGTGGGTAAAATGGAGTCCTACCCACCGCCGAAAATAGTGGGTTTTTGTGCTGTATACCCCTGAGCCCATCTCATTATTTATTCACTCTCACAAAACACATTGTTTCCATGACAAGCGGGCTCTCGTTCGCCCGTTCACCATCTCCCCGCTTTTGTGTCATGCCGGCCGCCATCTTTAAAAAGCAGCCGCCAGCAAAGTGCTCATCGCCACCAGCTCACCACCGCTGCTCATAAGACATGGCCGGCAAAGGAATAAAAGACTGCAGCACCTTGCTTCAATGATGGGTACCTCGAGCGGCTGCTGGATGCCGCAGAGGCATGCCAGGATGTGCTCTACCCACGATCTGGCAGCAAGATGGGCAGCAAAGTCACGAACCCAGCTTGGGAGGCAGTGGCAGTGGTGGTCAGCACAAATGCCCTGCAGAAGAGGGCTGCCACCCAGTGCTGCAAAAGGATGAATGAGCTCTTCTGTTCCGCCAGAGTGAGTCACTCTTTCATGATGCCCAACTCACACACTTACAAACCCATCACACATCCACAGGGCCCTCACTCACTGCCAGTGCAAGGGACACCACCGTTCACTCTTTCACACATACCATCATTGTCCTCATCCCATCCATTGGACAACATACCACCCACACAGGCCAGGCATACTTAGCATCTGGCCTGGCAGGCGTCCTGATACACTCTCCCCATCTCTATCCATGCGTTGGTGGTGGAGGGAGTGAATGTTTGTGTATGTGGTGCCAATCAAGTGGACTGCTTTGTCCTGGACGGTGTCCAGCTTCTTGAGTGTTGTGGGAGCAGCACTCATCCAGGTAAGTGGGGAGTGTTCCATCACACTCCTGAATTGTGCCTTCTGGATGGCGGACAGGCTTTTGGGAGTCAGGAGGTGAGTTACTCATCACATGGTTCCGAGCCTCTGACTTGCTCTTGTAGCCAGAGCATTTATATGCTTAGTCCAGTTCAGTTTCTGGTCAATGGTGACCCCAAGGATGTTGATAGGGGGGGATTCAGTGATGGTAATGCCATTGAACATCAAGGGAGATTGTTGGATTCTCTCTTGTTGGAGAACATTGTGCAATCATCAGCGAACATCCCCACTTTTGACCTTATGATGGAAGGAAGATCATTGATGAAGCAGCTGAAGAAGGTTGGGCCGAGGGCACTACCCTGAGGAACTCCTGCAATCATGTCCTGGAGCTGGGATGACTGATCTCCAACAACCGCAACCATCTTCCTTTGTGCTAGGTATGACTCCAACCAGTGGAGAGTTTTCCCCCTGATTCCCATTAACTCCAGTTTTGCTAGGACTCCTTGATGCCACACTCGGTCAAATGCTGCACTGATGACAAGGGTAGTCACTCTGACCTCACCTTGGGAGTTCAGCTCTTTTGTCCATGTTTGAATCAAGGCTGTAATGAGGTCAGGAGCTGAGTGGCCCAGGCGATACCCTACCTGGGCATCAGTGAGCAGGTTATTGCTAAGCAAGTGCTGCTTGACAGCACAGTTGATGACCCCTTCCACTACTTTACTGATGTTCGAGGGTGGACCGATGGGCTGTAATTGGCTGGGTTGGATTTGTCCTGCCTTTTGTGTACAGGGCAATTTTCCACATAGCTGGGTAGATGCCAGTGTTGCAGCTGTACTGGAACAGCTTGGCTAGGGGCACTGCAAGTTCTGAAGCACAAGTATTCAGTACTATTGCTGGAATATTGTCAGGGCCCATAGCCTTTGCGGTATCCAGTGCCTTCAGCTGTTTCTTGATATCACGTGGCGTGAATTGAATTGGCTGAAGACTGGCATCTGTGATGCCGGGGACCTCCGGAGGAGGCCGAGATGGATCATCCACTCAGCACTCCTGGCTGAAGACTGTTGCGAATGCTTCAGCTTTATTCTTCGCACTATTGTACTGGGCTCCTCCATCATTGAGGATGAGGATATATGTGGAGCCTCCTCCTCCAGTGAGTTGTTTAATTGTCCACCACCATTCACGACTGGATGTGGCAGGACTGTAGAGCTTAGATCAGATCCATTGGCTGTGGGATCACTTAGCTCTCTCTATTAATTGTTGCTTATGCTGTTTGGCATGCAAGTAGTCCTGTGTTGTAGTTTCAGCAGGTTGACACCTCATTTTTAGGTATGCCTGGTGCTGCTCCTGGCATGCCCTCCTGCACTTTTCATTGAACAAGGGTTGATCCCCTGGCTTGATGGTAATGGTAGAGTGAGGGATATGCCGGGCCGAGATTACAGATTGTGTTCGAGTACAATTCTACTGCTGCTGACGGCCCACAGTGCCTCATGGATGCCCAGTCTTGAGTTACTAGATCTGATTGAAATCTATCCCATTTTGCATGGTGATAGTGCTACACAACACGATGGAGGGTATCCTCAATGTGAAGGCGGGTATTCATCTCACAATGACTGTGCAGTGGTCACTCCTACTGATACTGTCATGGACAGATGCATCTATGGCAGGCAGGTTGGTGAGGATGAGGTCAAGTATGTTTTTCCCTCTTGTTGGTTCCCTCACCACTTGCCGCGGACCCAGTCTAGCAGCTATGTCAAGTCAAGCCACGTTAAGTGCCTGAATCTTAATTTGATAGGCATTCCATAGGGAGATTCACCAAGACTCCTTCGCCAGCACCTTCCAAACCCATGACCACTGCCATCTAGAAGGACAAGGGCAGCAGATAGGTGGGAACACCACCACCTGGAAGTTGCCCTCCAAGTCACTCACCATCCTGACTTGGAAATATATCACCGTTCCTTCAATGTCACTGGGTCAAAATCCTGGAACTCCCTTCCTAACAGCACTGTAGGTGTACCTACACCATATGGACTGTAGCAGTTCAAGAAGGCAGCTCACCACCACTTTCTCAAGGACAACTTGGGATGGGCAATAAATGCTGGACCAGCCAGTGAAGCTCACATCCTGTGAGTGAATAAAAATAGGGGTGATATGAGGCTTTTGCTGGCTTTCCAGCCAGTGAGTGAGACCCCATCACCTTCATTAAATACCATCCTATATCTCAGTTCCTAAATTTTCTGTCTCTCATTGTGCAAATTTCCCTATAATTCTTTCACCTCTCTTCTGTTTCTTTCTAACACACTTTGAGTTCTCTATCTTTATGCCTTTCTTTCAAATAATTTTCATTATGTCTGGTGCTCTGTAGGCCTCTTCACACTGCCATTCCTCTCTGCAAATTTATGACTTTTTGTGTGTTTTACACTCTCTCCTTTTCCATCACATTCACCAGGAGACACGGAAGGCGAGCTGGGACTACAGCCCTCTAATAGATCCGGAAATGAGCTCCTCTCTCTTGGAGTTTGGGGGCGGGGGTGTGGATGTGTGTCATCTTGTAACTTATGAGCAAAAGAAGCTAGCGGTTGAGCTTGGGGCTGGTTTAAAAAGGGAAAATAGGCAAGGCCTGCTGATGTAGCTCTGATTGTATTATTGTTATTGTTGTGTCAGTATGTATTGTGAATTATTGCTTCTGGACAGCAGTTATAATGCTATTATACAGATTAATATTTCTTGTATGTAGTTACAACATTTTTCCTGTCAAAATCATCTCTTACAGAGTTCAAAATTGCATGTTTTAACCTGATCCTGTTTTTAAATATACAAACATTCACAGCTAACTTCAAGTATCCACTCTTGGTAATAAATGCCTCTCTGAATTTCATGCTGACAGGCCTTTCCTACTGCCAAAGGTAAGGTGCAGAGCATACATGGTGGCATCTTGAAAACAGCAGTTTTCAGTCAATGCTTTATGCACCATTTCAGTATGGTAATGTGCATGGTTCAGCATCTTGAAACCATAATCTCTGAGTGAGATCACAGAATGTTCTTGCAGAGAGACTGGTGCACTCTTAGAGTTGTAAATCTGTTATCCAATCTTCACTGAATTAGTGAATTTTTGTGTTGAAATTGTAGTGAGGACTGCAAGAAAGAAACCCGAGTTATTCAGCAACTTCATTTCAACCCTCGGATATGTTAAGGCAGATTTTAGTTCTCGACGTACAAAGCGCAGACATTAGGCAGTGTGTGTCTATCACGTCCTCATTCTTGCCAGTTGGAGGCCCAAGTCATTCAGTGGCTGAGTCTCACTTCCACCCTGCTGTTGACCTGCAGGTGCCAACATTAGGCCAACTTGTCAAGGGCAGCAAGGGGAGCAAATCGATTAACTTTAAATCGACTGGCTTTCATGCTGAGCCAACTGATAGTTGGGGTTTGGGAAGGCGGACTTGATCCGAGGGTGTTGGCAGACAAACCCACCTTCTCAAGGGCAACTAGGGACTGGCCAAGGTTTAATTTTTCTTGACACGCAAAGAGCACTCCCAGTCCTACTGGCCCCACCAAAAACATGGGCCCTTTTGTGAGTGGCTTTCCATTGCCCTTACTGGACCACTAACTATGCCACTCACCGCCTCGTTCAAATGGGCTGGGGATGGGCATAGCATATTTATACAATTTAAGTTGGTGCATGGACCACTTTTGTAAAGATCTTGGGTAAACTAATGGAGAGCAGGATAGGAATGAGAATGTTGTGGGAAGTTTTAAATGGGATAGGTTCAGAACAGATCTGGGAGTTCAAAACTGGATGTCGATAAGACACTGTGAGCTAGCAGCAAAATTGTATTCAATGACAGTCTGCACCCTATATCAATCATAGTTCCATTACCATCAAGCCAGGCAACCAACTCTGATTCGGCGAGATAAAGAATAGCATGATGAAGCTACAATGCAGGATTACATGCATGTTAAACAACAGAATGCTACAGACAAAGCTAAGCGATCCCATAGCCAACAGATCAGACCAAAGCTCTGCAGTCCTGCTACATACAGTGAATATTGGTGGACAATTAGCCAACTAACAGTAGGACAAGCACTTGAATGGTGCCAGCATCACTTGCCACTTATCAGCCCAAGGCTGGATGTTGTGGACATAGACTGCTTAATTATCTGCTATATTGCAAATGTTCATGCTAAATTACAGAGGAGATATTTACTGTATTATTATTCTACATGAATCAACCCAGCTTAACATGTCTAAAAATGAAACTAAAAACATTGTTAGGTGGATGTGTTCAGTTACACTCACATTTGCAGATGTTTAATTAATGAGATACAAATACTAATTTTTCCGAACTTGATAAATCAGAAAAGGGTGATAAGTAAATCAGAATTTTCAAATGCAAAATAAGATTGCATCTTTAAATTTGAGGAGAATTATATTGAATACCTATTTTCTGCCTCAATAAGAATAGAATGTAAAGTAACCTGACTCTTGTATTTCATCAAAAGATAGCATAGCCCAATGTGATTGCAAGTATTGAAGCGTTTTTTCCATTTACATCTGACACAGTTACATAGTTATTTGTAGAAGTCTTGTGCATTGTGCAGAATTATGCAGAAACATTACTCAGCTTGCAACTTTTAATTACTTCCAAACGATCCCCAAACACAATGAGAATCCTTACAAAATGAGTCCTTTTTCAATCTAAATAGCACAGCTTCATAGTTGATAGTTTTAATGTATACTAAGCCTAGTTTGAATTTTTCAATTGGAAGTATGGGCAAAGGTCTGTCTGAACAGACATTAAGGACAGGATTTTCCGGTGGTCGAGCTGGCTTGACAGGTGGGCCCGACAGGTGGGCCCGGGAGCGGCTGGGAAGCCGACTGCCTCCTGCGATCGTACTCCGACCGCGATTTCACGCTGGCTGGCCAATTAATGGAGTGCTGGAGTGGGGGGAGCGGGAGGAGCGCAAGCACGAAAGTGTGCGCATGCACGGGGACGCGCACATTAAAAGCTCTCCGAGGCACAGAGCTGCCTCAGAGAGCTGAAGAATTTTGAAAATAAAAAATAAATAAGTTAAAAACGTTACTAACACGTCCCCACATGTGACTCTTTCACATGAGTAGGGACATGTTAGAAATTAGTTTGAAAATGTTTTTTTTCTTAAATCACTGATCGAAACTTCATCCTGCCCGTGAATGAGGTTTTGCAAAACATCCAAAGACTGCTTGGCCTTTCTGCCTGCCCGCCAACTCTAAGGTTGGATGAGCAGCAAAAAATTTCATTAAATTAGATCTTTAATGGCTTTAGTAGGCCTATTAATTGTCAACATGCGTGCTGCCGACTCCCGCGCGCGCCCGCCGACCAAAATATTGTATGAGTGCACGATGACATTGGCATGCTCGCCCAATGTCATCGCGCATCATCTTACACTTGTTCAGGTCAGGTGCACACTTGCGCATCGAGCACAATATTCTGCCCATAGGGTTGTTAGAAAAGGCACAAAAGAATTTAAGAGTCTAGCATCAACATTTGTAGCATTGATTTAAAGCATATTTCTGACTCATTTTTGGTGGTTTGTGTTTTTTCTCCCCCGCTGTTGTTTATATTATATTTAAACCATTTCCTGTGGGCCTACATCTTCCCTTCTTCAGTTCCCACAGGGCAGACTGGGAATTATCAATATTTTTGTTTTTTGGAAAAGGAAGAAAGGTTGTTTTACAAACAAAATCATCAGGTTGAGTAGCCAGTTGCTGCAAATGGAACAACAACTTTTCAAATTTAAAGAGGCACAAGCACCTTATTGCCAGAGCCTAATATTGCCAGAGTCTCCAAATGAGCAAGATCCTCACAGACTGCAAGGGGATCTACACGAGAACTAGCAAAGTGTAAAAAGAATCTGGAGGAAAATCCATTACTATCTGCCTTTGGCCTGAGAAAAACATCCACAGGACAGCAGACCTAATATCCCAATTAGATTAAGTGAGCTGGTATAATATCTTCTCCAAGAGGAGCTCCCCGCACTGTCATACAGGAGACCTCCTCTCAAATTTGACACCTACATATCAACAGTCCTGTCTAGATCATCCTCCTTCTCTCCATAAATTCAACCCATCTCTGTATAGAACTAAGATCCTATTCAGGTCACCTGGCAAAAGCAACTTCATTATCTGTGCCAAAACTATGCTTAGACATAAATTTAGTGGCTCTCCAACATGTTAGTTCAATAGCATAGGTTTGTGAGCTAGTAGATTATTGTACTGTAGTAAGGTCCTCTTTGCACTGAAGTGGCTCTTGTCCCATGATACCCAAGTCCTGACATGATCCCACTAAAGAGGACATACTTTGTGCTGGAAAGCCTGGCCCATGCTTATTCTGCCATACATGCAGAAATCAGAGGAAGCTGGTGGGAGAGACAAGATATGTCGCTGCTTCTGCAATCACCAGAGTTCTCTGACCTCTTGAAGGCTAGCCAAATATTCTTCCTTCACTGAATGTTAATGGAGAACAAATTGTGATGCAAATTCCTTTAAGCTAATTAAATCCTATATCAGAATGCTACTTCTCATTCCTAATCGGCAAGCTTCCAATCTGAGGCACTGGAGTTCACCTAAAATACTATAATGATGGTGACCCTGTTAATTAAAGCACAGTCAAACTTCATAATATCAGGTGGGCACAAATTTCTTCACCACAATTCCAATCAGGGGAATACAGCCAGTTTCAAGACAATGTTGATTGCAAGTAACTGGCAGGAGAGACTAGAAAAGGGGACAGAAAGCCAGCCCCAACCTAAAGAAAGAAGTCCCAAAATCCAGGGGAGTGGAACAGGAGAAAGTTCCAAGCAGACCTTCTAGTCAAAGAAAGTGTCCTGTTAAGTGAAGTTAAGGCTGAGGGGCAGAGAGAAAGGCTTCAAGCTTCAGATTTGAAGAGACAAAAGCTGCAGAAAACAGATTTGAAGTGAGAACAGCTTGCAAGAGGCCAGAAGGTCCAGTGAGACGTTTGAAGGTCTGTAACACTTTGCTATGAGCATGTAAAGCAGTGGAGTACTGTTGATGGCTGAGTTAGTGAGAGAGAGTGCATGGAAGACAGTTTGAAAGCATATGGTGACCCGGGGAGAGGAACATCAGAAGGAGAGTTTGAACTCTGGAGGTGGACCCCTGCAGAAGGCGTCTGAGAGAAAGCATCAGTTTGGGAGAAGATTCCAAAGTGAGTCTTTCGAGAGTGGAAATTGGAAACCCTCATGTGAAAGACAGGGTTCAGCAAGAAGGGTTGGCTCACGGTGTAACAAGCATCTAGGGGGAGTTGAGGAGAGATCCATAGCACCTGGTTGAGGTGGCATCTGTCACTTGGTTTCAGAGTGTGGTGTGTCTGACCACAGGGTGCCATAGATTTACATGGACTGTGTACCTACTGGGAACATTAAAGTATAAGATGGTTTTTTGTAACTTGTGTTATCCTTACAAATCTGTATATATCTGTAAAGACATAGTTGTGGGTAAAGGAGTATTGTAATATAGTTAATCTTTTCTTGTTTAATAAATGTTTTATACTTTTGTTAAAAGTTCATTAGCTGACTTTGGTGACTCTGTTCAATAGCCCCTCTCCACATACCTAAACAAACAAATAAAAGTTAGGATCTATCATGCTGGATTCCACCCTGTGATCCGGCTTGTCCAGGATTAATCACAGCTGGGATCATAACAATGGCATGCTTCTACCAATCAGAGTCCACTTGCCAACCAATCAGCACTCTCTTCTCATACTGTATATTTAATGTTGTCTCCTTATATTGGTGTTCTTGTGAAATGAGAAGATAAGCTTCGACATGTCTCTTCTTTTCAGCAATATTCAAATCAGACAAAGTTGTCTTCCATTCCATGTCACAAAAGTTACTTATTTGAAAAATGCAGGTTAATTAACTATGCTTTCAGTTTCTAACCCTCAACTTTAAGTGGTCCACCTTGATTCCTGTCTTTCTTTCCTGTCTTTGCCCTCTCTATCACTGGCAAAGTGATTTCCACAAACACCTATTTCAAGTTTACTGCTTCCAAGAACTATCTGGGGAACACTTCTTCCACGCTGTTGGCCAAAGACCATCAAATTCTCCCAGTTTCTACATCAGTCATTTCTGTTCTGATGATTCTATTTCCTGCACCAGGACTTCTAAAATGTCCATTTATCCTCAGCTAAGGATTTCCCACTGCGCGTGTCAAGAGAATCATTGATCAGGTCCGTCATATTTCTCTTGCTTCTCCCCTGACCCAGACCCACTCCCACAACACCTACCCCCGCCATTCACTCCTCTGACAACCACAACAAAGTTCTCGGATCCTCATCTTCTCCTCCATCAATCAAATCATATTCCACTATTTGTATCAATTACATGAACCTCCCACCAACTACAATTTCTTCTCTTCTATCTACTTTCTGGACAGATTATTCTGTCCATGACACCCTGATTCAGTCCTGGGTTTTGAGCTATCTTTCACCTGTCACATTTCCATCCAAATAGCGGAATCACAACATCGATCTACTCCAAAGCCATTGCCATTGATCGCAAATACTGCTCCTATGTGAATGAGCATGTACTTTCTCCAACCTAGCATGTTTTAATCACTATTCAGTGTGACCTCCTTTCTGACTGACACCTGCAACTCACTGGTTTCATGGTAATAAGGTCCAAGACCAAATTGGGACAATCCTTGGGCCAACTACTTTGGGTGCACAAAGTTGTACTGCCCATTTCACACCCATAGTTGGGTGTTAGCCAATTTATTCTACTTTTTTTTCCTTTGTGCTTTAGTTTTTCAATACTACTGTTACTTGACTGACATTATAATGTACATCATTCCACTTCCTCTCTGTACTTGTGAAGTTCTAGAGGTCTTTTATCTTTCAGGTCTGAAAAAGGGCATGCACCCAACATGTAAACTCTCAGCAGATGCTGACCGATTCTCTGATGTATGCTTCTAGTCTTTTCACTTTTTGTTTCAACTTTCCAGCATTTGTTGTTTTTTGCTTTTTTAGCAGAGCTAAATTGATTTTATTGCTTTACAACATCATTAGACTAAACTTTAAAAATATATAATTTGCCAAAGTATTTAAATATGTTGTCCAAATTCTTCATCAAATACTGGAACCATTAATATCCAGATGTCAAATCAATGCTGATCTGTTGAGACTACACTGATCATATTTCTGGCAAGCTACTATAATTAGTGCATTGGTCAGAAATTAATTAGATATCACGTGTGTGTAGCATACTACAGTATACAGAAGGATTTCAGCAGACTCAGGTATGAGAAAGACAATATGAGGCAAGAGAAGGGTGGAATTTTCTTTCAAATTGTACAGTTTAATATGCGTGACAGACATATTTGCAGGAAGGTCCCAGGATTGACTATACAGCAGATTTTTCTTTTATATTAAGCAATCATGGAAAATTCTTTGAACCTCTTCAAATAAAGACGTAAGGATGTACTTTCATCATTCCAATCACATTAAAACAAATTAGCCCTCTTCTTTCAATATCTTCCAAATCTTCCAGCACTTCATCATTTGTGCTGTCATTCATCCTCCACCTGTCTAGCATTAACTCAGAACCAGTCATCCAAGGGATATCTGACAGTGAGTTAGATGTGAGCAGGATGGCATATAACAAAAGAATGGGCACAAGGAATTGGGGTGAAGAATTGGGATGGAACTTTAAGCCAATGGGATTTACAGTCCTGCCGAAGTCACTGGACTTTTGAACGGCTTGCTGCATTTTATGGTCCCACCCTCACTGTGACGGGGGCCGTAAAATTCCAACCTCGTTGTCTATATGGTCACAGAGCACTCTTTTGAGCCTTAGTGTCAAGATCCTGAATCCTATTTTTTTTTTAATTCTTGCAGAATATCATATGTCTGTACAAACATTGCAGATGGTCTATGACAATGTTCAGTAAGTCAATCAAATCTATCATCCCCATCTGGGGTGCCATGATTGTGCAATGTTGTAATGCTTACCAGAGTCTGCTCCAGTTTGATCTGCAGCAAGGGCCAGAGGACAGAAGCCCTAAAGACAATTTCAGCTACTGCCACGAATGCTTAAACTGTGACAATTGCTATCGTGGATGCAACACTGGAAACAATTAAATCATCTAGCCTTCAAGCAATTGTGAACTTTGCAGGTAGTGACAATGCCATGCATAGCAAGTGGCCATAATTAGGCAGAAACTGGGTAGGGCCCATGTCTTTCCCATTTTAATCTGGCCAACTAGAATTTTAAGTTGAAGGTGGCAAGGGTACCTGCTCAAAGCCGGCAGGTCCTCTTTAAATATGCAGACCAAATCCCAATAATGTCATTGTGGTACGATCTGCCATTTTATCCTCTGGACCCCAAAAGAAAACATTGGTCCTCTCTTATCCTGCCCTAGGCTTTATCTCCCTTCTGTTGTTGTTGTTCTTTTGTGGTAAGTAGCCACATTCTACCATTCAACATGACACATCAGCTCTAAACATTGGCAAAAACTGGCAGCTGAACTAAGGTTAATAATGCAAGCTATATGGCAGTTTAATCACTTTAATCAGCTACTGAACGCTTCTGAACTGTTTCCATTCTGGTCTGTAACTAGCAAGAGGATCATTTCATGCTTGTAAGTATTTGTTTCATCATGAAGAAAAAGAGAGATTCAAGCAGAGTAAGAAAATTCCAAATCAGCAATGATCATTCCAATGCCAGTATTACTGTTATTACACATCTCCAACCTTGATCACACTAAATAACACTGTGTTTGAAGTGGTTAGCAAATTCTGCTCCCTTAGGTCCAGGTGACAATCTATCTCCTGAAGTAGAATTTGATACACCCATAGGGAGAGCAGTTACCACCTTTGGTTGATTCATGAAACCTGGATAGAATAAAATCAAGCTGACTCTTAGGACCAAGATGTTGCTTTATGAGGCCTGTGTTCTCAGCACCTTATTGTATGGCCATGAAACACAGACAACTTACAAATATCAGGAAAGGCAGACCAACAGCTTTCATCTTCAATGTTTATAGTGCATTCTTGGCATCTCATGTAAGGTTAAAACCATGAATGCAGCTGTCCTCTCAAAAACAAATTTCCCAAATATGCTGGAGTTCATCAAGCAGAGGCAACTTCGTTGGCTCGGGCATATTCACGGGATGTAAGATTGTCCCATACCCAAGGACTTTCTGTATGGTGAAGTAGCCAGAGTCAGAAGGCCAGTAGGACACCCAGATCTTTACTTCCAGAATGCCTGCAAGTGCGGCATGAAAGCCTTAAACATCAATTTTCACACCTGGGAGACACTAGCAGATGATAGTGGAAAATGGTGACATCAACTGTGGCATGCGCCACCATGATGATCAGTGGCTATAGCAACTTGTCAACAGATGTTGACATCAAAAACATTAACCACAACACCTGATAACCATTTCATATGCAGCACTTGTGGCAGAACCTGTTTCTTACATGTTAGTGTCTTAAGCTATCAGCAGAAGTGCACCATATGAAGCTGCCCATTTCCCCACAGATTTGATTTGCTATATGCCCATCATCTTACGCAGTCGGAAGGATGCCAATGAAACATGAAAATTGTAAATAATACACAATTTATTTCAGCAGCAGAGTAAAGCATTTCATCTAGATTAAAGTCGAATGTAAGACTCTACCAACAGCAGCAAATTCATGAACTAAACAGATTCATCATCAACAAGCAGGAAATTTAGATGTAATTTTCAACTTTACTGAAGATCTCACAAATCCTTGTCAGGGGCATGGTCAGTTACATACAGAAAATTTACCAGGCTCATGAAAGAATGGAAAAAACTCACCAGTATAGAATAAAAACAAAAAACTGCGGATGCTGGAAATCCAAAACAAAAACAGAATTACCTGGAAAAATTCAGCAGGTCTGGCAGCATTGGCGGAGAAGAACAAAGTTCTCCTATCACTCTTTGTTCTTTTGTCTGTGACATCTTTTGATTATCTGCTCCTATCACTGCTTGCTTGTCCCTACAACCACCCCCCACAGCTTCTCTCCCCCCATGCCACCCCCACCTTAAACCAGCTTATATTTCACCCCTCTCCTATTTTTACTCAGTTCTGTTGAAGGGTCATGAGGACTCGAAACGTCAACTTTGTTCTTCACCGCCGATGCTGCCAGACCTGCTGAGTTTTTCCAGGTAATTCTGTTTTTGTCACCAGAATAGGATGTGCTTTGTACACACCTCCCAATAGAAGGTCATTAGCCTATTGTTTTGCACATTGACAGGCTGTGAATTTATAAATGTCTTGGAATACAATGCGGAAAAGATACATTATTTAATAGTTATATTCCATTTGAATCAAAAATTAAACACAAAAACAGATTTCCACTTTTAAAATTAATTTGTTTTTGTGGGAAGAATTATACAAGTCATTTTTCAGGGCAAATCATTCGTGTCACATACATTTTCACTCATTAATAAACAATGAAGACATTGACGCTCCAAGGGCTTTGGGGAGAGCTCATTATATGCAGCCAATCTAGTGTAGCTGACCAGTGATTTGAAACCGTGTTGCTTATTTTTTCTAAACTTTCAGAAGTATGGAAAACCAATTCTTTATCTTGCCAGTTTTATTATGGCAGGATTAGCATTCCGCACTATGTTCAGAAAATTCTTGTTATTAAACAATGCATTTCATTTTTCAGTGTTCTGTTACAATAAGGGAGATTAATTGCTATAGTAATGTATAATGTTTTTCTTATTTTGCTGGAAAGGTGACAGACTGGAATACATAGTATTTCGCAATAATACAAAGGTGCTTACACAAAGCATACTGCTCATCAGTGGTAACACAGTACCAGGTATTTAGGCTGTCACAATATGAATTTTTTCAGAGAACTATGTTTACATTTTTTTAAGAAATCAGAAAACGGCAGCATCTTTTTCTATTCAAAAGGGTGACCCGATTAATTGTGTGATGATCATATATATACTTTCTACAGTGGAATCTTATGATGCTGATCATCATTTGCAGTAATCAATTACCTATAATAATCAAAATCTGCTTTCCAAAAGCGATTTATTAGAACGTGCATATTTATGGTGATTCGTGTAGTTTGGTTGTTGTGATTAGGTGAGCTGCAATTCTGCATTATTGAATGACAACTACCTTGGTTACAATTATTAATTTGTATGATCTAGCATATGAATTGCTTGCTCACTATTCTTAATTGGTTAAGTGTAAAGGATTCTGAGGATGACTCCATAGGATACATTCCATGGCCATGAGTTCCCAGTAATAAACAGATTTTGAATGGAGTGCAGGCCAGGTGAGAAGGTTAGATACTGTATCCCTGGACGGGATGTTACTGGCCACCAAGGTGGGAGGCTGGAGAATTGGTAAAATTGCAGGGAACTGCATCTGGGTCCCACTGTGGGGACATTTTACTGACAGGGGAAAGGGAAGTGGGCAGCAAATTTCCATACCCAATTCTAATTAAGGGCCATGTAATAGTGTCGACAGGATTTGGTCAATGGCAGAATAACACCCTGTTGCCTCAGCAAGTTGCCATTTAAATGGGAGTGACCTCCTATCAGCAGCCCAGCACGAAGGTTTCATGAAGCAAAGAGGGGACACGGACAACATATGCAGCCTTCCGAGCCCCGATTTCCCCAGAGAGGCTTCTTCTATAGCTCGCAGCTCTATAATTTTTTCACTGACCTGTTGTAGGCCCAGGTCTCCTGTCTGCCTCAGTGGTGGCACTGCTGAGGTTGTTGAGCTACCGGTCCCGATTGGGCTGGCAACTTTTGGGGGTGGCCTGCTGTCCTGAAGAGGATGGTAGTCTCAGCAACAGCCACTTAATTGGACCCTACCAGAAAAATTGGCCACAAGCTCTGTTGCCGATCATAGCGGGGTCATCCTCCCTGTTTCTCGCCCCATCAGCAGGACCTCTGCTGGCTCAGGAAAATCCCAGCCCCTGTTTCAGACCCACACATTCTCATGACTTAATGCTGAGAATGTAGGATTGCTGGATTTATCTGAATGACTGCATTGCTGCTGAGCGCTTACCAACACTTTAAACAACTAGGCAAAGTGCTACTCAGGCTGTCAGTTTTGAGTTGAGACCAATGAACAAGGCAAATCAAAAACAACAATATTCTGAGCAACACAGTAATGAAAGCTGAATAAGTTGTTTAAATTGCCAGTCAGTGCTGATAGGTGCAGCACATAATGTGGATCATGGGATCAGCAATATCATCAGCATCTAGCAATAGCCTAACACAATCGCTCTCATTGAATCACACAAGACTCCTCCATCATTATTTCTGGGTATGCCTTGTCCTACTGGGAGGGGTGGCAGTACAGAGGTATACAGTTGGAATATTACAGAAACTACAGCAAGCAATTCAGGAGGGAAATGGTATGTTAGCTTGTATTGCAAAGGGATTACAACGTAAGAACAAGGAGGTTTTGCTACAATTGCTTATGGCTTTCGTGAGACCTCACCTAGAGTACTGCACACAGTATTGGACTCCATGCTTAGGAAAGATATACTGTACTTGCCACAGAGGCAGTACACTGAAGGTTCAGTAGACTGGTTCCTGAGAGGAGACGATCGCCTATAATGAGAGGCTGAGCAAATTGGGTCTATGCTCTCTGGACTTAAGAAAAATGAAAAGTGATCTGATTGAAACATACAAAATTTTTTAGAGGATTGGCAGGGTAAACATTGAGGGATTGTTTCTCCTGGCTCTGGAAATCTAGAACATTGGGGCACAGCCTCAGGATAAAGAGTTGGTTATTTAGAGCTGAGGGGAGGAGAAATATCTTCACTTAAGAGGTTTGCAAATCTTTGGAATTCTCTACTCCAGACTGTTGCGGATTATCCATCAGTGAATATAAAGTCAAGGTTGGAATAGATAGATTATTAATCTCTCAGGGAATCAAGGGATATGGGGAGTAGGCAGGAAAGTGGAGTTGAGGCAGAAAATGAGCCATGATCATACTGGCAGAACAGGCTCAAGGGGTCATATAGTTCATCCAAGCTCTTATTTTGTATGTTCTTATGGTAGGTAATAGCCCTGGGAGTTCTCAACAATGACATCAGACCCCACGAAGTTCCACAGCATGAAGTCAAAAATGGGCCCAAAACTCCCTGCTGATTACCATCTACTGCCCTTCCTCAACTGATGAATCAGCATTCGCCCATATTGAACACCACTAAGGATAAGTACTGAAGGTAGCAAAGACACAGAATGTACTCTGGTTAGACATTTTAACATCCATCATCAAGGGTGGCTTGGTGACACCATCCCTGGCCAAACTGGCTTAGTTCTGAAGGACCTTTCGGCCAGACTGGGCCGGAGGTAGGGTGATGAAAGACTACGAAGAGGGAAAATGCTGCTTGACCTCTTCCTCACCAATCTATCTGTCAAGGATACATTTGTTCTCGACAATGTTAGTCAAGTGACCATTGCACAGTTCTTGTTGAGAGTTAGTCCTGTCTTCACACTTAGGCCACTATGTTCTGACACACTACCACTGTGCTTAATGGGGTAGATTCAGAACAGATCTAGCAGCTCAAAACTGAAATGCTGTGGACATCAGCAGCAGCAGAATTGTATTCCACCACAATCTGTAAACCTCACAATGCAACACATCTTTCACTATGATTACTGTTAAGCCAGGGACCAACCTTGATTCAATGAGGATTGTCGGAGAGCATGCCAAGAGCATGCCTAAAAATGTGGTGTCAATATGGCAAAGTTACAACACAGGACTACCTGCATGCTCAACTGTGCAAGCAACACTCCATAGCCAGAGCTAAGGCACAGCCAACAGGTCAGATCAAAGCTATGCAGTTCCATTACATCTGGTTGTGAATGGTGGTGCTGAATTAAACATCAAACAAGAGGAGAGTGATCCACAAACATTCCTGTCCTCAATGATGATGCAGCCCAGCATATCAGTACAGGAGACAATGCTGAAGCATTTGCAACCATCTTCAGCCAGAAATGCCGAATAGATGATCCATCTTTGCCTCCTCCGGAGGCCAAGATGGCAGTCTTTAGAAAATCCAATTCACTACACCAATCTGGTCAATTACTCTCCCAATCCCCCCATCAGTCTGCTCTCAATCATCAGCAAAGTGATGGAAGGTGTAGTCAACAGTTCTATCAAGCAGCACTTACTCACCAATAACCTGCTCATCAATGCTCAATTTGGGTTCTGACAGGACTGTTTGGCATCAATAAAGCCTTGATCTAAAAGTGGGCAAAAGAATTGAATTCCAAACGTTCAGTGAAAGTGACTGTCCTTGGCATCGAGACAGCATTTGATTGAGCGTGGCACCAAGGAGTCCCAGTATAAATGAAGACAACAGAAAACAGGGGGAAAACTCTCCACTGACTGGACCTAACATAAAGAAAAATGATTATAGTTTTTTTTTATATTCATTCATGGGATATGGGTGTTGCTGGCTAGGTCAACATTTGTCATTCCCTAATTGCCCTTGAGGTGGTGTGGTAAGCTGCCTCCTTGAACTGCTGCAGTCCAAGTGTGTAGGTACACACACAGTGCTGTTAGAGAGGGTGTTCCAGGATTTTGACCTAGCGACAGTGAAGGAACGGTGATATATTTCCAAGTCAAGATGGTGACTGGCTTGGAGGGAACTTCCAGGTGGTGATATTCCCATGCATCTGCTGCCCTTGACCTCCCAAATATTAGCAGTCATGGGTTTGGAAGGTGCTGTTGAAGGAAACTTAGTGAGTTCCTGCATGCATCTTGTAGATGGTACACACTACTGTCACTGTGCGTCAGTGATAGAGGAAGTGAACATTTGTGAAAGGGGTGCCAATCAAGCGAGTTAATTTGTCCTGGATAGTGTCAAGCTTCTTGAGTGTTTTTGGAGCTGCAGTCATCCAGGTGAGCGCAGAGTATTCCATCACATTCTTGACCTGTGCCTGGTAGATAGTAAACAGCTTTTGGGGAGTGAGGTGGTGAGTTACTCACTGCTGGATTCCCAGCCTCTGACCTGTTCTTTGTAGCCACAGTATTTATATGGCTAGTCCAGTTCACTTTCTTTCAATGATAACCTCCTGGATGTTGATAATGGGGGAAATCAACGATGGTAATGCCATTGAATATCAAGGGGAGATGGTTAGATTCTCTCTTGTTGGAGATGGTCATTGCCCGGCACAAATGCGGCATTCGTGTCACCATTGTGTGGCGTGAATGATAGTTGCCACTTATCAGACCAAGCCTGGATTTTGCACAGGTCTTGCTGCATTTAGGCATGGTCTGGTTCAGTATCAGAGGAGTCACGGATGGTATTGAACAAGGAGCAATCATCAGCAAACATCCCCACTTCTGACATTATGATGGAAGGAAGGTCATTGATTGAGCAGCTGAAGATGGTTAGGCCTAGGATACTACCCTGAAAAACTCCTGCAGTGATGTCCTGGAACTCAGATGATAGATTTCCAACAATCACAACCATTTGTCTCTGTGCTAAGTATGACTATAACTAGTGGAGATTTTTCTCTCTGATTCCCATTGAGTCCACTATTGCTAGTACTCCTTGATGCCACACTCGGTCAAATGCTGCACTGATGTTAAGGGCAGTCGCTCTCACCTCACCTCTGGAATTCAGCTCTTCTGTCCATGTTTGGACCAAGGCTGCAATGAGGTCAGGAGCTGAGTGACCCTGGCAGAACCCAAACTGAGCGTCAGTGAGCGGGTTACTGCTAAGCAAGTGCCACTTGATAGAACCATTAATGACCCCTTCCATTACTTTACTGATGACGGAGAGTAGACTGATGGGGCGGTAATTAGCCGGGCTGGGTTTGTTTCTGCTTTTTGTGTACAGGACATACCTGGGCAATTTTCCACATAGCTGGGTAGATGCCAGTGTTGTAGCTGTCGTGGAACAGCTTGGCAAGGGGTGCGGCAAATTCTGGAACACAACTCCTCAGTACTATTGCCATAGTATTGTCAGGGCCCATAACCTTTGCAGTATCCATGCCTTCAGCCATTTCTTGATATAATCAAATTGACTAAAGACTGGCATTTGTGATGCTGGGGCCCGCCAGAGGAAGCTGAGATGGATGATCCACTCGGTACTTCTGACTGAAGATTGTTGCAAATGATTCAGCCTTGGCTTTTGCACTCATGAGCCTGGTTCCCCCATCATTGGGGATGGGGACATTTGTGGGGCCTCTTCCTCCCGTGAATTGTTTAATTGTCCACCATCATTCATGACTGAATGTGGCAGGACTGCAGAGCTTAGATCTGATCCATTGCTTGTTGAATCACTTAGTTCTATTTATTGCTTGCTGCTTATGCTGTTTGGCATGCAAGTAGTCCTTTGTTGTAGCTTCACCAGATTGACACCTCATGTGTAGGTATGCCTGGTGCTGCTCCTGGCATGCCCTCCTGCACTCTTCATTCAACCAGGGCTGATCCCCTGGCCTGGTGGTAGCGACAGTGTGCGGGTATGCCGGGCCATGAGGTTACAAATTGTGGTTGAGGACAATTCTGCTGCTGCTGTTGGCCCATGGCGCTTCATGGATGCCTTGTCTTGAGTTGCTAGATCTGTTCGAAATCTCCCCCATTTAGCATGGCAGTAGTGCCATACAACACAATGGAAGGTATCCTCAGTGTGAAGATGAGATTTTGTCTCCACAAGGACTGTGTGGTGGTCACTCCTATCACTACAGTCGTGCACAGATGCTTTTGCGGCAGACAGGTTGGTGAAGATGGGGGTCAAGTATGTTTTTCCCTCTTGATGGTTCCCCCACCACCTGCCACAGACCCAGTCTAGTAGCTATGTCTTTTACGACTCGGCCAACGTGGTCTGTAACGGTGCTACCAAGCTAGTCTTGGTGATGGACATTTAAGTCCACCACCCAGAATACATTCTGCACCCTCACCATCCTCAGTGCTTCATCCAACTTGTGTTCAACATGGATTCATCAGTGGGGGTGTGGGGGGGAGGAGAAGGAGGTGGCATGTGGTAATCAGCAGGTGGTTTCCTTGCCCATGTTTAACCTGGTGCCATGGGGCATTCATGAGGTCCTGAGGACTCTCAATGTTCAGGACTCTCAGGGCAACACCCTCCCGACTGTATACCGCTGCCGGGTCTGTCCTGCCGTTGGGACAGTCTAATGATGACCATGAAACCATTATATAAAAACAAAAAACTGCGGATGATGGAAATCCAAAACAAAAACAGAATTACCTGGAAAAACTCAGCAGGTCTGGCAGCATCGGCGGAGAAGAAAAGAGTTGACATTTCGAGTCCACACGACCCTTCAACAGAACTGAGTGAATCTAAGGATAGGAGTGAAATATAAGCTGGTTTAAGGTGGGGAGGGTTTGGGTGGGGGGAAAGAAGTTGGGGGGGGGCGCGGTGGTGTGGTTGTAGGGACAAGCAAGCAGTGATAGGAGCAGATAATCAAAAAATGTCACAGACAAAAGAACACAGAGGTGTTGAAGGTGGTGATATTATCTAAACAAATGTGCTAATTAAGAATGGATGGTAGGGCACTCAAGGTACAGCTCTAGTGGGGGTGGGGTGGAAAGGCTAGCAGGGCATAAAAGATTTTAAAATAATGGAAATAGGTGGGAGAAGAAAAATCTATATAAATTATTGGAAAAAACAAAAGCAAGGGGGAAGAAACAGAACAGGGGTGGGGATGGAGGAGGGAGTTCAAGATCTAAAGTTGTTGAATTCAATATTCAGTCCGGAAGGCTGTAAAGTGCCTAGTCGGAAGATGAAGTGCTGTTCCTCCAGTTTGCGTTGGGCTTCACTGGAACAATGCAGCAAGCCAAGGACAGACATGTGGGCAAGAGAGCAGGGTGGAGTGTTAAAATGGCAAGCGACAGGGAGGTTTGGGTCATTCTTGCGGATAGACTGCACGTGTTCTGCAAAGCGGTCGCCCAGTTTACGTTTGGTCTCTCCAATGTAGAGGAGTCCGCATTGGGAGCAACGAATGCAATACACTAAGTTGGGGGAAATGCAAGTGAAATGCTGCTTCACTTGAAAGGAGTGTTTGGGCCCTTGGACGGTGAGGAGAGAGGAAGTGAAGGGGCTGGTGTTGCATCTTTTGCGTGGGCATGGGGAGGTGCCATAGGTGGGGGTTGAGGAGTAGGGGATGATGGAGGAGTGGACCAGGGTGTCCCGGAGGGAATGATCCCTACGGAATGCCGCCGGGGTGAAGGGAAGATGTGTTTGGTGGTGGCATCATGCTGGAGTTGGCGGAAATGGCGGAGGATGATCCTTTGAATGCGGAGGCTGGTGGGGTGATAAGTGAGGACAAGGGGGACCCTATCATGTTTCTGGGAGGGAGGAGAAGGTGTGAGGGCGGATGCGTGGGAGATGGGCCGGACACGGTTGAGGGCCCTGTCAATGACCGTGGGTGGAAAACCTCGGTTAAGGAAGAAGGAGGACATGTCAGAGGAACTGTTTTTGAAGGTAGCATCATCAGAACAGATGCGACAGAGGCGAAGGAACTGAGAGAATGGGATGGAGTCCTTACAGGAAGCAGGGTGTGAGGAGCTGTAGTCGAGGTAGCTGTGGGAGTCGGTAGGCTTGTGATGGATATTGGTGGACAGTCTATCACCAGAGATTGAAACAGAGAGGTCAAGGAAGGGAAGGGAAGTGTCAGAGATGGACCATGTGAAAATGATGGAGGGGTGGAGATTTGAAGCAAAATTAATAAATTTTTCCAAGTCCCAGTGAGAGTATGAAGCAGCACCGAAGTAATCATCGATGTACCGGAGAAAGAGTTGTGGAAGGGGGCCGGAGTAGGACTGGAACAAGGAATGTTCCACATGTCCCATAAAGAGACAGGCATTGCTGGGGCCCATGCGGGTACCCATAGCCACACCTTTTATTTGGAGGAAGGAAACCATTGTTGATTGTCATAAAAACCCAATGCATTTACTAATGCCGGTGGGACTGGACATACTCAGAGATGTAAGGTATCTGTAAGGTATGATTCCATAAGTATGACTATGACAGGCTGTTGCTTGACTAGTCTGAGACAGCTCTCCCAATTTTGGCTTAAGCCCCCAGCAAGGACGACCTTACAGGGTCAACAGGGCTGAGTTTCCCATTGTCGTTTACAGTGCCTAGGTCGATGCCGGTTTCAATTCTTATTGGCTTTCTAGCAGTTTGATGCAACTGAGTGGCTGAGTAGGCCATAAGAGCCAAGTCCCATGTAGGCCAGATTTCCTTCCCTAAAGGGCATTAGTGAGCGAATTAGGTTTTTATGACCAGCAGTTTCATGGTCATCATTAGGCTTTTAATTCCAAATTTTTATCTAATTCATATTCCACCATCTGCCGTGGTGGGATTCAAACCCGGGTCCCCAGAACATTACCCTGGGTCTCTGAATTACCAGTGACAATACCACCACATCACCACCTCCCCCTATTGTTGAAGGCCAATCATCTCAGCCCCAGAACATCACTGCAGGAGTTTCTCAGGGAAGTGTCCTATGTCCAACCATCTTCAGCTGCTTCATCAATGACCCTTCCTCCATCATAAGGGTGGAAGTGGGGATATTCACTGAAGATTTCACATTGTGCAGTTCCACCCGCAACTCCTCAGATGATGAAGCAGTCCAGGCCTGTAAGCAGCAAGACTTGGACAACATCCAGGCTTGGGCTGATAAGTGGCAAGTAACATTCATGCCATTCAAGTGCCGATAATAATCATCTCCAACAAGGGAACATCTAACCCATCACCCCTTTATATTTAAATGCATTAGCAGCACTGAATCCCTCACACTCAATATCCTGAGGGTTACCACTGACCAGAGACTGAACTGGACCAACCATATAAATACCGTGGCTATAAGAGCAGATCAGAGCCTGGGAATTCTGCGGCAAGCAACTCACCTCCTGACTCCCCAAAGACTGTCCACCTACAAGTCGCAAGTTAGGATTGTATGGAATACTCTCCACTAGCCTGGCTGAGTGCAGCTCCAACAGCACTCAAGAAGCTTGATGCCGTTCAGGACAAAGCCACCTGCTTGACTGACCCCCCTCCCCGCAACCAGATTAAACATTCACTCCCTCCACTAAGGAAGCACAGTTACAGCAGTGTGCACCATCTACAAAGAGGCACTGCAGTAACTTTTCTTTGACGGCCCCCTTCCAAACCCATTACCTCCATCATCTAGAAGAACCAGGGGCAGCAGGCACGTGGAAACACCACCAATTCCAAGTTCCTCTCCACCCTGACGTGGAACGTTATCACTGTTCCTTCATTGTTGTTGAGTCAAAATCATGGAACTCTCTCGCTAACAGCACTGGGGGTTTAGTTACATCGCATGCATTGCAGCGGTTCATGAAGACTTCTGACCACCACCTTCTCAAGAGTAATTAGGGATGGGCAATAAATGCTTGCCTTGCCCATGACGTCCATATCCCATCATCAAATTTAAAAAAAAAAGTGATTGTTATTCTTTTGATGTACTCATCAGTTGGCAAAATCAATCACTGTAACAAGATTCTACTGTGGAATATGAATGCACCAATAAATCTGTGTAGCCAACAGTACTCTGGGAATCCATCCCACAGATTGTAGAATTCAAAACAAACAGAATTGCTTCAATTAGAAGCCATTCTATTTCACCTAAATGTGGCATAATCGTGCCTTGTTTTCTTTCAGAGAATTATCCTTTCTACATATGCTAGTTTCAATTTCTTTTGAATGGAGAAGGCAATCAACAAGGAAATATCTTTCTAAGGCCAAATAAATCTGATGATTCCAGGGCTTGATCTCTGAAAGTGGAGTTACTTATTGGAACAATCGGTATTTGCTTTAAAAAGTTGACACCCGAAGAAGTGTTTCCCTATAACATTTTTGACACAGAAAATATATGTGGTATATAAAGACTGAAGAAAAGGAAACCAAGCATTTAACACACCTAACGAACTGGTGCCATGGTTTAACTGACTGGATTACCACACTCTGATTCAACTGTTTCTAAACTTTTTCCCTCAATATAATCTTGCTGTTTTAGCAAAGCATGAAGTTGAAACCTGTTAACACTCACTGCACAGAACAACTCTTTTTAAACCTAGTATGATATAAAGTATTCACTGGAACTTAAAAACTGCCAAAATCATTTGAGGAATCTCACCAGCGTACCACAGAGCAGAAGAAAGGAACTGCTGTAACAGGGGTGGCCATACCACAGCTCACAAGCCGCATGCGGCTCTTCAACACGTAGGCCGGGGTCTTCCAGCCCTGCCCGCTGCCAGGATCTTCTGGTCCCGCCGAAAGTCAATGAACTTTTGGCTGGCCCACCACATCCCTCACGGAGGGTCCCGCCATGGCAGGGCCGTAAAATCCCAGTCATAGAGTGCAGCTCCAATCTTGTGCTGCAAAACTAGTTAATCGCCCTTTGGATGCAGGTCTGATTGAAACAGGCAGCAACATTGGGAGGAGGGAGGGAAGAGGGAGGTTAACAAGATTAACAAGCTGGAGAAAATGGCCACTAAGTTTAAAACTATGTTACAAAATAGTTATTTCAACGCCATTCTGGCTGAATTGAGATTAAACATCTTATAATAATAGTAACTTGTTGGTGTTTCTCTTTTTATTGCCCCTGACAATATAAAAGAAAGGAGGAATGCAATTTTTATTATAAGTTTTCAGAGCGCCATTTTAAAACAAATACTTCCTTGCTTCACTGCTGCTTTTTGAGATTTAATATCAAACAAAAAAATTCTGTATTTAGTTTAAAGATGTGGCTTAATTGCAAGATGATTTCTTTTAAATCCATGGCGATCAGAAGTTACCAATGCATATTTTAAAAGGTTATTTTTAATTTTTTTTTTAGAAAAGGTATATTTTGAGGTTCTTTCAAGTTTACAGGGCTCACCTCACCAACCGTGAAACGTTTGGGGATTGAGAGTCTGAACAGAAATGGTCAAAACAACATCCTTTGTTGTTAAATACATCTCTACAATTTTTTCCAGAAAATGAAACCTGTCATCCTGGTCAGATCAATCTGACAATAGAATCTCTCATTCCATATGATCATGAATATTTAAAATATGAATTGTTACAACAATACTGAGTTCTATTCGTTTATGTGCCAGCACACAGGTGCAGTCACTGAGGTTAAACATATCTAAAGTGCTGCCGCATGACTCATGCGGCCCTATATAGAACCAATGGGTAGCTGTACAAAAGAAATCTCGCAATAGTGTTAGGACAAATAATTGATCTTCTTAACCCTCCTCCAAGTTACCAATTCGTCTAGCACTGCCATGAGATTTCTTTTGTAGCTTCCCCACGTAGGGCCGTGTGACCCTCTGTGGCCATTTCCTCCAGCTTCCAAACCTACTCTCTCACTGCTGACCCTCCAACTTGCGGCTCCTGTCTGGAAAGGGAGGAAACAGTTTAACACAGAACAGGAATCTACTTTATTGGGACAGAGATACTCTGATTCAAATTTGCTGTTCAGTAGGTGGCTACAGGCTTTTTTCAAGTAAAATTGAATCTTTTTTTAAACCTCTTGACTAATTTTCCACATTGGAAGAGCAAGGCTGCAAGAATCAGTTAAGCAGTGGGCATGTGCTAGCTCTGATGTGGGTCTGTGAAGCAGATCTATTTCACCACAATCTGCATAGAAATGTATGAAGGAAGCCTGGAAGATAAGAGTGGAACAAGGTGTGCCAAGGAAGCCTGGAAGGTTAGAGAGGAAAATGCTGAAGATTTAAGTGTTAATACTGTGTAAACTTGTGAACAAAAATGACATCGCCAAATTGTAAATGAAAGTTTGAAGATGAAAACAGAAATTTTAAGCCAGAATGGGAGGAAGATTTTGCATTCACCATTAAAGGCGGGAAACCTATGTGCCTTATCTGCAATGCATCACTCACACAATATAAAGCCAGTAACCTGAAACACCACTACAAAACGAATCACAAAATCTTTTTGTCTTAGCATCCTCCTAAATCAGAATTACGGGAAAACAATTTAACCATATTAAAATCATCCCTAAATAGCCAGCAGACTTTCAACGTTCAGTAAGGAAGCTGACACAACAATCGAAGCTAGCTTTATGGCATGGAATCTTACTTGTGCTAAATGTCCATACTCTGAATGAGAATTTGTCTGGAAGAATATTTCTGAAGTTGTTGCAGTTTTAGATCCAAAGAACACAAAACCTCTGAGAGAAATAACACAGGTTCCAATTTCATGCCACACTACGGCGAGGTGTATCTCCCAGATCAATGGTGATGTTGCAAGCAAGGCACAAAACGATCTGAAGTATTCGCTAGCATTCAGCTAAGCTCTTGATGAATCCACAGTCATACAAGCCAACCCACAACTGGCAATAATTGGCTGTTATGTTTCCTTGGGTGTAATTGTGAAAGAAAAAATGTTGAACTTAGTGGCACTAAAAGAAACAACTCATGGTGTTGACATAAGAAAAACGCACTTGACAAATGCCGATGTACCACTGGATAATCTCGTCACTGCTGCAACAGAAGGGGCACCTGCAATGGCGGAGAAACAAGTAGGCCTAATGGCACTCTTAAAAAGTGATCTAAAATTCTGGAGTTTCTCCCTATTCATTGCATCATTCATCATGAACATTGAGCAACCAGATACTGTAAGTATGAAAATGGTATGAAAACAGTTTTTGAAATTGTCAATTACATCCGCTCAAATAGGAGGATCTTCCGGTCAGCGAGCGGGGGCGTGGCCCACTCGCCAATGTGTAAAATGACGCGGGCTGATGTCAGGTGGAACTCCCGACGTCACCCCGCGTCATTTCCATTTTCAGGTCAGCGGGGGCGCAGCCAAATCAGCTGTGTGCCTGCCAACCTGTCAACGGCCTATTGAGGCCATTTAAAAAGTAATTGACATCATTAATGGACCTGCCCATCCAACCTTAAGGTTGGCAGGCAGACCAGGAGCCCTGGTGGGCTTAAGAAAAAGCATGAAACCTTATCCACAGGTGGGGATGAGGTTTCATGAGGGTTTTAAAATATTTAATAAAGGTTTCAGTAAAAGTGATGGACATGTCAGGGAAATTTTGCTATTGTTTCTTTAACATTTTTAAATTTGGAGCTGATCTCCCTGAGGCAGCACTTAGCCTCAGGGAGATCAGTGCGCTCTTTTGCGTGCATGCACTCCCGGCTGAGGGAATCCCTCCCCGCCTGCACAGGGAGCGCATAGCCCGCTCCTGTACTTCCCCCCCAACGGGGGGAGAATTTTTCCCCAACAGTACAAAAATGTTATTGAAGAGCTGGAGCTTAAAGACCTGACAATGTCTCTTTCTACTCTGCATTGTGAGGTGGTTATCAACCAGCAATGTCTTGAATAGATTTGTGGAATGGCTGGAGACTATCATTGCTTTTCTTGAAGAAAAGATCCTATCCACAGCTGGAAGATAATGAATGGATGCAGGATCTGATGTTTCTGACTGATATTATGCAGCATCTACAAACTCTCAACTTGGCACTCCAGGGCAAGGATAAGATTATTTCTGACCTTGCTCAGGCATTTTTCAGCTTCCAGAATAAAGTAATGCTTTTGCAAAGGGACATACTGTCAAGAGACTTCAACCACTTTCCCCATCTCAAAAGGAGGGTAAACACATTCCCTGATATTGTAATAAAAGATCACAAACTTGAAGAATACAGAGATAAATTATAAGAACTGCTTGATAATTTTCAAGCCAGGTTTGTTGACTTGCAGAATTTGAGATCCTACTTCTCCTTCTTGTAAGCCCAGTCATGGTTGATGTGGTCAACTGTGGTTGTCCGATTCTCAAACCTCTGGTTACGGAAACATCCGCTGTAGAAAAGGAACTATTGGACCTCCACAAGGATGAGGGTCTAAAGATGATGCATAATCATAATCTACAAACGAGTTCAGGAAGCAAGTGGCAGAAACAAAACATCCTCAACTCAAGAAGATGAGTGTGTAACTCATAATTTTGAGCACAACAAACAGCTGTGAATTGCTGTACTCCATAACCAAGTTTGTAAAGTTGAAACATTGAGCAGTCTCTACAGATCAATACTTAATGGAGCTCCTTCGTACAGCCCTGACAACATATCAGCTGGACTTCAAAGACTTGTGGCCAGGATGGAGACACACAAGGCCTACTCGAGCAGTAATTAGCCTGTGTAAAGTTTGTTCATGTCTTGCGGCTCTTGAACATCTGAAGATTATCGTATGCTGCTTTGGGTTCAGTAAGTTTTACCAACCCTGTGCTATAAACTATTTACCCTGGCATATTTAGTTAACCTTACCATCTCTTTACTCTATAAGCTTCCAATACAGTGATTACAGATCGAATTTTCATCTGGGACCGGAGGTGTGTTTCAGTGAGTATGACCACAATATATTTTTTAGAGGAAATCCAATTTTCCTCCACATTTCTGAGGCTGTGCCATTTTCTTCTGGCCTTTCTGCTGGTCAGGAATGCCTAGTGTGCAAAACGCACAACTGCCCCCATGGAGGTCAGGTTCCCAATTTTAAATGGGGCGATGAAAAACAGATTTCTTCCACACACCATTTTCATCTGGCAGTGTGGGGTTTTGGAAGCCCTTTAAAAGCACACCAAGTTTGAGAGTTTGTGAAGAAAATGGAAAGCCTACAGAGAAGTTGGGAACATTCTGAAAGGAAAGCATAAAATGTTTTGACACCTTCAAATGTCACTATTAGGTGCTATATTGTAATGTGGATGTGTTTTTAATGCAGTGACTCATTATAGAGGTCTATCCTTCCAAGTTAATTTGACCTTACAGTAACCAGCATTGTGTAATTGTAAATATGTATTACAGTGTTTTTCCAATGGCGAAAGTACCATAAGGTATTAAAAAATGCAAAAAAATGTCTCCTGCTGTCATGTTTTTGTGATCTGACTTAATTGGACTGGTAGATCTGGCTGTTTTTAAAAAAACCTGCTTCTGAAAGTAGAAAAAAATGGTCTGCACTTGTTCCCCCTTCTTTGAGTGATAGGCACTCTGCTTTGAAATGGAAATGGATTTCTGTTCTGTTGGTTGAGCTGGAAACTTTTGTTTTGACAGCTGTTCCATTATGAATGCTTCACTGAGCAGGTGGTCTTATTGATTAAAAAACTACTGAAACTTTTGTGATCCTATAATAACAGAATATGTACTTGATGTGGTATCTTGTTTGTTTACAAACCTAATGGGCACTTAAAGGATTACAAATTTTTTCCCCTTTGGTTTTTTGATCCAATATCAAGGATAGCAAGTATGAATTCAGGATTTTCTTAGATTATTAGAGATTTAATGGTTCTCCAATGATTTTAAAACAATTCTGATTGCATGGCTCCTGCGAGTTGTATATAGTGCATACTGAGTGAGTGGCTATGGACGATACATGGGGGTACAGAGGTGGCATGGGGAATGTGAGGTGACATGGGGTGGCATGGGGAGTATGAGATGGCATGGGGTAATCTGAAGGGGCAAAGGGTGGCATTAGGGAATACAAGGTACCATGGGGGTGGGTGGGGAGTGAGAAAGGTTAGTGGTGAGGTTTAGAGGCCTTTAAACAATGTTGGGAGTTGGGTTACTGTGTGGAGAACCGAGGAGCACCAACTAACCAGCCTGCTTCTGTACCCGCAAAATGCATTGCGCACCCAACCTGCGTGAAAAGATGAAAATCCCTCTTAAAGTCACACATCAGTCAGGTGTGCATTTTGCGAGCTGCTAAATTGCACAGATCAGGTTTTCCTAAGCCCAGACGAAAATTCAGCTTTACATGTCAACAAGTATTTCAAAGGCTGTAAATGCAAAAGTCACAATATAAATGCAATTCCATCTTTCTTGTATACTCAAGACACTAATGGCCATATCATGAAATATGCTACCTCATCAGCCACATTAAAACTCACTAATCTTGAAGGATTTACTTGCAGCCATGCTAATTCAAATGATTTTCCTGGAAACCTGAAGAAACTTCACAGCAAACTGGCTATCAGTTTACCCACATTTGATCTTGATAATTAGTGGCAGATCTCCAGAGGGTTTCCTTTTGATCCCCATTCTTTTATGCATCTGAGTTATTGAAAATATCAAATATTCATGTTACAATATGTTCCTAGCCAGAAACATTTCATCTTAACATCTGCTCATGTTACCGAACACTGCAATAGTAAAGCACTTCCTTTCTTTCCCTTGCAGCAATCTTTTTGCAGTATGCATCTGTAATCAGTAGCAGTCAACGTCGCAGTATCTCTTTCCAATGATTTAGAGATTATCATACCCTTCTCCCACTAAAACCAGCCATATCAACCATAATCAGAGTTTGCTGCTGATTATTAAAATTAGCCATTATGAAAGTTTATTCTCTAATATTGACAATATTATTGGACTCCATTGAACTCAAAGAATAATCTGAGAGCTAAGCAAAGCAAAGTGGTAAAGTGTTAGATCCAAAGGGTTAAGAGGTAGGCTAACATAAACACCAGCATGGACTGGTTGGGCCGATTGGTCTATTTATGTGCCATATATCCCATGTCCCATTTGGTCGTTTTCTAAGTGCCTTGCAGAGTAGTGTAAGCAACTACAGTCTTCCAAACTTTCCGATAATAGCAATAGTGGATAATCTTATTGTTGGGAGTTCTGGTTAAGCCAGTCTTTAATATTGTCCAGCTGCTTCCTTCGCTTTTGGCGTCTTGCACTTCCATTAATCTTTCTAGCGGCGATTAGGCATTCCAACCCTTCTGCAAGGATAACATGTCCGAAGAATTCTATTTATCTTCTTTTGATATTATTTAAAAGAACTCTCGTTCTTCCGCATGTCATTCTGTACTTCTTCCTTAGTTCTCTATCCAGCTTATCCTTAGATTCCTTCTCAGCCACGTTTCGAAGCTATTTATTTTCTTTCCTTCCTCTTTCCCAATGCTCCAAACCTTACATCCAGAATTCATTACTGACCAGACATAACACTTTAGTACACAAGAGTTTCATTTCAAGAATCAAGCTGTGTTTCTAAGAATGTTGTTTAATTTTGTAAAACAACTTTTGGCTTGTCAGTACTGTTTTCGACATCGGAAGTTACTGTGTTTCCCAGATAGCTGACTTCATTTACCTGCTCTAACTTACTTATTGGAATGTCTTTTTTCTTTGTCATTATCATGTTGTCATGTACGTTATCTTGCAGTTGAATGTTAGCCTGTATCCACCAATTTTCTTTACAACTGCACAGATTATATTTTGCAAGTCTTCTTCATTTTATTGCTGAAAGTACAGTCTCATCAGCACAGTGGGTATTGTTGATTACTCGCCCTCCTACCTTTATACCATCCATCCCTTCTGAGAATACGATCACTGTACAGAACAGTCCGGAAACAGTCCAATGACAGAACAAAGCCTTTTGATCACTTTCCAATCACCAAGTTCGTTCTCATTTCTACCATTGCTACCTGATTCCAATATATACTCCTGATGAATCGAAGATCTTTCCTGTTGACGTTGATGACTTCCAGCATTTTCATGAGATGATTGTGCTGGATTTTATCAAATGCTTAGGTAATTTTATGTAAATTTAAAATTAACCAATAGTGACCAGTGTGAGTGAGCCAATTTGCAGGCTGAATGTTGCAAAAATATTTAGAGCTACAAGTACTCACTCTTTAATTTGCTGATATATTTAAGCAACCCATCAATCATAATTAGGATTTGAACATTTCCACCCTCTTCCAAGAAAGATCAGAAATATTTTTAAACCATTGCTTTTTCTCAGCATCTGTTTATTTTCTTTTAAACTGCCCTTTTATGGTATCTATTCAGTTCTCCTCAAGATAACAGGGAAATTAATCTAGAATGTGAGACAGCTTTCAGCTTACAAACAGGCTGATATAGTGCAAGTCAACATGATCAATAGGGTAATGGACGAAACAAACAAAAGCAACAAAAACTGATTAAAATTTATTTCAGCAAGGTTTCGATTTTAGCATTTCAAAAACCTAATGGATTAAGGTTGTGATTTTTGTACAACAGTCCACATGGGAACTCAGCAAGAATGTTAGAAGTGAGATTTATGATCAGAAGCAGTGATGCAAATTGCAAACCTATTTAAAGAAATATAGTTTACTTTGGAAAATGATGTGATTGAAAAAATAAGTTACATTTTAGACCAAAACCTCCTAATGAGTCCTAATTATGCCACTCCTAATGAGTTAGACTTAATAGGGTTGTTGTTGGTGGTTTTATTGAGGACAATTAATTTCAACAAATTGGCTAGATTTCTCATAATAAACCAGATGTAATTAAACATTCATTCAAGTGGCAGTGTGCTGGAACTCAAATCCACAACCCAGTAAGACATAGGACAGGATTTTCAGGTCGTCAGGCGGGCACAGCAGACAGGCCCAGGAGCAGCTGCAAAACGGACCGCCGCCGGCAATCGGACCCCAACCGTGACTTCACTCTGGCTGCCGATTAACAGCCAGCCAGTGTGAAATGCGCGCAGAGGAGCTCAGCACTGCCGGGGGGGGGGGGGAACGGGGGACACTGTGAGTGTAGAAGTCTGCGCTTGCACGGGGGAGCACGCGCTGAAAGCTCCCTGAGTGCACAGAGCTGCCTCAGGGAGCTGAAGAATTGTGGACACAAAAATAAATATTTTAAAAGTGAGAGAAACATGTCCACACATGTGACTCAGTCACATGAAGATGGACATATTCAAAATGATGTTTAAAAGTTATTATTTTTTAATTACTTCTGGAAACCTCATCCTACCTGTGGCTGAGGTTTCATAAAAAATCCAAAGGCTGCTTGGATTCGCCCGCCTGCCAACCAGTTGGACGGGCAGCAAAAAATACAGATCAATTACCTGCTTAAGGGCCTTAACAGATCTCTTAGTTGTCGGTGGGCATGCTACCAACTTCCACGTGCACCTATGAACCGAAGGATCGCGTAAGTGTGCGATGACGTCGGGACGCTCGCCCGATGTCATCGCGCACGATTTTACACCTGATCAGGTCCGGCATGCACCCGTCTGTGGGATGTAAAATCCTGCCCATAGTTTCATGCCCAGGATGGCCAATGTTTTCTGACTTCAGCCATGCCAAAATAATTTTCAGAGGTCAGAGATTATTACCCCACAGAGAAGAAAAAGGAAAAATAATCAAATGAGGGGATAGCCTAGGCTATTCATTGCTATTTACTGAGTAGCAGAGAACATGCATTTCAATTACAAAAGCATAGAACCATAGGTTTGATGGCAGGAGTTTTTCGTTTCTAAGAGGGTTCATCAATCTTTGGGACAAGTTGCGGATTCACACACTAAGGTCTGGATTTTCGTTCCTGAGCGGGAGTCAGGAAATCTTCCAGCTCACTGTTCCCTCCGCGGGGAAGAACTCCCCTGATCTATGTTCCGGGATTGTGGGGGCAGATGTGGGATCGATTTGGGCGTGCTGCCCCGGGAAACAATAGAGATGCTGAGGCAGGCCCTGCATGCGAAACATGTCTCGGGCAGGTTATAAAAGATCAACCTGTAAACAGTTCCTGCTGTGAGGCAGGAAGTTCCCGGCAGAGCAGTTGGCCGTGGGAGGGGACATTCATCACAAGTCAGGTCAATACTAACTCTCATAGTTGTCCAACTGCTTGCTGACACTGGAAGAAATGGTCCATCATGGGCCCCCCATGGGAAAATATAGGGATTATTGCTGCTTATTCACCTTGTAATGAAAGAGCGCTCACTAGTAAGTTAAGACTGTCAAAGCTTCACAAGAATCAGACATGGAAGCATGTTGGCAGCATCAGCTGCTACCGACATTCAGATTAGCATAATGTCTTCAGGTTAATTGTTAGGCACTGCATGCAGAAACTTCACCCTTCCACATACCCTTTTTCCACCCATCTATCAGATTACAGACAGGCATTATTGCCTTGCTCATGGCTCTCGCAGCAGCAAACTGTCATTGCAGACTAGTGTGACTCAGAGGGAACAGGCCAGCAGGAGCCCTTGGGAGCGCAACGTGCCATGCTGGCATGACAGGAGCAGATGCCAGGCCATCCTGCATTCATATGCCACCCACACGCCTCCACTGCTGAAGGTTTCTGCATGAAAGTGGACATAGGTTATGTGCGGTGCCAAATGAAGATGCCTTATATGCCAATGTACTTTTCTCATGTCATGCCAGAATGTCACAGAGGAGGCCAGATGGTGACAGCATGCCTTGCAGTGACCAGGACCTCCAGATCCTAATGGAGGAGGTCCAGATAGGAGGGATGCAATATAACCTAGAGGATGGTTGAACCCACCTACTGTTACTAAACAGGGATGACAGGAGATTGCCTCCACCATGAGCACAGCAGGGGAACATGCATGATCGGGGATCCAAGTTCCATGATTTGCTATGCTCTGGCAAGGCAAATTGTTTCACAGAAAAACAGAGGTCCCTGTCCAAATACCCTTCATTATTCAGGTCCAAGCCTTGGTCACCTTGCAGCCATAATCTGTAATGGCTATCAGGTCACACATATTTATTTCTATCTGTGCTAACAATTCATCCATTTTGTCACAAATGCTGCGTGCATTCAGACAATGAGTATTTAACTCTGTCTTTTTACCATTTTACAATTTTCTTTGGCCTTATCTGCTGGTGCGCTCTTCAGTTCGTGCACTCTGTCCCTTCTAGCCACAGTCATTACCCAAATTGCTGCTCTGCTCTATTACCTTGTTGTTTCCCTTTAATTTATTACATCTTCCCCCACCACATGATCCCTTTCCCCCACTATTTACTTTGAAGCCCTCTCTACTGTCGTAGTTACACAATGCCAAAAGACTGGTCCCAGCAGGTTTAGGTGAAGACTGTCCCAAAGGTGCAGCTCTCACTTTCCCCAGTACTGGTCCCAGTGCCCCATGAATGTTAAGATATTGAATAATAGTTCACTTTGTAAATACACATACTTTGTGCAATGGATGTATTGGTCTGTCTTTGTACACTAATAGCTTCAATTAGCATGTTAACTGAAAGCAGAAAGTTCTTAACTTTGACACTGGAGACTTCAGCCAGAAGTCCATCACTCAGTGACAGCATGAGGATTAAGGGTGTGCTTATGAATGTTCAGTAGTGGAAGGCTGGTTCATATCCAGATGTTCACATAAGGTAATAGTCCACTAAGGGTTGTGATTGAGAAGGTCAGTGCAGCTTTTATTGTCCATCATAGGTGGTCTTGAGGGAGGAGCAATGATCTGACTTATTGATAAAATGCAATTCATCTGGTGTACTTCAACCATGAGTGCTTGACAGAAGGCAGTCAGACACACGTGAGTGTTACACAGTGACAGAAGTGGCTGCTCTGTTTGTCAGGTTGCAATGTATGTTTCAGAAGCATGTTTGTGTGGGATCTCCCATGTTGAACTGAAACTTTTGTCCTTCTACGTGGTAGATGCTGTGGGTCAACAAGGAGCCTAGGTGTTTTGCAGCACTACATTTTGTAGGTGTTACATGCTGCTGACACTGGGCGCCAGAGGTGGGTGGATAATGGCATAACCCTAAGCAATGTCCATTCGTTGCAGTTTTTCTGGCAGATACAATCATGTCTGCAGGTCCTGTACCTTAAGCTAAACTCTTGCCATAGTGGGCATGGTTTAGCTAGACACAAGGTGACATCTTCTCTATTTAGCAGTCTCAAATAGCAATTTATATGGGCCAGCTAGTGAAGGACATCTCAAGGTTAATCTGTGGACAATGTTGAACGCAAGGGTGGGGATGGTGCTGGATTCAGCCATGCTGATGACACTGACATTCAATGTATCCTGTTAGTATTCTCTCTAGTTGGGGATTTCCTTGAAGATGTGTGGCATCAGTGTAGAAGGTAATTATGTGGTTATTGCTCTCCAGGGTACTGGCGCATGAACTTGCTTTGAGATCATACAGACCGGCTAGATGAATCTCCTCTGTATAAAGAGTTACCTGGCGATAATCCCCATGCGTAAGGAATCGGTTATGCTTACATGGGCCTGTCCCTCAGGTTGTATCCCACTGCTGTCGTCCATCTCCATGTCATCTCCATTATCTTGGACATGGGGGTTCCTCCTCCTCAGGTATGTTAGCTCTCTCACAAGGTCTGACCCTAAATGTGAAGGCCCCTCTGCTGTGTCACATTGTGGAGCATACAGCAAATGACGACTATCCTGAGACCCTTCCAGGCAAAACTGGAATGCTCCTCCAAAGTGGTAGACATATCTGAACTGCATCTTCAGAATTCCAATAGCTACCTCAGTGATGTTCTTGGTCTGCACATAGCTGCTATCTTATTACCATCCACAGCAGCCTCAAGAGGGTCAATAGCCACATCTGTAAAGGGCACCCCTTGTTACCCAAAAGCCAGTCATGGACCTGTGGTGTGGACTGGAGTAGCTGAGGCAGCCATGAATTCCTCAGGATGAATGCATCGTGGCAGCTTCCTGGAAAACATGCACATACGTGCAGGAACACTTAGTTGTGGTCACACACCACTTGGACATTCAGTGAGTGGAAATATTTCCTGTTCACAAGGCTAACTGGCTGATGAATTGGTGCACTTATAGCCATGTGTGTACAGTCTACCGTTCCATAAGCTTGCGTGAAGCCAGATATGTTGGCGAAGCCCCTGGCCCGCTGTGGCTGCGACACCATATCCATTAGAAAGTTGACGTGATCCTCGGTCCAAGCAAAGAGCACATCTGTGATGGCTGTTATGCATCGGTAGGCAGCTGATTGGGAAATGCCATAGATGTCTGTGGCAGACGCCTGGAAGGAGCCAGCCACATAAAAAATGAGGGACAGTGCAAATGGTAGGGCATGGAGATCAGTTATCTGTGGCACCGGAAATTGCTGCACCATGGCACGTATCTCTGCAAGCATTTCATTAGAGACTGCAGCCTTTGCCTGCACTGGGTCTCGGTCATGTAAAGATAGGACCTTCTGATATGGTACATCCTTACCTTGGGGTAATATCCAATGTTCCTCCTCTTCTCCCTGTTGCAGTCCATATTGGTTCTGCCAACTGCTTACTGTATCCCCTGGTTCTGATTGCACATTGCTCCCGCTGCCATGCCTCTATGGCTTACATGTGGGATGCTGCCATGTTCATATTTTCAAATTGATTTCTTTTCTACTAATCTTCTTTCAGTGGGCCTGGCACTCTATCCTGCTTCCAACCTGGCTGCCTAGCTCAGTACAGCAACAACACTGGCATCTACCTGGCAATGTTGAAAGTTGCCCAGGTATGTCCTGTACACAAAAGGCAGCACAAATCCAACCTGGCCAATTACCGCCCCATCAGTCTACTCTCATCAACAAAGTGATGGAAGGTGTCGTCAACAGGAATATCAAGTGACAATTACACAGGAATAACCTGCTCACTGACGCTCAGTTTGGGTTCCGCAAGGGGCACTCAGCTCCTGACCTCATTACAGCCTTAATCCAAACATGGACAAAAGAGCAGAACTCAAGAGGTGAAGTGAGAGTGACTGCCCTTGACAGCATATTTAACAGAGGGCGGCATCAAGGAGCGCGAACAAAACTGAAATCAATGGGAATCAGGTGGAAAACTCTCCACTGGTTGGAGTCATACCTAGTACAAAGGAACAAAGTTGTGGTGTTGGAGGTCAATCATCTCAGCCCCAGGACATTGCTGCAGGGGTGCCTCAGGGTAGTGTCCTAGGCCCAATCATCTTCAGTTGCTTCATCAATGGCCTTCATTCCATTACAAGGTCACAAATGGGATGTTCACAGATGATTACACAATGTTCAGCACTATCCATGGCTCTTCAGATACTGAAGCATTCTGTGTCCAGCAAGACCTGGATAATATTCATCTTTGGGCTGATAAGTGGCAAGTAACATTCACCCCACACAAGTGCCAGGCAATGGCCATCTCTAATAAGCGAGAATCTAACCATCTCCCCCTAACAATGAATGGCATTGCCATCACTGAATCTCCCTGGGGGCTTACCATTGGCCAGAAATTGAACTGGACCAACCATATAAATACTGTGGTTACAAAAGCAGGGCAGAGGCTGGGAGTTATGCAGTGAGTAACTCATCTCCTGACTCCCAAAGCCTGTGCACCATCTACAAGACATAAGTCAGGAGTGTGATGGAATACTCTCCGTTTATCTGGATCAGTGCAGCTCCAACAACACTCAAGAAACTCAACACCATCCAGGACAAAGCAGCCTGCTTGCTTGGCACCAGATTCACCACCTTCAACATTCACTCCGTCCACCCCCATCACACAGTGGCAGCAGCATGTACCATCTACAGGATGCACTGCAGCAACTCACCAAGGCTCCTTCGACAGCACCCGCAACCTCTGCCACCTAGATAGACAAGGGGAGCAGATGCTTGGGAACACTGAGGGTAATGCTTTGGGGCCCAGGTTGAAATCCCATCACAGCAGATGGTGGAAGTGAATTCAATAAAAATCTACAATAAAAGTTTAATGATGACCATGAAACCATTGTCGACTGTCGTAAAAAACCATTTGGTTCACTAATGTCCTTTAGAGAAGGAAACCTGCCATCCTCACCTGGTCTGGCCTACATGTGACTCCAGATCTGCAGTAATCTGTCTGACTCTTAACCGCCCTCTGAAATGGCCGAGAAAGGCACTCAGTTGTATCAAATCACTAAAAAGTCAATAAAAAGGAATGAGACCAGACAGACCGCCCAGCAATGACCAAGGCAACACCAACCCCAGCCCTGTCGACCCTGCAAGGTCCTCCTTAGTAACATCTGGGAGCTTGTGCCAAAATTGGGAGAGCTGTCTCACAGACTAGTCAAGCAACAGCTTGATATGGTCATACTCATGGAATCATACCTTATAGATCATGTCGCAGACATCATCATCGCTATCCCTGGGTATGTCTTGTCGCACCGGCAAGACAGAACCAGAAGAGGTGGCATTGTGATATACAATAGGGAGGGAGTTACCCTGCAAGCCCTCAACATCGACTATGGTCCCCATGAAGTCTCATGGCTTCAGGTCAAATATAGGTAAGGAAATCTTCTGCTGATTAACATGGGCAAGGAAACCTCCTGCTGATTACCACATACAGTGCTCCCCGCACCCCCTGTCTCAACTGATGAATCAGTGCTCCTCCACACTGAACACCACTTGGAGGAAGCACCAAGGGTGGCAAGGGTGCAGAATGTTGTCTGGGTGGGGGACTTCAATGTCCATCACCAAGACTGGCTCAATAGTACCACTACTGATTGAGCTGGCCAAGTCCAAAATGGCATAGCTGCTAGACTGGGTCTGCGGCAGGTGGTGAGGGAACCAACAAGAGGGAAAAACAAACCTGCCCTCATCCTCACCAACATGCCTGCTGCAGATGCATCTGTTCATGACAGTATAGGAGTGACCACTGCACAGCCCTTGTGGAGGGGAAGTCCCGTCTTCACACTGAGGATACCTTCCATTGTGTTGTGTGGCACTACCACCGTGCTAAATGGGACAGGCTTCAAACAGATCTAGGAACTCAAGACAGGGCATCCATGAGGCGCAGCGGGCCTTCAGAAGTAGCAGATTTGTATACAACCACAACCTGTAGTTCATGGCCCCTCATAGCCCCATACTACCATTACCACCAAGCCAGGGGATCAATCCGGGTTCAATGAAGAGTGTAGGAGGGCATGCCAGGAGTAGCACCAGACATACCTAAAAACGAGGTGTCAACCTGGTGAGCCTACAAGACAGGACCACTTGCCAAAAAGCATTAGCAGCAAGTAATAGACAGAGCTAAGTGATCCCACAACCAATGGATCAGGTCTAAGTTCTGCAGTCCTGCCACATCCAGTCGTGAATAGTGCTGGACAATTAAACAACTTACTGGAAGAGGCGGCTCCACAAATATCCCCCATTCTCAACGATCGAGGAGCCCAGCATATCAGTGCAAAAGATAAGGCTTGAAGCATTCGCACCAATCTTCAGCCGAAAGTGCCGAATGCATGATCCATCTTGGCCTCCTCTGGAGGTCCCCAGTATCACAGATGCCAGTCTTCAACCAATTCAATTCACTCCACATGATATCAAGCAACGGCTGAAGGGACTGGATACTGCAAAGGCTATGGGCCCTGACAATATTCCAGTAATCATACCGAAAACTTGTGCTACAGAACTTGCCAGGCCCTAGCTAAGCTGTTCCAGTATGGCTACAACACTGGCATCTAGCCGGCAATGTAGAAAATTGCCAAATATGTCCTGTACAAAAAAAGGACAAATCCAGCCTGGCTAATTACTGCCCCATCAGTCCACTTTAAACCATCAGTAAAGTAATGGAAGAGTTCATCAACAGTGCTATCAAGTGGCACTTGTTGGCAATAACCTGCTCACTGATGCTCAGTTTGGGATCCACCCAGGTCCCTCAACTTCTAACCTCATTACAGCCTTGGTTCAAACATGGACAAATGGGCTGAACTCAAGAAGTGAGGTGAGAATGACTGCCCTTGATATCAAGGCAGCATTTGACCGAGTGTGGCATCAAGGAGATCTAGCAAAACTAGAGTCAATGGGAAGTGGAAGAAAATCTCTCCGCTGGTTGGAGTCATACCTAGCACAAAGGAAGATGGATGTGGTTGCTGGAGGCCAATCATATAAATTCCAGGACATCACTGCAAGTTCCTCAGGTTAGTGTCCTCAGCCCAACCATCTTCAGCTGCTTCATCAGTGACCTTCCTTCCATCATAAAGTCAGAAGTGGGGATGTTTGCTGATGATCGTACAATATTCAGCACCATTTGCAGCTCCTCAGAAACTGAAGCAGTCCATGTCCAAATGCAGCAAGAACTGGACAATATCCAGGCTTGGGCTGACAAGTGGAAAGTAACATTTGCGCCACACAAGTGTCAGGCAATGACCATATCCAACAATAAAGAATCTAACCATCACTCCATGACATTCAATGGCATTACCATCGCTGATTCCCCCATTAGCAACATCCTGGGGGGTTACCATTAATCAGAAACCAAACTACACTAGCCATATAAATACTGTGGCTACAAGAGCAAGTCAGGTGCTAGGAATCCTGCAACGAGTAACTCACCTCCTGATTCTCCAAAGTCTGTCCAGTTTCCACAAAGCACAAGCCAGGAGTGTGATGGAATACTCTCCACTTGCCTGGATGAGTGCAGCTCCAACAACATCCAAGAAGCTTGACACTATCCAGGGCAAAGCAGCCCGCTTGATGGGCACCCCTCCCACAAACATTCACTATCTCCATGACCGACAAACAGTGGCAACAGTGTGTACCATCTCGAAGATGCACTACAGAAACTCACCAAGACTCCTTAGGCAACACCGTCCAAACCCATGACTGCTATCATTTAGAAGGACAAGGGCAGCAGATAGATGGGAACACCACCAACTGGACATTCCTCTCCAAGCCACTCACTATCCTGGCTTGGAAATATATCGTCATTCCTTCACCGTCACTGGATCAAAATCCTAGAACTCCTTCCCTAACAGCACCGTGGATGTGCTTACATTAGAGGGGCTGTAGCGGTTCAAAAAGGCAGCTCACCACAACCTTCACGAGCAATTAGGAATGGGCAATAAATGCTGGCATGGCCAGCGAAGCCCACATCCCGTAAATGAGTAAAATCAGTCAATGTAAAACTGTTATTTAGAGGAATATTCAGGCACTGGAACATTGGACTAAGTAACGTATTGGTAAAGCAAATATTTATGTATTTTAGGACATGTTGGCTCCAAAGCTTATTTGCATACTGCCTGCATTTTCATCACTACAGGTGCCATTTCAGGTTCAAATTGACACCTACGTTGCACATGCACACTTCAGATACAGGCCACGTCAGATGTCCTTTTGCATAGGTCGTCAGCATGGATGCAGGGACCATGTGCTGGAAATGTGCACAGTAGGCAGAGTGTTACCTTAGTCACTAGCTATACAGCGAGCAGTGGAGGATGAGAAGGAAGAGGAGGAGGAGAAGGAGAAAGGGAGGAGATGACCAACACATCTATTTTCCAGCCAGGCTGTCCGTGGTTTGCTCTTTCAATCACTGTGGTACCGGTGAATGCAACACCAATTCCCCATTCACCAAAGGTCCCACATCTTACCTTCTCTCTCATAACAGCATCCTCTTGGCCACAATGTTGAAGCAAAAACCACCATAAAACAAACCAACATGTAAGCTTTTCTTTCCTTCTTCCCCCTTTTCTTCTCTTTTTTTCTCCCTTTTCTTCTCTCTTTTTCTTCTTTTTCTTGTTATTTTTCAAATATATATGTATACTCTGCTTTTGGTCAGTTCTTAACATTCTTCAGGTGGGTGAGCTCTGGTTCAAAAATATTTAATCTTTTATTTGTAATGGTTAACCTATGGGGACCATATGCTTTGATACTTTTTAAAATCATAATGTCCACTAATATTAAGGCCTCACAGGGTGGTTGTCCAACCCATCTTATTGCCTGGGAGGTGAACGGTCTAAACCACCCAATTAAAAGAAATAAAGTTCTCTCCCATCTACATCAGTTGAAAGTGGACACTGCCTTCCTGCAGGAACTCACTTACATACATCTCATCATTTTCGAATACGGAAGGATTGGGCTGGGCAGATGTTTCATTCCAATTTTCATAGTAAAGCAAGAGGAGCGACAATTCTAATCCACATAGGCATTCCCTTTTTCACTCTCAGGTTATAGCTGATCCTAATGGCTGCTATGTTATAGTACAAGCAGACTTTAAAACTATCCATTGATTCTTGCTAATGTATATGCACCCAACTGGGATGATCACCGTTTTATTTCAAACTTTTTTATTTTCCATACCTGATTTAGACTCATATCGTTTACTTCTTGGAGGGGACTTTAACTGTGTTGTTAACCCAAATTTAGATCGCTTATCTACAAAATCTGTTCCAATGTCAAAATCAGCCTCAGCCTTCAGGTCTTTTTTGGAAAGACTCATGGCGTTTTCTATACCCACCAGCAAGAAAATACTCCTTTTTCTCTCCGTTCACCACACTTTCTTGTGTATTGATTAGTTTTCCTTGACAAGAGGCTGTTCCTGTTTATTCAATCATATGCATACAATAGTTTTGTGATCTCTGATCATGCCACCTTAGCTTTAGCAATACAATTCCATGACCAATCCGTTTTCTTGTCCGCCTCATCTTAATTCTCTTCTTCTGGAGGATGCAGATTTTACTAAATTAATTTCTTCACAAATAGATACATTTTTATAGAATTTAATACTACTCCAGATATTTCATTTGCTACTACTTCAGGTATTTCCTTTGCTACTGTTTGGGAGAGTATGAAGGCTTACCTACGTGGACAAATAATGTCATATACTGCTCAGCTTAAACGCAATTCCACAAATTGTCCCAATTGATTGACCATATTCTCTAAGTGGACCAGCAGTATGCTATTGCATCTATCCCAGTATTATACAAACAGCGTCTGGCTTTCCAGATTGAATTTGATCTTCTTTCTACTAAACAAACAGAAACACTTATACTTAGATCATGTGGTACATTTTATGAGCATGGTGAAAGAACCAGTAGACTTCTGGCTCACCAGCTTCGTCAGTCTGCTTTCTCTCAACTTACCAACAGGGTCAACCATCACTGATCACCAGGAGATCAATGATCAATTTAAACTTTTTTATTTCACTCTTTATACTTCAGACTCCTTTTCAGATCCTGGTTTATTTCACAATTTTTTTTGATAATATTGACATTTGAACTTTAACATCTGACTCTATGAATGCGTAAGACTACCTCTCTCCCAAGAAGAAATAATAAAGGCAATTAAATCCATCTAAAGTAATAAGGCACCAGGACCTGAAAGATTTCCAATAGTATTTTCTAAAATATTCTTATCACAACTTTTTCCATTATAATTGTCTCTGTCTTCGGAATGCATCTCTCTAAAATGCTCCTTCCCCATGAGGCATCTTTGTCTATTCTTTTAAAGAGGGATAAGATTCCGCTGCATTGCAGTTCATACTGGCTTATTTTCCTTTTAAATGTGGATGTCAAGATACCAGGTAAAGAGGCTCCGCTGAAGGACTTTATGTAGCTTGGCAACCTTCCCTAGATTATTTTGAGGAACTACAGCTCTCTACTTTCATGTAACTGACCCTAATTAGGCTCTATATATTATATCATGAGAAACTATGTCTGCCCTATGATTGTTGTTGATTACTTCTCGTTCCCTTTCCCCTTTCTTTCTCTTTCTCTTCCAAATGTATGTTTATTAAATTATTGCGGTATTGTAAGCTATTTTCTGTACTGTTACTCATTAGTGATTGTTAAGACTCAAGGAACAGAAATGTTTAAAAAATTAGAAAAACAAACTAACATTCCACACCAACTTTCTCAATCAAACCAACCAATATTCCATACAAAATTCAACTATTTATCTTTGTGTATTTCCTTAGTGCCTGATTTAAGAGTGCCTTTGCATGTCCTAGTGCTCCTATGCAGTGTTACCCCAGTGGCTTCAGCATGGCTAATGAAAGGCTACTGAATTTCACTGGGGAGACTTCAGGTAACCACCTTGAATAGTTCTGGCCCTCGAGTTATGAATTGCACCACCTCGGAAGGGGAGGCAGCAGTCTGAACTGGCTGGCTGATAGGCAACACCAAGTGCCCTGGTTGAGTGGTAGTGGTGGGAAGGTAAATGCTGTCCTGTTAAGATCATAAGAAACAGGAGTAGGAATAGGCCATTCAGCCCATTGAGCCTGCTTCGCCATTCAATAAGCTCATGGCTGATCTGATTGTGGCCTTTGCTCCACTTTCCTGACTGCCACCGATCCTTTACTCCCCTGTAGATTAAAAGTTTGTCCAGCTCATCCTTGAATATAATCAATGATACAGCCTGCACTGCTCTCTGTGGAAGAGAATTCCAAAGATTGATGACTCCCTGAGAGCAGAAATTCCTCCTGATTGCTAAACGGGAGACCCCTTATTTCTAAACTGTGCCCGAGTTCTAAATTCTCCCAAAAAGGGAATACATCCTCTCAGCATCAACCCTGTCAAGCCCCCTCAGATAATATGCTTCGATGAGATCACCTCGCATTGTCCTAAACTCTAGTGAGTATAGGCCTAACCTGCTCAACCTTTCCTCATAAGGCAACTTCTTCACCCCAAGAATCAGCCTCATGATCGTTCTCTGAACTGCTTCCAATGCAAGTACATCTCTCCTTAAGTAACGAGGCCAAAATTGTACACAGTACTCTAGGTGTGGTCTCAAGAATGCGCTGTGCCATAGTAGCGAGACTTCTTACTTTTATTCTCCACCCTTGTTGGAATAAAGGCCAACACCCCATTTGCCTTCCTAATTACATGCTGCATCTGCATGTTATTTTTTTGTGATTCATGCACAAGGACACCCAGATTACTCAGTACTGCAGCATTCTGCAGTCTCTCTCCTCTTAAATAGTATTCTGCTTTTCTATTCTTCCTGTCAAAGTAGACATTTTCCCACATTATACTCCACCAGCCAAAATTTTTCCCACTCACCTAACCTATTTATATCCCTTTGCAGACTCTTTGTATCCCCTTCACAGCTTGCTTTCTTACCTATCTGCACCATCAGGAAATTGGCTACAATACTGTCAGACCCTTCATCTAAGTTATTAATATTGTTGGGTTCCTGGAAAATGAAAATAAATCAAGAACTTTATTCTTATTATTTTTTAAAAAATGGATTTCTTGTTGAACCTAAAAGATGGCTGCCAAAAGTCACCTGACCATAGGGTTGACCCTTTTTCTAGAAGCTACCCCCAGGGGTTACAAGAACAAAATAATTATTTTCTCAGTCGGTCGTATCTCACACTGCATTATACAGACCCTTGTAATCACAAAAACCAGGGGACTTGCACATTGAATTTCATTATGCCTGCAGAGTTGCTAACAGACTCATATTACTGTCAAAGCCCATTTCAAGAGGGATTTGTATCTGATAAGCTCACCTTGGTAGCAGAGTCAGTGGGTCTACCTGGACAATGGTTTCCTGACACCAGATCCTCAATATGGATGGTAGTTCTTTCAACAACAACTGGGATATTACCTGTCCTGAAATCAAGGCCAGTTCCAGGCACTGGATAAATTTCTCTTTTGGAAGTTAGTGTGGAGAAAGAAGGTCACATGACTTGAGTGACCATTTTGAAATCTGAGAAATCCTCAGGCTGCTGTCTTGACATCAACTAGAAAGGACTTCTCAGCCTGGTTGAACAAGCAATCAGTTACCACCTCTCAACTCCACGAAGCCTGCTTGATTTTACAAGTCTCTGATCAACACCTGCCAAGCAGTCGAAGCACAGAAAGCCCATCGTGTTGCAGCATCATTTGTTTCAAGGATTTTCAAGTTGTTATCTCCAACCTGAAACTCATCGGAACTGAACCCCGCCATGGAGGAAATACTCTCTGGACTTTGACTTCTCAGACTCTGGAAATCATGTTCATTTCTGCGGTTTTTGTACAGGGCTTCCTAAATTAAAGTGATGGTTGTGTTCCTGAAAATCACCACTTTAAGTGAAACCCCTTTAAGTGAAGCATGGTTTCCATAGGAATCAATATTAATGTCAGATTTAGGTTCCTGAGGACAATTTTTGCTTGGAAAAATCAAAGTAAAAATTGAAACACTGTACTATATATGTGTAGCGCTGTGCATTCCTAGCTGAAATAACTTGCAACATAAAAGAAATCACTGAATATAACAGATACTGTATAATTTTAAACACAAGTATTGTACAGTGCCCCTGTACCCCTGTACAACAAAGAATTTGTTTAAAAACAGAAGTCCACAGCAGTTCCTCTGGTACATGCTGTACAAACAGCAGAGAAATTTGAAAAATAAGGTTTACAGTGCAGTACTGCACAGTACAGTGGAGAATTCTTTCAAAAAACAAAGTCCGCAGAGTTCCTCAACTAGTACAAGGTACAGTAAAAGTTTAAAAATTAAGTTTAGTACAGGGGGTATCTGAAAATGCAGCAAAAATGTTCCTTGAATCTATAGTGAGGACAAAATGGTGCCAACACCATCACAAGCTAGATTCTACTCTCAGAATCACTGGGCCTGGTCACGTGATGACTTCATTACATTGGGGTGTGATGACATCATCACGCTGGGGGTCAGTGGCATCATCACGCCAGGCGCGTGATGATATCATCACAACAGGTGCATTCTGACATTATCACACTGCTCACACTCATTAAAACAGGGAACACCACTTTAAATGAAACCCAGACATAATAAATAAAGCCCTTTAAAACGAAACCACTTTAAAAGGCGGCACTTAAAACGGGGGCTCCCTGTACTGTAAAACTCCTTTTCTCTATCTCCCCTGTACTGTTTGTTTGTGTGTGTGTCTGTGTGTGTGTGTATGTGTGTGTGAGAGAGAGAGAGAGAAAGAGATTGGGAAACCATGCCCCCGCATGCTTTAAAAAATATTCAAAATACCTTCTGCTTATGCACAGGTGGTAAGAAGAAATCAGTGCAGTTTGCCTATCTCTCTCCTGTCCGTAACAATATAGATGTCAAATAGTTGGAGCCACACCCTGTAGCACTCCATTTGTTACAGTTTGTCAACCTGAAAATGATCCATTTAACCTGACTCTCTGTTTCATGTTAATTAGCCAATTCTCTATCCAAGTTAATATATCACGCCCAACACTACGAACTCTTATCTTGTGCTTTTATGTGCGGCACCTTATCGACAAGTGCCTTTTGCAAATCCAAATACATTACACCTAATCGTACCCCTTAATCCACCCTGACTGTCACATTTTCAGAAAACTCTAATAAGTTTGTCAAAAACAATTTCCCTTTCACAAAACGATGTTGACTCTGTCAGATTGTTTTATGATTTTCAAGATATCCTGCTGCTATCTCCTTAATATTGGATTCTAGCATTTTGCCAATGACAGATGTTAGGCTAACTGGCCTATGGTTTCCTGCTTTCTGTCTCCCTCCTTTTTTGAATAGAGGTGTTACATTTGCAGTTTTCTAATCCACCGGGACCTCTCCAGGATCTAGGGAATTTTGGAAGATTACAACTAATGCATCTACTATTTCTGCAGTCACTTTTTTAATGCCCTAGGATGCATGCCATCAAGATAATGCCATCCAGGGGACTTGTCAGCCTTTAGTTGCATTAAGTTCCTCTCTCCATTTTGCCCCCTGTTTTTCTACTATTCTTAGGATACTTTTTGAGTCTTCTACTCTGAAGACAGATCTCAAAGTCTTTGCCATTTCCTTGTTTCCTATTATTAATTTTTAATTTTAATTATTAAGGGATCAATGCTCACTTTAACTACTTTCCTTTTAATATACTTATGGAAGCTTTTACAAGTCTGTTTTTATTTTTCTTTCTAGTTTTCTCTCAAACTCCTACTTCTCCCTCTATTAATTTTCTTACCCATCCTTTGTTGGTTTCAAAAATGTTCCCAATCTTCTGGGCTATCACTAATGTTTGTGGCATTTTATCCCTTCTCTTTCAATTTGATTATATCCTTAGCTTCCTTAGTTAACTATGTACCCTTCTCGTAGAGTCTTTTTTTCCCAAAGGAATTAATCTTTGTTGAGAATTATGAAATATCTCCTTAAATGTCTGCCACTGCTTCTCTATTGTCTTATCTTTTAATCTATTTTCTCAGTTTATTTGAGCCAACTTGGTCTCCATACCCTTGCAACTGCCTTTATTTAAGTTTAAGACTCCAGCTTCATACCTACATTCATCAGCCTCAAATTAAATGTAAAATTTTTATCACATTACGATCACCCTTACCAAGAGGATCCTTTACTATGAGGCCATTAATTAATCCTGTCTCGTTACACATTACCAGGTCTAAAACACTCTGTTCCTGGTTGATTCTAGAATATATTGTTCTCATAAACCATACTTAGAAGAGACAACAGGTTTGTGCTCCACAGCACCACTACCGCTCCAGGGTGGCATATAAATACAGTGGCTACAAGAGCAGGTCAGAGGCTAGGAATCGTATGACGAGTAACTCACCTCCTGACTCTCCAAAGCCTGTCCACCATCTACAAGGCACATGTCAGGAGTGTGATGGAATACTCCCCACTTGTCTGGATGAGTGCAGCTCCCATAAAACTCGAGAACCTGAACACCATCCAGGACAAAGCAGCCCACTTGATTGGCACCAAATCCACAAACATTCACTTCCTCCACCACCAACGCACGTAGCAGCAGTATGTACAATCTACAAGATGTACTGCAGGAATTCACCAAGGGTCCTTCAACAGCACCTTCCAAACCCACGACTACTACCACCTAGAAGGACAAGGGCACAAGATAGATGGGAACACCACCACCTAGAACTTCCCGTCCAAGTCACTCACCATCCTGACTTGGAAATATACTGTCGTTCCTTCACTGTCGCTGGGTCAAAATCCTGGAACTCCCTTCCTAACAGCATTATGGGTGTGCCTACACCACATCGACTGCAGCGGTTCAAGAAGGCAGCTCACCACCACCTTCTCAAGGGCAACTAGGGATGGGCAATAAATGCTGGCCCAACCAGCGAAGCCCACATCCCATGAATGAATAAAAAGAAGAATCAGGCTCTTCTTCCTCCACCAGTGCCTGGCTACATTTCAGTTCTTCCATATTTGAAAGGAGAAAGGCACAAGTGCAGAATTGTGGTAAGGGGAGCTGGGGGGCTTTGGACACAAGAGCTGCATGCCTATACTATCTGCAGCTTTTATATGAGAAAAGATTGTGAGATGGAGCAAAGTGGGATGTGAAAGAGAGGATTAGGTATGAGCATACTGCCATCTTCGACACAATTAGCCCTGCCACTGGCGACAGCTTCAATCATGGCCACTCCAATGAGATAAGGGTTTGCAACCATCCCTATCTTCATGTTAGCTGCTGCTGCCTGTGTTTATTTGACATCTTGTCCTACAAGAGAGGGACAAGTGTCAGTGACTGTGGTACAATACATAAGGGTGATGTACCTATCATGGTTGAATAGCTCACACTGTGTTGTGAGATGCGAGCATTAGGCTTGCAGCAGTGCTTGGTGTGTGAGGGAGAGATAAAGCTATAAATGTGCGGCAATGTCACAGATGATAGAGATTGTTGGTAGGTGAGAGAAGGGGCAGTGGTGAATGGAGCAGTGAGTGAGGCTAGTCTTTCATACATAAGAATACGGGATTTGAAGATGCATCCAATGACTTGACTACTCATGCAAAGTCAATGAACTTCTTGCAGCACTGTATCCAGTTCCTCAAGGCTACGCTTCTGATACTGACTGTGACAGGTACCTGCTCCCACAGTCTTCGCAGTGTCTGTCTGGTGGGCTTCCTGGTTCCACATGGACATAGCACCTCTCTCCTCCCGTACATCTTCTGCCTCAATCCCTCAAGGGATGTGTCATAGAGCCTCAGTGTGGGCTCTCTGCCTCTTGCATCATTTTTCAGTATTTTCCTGTTCAGACATTTGCTGCCAGTCAATTCCAGCAATTGCTGCAGCTACAATGCACTTCCCCCTTAAGTGATGCAGGCTGGTTTTAAGTAGGACAGGTTAGCTTTAAGTAATGCTACCCTCTCACGAGTTTATGTCCGCTGCTCAGGCATGCAGCAAAGTTTGCTTGCTGCCTGCATTGGATGCAACGGGCACAAAGAAATCACATATTACGATCCCCTCATTTATGTTTGGGCCTTATCGAACTTTGTGGCTGTTATCTTCACAGGGTTCAAGATACACCAAAGAGCATTAAGAAAGTTCAATTATCGGTACAGAATCTGGGGCTCTGAGTTTTGAAATGTGGCTCATATTATAAAGTTTGAGAAAGTCAGTGATCCAATCTTTAAGGTAACAAGGGGAATACAGAAAATAGATATCAACAGGTTACATATTTAAATTAAAATGTACAATTTAAGAACAAAGTTAACAAGCCTGAATTGAGATGTAAATTACCAATATTCCTCCTCCACCAAAAATAGTAGCTGATAAATGCAAAGGATCCCAAGTTAAATAATATATTGAAAAGACGAATCAATAATCTGTTTAGCAGGATGTAAAGATAAAGGTTAACATAGACATTCAAATTGGAACACACTGATTCCTGTGCTTTATGATCATTCTGTGCTTTGGAATTAGTCAGGGTAAAATGTTAGGGTTTTAAATTGGGATTAATATTCTGGAGTTTTGTTCATTACCTTCACGAGTTTGGCTAAATTTCCAAAGCGTTATGGCACTTCAGATTCTACTTGTAGATGGATGCTCCCCTCAAGGCCAATTTGGATATTGTATATGACAGGACAAATTGTACAGGGAAGGATTGAAGCTAATGGTTTGATTCACCTTCTCTTTGTCCATACAGGGGATCAAATTTGCTTCGGAGACAATTCTGGCAAATAATCACAGCCACACATGTCATAGTGACTTCTAGTTCTGTAAAGGTCTGTGGGGTCAGTGGGAGACCAGCTAAAATTCATGGAGCAGCCAGGTGAAATTGCCACTTTGTACACTTCTATGGCATCTATATGTGCCCAGAAGGTGGTTATTCAGGCAACTCCCCCAACTGCACTGCTCACTAACTCACCCAAACATAATCCCCAGAGAAAGATTTATTTTCTTCAGGAATTGAGGCCCCTTCCCTAATCTAGTGGTTTCAACCTCACACCAGCAGAATAAATCAAGCCCTCAGTGAAAAAAGGAATTCCAGTACCACTAAATTCCAACAGTCATGAAAAATTTATAATTTTAACTTTTCCTTCGTGACAACGGACACCAATTTCAAAACTTTTAATAGTGCTTATGATATGCCCTTGGTTTCTGTTCCATGTTTCTAAATGTTCAGGAATTGCTCTTCAGCAAAGTAAGGAACAGATAATTCTGCAATATGAAGATGATCATAACTCTATCTACTACATGTTGTTTGAATGTTTGACAGACTTAGTTTGATCGCCTCAATGTGGAGATATAGAAGAAAGTCCATGAAGTCAAATTACCAAGAGATTATCTGTAATAACTTTTTGGCCTATATAAAACACCAAAGGGCAAAGTTGGTACAATTAGAATTTGTTCATCATTTGGAAATACAAAGATGTTGGGCTGGATTTTCATGGAGTCAGGGGGGATGAAAATGGTGACTGGGACCTGATTCTCAGATTTCCAACCCTATTCCTGATGTTTCTGACTTTCAGTAGAACTTTTTAAGGGTGCGGGCTGGTTCAGGTCATGTGTCTGCACCCTGCACTCCCGACCTAGATGGTTCCTGTTTAGGGACATGTCAAGAATGCACAATGAAGCTTGGCTGAGAGCCCAGAGAGCCATTAGACTGTTGAGACATCTGAACCCCAGGGAAAACATTGCTCGATTAACAGCTCTGGCTCTCTGACCTCGTCTGTCAATTGTACAATGTTTATTTACATGAGATAAAGGGGTCTCAAATGCTTGCAGTTTCCCCTATTGATAATTTAAAGGGTCTAGATGATGACATTTTCATTGGCCTGTAGTAAAAAGGAGTTTTTTTAAGAAAGTAGAAAGTAATCAATGAATGACTGTTTATTTCTAAAGCTTTTTTACACATCCTATTGTCACGGTCAAACTAGATAGAATCTAACCATCTCCTCCTAACATTTAATTGCATTATCAACACTGAATCTCCCACTATCAACATCCTGGCAGTTATGATTGACCAGAAACTGAACTGTACCAGTCATATAAATATTGTGGCTACGAGAGCAGGTCAGAAGCTGGGAACTCACCTCCTGACTTCCCAAAGCCTATCCACCAACTACAAGGCATAATTCAGGAGTGTGATGGAATATTCTGCACTTGCCTGGATTTGTGCACTTTCAATAACAGTCAAGAAGCTTGACACCACCAGGGACAAAGCAGCCCACTTGATTGGCACCTCAACTTTCACTTTAAACATTCACTCCCCCCACCACTGAAGCACAATGGCAGCACTCTGTACCATCTACAAGATGCACTGCAGCCACTCACCAAGGCTCCTTTGACAGTATCTTCCAAACCTGCAACCTCTACCATCGCGAAGGACAAGGGAAGCAGGTATATGGGAACACCATCACCTGCAAGTTTCCCTCCAAGTCATACACTATCCTGACTTGGAACTACAACATCGTTCCTTCACTGTCGCTGGGTCAAAATCCTGAAACTCCCTTCCTAAAACCACTTGGTCTTCAGCGGTTCAAGGCGGCGGCTCACCACCACCTTCTCAAGGGCAATTAGGGATGGCCGATAAATGCTGACCCAGCCAGTACCTCACCCTGTGAAAGAATAAAAATAAACTATAGGGCTCATTGGCTCTATACAGCATCTTGCGGGTGAATGGGCATGAGCAGCTATAGGGGGTGGGTATGGGACATACGTTGGCATGAGGGGCCGCACGCACGCACGCACACACACACACACACACACTTAATGATCTCAAATTAAACTCTGCGTAAGTAGATGTGTTTTGAATAGGTTAATATCAGGCCCAATATTGATATCTCAACTGATTTAGGGGTTTGCTTCTATATGGGCAGTGGCATTGGAGTAAATGGTAATGATAGTAATCAAGGATTCTAAAGTATTCTCATTGTATACCCTTAATCTTCAGAATATTTAAGGGTATCAATTCGGAGGAAGGAGACATTCCACACTTTAAATAATATCCAACTAGAGGTCATCTAGTGCAAAGATCTACTACATCCTTGTCCATTTCAACAACAATTCAGCAGATGATCCTGTCCGTTGGTTTGATTGTATTCTCAATGGATGCCAGGGATGTTCCACGCAATATCATCATATTTTCAGTTTTACACTTTAAAATCTGGGCAATCTATGCAAATAAGGTAGATTCTCAATTATGGCTTCAGACACAAATTATCAGGACAGGCTTAATTTGGCCATTTTCATATACTTCCAAGCAATTAGTTCGGAGTATCATTGGCAGAGATGTGCAAGAGGGTCATTCATGCATCCTTCCAGTTGATGTTCAGTTAGGAAGACCAAAGAAACTTGAGTAACTTGGAAAATAAGGTGCTTATATTTCAACAAACAAAAATCATTTTTAACACGTCAGACAGAACTCCATAAAGCTAGAGGAGAGTGCGAGAGGAGGACTCTGGGACAGGCAGTCAGTAGCACCTAGAGAAGAGTGCAAGAGGAGGACTCTGGGACAGGCAGTCAGCAGCAGCAGCTACAGGAGAGAGCAAGAGGAGGACCCTGGGACAGGCAGTCGGCAGCACCCAGAGGAGAGAGCGAGAGGAAGACTCTGGGACAGGCAGTCAGCAGCAGCTAGAAGAGAGAGCGAGAGGAGTGTCCTTTGCAGTCACCATGGCTGATTGAAAAAAAAAGTGACATCACAGGAAAACCATAAGTTCATTGGTTGGTAAGTAATTGCTAGTTTGAACTACCTATTCTAAATTAACTTCAGATTAAGGGTGACTATTGGGGCCCAGAATCGGAGGTCTAATACTTCAGCTTCAACTCAGCAGAGAGAGCGAGTTCCAATTGATTTTGAAAAGTATATTTTGAATCTCACTTCTAACTTGCTTTCAGATTAAAGGTAAATAGGAGAAATATTTTACAGATTGATAAACTAAAGACCAGTAGGAAATTTAAAAACAAATTTAAAAACAAATTAAATAGAATAGAGACGCAGGGCCAGGCAATGTGTTGTAGCTGCATGATGTGGGAGCTGGTGGACCCCATTGTGGTTCCTAGTGACCACATCTGTAGCAAATGTTGGTTGCTCAAGGAACTCCGGCTCAGAGTTGATGAGCTGGAGTCTGAGTTTCGGACACTGCGACACATCAGGGATGGGGAGAGTTACCTGGACGCTGTGTTTCAGGAGACAGTCACACCCCTTAGATTAACTAACTTAAATTTGGTCAGTGGTCAGGGACAGGAGGGTGTGACAATGAGTGAGGCAAGTAGAGGGATCCAGGAAGTAGCACTGCAGGAGCCTAGCCCTTGCCCTTATCCAGCAGGTTCAAGATCCTTGCTCCCTGTGTGGGCAAGAGCGGGGACTGTAGGGAGGATGAGCAAACTGACCACAGCACCGTGGTACAGGGAGTCATTCAGGTGGGAGGAGAAAAGAGAAATGTAGTTGTAATCAGGGATAGCATAGTTAGGGGAATAGATACTGTTCTCTGTAACCAGCATCGAGATTCCCGAAGGCTGTGTTGCCTACCTGGTGCCAGGGTTAAGGATATCTCATCTGGGTTGTAGAGGAACTTGGAGTTGGAGGGGAAAAATCCAGTTGTCATGGTCCATGTAGGTACCAATGATATAGTTAGAAGGTGGAAAGAGGTTCTGCTGAAGGAATACAAGCAGCTAGGAGCTAAATTAAAAAGCAGAACCAAAAAGGTAATAATCTCCAGATTACTACCTGAGCCACGAGCTAATTGGCACAGGGTCAATAAGATTAAAGAGCTAAATGTGTGGCTTGAAGATTGGTGTGGGAGAAGTGGGTTCAAATTCATGGGACATTGGCACCAGTACTGGGAAAAGAGGGAGCTATTCCATTCAGATGAGCTCCACTTGAATCATGCTGCGACCAGTGTCCTGGGGAGTCACATAACTAGGGTCATAGATAGGGCTTTAAACTAAATAGTGGGGGTGAGGGTTCAGTTGCATGGAAATATAAAAATTCAAAGTTTAAGGAGAGGGTAAGAGTGCAGGTTAGTGATGAGGCTGATTGCTATCAAAAGGTGAAAGGAAGGGACAGAGTGTGTGAACGCCATATAGCACCAAAGAATCATATAAGAGTAGGGAAAATTGACAATCGGGCAAACTTAAAGGCTTTGTATCTGAATGCATGTAGCATTTGGAATAAAACTAATGAATTAACAGTGCAAATGGAGATAAATAGGTATGATTTGGTGGCAATTTCTGGGACGTAGTTACAGGGAGAATAGCTTTGGGAGTTGAATATCCAAGGGTACGCAGTGTTTCAGAAGGATAGGCAGGAAAGAAAAGGAGGTGGTGTAGCTTTTTTAGTAAAGGAAGAGATCAGTGCTATAGTGAGGAGTGATATAGACACTAGGGAGCAGGATGTAGAGTCAATCTAGGTAGAAATAAGAAATAGCAAGGGAAAGAAGTCCCTGGTGGGAGTAATCTATAGGTCCCCAAACAGTTGTTTAACAGTAGGGTACAGTATAAACCAGGAAATACTGAAAGCATGTAAGAAAGGCACGGCAGTAATCATGGGTGATTTTAATATGCATATAGACTAGACTAATCAAATTGGCAAGGGTAGCCTTGAGGGAGAGTTCATAGAGTGTATTAGAGATTGTTTCTTGGAGCAATATGTTGTGGAACCAACCAGGGAGCAGGCTATTCTGGATTTGGTTTTGTGTAATGAGATGGGATTAATTAATGATCTCATAGTAAAGGATCCTCTAGGGAAGAGTGATCATAGCATGCTAGAATTTCAAGTTCAGTTTGAGAGCGAGAAACCTGAGTCCCACACTAGTGTTTTGGAGTTAAACAAAGGTTACTACATAGGTATGAGGGCAGATTTGGCCCTCATGGACTGGGTAGGAAGACTACAAGGTAGGACAGTTGATGAACAGATATTTAAGGAAATATTCAATTCCTCCCAAGTAAAATACATCCCAATGAGGAAGAAAGATGGTAAGAAGGGAAAAAGCATCCATGGCTAAGCAAGGAAGTTAAAGATAACTTAAAGGCAAAAACTAAGGCATACCAAATTGCAAAGGACAGTGGCAGGCTGGAAGATTGGGAAACTTTTAAAGATCAAAAAAAGGTTTCTAAAAAAAAAGAGCAAAGGTAAATAATGAAAGAAAACTAGCGTAAAATGTAAAAACTGATAGCAAAAACTGATAGCAAAAGCTTCAAGTATATAAAAGGAAAGAGAGTAGTTAAAGTGAATGTTGGTCCCTTGGAGGACAAGACTAGGGAGTTAATAGTGGGAAATGCAGAGATAGTAGCGACTCTTAATCAATATTTTGCCTCAGTTTTCACAGCGGAGGACACAAGTACCACCCCCATAGTAACAGGTAGTGCAGAGGATATAGAGAAGGAGGAACTTAGAACAATCACCATCACTAGAGAAAAAGTACTGAGCAAACTATTGGGATTAAAGGGTGACAAGTCCCCAGGATCTGATGGCCTACATCCCAGGGTCTTAAAGGAAGTGGCAGCGGAGATAGTGAATGCATTGGCTATAATATTCCAAAATTCCCTGGATTCTGGAAAGGTGCCAGTGGATTGGAAAAATGCTAATATAACGGTCTTATTCAAAGAAGCGGGGAGGCAGAAATTAGGACACTATACTCTAGTTAGTTTAACACCTGTGGTTGGGAAATTGTTGGAATCCATTATTTAGGAAGTAGTAATGGGTCATTTGGAAAGTCAAAATGCAATCCATCAGAGTCAGCATGGTTTTATGAAGAGTAAATCATGTTTGACTAATTTGCTGGAGTTCTTTGAAGATGTGACAAGCAAAGTAGATAATGGGGATCTTGCAGATGTAGTATATCTGGACTTCCAGAAGGCCTTTGATAAGGTGCCGCACAAAAGATTAATACACAAGATAAGATCACACTGAGTTAGGGGTATTTTATTAACTTGGACAGAGGATTGGCTAACCAATGGAAAGCAGAGAGTCGGGATAAATGTTCTTTGCATTTTCCAAGTTTCAAATTAAATGAGCATGGACAAATTGTTTCTTTACCTTAGTTTAGCAGTAAACCGGTCTAGTCGAGTTTCATAGCTCAAGTCACATACAGAATAGTAAAGCTTCAAACTGCCAACCAGCTACTTTGGTTAACAGAGGGACCTAAATAGCTTTTAGTAAAGAGGAAATTATGGCTGGATAAACAGTGTTCATGGTATTGTGATGACTGAAGCTAGAGGTATGAAAGCTTTGAACCTAATCATAACTGGAATTTATTACAGTTCTACTTTGTATTAATTCAAAGGTTAGGAAGTTCTGTGTTAAATCTATTAGATGTAATGCACTTCAGTCAATTTCTATAGTTTGTATTGACTTAACAAGGTGCTCCTACCTATAATGTGTGAAAAATATAAATTCAGAATGTTGTAAGTCTCACATTATGAAGGTTATATACTCTACTTTTCCTTAGGAAACCCCCATTCCTCCTGAATACAAGTATAATTCACTTAGGTTTCACACTTACTTGTGATTTTCAGGTAGATAAATGGGCTAGTCTTGTTTTCCCCATTCTTTTCATTGACTGCTTGTACATAGTAATTTCCTGCATCTGCTGCAGCCGCTGAAAGCACCACCAGACGATTGTCGAGAGTTATAGCTCTGTTAAAAAACACAAAAACATGAGTGCTACCAGCCCAATCTTAGATGAAGTATAATCATTAGGAACCTCTAAATACAAGTCAAATAACTGGCAAAATATAATGCTGGGAATTAGTGAATGTTGAAAACTTTCTCCATAATCACATCAAAGTACTAGTTTCATGTATTTATGCATATAAACTCATTCCAAAGCACTTTATTTTTATTGCTGTGTAAGCAAATGTAACAGCCATTCTGCGCCAGCATATTGCAGAAGAAGCTTAGTGATGAATGACCAGTTAACCTGTTTTTAGACTGAAGGAGACTGATGGTCATAACATTAGATGAACATCCTGCCCTTCATCGGAAAAACGCCATGGGACCTTTAAGGTGTACCTGAACAAACAACATGACTTCAGTTTTAAGGTCTCACCCAAAAGATAGTACTTCCAACAATATAGCATTGCCCTGAGGAATGAGTCAGCGAATGGCTGTCATTTATTTTGTTTGGCTGAAACACGTGCAATGTGTGAACATAATCTTTCAGTCTGCAAAGAATAGGGCCTTGTGTATTAATATATTGAGCTCCTAGTACATGCAAATGGACCACACTGTGAGCCTGACTGACAATCTTAAGTTGGTTGTCAGCGTAATTCTTAGCATGCTGAGGACTATTTAGCAAATAGTGTCCAATCGCAGAATCACATTTAATGTTGGACACTGTGTTTTGAGTTTTGTAGGCATGGGCTGGTTGGAAACGGTCTCTACCTTACCCATGGCGAATAGCAGAAGGGAAATGCTATTTGATACAATCCGCCAGTCTTTGGGAAATGCCTTCACCAATCAGAATCAAGCTGCCTGGATTGTCTGATGTGGATGACGTTGGATGCAAGAGACAGTCTCGTAATGCCTTTAGGCACTTCAGGAAGCACTGCAGAATCATTCATGACGAAGTTAGATGCTGTGATGGGGTACCATTGAATTTCAATGAAAATATGAGCTAGATGGGATGAATGGCTTTCCTCACTGCCTTGATCTTTGTGCCATGATCTACATCTTTCAGTTTTTAAAATATTTTGCTCATGACTTAATTTCCTTTTCTTCAGCTAAAGCAAGTGAATCTCAAAGAGCATTTCTTTAAAATCAACTCGGTTACTTTTTGTTGAATCCTATCTAGCACATCAATTCACATCCAAAACCTTTGATTGAAGTTTAATTTATAACTTACAGTTAACTACTATCATTTTTACCTTATAATAAAGAATTAACACTGCAGCTACATTTAATTTTCTGTCAGCCTGATTTCAAAATATTCAGATTACAGCCAATCTTTTGAGATTGTGCAGAGACATCTAGCAAATTTAAAGTGCAGAAAAGACAGATTGACAGCTGTTGAGAAAACCTTTGGCAATGAGGAGTTTTGTTTGAATCAGATATTTTTGTTTTACATTGGATTTTACAAACTCATATAAGAACATCAACTCAAGGCTTCGCATGAAAAATCAGTAGTGAAACACAGATCGCAAGTTAAAAATAGGCAAAACTTTCCAGCTAAATTCAAAAATTCTGCATGTTTGTTCAGGGAGAGGTACACAACAGTAAACCAGCTAACAAATGAAGCAAGAAAATCCTGAAACAAATTAGAACCATACAGCACCCAAAGACAACTAGTTTTCCTCGTCTAACAGGCTGATATTACTCTTCCTAAGACAGCAATGTTGAAACCAATATTACAGCAGCTGTTCAGCTTAAAATACTGAAATGATACAGAGCCTCAACTTCCATATTTTTCCCAAATTTTCCCATGAGCAACAGGTTGCTGATTTTTTTAACCCAAGTGTCAATGGGGTCTCACTATTTTTATTTGTTGTTGAATGGCACAAACTGTAAAATTGCTTGACCTCGACTCAGGGTCATTACAGCCGTAGTTACAGACTGGAGTTCCACCTTCCAAAGGATAGCATTACAGTTCAGCATGCTAAAATATGTTTGTTACTTTTCCACTCATATTGAAAATAAAATTGCCTTTTAATTTTTATTTAGATGTCAAATATGTGGCACAGATAGAATTGCCTTCTATTGGTTTTGCAGGTTCTCGCAGCAGCCAAGAGAAAGCCATTGCAGCACAGAACGGTTGGGAATTCACCCAGCAGTGATTATTTTAATTTTTATTCATCATAAAGAGTAAAATTCAGATTTTCAGCAGAAAATAAAATTCATGGAAAATTCACTACAACAACATATATTTATATAGCATCAGTTAATAGAATCCAAGCCAGTTGGTGAAGTCAAAACCAGGACACAGAGCTTTGCTATACTGAGGGAATTTATTGACATTGTTCACTCTCACTGCTCTCCTGTAACACCCAGTGTCCCATATTTATATGTGCTCCAAGTACTTAATTAAGCAAAATAATGCTCTTCACCTGTCTATCCTAACAATATAATTAATATACTATTAACAGCATCTTTAATGTAATAAAATGTCCTAAGGCGCTTCACAGGAGCCCTGAAAAACAAAATTTGACACTGAGACATATGACGAGATATTAGATTAGAAGACCAAAAGGTTGGTCAAAGAGCTAGCCTTTAAGGTACACCTTAAAGAAGAAAGGTGAATTAGAGAGATGGATAGGTGTAGGGAGAATATTTCAGAACTTAGGGCCTACATAATCTTTTCCACGAGGGATGGTGGTACAGTATGGTTCAACTGTTTTGACCATAAGTCTATCAGGCAGTGGCCTGCATGTAAACTCCAAGAGGCCCTGCAAGAAAAGGAGATGGTGAATCCTGTCAGATGGTTCCTTGAATGCCTGCACAGTAGCATTTGACAGCGAGCAGGGGAGTGCAAACATAGTTACTTCAATGAGCTAATCTGTATGTGTGCGTGTGCATGTCATCAATGTGTGTTATCATCAACTTCATATATGGCCTTTGTAGGACTTCCATAAACCTATTTTCACTATCTCTGCATTTTATTAAGTTTATTTTTAATTTAAAAGTTATAATATATTGCCAATAGATTTACTGTTGGAATCAACAATAATGAATAAGAAAACAAGGAATTTTATGACTAGCTTTTTGTTTTAATTAAAATATATCAATTCTAATCACATTTGAGTATCGCCATCTAAATTATGCCTACTTGTAATCTGTCCAACCCCACTGGCTTCTCATAGTATTTCAGGGAATCTGTTACAAATGGCATAACGGTAACAAGATCTCACACAATTATTTCAGCTCAGCATCAATTAATGCTAGCAGTGGACCTTTTACTTTCTTTTAACTTACCAGCATCATGGTCACTTGCTAATGTGGGTTGAGAAACCAAGGACAGCCAGAAGAGATTCAACTAGTCTGTTCCAATCTGTACCAATGGCAAGTTACAGGATATGTTGAAGTGGTAGCTAACATCAAGGAGTACTGTCAGCCTGAATCTGTCTCACCTCAGCTCGTCTCCTGCCAAAACCCTCATCCATGCTTTTGTTACCTTTAGGCTTAACTATTCCTGGCTAGCCTCCCACATTCTACCCTCCGTAAACTTGAAGATAGTCCAAAACTATGCTGCCCTAATTCTTTATTGCACCAAGTTCATCACACATTGCCCCTGTCCTTACTGATCTACTTCGGCTCCTAGTCAAGCAATGCCTCAATTTCAAAATTTCATCCTTGCTTTCAAATCTGTCCATGGCCTTGGCCCGCTCTATCGATAATCTCCTCCAGCCCCACAATGTCCAGGATATCTACACTCATCTAATTTTGGCCTCTTGAGCATCCCTGATTTTAACTGTTCTGCCACTGGTGGTCATACCTTCAGCTACCTACACTCTAATTTCTGGAATTCTCTCTAAAACTCTCCACTTCTTTATGACCTGAATTTTGCACTCGTCGGGCATGCTTGAGCAGCAGGCCTGGAAGTGGCTGTGATCCCCGCTTCCAGCCCACAATCAGGCCCCAAACGTGATTTCATACTGGCTAGTCAGTTAAGGGACGGCCAGTGCGAAACACGCCTGGGCATTGGCAGTGCGCTGGCAGCAGGTGCTGGGTCCAATGGGGACCCAGCAGAGCATTTCAAAACAGTAGAAGCAGCTCCCTGAAGGCTGCCAGGGGGTTTTGAGGAGCCTTAGGGAGCTGTCTTGGAGAGACTTTTGATATTTGCAGGAGTTATCGCCTCAGCACCTGCTGGGCATGTAAGGCGTGAAGGCAACATAGGCGGACACTCTTCCCCCCACTTCTCAGACAAATGCCTGCACACTCTAATGGAGATAGTGAATGCCAGGCAGGACATTCTGAAGCTGTGGATTGGCAAGAGGAGGCCACCTCACCAGACAAAGGAGTCCTGGTCAGAGGTGGGTGTGATGTAGCCTGGATCCAGTGCCGCAAAGAGATTAATGATCTTCTGCGGTCAATAAGGGCGAGTACCGAGTTGGCATGGTACTGTGTGGAGATGTTGTGAAGGGTGGCTGTCCTTGGTGGTGCTCAGGGATGTAAGAATCAGAGTGACAAATGGCACATATACCTGTGCCGGCCAAGGCTGGGAGATGTGGCTGCAAGACTTGGGTACATAGAAGGATGGAATGTGTAAATTTGACCAGCTCCTCAAACTGGTCTTCCAGGGTGGGGGGTGGGGCAAGGCTGGTATGGTGCTGAAGGCAGAGGGTGGACTAATGAATGCGCTTTGTTTGGAACAAAAGAGCAGCCACAATGCTGTGGAGCGCAGACAAACAAATGATAGGGTGGCCAACCTGTTCATACTGCCCAAATCTGAGATGGATGCCCTTGAGCTAGAGTGCCAGCAAGGGGGTGTCGGAGGAAGGGCAGATGCACGACTGGGGGAGAGTGTAAACAATATGGGTCCTCTCATCGCAAATAAGGACTTCTAAGCAAGAGTCTCCAGTGATCCAGCCATCATGATGCCACCATGATTCAGTTGTCCATAGTTTCACCCACCCATCTAGCATGCACACTGGCTTTGTGACGATTAATAATTCTAGCACTTTGTCTTCCTCCCTCAGATGAGCCACCTCCAGAGGCTACTGGGACCCCAAGGACACTCCCTTGACACTTGAGGAGGAGCCGCAGACAGATCTATCAGCATCACTCCCTCTCTTGCTACCAGGCCCCAGCACAGAAACAAGCACGTCAGTAGGCATTCGTTCATTGGCTGAGAGGGTAATGCACTGTGGGGAGGGCATAGCACACTCACTTGAGGAACTGGTGGAGGCAGAGACTACTCAGGGTGCCAGCTGTCGGAGGACTGCTGGAGACCAGGACCATGCTGAGTCCAAGACAGATGATGAGCCTCTGGAGTTGTCAATCAGGCGGCAGGTGCTGGGTGTCCAGCAGGATGCGCAGGAAGTTCTGGAAGAGATCCCTGAGGGTCTGTATGCCATGGTCTCTGTTGGAAGAGTCTTGAGGAACTTGAGCACTGCGTTGACCCTGAGCACCAAGCGCACAGCCTCCTCCATTGAGAATGATGAATCTCATGGAAAGGCAACTTCAGGAACAGAATCAGGGGCAAGTCCACATACCGACAGGTCACTGTCAGTGTAAGAGATGGATGAGGCATTTAGTCTCTCTGCTAGGTGCTTGTCCATCAATGGTGAGCAGGGAGGTCCAGACGTACCTGACGCTGCCAGATGAGCTGTCTGCCATCTCTTTTGGCTCCTCTTATTGCGCTCCAGATGAGGACAGCAGCTCTTCCACCCCTCTGCCAGTGACGATGGCATCTGATGACACTGAGACTACTGAGGAGTGCCCAGCCATATCGCTAGTCGCACCCTCCCAGGTGGAGCCTGCTCAGGCCCTGCTAGCCAGAGGCCGACTGCCAAGGTCATCAGGGCTGACACAACTGCAGAGTCAGCAATCTGCCTCCACTGCCAGCAAGGGGGTTGGGCACCAAGACACAGCACTCACAAGTGTAAGCTTAAGGCACCATGAGCACAGGATGGGCTTTTCATAGGTGACATTTATTTCATCAGTGTTATGCATTGTTTTTGTGTAACAGTAGCAACAAAATTATGTTGTCCCTTTTTTTTTGACTTTGTAAAAGATATAAATCTAGATTAGTTTTCAATGCCCTGACTGTCCTTCATGTTTTCCACAGATGGAGGGCTTATCAGTGCCTTATGATAGATGACAGGGGGAACAAGCTTTATTACAGGGGTTGTGAAGCAACATTGGGGTCATGCGATTGCCTCCTCAGAAATGTATGGTAAGGTGGTGGCGCCCTTGCCATGAGACTGAGGCCATGCCTTGGCAGCCGACCTGAAGGTGTGTTGAATCAAGGCCTCCCTGCATCCCTGTAGTTCCTCAAGTCCGCCTTGATGTCCTTGCCCTGTCCCTCCCCAGGCTACACATCTGATTCATCAGTAGAGACACCCTCTGAGCTGCCTCGCTATCCTCATTCTCCAGTGGGTCCCCCCTTGCCAGTGCCAGAACGTATGCTGCACTCTGCACAACAACGATAAGCGACACGCGCTCTGGAGGATATTGCAGTGCACTCCCAGTTTGGTCCAGGCAGCGGAACCTTGTCTTCAGCAGCCCAATGGTCCTGTCAACCTCCACCCTTGTGGAGGCATAACTCCAATTGTGCCTCTCTTCCGCCTCTGTCCTCATGTTCCAGAGTGACGCCATGATCCACCGTTTCAAGGGTGTCACCCAGCAGCCAACCATCCAGCCGAGCTGGAGCCATGAACAGCCTAGGCACCTGGGAGCGTTGTAAGATATATGCATCTTGGGAGCCAGGGTACCTTGCCCAGGCTTGCAGAATCCGTGTCTTGTGGTCACATACTATCTGAATGTTCATGGAGTGGAAGCCCTTTTTGTTTACGAAGGCACCTAGCTGACCTGTTGGTGCCCTGATGGCCACGAATGCAGTCCATGGCACCCTGGAAGCGGGGGAACCTAACAATTGCTGGCTTCATCAGTCCAGTAATGAATGTATGTTGTCATGAAGCTATTATGTATATAACATTATTGGAAAGTATTTTTCTTTTAAAACAGAGGTTTAGTCTGTGGGTGTGTCTTAATTGGATTAAAGCCAGCTGGTCTGGTTGCTGGATGTGTACTAGTTTTGATATGTAAGAGAGATAGTGGAAACTACTCTCCTGGATTACATATTAAATTTCAGGGAAAGATTGAACAGAGCATGTGAGCTGGCTAGGGAACATTCCAAGGTATCACAACAAGTGATGAAAGTGAAAGCAGATAAGGCAGCTAAAATTCACAGTTTTGTTTCTGGAGAGAAAGTACTAGTTTTGTTACCAGTTCTAAGTGATTCATTAAATTCAAAATTTAGTGGGCCTTACAGGATCGAAAAGAAATTGAGTGAAATAAATTATTCAATAAATACTCCAGGCAGAAGAAAGAAGCAGAGAGCGTGTCATGTAAATATGCTTAAAAAAGTACTTTGACAGGGAAGAGGAACAAAAAGAGGTATTAGTGATGGTGGATGATGAGAAAGAGGTTGAAGTGCAGGACTCTGAAACTGATTTTCCTCTAATCAAATTGGATAATGAGGGGGTGTTTGAAAATTTAAATGAAATATTGAGTTACCTTTCAAGCAAGTGTCAAAGTGATTTGGAAAAACTATTGCAGTCACCTATTTGTGGAAATAAGTTGGGCAAAACACATTTAGCTTTACATGATGTATGTATAGAAACATCATCTTCAGTGAGGCAACAACCTTATAGGTCAAATCCGGCAAAGTTATCAAAAGTACAAAAATAAATTGATTTCATGGTTCAAAATGATATAATTGAGTCTAGTTTCAGTAACTGGAGTTTGCCTAATGTACTGGTATAAAAACCAGATAGAACACAAAGACTGTGTGGACTGTCAAATGGTGAATGTGGTGGCAAAAGCGGATTCATAGCCCATAATACGGTTGGAGAATTGCATTGAGAAAGTGGGACAATCGAAACTTATCACAAAGATTGACTTGCTAAAAGGATATTGGCAGCTACTGTTGTCAGAGAGAGCAAAGGAGATATCAGCTTTTGTTTCGCCAAGTGGACTATATCAGTTTAAAGTCATGCCATTTGGTATGAAGAATGCACCTGCAACATTTCAAAGACTGACAAACAAAGTAATTGCAGGTCTAAGCAATTGTGTAGTTTATATTGATGATCTATTTGTTTTCGGTCAGACATGGGAGGAGCATTTGCAGCATCTGGAAGAATTATGCATTCGGCTACAAGAAACTAAGTTGGTGATGAACTTGCCTAAAAGTGAATGTGCAAAAGCGCATGTTAAATATCTATGCTATACCACTGGGTATGGTAAGGTGGCTCCGAGAGATGAGAAAATCAAGGCTATCGTGGATTTCTCAGTGTCTACAAAAAGACGAGAAGCTTTGGGATTTCTGGGCATGAGTGGGTTTTACTGGAAATTTGTGCCAAATTTTAGCCAAGTGGTTGCTCCACTGACTGAACTATTAAGAAAGAACAAGACATTTCAATGGACACTAGAGTGTCAGAAGTCATTCGATAGTCTGAAAACTGTATTAACTATGACAACCAGTGTTGGCAGTACCTAATTATGTGAAGCAATTCAAGTTGGCTATTGACGCAAGCGATATAGGCATTGGGGCTGCACTGTTACAAGAAGATGACACTGGAATTGAAAAACCAATAGGGTATTTTTCATGGAAGCTGAATGTAAAAAAGAGAAGATATTCAACGATTGAAAAAGAGATTTTGAGTTCGGTGTCAGCATTGAAGCATTTTGAAATTTATGTTGCAAACAATTCATCAGAAACAATTGTTTATGCAGATCATAATCCTTTGAAGTTTTTGGACAAATTTCATGTCAAAAGTGCAAGGCTTTTCAGATGGAGTCTATTATCACAATCATTTAATCTACGTATTATACATATTGCTGGAAGAGAAAATCTGTTCGCGGATGTGTTATCAAGATTTGAGCTAAAGGAAAATGGGACATTTAAAAAAAATACCTGGACACTGAACTGGAGTGTTTCATTTAGTTTAATGTAGAGCCTCAAGAACTGGTGGTCTGATTCCTGAATTTAGAGTCGCATCTCAACCATAACACTTAAAATTATAGGTTATGACAATTGCTTAATGTTTCCATCTGGGATTTTTAAATAACTCAGCTGTAGCAACTGCATCGGTCATAACAATGTCATGACCTGTGTGAAGAAAGTGTCAGTAACCAGCTTGATGCAACTGTGGACAGCTGATTGGGACACTCCACACAGATCACCCACTGGAGTCAATGGCATTGGGTGCCCAACCACACTGTTGGAGGCGATCTCCTGCCCAATCATCTGGTATACGGTTGTCAAGGGGTCCCAAGAGAGGTGGAGACTCCTGCGGCACTGCACCTTAGACATGTTGAAGTAGGTGGATCGTCTCCTGTAGACGCTGGCAGCAGGATAGTAGCTTCTTCCGCAGTGCCTTCTGCCTTGGTCTCTCTGCTGCCCCTACACCCCTGTGCCTCTTCTACCACAAGTCTCTCCCTGGGATGCTTCGTGCAGACAACTGACTTCCTCTCCCTTCTGCCCCTCTTTATCTCTTTAGAAGTAGTCCCACCAGCAGAGTAAACAATCCCCATCTGCTGAAATGTACATGGCATTGTCTCGTGCACTGAAGGGTGCATTCGTCAGAAATCCTCCAAGAGAGTTGACAAAACAAAAATATTTTCAAAACAATGCTAACAAAAGCAAATACTTCAGAAACCACAGGAAAAGGTATGAACGCTCAGCAATAAAGCAGCAGCAAATTCTCACCTGAAATCCTAACAACTCACACAGCCAATGCTCTGGTCCTCTTTTATCCTGCTCTTGGATGAGAAATGAGAAAAAAACGGATTGGTCGTCCACCTGTGTTGCCCATGCGACAAGTGCCAAATCACATGGGCAATGTAAAATTCAGTTCAATTGGGTTGTTAAAGGGATTACTTTTCTATTTAATTGTCAGCGGGCACACTTCCGACTCCTGTCCGCAGCCGCCAACCGTAATGTTGCGCACGAGCACGAAGACATCAGGATGCACACCCGACACCTTCTCGCACTATTTCATGCAATTTTGGGTTGGGCACACGCCCACTGATTCAACATAAAACTCTGGCCGATGTCGCTTTCCTCCTTTGAGATACTCCTTGACAAAACCTTTGGCCATCTGCCCGAAAATCATCTTATTTGGCTCATGTCAAGTTTTGCTTCACAATGCTCCTATGAAGCGCTTTGACATTTTATTATATTTAAGGCACTACATGAATACAATTTGTTGTTGTTGTTGTTAATGCCAGTCCACACCAAGCAGCTTTTGTATCAAGACAAGACCAGGTGTTTAGCTTGGTTTCCAAATTTCTTTTTAGTTGGGCATCATTTAGTTGGGTATTACCTAGCAAATGATTGGTACTTACATGTGTCAACACCTCCAAAACTATCACGTTATGCTGATGGACTTGTCCAATCACATTCAATTCCCATCAGCTTTCAAGAAATTTCTGGGCTTGTCTCAGCAGGCATCAGAAATATAGGATGGAATTTTCCCATCCTGCCTACAGCGGGTTTCGTGGTGGGTGGGAGCGGAGAATCTGGCAGCAGGTAAAAAGTCAGTAATCTGCCAGCCTAAAATCAGCCTGCAGTTCTCCCAATGGTGGGTTTAGAGCAAGCTGCCTATCCCTCCAACTAGCAGCGTGAACAATATTTGCATTCATTAACATGTCATGAATGCTCACTAAAACAGCTGCTTACGGGAATCTTGTCAGGCCTTCCAATCTTGCGTCATGCCAGCAGGAAATTACATCAGCTTTAAACCCTTTTAAAAAGGGCTGGCATGCACTAGTCGGAACTCAGTTCACTGGTAACTTCAGGGTGGGTGGAACATACATAGTCTACCTTTCACAGCACCGCGCCGGTCTTGTAGCGATGAACGTCTCACTGCTGGGACTGTAGGGTTGGTCTGCTTCTGTTCTTTACCTACATTGTCCCGTAGAACACAACTGTACTGTGGTACTCATGCAGGCCTCCACTTTCAGAAACACTTCAACCAGGGGTGAGCTGTGAGGCAAGGGTGGAGTTCATGAACATGATGGGGACAACAGGAAGGGAAGACTGTGGAATGGCAGTCGGGGGAAGGGCGAACACAAGAGGGATTATGGGGAGGGAAAGCTGTGGAATGGCAGTCAGGGGGAAGGGAGAACATGAGGAGGGCCCTTCTGGGGTCACACTCTAACCTCTTGTTGGATTGAACAGGAATCTGCTTAGAAAGAAAGGAGAAAGAGCTCCTTCAGACGAAAGTTATTGAAAGCCAATGGCTTCATTAACACTGTTAAAGGGCTACTCAGAACTCAGTGGCTTCACATCACAGTCACTGCATCCCAAGAGTAACACATAGAAATGTTGAATTTGTGGCAGGCAATAGTGAAGGAGGCACAGCTGTATCATATATGGCATTCCATCAATGAAGGCCTGTCCCACGTTCACCAGATTTGACATTCCTAACAGGCCAAAGGACAGCCACTCATTGACAATGAGCAACTGATTGGCCATTAATATATCACATCAGAGAATGGAGCACAGAGCTAGGTTGAGTCAATCATCTCACTGAAGCTTTAGCATTCCAAGCAAGGCTCAAGATGTGACATATCTGCGATGCCCTCTTAGTCACCTTGATGTGTGTACTAGTGTCTCAGGGACAAGACAGCATCAGCCACTATGCAAGTAGGTCAGGAAAAACTATGGACCCTTACAGTTCCCAAATGTGTCATCTTCTGAGCTTCACTTTCCCTTGACTCATTAATGTCTTCAATGTTTCCTTTCAGAGAGAAGGAAAAAACATATATGGATCCAGGGCTCAATGCTGCCTTTGTCGGGGCCCCAATGCCATGGAGGAGAAAGGAGAGGGGATTCCACGCGCAGCTCCATCAGGAGGGACATGGTCAAGCAAAGTCAGAGCATGAATAGGAAAGTCAGGAGGAGAGACCCAGACAATGGGGCGACTCGCCAGGCCTAGGGTTCATCGTAGAAGAGTCTCCTATTTCAAAATGAGTGAGAGGCAAGAGAGGGTGTTCAGAACACAGTAGCTTCACATCACAGTCACTGAATCCCAAGAGTAACACATAGAAATGTTGAATTTGTGGCAGGCAATAATGAAGAAGGCACAGCTGTATCATATATGGCACTCCATCAATAAAGGCCTGTCCCATGTTCACCAGACATCCTGAGTCACTCCCAGGTGCCTGAGATTTGAGCGACCATTGCTTCTGCAGGGATGGCTGCTTAGCGATAAGGGGTACACACTGAAGCGCTGGCTGATGACACCGGTGCGTCATCCTCAAGAGTCGTTACGAGGAGAGGTAAAATGCTGCTCACAAAGCTTCACATGCTCCCTTATAGAGCAGACTATGGGCTTCTGAAGATGCGCTTCAGATGCTTGGACCACTCAAGGGGCTCACTAAAATACATTCCCGACAACATTTCCCGCATTATCACAGTGTGTTGTGCCCTTCACAATCTAGCTACACAAAAAGGTGAACTTCTGCTAGAGAATGAACAGGAGGAGGATGAGAGCTCATCAGAGGATGACAATCCTGAGGCCCAGGATCCTCAAGAGTCAGTTGAGGATCAGGATGAACGCAATTGCGCCATGGAGGAAGACATGGGAGACATGCCCGTGATACATTAATTTCTGACAGATTCCAGGGAGAGTGAAGTTAAGTGAGGGAATAAAGCCGCATCTCTCCTAACCCTCAGTGTCATTTGCTTTCATCTCATGGGATGTCCACCCACTTGCAGCGAGAACGAGTCCTGCATGCGCATTCTGGCCTCATGAATCGCCAGGCCATGATTGTTGCTTTGGTCCATGGGGCCCTCTGAGTGAGCTCACTCTGGGAACTGAGAGTCCACTTAAGAACAAGAGCGATGCGAGTGAAGACTTGAAGCTTTCGGCACCATCTAATGAGGCTGTCATGACTGAGATGTGGACATGTCTAGGGATTTCCTTCTCCCAAGCATGTCTTTTCTTCTGCCACTATCACTGAGGAGACACAAATGGCACTAGAATATCAATGCTGATGAGCTGCCTTCACTCAATGGTGTTCCTTGAGGAAGAAGGGTTAGAAACACTTACATCTTACACTTCCAATAAAGATTTAGACACATCTCCCTGGCACTACACAAGGGTGTGAAGACTAGTTCAACTGAGGGTGATATCACAGGAATGTGAATCTCAGTGGGACACTGAATGGGAGAAAGGCTAAACCTCGAAATAAGAGAATTCCAAAGTGCAAAATCACAACGCCTTCAGCTGCCAAGAACATTCACATAACCATCAAACGTTTTCACAAAAGTGCAACTTCTTTACATGTCTAGCACACCAGTGATCCAAAAGTCACATCAATTTTTCTTAACTTTCCTAACTCTAACACTACACCTGGGTGTAGCCCCAACATCTGCAGCAGTGGTGGAGGCAGCCTGCTGACTGCTTCATCCTGATGTCTGTGATGATTTTAGCTGACGTCCTCTGGTGGCCAGAGGCCTGGAGGGCCCGGGCTTGATAAAGGTCACCTGCTCAGGGACAGAAGCATCCTCGGCGGCCTAAGAAGCTGGAATGGATGGGGTCACAGGCAGAGGGGGCTGTGAGCGCTGCACACCCTTGCAGTGTCCTGAGAGGAGGCCCCCGGGGTGTCTGGCTAACACTCATCTGCCCTGTGGGTGTCTGAGGGCCCTGTCCTGACTCCTGCAAGAGATGGTGCACCTGGAGGGAGGTCAAGGTGCCTCATCCCTGTGTTGCCTACATCCTGATGGTGCCCACCAGGGTGTGTGGCCATGGAGTGCAGGGCCATGCGCAAATCCAGCAACACTTGCTGGACCAAGGTCTCCATGGTGGTTGCCAGCCTTCCCATGGTGACCTTGAGGCGCTCACATGTCAGAGCCATGACATCAGGCAGAACGCGGACAAACTCCTCCATTGTTTGCTCTAGCCTGCTGAGTGACTGTCTGGTGTTCCGCCGCCTGTTGTTGCATCTCCAACACTGAGTGGCAGCCGCTTCCAGAGGCTCATCATCGGACTCAGACTGAGCAGGTGGCTGATCTCCAGCAGCCCTGAGTGACAGAGACCTGGGCAGTCCCTGCCTCTGACTGCTGTGGGGACGTGTCAGTGATGTATTCCCCAGAAAGTGAGCCCATGCCTAACCTATAGCTGTGCCCCACCGACGTGTGTGTCTCTGAGATGGTAGAGGGTACGCATGAGTGCGCTGATGGTTCTTTCGGAGCTTCCTCTTTGGATGAAGTCTGTGGGCTCGCACTGGTGCTGGACTGGCTTTGAGTCCTCAACCTGCTGGTGCCTAGAAAATAGAGTTTCAGTTAATGAGCTACATAAGACTGCATGCAACTCACTGTGATTGTCAGAACTTGATGAAGTGATGGAGCTGTGATCCACACTAGCTTGCAGGGAGAAGCCAAATCTCCCCTTCCCCACAGGAACGATTCCTGTCCACCTCAGCCAGCTCAGCTGCAGCCTCCTCAAACTCAGTGAGGGCAATGATGTTGGCCATCCCTCCCCCAGCCTGCACTCGCTTGCCCTGTTGTGTGCCAGCTTGGCCTGTATGAAGAAGAAAGAAAGGCCTGTGATGAGAAGGGAGGGAGCAGAGGTTGGGTGAGATTCATGTCCCCTATGTGTGGTGAGCCCTCCCCAGAAGGGCCAGGGGATGGAGTATGAGCAACACAATAGATGAGATGGTGGTGATGTTGAAAGTCTCAGTGAGAGAATAAGTGTTAATGTGTGTCCCCGACTAATGGTTGCATAAGATCCCTGAAGAGAGCAGCCATTTGAGTGAATGATGCCATGATGAGAGGAATATTGGAGGGAGTTGAAGGATGACTTACCCTGGCGGAGTTGTTGAGATCATTCATCCTCTTCCTGCACTGGATGGCATTTCAGGCGCGGTTGCCAGCTGACCTGCTCTGCGACAGCCTCCCAGGCCGGGGAGGTGAGGCTGCTGCGCTTCCTGCAGCCATCCGTGGGACACAGTACTTGTCTGTGTGCCTGGACCCTCAGATCAAGGCCAGGGGGGCCTGGTGTTTGAAGTAGGATGCTGCTTTCTTCTTCAGGCTCTTGGCCTCCTTCTTCTGGCTGCAAGACATCTCTGGTGGGCTGGACAGAGTGAGATTGTGTGTTGGACTGTTCTTTAAATATGGTGCCCGGAGCTTTGAAACAGCCAGCTGACGACAGGCGGACAAATCAGCTCCCAGCCCATCAGGAGATTTGGACCGATATGTGCCTTTGCATAATTAATGACCCTCCAAGTACAGAATTGGCCCCGAGTTCCCGCTATTCTGGCCAGCAGGGTGGCACTGCCAAAACCTTCCACTACTGCACTTTGTTTCATTAATGAAAAATTCCCCCCATAAGTTCTGTTAGATAGAAGTGTCTTTTAAGGCACATATTTCAGGCCATTATTTGGTCATCACTAATTGTATTTGGAACAATGTTGACACCATTTTGTTGATGAGAAGTACATAGCATATTCAAATTCTAAGAGTACTGAAATTTCAACCAATACTGCAGGTAATACAGCTTGTGCTTCTCCAAACAGCAATGCGAATGCAGCAGCAATAAACTATAATCAGCTACCTCTAACATTAAGAAAAGGTATTGCCTGAATTGTAACATCAGTGAGAGAATTACAAAAACTGTCCACAAACAATAAAAATAGAACAAACATAGGAACAACCACGCTAACAACTAACAAAACCAACAACGCACAATAAGATAAAATACAGCACAATGGGTAGAAATTTGTTCACAAAGCACTACTTCTAAGCAGCGCCACGCAAATATTTTTCTCCCCACCATCTAAGAATCTAGCCTTACAAACCAAATGGTATGCACTTGAAAGTGCAGAACAGTGTTCCAGCCTGAAGAAAAGTGAACTCTGTACATGAGGACCTTCTACACAGCATAGTAGAGCTGGCAGTGACTGATGTCCAACATCAAAAGAATCCACTGTCTCTCCAGGAATACCATCCACCTAGGGGTTTCTCCAGAAAAGCTGATCAGCCAGCTGAACTCCAGCAATGTATGATGAATGAACGGAAGACTTCTTAAAAGCAAAATACTGCAGATACTGGAAATCTGAAATGAGCACAGAAAATGCTGGACTAACTCAGCATCTGTGGAGAGAGAAACAGATGATGTTTCGAGTCCATGTGACCCTTCTTCAGAGCTCTGAAGAAGCAAAACTTCTTAAACTGGATACTTGATTAAATGCCTTTTGTAAGATTTGATTACTAAATGGGTTCACTTTCCTCAAGGAGTTAATAAGGGTGTGTGCCAGTTGGTGGTTCGTCTGATCTTTACAAAGAAATCTGATACTCTCTGTTTAGGGTCAGACTGAAAGTGACATTAGGTCAGGAATATTGCATAGCAATTAAAAAAACAGGCATGGATATGTGGCAGCTTTAAGACTATTAAGCTAACATTAACACAGAAATTGAGGTTCCTTTTTTTTCATTCATTCGTGGAATGTAGGCGTCGCTGGCTAGGCCCATCCTTAATTGCCCTGGAGAAGGTGGTGGTAAGCTCCTTTCTGAACTGCTGCAATCCATGTGGTATAGGTAAGCCTACAGTGCTGTTAAGAAGGGAGTTCCAGGGTTTTGACCCAGCGACAATGAATGAAAGGCGATATAGTTCCAAGTCAGGCTGGTGAGTGGCTTGGAAGGGGACTTCCAGGTGGTGGTGTTCCCACATGTCTGCTGCCCTTGTCCTTCTAGATGGTAGCATTGGTGGTTTTGGAAGATGCTGTCTAAGGAGCCTTGGTGAGTTCCTGCAGTGCATCTTGTAAATAGTACACACTGCTGCACTGTGCATCTGTGGTATAGGGCGTGCATGTTTCTAGATGGGGTGACATCAGGTGGACTACTAGGTCCTGGATGATGTCAAATTCCTTGAATGTTGTTGGAACTGCACTCATCCAGGGAAGTGGAATGTATTCCTTCATACGCCTGACTTATGCCTTGTAGGTGGTGGACAGGCTTGGGGAGTCAGGAGGTGAGTTACGCGCCAGAGGATTCCTAGCTTCTGACCTGCTCTTGTAGCCATAGTATTTATATGGCTAATCCATTTCAGTTTCTGGTCAATTGTAACCTCCAGGATGTTGATAGTGGGGGGTTCAGCAATGGTAATGCCTTTGAATGTCAAGGGCGATGGTTAGATTCTTCTTGTTGGAGATGGTCATTGCCTGGCACATGTGTGGCGCAAATGTTACTTGCCACTTGTCAACCCAAACCTGAATATTGTCTAGTCTTGCTGCATTTGGACATGGACAGCTTCAGTATCTGAGGAGTTGCAAATGGTGCTGAACACTGTGTAATCATCAGCGAACATCACCACTTCTGACCTTATGATGGAAGGAAGGTCATTGATGAAGCAGCTGAAGATGGTTGGGCTGAAGATACTACCCTGAGGAACTCCTGTTGTGATGTCCTGGAACTGAGATGATTGACCTCCAACAACCCCAAGCGTCTCCCTTTGTGCTAAGTATAACTCCAACCAGTGGAGAGCTTTCCCCTTAATTCCCATTGACTCTAGTTTTGCTTGGGCTCCTTGATGCTACACTAGGTAAAATGCTGCCTTAATATCAAGGGCAGTCACTCTAACTTCAACTCTCAAGTTCAGCTCTTTTGTCCATGTTTGAACCAAGGCTGCAATGAGATCAGGAACTGAGTGACCTTGGCGGAACGCAAACTGAGCGTCAGTGAGCAGGTTATTGCTAAGCAAGTGCCACTTGATATCACTGTTGATGATCCCTTCCATCACTTTACTGATGATCAAGAGTAAGCTGATGGGGTGGTAATTGGCCATGTTAGAATTGTCCTGTTTTTGTGTGTACAGGGCAGACCTGGGCAATTTTTCACATTGCCAGGTAGACACCAATGTTGTAGTGTATTGGAATAGCATGGCTAGGAGCACAGCAGGTTTTGGAGCACAAGTCTTCAGTACTACTTCCAGAATATTGTCAGGGCCCATAGTCTTTGCAGTATTCACTGTCTTTTGCCATTTCTTGATATTATGTGGAGTGAATTGAATTGGCTGAAGACTGGCATCTGTGATGCGAGGGACCACTGGAGGAAGCCAAGATGGATCATCCACTCGGCACATCTTGGTGAAGATTGTTGTAAACGCTTCAGCCTTATCTTTGGCACTTATGTGTTGGGCTCCCCCATCGAGGATGGGGATATTTGTGGACTCTCCTCCTCCAGTGAGTAGTTTAATCATCCACCACCATTCATGACTGAAAGTGGCAGGACTGCAGAGCTTAGATCTGATCCATCACTTGTGGAATCACTTAGCTCTGTCTATCACTTGCTACATATGCTGTCTGGCCTGCAAGCAGTCCTGAGTAAAAACATTATCTGCTTCAGTCAGAGTGTTTTGGCCTAAAACCTAAGTCGCAAATATGCTTGCTGATCAATATGTTAGGATAGGGGAACTTTTAATTATTTAAAAAGGAATCTTGCAGGGACAGGCTAATATTTGTCCTCAAGAAAAGGCTCAAGGAACATCAAGCATCTCCAGGTAGATGTCTGTAATTCAATATTCTTGCATGTGATGAGTTTTTTAAACTTATCATTTGCATTCTACAGCAGTTTTTAACATATATACTTCATAAATGTAATACTTCAAATAGTAAAATGTTCAGAAACATTGGCCTAGAAACTCAGGCATAGCATTTTTAGCTGTGCAAGGGAGGGTGGGGTGGATGGTTGGTGAAGGCAATTGTGAAACTCATGTTGGCCCCAACACTGGGCTCTGGGCTTCATTTTCATCAAGTCAGCGAGCTATTGTGAGCAATAGGCAGATCAATGGTGAAGCAGGATTGAAGACTGGGCCACATTGGGTGAGGCCAGCAATGTCCCCAGGTAAATGTCAAAGAGGGGAAACAAGGTTGGAAAGGGGGGGCAGTTGTGTTTGGAAGGGGGCCAATCAGATCAGGAAGTGGGGAGGCAATTGTTTCGGGAAGGAAGACAATAGGTTCAGGTTTGGGTGAAATCGGATCAGGAAAGCGGCAATCATCTCGGGAAAAGGAATGATTAGGCAGAGGACGGGGGAGCAATCCTATCAGGAAGAGGTCAACTTGATTAGGAGGCAGTGGTGGCCAGGATGGCCTTGGTAGTGCTTGGATGATCAGGGTTGGAGGTACAGCTGGCAGACGATTGCATTCTTTTAACTTGGAGTCAGGAAGAGCACTCATACTACACCTGACTCCACATTTAGTTAAGTATCTTATTGATTGTCACGTAATAGGGTGTCCCTTTAGGAACTACCCGTAGGTCTAGATTTCCTGTGGTCAGCAACATATCTATGTTGCAGTGGGGATTTCACACAATGAACTCAGGATGAGCATGCATTGTCTATCCTCCATTTTAAAGACCAATGAAGGGCCTGAAAAATGGACAATCTATGAGTGAATTCTATTGTGTACTTTATAAATTGCAATGGTTGTAGTGCATAATTATTCTCGTGTAGAATTTCAATTTTGGCTATTTAACCGAATTGCACAAAAGCCGCCAATTATATTCTGAGATGTTATCAAGAAGAAATTAAGCCATTGTGAGTGTGACACCCTGCTTCAGAATCAGAGAAAGTTTTCTGGTATTGAAAGATTTTATTCTAAGGGTAGTGGCTCACAACTGGCTTTGTCAGATCATTTCTTGAGGAATATAGGTGCTTGGCTCCCAAAGATCTGCAACTTAATTTATGAGTCTGCTAATGTGCAAAGGCTTGGGCTTACACAACCCTGAGAGCTGATTTATGAGGAGCCTAATACAGAGATATAACCTAGACAGGTGAGTGAAACAGATTTATTTACCTACTTGATTAGTTTTTTTTTCAATTTCTCTGAGCAGCACCACAAGAGATGTACCAGCATTAACTGTACTTACTACTTCAGAACATTTAGTAGACCTAATATTGCAGTACTCCTATGGCAAGGATGCCATTTTCTATATTCATATTCACTACTTATTTTATGAATCATAAATGCAAAGTAAAGGTATTAGTACATTTAATGATGGATTTTGAACAGATATTTTCGTGATTTAATTGGTTTAAAAAGTCACACTGCTCTCCTAGTACCCCACCAAATAGAACAACTTCTATTTGAAGCTGGTGGCTTTTAAATTTAATGCAAAATGACAATTTTTCAAGTGCTAATAGGCCTACTGAGCCCCTGATATGGAGGGCAGGAATCACATGCACATATTCAACTAGAAGTGTGCTGCCCAACATATTGGGAAAGGAAAAACATAGTGATGCAGTGTCCATCCTTGACACAGGCATCTGATCCTTTCCAAATTCACATAAGAGTTCCAAACACCTGTTTGAAGCTCTACTGCAAGATTGATTTGTCCTGAGGCACTCAGGAAAAACATGCGTTGAGATGCCTGTCCCCAACAATGTAAGCATTTGAAATATACTCATCTGAGTATGGAGACTCGGAGGGATGTACTCTTTCCAACCACACATTTAAATAATGTGGGCCACCACATACCCCAACACATTATCAGATCATCTCCTCCTGTGTTTCTCCTCCTGGTTATCAATGTCCTTCCAACTTGCTGCACCACTCCCCATGGCGCCAGGCACCAATCTCACTCTACCCATGGCCTCCATCGTTGCCCTCCCCAACCCTTCCACCAACATAATAATTTTCCATTACACTCCTTCCACCCCTCTCAAAGTTTCTTCTAGTTTGTGCAGCAACCCAGAAATTCTCTCCCAGGCTGAGCACAAGATGGCTCCTGTAAGTAACCACACATGCATATGCTCAGTTGTGTAAAAGATTTTAAAGGCTGCGCGCAAAAAAAATTGGAGAGGACAAATGGATGGCCCCACCTGAGCCTCCAACTCTCCCATATCAGGCCTTCACTTAACAGAGGACCACTGTGACACTCGCAGCTGCTCAATTGTCACTATTTTTCACTAGTGGGCTGTTCACTCCTTGCTGGCTTAACAGAGATAAGGCCTGAGCGCCAATGTCTGGGATGCTTCAGCCCTTACTTTTCAGGTGTAGTGACTGAATCCTGCCCCGCTCCCCCTCAAAAACATCACACAATGGGCACACCAAAGTTCGACTATTTCTGTGATTTTAAGGTAAGAATAGTGTCAGGCAAGAGGCAGCTCATCAGATACTTTAGACTGCCTTAAACTGTCTGTTACATTCAAAATAGTCCCAACTAGGATAACTTTCATAAGATTAAAAACAAATCCAAAAGTTATTTTGAATATATGCTACATGTGATGCAAATTTTTAGACATGAAATGAGAGTTAGGTTATCAGATTCACCTCATTATATAGTCTCAATTTCATTATTATAATTATGGAAAGGATTTCCTGGTCAGTGTGCAGGGGGGGAGAGACCCACACGCCAGCGCGTAAAATGATGCGGGATGACGTCGGGCAGAACTCCCGGTCACCCCCACAACATTTCAATTTTCAGGTCGGCGGGCTTTAGAAAAAGCATGAAACCTCATCCACGGGCGGGATGAGGTTTTATGTAGGTTTTTAAAAATTTAATAAAAGTTTAACTAAAAATGATGGCCTTGTCCCAACTCATGTGACAGTGTCACATGAAATTTTATTTTTCTGTTTTTAACATTTTTGAATTTAGCGTCGATCTCCGAGGCAGCACTTAGCCTCAGGGAGATGAGTGCAATCTTTCACGCACATGCATGAAAGAGCGCACTCTCCGCTTAGGGATCCCCCCCACCCGCACAGGGAGAGCATAGCGTGAGCGGACGTCATGCTGGGGGTGCTTTAATTGGCCCGCCCACGTAAAATGGCAGCACGCCCCCGATCGGGGATGCCGATCGAAGGTACGCCTGCACGCGCCCACTCCTGAACATCCCCCCGACGGGTGGAAAATTCTGCCCTATATGTATACTTAATTTAAAGCTTTCAATATGAAATACATAAGCTAATGTAACAATATATTTAAAAATACGTTTCAACCATTGCTTAAAATAGCTGTACTTATAAATGCACTTTGACCTCTCAAGGGCTCCTCCCCCCCCCCCAATATAACCTAAAAATGTCAGTGTGGAGAAGAGATAGGTTTTATTTGGAGCACTATATCACTGAAATTCCATCAGCAATACCAAATCATTAGAAAGATGCCAACCCTGAAAATTCCTGGCTCACAATCTAGTTACACTGGAATTATTCCTGATGGAGCTAACCCCAATGGAGTGGGGTCCATGGGATTGCAGCACATTCACATGGGCCAGGGCACGTCTTGTGCTGCTATGTGCCCACTTCGTGAGTGAACTGATGGACCCTCACCTGTGTAATAACTTATTTTCACAAGTTATTGACTTATATTTAGGACATTTGAGAACTTGTCAGCTTTTTGTGGGCAGTATCAACTTTTTTTTTTAAGGTATTGGCCAATATTTTCTCGGTTGCCACGTATAAAATATTAAGTATCAGATGTTTTAATCAAGTCTAGTTATTTAGCACCATTCCTCACCTTGATAAGTGCACGCCCATCTGCCCTCCATCCACTTACAGTATTTTAAATAAATTCAAGAGTCTGAATGGAAAACATTTTTATTTACTAAAAAACCTTTAGCTAAATTGATAATGTCAATAAATGTAGAAAAAATACTAATCTTATCTGAAACTGCAATCTCAAAATCAGCCATCTCACTTTATTTAATTTCTGCACATTTATTTCCTAAGCATATACGTCAACTGTCACAAAATAACAGGATTATAAAATCAATTATTGTCTAAGTTCAATTAAAGCCCCAGCCCAGCAGCACATCAAAATGCTCCAATATGGTGTAATGCAACTTGCAGTAACAAGCAGACTATAGCTTTTTTTGATTATTTGTTATGGAAAACAAAATCATTACTCGAAATGTCTCTGAATTTCAGATACCTGTGCGATTGTTACATTTACATATGTGAATGACTTCTTTCTTATCATCACTTCGTGGAGAAAAGGCTTGTCACAAACTGTAGCTATTATTTCCAGCTGAGCACAAGCACTGCCAAGTTCAAGACTCGGGTTATTACCTGCCTGCCCAATCCACTGTTTTCTCTGCTTTTTCATGTTCTTTCTATTTTTGTCTAAAGAATGTCTTGATAGTTCAGAATCGCATAAACAGATAGCACAATTTTGGAGTTTTTATTGGCTAATGAGCAGGTTTTCCTGGTCAAATTCCCTAATCAGATTGCCTTGATTAGCATTATATCTAATTAATCTCTCTTGCTCTATGTCTATTTCTCACTATAATATGCCACCTTGGTCAAATCACACATTGAAGCAAGATGTCACCAGCCCCTCTGCAAACCATTGTATGGTGCTTGGACACAAAACTACTCCTGCAGTTTCTCAGTCTTGAGCTTATTTGGCATCTTGAGTATTTTTCATTATTCAAACAGCTGTCCTACACTAAAAACAATTCCAGAAAGTATCCTTCAATATTCCCTTGCAATAATATAACAAGCATGGAAATGGAATCAGATCACTAAATTTGTAAATAAATTCAAGTCATAACAAGTTAATTTATAAACATAGTGCAACTTCTGGAGAAAATTATGCTCCCAAAGCCAAAATCTATTGAGCAGCTGGAAAATTCCTACAATTATGAAAAACTTAACTGCCTCTGGGTAGGCCTGGGACTAATACAAGCAAGATCCCTGACTTGATCAAGTGCTAGTCAGTTACGATAATTCTGGGATAACAGTTCTTCTTAGTTTTCATTCCATTAAATGAAGTAAACCGCTGGTTTTCACTTAATTCATGTATTCAGCCATCACCAATATAACACCATTGACAACTGAAAGCAGAATACATGAGCCCAATTTTATTTTGTTTTCACGAAATGAAATCGAAAAGGTGTGCAATACACATGAGTGCAGCTTTCTGAAATTACCTGAGTGGTTTATAAACTACGATGATTTGGAATAAAAAAAAGTCACACAATGAGCAAAATCACCTGACAGCGAGATTACACTAAAATTGCTCTAAAAAAAAGATTTTTACAATTACTGAAGAACAGTTTAGCAACATATTATATTCCAAAAGAATGTAATGATGATATTATTACATATGTTAACCAGCGTATTTCTTCCCGAAAGCCCTATTTTCTCCAGTTTGTAGTTTTCTTAGACCATGTACCATTTTAAAATTCCGCTGTGCAGTGTGCCAATATATAATAACTTGAAGTGGGAGCAGGTTACTGAAATGATGGCTCCTGGAGTCCGGCACGGTCCATTTCCAAAGTTAAACATGCATACAGGGTCTTCTACTTTGAACGTACGAGCACCACTGTGTAGGTTGTGGTTCAGTTTGTGAGTGGTTTGTTTCTGCTTCATCTTCCCCTCCAAAATGGGAAACACCAAATCCAGAGAGGTGCGCAAGCGGCGCTTCATCAGCAGCTCTGACGGCGTGGAGCCAGTAGTAGTCTGTGATGTTGTGCAGTTAACTCAGGAGGAATCTGGAAAGGTGAGACTCCAAAGTACCTCCAAACAACTTCTTCATACCGGCTTTATAGGTCTGGACAGCTCTTTCGGTGAGACCATTTGATGAAGGGTGCCAGGGAGAAGTCTTTATGTGCCGGATGCCATTCAGGTCTGTGAACCTCTGAAATTCTACGCTGGTGAAAGCTGTTCCATTGGCTGAGACAATAATCTCAGGCAAATCTTGTATGCTAAAGAAGTGATGAAGCTTCTCAATAGTTGCAGCTGAAGTTGGCGTTTTTTCCTCGAAGACATCAAGCCACTTTAAATGCGCATCGTTGAGTAACAGGAACACGGAGCCTAGAAACGGTCCCACAGTCAATAATTAGTCTGACCCAAGGATGGCCAGGCCTTTCCCATGGGTGAAGAGGAGCTGAAGCAGATAGCTTCTGGTGTTGCTGGCAAAGGAAACAGTGTTTAACCATGTGCTTGATGTTACTATCTATTCCTGGCACCAGACATAACAATGTGCCAACATCTTCGTTCTTGACGTGCCTAGGTGTGCGCTGTGGAGCTCAGCCAAGAGTGACTCTCTGCCCTGGAAGTGACCACAACTCTGGAATCCCACAGCAAGGTTTCATCCTGACAACTCAGTTCAGTGCTTCTGGAATAAAAGGGGCGCAGGTCATCCAAGACAAGGGTACTTGGTCAGCCTTGTAAAATGAAGTCTTTAACTTTTGGCAGTACTGGGTCTCTGCCCGTCCAATTCTTGATCTGTTTAGTGCATACAGGTGACGGATCCAAGAAATTTAACAACACTAACTCTTGTCGAACGGGTGCGTTGGCAAAGCTGTCTGGTAATGGAAGATGACTAAGTGCGTCTGCATTGGCTATATGCGAGCCAATGTGGTACATAAACGTGTACTCATAAACTGATAGCATCAGGGCCCAATGCTGGATTCTCACTGAAGTTGTAGGTGGAATAGCTTTGTCCTCGCTGAACAAGCCTGTCAGCTGCTTATGTTCGGACACAATTGTGGAATATTGCCCGTACAGATATTGGTGAAACTTCTTGACGCCAAACACAACCGACAGCCCTTCTTTCTCCAGCTGGGAGTAGCTCTTTTCAACCTGGGAGAGCGTCCTTGAAACGTAGCCAAATGGAGCGTTCATTACCTGTCCTCCAACTGATGTGATAGTACAGGAGAAGCATTACACGTTAGCACTAGCTCTTTAGCTGCATCATAATGTATCACCAAGTATGATGAACGAAGCAGCTATTCACTGCTGCAAAGGTTTTTTCTTGCTGTGAACCCCATGACCAGCAACAGGTGGAGTGGTGCCAGTACAGTGAACAGATGAGATAAGAAACAACTGTAATAATTTATCATCCCTAGGAATGACTTAAGGCATATGGTCTGGTCTAGCTTGACAACTGGGACAATGGGTGTGGCCCATCCAGAAAACTGAACAGGCTGAATTATTTCCAGGTTTTCCGACCTACGCAGCTCTGCTTCCACTTTTTCTTTTGGTGAGTAAAGCACTGATCTGGCCTTGAAAAAGCATGGTGATGCCTGGGGATCAACGCTTGCATGCCCTTCAGTTTTCCCAGTTCATCTTGAAAAATAGTGCCAGGTTTTTTCAAGAGCTCTGGAATTCCACTGGACTTCACATGAAATATTTTTGACTAGTCTAGTTTTATTTTTTACAGCCAATCTCGACCCAAAAGGCTGGGCCCCTTCCCCTCTACGACTATCACAGGAAACTGGGCTGTCTGCTGTTTGTAGCAGACTGGAACAGCAGCAATGCCTCTGACATGAATGGATTCTCCAGTGTGGGTTATCAGCTTGGTGGACGTGCGCTCCAATGTCAATGGCTGACTCCTTTCACTGAGGTACTTGAACGTGTGCTCCCTAACAAAAGTAGCTGAATCACTGGTGTCCACCCCCATCTGCAGTTACTTGCCATCCACTTGCACTATCACTGCAATGGGCTCAGATTTAACAGCAGTCACACGATACAGAGAGTATGCATCAACAACATCAGCTTCTGCAGTGTCAGTTGACTCAATCAGATTCATTCTCTGCTTTGCTCTTTGTTTATTTTTTTGCTCTGTATTGCCTAGCCAAGTGTCCTTTCTTGTGGCAATAGTTGCAATCTGCCTCTCTAAATCTGCATTCATCTGCTCCATGATTCCCACCACATGTATAGCAAATGCATATCTTGTCAGCTAACGCATTGTAAGTAGGCTTCCTAACTCGTGGTTCGGTAGACAGGGAATCATGCTGAAAATCTGCTGTGCCACTTTTTGCGCCATGCTCAGCGGCAGGCTTCTGCCTAACATGGTGCACTGCTCCAATATTCATGAACTGCAAATCCTGAGAGTCTTTTGCGGCACTTTCCATTGCAAGAGTAAAGTTCCATGGTGTGTTTGAAATCAATATCCAATTCAGCAAGCAAATGGTGCTATGGCATTGTCATTCACCTCGTGTACAAGTCCGTCCCACAGCATATCATTCAAGGCATCCCCAAACGTACAGTACTCGGTCAGCTGTTTCAGGCTCGCCACAAAGGTAGCAGTAGATTCCCCTGGAGCACAAACTCTCGTGCTGAATTTGAAGCGCTGCATAATTACAGACGGTTTTGACTGAAAATGTGATTTCACAAGCTCCACTCGTTGGATGACTTAGAACTGGGTGCATTTGGGGCAGTCAGGTTTCTGATAAGATTATACATTTTGCTTCCACACACACTGAGCAGGATAGCTTTACCTTTACCTTCATCAGTAATTTCATTCACAATGGAACAGAAACCAAGTCCCTTGACATACTAACTCCAATCCTCTGCATCTGCATTGTACGGATCAATCCCCCGAACAATGGAATGATCAGTAGGTATTTCCCAACTTTGTGTTACTCACAGCAACCAGGGCAAAGTGTGCAGCATAAGTCGGTTTTATCCTCGTCGCCAAGTGTAATGACTTGAAGGAGGAGCAGGTTCAATGCAGATAAACTAAACTTTTACTGAGGACACATCGTGATGTTTACACGCTTATCACCATCTTTTTATCAGAAAACCCTCCGATAGCTGTTGACCTCTGGTGAACTGACAGGAGGGAGGGACAATCCAATTACTATACATTAAGAGGGAGTACAGTCCAATCTCAGATGACGTTGCATTATATCCATTAGTTGAGCAGTTTACCTGTCCTTTACATTCTACGTGATGATCTAACCAAGACTGTTAAACTCGTCAACTGGTGCCATTATCATCATAATTGAAATCATAAATTATAGCATGGATTTAACCAACCAAATCCTCATGACAATCTAATTTAGATTGGGAACTATCTACGCAATCCGGATCATTGAAATCCAAACTAGTCTTCTCCACAGCTCTGCTCAAAAACTGGTACCCTTTGATGGTCAGATCAAAGCCATTACACTCTGAATGTAACACTGCTTTAATATTTTTCTTACAGCTTTTTTTTCTATGAAAAAGAATCAAAGCAAATTTCCTACACAATCACATCCACAGTACAAAGTGAGATGGAGATTAAAGTCATGCTTTTAGGTATAGCAAGAAGGGAACTGAAATAGTCTGCTTACAAGCATTACTTAGTTAAATCATAGTTCCTGTTTATTTGTGCTGAAGAAGCTCATGTTGAGGGTGCAACATTCTCTCTTTGTTGAGGTACTTGTTGACTCAACTGTTAATAAATGCTGCATTGTAAGCACTTAGAGCATTCAGGTAATTAGAACTGATTTTATCGCTGATTTAAAATTACTACAAAAAATGGAGCAGCCAATCAACATTTCACTAGCCTACTTTTGAGAACTGAAAAAGCGCCAATGTTATGTCTTCTAGTTCCCATAAGTTAGAAATAATCACACTTTAGACTCTGAATGCTGTAATTTCATTGAGTGTATTCCTTGCTCTCCATGCGGCTGGTAGTCTGATACATTGCTACTTTGCATATTACTGCAGTGTGACAGTGCATATGGCACCTTGGGATTTATATAAAGATAACAATTAGTTCCTATCTTTACAAATAATATAACAGGCAGCTTGAACCTTTCCCAGCACTGCTTCATGCCCTGAAATTTCTTGGTGACATGATTTTCAATGGCTCCTTCAGGTGCTAAAGAGGTGATCAAGATAGGTTTTAGCATACATTTCGTGCAAGATGTTACTTGGGAGAAGAGCTGATACTACCACTAGTAATGGCCATCTGGAAAATTATTAAGAGGCTGATTGCCACTTAAATTGTCTGGCAGAAACCATCATTGAGGCTGCACTGCATTTTGATAGATAGCGCCCTAACGCCTTCGCCTAACAGCGATCAGCTGACTGGAAGTGAAGAAACTGTTGCACAAGATTTCAAGCGCCACTTAAAAGGTATATCATCTTTTACTGTTCACTTGTTGCTGGAGGTTGGAAGAGGACTTTGAAAACATCAGGAGATTTTCTTGGATACTTGGTCAAAAATTTACGAACACTTTATCAAAATTTATCACAGAAATTTTCTGAAGACTTTGCCTAAAAAAGAGTGAATGTTGTACTAATCTACCACTTAGCACACCTGATAGGAGCCACCAAGATAAAAGCAGGGTTCATGGGCATCTTGCTGGTGGTTTCCCTTGATCTGCAGGAGGAATGGGTAGAGGACATGAGGCTGAACAGAGCAGCACCAGCTGCTGCAGCAGTGAGGAACAGGACACCGAGGTGGACACTTTCCCCAATGCAGGTACAAGAAATCACTCCTCTGGACCTCCTCCACCAGCACATCTGTGGTGCTGCTTCCGAGAATCTTTGTGCCTGTCACATCAGTCCCTGAGCCATCCTGAAACGTATCATTGTGGGTCAGCCAGCACACACTACACCTTTGATGGAAACATCTACACCTAGGGGTGAGTGCAGCACACCCAAACTGTTCCACCAAAATTGCCTCTAATCAGGACTTGAGTTCTAAAACTGCAGGTACCTGTTTGTTTTAACACGGTGCCAAGCAGTTTTAACTTGCATTAATCAGCAATTAAGAACAAAATTGTGTACTAAAACAACATTTTCAAACAGGCGTGCCTAATTAGTAGAGCACCCATTGAGTGTCTGTTTTCACCCTTTCACCAAAATAAACTCCACTTATCTTTCTCTCAGAATCTGATCTCTCTCAACTTTTATCCCACTGTTGCTCCATCCCACACCCACCCCCACCGGGACAAAGACAATGAATAATTGACAGATGCCAATAGTAGAATGCAGTGAGAGTTTTAAACTTATTTCATGCAGGTAGATATTGTGAATTCTAAGTTTGTTAGGAGTGCGTGACCACTGAGCAAAAGATTATAGGCACATAACATTCATTAGCAATAAATGAGAGGTAAATTATTCTGTCTTAGTTTATTTCAAAAACACTGACAATTCAGCTGAGCTGACTATTGATTAAAAGTTCTGATATTTTTGTGAAAATGTCTGTGCTATTAAATGTCATTAACTTACATTAAGAATATAAACATATACAGCAATTGAAATCCAAAATATTTACAAATGCACAATTTTAATATAGGGCCCAATTAGAATATATTTTTACATTTATCACTTCGTAAAAATGAAACAGGATAATATACAGGTTTGAAAGGTACATTAGTTTATCACAACTGCACAAATATCATAAACAAAATAGACTTTAGTTTAACATGCGCTCAGTAAAATAATGTTGCCACTTTATGTAACTGTCTAAGCACATCTCCTGATTTTCACGTCCACTGAAGTCAATGGAAATGAAAATCAGGATAGCTGAATAACAGGTAGCTAATCAAATGTCAAACATTGCCCCTTATGTATTTTGCATTGATAGTGAATTTGATTTTAGCATTTGTGCAATGCAATAGATGTAATCTAATTTACAACAGCAATTAAAGTAAAATCATAAGTTACTAGTTTTACTAACCATCCACTCAACTGCAATACAAATTCACAGAACATTGAGTACCTAATCATCCTGATAATGACTTCCTTTCTAAAGTATCATTTGATATTTTTAAAATCAGATGTCATTTTATTCATTAATTCCTACCAACTGTCACTTTTCATACACAAAATGTTCATGCCAATCTACAATGCATCATCATTTTACTGTCACATTACTCAGGTGCAAATGCTGACAGCTCCTTCAAAATGGAAAGAGCAATCAAAAATATCCACGACTGCAAAAGTCATAAATGACTAAAACACACTACAGTGATTTTTTTTACACTCCTTGCTATATAATAAGCATTTTCTCCAATGCAGTAATATATACTTCAGGAAAAGTATCCAACACAAACTACATTGTTCGGGGGTCTGTACACCACTCCCACAAGCGACTTCTTGCCTTTATCATTTCGCATCTCTACCCAAACTGTTTCAACATTCTGGGCTCCTGAACCTAGGTCATCCCTCTCTATTGTGCTAATACAATAATTAATTAACAGGCCACCTCTCCACCTTTTCCTGGCTTCCAGTCCTTTCTAAATGTCATGTACCCTTCAATATTCAGGTCCCAATCTATGTCATCCTGTGGCCAAGTCTCTGTAATGGCTATTTGTGCTATCAGTTCATCTGTTTTGCTTTGAATATTACATGTATTCAGATACAGGGCCTTTAATTTTGTCCTTTTGCCTTTTTTGCAACCTCTAGCCTTATCTACTGATTTATTGTTAGACGTGTACTCTCTGTCCCTTCCCATCATAGTCTGTTTAGCATTTCCCATATTAATACCTTTCTTCCTTGCCTTGTCTCTACTCTTTAATTTACCACATCTTTCCAAATTTGATCTCTTGCCCCCAATATTTAGTTGAAAACCCTCTCTACTTCCCTGGTCATGCGGCTTGCTAGAACACTGCTCCCAGCATGGTTCAGGTGTAGACTGTCCCAACGGTACAGCCCCCACTTTCCCCAGTTCTGATGCCAATACCCCACGAACCAGAACCCTTTCTCCCACACTAGTCTTTCTTCATTAATTTCTCGAATTTTATTTACCCTATACCAATTTACACATGGCTCAGGCAATAATCCACATATTATTGAGGCTCTGCTTTATAACTTAGTGCCTAGCTCCTCATACTCTCTAGGCAGAACCCTTTACCTAGTCTTACCTATGTCATTAATACCTACATGAACCTAGCAAGCACCTTGTACCTGTTGGGACAATATCAGGGGTTGAAGCACCACCATGACTACATGCCTGACTCGCAGCCACATCGTCCTGTCTTTGTCCAGTGACCAACTCCAAAGTTCTGCCTAACCGTGTGTGTGTGTGTGTGTGTGTGTGTGTGTGTGTGTGTGTGTGTGTGTGTGTGTGTGTGTGTGTGTGTGTGTGTGGCAGCGGTGGAGACTGCCTCCTGGAACAAAGTGACCATGTAAGTCGCACCCTCCCTGATGCCCCACATTGTCCACATCTCAGACTCCAGTTCAACAACTTGGAGCCAAGGTTGCCTAAGCAGCAGATATTTTCTGTAGAAATGGTTGCCCAGAATTGCAGTGCATGCCACAGGCTCCCACATGCTACAGTCACAGCACATCATCAGCCATGCCATTTCTGTCCAACCTTATTTATTTATTTAGACAATTAATTCATAATTTACACAGATAAAATAATACTAAGTTGCTCTCACCTAACTGAGCGTGTTGAAATTAACAGCAGAAGTCAGCGGGTTGAAGCTGGCTTCCCAAAGCACTGTCCATTTTAGTCCTTAAACCATCTATCCAGTATCAAACCCACTCAACTTTTTAGGTTAAGATTCCTGATAGATTGAGAAAAAACTGAGCTTTAAGGGAGGCGAAGAGATTGTAGGTTCCTCAGATCTAGAACAAGCCACATCTACATTCTGCAGGACTGCTCTGGCCATGAAGAGTTGATGGTGGTACACTGTGAATAATACTCTAGAAACAGCAACAGAGGGCAGAATTTTCCCCCTTTTGGGGGGCTGGGAGGGAGTTGAAGAGTAGGCGCATGGAGGGGTGTGCCGCCTTTTTATGTGGGCGGGCCAATTAAGGCCCACCCAGCGTGACATCCACACAGAAGTGCTATGCGCTCCCTGTGTGGGTGGGGAGGGGGGGAATTCCCTAAGCCGAGAGTGGGCTCTTACGCGCATGCACATGAAAAAGCGCACTCATCTCCCTGAGGCTAAGTGCTGCCTCAGGGAGATCGGCTGTATATTAAAAAAATATTAAAAATAGAAAAAAATTCTCTGATATGTCCCCTCATGTGACACTGTCACATGAGTTGGGACTTGTCCATAACTTTTAAAAACACTTAAATTAAATTTTTAAAAACCTACATTAAACCTCATCCTGCCCGTGGGTGAGGTTTCATGCTTTTTCTAATGCCCGCCAGGGCCTTAAGGTTGGACGGGCAGGTCCATTAATTATTTTAATGACTCTGTCAATGGCCTCAATTGGCCTGTCGGGAGTTCTGCCCGATGTCACCATGCGTCATTTTACACGTTGGCGAGCGGGCCCCCCCCACCCCCCCGCCCCCCCTCGCCAACAGGAAAATCCTGGCCAGAATATACAGAATCTTACTTGCTGTCGTTGAAAAATAAGGGTATTTTTTTCTGCCCAGGCTATCATCCAGGTCATCTTCCCTGCCTGGCACCATAACTGGAATGTTGTATCATGCAACATAAAAGCAGGAAAATCTTTAACTGTTCCACCGCAGAATGACGGGTGTGTTCAGTTATTCTTTCTTAATAGAACAGAAAAAGGAAGAAGAACTAAATTGACATGCTAACAATTCTTTCCATTATTTAAGTTCCAAGTGATGTTTCTGGTGTTTTGGCACTGGAAAACATCTGTGACTATGTCAAAAACAATACACAACTGAAGTTATTCTGTGATAAATACAAGGGGTGGAATTTTCCCAAATTTGCACTAACTGCAGTAGCGGGCAGGTAAAATGACATTTTACCCGCCGGCCGCGATGGCAGGTTTTCACAACGTATCGTCCCGAACCTGCCTCATAATTTATGCAAATCGTTTTCATTGTGGGCAAGCTCTCATTCACCCACCTGGCATCACCCCACCACTGCAACACAGCAGGCACCATGTTTAAGTTTAGCCGCAAACACACATCTCAGTGCTTCCAGCTCACCACTGCTGCATGGAAGACATGACCCTGAAACTGAAAAAGACCCCAGGTTCAGCGACGCATCTCTCGAGCAACCTTTGGATGCAGTGGAGGCCCACCGGGACGTCCTCTATCCCGGTTCTGGCCGCAGGATGGGCAGAAGCAGCACTAACCCAGTTTGGGAGGTGGTGGCAGTGGTGGTCAGTGCTAACGCCCTGTAAAAGAGGCCAGCCCCCCAGTGCCACAAGAGGATGAATGATCTCCTCTGTTCCGGCAGGGTAAGTCACTCCTCTCATCACTCAACTCACACGCTCACAAACCCATCATATATCCACAGGGCCTGCACTCACTGCCGGTTCAAGGGACATCACCATTCACTCTCTCACACTCACCGTCATTGTCTTCATCCCATCCTTGGGACCACTCAACACCCACACAGGCCAGGCATACTTGTCATCTGAAACAAAAACAGAATTACCTGGAAAAACTCAGCAGGTCTGGCAGCATCAGCGGAGAAGAAAAGAGTTGACGTTTCGAGTCCTCATGAACCTTCAACAGAACTAGGTGAATCCAAGGAGAGGGGTGAAATATAAGCTGGTTTAAGGTGCTGGGGTTGGGGGAAGGGGGTAGAGAGGAGAGAAGTGGAGGTGGAGGGGGGAGGGTATGGTTCTGCCGGTGGCAGAATGCCCAAAATCAAGGTCCTCAAGGACTTTGAAAACGGGGCCATCCAGCTGGCCGGCCACGATCTGGACCAGTCCTGTGCTAATGGTGAGGTTAGCGGTGCTCTACCAAGTGAGGAAACAGCAGTGCAACATCCATCAAACTACCATGCTGTGAGTGATGTGTCCTTTCTCACAGGTCACTGCCATGCACTAGTTATCTCCCCTTGATTTTGCAGGCACATCTGCCAAACAGCCGACAGAGTCCATGACCCAGGGTCTCCAATCAAGCCCTGAAGAAACCTCTTTAGGGGAATCTGGAGGCACTCTCCCTGAAGTCTTGTCACAGCGCTCACCCACACCCTCCACCAGCCCAAAGGCACATAACTCGGTGGGAGCTATCTTTAGAGTAGCCCCGGGATCACAATCTGGTGAGCACATTGCAATGTCTGATCCACTGTAGGCAGCGGCAGGGACTTCAGGTGTCCTGCACGCAGAGGCCTGCTGGAGGCCAAGACGTTGCTGTGTCCGAGTCAGACGACATGCCTCTTGATTCGGTCATGTCACAGTTGCTGGAGCTGCAAAGGCAAGCTCGGGAACATCAGGAAGGGATGTCTGCAACACTCCTCAGATTGCAAGGCACAATGGTGGAGTCTGTCCGCCTTCAGTCTTAGGTAGGATGGCAGCCGCCATGGAGACCTTGGTCAAGCCTTTGCTCCTGCACAGCTGCACAGGCTCAACTCTATTGCTGATGTCATAGTTGGCCTCCAAAGTGTGTCTCAGTCAAGGCAGGTGTCTCAGTCCAGGGTCTCTTCCATGTGCTCTGTGCAGCCTTCAGACCAAAGTGATGGTCCAGCCTCACATTCCCTGGAGACATTACTGATGCCTGCGCCTCACCAGTGCTTGTCATTGCTACCAGAATGTAGTGGGCAGGCGCCACAGCAATCTCTCATTCGATGTGCTCTCAGCACCTTTATGGAGGGGCAGGCCCCCATCTTTTCAGCATCTGTGACCAATGATGTTGCACTCCAGCTCCTGAAGCGCTCAGGTGCTGAAGGCGGACAAAGCGTCATATGCTTCTAAAGTTTCATGGCTGCGTCTCTATGATTTGACCCTGATCACTGAACACAAGCGAACTGCCCTTGGCCAGACAAGAGTCAGACACTCTAAGAAGCTGTGTGAAGATTTATGGAGTGTCCCCAATGCATGTTGTCATCATCCTCCTGCAATTAAGCGACTATTTAGGGCCTCCACCACCTCTCCATGAGAGGAGCATTCTCACAGAGGGTATTTGCACTGCCATAAGCCAGCCTGGAGTCAAACAAATGCATTGAGGAACTATGGAGTCACCTCACTGCATGTTGTCGTCATTCTCCACCAATCCACAGATATGATGGCCTCCCAAGCACGCTTGCCTCATCTAGCTGGCGCAAGGGCCTCATCCCCATCATCGTTGCCTCCAAGGACCTCCTCAGCCTCATCCCCGTTGGCGTCCTCCTCATCGGAGGAGACGTGCAGCTCCTCCAATTCTTCCTCAGCCAGTTTGTCTCCCTATTAATGCACCAGGTTGTAAATAGCACAGCAGACAATGGTATTGCAGGGCTCAACCAGGCTGGTCCAGGCACCGGAACCTCATCTTCAGCATTCCGATGATCTGCTCCGCCAAATTGCAAACTGCAGCATGAGCCTCATTATATCATTGCTCTGCTGCAGTCTGAGGCTGTCGCACAGGTGTCATCAGTCACAGCCTCTGCTCTTGTCCAAGAGGTGCCATCTCTGTAGCCTCAGTGGACCCTGGAAGACTCCAGGGGTCAGTGACCAACTGAGGATGTAGGCATTGTGCACACTCCCTGGAAACCATGCACACACCTGCAGGATGCGTTTCTGGTGGTTGCACACCAGTTGCACGTTCAGCGAATGGAAGCCTTTTCTGGTTGATGTAGTCCACCATGTGTTGCAACGGAGATCTGAGTGCCACAAGTGCAGTCAATGGCACCCTGCACCTGTGGGAAACCTGAGATCTGGCTGAATCCAATCGCTCCTGCATCCTGGCTGTCCCGGTCCTGGCCAAAATGTACAAAGTTGTGTGCCCTTGTGAAGATGGCATCCGTGACCTCATGGATGCATTTGTGGGTGGAGGCTTGAGAGATCCCATAGAGGTCGCCTGTGGAGTCCTAAAAGAAGCTACTGGCATAGAAATTAAGTACTGCAGTCACTTTCACAGCCATTGGCAGTGAATGCCCTCCATGTCCCTGTGGTGCCAAATCCTGCAGTAAATGGCAGATATAAGCAACCAGTTCCCTAGACATGCACAGTCTTCAGCGACACTGGTTCTTAGTCATCTGGAGGAACGAAAGGCGGTGTCTGTAGACCCTGGGTGTCACTAGGCATCGATCAGCGATGGCTCGCTGTGGCTCTTGGGTGGAGTGTGCGGGAGCCTCAGACTCCCCTTCTTCTTGAGGTTGCTGCTCCTGCCTCTGCACAGCCATGAGCCTCAGTCGCTCTCTCCTCTGGCTTCTTTGCACTCTGTAGGCCATCAGACATACAGCTAGTTCACCAGGCTCCATGATCCTGATGTGCTCCTCCTGCAAGATGTAAGAGAGCGACACAGGATGAGCATGGATGTACTAGGAACCTGTCCTGGTTAAGTGTGACAGCCCCTTAATGCTTCCTGGGGCATGCTGGCCACCGCTTGGATGGCCAGAGATTAATGCGCTGCAAGGCTGCCCTGTTAGTTTGAACCGTCGGGGAGACTGGTCCAAACTGGGATGCTGACATTGCAAGAGGCTGAGAGTGCCTCCAGCAGAGACTGCTAAATGGACAGCTTTAGCGAGGAGATTGTACAACGTGTATACTCCAGCTGTTCTGCAGTCCACTGAAGTGCTCATGATTTTGCAGTATGTGCCAGTGGGGAGGGTTGGGGGGAGCTCAGCAGACCTTGGTGGCACTTTGATGCCTCTGTGTTGCTTAAGTGGGCAGATAATCTAGGAGCCCGACCCCAAACGTATCAATGTGGCTGGGCCTGAACTGTCTCAGTTTCAGAGGAATGGTCACTTTCTACAGGTTCCCTGAATGCATGGCCACTTCCCTTGCCCACCATACTGCCCCATCCCGAATGCTGGTGCGCTATATTCAATGGCAGGGCAGCACTTGCGCCCCCCCCCCCCCACCTGTCGCCTCAGAAGAAGGCCTGCGTTAACCACCAGCCCCCCCACAACCTGCCAACAGTTGCCTCAATGGCAAGGCTGCATTTGCCACCCCCCTCCAACCCCACCAAAGCCCGGCCAGTCGGGCAGGGCGGTACTTAACCCTGACCCCCTCCGGCGCCCCTGAAGCTTGCAAAGCAACAAGCGACCCTGGCAAGCTCTGCGGAACGTTGCTGTGCACTCACCTCCAGTTCACCTAAAGTGCAGGCTGCCAAGTGCACATTGCCTCTGCGCTGTTGTGAAACACGTCGGCATGCTTTCCTGCCGACTTGGATGGATGATCCAACTCGGGCACAAGAGCCTGGTGGGATGGCCTGATAACGAAGTGCTGATGTATTATAATAAGGTTCCCGATGACTGATGGTGGGAAATGCAGCCCGCCATCAGCGGACTGAGCAGACAATCAGGACCTGCCTTCCCGCAGTCATGAAACCGATCACGCCACATTGTCAGCTCGCATCTCCTATCACGCCCGCCACCAGTGGGCACAGAAAATTCTGCCCAAGATCTTCGACATAGTTGCTGCCCCTTCCCCTTTTTAAGGAAAAAAAAATAATGAATTCTAAGAGCTGGATTCTGTGAAGAGCCTTACGCTGAATTCAAAGAGTGCTGGGATAAAAATAATCATGCATTGAATATGATGACATCATTCTCTAGCTTTCATCATCATTTTGTAAATGATCATTTTAGAGGAAATTTGAAAGAATAACTCCTTTAGCACTTGGTCCATAAAACAGAAAAACACACAGTTTTCCTGTTGCATTGTAATCCACTGAAATGCCAAATTCCAGCAATTGGACATGAAAACGAGGACAAACATGTATATTGAATGTATGTAACAACAGACATAGGAAATGAGGAGCACTAACTCATGTATTAGATACTAATAACAGAAACAAGTGTCAAAGATACCGTCCCAATGTTTAAACTACGGCAGTTCTGAGGAAAATACTGAGCTAATGGCCTAATTTCCTGTTAGGGGACTGTTTTGTGATCAGGAAATTGGAACGAATGGATTTCCCTCAGATCCTGCCAGATTTGACAGCAGGACTTACCACTTTTTATGTCAGATTCCTGAAATGACCAACCAAATTGAGATGCTGGCTAGGTGTTGGGTGGTAGGCCTTTGGTCCAAGCTGCAGTCAGGTAGCAGAGAGAAGGAATTGGAAAGGCCAGGAAGGGTGAGAGTGAGAGGTGGGGGAAAGGTTTGTGGTCAGAGGGGAGACTGAAAGTTGGCTGCAGGTGAAATTTGGCAACCAGAGCGAAGTGTAGATCAGCGGTCGGGGCTGGGGGAGGATCAGATTCAGGGAGCAGGAGAAGAGTGGGTCTTGAAGCAAGTAGGAGATTGGAGGGCAGAATCAAGATCAGAAGCCAGAATACAAATCAGAGAAGAAACCTAAGTTGTCGGTGGGGATTTTTCATTTTGTGGGGGGCAGGGGGGTGCAGTGGTGAGCAGAGATGGGAGACCAAAATGGTCTCCAACTAAGGGGGGCGCAAGGCAAAGCACGTGGGCCAGGATTTTCCATGCTTGCCAGTGTCGGACATGTTTGGTGGCATGGGCAGACAGTATGGCGCGATTGGTTTCACAATGGCACGAAACGAATTCGTGATTGTCCGCTCAGCCCACCAATGGCGGGCCACATTCCCCACCAACTGACATCAGGGACCTCACTGTAATACATCAGCATATCATTATTAGATCTGCCTGCCGGAATCATCCCCCTCCGCTGGATATTCCGCCCATGTCAGCAGGGTAACACGCCGACATATTTCACAACAGCGCGTAAGCAATGTGCACTTGGGAGCTGCACTTCGCTTGAGACTTCAAGGTTTGTTTGCCAACCTTGCTTCGGTCAGCACTCACAGTCATCAGCACCAGGCTGCACAGACAGCATCACATCACTTTTAGGGGGGCTCACGGCAGGTCTCTACCTACCAGATCAGCCACAATGACTTCAGGGCTAGGGCTTACTTGGCGAAGGGGGTGAAGTGGCCTCAGACAAGGGAAGAAGCTGCAGGATGAGAGCTGCACTGGGGAAGGAGGGTAACCCAGGGTGTGTGTGTGTGGAGGGGCACATGTTGATCTGTGCAAGTGGTCTCAAGATGGTTATGCCTGAGGAGGCAGTCTCCAGAGGAGATGAGGCCAGATGGACATGTGAGGGTTTTTGTGTGAGAGTGGATGGTGATGTACCTTGAGCAAGTCGTAAGTGAGATGCCAGTGAATGTGCGATGGGTTTGAGTGTGTGAGTTTGGAGTGCTGAGATGGTTGCCATTCCCTGGCTGCACAGATGAGATCATTCATTGTCTATCTGCATTGAAAGGCCAACCTCCTCTGTGCATCATTGACACTGCCATCATCTACCAAGCCATGGTGGTAATGTTGCTGCCCCTCCTGCGGCCAAAGCGATGGTAGAGGACAACACAGCGGCCCTCCATGGCGTCCAAATGGCGCTTGAGGGCCGTAGTCTTCTTGTCTTTCAGGGCCATGTCTTCGTGGCTGCAGTCCTGGACTGAGCTCAGCCTTAGTTTAAATGTGGTGCCTGGCATGATGAAGCAGCGAGGTGATGGCATGCCAGGCGAATTGGAGCCCTCTCGCCATGGAAACAGCATGTTTCCTAGAATGCATAAATAATATGGCAGGTTTGGGATGATATAGCGTGAAAACCTGCCATCATGCGTTTAAACGTCAATTTACCTGCCCGCTACCGCACTTAGTGCAAATCTGGGACAATTTTGCCCATGAACTTGAAACAAAGAACATGATCCAGCAGATCCACCTAGATCCAGCAGCCCTCATATTCCTCCAGCTGCTGGTTAAAATATGTTTGTATTGTAACATATTATATAGTCTTTATTTCCATGCCTTGGATATTGCTGCACAATGTGTATCAAAGGAAAATCTCAGGGCTCTCAGTTATCCCCCATTTTCAGCCAGGCTTCAGGAAGGGGAAGTTGTCCTACTTTACAGTGGATAATGGAGACGTCATTCACATATCTCAAATCACTTTCTTTCCAGATCAGTGAATTTTACTTAAAAATTAAACCAAAGTTTTCTTCTCAGTTTTCACTGAATAAATTAAAAAAAATGATGGTTTCTAAAATACAAATATTAACACAGGAGTGTATTGATTGTAATTGAGGAGCTAAAATCCTGTTTAGTTTTAAAGACCTAAATGTCGAGGATAATTGGGATTTGTGTTTTCAGGGCTCCTCACATTAATTAACAGCCAAACACCCATAACTATGAGCCTGCCTCGACACCATCACAGAGCTCGCTCAGCTCTTCAGCAATACTTTCTAGCAAACAAAGATACTTTCGTAGCTATGAATTTGACTTCTTTTCATCTCATTTTGAATTGTTCATATTGACAAGGAGTTTTCTGTTGCTTGGATACCAGGTCACACTGTCATTGCAATCATGGGCGCTGGGACATTCCAAATTCACTCAGAGTCTCACTGCTCTGTTTCTTAGCCTGCTGAGGCCAGATAGAGAAGGGTTATCTGAAAACTCTGTAGGATATAATACAATTAATGATGGAACGGCTCCAGAAGCCGATTAAAATAATTCACTTTATAATAATCGAACCCCCTGAGTGCAGAAGTACTGTTTCACAAAGCTTTTCCATAACTACAATGCACAAGGTTATCCAAGGTTTTAAAATAAAACAGAGAACTACAAGGAGAATTCTTAGTAATATGTTCATCACTGTAATCAAACTTGCTGCCCACTACTTCCCATCACGTTTGGTTCACATTGCGCAGCAAGAAAGATTAATAAAAAGGTTAATTTAAATTTTTGAAGAAAGTGATATTTGGAACATGAACTCAGAGCAATACACAAGTAATACTCATTTTGTCACATATTTATTCAATTTTTTTACAACAGCAGGAAAGGGGTTTGTTCTACAAATGCAAGTTTTGATGTTATTGTTGTTGCTTTATGTCATAATAATAAGCCTGTCATAGATTGTTTCCAGCACTATTACTTCATATACTTTCATGGGTGTATCTATACCTGATGGGCTGCAGCAGTTCAAAGGGGCAGCCCACCATCTTCTTCACAATGACAATTAGGGATGGGCAACAAATGCTGGCCTAGCGAGCGACACTCACTTCATGAGAGCGCAAATTTTAAAATGCACATAATTGTAACTGGGCAATGGGTCCTGGTATTCATCATATTCACACAAAAATATTAGAAGCATATATTTCAAAGAAAAACATCAACATGGTATTCCTTGTATTTTACCCCCCCCCCCCACCCCACCCCACCCCCCCAACTCCTTGCAAAGTATTTCTTTTGTGGTATTTCCACTACTTGTCCATTTCCTGACCCACATGTCTCCAGCCAGCTCCTTCTTTGGGCACATCTCTTCCTAACATGTCACCCTTCCTTGTAGCCTATATCCAACTTTCTTACACTCATCCCCACACTTGCCCCAGTCCTATTAAAACTCACTAATAGTACATAGGAAGTCCTGCTATAAAAGGTACAAACACCCCATGCACCTCATCATCTTTTCTCAGGTCTATTCTGTAGCCATGCCCCAGACACAGAACAGCTATAGATTTACAACAAGCTACGTCACAAAACTTAAGCATGGTTCTAATAGAAAATCTAGTTTTTAATCATACTTTGGAATCTTTTTATCATTTTCTGCAAAAAGGATTTGGAAAATTAATTAATTTAAATGTTGTGTTTTAAGCATGAAATATTTATCCAAATTAGAATAAAAAGATGGCAGAGAGGATAGGTAGGTAAGGTGCTAATGACATTATTTCCTCATAGACTAAAACATAAGCATTTTGATATTTTATGGATTACCAAGATAAACAGCTCAAACTCACTGTACAGTGGAGTTTTTGGTCCCAGCAAGAGGCCTGATGAGCCTTCTCTTTCTCGATGTGAACAAGAAGAAATAAAACACAGACACAGGCAGTCCAGCAGAGACATTTTGAAATAGAATACTACCAGGTAGTCAAGCAACAGAGGCTGGGATGCAGGAAAAAGCCTAATTTAAGTCAAGTATGATGATCTGTTGATATTGATAACTGTTCTTTGCACAAAGGTAAGTTATACCAGTTGAATGAAATGAGTCCGATTATAACTGCCATTCTGTATGTTCACCTTACTGTGAAACAAAGAAGATTATTGATTTATTTTTTTATGATCCTGTAAGGAACCGTAAACATTTAAAGAAGAAATCTGAACACCTGGAAATTAACCGACAGGATAATGCCACGTGCTTTCACGTTTTTTGACAAAGACAAACTTTATCGTATACATAAAGAGAACTTAAACAAAGCAAGCACCACTAACTTAACACCATAAATTTTAAGGACTTATGTTGGAAATTCAGTTCTACTTTTTACTCCCTGTCAAGAGTTCCCCTATCTTAAGGAATTTTGAAGGTTCATTCACATTTCCAGGGACCAACTCAAACAGTATGCCTCAGCCCTCCAAATTTAATTTTACTTCTCCTTAGTATCTCAGCTATTCTGAGATACAAATTACATTGGGATCCTTCCATTTGCTTTTGGTTAAGCAATCCTCCAATTTTCTTTAAAGACCTCACAACTGTGGACTCTTCAGCTCCTTGTCCTTGCTTAGGACAGACATAGGGAAGAATTTTCCCATCGGAGAGCAGGGGCAGGGCCTGCTCGCCGACACATAAAATGACGCAGAATGAAGACACTTTGCATTTTCAGGTCGGCAGGGGCACAGCCGAGTCAACTGTGCGCCCTCCAGCCTGTCAACAACCTATTGAGGCCATTCAAACAACAACTAAACCAATTAGTGGACCTGCCTGTCCAACCTTAAGGTTGGAAGTGCTGGCGGCCACCTGAAAAAGCATGAAACCTCATCCACGGACGGGATGAGGTTTCATGACTGAATTAAAAAATTAAGATTCACTTTTATTTTAAGTTATGTCCATGTCCTAACTCATGTGGCATTGTTACATGAAGGGACAGGAGTGGTAAATGAAATTTTCGACAGAATAACTTCTTCACTTTGGGAACCGATATCCCTGAGGCAGCATTTAATCTCAGGGGGATCAGAGTGCTACTTTGTACGTGCACGAAGCAGCGCACTTCCGCATTTGGCATTACCACCCCCATCCCCCCACAGGATGCGCATAATGCTTCCATGCAGACGTCACACTAGGCGGGCCTTAATTGGCCTGCCCATGAAAAATTGGCGGCGTGCCTCCAGTTGGGGGCACTGATCGGAGGGTTGCCCGCCCACACCTGCTCCCGCACTTCGCCCGACGAGGGGAAAATTTTGCCCATAGACTGTTTTTACCCACAGCTTCTGTATAGCTCTTTCCAAGCTAACTATTCAAGTTGACTGCTTTCTGCCACAAGGCTTTTTGAGGACCACTGTAGACTTCTTCCACTAGATGCTAGCTAGAGCAAATAGTACAGCTGCTTTTCCCTCACAAAACCCAAACTGAATGGCCTGCTTCTGTGAGGAAATGTACACAGATAAATTAAAAAGAACCTTCTAATCAAGGCTCCACCTTGAATTATTATCTCTACGGCAGTGGCATGCTTCGGGATGATTCAAACAGAAGTGCAAGGAAATTATTTTACCTTCAATCCAACTCTTAGATTCTGCAACTCATATGAATCATTTATAACTGTAATGGGGTTTACGATCACACCGCGCCACTACCCTGCCAACCCCATCCCGCCACCTCTCAGAATTGCTGGCACTGTTAATAAACTTTCTTGTTTACAGCCTGTTTTTTACTTGCTATTTATTTGGAAACTACACACATGTAGACCTTCTGGCTCCATTACAAGCCATTACAGACGGATTATCATTCATTGTTTAAGTTTTACACTTCAACTTCTGACCTTACTGCCAGAAAATGTTGACATCATTTGATATTATTTGCACTCATCTGACATCAATCGCGCTCAGAATCAAACATTTAGCTATCATTTGATACCATTTGTGCTCAAAAACAATTTTTAGCTATTTGATATCATTTCCACTCAAAAGCAATCATTTGGCTATCTTTTAACATTGCAAGTAGTGAAATTGACATTAGTATCATCAATTGCCCTAAACTTCAGCACTAAAGCATTTGTTTGTTGTCCATATAGTTTCAAACATCCTACAACTGAGCTAACTTTAGAAAAACCAGGCTCTGCTTTAACATATATTTGATAAGCAAGTTTTATGTTTTTCATAACCTATAACGAGTGCAGCACAGCCCTGACCCCTTCCTTCCACTCCGGGTTGTAGAAGTTTTCTTCCCCCTCTCCTTCCTCTTCTCTCTCCCTCACCCTCTCTCTTGCCACCACCCCTCCCCCCTCCCCCTCAATCCCTGGAGAGCTCAGGTTGCAGGGCCAGCCAGAATCGGATGTGACAGTGAGGCCTGCTCTGAGGGAATGGGTGTGTAGACTAGCATGGGGTTAGATAAGACAGTCCTCAGAGTGTGGACGGGGCTGGGCCACTGGAAGGAGATCGAGGGGTGGGAGGGACCAAGGACGCCGAGACTCATGCTGATCGTCCCACGTTCTGCTTGTTTTCTTCCTAGGATGGCAGTTAATGAATGAATAAAATGAACTAAGAATTAATGGGGATTTGCCCTCAAGCATGTATAGTGGAAGATTTTTCGGACTAAAGGGGAAAAATTAATAAATTCAGATATTATTTAAGTAATTAATGCCCTGGTATTTTTCCATGCAGATTGCTGAGAATGTTTGATGCCTTTGATGCCTTCAAATGCATTTAATGCCTTTGAGCATACTTGATGCCTTCAAGCACCTTTTGCCTTTGATCGCATTTGATGTCAAAGATGGCTGCTGACTACATGAAAAACTCATTCCAAATTAGAATACTTGATGTCCAATGATCGCTGAATGCAAAAATGACATCAAAATTTTCTGGTGGGGAAGATAAACATAGGGGTTGGCTTTTAACTGTAATTAACTTGTTTGAATTACATTTATTTCGGGGTTCAGTTTCTCAACCAGATGTCGCCATTCATCTACGGTAAAACTTTAACTCCTAAACTAAAAGTTATATTTGAAAATATTGGAATTATGAACTAGATTTTTGCAACAGTATCAACCATAATCTCACCAAATGTTTCCCCAGTTGCCTTTGGAGATATTGAAGATGCACAGATGCAAAGAAATATTCAGTTCCAATCACAAGGAGATACTGCTGCTACACTTTAGAGTACATTATTACACTTTGGACTACACTATTGTGCAAGTAGACATAGGGCAGTATAAGTTAATACCTACAAAAATAAGATGCTCAGATCACTTACGGGAGTGACTGATGGTTGTGCTCCTCAAAGTCCTACATTAAAGGGTCCAGTGTCCATTAATCCTAGCCTCAAGTTCTGATCTCCCACCCTACAAAATTCCCCAACTTCTTCCCTGTAACTCCAAGGTCTCCCGGAAAGCAGCCTGAATGCTATTGCAGACAATATATGTGATCCATTTTCTCTCTTCACTCTTTGCCAGTAAGCTCTACAGCAATAGAGCTAGGGCCCAATATCAGGGAACCTTTCGATCTCACTATTCTGGCACAAGAAAAGAATTTCATTCGTGATTTTGCCATTTGCGAGGTTTCACTGAAACATAGCTCCCGCGAACGGTGGGACTTTACTGTAAATAAATAGAAGGGAAAAAATGGCATGGAGTTGGCAGGATGCCCTTCCTTAAACAACCTATTCCCTAAGAAAACATGCAGCAAAATACTGAAACCTAGAATTGCCCCTTTGTGAAAATTAATATGGCTCCAGATGACATAGCATCATCTCCAATCTGGCTCCTAGTTTTGCACTATCCTTGTTTATTCCCCTGTGGAAAAATATCTAACCTCCATCTGTGCCTTCTCTTTCCATTCTGTACTTGCCCAGTCCTGACAACACTACCAATGTCTGAAGGGAATAGTGAATGCACAACCAGGAGGCCTCTAATTGATGCAGTTTGATTGTTTCTTTGTGGATCATGTTCCTCTCTGAAACCTTTGCTATTTTCTATAACATTTTCATGTTCGTTATATAGTAATAATTGTATACGTTAGTGAGTTGTAGAGAACAATGGCCTGAATGCACCTTATTTTACATAACTTGGTAAATCTGTCTGACTTCCCTTAAGCTTTCCTGAAAATTATTTGTAAAGCAAATGGATTGCTATGAAGGCAAAAAGATAAATTAATTTGCAGATAAGGCTGATTGTTTCTTATCCATGTATGCTATCAATTGAAAACAAAAAAAACTAGTATTTTCAAGTTGTGAGTTTTATAATAAATGGTTAGTTTTCATGTACCTGTATTTGAAGTTTGAAAGGATGCTGGTAATTTTTAAAAGTTGATTTCTACAAAAAATCTCAACAAGCGAATTAAAAATTGTTTGAGCTCAACAAAGGTAAGAGCATCTCATGATGCCACAAGTACTGAGCTGTACTTGTTTAAATTAATTCAAAAATAGATGTAATTTGTAACTATTACAATTTCTAATTGTGTAGATTTTTTCTCACCTTAAGTGGTCACCACCAACTGTGTACCACAACAGCTTCATACCTAATCGATTCTTAGAGTCAGAGTCATGACAACACAGGAGGCTATTCGGCCCATTGATTCCACACCAGCTTTGTGTTGAGCATTCCAGTCAGTCCCATTTCCCTGCTCCATCCCCTAGCCCTGCAAATTTATTTTCCTCAAATGCCATCTAATTTCCTTTAGATATCATTCAGCGTCTCTGCTTCTGCCACCCTCATAGGCAGCAAGTTTCAGGTTACTACCATTTGTTGCATTAAAAAAATTCTTCCTCAGATGTCCCTTGCCCAAAGTCTTAAATCTGTGTCATCTAGTCCATGCAACATCAATTAATGGGAACAACAGCTTTTCTTTATCTATCTTATTTAAACCTGTCATAATTTTGTACACCTCAATCAAATCTTCCCGCAATCTCCTTTGCTCCAAGGAGAACAACCCCATCTTCTCCAACATAACCATGTGGCTAAAATCCTTCATCTCTGGAACCATTCTGGTATATCTCCTCTGTACCCACTCTTTTGTTCTCAATACTTCTATTTATGAAGCCAAGATTCCATTTGCTAACTACTCTCTCAAAACGTCCTGCTACTTTCAAAAATCAATGCACATGAACTACTCCCACACTCCCCAAGATCCCCCTGTCCCTGCACACTCTTTAGAGCTGTGCCATTAACTCTATATTGCCTCTCCCTGTCCCTTCTGCCAAAATGCATCACCTCACACTTCTCTATATTAAATTTCATTCTGCTAGCCAATTTATGTCCAGTTGAAGTTCATTGTTATCATCCTTACTTTTGCCTCTCCTCCAAGTTTGGTATCATCGGCAAATTTTGAAATTTTACTCTGCATTCCAACATCCAAGTCATTGATATTTATCGAAAACAGCAGTGGTCCTCACGCTGAGCCTTGGGAATACCAATGTTTACCATCTGCCAGTCTGAAAAACAATCATTTACCATGATTCACTTTCTTCTGTCCCTAAGCCAATTTCTTATCCAAGCTGAATCCTACTGCATTTTCCTCATTAAGCAAAGAATGACTATGTTATTGAAAGGATTACACAGTTCATCCAAGTGCTACATTTTGTAAGGTACCATAATATACTTTCCCCTAACTGACATCCACCAAAATACACTAGTGGTGAGGGTTATTGGCTAGAATTTTATGCCCAACAAACCCCACCCCCGAGAGTGGGCTAGCAGGTGTGGGGGCACAATCAAGTGACTTGTCTATTGCCTACCCCCTCCTCTGGAATTTTATCAGCGGTGGGTAGGTTTCAGACAGCAGGTAAACCCTGATGGCTGAAGGTTTGGGGGTTGCTGGGGGGTGGGTATGTTCCTTCTTTCGCCTGGGCCTGCCTGACTGACCTTGGCGAAACCACCCTACTTATTATGCAGTCCGGCCTCCATCGTTGCTCCTTGTTCCAGTAGCAGCCACTGCTGAGACTGAGGAGCAGCCAGCCATCTGGCCTAATGGGCATAAAATGAAATCGTGGCTTCCCAGCCCTGCAAGGCAGGCTCGCCCCTAACCTTTCAGCCGGGTGCTCCTTCTGCAAAAAGTTCTGCCCATTAAGACCGTGGTCAATTTTCTTGGTCCTAACCCAGGATGCTGAAGCCAGTTATAATGCCCTTATCATTAACTCACTGAGATCAGCAGATTTAGCACAAAATGAAAATCACAATTGGATCCTTGTGTCTGCACGGCTCAACTACTCAGTACTCTAAGTACCAAATAAGGGGTCAAGTGTGGTACCACTCTGACATATGCTCTTCACTTCATTTTTACTGAGAAGATTCCAACTGCTTCATACAGCTTTCACAAAAACTGCTGACAATTCTAACTTCAGTCTGAGCCCTTATTTAAAACCTCTGAATTGTTATCCTCATATTTAGCCACTTACCTTTAAATAATATCATTTCTTTGAATGTGAACTGCAGTTTTCCGAATGCTGTACTCTTGAGATTTCCCATCCGTTCTCCCCTGCAAAATTAGACGAACTCCCAAAGCAAAAAGTAACCATCCTAGGAAACCTTGTTATTTCTATTTAAATGAACTGACTGCATGAAATAGCACAGAGTCATCTAAACAACACAAGGCAATCTCTGCTGGAATCTGGCAAGCATTTCACTCAACGTGTGCAGGATTCACTAGTTCCAAAGTTCTCATTGAAAATCTATTTGAAAGGCAGTGACTGCTGCACAATCTTTCACTAATTGTACAATGTGTTTTGCATTACAGGAACAATAGTCAACCTTGCACTGTACGCATATATTTTACAGTCACATATCAAGCAGGACTGTTCATATTTTAAACACCTCGGTTTTTGTCAGATTCCGACTGTGAACTGAAAAAAGATGACATTTTTAAAAGGATATTGAAGATCCAACTGTGAAAAAAGATTATATATTTTTAAAAAGGTATTGAAATCTGCGAAGCAAGGGGCAGAATAATACAATCTGTGGCGATGAGTGGGAGTCTGACCTGGAAGTTGATGGATTGCCAACTCCCTCCGCCATTTTTCCAGGACACCAAATAATACACTAATTTTTAAAAATTATTCGTTCATGGGATGTGGGCATTTTTAAGAGTCAACCACATTGCTGTGGGTCTGGAGTCACATGTAGGCCAGATTCCAGATGGTAGATTTCCTTCCCTAAAGGACATTAGTAAACCAAATGGGTTTTTATGGCAATCAACAATGGTTTCACAGTCATCATTAGACTTTTAATTCCATTTTTATTGAAGTCAATTTCAATTGAATAATTTTTTGTTTATTTTTCACTGTTTTCACGAAGAGAAGATTTCTGAACCTTTGGCAGGGAAAACAAAGCCATGGAATGCATTTGAAGCATAACCCTGATGAATATAGGGATATATGCGGTTCAGGCTGATAACTGTCTTTATCTCTCCACAGATGGCCAAGAGAAGGGGGCCAGATGATGGGGAATGAAGGAGCCGGCCGGCCTCAAGGTTCGACAACGACTCCCTGCAAACCGTCCTCCAAGCTGTAGGTGACGGGGGGAGGTTCTCATGCCAGTTTATGGAATGAAACCTCACAACCAGATCAAAACAGTGTGGATGAGGTTGCAACAGAGGTCAGCAACCTTGTGGTCACCCAAAGAGCCTGGATTCAGCGCCAAAAATGCCTCAATGACCTTTTAAGATCAGCAAGGGCGAGTGAAGCTCCATTATGGAAACGTACATACACGGAAGGATTTGGGAAGGCTCTTTTTGGGTATTGCCTTGTGTACTGCCTAGAACTGCAAGGCTACATGATGCAGAAATGTCACTGTACATGGCCCTGAGGCAGATGAGGAGGTGTAGGGAGAGGTTTTGGTGGGGGGTGTTATGCACAGCCCACTGGTTATTGGGTGCTAATCATTGTGCACCTTGTGGAGTGTGAAGGAATGAATGTAGAGGAGATTCTAATTCATTATAATGTCACACTCTATGAGAAGAGGGCACACAATGCCAGGGAGAGGAGCAAGACAGCAGGCAGTGTTGCGAACCTGGCCATCATCACACCTATCAAGGAGGTGCTGTTGAAGCGTGCTGCAAATGAGCAAAGGCAACATAGGAGGAAGGCCCCAAGGTGGTGAGATTGCAAGGAGCATTATCGACAATTGAACGAGAGAACTGTTAAGAAGGTTAAGGGGAGGGGTGCGTGATGCTGTAACGAATGACCCAATGATGGTTTGAGATTTTGATGGCATTGGGGAGGAAAGAGTGATTGCATGCTGTAAGTGGTGAAATCCAAACAAAAAGTAGTTAACACATTATATCACTATGCTTGCAGTGCTGACAAAGTGAAAGTTTGGCTCCTTGCATTCACCGCAAGGGTGGGCGATAGCCATAAACTTCCTATTGCTGCCTCCTGCACAGGTACACCATCGACTGCTGCTGCGACAAACCTTGAGGGTCCCACACTAGCCTCTGAAGAGGAAGAGGAAGCCATAGAAAGTGCAGTGACACATTCTCTCTCCGCACAAAGCGCCAGCATAGATATTGGCACCTCGGTAGTGGATTGTGCCTCGGAACAAAGGCAAGCACAATCTGGTGAGGGCACTTCACAGTCACACATGCAGCTGCAGGAGACTGTGATGGAGCAGGCCTCTGGCAGTTGGAGGACTATTGGAGGTGATCCAGATACTGAGCCCCAGTCAAATGACAAGCCTCTGGAGTCATACGTGAGAAGGCAGATGCTGGACATCCAGTGCAATGTATGTGGAGATACACCAGGAGAGTTGCACATTCTGGCACAGACTTCGCAGATGTCCATCAAGGCCACGGGCACTGTGATCACCCACTCTACAGAGCTTCCTCTGTGGACAGATGGGTGACTGCCTTGGAGGGCCAGTCCCAGCGGATCGCAGAAGTGATTGTGGGGATTCACTCTTTGCCTTGCAGTCCATGTGCTGAGCGGCCCAGATCCAGAGCAATAGAGAGACTGGGAGCCTGGAGTCACATCCAGTGTCGAGTACCTCTCAGAGTAGCAGGGAGACCCAATCGGATGTCATAACGGAGGGTGAGCAGCTGCTGCCACCATTTGGAGGCACCTCTCAGGGTACTTCTGATGGGGGCACTCTTATTCCTCTGCTAGTGGCACAGTCATCCTCGAGTGTCATGGTAACAGAAGGGATTCCTGCAGGAGACTTCTACAACAGCAGGATTCTCACAGCCGCAGTCACCCAGAGGACGCCCACCAAAGTCATCTAGTGCAAGGGGGCAAACTTTTCTTTTTGAAAAATATATTTTATTCATAAAGTATCTGGAAGAACATTCCAAAACATTTCAAAATCACCATCACAAAAGTACAATCAAATTCAACTTTTACACATGGATCACAAGGTGCATCAATACAATCAATGAATATTACAATCATTTCAATATGGTCAATGCAGACAATCAGACAATGGTATTGGAGTTATCAACATTCATCATGTTGCACTCTGAGGTGCTTCAATACAATTATTATACAATTAGTATTCAATGCATACATTCATTTTGAGCTGTACAGCCTGAGGGGCTCTCAACCATTCACAGTCCCTCGGTGCACTGTGGCAGAAAGGTCTTAGAAGGCAACCTTTCCCCATTGCCCCAGCTTTAGTGCGTCCCTCAGCACGTAGTCCTGGACCTTGGAATGTGCCAGTCTGCAACACTCGGTCGGGGACAGCTCTTTGCACTGGAAGACCAACAAGTCTGGGGCAGACCAAAGAGTGTCTTTCACCAAGTTGATGATCCTCCAGCGGCAGTTGATGTTTGTCTCAGTGTCCCCCCCGGGAACAGCCCGTAGAGCACAGAGTCCTGTGTCACAGAACTGCTCGGGATGAACCTTGACAGAAACCACTGCATCTCTCCCCAGACCTTCTTTGTAAAGGCACAATCCACAAGGAGGAGAACAATGGTCTCATCTCTCTCCCTGCCACCTCGAGGGCAACATACGGAGGGGTTGAGGCTCCTGGCATGTTGGAAGGATCTGACGGGGAGGGCCTTTCTCACCACCAGCCAAGCTACATCTTGGTGCTTGTTGGAAAGTTCTGGCAATGAGGCATTCTGCCAAATGACTTTGACAGTCTGCTCAGGGAACCATCCCACAGGATCCACCCTTTATTTTTCCGCAGGGCCTCTAAGACGTTATGTGCCGACCACTGCCTGATGGACTTGTGGTCAAAGCTGTTTCTCTGCATAAATTTTTCCACGAGGGACAGGTAGTACGGCACGGTCCAATTGCTTGGAGCGTTCCGCGGCAGCATGGCCAGACCCATCCTTCGCAACACTGGGAACAGGCAGAACCTCAGCACCTAGTGACACTTGGTGTTTGCATACCAAGGGTCTACACACAGCTTGATGCAGCTGCACACAAAGGTGGCCATCAGTATGAGGGCGATGTTGGGCACGGTTTTTCCCCCTTTATCTAGAGACTTGTACATCGTGTCCCTGCAGACAGGATCCAATTTCGACCTCCAGATAAAGCGAAAGATGGCTCGGGTGATCACCATCTCGCAGGAGTCTGGAATGGGCCAGACCTGCGCCACGTACAGCAACAGCCGGAGTGCCTCACACCTGATGACCAGGTTCTTACCCACAATGGAGAGGGAGTGTCGCTCCCACATGCCCAGTTTTCTTTTCACCATAGACATTCGATCCTTCCGGTTTCTAATGCATGTCCTGGTTCCTCCGAACCATATCCCCCGCACCTTCAGGCCGTCAGCCCTGACATTGAAGGGGACAAAGGATCGGTCAGCCCAGTTCCCAAAGAACATGGCCTCGATCTTCCCAAGATTTACCTTGGCTCCCGAGGCCAGATCGAACTGGTCGCAGATGTGGATCAGTCTGTGCACCGACAGTGGATCCAAGCAGAAAACGGTGACATCATCCATGTACAGGGAGGCTTTGACCTGAGTGCCTCCACTGCCTGGGATCGTCATTCCTCTTATGCTCGGATCCTCCCTGATGGACTCAGCAAAGGGTTCTATGCAACACACAAACTGGACAGGAGAGAGAGGGCAGTCCTGCCTGACTCAGATTTAATTGGAAAGCTATCTGATTCCCACCCATTGATTGAGACTGTGCTACTGATATTAGTGTAGAGCAGTTGGATCCAATTGCGAATTCCCTCCCCAAACCCCATTTTGGAGAGCACATCCAGCATGTAGGTGTGCGATATTCTGTCAAAGGCCTTCTGCTGATCCAGGCTGATGAGGCAGGTGTCCACACCCCTGTCCTGCGCATAGGCAATCGTATCCCTGAGCAGCGCGAGGCTGTCAGAGATCTTCCTGCCGGGCACAGCGCAGGTCTGGTCAGGGTGGATCACCAATTCCAGAGCGGACTTGACCCGATAGGCAATGACCTTGGACAGAATCTTATAGTCCACATTCAACAGTGAAATGGGTCGCCAATTTCTAATTTCCTCCCTTTCCCCCTTGTGCTTGTAGATGAGGGTGATGATGCCTTTCCTCATGGATTCTGACGTGCTGTCGGCCAGAAGCATACTCTCGTACACTTCTAGCAGGTCTGGGCCGATCCAGTCCCACACAGCCGAATACAACTCCGCTGGCAAGCCGTCGCTTCCAGGAGTTTTACTCTTCTCGAAGGACTTAAGGGCCTCAGTCAGTTCGTCAGGAGTTAGTGGTTTGTCTAGGCTCTCCCGTGTACTGTCATCTAAAACATCCGTGATAGAGGACAGGAAGGACTGGGAGGCTGTGCTGTCTGTGGGCTTCACATCATACAATCCGGCATAGAAGGATTTGCTGATCCTCAAAATGTCGGACTGCGATGACTTTAATGAGCTGTCTTCTTCCTTCAGGCTGCTGATCACAGAGCTCTCTCTGTGTACTTTTTGGAAGAACAAACGTGAGCACGTCTCATCCTGCTCCACAGAGGGGACTCTGGAACGGAAGATGATCTTGGAGGCCTCCGAGGCAAAGAGTGAGACTTACTGGCTCTTCAGCTCTTGGAGTTCCTCCTTGACATTGACCCCCATCGACTGCAGCCGGAGCAGATTCTGCATGTTTTTCTGGAGTTGGGACATTTCCCTCTGTTCCTTTCTAGCTTTCTGGGTGCTTTTGAGGATAAAAAACCTCGATGTTTCCCTTGATCGCTTCCTACCAGTGTGTCAGTGACTCAAAGCCGATTTCATGGCTCTCCAACCTCTGTAATCCCTCTTGAGCTCCTCAACATTCTCTGGGGTCAGCAATTGCACGTTTAGCTTCCATGCCCCCCTGCCCACTCTCTGGTCTTCTTCTAAATGACTGTTAGCCAGTAGGAGGCAGTGGTCAGAGAAGAACACCGACTTGATGTCGGTGGATCTGACTGTGAACGCATGGGACACAAACAGGATGTCTATCCTGGAACGGATGGACCCGTCTGGCCGCGACCAGGTGTATCTACGCTGCGCTCCGTCTGCAGGGTTGCTGAAGATATCGTGCAGCTTGGTATCCTTTACCGTTTCCATCAGGGATCTGGAAGTAGCATCCAATCTGCTGTCGGCCCTGCCGGATCGTCCAGCCGCATCGATGATGCAGCTGAAGTCACCACCCAGAATGACCGGCCTGGAGGTCACCAGCAGCAGTGGGAGCTGCTCAAAGACTGCCAGCCGCTCGCCCTTTAGTGCCGGGTTGTACACATTAATTAATCGGAGTGGAACGTTCTTGTACATTACGTCTGCTACGAGGAGGCGCTTGCCTACCACCTCCTTAACCTCGGAGACGGTGAAGTTGCCTCCCCGCAGAATACCCAGGCCAGAGGAACGAGAGTCGTTTCCTCCCAACCAGATCGATGGCCCATGGGACCACCATCGTGACCATTGCCTGTAGGAGTTGAGGTGCGGTATCGCACACTCCTGAAGAAACAACAGGTCAGCTTTGACCTTGGCAAGGTAATCCAAGGTCGCAACACATCGTGTCGTAGATTTAATGCTACGCACATTTATGGATACAATCTTTACACCCATTTTAAAGCATTTAGTCTCTTACCAAATCTATTGTCTTTGAGGGTTCCAGAACTTTGGTCTGCTCCTGCATACCCATAGTGTTCACAAATTGCCTCACTTTGGATGGGCTGAGGTAACTGTCCTGAACCTCCCCATTGGAGATGCTCCGCTCAAGTGGCATCTGGGGTTTCGTGCAAAGAACGGGATTTAAAATGTCCTCTGTTGGAGAAGCTTCTCCAATCCTCTCCTCCTCTGGGGTGTTGCTGCTCCCGGCTTCCCGGAGCTGGGGTGCGCTGAGCGCTTCACTGCTCCCAGATTCCTGGGGCTGGGGTGCGCTGGCCTCTTCGGATTGTGGGCAAAGCTGGGGTGTGCTGGTCTCCTCGTTGTCTCCAATGTTCTGGAGCTTGGGTGTCTCGTCCTCCAACTCCCTAAAGCTTTGCCGCTGCTACTGTCGGTGCCGCCCTGGCCCTTCTTCGTCCGAAGAGCAGCTGCCCTTGTCATCCGTGTTGGATGGGAGACGCCTCTTGCCACTTGTCTGGGAAGTGGCTTGGTCCCTTCTTAGCCCATTCTTCCTTTTGGCTCTCTTCACCAGCTGCCACTCCCCCTGCTGATTTTCCACTGCTTCCTCCTCCATTGATTCGCTCTCCTGAGGAGTGGGAGGTTCAGGGGGCAGTGCTGTTGACTGGCTGTCTGCTGCCTCAATCTTTTCCTCCACCTTGTCTCTCTCTGTGCCCTCCTTTGTCCCGTTGTTCTCCCTGGGGGCCTTGGTGGTTGGCGGGTTGTAAGTGTCCTTGGTAGCAGTGACACGAAGCATTTCATCTGCTTCCCCCTCATTGGCTTTGGCTGTCTGTGCATAAGTGAGGCAGCATTTAGGGCAGGTCCTGTAGCGGTGGCCTGCCTCACCACACAGGTTGCAGCACTTAGTCTGTTTGCAGTCCTTTGTCCTTCTTGTTTGCAGTTCTTGCACAGGGCGATGCTGCAGTTGGCCGCCACATGACCAGACTTGCCACATGAGCGACAATGTTTGGGCTGCCCAGTGTAGACAAGGTAGCCATGGCTTCCCGCAATAGCGAAGCTGGAAGGAGGGTGGAAAATGGCTCCCTTACCATCCGTCTTTAGCGTGACCTTGACCTGGCATTTGCATGTCCAAATCCCGAAGGCATCTCTAACCTCGGTGCAGCTCCCAATCTTGTCGACGTACCTGGCGAGGATGGTGAACACGTCGGTAGCAGGGACATAGGGGTTGTAGAGATGCACAGTCACCACACGGTCCCGTTGCACCGGCAGAGCAAAGAGCGGCTCCACAGTCAGGATCTTCATCTCCGGCTGGTCTCTCTTCTCCTCGAACATGGGGGCAAACGGGTCAGCAGCCTGTATCCACCGCAGCTGGTAGGACAATGCTGCAGCACTTAGTAGAGAATCAAGAAAATGCCACAATAGCCACATTTTGTTGCACATAGATGAATTTACATTTTGCTCCACTGCCAAAGGCCCAATGGGCCTTATGTGAATAAATTATGGGTGGAATTTGACGGCCCCTCCCGCAGGTGGGACTTTCAGGTCCTGCCAAAGTCAATGGACTTTTGAACGGCTCACCATATTTTCTAGCCCCGCCCCTGCCATGGCCATAAAATTCAGCTCTATGTTTTGCTTAGACATCATAGAGAGGTGAAGTGTTTTTTTTCAGGTGTGAGAGAACGGAGGGAGATGAAGTCCAAACAGAATATGTGTCAGGAGTGATGGATGGCTAACTAATTGAACATTCAGAGAGTGGTAGCTATTTCTGTTTATAGATGTCTCAGGCTGGTCTGCTGGAGCCTGAGTCTATCATGCCCTGCACCCTGGGAAACCTGCCATTGCCCCGAAACCTCTGGCTCGTTCTGATGCTCTTCTGAACATTGCATCGGTGAAGAGCTTTATGCAGTAGTGGGCAGCAGGCTACATTACGCCACTGAGGACCCAACATGCAGTCTGAAATGATCCAGATGCAAAACAATTCAGTACTACAGTGACCTTCCAGGCAAGTTACATTGGATGACCATCCACACAGTTGGAAGTGATGTTCCCATCCATCATCTCACATAGAGAGGACACAGTAGCTCTTGACAGCCAGAATCTCCTCTGGCTCTGTGCCTCAGCCATTTGCAGTATCCTGAACTAGGGGGCACTGTTTTAAAATTAGAGATCGCCCTCTTCGGACAGAGATGAGGAGAATTTTTTTCTCTCAGAGGACTGAAAGACTTTTGGAACTCTCTGCCTCAGAAGGTGGTGGAGGTGTGGGTCATTGAATATTTTTAAGGCAGAAGTAGATAGATTCTTGTTAGGCAAGGGAATCAAAGGTTATTTGGGTTAGATGGGAATGTGGAAATCGAAACACACGAAGACAGCCATGATCTTATTGAATGGCAGAGCAGGCTCGAGGGGCTGAATGGTCTACTCCTGTTCCTATTTCTTTTGTTCTTATGTTATTCTCATCCTGTACACGCGATAGGGTGGATAACACCTCCCGCCACATCTCCATGGCTGCAGCATCCTACCCTCAGCAGCCCCTTGCTCCTGTGCAGGTTGGGACCCTCATGCTCTCCCTGTGCCTCCTACCCTGACCATATGGCCTTCTCCCTCTCCTTGTCAATCTCCTCTTTTTTCTCCTCCTCTCCAGAAGATGTCTCCCCCATGGAATTGCAATACCCATGTTGCTCAAAGCCCAAAAGCAGCAATGCAGATGAAACACTAAGTACAAAAGTCTGCAGGAAAATCTCAGGATTAAAATCCTTATAGATGCCAGTGAATCCTTCCCTGTAGAGGTACTCATAAACCTCATAGCAGGCTCTACTGCTGAAGTCACACACTGACCCAACTGAAGCCTTTAAACCACCGTGACAAGCAACCATGGGAAAAAAAAGTTTCCCATCTGGCGTTTTTCCCATGCTGAGAGCATATTATTGCATGCAGAATGTATTATTGCAGTCGATTAGGCTGCTAATGAGTTCAACTATCCCTTAATTGACAATTTGAAAATGGCGGGCAGGCTCCCAATTTCAAGGGCCACCCACCCGCTGTATTATTGCATACCAGCAAGCTAACATTGGGAAGATGGCCCAACGTCAGCATGTCAGATATTATGACACTGCAGGAGTCCTGTTTCCAGGTCGCATTGTTCAGCCCAAAGATGCTGTTCTATTCTTTTGTTTGCAAGATGAAAACAAACTTCAAATGGAGAAAAAATACGATGGAACTTGCTTGTAAATCTTGGTGCTATTCAGATGCTGCTCTACATTTTTGTTGCTATTATTTATTTGCTATAAAAAATGCTGCTATGATCACTATGATTCCAGCAGAACTAATTGTTTGAAAGGGAAATAACTTTATTCTCGTACAAGTTTAGTTGCAGAGTTTGGAAAATGTTTGACATTCCACTTTTCACTTAATTTGTTAATATTATTCTTACAGAGGTGAACATATATAATTAAACAGATTGATACATTCCTTAAGCATTTAAATTTGATGTAAGTTGTTGTTGATATCTCAAAAAATCCTTTCATAATATTTCTGTCGTGTGTATATTTGCTGTGGTATGATACTTATTTCAAATCAGATAGATACAGATGAATACATAATGTTGGAGATTAAATCAAAGGGTTCACCTTTTCCTTCTGCAAAATTATCAAATGAAAAGGATCATTTTTCTAAGCTCTTCATTGAATATATTAAAACTGAAATGTACCCAAGAGCAAAAATATTATGCATAAAAACAAAAATCAACTTTTCCTTCAAGTGAAGGCAATCCAATCATATCTCTCACTGCTTTTTATTAATTATTTTACAAATCACATTAAAGGAAACATGTGTTAAGGCTGCAGCTTAGTGCAGAAAATGAAATTTAAAGGATGATGTTAAGTTAAATGTTGTAATTTATGAATGCGACAACATGCCACCATTTTCTCATAAAAGACACTAATTTTTATACCTAACGTAATACAATGCAAAATCAAAGTTTTAAGTGATTACTCCTGACAAACAAATACAATAATTTAACAAATAGGTCATTAGTTTTGCCAAACCTAATTTAAATGCCTGTGCTTTTACCAATTCTGTACATCTATGATAGAGTATGAAATGATTCTTTATAAGTCTCAGAACATTCTGACTGATTACAACATTAGATGTAGAAAAAGACGACAAAAATCAATAGAAGGACAGCATTGGCTTTGAAACTTAATCCAAATTGATTGGGTCTGCCCATGTAAACAACGAGCGAATGATATATTTGCTGATCATAGGTTATGTTACAAGGTAAAAATCAATGCATTTCAACAGGGGTTAATGACTACATCAATCTGTAAGCAAAATGCACGACAAGCTCCCTTGTTTTATTAGGCTGATGTTCAACATGTCAGGTTTAAGATACATGCTCTGCCAATGTCAATCAAAATTAGACACATTCATAATGATCTGCCAATTGGGTTGACAAGGTAATTATCAACAGATTACTGCACCATTAACAGAAATACTGCTGACTTTCCAGTCCCTGTACAAAACATAAGCACTTATACGGCAGAACTGTTACAAGTGAGGTGGTTTTACTGCAGGGTGGATTTTGAAACCAACATTTCAGTGGAACATCTTCCCCAGTATTAGGAGGCTTCATGTGTGAAAATGTGTAAATGCTATTGCTGGCCTATTTAGGCTAGTTGAGCTCTCCCACAACCAGAACAACTCAGTAGTCCCACAGCAAACAGTGCAGTTTGTGGCTATTAATATTTGTTAACAGTATTTCCCTCCCAGAAGAAGGGAATGAAACTCGGGGTATTCCCTGATTCCAGATCCACAGCAGCACATCATTTACATCACAGTGGTGCATCCAGAAACTGCACTGTAACCCAAATGGAGTATAAGACTGAATGTGAATCATCCAAAACGTGCTACAATGTTAGGAATAAATGCATTATTTGTTGGTAAATTTTCACCTTTAAAGATCACTAATCGCAACCTGAGGACTGACAGCCTCAGTGAAAATGGTCATATTTTAATTATGCGGATGGAAAGAGAAACAAGTCAAATCAAGACACATGTATAGATATACATGCAGGTAGAAACAAGTACATTTTACTTAAAAGGGCTTTCCCAATGAAATCGACAGTTGAATTGGAAAGCAGAAAATAAACTAGATTTTGTATTCAGTATTTTAAACTTATAAAAAATTTGCTTCCTTATTTGGGCCTTTCTCAAGATTTTAAATTTGGAATAAAACACAACAAATTGTAATTGGAGATCGATTACAATTTGAATAATTACACATTAATATTGAATGTCTCATCATTAAAGTTGCCAAATCACATTATCAGAAGTATTTTTCCCAATATACTTGATAGCTGAATAAGAGAACTACTGTTCTCAGGTGGTTACAAGAAAGTAAAACCCAAAGCACAGCTCACATGTCAATATTAACTTACTTGCCTTCACAGAGCAGATGCTGAAATAGTGGAAAATCTATTTTGATCCATGCTGCTTTTAAGAATTAAATTCATTTCACATAAATAAAATGACTCTCAAGGCCTTGGACCTTGTCTTTGTCCAACAGGTATGAGGTACTTGCGACCTTTGTGGATAAGAACAAGGACTCTAAGGTGGATGGGCAAACTGATTTGTGTATTTTCATACAAGGAACACAGCAAGTCAGCATGGTGACACAGCTAGTAATTAGGAAGGCAATTTGCATGTTGGCCTTTATTGTGAGAGGACTGGAGTACAAGAATAAAGAAGACTTGCTACAATCCGTATAGAGATTTTGTAAGTCTAAACCTGGAGTCCTGTGCGTAGTTGTAGTCTCCAAAGCTATGGAAAGAGATTCTTGCTATGGAGGTGGTGGTGAAGATTAACTAAATTGGTTCCTGGGATGAATGGATTGTCCTATGATTAAAGGTTGAGTAAATTGGGTTTATATTCTTTGAGGTATAAAAGAATGAGAGGTGATCTCAGTAAAATGTAAAAGGTTCTGAAAAGGCTTTGCAGGGTAGACGCTGAGAGGTTATTTCCCCTAGCTGAGGAATCTAGAACACAGGAAAACAGTCTCAGGATAAGGGGTTGATCCTTTAGGATTGAAATGAGAAGAATTTCTTTAAGGTTGTGAATCTCTGGAATTCTCTACCACAGAGGGTTGTGGGTGTTCCAATGTTGAGTATCGTCAAGGCCAAGATAGATAAGTTTTTGGTCTCTAAGGGAAGCAAGGGGAGTGGGTGGAAAAGTAAAGTTGAGGTAATAGATCAGCCTTAATTGTACTGAATGGTAGAGAAGGCCCAAGGAGCCATATGGTCTAGTCCTTTTCCTACTTCTTATATTTTTCAGCCAGAAGTGCCAAGTGGGTGATCCATTTGGCCCCTCTTAAGGTCCCCAGCATTGCAGATAGCAGACTTCAGCCAATTTGATTTACTTCATGTGATATCAAGAAGTATCTAAGAGCACTGGATACAGCAAAAGCCCTGACAATATACCAGCTATACAGCTGATGGTTTGTACTCCTAAACAAGCAGTGTCTCTAGCCAAGCTGGACCAATACAGCTGCAACACAGGCTTCTATCCAACAAAATACATCCTGTCCAAAAGGAGGGCAAATCCAATCTGGTCAATTATTGCCCATCAGCCTACTCTCAATTCTCAGCTAAGTCATGGCAGCTGTCGTCAACAGTGCTATCAAGTGGCACCGACACACCAATAACCTCCTCAACAATGCCCTGTATGACTTCTGCCGGGGTCACTCAGTACTGGACCTCATTACAAATCTGGTCCAAGCATGGACAAACGAGCTGAATTCCAGAGATGAGGTGAGATAAACTGCCCTTGACATCAAGGCAACATTTTACTGAGAGTGGAATCAAGGATCCCTTGTAAAATTGAAGTCAATGGGGATCAGGGGAAAAACTTCTCATTAGCTGGAGCCATATCTGGTATAAAGGAAGATGATTGTGATTGCTGCAAGCAAATCATCTCAGCTCGAGAACAGTGTTGCAGGGGTTCCTCAGGGTAGTGTCCAAGGTCCAATCATCTTCAACTGTTTCATCAACAGCCTTCCCTCGATCACAAGATCAAGTAGGAATGTTGGCTATTGATTGAACAGTATTCAATTCCATTCACAAATCCTCAGATAATGAAGCAGTCTGTGTCCACTTGCAGGAATACCTGGACAACATCCAGGCTCGGGCTGATATGTGGTAAGTCTACATATATTCCCTTGACATTCAGTGGCATTACCATGTTGCAACACCACCATCAATACCCTTGGTCAGTTGTTCATAAGGTTAACTGGACGAGAGACATAAATGCAAGAGCAGATTCGAGTCTGGTATTCTGCAGTGAACGAAATACCTCCCAACTTCCCAAAGTTTGACCACCACCTATAAGGCACCGCTCAGGAATGTGACTGAATACTCTTCACTTGCTTGGACGACTGCAGCTGTAATGACACTCAAGAAACTTGATATCATCCAGGACAAAGCAACCACTTGATTGGGACCCCATCCACGACCTTGAACATCTACTCCTTCCACTACCAACATGATGCGGTTCAAGTATGTACCATCCACATGATGCATTGCATCAACTCACCAAGGCTTCTTCAATAGCTGCTCCCAAACCCATTGCCGTGAGCACCTAAAAGACAATTTCATCAGACACATGGGAACACCACCACCTCCAACTCACACACCATCCTGACCTGGAAATATATTGCTGTTGCTTCATTGTCAATGGGTCAAATTCCTGGAACTCTCTACCTAACAGAACCAAGGGAGTAACTTCACCACATGGACTGCAGTGGTTCATAAAGGCAGTTCACTACTACCTTCTCAAAGTAATTTGGAATTTGGGGAAGGTGGTATCAGTATTCCAGAGACCTAGGGTAATGCTCTGGGGGCCCGGGTTCAAATCCCACCACGGCAGATGGTGATATTTAAATTCAATAAAAACCTGGAATTAAAAGTCTAATGATGAGCACAAAACTATTGCTGATCATAAAAGACACACAGCAATGTGGTTGGCTCTTAAAATGCCCTCTTAAAATGCAATTAGGGAAGGGCATTAAATGCTGGCCTAACCAGTGACACCCACATCCCATGAATGAAAAATATTTTAAAAATTACTGGCTTTGCCAGGAACTGCCACATGTCATGAATTAATGTAAGAAACAACTTCTGGTGATGATATTAGTGAATAAATGCTTATCGTGAGCTTAGTGTGACAATCTTCTGCCTGCTACTTTAAACTAAATGGGTTAATAACTGGTTAAATAACCGAGAGGGAACCCATGCAAACATGTTATCTGTTGGCATATTAAAATTGCTAGGATTGGCATCTAACCTTCAGCCCACAACCACCGCCTCCCAAAGCCTTCTTTAAACATCTTTAGAAATTATTAGTCAGTATTTTGTTATATATCTTTGTACTTAGTGAAGAAAGATTCATCAGTTCTTCCTTTCATACTGAAAACGTAACATACTTTGAGCCATTCAACTAACGATATCTAAATATTAATATATGCCTGACAACCACGGGAACTGTTTTTCACACTTCACTTAAGCACCTTGGGATGTTGTTTATTATGTTTAAAGATTTTATTTAAATGCAAGCTGTTGATGTTGAAAACCAGCAGCATATCAAAGTCAAAAGACTTATGTTTGTCAGTCTGGACCTCTGTCAGGTTCTCGACTCATTCCTGGGATCAGGAGCTTGTCTTATTAAGAAAGATTGGCCTATACCCACTGGAGTTTAGAAGAATGAGAGGTGATCTTATTGCAACATGTATGATCCTGAGGGGACTGTTTAGGGAGGATGTTTCCACTGAATAGAACCAGGGGACACAGTTTAAGAACAAGAGGTCTACCATTAAGATGAAGATGAGGAGAATTTTTTCTCTCAAAGGCACGTTAATATGTGTAATTCTCTTTCCCAGAAAGAAATGGAGGCTGGGCCATTGAATTTATTCAAGGCTGAATCAGATAGATTTTTGATAAACAATGGAATCAAGAGTTATGGGGGTCAGATGGCAAAGTGGAATTGAAACCACAACCAGATCAGCCAGGATCTTATTAAATGGGGAGCAGGCTCAAAGGGCTGAATGGCCTACTCCTGCTCCTAAGTTCTTATGTTCTTTAGCAGCCAGCCGCATACAGGTACCTACTCATGCTCTCAGCATTGCACTTTGAATGGTATGATTTGACCACAGGACACAGAGAGAAGCAAAATAATTAATACCTGTATTTCAAGAAATCTATCATTCCTGGTTAAAGAAGAAACTGCATGAATCATATTTTGATGGCTGTATTTTTCTTTCTCACATATAAGATACTTCCTCAATATCAGCTATGACGACCATGAGATTTTAAATGGCAACGATGTCAGCAAAGGCAGAATAAGTGGAATAGTTGAATGAGTGGTGGTTAATGTGATAGTTTCGTTATGAGATAAGAAGTCAAATCATCCCACCAATAAGGTAATTTATAAGGCTGGTGGTGACATTATGATTTGTAAAATGTTGCATTTATTCATTAGATTGCTTGAATCAGATACACTGCTATAAAAAATAATCCAAACCACTCAAATTGTTCTTTTTCTCACTTCCATTTTTAAATTTTCTTTGAAAATGGGGCTGCAGGTTGACAGTCACAGTACTCATTCAGTACCTTGTCTAAGTGTCAACTCATTGGTCATGTAGTCATAACAGCAAATTCTAATCCTTTCCTCATTTGATCTGCACTTTTCAGCAAAAAATCACTGAATAACAATCAGGAATGAAAATCCTGGTTCATATTCTCCTGTCTACCAGACTGAGGCCAATTGTAGCACCCCTGCCACCAGTTAATTCAGCAGAAAAAGAGTTAAACCTGGAACTTTCTTGCTTTCTATCACTCAGTATTACCCCATAGGGTATTTTAACATGCTAAGTCATGTTTTGAATAACTAAAATGATATGCTCCTCGCTTATGTTTGGATTGACTGATTTACAATTTTGATATAGAGTCAAAGCAGTTGAGTCCAAATTTGCAGATAATATTAAAATAGGAACTCAGCAAACGATTCGAAGGAAGCTGGGTAATTTGGAAAAGTACAGGGATTTGGGGAATAGGTTCACAAAATTTTAAAGCAACAACTTGCAAATAAGGCCATGGAAGACTAATAGATGATAATCTTGCATATGCTCGCATTTTTTAATTCAAATGTTTCCATTTATATTTTTAATTGATATGTTTCTAATGCACAATAATTAAATTACATGAGGACAACAAAAATTAAGATTGATTGTGTACAAATGGGCTATGTAAACAAAATGGTTCAGCTGAATTGTGAAAGACAGATTTTGAGTACAGCTTTAACAGGGTCAAATTATGGTATGTCTGACCTAGGCTGCAATTTTATGGTCCTGCCATTGGACTTTTGGCTGGCCCGCTGCATTTTCCGGTCCCGTCACAAACACTAGACCATTATATTTCTACAAGAACAGCAGATACTTGTGAAGAGTCAAAATGTTCTATCATGTTCGCTAATGAGATATAAGTAGTTGACTTGCATAAAATATCATCTTTGTTCAGTTGGTAACAATCACAATTCTAAGTCAGTAGGTTTGGGTTCAATCATTTGAGCATAAACTCTAATTTGACACTTCAGTGCCATATTCAGGGAGTTCTGCTGCATTGTTAGAGGCACAGGGCGGAATTTTACAGCCCCATTGTGGCGGGGGCGGGACCATAAAATGCGTGAGCCGTTCAAAAGTCCACTGACTTACGCAGGATCGCAAAATCCTGCCAGCATAAAATTCCACCCACCATCCTTCGCGTGAGATATTAAATCAAGATCTTGTCCTGGCATTTCAAACAGATGTTAAAGATTCCATGGTACAAATGAAAAAGAACACGGAGTTCTCCTGATGTCCTAACATTGTTCCCTTGACCACCACCAACAAAAACAGATTAGTTATTTGTCTTATTTCTGTTTGTGGAACATTGTTGCTTTCAAAATGGCTATAACATTTACCCACGTAAAAACAGTGACTGTGCTTCAAAATGTAAATTATTCCACAAGGTGCATTATGGATGTTTCCAAGGAACACACTATGATGCGATATATATATATATATATATATATATATACACAAGCTCTCTCTGTCTGAAATTCTGTTTTACATTCCAAAAATTCCTGACAATTCACTTTTCATTTTGTTGAACCATGCTGCAACAAAAATAATTGCAGCAAGGACTACATTGGAAATTGGGGCTTGTAGCTGTGCCTGACTGCAATATTACAAAGCGTAATTTTGACAAATTCCAATGGTACGAATGAGTCATTTCTAATCTTCTAACTACAGCACCATTTATTTAATCCATGTATTTTTAAGGTAGAATGAAGGTGCAGTAGAATTTGTCAATACATAAGGGAAATTCCTTCATGTTACTGTTCTTTTCTTACAAAACACCATTCTCAAGAGATCTATTGTCATCAGTAACTCAAACAGCACTAAAAGGATATGGGATTCAGAATATACACAGTATGATTGAAAAAAATTCTGAATGATTGGCATGAACTGTAATGGTCAAGGTTTTCTACTTAACCTGTCCATTTAATCATTTGAGAGCCACAGTAAATATTCTGCACCTAATAATCTAGCTAATTCAAACAACTGATTAGAGAAATATTAATACGGGCCTATATATTCCTGCCATACCTGGAAGAAGCCAAGGAAGAGGGAAAGACGCAATGGTAAACAGGACAAATGCCTCCAACCAAATTTGAACACATCCTTTGATGATACTACCTTTCAGTTGTGACAAAACTACCAGCTGCCAGGTTTTCAATTTTCTCCTCTTCTCATGATAGAGAACTACTATCAGACTTCAGGGAAAGAGGCAGATGATCAATGTGGGGGCAGTCTTGCCAATCTGCACCTAAATTCCTCTATTTTTAATCAATATAATGCTGGCAATAATTAACACTCTCCAGAGTTTTGTAGTATTTTTACAAATGCAGCCACATGTTGGAAATGTCACTCTGCAAGTATCATGCATGTACATTTTGTTTTTCTGGTAGAAGAACATGCCTGTGCTCCAACATGATGTGGTCTAAAATTATAGTGCACAAATTTGTGCCACTTCCAGATGTGATCTTGGCACAGCTGGTAGCATCTGTGTCTCCTAACTAGAATTTGTGGGCCGGCCATTAAATGGCAGGGAGATGGGAAGGGAGCTTAGAGGTGGTGAATTGTGTTGCATTTCAACACTGCACCAGCTTGAAATAGGCAGAGGAGGGCCTCCTGCCTCAGGCAAGTGGGGGTCTGTTTTACTTTCAAACCTCACAGCCCAATGACAATATTTTAACTCAAAGGTTCAGGAGGCCTCCACAGAGTCAAACCACATCTCTCAACCCAGCCTTGCTGCTCCATTCCAGCACCACCATGTCCTATCAAAACCGTCACACCCCCTGCACTTCTGGCACTAGCCATGCCGGGGACCGTTCTCTTAGGTCCCCAGCATCCTCAGATCCATGTGCCAATTTTCGTTCCCGTCCACTGACCATGACATAATTCTTGAGAGTTTTGGGTGGGAGATGGTTGAGTCACATGCTAATTGGAGTAAAAATGGCCTAGGCTTCACATTCAAATCTCCATGGCAGTTTCCCTTTTATCTACCCTGAATGAGCCCAGAGTTAAAATCAATCCCTTTAGTGGACTTCTGGAGTCTGTGTTGTCAGAAGTGCTACCTTTTGAATCAGATGTTAAAACAAAGCCCTGCCTAAACTTCAGGTAGATATAAAAGATTCTATGACACAACGTGAAGAACAGAGAGTTCTCCTGATATCCTAGCCAATATTTGTCACTCAAACACAACCAAAAACATTTATATGGTGCTTGTGGGACTTTGTTGTGTATAAATTAGCTGTCAGATATGCCTACATAAGAATACTGATTTACAACTTCAAAAGTTGTAAAGCACTTTGAGATACCCTGTGGATGTGAAAGTGTTATTTTAGACTGTAATTGTTCAGCTCCTAGCAACTCATAAAAGTGTGCTGTTACGATCCCCGTGGATATCAACAAACCAAAAGAACCAAATTCACTGAACGCCCCCCAATGGAAAGCAATGGACAAGATTTCACCCTTTTCTAATGTTTACTTGAACAATCAAACCAAAATCAGAATTTATTATAGAATCTTTACAGTGCAGAAGGGGGCCTTTCGGCCCATTGAGTCTGCACTGCCTCTCTGTAAGAGCATTCTATCTAGTCCCACTCCCCTGCCTTATCTCCAAAATCTTGCACATTCTCTCTTTTCAGATAGCAATCCAATTCCCTTTTGAATACCTCGATCGAACCTGCCTCCACCACCCTCTCAGGAAATTCGTTCCAGATTCCAACCACCCTCTGGGTGAAAAAATATTTCTTCACATTACATTTACTCCTTTTGCCAATTATTTTGAATCTGTGCCCTCTAGTTCTTGATACTATCCTGAGTGGGAACAGCCTCTTACCATTTACCCTGTCCATATTCCTCAGAAATTTGAATGCCCCTATCAAGTCTCCTCTCAGCCTTCTTTTCTCCAAGGAAAACAGTCCCAACCTCTCCAATCTATCCTCATAGGCACAGTTCTTTATGCCTGGAATCGTTCTTGTGAATCTCCTCTGTACTCTCCCCAATGCCTTCACATCCTTCCCCTAGTACGGTGCCCAGAATTAAATGCAGTACTCCAGGAGGAGAATTTTCTCCCTATTGGGAGGACTGAGCAGGTGCTGCGTGCTGCTATTTTATGTGGGCAGGCCAATTAAGGCCCGCCCAGCGTGACGCTGAGCGCTCCCTGTGTGGGCGAGGGGAGGAGGGAGAGTCAGAGCCTGCGCTCTTGTGCATGCGAGGGAAAGAGTGCAGAAATCTCCCTGAGGCAGCTCCATGCCTCAGGGAGATTAGTTTGGGTATGAAAGATTGAAATAAAGAGGAAAAAAATTATTCAGACATGTCCCCTCATGTGACTGTGTCACATGAGCTGGGACATGTCAAGGAATTTTAATAAACATTTTTATCACATTTTTAAACCCTTCGTGAAACCTCATCCCGCCTGTGGATGAGGTTCCATGAAAAATGCGAAGGCTGCCTGGGCTCTTCGACTGCCCACCAACCTTAAGGTTGGACTGGCAGCCCTGTTAATCATTTCAATTACTATTTAAATGGCCTTAATAGGCCTTTGACAGTTTGGTGGGCACACAGCCAACTCTGGGGATGCACGCCCAATGTCACCGCACGTCATTTTACCTGCCGGCGAGCGGGGTCTTCCTCCGCACGCCGACCAGAAGATTCAGGCCCAAATGAAGCATAACTAGTGTCTTACACAAATTCAGCATGACCTCCTTACTCTTTTACTCAATGCCCCTATTAATAAAGCCTAGGTTACAATATTCTTTATTACTTGCTCTCTCAACATGCCCTGCCATCTTAAATGATTTATGTGAATATACAGAGGTCCTTCTGTTCCTGCACTTCCTTAAGAGTTTCTCCCTTTATTATATAACGCCTCACCATATTCTTCCTGCCAAAATGAATCAACTCTCACTTCTCTGCATTGAACTTCATCTGCACTTGACAAGAGATTTGTGCTCCAATTAGGCCTTAGCTTAACTGAACCAATCATGGTCGCTATAAATTACATATTATAAAGCAGATACAACAAAGATCTCCCAGATTTATCAGGCAGCCCACTCAGCATACATGGCACCGATTTGAGCCACAAATTCCTTCATGACCCGGATTTTCCTCGGGTAGAACTCCAGCTCCTTTACTTCAAGGATTTAGCCACCAATTTTTATCTCACATCAGCTCCCACTCAATCAGAGTTCCAGGGGTACAATCTTCATAAAATGGCGCACTCTTCAGAACCTTCACAGCTCTTCTCCCGTAGGACTTGATTGCGTGGATCCACCAGAATCACTTTTAACAGACTTATGTACATATGCACTGAGGTCCCCCTATTCCTGCACCTCCTTAAGAGCTTCCCCCTTTACTTTATACCGCTTCTCCATATTCAGTAATGACCTTGTGCACTGATGGTGGAATTGGCAAGAAACCCAATTTTGAATAGGAATTTAGATATGATATATTCAGGTATTTAAGATCTAAATATTGAATTTAAAGCAAGTTCATAAGTCCGGTTTTCGGACATCACCAGTTTTCAGGTAGCCAGATTTGAGGTACTCTGCCTGTAATTTAATAATTTTTCAGAGGATATTAATATCAAAATTGCCAGGTGATGCTTGCTCCAAAAGCAACCTTTAAAGGTCAGTCTTCAATACAATATATCCCTCATTTTCAACTCCTTAAAATGTTTGTAGGAGGTCTAGTGGCGCAGGGGATAGCAACCTGCCTCTGAGCCAGATACTCAAGAGTTCAAATCCCACTCCAAGACTTAATGGCCATGGGAGCTGCATTCATAATGCAGCCAAACAGATTTGATTATCAACTTGCAAATCTTTCCAACAGCTAGTAAGAGCAGGGGAGACACCTAGTCAGCCAAGCTTGATGCAGAATGGCATCCCTTCAAGCTATAGCCTCTGTTTTTCCTGCAACAGATCACTACCCTGAAGCCAAACAATGAAAAACATACGTAAGCATTGCTTTGCCTAATTCGTGCATCTCTAGACATGGGAAGTCCTCTAAATCTAAGTAAAATGTGTGAATTATTTTATGCATGGTGTACCTATCTAGGCCTGCTCCTAAACTTTTAACACTGAGCTGATTTTTAAATATGTATCAGTTCTTCTGATAAAGAAAAATTCAGAAGAATGAAAACGGGGACTTGTTGATGCAATCCATATAGACCATTAAGACGTAGGAGCAGAAGTAGCCATTCGGCCCATCGAGTCTGCTCTGCCACTCAATGAGATCATGGTTGATTTGATCATTCTCAACTCCACTTTCCAGCCTTTTGTCCATAACTCTTGGTTCCCTTATTGATTAAAAATCTGTCTATCTCAGCCTTGAATATACTTAACAACCCAGCCTCTACAGCCCTTTGCAGTAAAGAATTCCACAGATTTACTATCTTCTGAGAGAAGAAATTCCTCCTCATCTCTGTCTTAAATGGGTGACCCCTTGCTCTGAGATCTTTGAGAGCAGTCTGGTCCTAGACTCTCCCATAGGAGGAAACAACCTCTCAGCATCTACCCTGTCAAGCCACCTAAGAATCTAATGGACAGAATTTTCCCCATATCAGGTGGGCGGGCCCGGGAGCAGCAGTGAAAAAGATTGCCACCCGCGATGGGGCCCTGACCGTGATTTCATGCTGCCTGGCCAATTAACAGCCAGCCAGCGTGAAAGGCATGCTGAAACACTCAGCGCTGCCAGGTTGGGGGCTGGACGAGCGCAAGTGTTGAAGTTTGCGCAAGCATGGGAAAGCGTGTACTAAAAATTCCCTGAAGGCACAGAACTGCCTCAGCGGGCTGATGAATTTTAAGTACAAAAATAAAGATTTTAGAAATTATATAAACATGTCCTGACATGTGACACAGTCACATGAAGAGGGGCGTGTAAAAACTGATGTTAACATTTTTAATTGTTTTTTAAAGTAACCGTTGGAAACCTCATCCCATCCATGAATGAGGCTACATCTGGCCTATTTGCCTGCCCGCCAACTGAACAGTTGAGCGGGCAGTGAAAAATACAAATCAATTAATTGCTTAAGGGCCTTAATAGGCTTCTTAATTATTGGTGGGTGCACTGTCTCCTCTCACGCACGCCCGCTGGCTGAAAGATTGTGAGAGTGTGCAATGCAACGCTCGCCCGATGTCATCACACACTATTTCACTCCTGCTTGGGTCAGGCGCGCGACCGCCTACAGGACGAAAAATTCTGCCCCATATGTTTCAACAAGGCCACCTCTCATTCTACTAAACTCAGACCAACCTACTCAACCTCTCTTCATAAGAAAATCCCTCTATACCATGGATCAACCTAGTGAACCTTCTCTGGTCTGTCTCCAATGCCAGTATATCTTTCCTTAGATAAGGGGACCAAAACTGTTTACGGTATTCTAGGTGTGATCTAACTACAGCCTTGTATAGTTTTAGCAAGTCCTCCCTATTTTTATACTCCATTCCCTTTGAAATAAAGGCCAGCATTCCATTTGCCTTTCTTGTAATCTGCTGAACTTGTAGGCTAGCTTTTTGTGCTTCATGCATGAGGACTCCCAAAACCCTCTGTGCTGCAGCTTTCTGCAGTCTTTCTCCATTTAAATAATATTCAGCTCTTCTATTCTTCCTGCCAAAGTGCATAATCTCACATTTTCCCACATTATATTCCATCTGCCAAGTTTTTGCCCACTCACTTAACCTGTCTTTATCTCTCTAGACTCTTTGTGTCATCCATACTGCTTGCCTTCCACCTATTTTTGTATCATCCACAAACTTGGCAATAGTACATTCACTTCACTCATCTATGTCATTAATATATATTGTAAATAATTGTGGCCCCAGCACTGAACCTTGTGGCACCCCACTATTTACAGGTTGCCATCCTGGAAATGCCCTCCTTATCCCAACTCTCTATCTTCTATTAGTTAGCCAATCCTCTATTCATGCTAATATACTACTCCCAAAACCATGGGCGCTTATCTTATTAAGTAGCCTTATGTGCGGTATTTTATTGGCCGCCTTTTAGAAATCCAAATATATTACATCTACTGGTTAACTACCTCCTTAAGAATTCTAATAAATTTGTCAGGTATGGTTTCCCCTTCATGAAGCCTTGCTGATTCTGCTTAATTATATTATGCATTTATAAATGCTCTGCTATTACATCCTTTATAATAGACTCTAACATTTTCCCAATGACAGATGCCAGTGGCAAAGTGGATTGGTGTATGAATAGCAAATGAGAGTCCCCTTGCTCCTGATGATCAATTAGCAAAGCAGTGCACAGTAATTCTGTCCATCCGCTCAGCTAGGGTATAATATCTAATATAAGAATATTCAAAGAAATAAAAGAATATATAAAGAACTATTTTTTATTGCTTACTCCTCACACTTTCACTTATAAATTACAGTGGAGTACGAATTTGTTTTGGATGGTGATGCAAAACAGGCCCAAATTTCTTCCTTGCTGACCCTCTTGGAAAACAAAATTGGCCTGAGGGCAAAACAAATGGTCAGTTCACTATCATTCATTTTGTGCCAATGTCCAAAATGAATTATAGCCCATGTTTCTGCATTGTTACAGAATCCAGAATAAAATCTTGAAAGGAATAGAGAGCCCTACAGACTGCAACGGTTCTGGAATCAATTCCTGATAAATGCCAGGCTGGATTTTTTATGTACGTAGAAGGTACTGAAATCGGTCTCAACATCATTGGGCTAGAGAAGTGGAGGTAAACCAGCTGGGGATTCTGTTACTACCCAAACAGGAACTCTTTAGCTGAGCTGAGTGATAGGAAGGCATCAGTAACATTAGTGCAAATATATTATAGACTATCAAACAGTGGAGAAGGAAACTAAAGGCTGAAATTTGTAGACAAAAGAAACACACTTTATTAATAATGAAATTATAATTGTAGGAGCTCCAATGAGCCATAATTAACTTCCTTGAGTTTGTACTCCAGGCCTCTATTAATGAAACCAGGGTTCCCATACGCTTTTTAACAGCCTCCTCAACTTGTTGTGCCACATAGAAAGATTTGTGTACATAAATTCCTAGATCTCTCTGTTCTTCACCCCTTAATTTATATTGCCTCTCCTCATTCTTCTTACCAAACTTCTGTGTTAAATTTCATCTGCCATGCCATCTGTTTGCCCTTTCTGCAAGTTTGTCACTATCCTCCACGTTGTAAAGTACAACTCAGTGCGTCATTTGCAAACTTTGAAATTATTCCCTGTATACCCAAGTCCAGGTCATCAATGTATATCAAAAAAAACCAATGTGTTAATTGTATATTAATTGCACAAAGATGGCGGACATTGTGTGCGGGGGTGTGGGGGGATGATGGGAATTGGAGGAGAGGTTTAAAAATGAAGCCCCACATGCCTCTCATTTTGTCCTCCTGGTACAGGTTTGCTCAGTATTGGGAGATGAAAATTCAGCCATGTTCTCCTTAAATGGTGGTGAAACAGGCTCAAGGGGCTAAATAAATCCTGTCCCTTTGCTCCTATTTGAAGATTGAGATCAGAGCCAATGCTGTTCCATCCTTATTTGCATCTGTAGCCTAGAATACATCACATCCAGACTAGTGACTTTTCTACTTTGAGGACTTCAAGCCTTTTAAGCACCACCTCTCTTTTTATTCTACATAGTAATGCTACTACATCCTCCCTTATTGAATACATCTTCACTGGCGAAGAGACTGCCAAAGTACTCACTTAATGTATCTCAGCCATGCCCTCTGCCTTCACAATATGATTTCCTTTTTGGTCCCTAATTGGCTTCACCCTACCTTTGACTACTCTTATTATTCATATTTATTCATTATTTTTGGGCTCCCTTTTACATAAGTCACTATTCTCATGCTTTCTCCCTACCCCTCTTATTTCTTGTTTTTAGACTTCCTCTGTACAATTTTATACTAAGCTGAGTTCTCCATGGTGTTGAGTCTTAAATTTGTCATGCACCTCCTTTTTCTGTTACATTTAAATCTCTATATCTTTAGCTATTCAGGGAACTCAAACTTTGGATCCCTATTCTTTCCCCCATCAAGGAAGGTGTAAAAGCTTTAAACAAGCCATCTTTTCTTTGACAACCTTCAAATTAAGTCTGATCAATGGGATCTGATTATTTAAATATGTGGATCCAGTTGGAAGCTGTGGAAGAAGTAATGAAGATATTGACAATAATTTTCTGGAAAGCAAAATTGTGCCAGAAATTACAGCATGACAAATGTATTTTCCATTTCAGAAAGCTATGGGTCAATTAGATTTACTTTAGTTGTTGGTAAACAAATGGAGTCCATAACATAGGATGAAATTATCAAGAACAGGAGGTTAATAGGAACCAGTTAGCACAGACTTCTGAAAGACGGGTCATGTTTGACTAACCTCAGAATTATCTGATGATATAACAGAGGAATAACAATAGACCAATCAGCCCCACAAGCCTATTCTGCAACATAATGAAATCATGACCGATCTGCATCTTAACATTCATACATACACCTTGGCTCCATATCCTTTGATACCATTGTCTATCAAAAATTAATCCCAGATTTAAAACTATGAATTGAGTTAGCATCTATTACCATTTGTGAGAGAAAATAGCACACTTCTACCACCCTTTCCATACAATATCATTTCCGAGCTTCTCTCCTGAATGGACCGGTTCTGATTTTAAGGACATGACCAGCTGTTCTAGCCTTCCCCACCAGCGAAAATGTTTCCCTCCATTTAACCTTTGAATTTCATCATTTAAGTAACACTTGTATCTATCCTTTTTGATCCAAAATGGATGGCCTGCATTGAAACCAATATACTACAGTTCATCTATCCTTATAATTTTATGCTCCCAACTACATTTCTTATATACCATCAATCTTTGTGTCATCAGCAAACTTGAACACGTGGCTCTCTATTGTGTTATCTAAATCATTAATAAATCTAGTGAATAGTTGAGACCAGGTCAACATTTGCTTTTAATTCCATGAGCTTTAATTTTTAAGTGGATCCTTATCGATTGCCTACTGCAAATCCAAATAAACATATCCATAGACATTTCCCTGTCTATCTCTTTAGTTACTTCCTTAAAAAAATACAATTCAGTTTGTTAGACATGACCTACCCTATAGATAAAGAAAATGAGGTGCACATGGTTAATAGGAATTTTCAAAAAGCATTTGCAAAATAAAAGAAAGTAACTTGCGATAAAGATCATGGTTTATATAATTAAGGAGAATTAGAAGAGAGAAAATGTACATGAGAGGTTAGATAGAGCAGATGACAAGCATTACAATGCACTACGTGATTGCCTGTTTTTCAGAGGGTCATATAGGGATGCACGAAAAAAATCAGGGACACTGTTTACAGAAGATCCCAGCCTCAAAATCTCCAGTACTGTAGAGGCAATGAGTCTCTAGTTTTTGCTACTCCTCATCAGACAGCATCATGAGGTTGGGTGGTTCTTCCCTGCTTTTCGTACTGCAAGAGTGAATATCTTCTAGAAAGGTGAGCTGATGTGTGGAGCTTCTGCTTGTTATGCTAAGATGGAGAAGAAGCAATCAGGATGAAAAGTTGTTGAGTTGAATGTAGATGAACAGAGTATGAATTGGGAAGGAGCTATGGCATTTGTGCAAAGGCAAGCAAACTTGAAGAAAATTGAGCTAGTAGTTGCTGCGAAGGGGCCAAGCACAAGGTAAGTGTGTGTTTGTAATGTGAACTAGTAGTAGTATAATTTAACCTTCTGGTAGGTAGGAAGAGATGTGATGGAGGGGAGGGAATTATTAAGTGTGGTGGAGGAAGCAAAATTGCCATATGTTGATGAAAGACTAGAGAAATGAAGAGCAGTACATACCCTTGCTCGACTTGAAAGGTGCACTATATCCAGGTTCTGGGAGTTCTCCTAATGTTGATAGCACAGCAATCTCATATGTCTGGTAGTTTTGATTTTTCAGGATCCTCTTTGAATTGGCTAGAAAGACAACATTCCTCCATACCCTGCCCTCCTCAAGTAGGCGATTCACAGAGGCTTCAGAGATCCTGGATGCTTGCTTGCCCCTCACACTGAATCAGTTCCTTCCTCCACGACAGCGAAATCAACCAGAAATATTGCAATCTCATTTTAAGAGGAACATTCTGAATTCAATAGGCTAAGACACTGGAAATTCTGCTCCAATCAGGTGGGATACCTTTTGGTGAGACTACAGCTCTGATTTCTCGGGCAAAGGGCGAGTTTCATACTCACTCCGCTATCAGTCCACTCAGAGTTAAAATCACAACTTAGATTGTTCACTCCATAATTATTAACCTACTGCAATAATTCATCTGAACACTTCCAACATGTAGTAAGATAACAAGTTGAAGTTTTAAAATAAAAAAAGTCTGGCTACAGCTCCAGAAATGATTTTCAGATCAAACAGCAATACATTGATCAATGAAAAAATATATAACGTAATTACAAAAATTAATTATGATGTGTAATTAAAAAGTAGTACTTTAAAAATTCACTTCAAAGCTATTATTGAAGTAGGTTATGAAAAACAAGATGTCAAATGTCATGAGAAGTACATAAAACCATGCACTACTTTTCCCCCATCTATTTTTCTCATAACCTTAAAAATAAAAGCACCATATCAAATTATGTGGCAACTTAATACTTTAAAGCAATGTGGCGACTTTCATTTTGAGTTTCAGGTTTGTCCTAGTTTCATTTTAGATTCCTCTCCAAGATAGAGAAGAAACAATCTTATTTAGTGGCATGTGAAATAAAACACAGGCTAAATGATCTTTGATTATGAAGACCCATGTCAGCTCCAACTAACTGGATCTTCAACTTCCAAATAAAATATCAAACATGGCTATACATACTGTATAGAACTGCATATCTAAATTGAGTGATGAGCTGAACTATTGTATGGTAACAACTGTAATAGCACGTTGCTCTTCATCTCGCTCACCCCGCCAACCATACACCTTTTGTACCCTTTCTCTCCTCCTCAAAGAACCTTCCAGTTCTTGTCTGGTCTTATATACCTGTTGGCCAAACTAAGCAAAAGGTCATTGAATTTCAAGCACAAATCAGGTCAAAGAGAGTTCCCAGGATCATTTGTGCTAGTTCAAGAAACATCACACCAGAAGCTGGTCCCAGACCACATTAAATTGAGCATCATTGAGAGTCCCCATTAATTACACCCATTTGGGGACCTTCAAAGAGTTTCTAAAAATTAAGTTTTTTTTAAAAAAAGGTGCAAAGATGCTATTAGGTGCATTTTAAAAGATTTGAATGTATATATTTTTTTCAAAAGTTACTAAGAAACTCACTACTGTACACCAGTATAACTAGCAAATGGATCCGAATCTTTAAATTTTTTAAAGTAACTTTCAATTATTAAAAATCAAGTTACTCACAGGTGATTGACTAGACACTGATTAAAAGTGGTTTTTGGGATGAACCCATTTTTAGATGCATTAATCAAACTATATCAAATTGCTACTCTTAAACATATTAAGGAATATATTTTAACACAAAACTAGTTTTAAAAATTGATGCTCTAAAATGCTGTACATTTGTGCTGGTCCATGGCAGATTTTATGTCCAACAACATGCAAATGTGTTTGAGCGGAAACTTAAGGGGAAGAAATTTCTCAAAATCCTAATGAACTAAACTTGGGTTTTATGCTTCTACCCAAACTCCAATCAACCTAAACATCCTAGTGGAGCTGAATATAAATGTTCCGAAATCTGTTGCAGTCCAGTGGGAATGCACAAACTGCATTGGAGCGTCAGTCTTTCATCAATGGTAGCAGACTACTCCAGAGGCTAGAATACATCATCTGGGTTTACACTTCATTGTGATAGGGAGGGAATGGTGCAATTCCATTGGCATTGTCTTCCAAAAGAGAAGTTAAACTGAGGCCTTCTCAACTGGATATGTAAGATTCCATGGCACTATTAAAATAAGATCTGGGGAGCTCTCTTGTGTCTTGGCCAACATTTACCTCTCAAGTAACACTACTAAAACAGATTATTAGATTACTTATTTCATTGCTATTTTGGAACCTTGCTGTGCAGAAAATGAGTGCTGCATTTCCCTACATTACAACAGTGACTACACTTCATTGGCTACAAAGAACTTTTGGGGAGATGGTGGCATAGTGGTAAAGTACTGGGCTAGGCCTCGAGCCTGATCCGCTATTCAATAAGATAAGCCATGATCCGTTGTAACCTCAAATCCACATTCCTGCCTACCCCCGATAACCTTTCATCCTCTTGCTTATTAAGAATCTATCTACCTTGGCCTTAAAAATATTCAAAGACTCTGCTTCCACCACCTTTTGAGGAAGAGTGTTCCAAAAACGCACGATCTTCAAAGAGAAAAAATTTTCCTCATTTCTGTCTTAAATGGGTGACCCCTTATTTTTTAAACAATGACCCCTAGTTCTAGATTCTACCACAAGAGGAAACATCCTTTCCACATCCACCCTGTCGAGACTTATCAAGTTCTTATATGTTTCAATCAAGTCACCTCTTACATTTCTAAACTCTAGTACATATAAGCCTAACCTGTTCAGCCTTTTTTCATAAAACAGCCCACCCAATCCAGCTATTAGTCTACTAAACGTTCTCAGAACTGCTTCTAGCACATTTACATCTGAGAAATTTTTAATTTTAAATAATCTCTAAGGGAGGGAGAAGAGAATTTTGAAGAAACGTCTTTAGCAGATGGTTGTTCGGACATGGAATGCTTTACCAAAGGGAGTGCTTTTAATTTATTCACAGGGTATGGGTGTCACTGGTAAGGCCAGTATTTATTGCCCTGGAGAAGATGGCTGCCAGAAACCTTCCTGAATACAACTGAGTGGCTTGCTGGGTCATTTCAGAGGGCAGTTAAAAGTCAAGTCCGTTGCAGTGAGCATGGAGTCACAGAGGCTGGATGAGGTAAGGAAAGTGGGTTTCCTTCCCTAAAGGGCATTAGTGAAGCAGATGGGTTTTTATGATAATCTAAAAGTTCATTGAGATCTCTACTGAAACTGGCTTTTAATTCCATTTTTAAAAATATTTATATATATTTAAATTTCCCAGCAGTCATAATGGGATTTGAACTTGTGCCTCCAGGTCATCAGTCCAGGCATATGGATTATTAGTCTAGTGACATAACCACTATGCTATGTAGCCCAGGTTGAGGAAAAAGCATTCATCATTTAGAGGAAGACTGGATAAATATTTGAAGCAGGAGAAAATACTGGGGTATGGGAGAGGCCAAGGTTGAGGTTAATTTTTTGAACTGTTCTTGCAAAGAGCCAGCACAGACGCAATGAGCTAAACGGTCTCCTGTGTTTTAACTATTGTAGTTCTAAGTCGACACCCATTAAGCTTTCACCGTACAGTACGGCATCTTGCACCGTTCAGTTCCATAAAACAGAATCCTTCTGCACTGTACCTGAAAATATTTCAGTTATTTAAAGACAGGATTACTGCTTTGAGACATTTTCTCCCCTTTCTCTTCAATCTTCCACCCAACACACTAAACACAGCCAAAAGGGCAAACATGCAGCATACTCCCATCCTTTGTCAGCACCAGGGCTGCACAACTGTGGCCAACCATTTTGTCCCTTCCAGGAAAGTATCTGGAAGTTGGTCAAGTGCAGCCAACATAATTCACTGCCAAGGAATATATCTGAATCCACTACCTACAACTTACGGCATTACCTGGTTGGTTGCAATTTTAAAGTATGAAGTGCGTCCAGCACTTAGCGGTAATTTTACTTTTACGATGACCATCAAAAAAAAACAGCCAGGCTATTTTATTCTGATAGTTCAGATCAATTTGTTAGGAAAAGGCAAGTAAATTTCAAAATTAAAAAAATTAGGAAGAGGGTGGCTGAGAGAAGAAGCCCAAGACACAATATTACTCCGACCCAGTTAGTACATTATCTTGAATATTTTAAACAAATGTACTACCTTAGGATCTCTTATGCAGATTGATCAAAAATGAACCATTAGTTTATTTTCACAGCAGAGTTTAACTGATGACTTTACTGTAGGAATTTCCCAGAACTCTTTCATCAAGTTTTCTTGCTAATTAATGGTAAGGAACTCAAATACTATAGCTGACTGTATACTCCTGTAATTTAACTGGGCGAAATTTAGTTTGCGGGGGGCAGGGGGTGGGGGAGAGAGGTTGCCCTTGCACTTGCTGGAGAATCCATGGGTACCCTGTGTTGCTTCTGTCACAGAACTAACATAATTCAAGTGCATTCAGGCATTTACCTGATCACAGGCAGCAACCCCCCCCGATCAAGGCCCCAGGGCAGAAACACCACCCCCGACAGTTCAACAGTTGCCAGCCCATCAGAGATCGGTAGCGCCATGCAAGTAGTGGCTGTTGCTAGTAATGCTCTGAGACCTTCAACAGGAACCATCGCTGGGTCCCTATAGAGAGGTTAAATTGTGGGATGAGAGTTGTGGGGACGGGGCCGCTGGTTAAGGGAAGGAGTGGGGGGAAGCAAGGGCAGGGGGGGTGACTTTCGGGCCCCATTGTTTTAAATCCCACCAAGCAGCAGGTGGAATTTAAATTCAATTAATAAATCTAGAATGAAAAGCTAGTCTCAGTAATGGTGACCATCAATCGATTGTCATTAAAAAAAAATCCCATCTGGTTCATCAATGCCCTTTAGGGAAGGAAATCTGCCGCCCTTACCTGGTCTGGCCCACATGTGACTTCAGATCCACAGCATGTGGTTGACGCCTAACCGTCCTCTAAAATGCCTCTAGCAAGCCATTCAGTTGTATCAAATCCCTACGAAGTCAAACAGGAATGAAACCAGATAGACCACCTGGGAACGACCTAAGCACTGGAAACAACAATGGTACACCCCGCCCTGTTAACGCTGCAAGGTCCTCCCTTACTTATATCTGGAGGCTTGTGCCAAAATTGGGAGAGTTGTCTCACAAACTAGTCAAGCAACAGTGTGACATAGGGCGGGATTTCCCAGCCCTGCCAGCGGCAGGCATTGTCTTCCGTCAGGATGGGAAAATTTGGAGAGCGACCAAAAGCCCGATGCCTGCTGCTGGCGGGAATGCAGAATCCCAGCCATAGTCATACTCACTGACTCATACTTACAATGTCCCAGACACCACCATCACAATCCCTGGGAATGTCCTGTCCCAACGGCAGGACAAGTCCATCAGAGGTGGGGGCACAATGGTATATAGTCAGGAGGGATTTGCCTTGGGAGTCCTCAGCATTGGCCCCAGATGCCACGAAACTTCATGGCATCAGGTCAAACATGGGCAAGGAAATTTTCTGCTGATTACCACCTACTGCACCCCCGCCCCCACCTCAGCTGATGAATCAGTACTCCTCCATGTTAAACACCACTCGGAAGAAGCACTGAAAGTGGCAAGGACACGAATGTACTCTGGATGGGGACTTCAATGTCCATCACCAAGAGTCGTCTGGGAGACCACTACTGACCGAGCTGACTGAATCCTAAAGGATATAGCTGCTAGACTGGGTCTGCGGCAGGTGGTGAAAATATCAACAAAAAGGAAATACCTACTTGACCTCATTCTCACTGCTCTACCTGCCACAGATGCATTTGTCCATGACAATATTGGTAGAAGTAACCACCACACACTCCTTGTGGAGACAAGTCAAGTCTTCACATTGAGGGCCCCTTCCATAGTGTTGTGTGGCATTGCCACTGTGCAAATGGGATAGACTTCAAACAACTCAAATCTGGACACCCATGAGGCACAGTGGGCCATGTGCAGCAGCAGAATTGTATTCAACTACAATCTATAACACCTTGGCCTGGCATATCCTCTATTTCCATTAAGCTGGGGAATCAACCCTGGTACAATGAAGAGTGAAAGAGGGCATGCCAGGAACAGCATCAGGCATACCTAAGAATGATGTGTCAACCCGGTGAAACAACAAAACAGGAATACTTGCATGTCAAACTGTGGAAGCAACATGCAATAGACAGAGCCAAGCAATCCCACAACCAACGGATCAGATCTAAGCTCTGCATTTCTGCCACATCCAGTCATGAAAGATGGGAGACAATTAAATAACCAACCAGAGGAGGAGGCTCCACATGGTGTAGGGGGTAACATATTATCATGGATAAAGGATTGGTTGGCTAACAGGAAGCAGAGAGTAGGGATAAATGGGTCTTTTTCAGATTGGCAAGCCATAACTAGTTGAGTGCCACAGGGATCGGTGATGGGTCCTCAACTATTTACAACTATATCAATAACTTGGATGAAAGGACCTAATGTATGGTTACTAAATTTGATGACACCAAGATAGGTAGGAAAGTAAGCTGTCAAGAATGGGTAGAGAGTCTGCAAAGGGTTACAGACAGGTTAAGTGAGTGGCAAAAATTTGGCCGATGGCGTATAATGCAGGTAAATGTCAACTTGTTCACTTTGGCAGGAAGAATAGAAAAGCAGTCTACTATTTAATTCAAGAAAGATTGCAGAACTCGGTGGTACAGGGGGATCCAAGTGTCCTGGTACATGAATCATAGTTAGTATGCAGGTACAGCAAGTGATTAGAAAGGCAAATGATGGTGTTTATTGTAAGAGGAATGGAATATAAAAGTAGGGAAGTTTTACTGCAGCTGTACAGGTCCTTGGTGAGACCAGGTGTGGAGTAGTGTGTGCAGTTTTGGTCTCCTTATTTTAAAAAATATATAATTGCTTTAAAAGCAGTTCAGAGAAGACTCATTGGACTCATTCCTAGGATGAAGGGGTTGAATCATTCAGAAAGGTTGAACAAGTTAGACCTATATCCATTGGAGTTTAGAAGAATGAGATGTGATCTTATTGAAACATATAAGATCCCAAGGGGACTTTATAGGGTGGATACCGGGATAATGTTTCCTCTTGTGGGGGAGACTAGAACTTGGGGACATAGTGTTAGGAAATAGAGACAGTTTAATTAAGTTATATTCGTATTTGTAGGTGTTAGGAATGGGTTTTAGCTTTAAGTTTGATTTGTTTTTCTATATCTTGTTGTTAAGAAAAGGTCAAACTGAGTTTTAGTTTCAAAGGTGCTTGCATTTCTAATGAGAATTTTACGACTCAAGCTAAGGTAAACAAACAAGGGTAGAAGAATTGGTCTGTTGCCTAGCAACAGGGGACCAGAGAGGCAGGTCCGTCCTTCAAACACACACAGAAGAAGAATGACAGCAATTTGATTTGGAAGCTTTTGGAGTTAGCTGACAAACAGAAGCCACCTGGAAAGGACAGATAGCCAGGCCCAAACTAAAGAAAAACCCCAAAGATCCAGGGGAGTGGAAACAGCAGAAAGTCCAAATAAGACCTTCTAGTCAAAGGGCGGGCAGGAATCTGGAAAAGGTCCTGTTAAGTGAAGTTAAAACTAAGAGGCAGAAAAAGGCTCCAAGCTTCAAGTTTAAAGCTTCAAGCTGCAGAAAGCATACTTAAAATGAGAACAGCTTGCAAAAGGCAAGAAGGTCCAAAGGGACAACTGAAGGTCTATAACTCTTTGCTATGGGCATATGAAGCAGTGGCACTGTTGACAGCTGAGTTGATAAGAGAGAGTGTGTGGAAGACAGCTTAAATGCAGGTGGTGACCCAGGGGAAAGGAACATTTGAAGGAGAGTTTGAAACCTTGGAGGTAAAGTCTTGTGGAAGGAGTCTGAGAAAACGTGTCAGTTTAGGAGAAGATTCCAAAGCGCGGTCTCAGAGAGTGGAGATTGGAAACCCTCGTGTGAAAGATGGAGTTTGGCAAAACTGATTGGCTCACTGTGACAAAGTATCTGGGGGAAGTTGAGGAGAAATCGATAGCATTTGGTTGAGACGGCATCTGTCACTTGGTGAGTGTGGTGGGTCTGACCACAGGGTGCCTATTGGTTTACATGGACTGTGTAGTTACTGTGAACATTAAAACATAAGATAGCTTTCTTAACTTGTATTATCCTTACAAAATCTGTATATACCTGTAAAGGTATAGTCATGGGTGAAGGAGTATTGTAATATAGTTCATCTTTTCTTGTTTAATAAATGTTTTATTCTTTTGCTAAAAGTTCATCAGCTGATTCCTGTGACTCTGTTCAGTAGCTTACTGTCCACGTATTTGAACAAACAAATAAAATTTAAGATCTATCATGCTGGGTTCCACTCTGGGATCAGGCTTGTCCAGGGGTAATCTTAGCTGGGATCGTAACAATAGTTTAAAAATAAGAGATCTGCCTTTTAAGATAGAGATGAAGAGAAATTTTTTCTCCCATAGGGTCGTTGGTGGAATTTTATTCCCCAGGAAGTAATGGGGGCGAGATCTTGGAATGTACTCAAGGCAAAATTAGACAAATTTTTGTTAGGCAAGGGAGTCGAGGGTTATGGGGGCCAAGCAGGAAAGGAGAGCTGAAACCACAACCAGACGAGTCATGATCTTATTGAATGGTGCAGCAGACTTGAAGGGCCAGATAGCCTACTCCTGCTCCTATGTTCCTGCAAGTTCCACCACCTGCAAGTTCCTTCCAAGTCACACGCCATCCTTTCTTTGTCATTCCTTCACTGTTGCTGGGTCAAAATCCTGGAACTCCCTTCCTAACAGCACTGTGGGTGTACCTACACCACATGAACTGTAGCTGTTCAAGGCAATGGCTCACCAGCGCGCCCTCAAGGGCAATTAGGGATAGGTAACAAATGCTGGTCTACCCAGCAACACCCACATTCTGTGAAAGAGTATTAAAAAAAACTGAAAATAGGGCTTGCAGATTACTGCAACTTGGAAACAGCTTTAAAAATGCAAGATTTTTTTTAATCCTTCTCCAAGGGCTCCAAACACAAGTTTCACCAAAATAAAAATGTACTTTTTATACCCAAAGAAATGTCATTAAATTAATAAATAGGAAGACATTTTCTGGTTCTATTGCAATTTACAACAGCTTTCTTTAAACATTTTCAACAGGACAACATTTGAAATGTTTATAAGAAAGAAAGGAGGGTGCAATTGCTGTGAAAACTAAATTTTCTTCCAGTATCCTGAAGGTTAAGTTCTTTTCCGATGACTAAGTGATGAAAGATAACTAATAATTTCAAATAAATTAAGATAGAAAAATTCATTTTAAGTATGGAAAGAGCATGAAATATAAATGTAGATAAGGAAATGACCAACGGAGCTTTGATGAATTCCTTGCTGGAAAAAGTAACAAGCGCTATTGAGTTTCCAATCCCAAGTAAGCTCTCATAAATGCCAATGCACTGATTTCAGGCCATATATGTATAAAACTCAGTTACATGGCAAAACCCCAGCTGGACTGAAATTGGATCAGATATTTCTTTCCAAGAATAGTGTCATAATTAAACAGCCCCAAAACTAAGTTTCAACAAAGTCTTACAGATACATGACTGAATCAATTGCTTCACAATATACAATTATGAAAATCTGTCACTACACTATGGTTCTACAGTCTCCAAGTAGCCCTCTGGTATTAATTCATTCTTAAATCTAAACAGCACTCACTGGCAGATTATCCAACCATGATGGATAACATAGCCAACCTTATCCTCTCCTCATCAACATTCAAACATTGTATAGAAATCAGGAGAGGAAATGCTGGCAGATTTCTTTTCCCTAGCACAGGTACACTTAACACAAATCTAGTAGTGTAGCTTAGTACAACAGACAGCAATTTGGTATCGGGACTTCAATTCAGTATTGTGATGACCATTAAGGTGACCCAAAAAATTAAATTTGGTCAAACTCACTTAGCAACAGGAACTTAAATTCAAACACAAGATTAAAACACTACACATAATACAAATATGTCATAACAAAACCAGAGGTTACCTTGTCATTCTATTTCATTACCCAGTTTTCTTTGTAATTACAATGGGAGTTACTTGGAGCACACCGGTCCATACAGAAGAACTTGAACAGTTCAGAATAAATCACTACTAACAATATAAACAAGTTAAAAAATAGATACAGTTTCTGTTTTCTTTCTTTCTATTGCTTGTCTCAGTTGTCTATGCAATTACAATGTAAATTGCTTACTGTGCACTAAACCATCTAGACTTGTATGTTTTCCCATTTTCCTTGATATTCACTGCAATCAAACAAATCAGGTCATCCTGAACTAGACATTAAAGCCTGAGAATTATGAAAATAACAAATTCAAAGCCAAGCCTTTCTACAAAGCAAATGGAACTACCTTAATCACTCTCGCTAGATGCTTTCTTGTCTGCACACAAGGCAGTATTGCATCTAACTCCCAGGTGCTGGTTGAGAAGAGGTTTGTACTCCAGTGAGGCCTTAGCTTAACTGAACCAAGTGCAAATGCGCCTTCATTCACAGGCCATCATCAAAACAGCATTCTCAGTCAGGCGGCTATGATCTGATTTACTCTATGGGAGATGCTGGTGGAAAGGACGAGCCAGTGAAGTTCCAGACAGCATCACTGAGTCAAAGCAGCTTTGTCTAGCCTGAACCTGGTCTGGAAAAACTGATAATCTTGTCTGAACAAGCATAGACATTAACATGCTTGGCTTATGAAAACTTGGTATGTAATAAGTTATCAGCCTCTGAACAAAGCAGGCCCACTGCAGGTAGATTACACTGCAACCATTTCCTTGGGTTTTCTGTACCACTATGGCACTAGCTCTGGTCAATAAAGGATCTGCAACTAAAGTCTCCTTGTGCTCCAGTTCAGCAGCTGAGCAGCAGTGTCACTCTGCTACAGATTTTTAATGTAGAAGATGAAAGAATAACTCCACAGTTAATTGCTTGTTTACAATTTAATCTCTAGAGATGGTAGATCCAAGTACAAGCTTTCACCAGTTGTACTCCGTTTAGAAAAGACTGGAAGATTTTTTTTTGTAAGAGTACCTTTAACAAAATAAGAATACAGCAACTTGCAGGAAAACATCCCAAAATGCTTATATTATATTTCTAGAAGAACAAGTAGATGCATGGGAACACCACTACCTGCAAGTTCTCCTCCAAATCATACATCAGCCTAACTTGGAATAATATCGCCATTAATTTACTGTTGCCAGTCAAAAACCTGGAACTCCCTTCCTCACAGCATTGTAGGTGACCTATACCAAATGGATGACAGCAGTTCAAAGCGGCTACTCCACCACCACCTTCTCAAGAGCAATTAGGGATGGGCAACAAAAGCTGACCTTGATAGCAACAGTAACATCCAATGAGTACTACATTGCTGGAATAGTGACTTATGCTCATAAGGCTGCAAGGGTAAGTTGTTAATTCCTAATTGCTCTCTTATCAAAAAGATTTTGCATCATTTCACAAATTTACATTGATAACTAAGAACTAAACACATCTTTGAAAAGTGTAAACAGTGCAATAAATAAATTATTTTGCTAAATATTACACATTGCAGTTGATTATTAAAAGGTCAAAAGTTATTGGGAAGGTTGGTCTGGGAGTGGCTGGGCGAAATTTTAACTTACAGAGTTAAAATTGGGCCTACAGTCTGTGGCATAGTAGATTAGATACAAACCTTTTGCCGGAGCTCAAATTAAGCTGAGACAACGATGGGATCGAAGTCTCTTCTGTCTATTATTTGTAAAGGAAATTAATTTGGGTAATCTCAACCAAGTTCCAAAGAGGCATAGACCCATGACAGAAAATAGCCTCAAATTTTGTACTAACAGTTAAAATTTCTACTGTGTTGGTTAGTGGTATGCACTGGGTGCATGTTTGCAAAATCGTGCACTTCCAGACCATGATTTTGGAATATGCATCAAGGTTTGAAACAGCAGAATTTTAACTGCTAATATTTGAATGCCACTCAGAGGCCGTAAATACTGCTAATGTAGTATCTGGTGAATATTATTCCTTGTCGGACTGTGCTTTGCCTGACTTTGGAATATAGTTGCTAAGCTGGATGGTGAAAAAGAGGAGAGCAGCAATGCACCCCTTAGCATAGCTACCCACCATTTTAAAGAAAAACAAACTATTCATTCACTAATTCTTTTAAGGTACTTATTCTTCTAGGTTACAGGAATATAATAATATAAGCATTTTAAAGGAAGGACCTTATGATTGCGTCAGATTAGAACACATCCTATATAATGCTTTAAGTGGACTGTCATTCTTGCAGAAACATAATGAGTAAGCAACAGCACGGGGTGGGGGGGAGGGGGGGGAGTTGTAGAGCGGGCGCACGGAGGCACACCTCCGATCGGCGCCTCTGATCAGAGGCACACTGCCATTTTACGTGGGTGGGCCAATTAAGGTCCACCCAGCATGATGTCTGCACAGAAGCGCTAAGTGCTCCCTGTGTGGGCGGGGGAGGGGAATTCTCTAAGCCGAGAGTGTGCTCTTAGGCGCATGCGTACGAAAGAGCGCACTCACCTCCCTGAGGCTAAGGGCTGCCTCAGGGAGATTGGCTGTATATTAAGAAATCAGGAAAATAGAAAAAAAAAATTCCCTGAGATGTCCCCTCATGTGACACTGTCCATAATTTTTAAATACACTTTAATTAAATTTTTAAAAGCCTACATGAAACCTCATCCCACCCGTGGGATGCTTTTTCTAATGCCCGCCAGGGCTCCTGGCCTGCCTGCCAACCTTAAGGTTGGACGGGCAGGTACATTAATTAGTTTAATGATTCTGTCAATGGCCTCAATTGGCCATTGGTAGGTTGGCAGGCGCACAGCTGATTCTGCTGAGCCCCCGCCTACCTGAAAATGTACATGGGGCGCGGTGATGTCGGGAGCTCCACTCAACAACATACCACATCATTTTACGCGTTGACGAGCGGGACCCGCCCCGACCGGAAAATCCTGGCCCACAAGTATCCATAAAGAAAGAAAGATTTTCCCATCCGTGCTCTAAGTACAGTGAAATGGGGGAAAGTGGCATTTTTTTCGCTGAGGGCAATGATGGGCTTTCACACCTTATTGTCCAATTCCCGCCTCATTATGCAACAGCAGGAAACACAATTGATCAGAGGCTGCCCGCCCATGATTCGCCCACCCTGCGCATAGCCTTTTCAATGTCTGCAGCCCAGGGCTGGACTACAGAAGACATAGCTCCCAAAGGCAAGAAGCATGCTGTTTCCAAATTTAGCGAGGCCTCACTGAGCCACTTGCTAGACGCCGTGGAGGCCCACCATGATGTCCTCTACCCAATCATGGCCGGAGGAGGTCCATTAATGCCACCACTCCAGCTTGGGAGGCCGTGGCAGCAGTGGTCAGCGCTAATACTGCACAGAAAATGTCAGCAGTCCAGTGCAGAAAGAGGATCAATGACCTCATCTGTTCCGCTAAGGTAAGTGAACTCGCTCTCAACTCTCACATACACAAGTCCATCAGGCATTGGTAGGATGACACTCCACAGGGATCTCACACACTGCCAGCTCAAGGTACATCACCATTCACTCTCTCACACAAACCATTACATCTCCATCTGGACTCATATCCTGTGTAAATCATGTCCTCATCCCCTGGACAGCTCCACTCACTACCCACCCAAGGCAGGCATCTTTATCCTCTGCCTTGGCATGTGTCCTGTTCACACTCTCTCTCTATTTATCCTTATGCAGGACAAGCTTGCACGCAATAGGAGAGAGAGTTCCCAGATCGTGAGTGGAGTGGCTGATATCAAGGCCCTCACTCCTTATGAGGAGCATGCCTTCATGCTGACCAGAGTAGACCGGGACCACAGTAGCGATGGTGAGATCGGCAGCGCATCCCCATGTGACGCACCAGCTCATCCCTCAGATGACGAGTCCGTTGTCATGTCTTCCAGTTGCCTACTGTGCACTAATTATCTCTACTTTCTTTCATAGGCACCTGGGGAAAGGGCCCAAGGGCGTCATCAAGCCAGGCCCTCATCTCCAGCCCCAAGGACAGTTTGAATGAGGAACCAGAGGATAGCACCATAGAAGACCATCAGTGCTCACCCACGCCCTCCACCAGCGCAGAGACATAGACTTCAGTGGGACCTAGTTTTACAGTAGCCTCAGGATCACAATCTGGTGAGCACAGCACACAATCTGATCCAAATCAGGCAGAGGCAGGGACAACTAAGGTAACTGGCACTCGAAGGGCTGCTAGAAGGCAGGATACTGCCGAGTCCGAGTCTGATGACAAACCTCCAGAGTGGAACTTAATTCAATTGGTTGGGGGAGGTGATGGCATAATGGTGTTGTCACTAGGCTAGTAATCCAGAGACCAAGGGTAATGCTCTGGATACCCAGGTCCAAATCCTGCCACTGCAGATGGTAAAATTTGAAGTCTGATGATGACCATGAAACTACTGTCGATTGTTGTAAAAACCCACCTGGTTCACTAATGTCCTTGAGGGAAGAAAATTTGTTGGCCTTATCTGGTCTGGCCTACATGTGACTCCAGACCCACAGGAAAGTGGTTGATTCTTAAATGGCCAGCAAGCCACTTAGTTTTAACAAACCGCAACAAAGTCACACAAAGGAATGAAACTGGACAGATCACCTGGTGTCAACCTAGGCACCGGAAACGACAATGGCAATCTCAGCCCTGTCAACCCTGCAAAATCCTCCTTACTGTGTGAGGATGTGATCTACACAGGATATAAGCACAGATGGAGATGTGAAGGCTTGTGTTAGGGAGTGAATGGTGATGTGGTGGCACAGTGGTATACAGTAGGGATGGAGTTGCCCTGGGAATCCTCAACATCGACTCTGGACCCCATGAAGTCTCATGGCATCAGATCAAACATGGCAAGGAAACCTCCTGCTGATTACCATGTATCGCCCTCCCTCAGCTGATGAATCAGTGATCCTCCATCTTGAACACCACTTAGGGGAAACACTAAGGGTGGCAAGGGCGCAGAACGTATTCTGGGCGGGGGACTTCGATGTCCATTGCCAAGAGTGGCTCGGTAGCACCATTACTGACCAAGCTGGCTGAGTCCTAAATGACATAGCTGCTAGACTGGGTTTGTGGCAGGTGGTGAGGGAACCAACAACAGGGAAAAACATAATTGACCTCATCCGCAGCAACCTGCCTGCCGTAGATGCATCTGTCCATGACAGTATCAGCAGGAGTGACCATCACGGAGATAAAGTGAAGAGGAACTCCCACCTGCACATTGAGGGTACCTCCATCGTGTGGTGTGGCATTATCACCGTGCTAAATGGGATAGATTTCGAACAGATCTAGCAACTCAAGACTGGGCATCCATAAGTTGCTGTGGGCCATCAGCAGCAGCAGAATTGTACTCGAACACAATCTGTAACCTCATGGCCCGGCATATTCCCCACTCTACCATTACCATCAAGCCAGGGGATCAACCCTGGTTCAATGAAGGGTGCAGGAGGGCAAACCAGGAGCAGCACCAGGAATACCTAAAAATGAGATGTCAACCTGATGAAGCCAAAACACAGGACTACTTGCATGCCAAACAGCATAAGCAGCAAGTGATAGACAGGGCTAAGCAATCCCACAACCAACAGATCAAATTTAAGCTCTGCAGTCCTGCCACATCCAGTCGTGAATGGTGGTGGACAATTAAACAACTCACTGGAGGAGGAGGCTCCACAAATATCCCCATCCTCAATGATGGAGGAGCCCAGCACATCAGTGCAAAAGATAAGACTGAAGCATTTGCTACAATCTTCAGCCAGAAGGGCCGAGTGGATGATCCATCTCGGCCTCCTCCAAAGGTCCCCAGCGTCACAGATGCCAGTCTTCAGCCAATTCAATTCATTCCACGTCGTATCAAAAAACGGCTGAAGGCACTGGATACCGCAAAGGCTATGGGCCCTGACAATATTGCAACAATAGTATTGAAGACTTGTGCTCCAGAACTTGCTGCGCTCCTAGTCAAGCTGTTCCAGTACAGCTACGACACTGGCATCTACCCGGCTATGTGGAAAATTGCCCAGGTATGTCCTGTACACAAAAAGCAGGACAAATCCAACCTGGCCAATTACCACCCCATCGGTCTACTTTCGACCATCAGTAAAGTAATGGAAGGGGTCATCAACAGTGCTATCAAGTGGCACTTGCTTAGCAATAACCTGCTCGCTGATGCCCAGATTAGGTTCCACTGGGGCCACTCTGCTCCTGACCTCAGTACAGCCTTGGTTCAAACATGGACAAAAGAAGTGAACTCCAGAGGTGAGGTGAGAGTGACTGCCCTTGACATCAAGGCAGCATTTGACAGAATGTGGCATCAAGGAGCCCTAACAAAACTGGAATCAATGGGAATCAGGGGGAAAACTCTCCACTGGCTGAAGTCTTACCTAGCACAAGGGAAGATGGTTGTGGCTGTTGGAAGTCAGTCATCTCAGCTCCAGGACTTCATCGCACAAGTTCCTCAGGGTAGTGTCCTGGGCCCAACCATCTTCAGCTGCTTCAACCATTACCTTCCTCACATCTTAAGGTCAGAAATGGGGATGTTAGCTGATAATTGCACGATGTTCAGCACCATTCATGACTCCTCAGACACTGAAGCAATCCATGTTCAAATGCAGCAAGATCTGGACAATATTCAGACTTGGGCTGACAAGTGGCAAGTAACATTCATGCTACACGAGTGTCAGACAATGACCATCTCCAAAAAGAAAGAATCTAATCATCACCCCTTGATATTCAATGGCATGAGCATCACTGAACCTCCCACTGTCAACATCCTGGGGGCTTACCATCGACCAGAAACTGAACTGGACTAGCTATATAAATACTGTGGTTACAAGAGCAGGTCAGAGGCTTGGAATCGTGCAGCTAGTAACCCACCTCATGACTCCCCAAAGCCTGTCCATCATCAAGAAGGCACAAGTCAGGAGTGTGATGGAATACTTCGCACTTGTCTGGATGAGTGCAGCTCTAACAACACTCAAGAAGCTTGACACTGTCCAGGACAAAGCGGCCCGCTAGATTGGCACCACATCTACAAACATTCACTCCCTCCACCATTGTACGCACAGTAGCAGCAGTGTACACCAGCTACAAGGTGCACTGCAGGGATTCATCAAGGCTTCACAGCACCTTTCAAACCCACGACCATTACCAACTAGAAGGAAAAGGGCAGCAGATAGATGGGAACACCACCAACTGGAAGTTCCCCTCCAAGCCAATCACCATCCTGACTTGGAAATATATCGCCGTTCCTTCACTTCACAGGGTCAAAATCTTGGAACTCTCTTCCTAACAGCACTGTGGGTGTACCTACACCACATGGATTCCAGCTGTTCAAGAAGGCAGCTCACCACCACCTTCTCAAAGGCATTAGGGATGGGCAATATATCCTGGCCCAGCTAGCAAAGCCCACAACCCATGAATGAATTTTTAAAAAAGCTGCAGAGAAAGTCAGGGGAATATCAGGGCGGCTGTCAGCTGCTTTCCACAGAACACAATGCGCAATGGAGGAGTCTGAGTTCAGTCTGAGGTAATAGCATGCCAACACACCAAAGTCAACACTGGTGTGATGGCAGCCGCCATGGAGACCTCGGTCCAAGATATAGATCCTGCGCAGCACCAGGAGTTGCATTTCATCGGTGTAGGCACTGGTGGCATCCATCAGTGGCTATGCAAGAGGGGGGGCAGGGAAACTCTATCTCACTCCAGCTGCCCCTTTCCCTCAAGAAGTCAGCTAGGGGCCCTTGGGCACCTATAGGGAGGAGGACCAACAGTTGGGCACCGCAGGGTCATCCACTCTGGTGACTCCAGGAGTCTCCAGCTGATCCCAATCCCCTCTTCCCGTGACCCCATCACCTACAACTTCACAGGCAGAGGAGGGTGCACCTGCCCCACAGCAGGACACCCAAAGCAGACTGGGGCTGTCCAGGTCTCGGCTCTCAAAACAATGGCCTCCAAAGTCATCACAGACAATGGGGCGTAGCAGTCAGCGGGCTACCTTCACCTCTGCTGTGGATGTCAGGGATGCATTAAGATGGAGTTAAGAAAATGAAGAAATAGTGGGAGCACATCGAATGTATGGGTGTTAACCACGTGAATATAATTTTCACCAATGTAATTAGAATCGCACCCATTGCACATCTCCTCTTGTGTATGCCTCCTCTTTATGATAAGCTGTGTTGGTGTCAATCAGGTGTAACACATAGTCCCTCCCCCCACTTATCAAAGATGTCGCTATCATGTGCCTCTGGTCGACATTGTCTGCTTCTATATCACCACAGTGTGTGTCCGTTCTACATCAGTGATGCCTCATCCTTAAAGTAGAGCACGCTTGTGCAAGTCACTTCGTTCATATCTTTTGCTGGGTCATGTCATGTTCGCTCTCGGCTGTTTAAGACTGAGGCTGAGGTGTTCACCTGTCTAGTTTGCATTATTGAAAGATGAAGGTGTCATATGCAAGGAGAGATTTTTTAATGCATGGGGAAGGATCATATATCTTGGAACTCCATGTACTCACTGTCATTCACCAGGATTTTCAATCTATAAGTCCTTATTCAGAGTTCGTGTGTAATCCTTGCACATTGGCCACTCTCCAAGTGCACATCTGCTAAGCTCACCGACAAGTGAAAGCCTTCCAACCTCAATGTGCTGGATCTCTGCCCCTCAAAGCCATATTATTGCGCTGTCACTTGACCCAACAGCTTTGAGCCTTTCTCACCTTGTCGTTGTCTGTATTGCGGCCACAAGGCTCTCGTCACAATGTAGGGATACAGTGCTGTGCCATACGTTCTGCGCAGCGCCCCTTCACCTAAACCCTTGCCGATGTCATTGATGATAGATCCAAATGGTGATGTGTTGCAATCAATACAGCCTTTGAGCATCCTCTGGAAGCGCATATAGTGTTTTATCATTTTGGAGTTCGCAAGGGTCAAGGCTGGCCATCAGGGCAGAATGTCTTTGTTAAAGAGGAGTCATTTTGATGCATGGCAGGCAAATGTGTGAACATCGTGATCCTCAGGTGATCCACATCCATGGAAAGATCAGGATGAATGCAAGCCTGCATTGTTAACTTTAGCGTGCTGGATGTCAATGTGATGGCGAAGAAGGTGACACAGAGGTGATCTCAAAATGGATTAAGACCTGCGGAACATCCTCAGCTGCCTTGGCCCAAGTATGACAGATCAATATCACCATTGAGGTGACACAGAATGTGCTGTCCCAATGGTGGAGATGGATTTCCTTGAGGAGCTTTGTCAGACTGAAAGCATATAGCTATGAGTCCACTGACGGTTGTAGAGCAGCTCCTGCCTCTACTCGGCTGCTATGTTGACTGGGATGCAGCAGATATGCTAGAAGAGACAGTACCTTCTGACATCTGATTCTGGGATCCCTCCTCCAAGTAGCACCTCATGTTAGCATGCTCCCAAGGCTTCAACATACTTCAAAGGATCAGGACAATAGTTAGCTAAATGAGTAAGTACTGACTCACAGATTAAAATGCATCATTGAAATGAGAGGGATAGTAATGCTGGTGTTCTTGTGCTCCATGACGGAGGGCACCTATCCACGGCATCCACCTCATAGAATCTGTGCGCATTTGCCTCATGTGCGCATTTGCCTCATCTGGATTGTGCTACGGCCTCTTCCCATGCAGCCTCAGCTTCCTGGACCTCACCTTTCAATGTCCTCCTCATCACAGGAAACATGCAGCTCCTCCATGTCGGCATCTGACAAGTCCTCCTGCCTTTGCAGCACCAGGTTGTGCAGCATGCAACAAGCCATGACGATCCGAGACATCCTCTAGGGAGTGTACTGAAGTGCACTGCCAGATCTGTCGAAGCATCTTCAAGATGACAATGGCGTGCTCCACCAATGTTCGGGTAGCGGCATGAGCTCGTTGTACCTTCTCTCAGGATTTTGTGGCTGCTGCACGGGCAGCATCAGCCACATCCTTTGCAGGTACCCTTTGTCATCGAGGAGCCAGCCCTGGGTTCTGTGTGGTCCCTCGAAGATGTCGGGGATGTCTACTCAAGATGTATGAGTTATGTCAGCTTCCTGAGTATCTTGCGCAAACCTATATGATTAGTTTCTTGTGGTCACAGGCCAGCTGCACATTAAGTGAGTGGAAGCCTTTCCCATTGATGTACTGGAGTGCCTGTTGCCAGAGAGCTTTTATAGCCACAAGTCCAGTCGATGGCACCCTGCACCTGTGGCAATCTGGAAATTGCAGCAAAGCCCAGTGCTCTGGCGTCCTGACTTGCTTGATCTCTAGCGAAGTCAACATAATTGTGGGCCTTGGCAAAAAGGGCATCTGTCACCTCCTGTATGCGTTTGTGTATGATAGCTTGAGCGATGCCACAGAGGTCTCCAGTGAAAGAGCCCTTGAAAGAGCTACTTACATGGAAGTTAAGAACAGCGGTGACTTTCAGAGCCACTGGCAATGGAGGTCCTCCCAGTCCCCATAGCGTCAAATCCTGGGCCAGAATTTTACGACCCTGTTGCGGCAGGAACAGGGCTGTAAAATATGGTGAGCCATTCTAACCTCCATTGATTTTGGCGGGACCATAAAATCCCACTGGTATAAAATTCCACCCTGGAGAAGGTGGCAGATGTGAACCACCACATCCCTAGACGTGAGAATGCATGGTTAACACTGTCTCTCGCTCATCTGCAGAACAGACATGTGTGTTCTGTACACCCTCAATCTTGGGAGCCACTTACGCACAACTTTTCTGTGAGCCTCATCCTCAGTGTCCGGAGGGGGCACTGCTGCCCCTTGCTTATGAGGGTGGAACTCCTCCCTTTGGCAAGCCTGGCGCCATCACAATCTTCTCCCCCTTCTCTCCTGCCTATGTGTGATTATGCAGGTAACAATAAATCCATCCCCCATCAGCCTGAAAGTCTCCTCTCTATAGTAACAATGAGAAAAGGACATGAGTCAGCGTGAGCTCCAAAGGTCCTACTTATATTGATGACTAGTGAGTGACTGTGGGTTCAAGGGTTTGATTCCAGTATTGGCATTAATTCACCACTGAAATCCTGGTCAACAAAGATACTTTTCCCCCAATCTCTCCCCCAACCTTTACATGACCAACTGCTATGAAATTACTTTGGCCAGGCACTGGATTCTCATTCACTGCACTCTCATGCTACACTCTTTGGAATACACATGAAGTCTAATGTTCATTGAGGAACTGAGATTATTTGAAGGGGGGTGCTGAGGCTTCTTGTCTGTGACCTGTCAGCGTCAAGACTGAGTTCCTGCTTTTAACACGCATCTGCAACTTGTTCAGTTGCCCAGTTGCTCTTGGCCTCCTTATCACTCTGGGCAACTGGCACACTTGGAACAAGGGGTTAATATAAGGAGAACTTTTAGTGCCACAATTTGGCATTAGTCTCGCATGAATATGCTTTATTGCTTCACCTCCTGATTCCCTGCATCGTCACTGAAAGGCTCCTAACATGTCTCAGCTGTACATCTCTCCGCATTTGGGAACACACAGTTCAGTTGGGTGCTCCTTTAATTGGTCCCCCAGTGCAGTGCTCCTCCAATTGGCCCTCAGCCCTCAGCAGTAGAGTTTTTCCTCAGTCTGATTTTGTGCTGCACCATCATTTCAGGCTGCAAGATGATGTTACTGAGGTCTCATTACCAGACCAGTTTGGGCCCTCCCTGTGTGACTGTGGAAATCCCTTCCATCATCCTGGAGGATCATAATGTTCAGGTTTCCCTCCTTCTAATAACTCTAAGGCCTCCCCCTCCAATGCTTGATCCTATTGTGATTGTGTAGGATATCCCTGTGTAACCCCTGAATCATTTGAGGTGAAGGTGCCTATGCCCCATTTGGACTTTACAATCCCCACCTTGAGGCTTTTTGCACAGTGAAATATTGAGATCCCACCCACATGAGACCTTTGAATAGCCCTACACTACCTTTTCCCCATCTATAGCCTGCAGAGACCTATCCTGACTATGGGGTGCCATCTGTGGCCCAGTATTAAGCCAGAAAGCCCCTGGACCAATGTGCCAGGTGTATCACCAGGCCCTGTGCACAACATGTTGGACACAACTGACACTGGACTGATGCCCATCCCCTCCCTGGACTGAAACAAGGACAGTCTTTGCAAGGTCAACAATATAAACTGAAGAGCTTTTTCACTCCACCATTCTCCCATTCTGGCCCCATCTCGCTTATGTCCCTCACTAAGACACTACTGGCCCAGAGGACGCTTCCAATGCTTACCTCCCTAGGTCATGTGTCTGAGTGTAACCTTTGCCACCCTTTCCCCCAACCCCCAAACCCCAGTGGTGCCTCCCCTTGATTCTGATCATTTTCCATACTCCCCCAGTCAAGCTCTTGCACTGCAGCACATTACAAGCCAGTCCCACCTTACCACTGATCTGGTAGGTAGGGCCTTATCTGTAAAAGCCCCCTGAAAGTGATGTGATGCTGCCTGTGTAGCCTGGCGCTAGTGTGAAATGCAATGAGTGCTGCCCTATGCAAGATAGATGAACAAACCTTGAAGTCACGAGCAAAGTGGATTTTTTTCACTCTCATGATATTTTCTGCTCTCAGCCATCATGACGCCCACCATAGGCAGGAGCAGAAAGTCCTGTATTTCTATCCTGCTTTTCACATCCATAAGTTGTTCCAAAGTGCTTCACAGCAAATTAATTGCTTTCAAAGTATATGGCCATTGCTGCCAATACAGCAGCCAAATTGCTGTCCTACAAACAGCAATTGAAATAATGGCCTGTTCATCTAGTTTTGTTGGTGGTGGTTGAGAGAGTAACATTGGCCCAGAAACCAGAACAATTCCCTAGCTTTTGAACATTGCCATGGGATTTTTTATGTCACCTGAGCAGACCATCTCACTTGAAGGATTGGACCTCCAAAATACCAGCGTAGATTATGTGCTCAAATCCTAGAGAAAGTTTTGAACCCATAATCATAATAATTTTGGTACACTGGTGCAGATCTGGCATATATTAGAATAAAATTAAGTCAGGCAATAATTGACAGTGCATGGGCAGCTAAAATCTACATAATCAATATCCACTTTTTAGTTAACCACAGTATTTTGTCATGAGTATTTGAACAATTTTATTCACTGTCATATTTATTGGTTACATTAAGGCAAATAATTTATAAGTTTTAGCTGAGCTTTTATCAATAAGTCAATAAATAACATAATTTAATCAATCTGACTATAAGAATAGTTACAGTATCTATATTCCAATAACTGATGTACTGACCTGTACCTAAAATAACTATTGACTGAGAATTAAATTTTACATTGTATTACAGTTATATGACCCTGTAAATTTTGATCCTTTGAAAATTATTCTTTGAAGTATTGATCAGAAATCCAGTGAAATAATGTAATTGCATTCCTAAAAAATAGGGCTGTGTTTTACCCCAAATCTATACATCTTTAATGAGAGAACCTTCCAGAAATTTAGTAAATATTTTGTCGGCAAAGCAATTAACTTATTAAAGACTGGAAAAGGTTTATCTGAAAAGTGACACTGCATTTTTTTCCTAATGAACTAACAAAGAATGTACAGTATTGGCACGCAGTCTCATGAAGTGGTAAAAAACTGGTTCGTGTCCTTGATTCCATGCATAGGAGGATCTTGGTTTCAGTAGGGTATTCAATGGAGGTCAACAAGCAGCTCTCCCCAATGGGAGGTTTAGAAAAATAGGAAGGAAACCATTTGTTTTGCACTACTTACACATAAGTCGCATCAGATGATTTATACTACCAGCAGAGTGACCAGAAATCAAGCTAATAATGAATGCCTTCTCACCCAGAGAGGTGTATGATGCACCTTAACATACTTGTAAGGTTTGATCACACTTCATTTGTTTGAAATTATGTCAGATATTAAAAATTATATTAAACGCAGCCAAATAGTCGCAGGCCTGACATCCTGACACAAGTGCGAGTATGAGACACTGATGATATCTATTGTTGTCCCTGATGGAGTATGGGTGGGATTGGGGCACATCACCTCGTTATAGTACCAGCATTGTGTGCCTGTCCCGCTAGAGGTGCGCCAATTAAGGAAACCTCAGCATGCCAGCGACTAGAATAGAAGAGAGGGAGGGAGTTACCAGCCTACTCACCACCCACCAATCTGAAAGATGGATGAGTATCTCCAACTTAGCCAAAAGGTTTTTAAAATGCTCAGTGATCCAGCAAATGACTCCAAACAATCCCACACAAAGCCCCAGCCTGCGCATCTTATCAAGAATCCTCACTTGCAGATGCAACTGCATGGATGCACTTGTTTTTATTTGATATTTTGGAAGTTGCAGAAATCAGGGGTAATAAATTCCCAGCAATAATTCCTATGCAGGAGACAATGTTTGGGTATGAATGGAGGTGCCGCCCCAAAGAAGGCATCCCAAAAACTGGTGACGAAGGTCAGAAGCCAAATATCAAGCCGGATCCTGGTCTGATTCTTGACTTTTTGCTGTACTTCTTCCTATATCTTCATACATATGTCAAGAGTATGCTAACTTCATTCAATTCTATTTCCTTTACTGGGGTTAACAAAACTGATTCTAAATATTACCTCCAATGTTGGTACAGTAAGGATTCTGAAATATCACACTATAGAAGGGCCAAAATTCTTCAGGGATTTGGCCAGTCTCCTGGAAACTTAGGCATGCACGTCAAAGGGCTTGAGGGTGAAGGCAAGAACACTCAGCACTGGAAGTTGTTCCATTACCATCACGAAAAGTATCATTAATGTCAGGGACTGCATTTTTTGTTTGGCAATAAATTCTCCCTCCAAATATCAATTCGTACATTAAGTCACTTAATACGTCTGATGATTTACATCTGAACTTTGTTTGCAATTTAGTGATTTGTTTCTTTTAGCAGCTTTGATTACAGTTTGCAGCAGAAGGCACCAGGTTATATTAAAAGAAGAAAAAAGTGTTGCATTTATATAGCATTTTCAAAATCACTGGATGTCTCAAAGCACTTTACAGCCAATGAAGTATTTGTAGTCACTGTTGAAATGTAGAAAAAGAGGGCTGAATTTTAACAGACTTTTGGGGGCATGCTTGGAGTTGGGAAAGCTGGCAAAATGGTGCAGGAAGGCATCCGATGGCGATCCCACTGCCACGCCATTTTGCCAAACCCATTCACCCTCTTGAGGACGCAACCATCGATATGCTTTCATTCTCAGGTGCTGCACTAGCAATAGCTATCGAAAGTGGTGGCATGACTGAGCTGCCAGCCCTTTGAGTAGCACAGTAGTAGCAGGGTATGACTTTAACAGGGGACAGCTGCAGAATTCCAAGCTGCAAAGGAATCTAGGTGTTCTAGTGCATGAGTCATAAAAAGCTAGTGTGCAGGTACAGCAAATAATTAAGGCAGCTAATGGAATGCTAATCTTTATTATGAGTGGAATTGAACATAACAGTAAGGATGTTAAGCTTCAGTTATACAGGGCATTGGTGAGACCACATCTAGAATATTGTGTGCAGTTTTGGTCTCCTTATTTAAAGAGGGATGTAAATGCATTGGAGGCGGTTCATAGGAGGTATACTAGGCTGATAACTACAGGTTGTCTTATGAGAGAAGGTTAGGCAGGACTGGGCTTGTTTCCACTGAAGTTTAGAAGAGTGACTTGATTGAAGTATATAAAATCCTGAACAGCTTGACAAGGTGGACATGGAAAGGATGTCCTCTTGTGGGTGAGTCCAGAACTAGGAGGCACTGTTTTTAAATTAGGGGTTGCCCTTTCAGGGCAGAGATGAGGAGAATTTTTTTCTCTCAGAGGATTGTGCGACTTTAGAACTCTCTGTCTCAGAAGGTGGTAAAGGTGAGGTCATTGAATATTTTTAAGGTAGTGTACATAGATTCTTGTTAGGCAAAAGAATCAAAGGTGATTGGGAGTAGATAGGGATGTGGAATTCGAAACACAATCAGATGAGCCATGATCTTAATGAATGGTGGAGCAAGCTCAAGAAACCAAATGGCCTACTTCTGCTCCTTTTTAGTTTGTTCGTATGATTAGGCTGGAACCTCTTAAGGGTGGGCACCATACTTAATATGCGCTGCAGCCCCGAGTCCCTCCACGCTCTGAAGCAGGGACACCCCTGTTTTCAGCCCTAGTAGCAGGAGTTCTGCCAACTCCACAAAATTCAGCCCAGAGAGCCTGATTTACCTACAAATAATGGACTGCAAATAACTGCAAGAAATATTCTGTCTTCTTTCACAAATAGCTGTGATTCACCACTAGTTATAGATAGATGTGGAAACATCTGCTAAATGTAACAATCCCTGATGTTAAGCGTCATAACAACAATTCTTTCTAAAAAAGAACAAAAATATCACATTGGACACAGACACTAATTTGGTGAAAAGACATTAAATTGATATGAATTACAAGTAAAGTTTGATCTGACAAGCCTGCAACTTATCCACTGCTTAAAGAAGTATTAACAATGTGTAAGTGATGAGCAACATGGAGCATCTGCATAACTGTAACAATAACAGATGTCTGGCAAATTCAACTCTTTTGGAAGTCTTAGAGAAACTGCATTGGGGTATCAACAGCAAGTCTCAGATTCAGTCAGAGTCCAATACTTTCTCTAGCAATGCTTAGCGTTGATTAATTTCAAATGCAGAAAATCATTTGAAGTTTCATAGTTGATATCCTACATTCACATTTTCATCTGCTAGAGAATGCAAGATCTCAACATGGTGGTCTGGCTTAAAGGCCTTTTGGTGATATTTTACTCTATAGATGACTGACAGCCTACCCAATCCTGGTGCAAAATCTGATACTGACGCAAATCTTCAGCTATTGTCAATCTTGGCCTCACCACCTTCTCTACTGCCTTCATTGGATTTCTATTACCAAAGCTATCTCTTTGTTTCTTCTTTTGTTCCATATACTTATTTTCTGCTCAACTGTTTATTAAGCTCTGGTTTTCAAAAGAGTTAGATAGGAGGATTCCAACACTTCGCTCACTTGGGACTTTCCTGGTTGAAATGGTCCAGATGGTCCAAACTATAGAAAGCATTTACAGACAAGGATTCAGAGATACAACCTTTTTCCTGTTTTAGTCCCTTTCTTTTCTTCCTTTATTCTATTACGCTTTCTCTCTGCCTTTCATTCATCTGGTTTTCTTTCATTAACCTTCATTCTGTTTCCTACCTTCCCTCCATTGCTAACAAATTGCTTTTATATTCATCCAAAGATACATATTTGCAAAATTCCTCCTCTTAATTCTCTGCCCAATCTTATTTTAAGATTGATAATCTTTAAATTCAGCAGATACTTGCCCAAATTTGCTTTGGATTCTTTCTCCTTTTTAAGATACCCATACCTAATTTGGTTGGAGCAACATAAGCTCTACAGTAAACAGTATTTCATTTATATATTTTTGAGGCATACTTTCACTCTTGGCTCAGTCACATGATGTGTTTGTTTTTATCAAGTGCTTTTCCAACATTTTTAAGACTTGCTAAAGCTTCAACATGAGAACAGGGAAACAGAAAAGACGAATAAGGACCTAAAGTCACAATCATTGTGCAGGGAAAGGGAATTTTCTTGAAGCTGCTCCTGGTCTGTCTCCATAATGGGAAGTGCAGTGGAAACCCCAGTTGTGGATCATTTCTACCACATCTCAGTGAGGTTATAGTGGCAGAGGAACTCAAAGTCAAGGAACTCTGTAGTCAGGACATACATTATTGCTAATTTTACAGAGTACACTCTTCAGTGAAGTAATAGATGGAAGAGTACATTACCTGGAGTACTGTGTACAGTTTTTGTCCCCGTATTTAAGAAAGGATATACTGGCATTTCAGGCAGTTCAAAACAGATTCACTAGGCTGATTCCTGGGATGAAGGGGTTGACTTATCAAGAACGGCTAAACAAGTTAGACCTTTGTTCATTAGAGTTTAGAAGAATGAGGGGTGATCTTATTGAGACGTACAAGATTTGGAGGGGGCTTGACAGGGTAGATGTTGAGAAGATGTTTCCACTAGTGGGGGAATCTTGAACTAGGGGACATAATTTAGAACTGAGATGCGAAGGAATTTCTTCCCTCAGAGGGCAGTGAATGTCTGGAATTCTCACCCCAGAGAGTTGTGGAGACTAGATCACTTAAAATATTTAAATAGGAGGTAGATAGATTTTTGAAATATCAGGGAGTTGAGGGCTATGAGGAGCTGACACGCAAGAGGAATTCAGGCCTAGGGCAGATCAGCCATGATCTTATTGAAGGGCCGAATGGCCTACTCCTGCTCCTATTTATGTTCTTATTACATTGATCTCTGCACCCAAATGTGTGTTCCCAGCACATGATGTCAAATGCCATAAGTGTAATTTCTTAAAATCTGTGTTATGGTATCAGTATAAAAGACATTTCGGGCACTTTATCATTAATTTTAAATTTAAAAAAATCAGTAATAACATTAGCAGCCATAAACATGCTCACTCACATCCTGTTGCCGGGGATAATCTTTTGACCATCACGGAACCATGTCATTTGTGGTTGTGGGTAGCTGTTGATGTCTGGAGGTTTTAGTACTGCAGCCTGATTCTGCGATACTACGATCTGTTGGTCACCTCCTTCAAAGTTTCCCATGTCTATAGAAAAAAATGTGAAATGTTTCAATTGAGAAATGAGAATGAGAAAAATGAGAAAAGCTATGAAACAGGCCATAATACCAATGCTACATCTGTGATTAAAATATTAAGGAGCAAACTAAACAGGTAAAAGAAGTAAAAGATACTCTATTCACTGGCAAGAGGAATACTTACTCGTGCCACCTGGAGCAATCTATGGGAAAAGAAAAATACTGCAGGTGCTGGAAATCTAAAATAAAAACAGAAAATGCTGGAAAAACTCAGGGCAGAATTTTCCGTTTGCCGGTCAGACGGGCCCGGCCGACTCAGCAGCTGGCAGGTGGCCGATTGCCGCTGGAGAAACGGGCCGCACCACCATTTTCCACAGGCGGGCCAATTAAGGCCCGTCCTGTGGGTAAGCGACTCCCATGGAGAATGGGAAAATAGTCACGGGGCCGGGCAGCCTCAGACTGCCGGTTCCAATGGGAAGCCTGCAGCCTGTATAAAGAGTGGCCAGGCAGTCTGCTTGAAGCAGTGCACCATGACCACTCATAGAGAAGGACATGCTGGACTGAGGGCAGAAGAGGAGGAGAAGGGGGGCAGGCTGCAGGAGAGGCCAGCAGGAGGCCACTGCACCCCCTGATTTTCAGATGCATGCCTTGCTGTCCTCCTGCAAGGGGTGGCTATCCATCAGCACATTCTGTATCCTGAGGATGGGAGGAGGAGGGCCCCCCACATCACTAGCCAGGCGTGGGAGGAGGTGGGTGATGCTGTAAGCGCCCATGATGATGTGCGGTGCACTGGCACCCAGTGCAGGAAAAGATTCAATGATTTGCTATGCTCTGGACGGGTAAGTACCATGTCTGTCTTGGCCATTTGACCCAGAAGGCAGCCTTAGCTTTTGAGCACCCCCCACCATGTCTTGCTGTCGTTACTGCATAAGGCATCTGTCGCATGCTGGGTGGGCAAATGGGTACTGACCATGCTTACATCAGTCTTAGTGGTTGAGGAGAAGAAGGGTTCTCCCTGCAGCATATGTTGGTCTTTGTGGCATTTTATTAGTCTGGGGGCAACCTGCAGGGGAGGCCGCACGACACATACTCAGAACTCCAACACATGTCATATTGATGGTAATGAGTTGGTGCAAGGGGTGCCTCAAGGTGTTTTGGGCAAGTGCCATCTGCTGGTATTGGCGTCGCACCGAGTTGCGCCTCCTTGCCATGGGCACTAAGACCCGTGTGCTATTCAAAGTGATGGACACTGAATGTATCCAAGGTGGCCATTGGGGGAGGGGGTTGGGACCAGCCGTACCATATTCTGGGGACTGATCACCAGTAATGAGGACAGGAGCTGCTAGAGGCCTCAGATGGGCCACAATGGTTGGGGTGCAGCGTGTACGTGCAGAGTACATGAGCGAGCAGCCCCAATAAATCCTCTTCGCTGTTTACAGGCAAAAAGTCACCACAATGCCTGGGAGTGCCAGAGGACTGGAGGTGGGTGCACCCTCCTCCAGTGCCTCACACCCTTTGAAGAGCAGGCCATGGAGCTGGGCATGAGTCAGGAGGCCAGGGCAGCCGGGGGGCAGCGAGGCTGGGGTCCAGCGGCCAGGTAATTGAGGTCCACACTCCCATCCACTCCGTCTGCCCACCATCCAAATCACAGATGGTTGCTGCAATCGTTAATGCTGAAACAATGCTCATTCACAGACTGAGACGTTCTGATGTGTGGGTCATACAGAAGGGACCCTCGTCCCCTTGAGGAATCGTGTCTCCATCACCTTCCAAAGTCATCTTATCCCATTTGTGACCACTATCACCATGGTCTAACATGCCATTGGATCGCTGCTGCACAGCTAAAGACTTATTTCATCTTAGATAAAAGCAAAAAACTGCGGATGCTGGAAATTGAAAGCAAAAACAAAAATACCTGGAAAAACTCAGCATCTGGCAGCATCAGTGGAAAGGAGCATAGTTAACGTTTTGGGTCCGCATGACTCTTCATCTTAGGGGGTTTGGGACCTACAGCACCCTTTCAGCCACATTACTTTGTCCAAAAGGTCCTCAGCACCTCAGCTGTGAACCTCATAACACACAACTTAGATGAATGCCACCACGTTACTCATCCCTGCACCAAGGGGAAATGTTGCCTTCTGCCCACCAGGTCTATGCCCCTCCTTGCAGAATGGAGGCCAATAAAGTGACCTCTCAATCTCCTGTGATCGATGGCAAATGTCACAACTGTTGGCGATGTTTCCTCAGCCCTGCAACTATCCAGGCCACAATGCATCCAGGTCAGGTACCTCTGCACTCTCCCCACTCCTATGGTTCATAACATGCCATGTGGCATTCCTGAGGCCATCTGACCAGCCTGTCTGCATGTACGTTTAATGGTTGGGGCTCGTCTTGACTCTTTTCCACCTCACCAATGTTCTTCTCTTTCAGGTCTTGAAGGGTGAGCGACTTATGAAGCTAAGGAGCGACCCACACGTCGGCCCAGCAGCCCCTCCTCCACACCCGAGGACCAACATGTGCAACTTGCAGCACATCATTTCGGCCAGCCAGGCACCTGCGCAGACACACACATCTCGGTCAGCTAATATCACGGGTCACATCACAATCGCTGGAGAGGGCACGTGACAATCACTGGAGGAGATGGTAAGGGCAGAGAGTGCCGATGGCGCCAGCAGCCAGAGGGCTGCAGGGGACGAGGCACATACTGAGTCTGGCACTGATGGCATACCTCTGGAGTTGTCCCCAATGCAGTAGCTGCAGGACAGGTGGCAGGAAGTGCGTTTGTATCTGGCAGGGTTGCATGAGGGAATGCTTCAGTTGCTCTCTGTGACGGAGAAGTCCAGGCAGAGTGTACGTGAAGATTTGGCCTTCAGGGCAGAGGTTCAGGCTTCCGCCAATGAGAGATTGGTGACTCTCATAGAGAGGGGCCTCAATCGAATGGAACATTTTATGATTGGGATACGCTCTGACCTGCAAGCCCTCACAGCGGTACTGGTCATTCCCAATGTGGGATATGTTGTGGACACCAAGCATCGGTACTCGGCTTCCATGCATCTGCGGTGAGCAGGGAGGTCGAAAGGGATCTCACGTCGGCGTAGCAGCAGCCTGTCATTGCTACGAGCTCCTTTCAGGGCGCTCCAGATGAAGGCAGCAGCTCCTCCACCCCTCTGCCAGTCAACGTTTCTTCTTTTGAGGCTGCGACAACTGGGGAGGTGCCAGTTCAGGAACTGGCCACTCCCTCCCAGGTGGGGCCATCACAGGCTCCACGGGCCAGAGGACACCCGCCAAGGTCATCGAGGCTAAAAGGACAGCAGAGTCAGCAGGCTGTCTCTCAAGCCACTCCGAGCAATGGGGCGGCACGTAGACGTAGCACCTGAAAATGTAAGCATAAGCCACCTTAGGCACTCCACGGGTATGTCACTGGTGATTTTGTGTTGACCTTGGAATAGGCACCCGTATTTTTGTGATCGCAAAAAGGTGTTGTGTACTTTTCTTTTGGACACAATAAAGTCCACCTTTATAACCATGGCTGAGGGTCTTTTATTCGTGGTGCATTTTTCTTTTTCACATATTTATCATGAGTGTTTGAGTGGACATTGTTTCTGTACTAAGCCCTTATTTGTAACTGAACAGGTGGAAGATGTGACACCTAAGTGCCACGTGTGGAAGTGCCAGGCAATGCTGTTCCTGCTGATCCATGTGTGTGGAGCTAGCTGAAGGTTCTTTGGATTAAATTGTCCCGGGTGTCCCTGCCTGCTTGGTGTAAATGCAGGTCATCATTCTGCCCCTCATCATTGTCCTGTGCTTCCTCATCCTCTGAGGCACTGCTGGATTCATCATGTGCAGCCTCATCCAGGACGTCAATTGCATCCTCCCTTTTCAGCGCAAGATTGTGCAGGGCGCAGCAGACTACCACTAGCAGAAAGACACGATCTGGGAGGTAATGGAGTGTGCCCCTGAGCGGTCCAGGTCACGGAATCTCTTCTTGAGAAGACCAGTGGCTCTCTCCAACACATCCCTTGTGATGCCCTGGCTCCTATTGTATTGCTGCTTAGCTTCTGTTCTTGGAGTGGAAGCCCTTCCTGTTGACGAAGGCACTGGCTCACCTGGCACCTTGATGGCCACATGTGTACAGTCTATAGCACCCTGGATGTGGTGGAAGCCAGCAATGGCCGCGAAGCCTCTGGCTTGCTGTGCCTGCCTTGCCTGGTCGCAGCAGAAGTGGATGAAGGTGGATACCCATCTGAACAGAGCATCTGTAATCTGCTTGACACAAGTGTGGCCAACTGATTGGGAGACACCGCAAAGATCACCCACCGAGCCCTGGATGGAGCCAGAGGCATAGAAGTGGAAGATAGCTGTGAGCTTCAGAGCTGCTAGCATGGGGTGTCCACCCACACAGTTAGGGGAGATCTCAGGGCCAATCATCTGACAGATATTGTTGACTGTCTCCCTGGAGAGATGGAGCCTCCTTCGGCACTGCACCTCAGTCTTATTAAGATAGCTGCTTTGCGGCTTGTATACCCTGGCAGCATATCTTCCATGTTTACCTTCCAGTTTGTTAAAATAAAAACTGTGATCCACCCCTATTTCAACTGTGAATAAAATGATTGTATAAGTATGTACGTATGGTGGTAGTGATGGGTGGGAGCTGTTAGTTAAGATTTAGACTGAAAGACAAGGAAAATTGATTAATGCAGATGTAGGGTATAACCTCCTGATATTCCCACTGAAGTATAGGGGCAGATTCAAGATTCAGTTCCCACTTAAATGACAGAAACCATAGAATTTGTTTCTGAATAAAATTTGAATCAACTTTAATAAATTTTAATTTCAAAGTGAATTTAGACATATGCATTTTACTGTCAAAAATGTTTCATCTATAGATGGAAATTTCCTTTTGAAAACATGATTCCCTAAAAGTGTTCATCAGAGAAGCATCTAAGCATCCCAAAAATCAGTAAGGTTTCTGACAAATGTGCTAGAACAAAAATAAGAACTAAGTATTTGACAGATTGGCACACTATTTTGACCTCTACTTTTACAGCCAGTTACATTTCCGTTCGCCGACTGTCAGGTGAACAATCCATTTCCTAAATGACAGTATTATTGGATGATATGGTAGCAGACACCAGAGGGCTTTCTGACCAGATAATAGACAAGATTTTAATTCACTCAAAATCTATCCACTTACACAGTTAAAATCGGACCAATATGTTTTTTATGATTATGTGAAGAAAAATTAGAACCATTGCCAAACTGATTGTTATAAGTACTCTGTATTTAGAAGTTTACTTGTAAGATTTGTTCTGTCTGCTTTTCGTAGCATTTAATGTTAATTTTAAACAATTGAATTGTCACAAATGGATGGTGAAATGTTTAATCCAGAATTAATTTAATACTAGCATAATTTCTGATTTAAAATTATACTATTTATGTAAGAACAAAGTAAATATTGCACTAATTCTGGCTTCAAAACTTAAGTATAAAATGTTTCTACCATGAGATTCCAACCTAACCTCATTCTGTTAAATACACATTGAATTTGAGCAGTATCTGTTCATCTTTAGTCGTGATAGTGAAATTCTCCTTAGTGCTGCCTTGAGCTTCTGCCAACTTTTCCCAGAGCTGACAGATTGCTAATTTGATTAAATATGACCTACATCTGGATTAAGTAGCCATCTGCTAACATGCAAATATCCTTTATTAAACATTGAGCTTCATAGATAAAAGTAAATAGAACTACATGAGGATTTCTCTCCCAAGCTAAAATCACTTAAATACTTTAGGACAGGGAAGTTGTTAACTGGATCTAAAAAATGCTGTAATTTCATGCATAAAATTTAAGTGCAACAGCAGCTTCATGTTGTGATTGTAAGTATCTCACAATAATTTAATAATCTAAAAGCATACATATTGTCAAGATATTTTAACTTGTTATATTGAGAGCTTCTTTAAGCAGGAGACTAGAATTGGAAGACTCAGATCAAATCTTGTAAACATAGAAAACTGTCAATGCTCCATCGAAAATGAAAAAAAAACAAAATGTAGATTACCTTGGGTGCACAAGACCAATTATATCATATAATAAATACAAGCCACAACTACCAGCAAGTTACAAAGCAGAAAACAGAATCTGCAAAGCACAAATACTATGTATTACTGCCAAACTTGGCTATGCTGTTACTGGGCGGAATTCTCCAAGCCTGCTGGCGGCAGGCGTGATATGTGGCATGTGCGGAAACTATGGCGCGACCTGCTTCATGACGGTGTGAAGGCGGGTCGCGATCATCCGCTCAACCCGCCGACAGCGGGCCATGTTTCCCATCATTGGTTGGTGGGGAGCTAATTGCAACACATTAGCATAGAATAAAAAGGTCATCCCAGACACAGGCAATCAAGGTGGGAGGCAGGGTAAGTGAGGGGAATGGCCATGCATTAGGGACACCTATATAAATTGACCATGCCTCTGCAACTAAGACAGATCAGGCTCAGCCACAGTGATATGGTTGGGGTCAGGCTCCTAGCCTGCCCGACAATACAAGCAATGCGGAGGCACCAAAGGGCCACCTCTATCCACAACCCCCCCCGCCTCAGCATAGACTTTGCGTTTGCCATCATCTTATTGGACAGCAGGGCAGTTGGACTGCACACGTTGTACAATCTTCTCACCAACGCTGGCCATGTAGCAGTCACTGCTGGAGTCGCTCACAGCCCCTTGCAATCTCAGCATCCTGGTTTGGACCAGTGTCTCCCACGTCGCAGGTTGACAGGGCAGCCATGCAACGCACTCACCTCTGGCCATCCGAGGAGTGATCAGCATTCTCCGAGAAGCATTAAGGGCCAGTCACACAGGGTCAAGAAAGGTGCTAAGTACAGCCATGATAACCACATCTCTCTCTCTTTCTCTCTTTCATGCTGCACGAGGACGATGTCAGGATCATGGACCCTGGTAACCTAGCTGTATGCCTGTTGGCCTACAGAGGCCATAGAAGATGAAGGAGAGAGCGACTGAGGCACCTGGCTGCGCAAAGGCAGGAGCAGCAACCTCATCAAGAAGGGGCAGCATGGGCTTCCGCATAGGCTGCCAAAAAGGGACAGTGAGCCATGGCTGGTCGGCACCTAGCGACACCCAGGGTCTATAGATGCTTCCTGCCATTCCTGCAGATGACTGAGAACCAATGTCACCAATGACTGCACATGTCTAGGGACTTGGTGGTTCACATCTGCCACTTACTGCAGGACTTGGTGCCAAGGGGACATGGAGGACATCCACTGCCAGTGGCTGTGAAAGTGACCGCGGCACTCAGTTTCGATGCCAGTGGTTCCTTTCAGAGTTCCACAGGTGACCTCTGTGGGATTTCACAATCCGCCACCCACAAATGTATCCAGGAGGTCACGGATCTTTTCCATGGCACACAACTTTGTACATTTCACCCAGGACCAGGACACCCAGGATGCAAGGGCCAATGGATTCGCACTTATCTCAGGATTCCCACAGGTGCAGGGTGCGATTGACTGCACCCATGTGATGCTCAGGTCTCTGTCGCTACACTCGGTGGGCTTCATCAACTGCAAGGGCTTCCACTCACTGAACGTGCAGCTGGTATGCGACCACCAGAAACGCATCCTGTAGGTATGTGCACGGTTTCCAGTGACTGTGCACAATGCCTACGCCCTGAGTCACTCTCAGGAGCCTGCAGTCTTCAAGGGTCCACAGAGGCAGCAGTGATGGCTCCTCGGGGAAAAGGCTATCTGCAGAGGCCGTGGTGATGACACCCGTGCGGCAGCCTCAGGCTGCAGCAGAGCGATGCTATAATGAAGCTCATGTAACAGCTCGCAACTTGGTGGAGCAGACCATCGGGATGCTGAAAATGCAATTCCGGTGCCTGGACAGGTCTGGTGGAGCCCTGCAATACATTCCACAGAGGGTGTCACATATCGTCGTCGTCTACTGCGCCCTTTACAACTTACCATTGCAACGGGGAGAGAAGTTGGTTGAGGAGGAGATGGAAAAGCTGCACGTCTCCTCCAATGAGGAGGATGCCAATGGGGATGAGGGTGAGGGGGTCCTCAGTGGTGACGACGATGAGGATGAGGCTCTCATACTGGCTAGACAAGGCAGGCGCACTCAGGAGGCCCTCATAGCTGCCAAATTTGTGGAGGATGATGACAGTAGTGAGGTGTCCCCGTAGATCCTCACATCGTAGTTGTGAATGCTTGACTGCAGTCTGGCTTATCGCAGCGCCAATACCCTCTGTGAGAATGCTCCTGTCATGGAGATGCTGTGGAGGCCCTAACAGTCGCTCGATCACAGGGGGATGATGACAACATGCAGTGAGGACATTCTATAGATCTTCACATAGCCTCTGAGGATGTCTGACTCCTGTCTGGCTGAGGGCAGCTCGCTTACGCTCCATGATCAAGGCCAGCTCAGAGATGCAGCCATGAAACTTTAGACGCATCTGATGCTGTGTCCGCCTTCAGCACCTCAGCCCTTCAGTAGCTGATGCACATCATCACTGGTCACAGATACTGGTGTGATGGGGGCCAGCCCCACCTTAAAGGTGCTGAAAGCACACAGAGGGTATGAGAGAGCTCTGTGGCGCCTGCCCACTACATTCTGGCAGCAATGACCAGCACCGCTGAGGTGCAGGCATTATTAATGTTTCCAGGGAGTGAGAAGCTGGAACATCAATGTGGTCTGAAGGCTGCACAGAGGGCAGGAAAGAGGCCCTGGACTGAGACACTTGCCTTTTGTCTTGTGCAGTAAGGTTTCCCATCTGAGTAACACAAACACTGCTCATCAGAACAAGGAGCCACAGGCAGGGAGACATTCTTAGGAGTTTAATAACAATAGTGAACAGTATGCACAAAGCATGTACAATTTTTTGAACATCGATTCAATCTCCCTGAGCGCTACCGATTGTATCTTACTATTAGTGAGCCTTATTTGGTCAGCCTGCGTAAGATGGCAGCGCAGAGCCGACTGCAGGCAGCGATCTGTTCCGCAACCGCCCCTGTCCACCATATGAAAAATTCTGCCCAATGACAATCACCAGAGAAAATAATACTAAGGAAACTAATGGGGCTAAAGGCCGATAAGTCCCCTAGACCTGATGGGATGCATCCTAGGATATTAAAGGAAGTAGCTACACAGATAGTGGATGAACTGGGAGTAATCTTCCAACAATCCTTAGATTCTGGAAAAGTCCCAAAAGATTGGAAAGCTGCCAATGTTATGCCCTTCTTCAAAATGGGAAGGAGATAAAAACAGATAACTATAGGCCAGTTAGCAACATACATCATTGGGAAAATGTTAGAATCTATTATAAGGGATGTAATAGCAGGGCATTTAGAAATGCATAATATAATCAAGCAGAGTCAGCATGGCTTCATGAAGGGGAAATCATGCCTGACAAATTTATTAGAATTCCTTGAGGAGCTAACAAGCAGGATAGATAAAGGGGAACCAGTAAATATGATATATCTGGGTTTCCAAAAGGCGTTCAATAAGGTACCGCACTTAGGGCTACTTAATAAGATAAGAGCCCATGGTGTTGGGGGTTGTATATTAGCATGGATAGAGGATTGGCTAACCAATAGAAGACAGAGTTGGGATTAGGGGAGCATTTTCAGGATGGCAACCTGTAACTAGTGGAATGCCACAGGGATCAGTGTGAGAGCCACAATTATTTACAAAATGTATTAATGACTTAGATGAGGGAAGTGAATGTACTATTGCCGAGTTTGTGGATGACACAAAAATAGGTGGGAAGGCAAGTGGTGAGGATGATACAAAGAGTCTATAGAGGGGTATAGACAGGTTAAGTGGGTGCGCAAAAACTTGGCAGATGGAATATAATGTGGGTAAATGTGAGATTATGCACTTTGGCAGGAAGAATAAAAGAGCTGAATATTATTTAAATGGAGAAAGACTGCAGAAAGCTGCAGCACAGAGGGTTTTGGGAGTCCTCGTCCATGAATCCCAAGAAACTAACATACAAGTTCAGCAGGTAATAGGGAAGGCAAATGGAATGTTGACCTTTATTTCAAAGGGAATGGAGTATAAAAATAGGGAGGTCTTGCTAAAACTATACAAGTAACTAGTTAGACCACACCTAGAATGCTGTGAATAGTTTTGGTCACCTTACCTAAGGAAAGATATTTAATCAGTAAGGGAATCAAGGGTTATGGGGGAAAAGGCAGGAAAGTGGATTTGAGAATCTGATCAGCCATGATCCCATTGAATGGCGGAGCAGACTCAACGGGCCAAATGGCCTCCTAATTCTGCTCCTATGTCTTATGGTCTTCTGAGGCACTGCGGGCCATCAGTAGCAACAAAATTATACTCCACCACAATCTGTGACCCCATGACCTGGCACACCCCTCACTCTACAATTACCATCAAGCCAAAGGATCTATCCTGGTTCAATGAAGAGTGCAGGAGGGCATGCCAGGGGCAGCGCCAGGCATACCTAAACATGAGGTGTTAGCTTAGTGAAGCTACACCACAGGAGTACTTGCATACCAAGCAGCATAAGCAGCAAGCGATAAACAAAACTAAGCGATTCCACAACCAACAGATCAGATCTAAGCTCTGCAGTCCTGCCACATCCAGTCGGAAAGGATGATGAACAGCTAAACAAATTGTTGAAGGAGGTGGCTCCAGAAATATGTCCATCCGCAATGATGGGGGAGCCCAGCACATCAGTATGAAAGATAAGGCTAAAGAATTTGCAACAATCTTGAGCCAGAAGTGCCGAGTGGATGATCCATCTCGGTCTCCCCCAGAGGTCCCCAGCATCACAGATGCCAGGCTTCAACCAATTTGATTCACTCCATGTGATATCAAGAACTAAAGACTTATGCTCCAGAACTTGCCGTACCCCTAGCCAAGCTATTTCAGTACACTACAACACTGACATCTAGTTGGCAATGTGCAAAATTGCCCAGGTCTACCCTGCACACAAAAAAAAGGACAAATCTAACTTGGCAAATTACCACCTCATCAGTCTACTCTTGATCATCAGTAAAGTGATACAAGGGGTCATCAATAGTGTTATCAAGCAGCACTTGCTTAGCAATAACCTTCTCACTGATGCTCAGTTTGGGTTCTGCCAGGGCCACTCAGCTCCTAACCTCATTGCAGCCTTGGTTCAAACATGAACAAAACAGCTGAACGCCAGGGGTGAGGTTAGAATAACAGCCCTTGACATCAAGACAGCATCTGACCGAGTGTAGCATCAAGGGACCCAAGCGAAGCTGGAGTCAATGGGAATCAGGGGGAAAACTCTCCACTGGTTGGAGTCATACCTAGCACAAAGGAAGATGGTTGTGGTTGTTTGAGGTCAATCATCCCAATTCAAGGACACTACTGCAGGAGTTCCTCAGGGTAGTGTCCTAGACCCAACCATCTTCAGCTGCTTCATCAATGACTTTCCTTCCATCATAAGGTCAGAAGTGGGGATGTTCCCTGATGATTGCACAATGTTCAGCACCATTCGCGACTCCTCAGATACTGTAGCAGTCCATGTCCAAATGCAGCAAGACCAGGACAATATCTAGCCTTGGGCTGACAAGTGGCAAATAACATTCGTGCCACACAAGCTCCAGGCAATAATCATCTCCAGCAAAAGAGAATGTAACCATCTCCCCTTGATATTCAATGGCATTACCATCGCTGAATCCCCCAATATCAACATCCTCCGGGGTTACCATTGACCAGAAACTAAACTGGATTAGCCAGTTAATATTATGGCTACAAAAGCAGGTCAAAGTAACTCACCCCCTGACTCCCCAAAGCCTGTCTACCATCTACAACTCTGCAGCGTGATCGAATACTCTCAACTTACCTGGAAGAGTGAAGCTCCAACTACACTCAAGAAGCTTGATACCATCCAGGACAAAGCAGTCTGCTTGATTGGCATCCCATCCACAAACATTCACTCCCTCCACCACCAATGCACAGTGGCGGAAATGTGTACCATCTACAAGATGCATTGCAGGAATTCACCAATGCTCCTTTGACAGCACCTTCCAAACCAATGACCAGTACCATCTACAAGGACAAGGGCAGCAGACATATGGGAATTCCACCACCTGGAAGTTCCCCTCCAAGTCAGACACCCATCTGACTTGGAAATATATCACCGTTCCTTCACTGTCGCTGGGTCAAAATCCTGGAACTCCCTCCCTAACAGCTCTGAGGGTGTACCTATACCACATGGACTGCAGCAGTTCAAGAAGGCAGCTCACCACCATCTTCTCAAGGGCAATTAGGGATGAGCAATAAATGCTGACTAAGCCAGAGATGCCCACATCCCATGAATGAATTTAAAAAAGTGACTGATCCTCCATAGTCCTCTGGGATAGAGAATTCCAAAGATTTACCCCCTCTAACTGAAGAAATTCCACCTCATCTTGGTCCTAAATGGCCTATGTCTTATCCTATGTCCCACAGTTCTAGACCACCCCCCCAACCAGGGGAACCATCCTTCCTGTATCTACCTTGTCGAGCCCTGTAAAAATTTTGTACACTTCAATGAGGTCACCTCTCATTCTTCTAAATTCTAGAGAATACATGCCCAGTCTCCTCTTTCTTTCCTCATAGGACAATCCCTCCATCCTGGGATTAGTCTAATAAATCTTTGTTGCAATCCCTCTATAGCCAGTATATCCTGCCTTATGTAAAGAGACCAAAATTGCACACAATACTCCAGGTGTGGTCTTACCAAAGCTCTATTCCTGTACTCAAATCCCCTTGCAAAAAGGCTAACATACCATTTGTCTTCCTAATTGCTTGTTGAACCTGCATGTTAGCTTTCAGTGACTTATGAAGAACAGCCAAGTCTCTTTGGACATCAACATTTCTCAATCTCTCCCCACTTAAGAAATACCCTGCATTTCTGTTTTTCCTACCAAAGTGGATAACTTCACGTTTTTCCATATTCTATTCTCGCCCACTCGCTTAATCTATCCAAATCTCGTTAAAGCCTCTTTGCATCATCTTTACAACTCATACTCCTACCAAGTTTTGTGTCATCAGCAAACTTGGAAATATTACATTTGGTCTCACATCCAAATCATGGATATAGATTGTGAGGAGCGGAGGCCCAAGCACTGATCCTTGTAGTACCCCACTAGTCACAGCCCACCAACCTGAGAAAGGTCCCTTTATCCCTGGTCTCTGTTTTCCCAATCCATGCCTGTACATTTTCCCCAATCCCATGTGGTTTAATTTTGCTTACCACCCTCTTGTGTGGGACCTTATCGAAAGCCTTCTGAAAATCCAAATACATCACATCCATTGGTTCTCTCTTTATTCTGCTAGTAACATACTTAAAAAACTCCAATAGATTAGTCAAAAATGATTTCTCTTGATAAATCCATGTTGTATCTGCCCAATCTCACCATTAATTTCTAAATGCCCAGTTATCCCATCGTTTAGAATATATAATAATACTTTCCCTACTACTGATGTCAGGCTAACAGATCTGCTGTTCCCTGTTTCCTCTCTCCCTCCTTTCTTAAATGTGGGATCACATTTGCTACCTTCCAATCTCCAGACACCATTCCAGAATCTATAGAATTATGAAGCTGATCACCAACACATCCACTATCTTTACAGCCACCTCTTTCAAACACTCTGGGATGTAAATCATCAGGTCCAGAGTTTTTTTTATCAACTTTAAATCCCTTTAATTTCTTCAGCACTACTTTTTTTTTTACTGGTACTAATTTCTTTCAGATCCTCCACCTCACTAATCCCTTGATATTTCAGGGAGGTTTTGTGTACCTTCCCCATGAAGACAAACACAAAGCATTGGTTTAGTTTCTCTGCCATTTCTTTAATTCCCATTATAAATTCTCCATTCTCATAGAGCCAAAGAGTGATAGAGGTCTACAGCACAGAAAAAGGCCCATCGAGTCTGTGCCTGGCAAACAAGTACCTAACTATTCTAATCCAATTTTCCAGCACTAGGCCCATAGCCTTGTATGCCATGGCATTGCAAGTGCACATCCAAATACTTCTTAAATGTTATGAGGGTTTCTGCCTCTACCACCCTTTCAGGCAATGAGTTCCAGATTCCCACCACCCTCTGGGTGAAACAATTCTTACTCACATTCCCTCTAAACCTCCTGCCCTTTACCTTAAATCTATGCCCCCTGGTCATTGATCCTTCCACCAAGGGGAAAAGTTCCTTCCTGTCTACCCTATTTATGCCCTTCATAATTTTATACACCTCAATAATGTCCCCCTTCAATCTCCTCTGCTCCAGGGAAAATAACCCCAGTCTATCCAATCTCTCCTCATAACTAAAACTCTCCAGCCTAGGCAACATCCTGGTAAATCTCCTCTGCACTCTCTCTAGTGCAATCACATCCTTCCTATAATGTGGATTCCAGAACTGCACGCAATACTCTAGCTGTGGCCTAACCAGCATTTTATACAGTTCCAGCAAAACCTCCCTGCTCTTATATTCTATACCTCGGCTAATAAAGACAAGTATCCCATATGCCTTCTTAACCACCTTATCTACCTGTCCCACTACTGTAAGGGACCGGTGGACATATACACCAAGATCCCTCTGATCCTCGGTACTTCCCAGGGTCCTACCATTCATCGTGTATTCCCGTGCCTTGTTTGTCCTGCCCAAGCGCATCACCTCACACTTATCCAGATTAAATTCCATTTGCCACTGATCAGCCCATCTGACCAGCCTGTCTGTATCCTCCTAAAATCTAAGGCTATCCTCCTCACTATTTACCACCCCACCAATTTTCGTGTCATCCGCAAACTTACCAATCAACCCTCCTACATTCAAGTCTAAATCGTTTATATATGCCACAAACAGCGAGCAACTCAACACCGATCCTTGTGGAGCCCCACTGGACATCCAGTCACAAAAACACCCCTCAACCATCACCCTCTGCTTCCTGCCACTCAGCCAATTCTGGATCCAAATAGTCAAATTGCCTTGGATCCCATGGGCTCTTACCTTCATTATCAGTCTCACATATGCGACCTTATCAAAAGCCTTACTGAAGTCCAAGTAGACTACATCAAATGCATTGTCCTCATCCACACACCAGGTCACCTCTTCAAAAAATTCAATCAAATTGGTCAAACATGACTTCCCCTTAACAAAGCCATGCTGACTGTCCTTGATTAATCCCTGCGTCTCCAAGTGAAGATTAATTCTGTCCCTCAGAATTGCTTCCAATAGTTTCCCCACCGCTGAGGTGAGACTGACTGGCCTGTAGTTCCCTGGTTTATCCCTTCCCCCCTTCTTGAATAACAATACCACATTGGCAGTCCTCCAATCCTCTGGCATCTCTCCTGTGGCCAGAGGTGTATTGAAAATTATTGCCAGCGCCCCTGCTATCTCTTCCCTTGCCTCACTCAACAGCCTGGGATACATTTCATCCAGGCCTGGAGATTTATCTACTTTTAAGCCTGCCAGACCACTTAGAACCTCTTCCCTTTCTATGCTAATTTCTTTAATTATATCACAGTCCTTCTGCCTGATTTCCATACCCACGTTGTCCTTCTTACTTCTGAACACCGACACAAAGTATTCATTTAGGACCCTAGCTATGTTTTCCGACTCCACACACAAATTACCACTTTGGTCCTATATGGGCCCTACTCTTTCCCTCGTTATCCTCTTACTCTTAATGTACTTGTAAAATAACTTTGGGTTTTCCTTCATTTTACCTGCCAATGTTTTTTGCTCTCCTAATTTCCTTTTCAAGTTCCCCCCTACACATTCTATACTCCTCTAGGCCTTCCGCTGTTTTGAGCCCTCAGTCTCTGCCAGAAGCCTCCCTTTTTCTCTTATCCAATCCTGCATATCCCTCGAAATCCAGGATTCCCTGGATTTGTTGGTCCCATCCTTTGTCTTCACTGAAATATGTTGGCCCTGTACTCTCCCTATTTCCTTCTTGAATGGGTCCCATTGCTCTGATGCAGATTTACCTAAAAGTAGCTGCTCCCAGTCCATTCTGGTCAAATCACATCTGATCTTATTAAAATCGGCCTTTCCCCAATTTAGAACTCTGATTTCTGGCCCATCCTTGTCCTTTTCCATAACAACCAATTCTCTACCTGTATTAGGCACGCATTTATCTTTACTAACCTCTTACATACCTATAGAGGCTTTTACAGTTTATTTTTATGTTCCTCACTAGTATGGAGGCTTTTAGAGTTTATTTTTATGTTCCTCATTAGTTTAATTTCGTATTCTAATTTCTCTTTCTGTATCAATTTCTTGATTCTCTTTTGCTGAATTTTAAAGTGCTCCCAATCCTCAGGCTTACTACATTTTTTGGTAACTCTATATGCTTCTTCATTTATCTGATAGAATCCTTAACTTCCCTTGGTTGGATCACTATCCCTACTGGCTTTTTGTACCTTAAAGGAATGTAATTTTGCTGCAAACCATGTATTCCGTGTTTAAATAAAAGCTATTGCCTGTCTACCTCATACCTATCATACATTTCAATGTAGTTCCCCAATCTACCTCATACCTTTGTAGTTTCCTTTGTTTAGATTAAAGACCCTAGTTTATGATTGAACTATATCACTTTCAAACTGCGTGCAAAATTCTATGATATTATGATCACTATTCCCTAAACGTTCCTTTACAAAGACATTATTAATTAGCCCTTTCTCATTGTACAATGCTAGGTCTAAAATATCCTGTTCTCTGGCTGGTTGCTCAACATATTGTTCGAGAAAACCATTGCATATACATGCAAGGAATTTGTCCTCCTCAGCATTACTGCTAATTAGGTTTACCTAGTCTATACGTAGATTGAAGTACCCCATGATTAGTGTATTACCCTTGTAACATACATTGGAGTGGGGTGGGATAACAATTATTCAAAAATACAATTGAGAATTTAAAAGATGCTTTTACAAAATTGAAATCTCTTAATCTAATTCTTATTCACAAAATTAAACAATGATATTGTTTCTCAAAAAAAAAGGAACAGTTATGGGCAAACTAATGTAAGTGCTGCATTACACAGATGGAAAAACCAGCATTGAAGAAGTTAGTTTCCTAGCAGTCAATAGCGATCATCTCACTGAATCAACAAATAGGCCCAACTGTACTTATTTTCTAAAGTTAAACTTGATTGTGTACTTTAAGTGTACAAAAGCTTTAAGTAAACAAGCCACTACTGAAATTTGATATGAACTTAAAGGATTCAGATCAGTTAATAGGGTAAATCACTAGATGGTAAGACTGATCTAGAGAATAGGAAAGAGATGAGCCTCACAGCGAAAGACAGAAAACAGTGAAGCACATTACTGAAGAGAATTGATCACAATTTATACAAAATTATTTTCAATGTTTTGAAATGAAATGGTATTATTTGTGAAATGTAAAGTCATTTGAAATTTCACCTCACAGGGTCATTGGTTTAATCTGATCATAAACCACTGTTCCAGCCTACCTGAAACATATATGGTGAGCTGGGGGTGCCGGATGTGTGTGTGCGTGCGTGTGTCTGTGTGTGTGTGGAAGGGCAGAAGCTGGGTGAGGGAGCCAGTGGGGGGCCAGGTCAGGGGTCACTGTGCAGAGTGGGGGGGGGGGGGGCACGGCGAGGCTGGCAGGAGCTGTGATTAAAACTAAATCTAAGATTGAGAATGAGTAAACGAGACACTTAAAAGGTCTGCAAGTGGGCCATTAAATCAGAGGCAGTCATGGGGCTAAAGACTGACATCAGGGAATATCTTCTGCTCACGGCATCAGAGGCAGCATGGCTTCACTGCGATTGCAACACACCATTAGGCCACTCAGGTCCATTCGCCAATAGATCAATGCTCCAGCCAGCAGAGCAAATTCCACTGAAGCCGATGAAAAAGGCAGTCACAAAAGCAAGCTATCACATGTTCTGGAAATCTGAAGTAGCAATAGAAAATGCTGGAAATACGCAATAGGCAGAATCGTCCCAGATTTCCACTAACTGCAGTAGCAGGCAGGAGAAACGACGCTTTACCCGCCAGCCGCAATGGCAGCTTCTCATGCCATACCATCCCAATCCCGTTGCATCAAATATGCATTTCCGGGAAACACGCCATTTCGATGGCGAGTAGGATCTAATACACCTGCCACTGCATCACCTCGCTGCTTCATCACACCGGGTGCCATATTTCAAGTGTAGCCGCGTGCACACTTCTCAATGCTTCCAGCTCATGATTGCTGCAAAGAAGACATGGCCCCGAAAGGCAAGAAGACTGCAGCCTCCTGGTTTAATAATGCTTCCCTCAAGCACCTTCTGGACCCAGTGGATGCCCGCTAAGATGTGCTCTACACCCGCTCTGGCTGCAGGATGAGCAGCAGCATCTCTAATCCAATGTGGGAGGCAGGGGCAGCAGTGGCCAGTGCCAATGCCCTTCAAAAGAGGACAGCCACCCAGTGCTGCAACAGGATGAATGGTCTCATCCTTTCTGCCAGGGTGTCACTCTTCTCACCACTTTCAACACACACATTCAGAAACCTATCACAGATCCACAGGGATCTCCCGCCTCATGGGACAACACTACTAACTCTCACACACACCCTCACATCTTCCTGAGCCTCATATCCTCTAGAGCTCGTGTCCTCATCCCGTCCATGTGTCCCCTCACCATACAAACATTCCATGCAGTGTCATATGTCCTGCTCACACTCTCTCCATCTGTTTTCATGCAAGGGAAGAAGCCTGCTCAGAACAGCAGGGAGAGGTCCCAGATCGGGGGTGGAGTGGCCCACATGAGGCCCCTCACTCACTTTGAGGAGCGTGCCATCGCAATGATGTGGACCATGCCTGCGGTGACATTGAGGTCGGCGGCAAACACTCTCGTGGAGATCCTGCACCACATCATCCCTCTCTTGATGCAAATGTGAGTGCTCTCTCTCCTGCTTTTGACTCTGCTGTCATGCACAAATTATCTCTACTTTGGCTTAGATGGAACCCTGCCAAGCGACTGGCATCCTCAGCCAGCCAGTCCCTCAGCTCCATCCATGTCCTCACCTCTAGCCAAGAGGGCTTCTCCTCCATTGAAAAGCTGGAAATAAGCAGCCTGGAAAACCTACCCGCACCCTCCACCAGCACAGAGATAGACACCGCGATGGGGCCCAGATCCAATGCAGACTTGGGTTCACAATCTGGTGGGCACCGCATGGATACTTTCCTGCAGCAGAAGGAGGCAGGTTCAGCCAGGCTCCCTGGCGCTCGGAAGGCTGCTGGGGAAGTGACATGTGTGAGGTCCGAGTCAGATGACAAGCCTCTGGATTTGGCCTTCCAATTCATCCTTGAGAGCCAGCAGGAGGCAGGGGAACATCACACAGAGCTGTTGGAAGCCCTCAGAGTGGCTAAGGAGTGCGTCTGCCTGCTCTCTGATGAAGTGGTACCCATGTGTATGTGTATGGAGGTCTCCATGGGGAGGATAGCAGACGCGATGGAGACTCTGGTCCAGCAGAACGTGGAGATGTGTGCAGACCTGTACTCAATCATGGTAGTCATGGGTGAATTCCTGCACAAGAGGGAAACGGGTTACCTTGACATTGCCCCAGGTGTGCTTTCCCCTCAAGGAGTCAGGCCTGGGTCCTCGGGCACCCAAAGGGAGGAGGAGTGGCAGCTGAACACCCATGGGTCTTCCACTTAGGAATCTCAGAAGCTGTCTGCTCGCTCTGAGTCCCCTTTGCCTGTGACCCCCCTCAACCTAGTCATCTGTCAACGCAGGGGAAGCAGCTGGCCCACAGGAGGATAGCCAAAACAAGCCAGCGTCCACAAGGCCTTGGCACTTCAAAGGACCCACGCCAAAGGCATCAGAGGCAACAGGGCCAACCATTGCACAAGCTATCTCCACCCCTGCTGATGTCAGGGCAGCAACTAGAAGTCTAAGGCTTCCAAAAGTTAAGAAATTCTGATGGCATTTGGCTGCATGGGTGAACACATTTTGTCACTTTACAATCTGGAAAGATATTCACTTTCACTGAATAATATGGAATTCACTGAATAATATGTAATGGTGTCTTTCAGCTTAATTGACAGGCTTTGCAAATCCTCCCACTACATCCCCTCCATTTTCAATGCTGCCTTTTGGGGTTCGCTTTCAATTGACCCTCTGAGCTAACCTGCATCATGCCCACCCACTGATCTTGCCCATGATGAATCTCATTCCAGTTTCCATTTAATCAACATGGTAGTGCTAGTTTATCTTGCGCTTTCTCGTCCTTTCCCCTCCCCCAGTCACCCATTTAATTTCCCCATCACTATCAGCCCCCCGGCATTGCCTTCCAGCTTTCCTCCGTGACCTACCAGCCACAACCCTTTTCTTTCGGGTATGTCCAGGTGAATGTGCACATTTCCTTCCTTTCCGAAAATCCCACCCATATCCACATTAACCTCCCCGACCTCCTCCTTCTCACGCCCCGGGTCCTTGTCTGCCTCCAAGTACCCACCAACCACCCTTGTCATCCCATCTAAAGTTTCCGTTGAACCCTTACCCTCCAACCCTAATGCCTCACTCTGTCCTTGGTCATTCTCACCAGTTCTTCATACCACGCCCACCCACACTTTGCTCCCCAGGAGGTGGTCATGGACTCATCAGAGTCCTCTGTTGCACATTCACCTAGACATCCCCCTCCAGTCACCTTCCCCCCTCCTTGGAACTCCTCCCCCACTCGGAACAGCTTCCCCCCCTACTCCCCCACTCAGCCCTTCCCCCTTCCTGACTCCTTCAGACACCCTTGGCCCAACCATCTTCAGCTGCTTCATCAATGACCTTCCTTCCATCATAAGGTCAGAAGTGGGGATGTTTGCTGATGATTGCACAATGTTTAGCACCATTCACAACTCCTCAGATACTGAAGCAGTCCATATCCAAATGCAGCAACACCTGGTCAATATCCAGGCTTGGGCTGAGAAGTGGCAAGTAACATTCTCGCCACAAAAGTGCCAGGCAGTGACCATCTCCAATAGGAGAGAATCCAACCATCACCCCTTGATGTTCAATGGCATTACCATCACTGAATCCCCCACTATCAATATCCTGCAGGTTATCATTGATCAGAAACTGAACTGGGCTAGCCATATAAATATTGTGGCTATAAGAGCAGGTCAGGGGCTAAGAATCTTGTGACGAATAACTCACCTCCTGACTCCCCAAAGCCTGTCCACCATCTACAAGGCACAGGCCAGGAGTGTGATGGAATACTCCCCACTTCCTGGATGAGTGCAGCTCCCACAACACTCAAGAAGTTTGACACCGTCCAGGACAAAGCAGCCCGCTTGATTGGCACCACATCAACAAACATTCACACCCTCCACCACCAACGCACAGTAGCAGCAGTGTGAACCATCTACAAGATGCACTGCAGGAATTCACCAAGGCTGCTTCAACAGCACTTTCCAAACCCATGACCACTACCATCTAGAAGGACATGGGCAGCAGATAGATGGGAAAAATACCACCTGGAAGTTCCCCTCCAAGTCACTCATCATCCTGACTTGGAATTATATCGCCATTCTTCCACTGTCGCTGGATCAAAATCCTGGAATTTCCTTCCTGACAGCTCTGTGGGTGTACTTACACCACATGGACTGCAGTGGTTCAAGAAGGCAGCTCATCACCACCTTCTCAAGGGCAACTAGGGATGGGCAATAAATGCTAGCCCAACCAGTCAAGTCCACATCCTGTGAATGAATTTTTAAAAACCTTTACTTCTTCCTCCAACCTTACTTCTTCCCCTCGCCACACTCCTCCCGGACTCACTCCTCCCCCAGGACTCCTAACCCCCTCCCAAATCTTTCTCTTACGCCTTCCACCTCTCTTACATCTACCTCCCCAGTTGCCGTCTTCTCCCCTGTTACCCCTTCCTCCAAACCTCATCCCCGACACCTTCATTTGACCCTCCCAACTTCACCTCCAGATACCTTTGTTCACCCTTCCCAACATACCCCCGACACATTCGTTCAACCCTCCCAACGTCCCAGAACTGACACCTTTGTTTCCTACTCCCAACCTCACCCCACCGCACCCACCCCCCCACCAACACCTTCGTTACCCTCACTCCCAACCTCACAACCCCCCAACACATCTTCCTCTCCCAGTCGATCCTAAAACTTCCTCTTCCATCCCCCAGTACATCTTCCTCTCTCAAACACAGCTGGACCTTCCTCTCCATCCCTCGACCTTCATCCGTTGTGAGCAGACCCTCAACATTGACTTTCCACTATCAGTGAGCTGCTCCATGGCAGAGCCATGTCCATGAGAATCCACCCAGCATGCTATGGACGTTCCTCCAGGGTCTGTTTGCTGTTGGGCTCCAGTATCTTCTGCTCCTCAGATGTCCGCTGTGTGAGCAAGGCCTTGGCAGTAAGTCTTAACTTCTGCACGTCACACTTGTCAAGACGTGTTTTGCACCAGCACATTTTCCCACTGACGTGGGTGGATGATAGAGCATGGGGAAACGATTCTGGTGCGCTGGCCTTATAATGATATGCAGATGTAATACGAGGTTCTCAACATCCAACTGCAGGAATCATGGCCCGCCATTGATGAGCAGAGTGGACAATTGCAAACTGGTTTCACAACATTGTGAAACTGATTTTTTGCCTTCTCGCCATATTGTCCACTCATGCCACCAAACACATCCAATGGCAGCGGGCATGGAAAATTCCACCCAATAGGTCAGGCAGCATCTGTGAAGAGAAACATAGTTAATGTTTTGAGTCGATGATGACACTTCATCAAAACTCATCAGGATGGGGTTTATAAGGAGAGTCAGTTCTGGTGAAGGGTCCATCATCGACCCAAAGCATTAACTATGCTTCTCTCCGCAGATGCTGCCTGACCTGCTGAGTAGCTCCAGCATTTTCAATTTTTATTTCAGATTTCCAGCATCTACAGCAGTTTGTATTAATGTTTATTTCACTGACACTTCGGTTCCAGATATGTCCATGAAAAAGTTCTTCTCTCCGATGGGATTTCTATTTGTCTCTTCTACCCTGTTCTAAATTCCTTGCTTTCTATTTTCCTGCCCGTGTATGCAAAAGGCAGGCACATAGTTTTACATGCAGTCAGTTATACACTCACGCTTTGCCACTGACCACAAGATCCAGATGTATATGCACGGCAGAGTTGGCAGCATGGTCAACCCAATCAATCAGAATAAATGTTCTCAGCTAGCAGCAAGAAGCAAGTCCAACCAATAATGAGCAGCTCCAATCGTGCGACAGTCAATTGCACTCCAGGTGGAAAGCAGGGCTCAGGATGTAAAACAGGAGGGCGGGTGGGGAGTGGAATCTGGAGGGTGGCAGGGAGGGTATGGGGTCAGTAGGAGAACTGAATGTGGAGTGTTGAAGAAGAGCAAGGGTACCATGTGGGGTGGCGATTAGAGAGAGTGCAGAGTTGGGGTTTGGAGAGAGAGCCAAAAGTAGAGTCTGGATGGAAAGCAGGGGAGGTTTTATCCCGATGGAGATCTAAGGCGAGTTTGGTCGGACAGCAGGACCACAGCCTAGTTGAACATGGGTCCAGATGGATGGAAAGCTAGGGCAGAAGCCTGAATGGAGAGTTGGGGGTGGAGGGGTGTTGGATGGAGAGTGGGGAAGGACCAGATGAGGAGCGGAGGAAGAGGGAGGGATGAGGTCTGGACGGAGAATGGGGCCAGGGCACAATTAAGAGCAGGTCCAGATGAAGAGCTGGTGGAGGCCTGGAGAGAGTCAGGTGGAAGAATAGGACCAAGGGCTGGTGTGGTTGAGGAACTGGGGCAGGGCCGGATGGGCAGCAGGGGAAAGGGTGTTTGGAAATCTGGGCTGTGGTCTGGATGGAGGGCAGGAGATGGGAGCCGGACAGAGATTGGAAGAGCAGCCAAGGTCTACTAGAGAAAGGCGAGAGGACTAGTTGTTAAACAGAGGCAGGGTCCAAAGCAGATCAATTCCTAGGATGCTAGGTCTGTTCTATGAGTAGAGATTGAGTAGAAAGAGAGTAGAATAATGACAGGCCACGAAAGGCATGATATTCTTAGAAGGATTGACAAAGTAGATGTGAAGAGGCTGTTTTCCCTGGCTGGATAGTCTAGACAAAGCAGGCATAGTCTCAGGATAAGGACTGATATTGGAATTCAAAATGAGTTCTCTTAACTTCAGTCCCTGGAGGCAGCATTTTGGTACATACAGGCTGAAGACGTTTAACACTTGTTGAATCTTAGACTGCCTTGCCTTACACACAGCCTTCACTCCTTTATACATATTTTCTCCTTTGAAAATAAATACCCATTGTTTCACTATGTCCTTGGACTTTACCTTCCTGATAATAAAAGTCTCTCATAGCACTAAGTTTTACCAGTAATCTTTGGGAAAAATAAACACTGTTTCTAAATGTCACCTGGCTAGGTGACACACTTCACCCCTCCTTTGAAAACAATCTAGTCTGGTTCATTTAAAAATGCAAATATCCTTTTATACCTTACATTCTAAACTTCCCCCATGTTTACCATGTTTATATCAAAGCCTTCAGGCCAGCTGCCTTTAATCCAATTAAGTCTCACACTCACACATATATACATTTACATTTACAATAAAGTCCAATAACATAATGAGAATTGTTATATCTTCGTGACATCCCCCTCCTTATTAAAAAATGAACTGTCATAATTTAAAAAGACGGCTTCATTTTCATTAAACCATACTATCTCCTGTACTTATCTATATGCTACACTATTACATTAGCAGATGCATGTATTAACATAATATATATACAAACCCTTTGCATCAACAGAAATCATTCCAGTTCAGAGTCCAGGTTTTCAAATGTCCAATTTTCCCTTTAAGCTTCAAGCTCTTGATAAAGCATCTGCAATCAGATTTTCTCATCCAGCGACATATATAATTTGTAGATTAAATGGTTGCAGTAATAAACTCCATCTGAATAGCCCAATACTTCTGTCTTGAAATTTGTCCAGAAACTTTAAAGGATTGTGGTCTGTATAAACAACTGTCTCTGATGAATTGTTTGCCACATAAATTTCAAAAAGCTGCAACGCTAACACCAAATCTAAAATCTCCTTTTTGATCATTGAATATCTTCCCTAATATGCATTCAACTTCCATGAAAAAACCTGTGTTTTTCAATTCCATTTTCATTTTCTTGTAACAGTATGGTCCCAATGTCTATATTGTTTGCATCAACGGCCAACTTAAATAGCTTGGCGTAACTGGGTACTGCCAAAACTGGTGTCATAGTTAATACAGTTTTCAAACTGTCAAATGTCTTCTGACACTCATGTGTCCAATGAAACTTCGTGTTCCTTTGTAATAGTTCAGTCAGTGGTGCAACCACACTGCTAAAATTTGGTACAAATTTCCGATAAAACCCATTCATGCCCAAAAATCTCAAAACTTCTCGTTTCCAGATAAACTGGAAAAATCAGATTGGCAGTAGTAGCCTGGATGAGGAGTTCTTAGAATGCTTTTGAAGTAGTTTCTTTGGGCAGCATGTTCTGGAACCAACCAGAGAGCAGGTGATATTAGACTTGGTATTGTGTAACTTGACAGGATTAATTGATGACCTCAGAGTAAAGGCACCCCTAGGTAGCAGTGACCACAATATGATTGAATTTTACATCCGGTTTGAAAGGGTCGAAGGCTAGTATCTTAAACTTAAATAAGGGCAACTATGTGGGGATGAAAGTTGAGCTAGTTGAAGTGAACTGGAAAACTAGGCTAGAGGATGGATCAATAGAGAAACAGTGGCAGACATTTAAGGGGATGTTTCAGAGTATTCAGAATAAGTACATTCCTAGTATAAAGAAAAATTCTAAGTGGAGGACCCATCATTAACTAAAGGTGTTAAGGAAAGCATCAAACTTAAGGAAAAAGCATACAGCTCCGCTAACATGAGTGGCAGGACAGATGATTTGACAGAATATGAAGAATGGCAGAGAATCACTAAAAGGTTAATCATGAGAGGAAGCCAGCTAGAAATGTAAAAATAGATAGCAAGAGTTTCTACAGGTATTTAAAAAGGAAAAGAGTAAGTAAAGTGATTGTTGGTCCTCTGGAGAGTGACACTGGGGTGTTAACAGTAGATAGTAAGGAAATGGCAGAAGAAATTAACAAATATTTAGCTTCTGTGTTCACTATGGAGGATGCAAAATCTATTCCAGTAATAGCTGCAAATCAGAAGGTGAATGGGGGAAAGGAACCTGGTGAAATTGAAATCACTAGGGAAACGCTACTGAGCTAATTGATGGAGTTGCAGGCTGGCAAGTCTCCGTGTACCGATGAACTACATCCTAGGGTCTTAAAAGAGGTGGCTAATGAGGTAGTTGATGCGCTGGTGTTAATTTTCCAAAATTCGCTCGATTCTGGAAAGGTTTCATCAGATTGAAAAGTAGCACATATAACCCTCTATTCAAGAAGGGAGGGAGGCAGAAAACAACAAACTATAGGACAGTTAGCTTGACGTCTGTCATGGGTAAGTTATTAGAATCGATCATCGAGGAGACTATAGCTGGGCCCTTGGAAGAGCTCAAGGCAATCAGGAAAAGTCAGCATGGTTTTGTGAAAGGGAATCATGTTTATTGGAGTTTTTTGAAGGACTAACATGCGCAGTGCATGAAGGGGAGCCTGTAGATGTACTGTGCTTGGATTTCCAGTAGGCATTTGATAAGCTGCCACATCAAGGATTATGACGGAAAATAAAAGTGCATGGTGAAGTGGGTAACATATTTGCATGGATAGAAGATTCGCTGGCTGGCAGAAAGCAGAGGGTATGCAAAAATGGGTCTTTTTCTGATTGGCAGCATGTGACGAGTGGAGACCACAGGGGTCTGTACTGGGGCCTCAACTTTTTATGATTTACATCAATGACTTAGATGAGGGGAGTGAAGACATGGGAGCTAAATTTGCAGATGACACAAAGAGAGGTAGGAAAGTATGTTTGTAAAAAGGACATGAGGAGGTTGCAGATGGATATAGATACGTTGAGTGAGTGGGCAAAGATCTGACAAATGGAGTTCAATGTGGGAAAATGTAAATTTGTTCACTTTGGCAGGAAGAACAAAAAAGCAGAGTACTACTTAAATGGAGAACGGCTGCATAATTCTGAGGTGCAGAGGGATCTAGGTGTTCTAGTATATGAGTCACAAAAAATTAGTATGCAGGTAAAGCAAGTAATTAAGAAGGCCAATGGAATGCTATCCATTATTATGAGAGGGATTGAACGTAAAAGTAAGAATGTTATACTTCAGTTATACAGGGCATTGGTGAGACTGCACCTCGAATACTGTGTGCAGTTTTGGTCTCCTTATTTAAGGAAGGATGTAAATACATTGGAAGCGGTTCAAAGGAGGTTTACAAACTAATACCTGGAATGAGTGAGTTGTCTTATGAGGAAAAGTTGGACAGACTGGGCTTGTTTCCACTGGAGTTTAGAAGAGTGAGGGGTGATTTGAATGAAGTATACAAGATCCTGAAAGGCCTTGACAAGGTGGATGTCGAAAGGATGTTTCCTCTTGTGGGTGAGTCCAGAACTAGGGGGCACTGTTTTAAAATTAGGGGTCATCCTTTTAGGACAGAGATGAGGAGAAATTTTTCTCTCAGAGGTGTGTGACTTTGGAATTTTCTGCCTCAGGTGGTGGTGGAGGCAGGGTTATTGAATATTTTTAAGGCAGAGGTAGATAGATTCTTGTTAGGCAAGGGAATCAAAGGGTATTGTGGTTAGGTGGGAATGTGGAAATCGAAGCGCAAGATGATCAGCCATGATCTTATTGAATGGTGGAGCAGGTTCAAGGAGCTGAATGGTCTTCTCCTGCTCCTATTCTTATGTTATGTTGTAGACACTGGAAAATCCACGATAGCCTTGTTTTTCACATCTCTCGGAGCCACCTTACCATTTCCAATTGTATGGCTTAGATACATAACTTGCGCTTTTGCAAATTCACTTTTAGTTAAGTTCATCACCAAATTGGCTTCTTGTAATTGAAAAAACGATGCTTCCAGATGCTGCAAATGCTCCTCCCACATAGGACTGAAAACTATCAAGTCGTCAACATAAACAGCACAATTGCTTAGGCCTGCAATTACTTTGTTTGTCAGTCTTTGAAACGTCACAGGTACATTCTTCATACCAAATGGCATGACTTTAAACTCATGTAGTCCATTTGGCATTACAACAGCCAATATCTCCTTTGCTCTCTCCGATAACAGTACTTGCCAATATCCTGTTAGCAAGTCAACCTTTGTGATAAATTTTGATTGTCCTAATTTCTCAACACAATCTTTCAACCATGGTATAGGATGTGAATCCACTTTTGTCACCGCATTCACCTTTCGATAGTCCACACATGGTCCGTGTGTTCTATCCGTTTTCGGTACCAGTACGTTAGGCGAACTCCAGTTAATGCAACTAGACTCAATGATAACATTTTGAAGCACGAAGTCAATTTCTTTCTGTATTTGTGATAACTTTGCCAGATTTAAACTATAAGGGTGTTGCCTTACCAAAGATGAAACTTCTGCAGAAACATCATGTACAGCTAAATCAACTTATTTCCACAAATAGCTTTGTGTGACTGCAATAGCTTTTCCAAATCACTTTGACACTTGTCTAGAAGATAATTCAATATTACATTTAAATTTTCAAGAACCTCTTCATTATCCAATTTGATTAGAGGAAAATAATTTTTGGAATCTTGCATTTCTTCTTCTTTCTCATTATCTAATACCACTAACACCTCCTTTTGGTCCTCTTCCCTGTCAAAGTACCGTTTAAGCGTATTTACATGACACACCCTCTGCTTCTTTCTTCTATCTGGAGTATTAATTAACTAATTTACTTCACTCAGTTTCTTTTCAATCCAGTAAGTCTCACTAAACCATGCCTTTAACTAGTCACCCTGTACTGGTAACAGAACTAGCATTTCTCTCCAGCAACAAAATTCCGAGTTGTGGCTTTCCTACCTGCTTTCACTTTCATCACATGCTGTGATATCTTTAAATGTTCCATAGCCAACTCACATGCTCTATCTAATCTCTCTCTGAAATTTGATACCTAATACAGGAGAGCAGTTGCTGAATTTTGACCCATCAGTTTCTCATGAATCAATTTCAGTGATCCCCTTACTTCATGACCATAGACCAGTTCAAAAGGATTAAAACCAATCGATGCATAAGGATTGTCCCTAATAGCAAATAACAAGAATGGAATTCTTCTATCCGAATCCTGTGGCTAATCCTGACTATACACTCTCAACATTAGTTTTCAGAGTTTGATGCCATCTTTCCAAAGCTCCCTGTGTCTCAGATGATAAGTTGTTGACTTAAATTGTTTTAAGCTCCTTGAACAGCTGTGACATAAAATTTGAACTGTATTTCCTTAGGTAAAAGATGTATTGTAAAAAGTTTAGTTACCTCTTCCACAATCTTCTTTGTTTTAATATTTCTCAAAGGTATTGCTTCAGGAAACCTTGTAAACACATCCGCTATTGTCAATAAGTGCTGATTTCCACTTTTAGTCTTAAGGAGGGATCCTACACAATCAATCATGTCCCTAGTAAAAGGTTCTTCAAATGCTGGAATTAAAGGTGCCGGCTTAATCACTGCTTGTGGTTTCCCTATCACCTAACATGTGTGACATGTTCTACAGAATTTGACTTCATCCCTATGTAAGCCAGGCCAAAAATTTTGTACTTTCGCCTGTGTCTAATTCCTCAATGTCCCCCATTGGAATTGCATGAGCTATCCTCAGAATCTCATTTCTATATCCAAATGGTATTTCAATCTGATGTACCTCTCTCCAGCTTTCATTTGCTGAAACACAATACGGCCTCTATTTTCTTATTAAAACATTAGCCTTAAGGTAATAATATTCTGGAATACATTTTGCCTCTGTTTCTGAGTAAGCTGTTTGATATGTGTTTTATTTGCAAATCCTTTTTCTGTAACTCTACAAACTGCCTTGAGTTAAACACTTCAGCTGAATTGTCCTCTGTTCTTTCCTCCTGAACAATGTTATCAAACACAGTGCCACATAATTGGACTTCCAACACCTTCACTTTGACTTTGAACTTCCTATTCTTCTTGTTTCAACCTATGAGCCTATGATCTTGTTATTACACAATCTAGAAACAATTCAGGATGTTCTCTCTGCAACACTTCTGTTGAAGATACCTCTACAGGCTGCTCAACTACCATAGGCATCACCCACATTTGTGATCCAGCTATATCATTACTCAAGATAAATTGAACTCCTGCAATGGGCAATTTTTCCACCACTCCAACAGTCACTTCGTCTGTTTTCCATTTACTCTTTAATTTTATCTTCTATAAGAGAATAGGTTTAGCATCTCTATGAACCCCACTTATTATCACCTGTTCCTGCAATACTCCCTCTGAACAACAAATATCACTATCCCACAACATTAAGGATTGACTAGCCCCTGTGTCTTTTAAAATTTTAACATCTTTATTGATTCCACCCTGTACACATGGAAAGACTTTCCCTTCACACACAAAATCTTGCAACCTGCTCCTCAGAATTCTCGAGTAAATTATGAATACATTCCCTCTTCTTTGCCTATCACTGATTTTTCCTGTTTTACCTGTACACAAACCACTGGATTTTCCTGAGCCTCAGAACCCACAGTACTTTTACTTCCAGAACTTTCCAGCGCTTTCCTCCGCTAATTCCAACAGATTTTCCCTGCAATTTCCAGCACATTGACTGTGTGTGTCCAACTTTATTACAATGAAAACACCTTAACCTTCAAATGTCACTTCTACCCTCAACACCTTCCTTTTTATTCTGAAAAAGAAACCTCCTGGGAATTTCCACCTACTCCTTTTTCCTGACTACCCACGTTCCTTTCACATTCCCACTTTCTATCCTTTCCTGACTTGAAAGGGTAATGGAAAAAAAAGCCTTAGCTCTATAAACTAACTCATAATCATCAGCTATCTCTGCTGCTTGCCTTACAGATTCAACTCTCTGTTCCTCCATATGAGTTCTCACTACCAAAGGGAGTGAATCTTTAAATTCTTCCAAAAGAACTACCTCACTAAGAGCTGCATATGTTGTCTCTATCTATAACGTTCGTATCTACCAGTCGAAATTACTTTGTTTTACTCTCTTAAACTTAATATAAGTTTGACCAGGTTGTTGTCTCATTTTCCTAAATTTCTGCCTGTATGCCTCAGGAACCAACTCAGATGCACTCAGAAAAGCCTTTTTTTACCACATCATAATTCACCGATACCTCTTCTGACAGCAAAGCATAAACCTCATGTGCTCTACCCAGCAACCTGGGTTGTAACAACAATGTCCAGATTTCCTGTGGCCATTTCATCTGTTTAGCTATCTTCTCAAATGAAGTAGAGTGCTTCAACATTTCTTTCCTCAAACTTTGGAAGAGCTTGTACAAATTTAAACATCTCTCCACTGGGTTTTGATCATGAAATAAGTCCTTCCTCACCTCTTGGTGTCTCTTTTTTTAACTGCCAGCATTTTAAGCTGGAATTCTCTGTCTCTCTCTTTTTCCCATTCCTGCTTTTCTGATTGTTCCCTTTGAAAAGCCCTTTCTCTTTCCTTTTCTTTTTCTGCTGCCACTAGCTCCAATTTTTTCATTTGCAATTGAATTTGAGCCCCTCCCAATGAACCACCCCTTGGAGAACTCGGTCTCTCAGGTATTCCTTCCAATTTCAAATACTATGATATACCTTCAATTATGTCTGATTTCCTCACCCCTGCAGGTAATCCTAATTGTAACTTACCTACCAATTCCATCAACTTGCCCTTATATACCTTCTGTAAACCAACCAAAGTTGTAACTTCAACTCCCAGGCAAGATTTAGAAATTCCCAAAGCCATTTTACAGTCTTACCACAACCAAAAAAACCTCACACCAACTCCTGAATTCAAAGTGCTTCTCGCACTTGTAACCTTAAGATTCAGCAACTTCAAACTAATCAAGGAATTTCAAATATATCCTAGATTAGCCACCAAATTTTGTTATGACACAGCAGGTGGCAAATGCTGAGCTGTTCAAATCCCAGGGAGAAACTTGAAACAACTGTCACAACTAATTTTCAATTTATATGTTCGAGATGCGGGCTTTGAATTCAGTAATAATAAGACCATTGAGTCTTAAGAGGTTTTTATAAAACTAAATTAAACATTTATTAATAGAGGAAAAGATTCTAAGCACATACATATGTCTACAAATTACTGCTACAATAACTTTTAAATCCCCTAGTTAATCTGATTCCTAGTTACACCTTTGTTAAGGCAACAGTAAAATTGGAGGAAATTTTGTAGTGGAGTTCCCCAGGGGTCAGTATTGGAATACTTTCTTTTCCTGATATATATTAATGATCTAGATCTTGGTGTGCAGGGGACAATTCCAGAGTGTGCGCATGATACAAAGCTTGGGAGTGTTGTGAACTGTGAGGAGAACGGTGTTGAACTTCAAAAGGACACAGACAAGTTGGTGGAGTGGGCAGAGAGGTGGCAGATGAAGTTCAATGCGGAGAAGTGTGAGGTGACGCATTTTGCTAGGAAGAACATGGACAGACAATATAAAATAAGGGGTGAAATTTTGAAGGGGGTGCAGGAGCAAAAAGACCTGGAAGTATGTGAACACGTTGGATGGAGTTTTGAAGAGGTTTAAAAGAATGGTTCCAGAGATGAGAAACTTTAGTTATGAGGATAGATTGGAGAGGTTGGGACTGTTCTCCTTGGAAAGAGGGCTGCTAAAAAGAGATTTAATAGAGGTGTACAAAATCATGAGGGGGCTGGATAAAGTAGATAGTAAGAAGCTGTTGCCATTCGTAAAAGGATCAAGAATGAGAGGGCACAGATTTAAAGTGATTTACAAAAGAAGCAAATGTGACGTGAGAAACAACTTTTTCACACAACGAGTGGTTCAGGTCTAGAATGCACTGCCTGGAAGTGTGGTGGAGGCAGATTCAATCGAGGCATTCAAGAGGGCATTAGAAGATTACTTGAATAGAAACAATGTGCAGGGGTACGGGGAAAAGGCAGGGCAATAGCACTAGGTAATAATCTCATTTGGAGAGCTGCTGCAGACATGATGGGCTGAATCACCACCTTCTGTGCCGTTAAAATTCTGTGATTCTGTGATACTGGAGCCAGTGCTTCTGCAGCTAAGGTGCTTTTAACCACCCTTCTTATTTTCTTTGATTCTCAGGCCAATGGACTACATTTGTTGTCCTTTCCTACCAAAAATATGATACTAGAATATCCATCCAGAAGATTGGCATACATCGCTAAAAATGACCAACTTCATGTCTTTCTGGATTGTACAAGGCTGGGAACTTGAGTGCATATTTTTCTGAATTTAATTTCTTTAATGGTTTATTTGCTCTTGGAACTTCATCAACTGTAGCAAGTTTCATCATAGCATTCAATGCCAATACATCAAAACTAGCATCAGGTCTAATCTGAGCGCACAACCAGTTCAACTGTCCAATTAAACTTCTTATTTGGTCCATTTCTTCCTTAAACGCAGAATCTTCTTTTTGTTGGGACCTGGCCTGATTTATCGAAATGCGATCCACATTTTATAAATAAGGCTGTTGATTCAGGGACAGTCCTGATTATTTTGCTTAATGTCTAACCATATATATTTCAAAGGCCCCCGAAGTCTTACTGCCAATTTTAAATTCCTTCTTTATTTCATCTATCACCCATTGCTTAAATTTTGCAGAACCTTCCCACAGGAAATTATCAATGCGGATGATAAAGATGCCTGCTAGTTTCTCCTTGTGACACTAATAGAACATTGCTGGATCTGTTTTTAGCTGAATACAACCTGTTTTCAACAAGATGGACCTAACTGAGAAACACCACACCTGGTATTTCAGTGTATACACCAATTTCTTTCCAACTCTTTCGGTTTGACATCCTTTATCAACTATTGTCTCATTTGTTAGTAGACATTAAAACTTCGATCATAAGAGCTTCTACTTCTCATGGTATTCCTAGACTGTTCTATGGTTCTTGTCAAACTACAATCATCCTCCTATCTTTTTCTAGACTACTGCTACGCAATCTCTCCCTCCTTAGATCAGAGTCCCTTTCCTAAGTCCATGATCTTTTCTTAGGGCGTGATCACTTCCCAGTCCACTTTCAGAACTTAACACTGCACTTTCTAGCCTTCCACACCTTTACCTCATTTTGTCAATCCATCAGTCTTACCTTTTGTCTCTCATCTTGCACATTCAGCCAACGTTTGTATTTGCTGGTGGCTTTTCCTGCTCTCCTTATAATGGTGGCATCCCTCCATTCACTGGTCCCTACTGGCACATATGTTACTCTCGTGCCAACTTTGGCTGACTGGCTGTCCTTTAGGATAAATAGCCTTGTCCTGCACTTCAGTATCACTTTGTTTATATTCAGTCATCCATTTATCTGCCATAACCTCGTAATTTTCCAATAGGTGTGTTTGTGAAGTGCACGCTGCTCCTTCTCTTTATATTACCTGTTCAGATTCTGTAAATGTATATTCAGTGTCAATTAGCCTCGAGAAATGTACCCAAACAGATTGATTCCCATGTTGTAAAATTACTGTTTTTCTATCACTGCCTATAACCTTACCAGGTCCTTTCCATTCTTTCAGTCCTTCGCTTTTGTAACATACCATGTCCCCGGATTAAAATTTATTTCTGATGGCCTTATGCGGTACTGTTAAGACTCGCCAAACTTGCTCTGAAGCCTCAGCATTGATAAATGCTCTTCTCCCTGCATGCAGGGCAGTCAAGTGCTCAGAAAAAACTGAACTAATCATAGTCCCTTCCAAGGTATTTTTGCATTTCTCCCATAAACTAATTGATAAGGACTGTAGCGCCGCCACCGCCACCGCCACCACCCCCACTTGAAATGAATTCTTCACACAGACTGTCCACACCAGGGTAGATGTCAGTTTACAGCTCAGTTGGTCAGCTAAAATTTTGTGAAGCATCTCATCAATTACTGCGTAATTTCTTTTACAAACCTCATTACTAAAGAGACTTTCTGCTGCCATATTCATTACTACAATGTTTATATTTTCATACATACTTTTAAATTCATCATTGGCAAATTCCACCTGTGCAGCCTGCACCCCCAGACCCCCCCCAACCCCACCCCAAGCCCCATTGTCAGTTAGGAATTTAGCTGGTGCTCCCGGTCCAGTTCCTATCGATTTTTACATTATTTTGTCCACAATTACATTTTTGTCTTTACTCTACATCACTGTTAGCAGACTGAATCTAGTTGCCATGTCTATGAAGTGTAAGAGAAAACTGTTTTTGTCCTTATCCCATATATTCAAGTCCATTGCTACAATTTCATAAAAGTCTCTTGCTAACAGAAGACTCACTATGGGCCATGACGGTGTCCTCCTACATTTTCTACGTATGTCGCATTTCTCACTGATCTCTTCTATAAGTTGAGTACATTCATCATCCATTACTCCTGCATCCTTTAGCAAGATTTTTAACCTACGACAAGATGGATGGGCAAATTGCCGATGTAGTTTTAAAGCAATTTGCCTATTTTACCTTTAAACTCCTACCCCCGGATGTCATCAACACTTCTTTAACATTGTGATTAGGTCTTGTTAAGGGTATACAATAATGTCCAGATTGTGTAAACTTTAGATCTACAGATTTCCCAAAAACTGCCTTATCGTGTTCCATATCTAATTTCATTTGTGCCTTTTTCATAGATGGCTTACTCAATAGTAAGGGTATTTCACTGGATACCACATCTGTGCTGATAAAATGGTTTACCCCGGCTATCTTATACAGAATCAACACTCTCTTTGGTGACTTTAATGTAGTATTGCCCCTGAACCTGAAGTAAGTAGAACTTCATATTCCTTAACCTTAGTTTGGTCTTTACTATTTAGAGAATCCAGGTAACACTTTAAACAATCCACTCCACATAATGTGGATGTGTGCCCACTGTCTAACACAGCACAACTGAATGAGTCTGCAACTAGAACACCCATTACTGGACCAAAGCTTCTGAATGATCAGTATTGTCATCTGCCCCTTCCTTGTTACGTGTCATTTCAAAAGCCCTGTTATTCCATTTCAGACAATTCATCACATGATGATAGTTCGAGTCATATCTGAAACATCTGTTAACCATTCCTCGGTTACTCCTGGGGTTCATTCTCTACCACCTAGAAGGGCAGGGCAGTAGATGGATGGGAACACCGCCACCTACAAGTTCCACTCTAAGCCACACACCATCATGACTTTGGAGGTTATCATGGTTCCCTCGCTGTTGCTGGATAAAAAACCTGGAACTCCGCCCCCCAACAGCACTCTGGGTATACCTACGTTAGCGTTTCAAATGGCAGCTCACCATCACCTTCTCAAGGATAATTAGGAATGGGCAGACAACGCTGACTGAGCCAGGCGATGCTTACATCCCATGAAAGAATAAAACAAAAATTAAGGAAATTAATACACTGGGGATTGTGTGGGGAAGTAGAATTGATATAGGTATTCAGTCGTGATCTTTTTAAATGGCGTAGCAAGCTTAAGGGGCGCATGGCCTCCTCCTGATCTTAGTTATTTTGTGAATCAGGAGGGTGTAATAGAGAATGGGGGCAGGTGTGAATAAAGAACCTGGGGTGACCAGATGGATAGCAGGGCTGAGGCCAGTTGGAGGGCAGAGCCAGACTGAGAGCAATGGGTGGGGCTGGATGGAGAGCAGGGGGTTGGGGCTGGATGGAAAGCAGGAGGCAAAGCTGTTTGGAGGGTAAGGGATGGAGCCAGATGAAGAACAGTGTGGTTGTGGGAGGTGGTTTGGAAGGAGAAGGGTAGTTGGGGGTGCAACTGGACAGCTGGACCTGGGTCTGGATGGAGAAAGGGGCTGCTGCTCCTCAACATGCAAGTCAACATTCTCAGCAATCACAGTGAACTCATAATACTGCTCATAATTGCTGGAAAAATGCCTTAATCTGCAGTACGATGTGTCACATCTAACACATGCATATTTCAGAATTCCAAACTTTGGTGAAAATGAAAGACTGCAAAGATTCGCTCTGAATGGTGATAAATGTTTGTTACATAAAAATAAACTTGAGGTACATAAACCTGTGTTGTGTGTAAAGTAATTTCTACTACAATTAATGCATTAGGCTTAAATAGTACCTCTTTGGTCACACCTATGGATAGTCAGCAATTTCTATTGGACAACACTGATCTAGTGCATAAGAACTGACAACACAGCAAGAGAAAGAAGCCATCTTGTACTTTAACAATGAGATTAATCGATGATGATTGTTATAAATTTCTCCATCCTATTCAAACCACCAATGCTGACAGTGACAACTCATCAAGGGATGAAAAGCAGAGAAATTGGAGAGAAAAAATGTATACATCATCAAGAAGGGAAAACCGCACAGTTGATTTTCCTGATTTAAAATCAGTTAACACAGGGAAGAACTAGCTTGATTAAAATTACCATTTTTAGCTAAAATTTGATTCCATTAGTTGAGTTACAAGGTATCAGACAAATGCAAGAACCAGTCATTTCTGGTGAACAAAAACGGCATCAAACAGGTCTAATATTTGTTGCTTTCTTTTTTAATTTCTTGTTTATTGGTATATACTAATAAATAAAACAATTCAACTTACATCATCAGCATGAAAGCTTTTCTTGGAATGGCCATGTCATAAATTGGATCATCTATTGCTATTGTTTCAGTAAATGGTACATTTCATGGTATAGTCATGTAAACTATTTTTAATGGTGTTGCTTATTATATGAAGCAAAAGGAACTGCTTGGGTCTACAACTTAGATACTGTGCATCATGGTGTAAAAAGTGAAATTCACTTACATGCTACTTGTACTTGTGTCTTCCTCTGTAAAAGTGCTCCACGTCTGTTCCGCACCACACACTGGTAAAACCCAGTGTCGGAGCGCTGGAGGGATGGAATAACATACCTTGGACAAAAAGGAATGTTTAGTTCAGTGCATGGAATTAATCTGGACAGGAGTTAACCTGGACAGAAACCAGTAACTTTCCCTTTTTTGTACCACTGATCATAATATAACTAATTACCACTTTTCCACCAGCAAAATTGGGTCCTTTCATTTTGTTTCCATTATTTGTAATACTGTGATTAAAAACAAAAAACTGCGGATGCTGGAAATCCAAAACAAAAACAAAAACAGAATAACCTAGAAAAACTCAGCAGGTCTGGCAGAATCGGCAGAGAAGAAAAGAGTTGATATTTCGAGTCCTCATGACCCTTCAACAGAACTGATTGAATATTAGAAGAGGGGTGAGTTATAAGCTGGTTTAAAGTGGGGGGTGGTGGTAGGGTGGGGGGCGGCGGAGGTGGGAGAGAAGTTGGGGGTGGGGGGTGGTGAGGCTGTACGGACAAGCAAGCAGTGATAGGAGAAGATAATCAAAAGATGTCACAGACAAAGGAACAAAGAAGTGTTGAAGGTGGTGATATTATCTAAATGAATGTGCTAATTAAGAATGGATGGCAGGGCACTCAAGGTACAGCTCTAGTGGGGGTGGGGTGGAAAGACTAGCAGAGCATACAAGATTTAAAAATAATGGAAATAGGTGGGAAAAGAAAAATCTATATAAATATTGGAAAAAACAAAAGGAAGGGGGAAGAAACAGAAAGGGGGTGGGGATGGGGGAGGGAGTTCAAGATCTAAAGTTGTTGAATTCAATATTCAGTCCAGAAGGCTGTAAAGTACCTAGTCGGAAGATGAGGTGCTGTTCCACCAGTTTGCGTTGGGCTTCACTGGAACAATGCAGCAAGCCAAGGACAGACATGTGGGCAAGAGAGCAGGGTGGAGTGTTAAAATGGCAAGCGACAGGGAGGTCTGGGTCTTTCTTGCGGACAGACCGCAGGTGTTCTGCAAAGCGGTTGCCCAGTTTACGTTTGGTCCCTTCATTGGGAGCAACGAATGCAGTAGACTAAGTTGGGGGAAATACAAGTGAAATGCTGCTACACTTGAAAGGAATGTTTGGGCCCTTGGACGGTGAGGAGAGAGTAAGTGAAGGGGCAGGTGTTGCATCTTTTGCGTGGGCATGGGGAGGTGCCATAGGTAGGGGTTGAGCAGTAGGGGGTGATGGAGGAGTGGACCAGGGTGTCCCGGAGGGAACGATCCCTGCGGAATGCCGCTGGGGGGGTGAAGCGAAGATATGTTTGGTGGTGGCATCATGCTGGAGTTGGCAGAAATGGCAGAGGATGATCCTTTGAATGCGGAGGTTGGTGGGGTGATAAGTGAGGACAATGGGGACCCTATCATGTTTCTGGGAGGGAGGAGAAGGCGTGAGGGTGGATGCGCGGGAGATGGGCTGGACACAGTTGAGGGCCCTGTCAACGACCATGGGTGGAAAACCTCAGTTAAGGAAGAAGGAGAACATGTCAGAGGAACTGTTTTTGAAGGTAGCATCAGCAGAACAGATGCGACGGAGGCGAAGGACCTGAGAGAATGGGATGGAGTCCTTACAGGAAGCGGGGTGTGAGGAGCTGTAGTCGAGGTAGCTGTGGGAGTCGGTAGGCTTGTAATGGATATTGGTGGACAGTCTATCACCAGAAATTGAGACAGGGAGGTCAAGGAAGGGAAGGGAAGTGTCAGAGATGGACCATGTGAAAATGATGGAGTGGTGGAGATTGGAAGCAAAATTAATAAATTTTTCCAAGTCCCGACGAGAGCATGAAGCAGCACCAAAGTAATCATTGATGTACCGGAGAAAAAGTTGTGGGAGGGGGCCGGAGTAGGACTGGAACAAGGAATGTTCCACATACCCCATAAAGAGACAGGCATAGCTGGGGCCCATGCGGGTACACATAGCCACACCTTTTATTTGGAGGAAGTGAGAGGAGTTAAAGGAGAAATTGTTCAGTGTGAGAACAAGTTCAGCCAGATGGAGGAGAGTAGTGGTGGATGGGGATTGTTCGGGCCTCTGTTCGAGGAAGAAGCTAAGAGCCCTCAGACCATCCTGATGGGGGATGGAGGTGTAGAGGGATTGGACATCCATGGTGAAGAGGAAGGACTCCATCCCATTCTCTCAGTTCCTTCGCCTCCGTTGCATCTGTTCTGATGATGCTACCTTCAAAACAATTCCTCTGTCATGTCCTCCTTCTTCCTTAACCAAGGTTTTCCACCCACGGTCGTTGACAGGGCCCTCAACCGTGTCCGGCCCATCTCCCGCGCATCCACCCTCACGCCTTCTCCTCCCTCCCAGAAACATGATAGGGTCCCCACTGTCCTCACGTATCACTCCACCAGCCTCCACATTCAAAGGACCATCCTCCGCCAACTCCAGCATGATGCCACCACCAAACACGTCTTCCCTTTACGCCCCCCGGCAGCATTCCGCAGGGATCGTTCCCTCCGGGACACCCTGGTCCACTCCTCCATCACCGCCTACTGCTCAACCCCCACCTACGGCACCTCCCCACGCCCACACAAAAGATGCAACACCTGCCCCTTCACTTCCTCTCTCCTCACCGTCCAAGGGCCCAAACATTCCTTTCAAGTGAAGCAGCATTTCACTTGTATTTCCCCCAACTTAGTCTACTGCATTCGTTGCTCCCAATGAAGAGACCAAACGTAAACTGGGCGACCGCTTTGCAGAACAACTGCGGTCTGTCCGCAAGAAAGACCCAGACCTCCCTGTCGCTTGCCATTTTAACACTCCACCCTGCTCTCTTGCCCACATGTCTGTCCTTGGCTTGCTGCATTGTTCCAGTGAAGCCCAACGCAAACTGGTGGAACAGCACCTCATCTTCCGACTAGGTACTTTACAGCCTTCTGGACTGAATATTGAATTCAACAACTTTAGATCTTGAACTCCCTCCTCCATCCCCACCCTCTTTTTGTTTCTTCCCCCTTCCTTTTGTTTTTTCCAATAATTTATATAGATTTTTCTTTTCCCACCTATTTCCATTATTTTTAAGTTTTGTATGCCCTGCTAGTCTTTCCACCCCACCCTCACTAGTGCTGTACCTTGAGTGCCCTGCCATCCATTCTTAATTAGCACATTTGTTTAGATAACATCACCACCTTCAACACTTCTTTGTTCCTTTGTCTGTGACATCTTTTGATTATCTTCTCCTATCACTGCTTGCTTGTCCCTACAACCACACCACCTCCACCCCCCCCAACTTCTCTTCCCCCCCCCCCACACACCTTAAACCAGCTTATATTTCACCCCTCTTCTAATATTCAATCAGTTCTGTTGAAGGGTCTTGAGGACTCGAAACGTCAACTCATTTGTAACACTGTGTCTGGTTTACATATTAGGCAACTTGAGATTCAATAATGAGTTACAAATGCACTCATATGGGTTTTAATATGTTGGCAGAATCCTTTCATCACATTAGAAGTCTTGAATTTCAATAGATGTTGCACGTTTCCAATCAATTCAAAATTGTGTTCACACCAACATAAAGATACAGTAGGATACGCAAGTTTGAACTTGTGATCACTTCTCAAGAGCATTTGCATTAGCTATTATTCCAGAATTGAAACACAATGGAGTTCACACACCCCAGTAAAGGAGACACAGTGGCCAAATAAAACAAAGGTATACACATATACAAGGCCATATATAGCTAGCTCAAAATAACAAGCAAAAACAGAAAATGCTGGTGATACAGAGCAAGAGTAGAGTACAGTTTCATATTCCACTACATACAAAAAATATTGAACTAATAGAAAGGGCTCAGTGCAGATTCACTGGAAAGCTGTCTGGTACAAGAAAATGCAAAAACTTGGAAAATTAAAGCTGTTTTCAATAGAACAGAGTGGATAACACGGTGATGTGTTAGAAGTGTTTAAAACTATGGGGGGATTCCAGAGATTAAATAGAAATCGACAGTTCCAATCATTAAGGGGTCTAGAACAAGAGGACATAGATACATGATTAAAGTAGCAGTTTTAACCTTTTGAGGACTGTTCCTTCAATCGCCGGCGGAAGCCTCCAGTCACCTGATATTCTAACCCCAGTCACCATCCAGTTGCCCTTCCTGTAAGTTTCAAGTTAGCAACTGACCCAAGGCATAAAGATGAGTCACAGTTCTTAAAATCGCACAAAATTCACCTTGCCACGGTCAGGCTAGTCTACTACCTGCCTTGATTCACACTTGCCTGATTCCTGCTCCAAGTTACAATCAAAACATAAATAGATAGAACAATCGGAACATAAATAGGCAGGGGAAACGTGGCTAGATAAGAAAGAAGAGAATTTAGCAAGGCTAAATGGAATATATTTTAATGCAAGAAGTCTGAGGAATAAGACAGATGAGCTGAGGGCACAGATAGGCACATGAGAGTATGATATCATAGCTATGACTCAGACTTGGCTAAAAGGGCAGGACTGGCAGCTCAACATTCCTGGTTATAGGGTATTCAAATGAGATAGAGAGGGGGATAGAAGAGGAGGGGCGAGTCGCAATATTGGACAAGGAATCAGTGAGGAGGGATGATATCTTGGAAGGATTATCAAATGAAGCCATGTGTGTAGAAGAAAAAACACAAAAGGGGCAAACACGCTGTTGGGGGTGCACTATAGGCCCCCAAACAATCAGGGAGAGATAGAGGATCAAAAATGTAATCAAATTTCAAAGTAGTGTAAGAATAATAGGGCAGTAATAGTACGGAATTTTAACTACCCGAATATTAACTGGGATAGTTTTAGTCTGCATTGTAGAGAGGGAGCAAAATTCTTAAGTCGCGTCCAGGAGGACTTTTTTAGCCGGTACTTAGAAAGCCCAACAAGGGAGGGGGCAGTTCTGGATCTGATATTCAGAAATGAGTCCAGGCAGGTGGAAGGTGTACCCAGCAGGAGAGCATTTTGGAGATAGTGACCAAAACTCAGTTAGGTTTAGGATAGTTATGGAAAAGGATAAGGTTGGGCCGGGAATAACATTTCTAAACTGGAGAAAGGCTAATTTTTCCAAGAGGAGATAAGATTTGGCTCAAGTGGACTGAGAGCAGCTACTTGCAGGTAAAAACTATGTCAAAACAGCGGGAGACATTCAAGGAGGAACTAGCAAGAGTGCAGAGCAAATATATACCCATAAAGACAAAGGATGGGGGCCAAGTCTGGAGAACCCTGGATGTCAAGGGATATAAAGGTTAGGATTAAGAAAAAAAGAGAAGCTTATGGCAGATACCGAGGACTCAATAAGGCAGAGTCCTTAGAGGAGTATAAAAAGTGCAGAGGGGAACTTAAAAAGGAAATTAGGAAAGCGACGAGAGTGCATGAGAAAGCATTGGTGGGTAGGATAAAGGAAAACCCAAACGGGTTTTTTAAATATATAAAGAGCATGAGAATAACTAGGGAACCAAATGAGCCAATTAGGGGCCACAGAGGTAATGTGTGCGTGGACACAGAAGTCGTGGGTGCAGTCCTCAATGAATACTTTGCGTAGATCTTCATAATGGAAAAGAATGACACAGGTATAGACACCAGGGTGGAGCACTGTGAAATATTAGAGGAAATTAACATAGAGAGAGATGATACTAACAGGTTTAGCAGCTTTAAAAGTGGATAAATTGACAGGCTCAGATGAGATGTATCCCAAGCTGTTGAGGGAAGCAAGGGAAGAGATATCAGGGGCCCTGGCAGTAATTTTCAAATCCTCTCTGGCCACAGATGACGTGCCAAAGGACTAGAAGACTGCTAAGGTTTGCCCCATTATTAAAAAAGGGAGGAAGGGATAGACCAGGAAATTACAGGCCAGTCAGTCTACCCTCAGTGGTGGGGAAGTTACTAGAAAGAATTCTGAGGGCCAGGATAGGTCTGCACTTGGAGAGACACAAATTAATCAGGGATAGTCAACATGGATTTGTTAAGGGAAGGTCGTATTTGACAAATTTTATTGAATTTTTTGAGGAGGTAACCAGAAGTGTTGATGAGGGTAATGCATTTGATGTGGTGTACATGAACTTTAGCAAGGCTTTTGATAAGGTCCCTCATGGCAGATTGGTCAAGAAAGTAAGAACTCATGGGATCCAAAGCAAAGTGGCACACTGGATCCAAAACTGGCTGAGAGACAGGAAGCAGAGGTTGATGGTAGAGGGATGTTTTTGTGACTGGAAGTCTGTTTCCAGGGCTCAGTTGAAACCCTTGCTGTTTGTGGTGTATATAAATGATTTGGACTTAAATGTAGGGGGCATGATCAAGAAGTTCACGGATGACACGAAAAGTGGTAAGGTGGTAGTGAGGAGGATAGCTGTAAACTGCAGGGGGATATCAATGGACTGGTCAGGTGGGCAGAGCAGTGGCAAATGGAATTCAACCCAGAAAAGTTTGAGGTAACGCACTTGGGGCGGGCTAACAAGGCAAGGGATTATACTATGAATGGTAGGATCCTGGAAAGTACTGAAGATCAGAGGGACCTTGGTGTACATACCCATAGATCCCTGAAGGTAGCAGGGCAGGTAGATAAGGTAGTTAAGAAGGCATATGGGATACTTGCTTTTATTAGCCAAGGCACAGAATACAAGAGCAGGGAGGTTACACTGGAACTGTATAAAACTCTAGTTAGGCCACAACTGGAGTACTGCATGCAGTTCTGGTCACTACATTATAGGAAGAATGTGATTGCACTGGAGAGGGTGTACAGGAGATTTACTGAGATGCTGCGTGGGCTGGAGGGCCTGAGCTATGAGGAAAGATTGGATAGGCTGGGGTTGTTTTCATTGGAGCAACAAAGTTTGAAAGGGCACCTGTTAAAGGTGTATAAGATTATGAGGGGCATAGATAGGGTGGATAGGAAGGCACTTTTTCCATTAGTAGAGGGGTCAATAACCAGGGGGCATGGATTTAAGGTAAGAGGTAGAGGGCTAAGAGGGGGGTTGAGGAGAAAATTTTTCACCCAGAGAGTGGTGGGAGTCTGGAACTCACTGCCTGAAAGGTTGGTTGAGTCAGAAACTCTCGTAACATTTAAGAAGTATTTAGATATTCGCTTGCATTGCCATAGCCTCCAGGGCTATGGGCCAAGTGCTGGAAAATGGGGTTAATGTAGTCAGGTCTTTGTTGACTGGCATGGACATGATGGGCCGAATGGCCCCCTTCTATGTTATCAATGCCTATGAGAAGAGAAGTAAGAAATGGAGCAGGAGAAACTTTTTTTATGAGATTGTGGAGTGCAATCCCTGATCATCAGTTACCTAATGACCAACCAGCTCTGGTGGCAGGAAATAATTAAAAGTCCTTTTTGGAGTTGAGTTGGCTTCAATAGGACAGACCCACTGATATAAGATTGAACCAAGTCACCTCTTTGTGACAAGACTTCAAAATATGGAACCTGAATGAGGAACAGTATTTTCTTCACCTTTTTGCTTTCAGGCAGAGCTGTGCTTTATTCTGCCATTGACACTTACTCTAGACCAATGCTTTGTTTATTTACTACAAGCATTACCAGTCCCCTGTTTCTTGATACCTTTGTTATTTAATCTCCCTCACCCTCTAACCTATCCCTGACCTTCACTTTTGTTTCGCCTGACCCTCCCCTTTCTCAATAACATAAAATCCATCACATTTCTACTGTTCTTCAATTCTGAAGAAGGGTCATATTGGACTCAAAACATTAACCTTGTTTCTCTCTCCACAGATGCTATCAGACCTGTTGAGCTTTTCTAGCACTTTGTTTTTATTATAGCATTCTAGGATGCTGCTGGTGATCAATCAATCAGACTGGTTTATTAATGGAAGATGGTGGTTGATCTGATCAGTCAATTTGTCCTAGATAACCCTGCAAATCAATATCCTAACAGATAGCAATGCAGTCTACAATAAAATGATCACTTAGACTCCTGAGTTATATTGCAAATTTTGTGTTGATGCTTATTTGAAAATGCTTTGCATCAAATCAATGCAGAACTAATGGTAAAACTAGCCTACAAGTATGCTTTTAAATCAAATGAACAGACCCTGTTTAGATATCCAAATAACTGAGGTTTTACTGATTTCAATTATGGAATAGTGTTCTCTATCATTACCTGTATTCACTAGAGAATGCTGTGATAGCTGTATCATTTCGTAACCATTTAAACTCAAGTGGCCAACTTCCCTCTGCCAAGCATGTTAAGACGAGGCGATTCCCCTCCAAGTGAATCTGTGGCAGCCCTGGCTCAGTCTTAAAATATGGTGGAACATCATCTGGAAGAAAGAATGGGCAGATTGTAAACTTGCACAGTGACAGAAATTAGTAATATCATATTAAGATGAACATGTTGCATCCAATTCAGTTTGACAGTCCTAGCAGAACTCTTACAGACTTTCTTGGATTATAGTTAAAACTTCACAACAGCATTCAACAGCAATCTTAATAATACAATAAAAATGATTGTGTTCATCCAAGTATGTCCATTTCCAGACACCTCATTTATCTGCAGTGACCGCATGACTGTTAATGTGTCATTCATCATGAGGGTACAAGGACCAATTATATGCATGCTCTGCTCCCTGTCATACCGGTTGCTCTGTGCTATGCTCAGAAAATCCAATAATAAAGCCACAGTACATAAGTTTAAAAATAGCCCCCATCATTTCAGGGACATCCCAGCCCCAAGTTATTTATGCCCCTCTCCATATTCCATTCTGGGTGCTACCCCTGTTCCCTACATTTCCCATTACAGAGCTCTAGTCCCTACTTCACCTTTTGTACCCACAACAGAAAAATCACTTCTCACTTCTATGAGTTTTCGACAGTCTCTTTGTGAGAAACGAGGAAACTACAGAATGGGACATAAATACAAATACAGGAGAAATGTGATAGCCATGAGCAACACAAACTACCTTACTTTCACGGTATGAGTAGCACTATAACGATTGTATTTTGAAATTATTGTGCAGAAATTGATTGGGCAGAAAGGGAGAACAGTTAATTCTCTCAATGTATTCAGCCCCTCACTATCTTAGTTATCTTTACAAATATACCCAAGTACAGCAAACATCCTTGGTGTGACTAATGATCTAAAACAGAAAGAAATTCAGTGGAGTAAATGTCACTCACCATGATCATGTGTAAAGGTTAAAGAATATGCTGTAAAATGGCCTGAGCCAATAACATTGTCAGAAGGAGCAGGAGATGTAGCAGTTTTATAGGAGAACTGATGCAATCTGCATTATTTTCCTTGACAAATTAATTCGTTACTACTCTGTACTTTTTAGCATCACAAATTGCAGAAATGTCAGTGTATACTGCACACAATAATCCAATTAAGGTTTCGTATCCATTCACCCTCCTGTTCTTCCTGGTCCACATCTCAACTTTTATACTCCCTGTACCTCTTGCCATAAAACCAAATATTCCATTAACTTTTTTTTTAATGGCCTTAACATTTTAGCATACAAACATATGAATTAAGAACAGGAATAGGCCACTCAGCCCCTTCAGCCCACTCCACCATTCAATAAGATCATGGTTGATCTGTTTGTAACCTCAACTCCACATTCCTGCCTACCCCCGATAACCTTTCATCCCCTTGCTTATCAACAATGTATCTACCTCTTCTTTAAAAATATTCAAAAACTCTGCTTCCATCATCTTTTGAGGAAGAGAATTCCAAAGACTCATGACCTTCAAGAAATTCTCCTCAACTCAGTCTTAAATGGGTGACCCCTTATTTTTAAACAAGACCTCTAATTCTAGATTCTTCCATAAGAGGAAACATCCACTCCACATTCACCCTGTCAAGATGCCTCAGGATCTTATATGTATAAATCAAGTTCCCGCTTACTCTTCTAAACTCCAGCGGATATAAGCATAGCCTGAGCAACCTCCCCTCATGAGACAGCCCTCCCTTTCCTGGTATTAGTCTAGTTAAAGGTCTTGTAAACCCAAAGGCTCAAAACCCTCACCTCTTCCATATCACCAAACTTTTCCCTGTACAAAGTGGAATCATTAGTTTAATTTTTTTTTTTAAATACAGGGTATGGACCACCCCACATTTACTGACATTGAGTTCTGTCTGCCATGTGTTGCCCATTTATCAAAATCTTATTGCGGATTCATTTGGTCCTCAGAAGACCAAAGCCAGCATCCTAACACAAACTCAGTACTCTTATCAATGATTTCAGATTGTTTGCAACCTCAGGTTCCTATTTTATCCTGCATCCTCTCTATTATGAAGACTGCCTGCTTTTGATCCATACCATCTTTTGCCTCTCTCCCAACAAGAACACATCTCTAAGCGAAATTGTCATTAATTCTTTTGTCATCTTTCTGACATGTTTTCAGGCCACATTTTAACTTTTTTAATTCTTTTATGGGACATAGGCATCACTGGCAATGCCAATATTTATTGCCCATCCCTAATTGTGCTTGAGAAGGTGGTGAGGAGCCATCTTCATGAACCACTGCACTCTATATTGTATAGGTATACCCATAGTGCAGTGAGAAAGGGAGTTCCAGAGCTTTGAGCCTGTGACAGTGAAGGAATGGTGATATAGTTCCATATAGATGGTGAGTGGCTTGGATGGCAACTTGCAGATGGTGGTGTTCCCATCCATCTGCTGTCCTTGTCCTTCAAGGTGGTAGAGGTCACGGTTGGGAAGGTGCTGTCAAAGGATTTCTGGTGAGTTGTTGTAGTGGATCTTGTAGATGGTACACACTGCTGCCACTGAGCGTTGGTGGAGGGCGTAAATGTTTGTGGATGAGGTGGTAATCATGCAGGCTGCTTTGTCCTGGATGGTGTTGAGCTTATTGAGTGTTGCTGGAGCTGCACCCATCCAGGCAAGTGGAGAGTATTCCATCACAATCCTGAATTGTGCATGTAGAGGGTGGACAGGCTTTGGGGAGTCAGGACATGAGTTACTTGCTGGAGAATTCCCAGCCTTTCATCTGCTCATGCAGCTATATTAGTACTCTAGCTGCAGTATTTATATAGCTGGTCCAATTCAGGTTATGATCAATTGTAACCCCAGGATGTTGATGACATGCTATAGAATTCAGTCTTTAAACCCCTCCGCCTCTTCCCTTTCTTCTTTTAAGAACACCCCTAAAATCCATTTCTGTCAATAAACTTTAGGTCACTCCTTATAATCTCTCTCTGGCATGGGGTTTGTCTTTCTTACACCTCCATGAAACACTTTGATTTTTTTTTACATTCAAAGCACCAAGTAAATTGTTGTTATCGAAGAAAACACAATAGTCAATTTATGTACAGCAAGGTGCCACAAACAGGAAATGAAATAAACAACCAATTAATCTGTTCTGGTTCTCCTCTGAATACTGCCCTAATCTTGCACTACAATGATCTGTGTATTGAGTGCCTGGTTTACAGATCAGTACTTCTGGGAAGCAATTTCCCATCGGTGAGTGGGGGTGGGGCCCACTTGTTGATGCATAAAATGACGCGCGGTGACTTCGGGACACCCGCCAAATGTCATCACGTGTCATTTAAATTGTCAGTTTGGTGGGCACACAGCTTAACCTTAAGGCTGCCGGGCAGGCGAAGAGCCCAGGCGGCCTTTGCATTTTTCAGAAACCTCGTCCACGGGCGGCATGAGGTTTCATGAAGGGTTTATTACTTAAATAAAAATTTTTGAAAAAAGTTAATGGACATGTCCCAGCTCACATGACAGTTTCACATGGCCTTATTTTTTTTTCACCTTCATTAAATATTCCAGAACTTAAACTGATCTTCCTGAGGCACCCCCGTGCCTCAGAGAGATTTGAGGGCTCTTTCACGTGCAAGCGCAGGCCCCGACTCAGGGAATCCCGCACCCCTCCCCCCACCCTGCCCACACAAGGAACGCACAGCGCTTCCGGGTGTGCGCCACGCTGGGCAGGCCTTAATTGACTCGCCCATGTAAAATGGCAGCATGTCCCCAAATGGGGACGCCGATCGGGTTCACACTTGCTCCCGCCCGCCCCCGCACAACGTCCCCAGATGAAGGGAAATTTCTGCCCTCTGTATACAGCATGGTTTCCAGCAATTAGAGAATAGCTTGAAGAAAATAAATCACACCACATTTGGTGCGCATGCAATAAATTATTTTTAAATTATCAGGGTGACAAATTGGTGTTCACGGTTCTGTGGTGGCACCTACCAATTGTTTTTGACAGGATCCTGGGGATATGAAAAGAAAGTAATTAATAAAACTTACTGAAAATCCAGTCACTGGTTTTTAAATTACGGCAACAGACCACTGTATACAGATGCATTATGTGGTAGTGCAGGTGCCTTTCTGCAAGTTTATTTTTAAATTAATTCAGTATCAGATACAATTGTTTATAAGAATATTTAATTTCCAATGTTACAGATGGGAGATTCCTTCTCAATACTGAGTTACCAATCTAGAGTGTGATGCTGTGAAGGTCAGGTGCACTGGGAGGAAGAAAAACACTCAAGGAATTGACACCTGGTCACTGTGTGCACTCCATTCTGATTGATTCAGAGCAGTATTAGTGTGAGCCCAAGAGCTGGTCCACTGCTTTCTCAACCACAGAACAAGGCACAAAAGAAAACTAAAAGCTTCTGACTTCCTCCCAAAACCTACACCAGACAGACAAGGTTAATAAGCAAAAATTTTCTTTAAGCAGCAAGTGATGAACAAACTGCTGGTCACAATGTACACCAGGTGGATTTTCAAATGGGGGCAGGGGAAGTTTTGGTCAGGCAACCTGGAAATCATAATAGTTTGTAGGTCCAAGGGTGACTTAGGGGGATCAGGGACAGAAATAGGGCATTGGGAGAGCACTGGCTAAGTCAGTGATCACAGGGAGGGAGGTAGGTTAGCCTGGGAATGCTGGGAGAAAGCACTCCTGTTCCTCCTGGCCCACAAACAATGCTGGAAAAGCACTTGCCTCTTCCTCGCCTCCCATTATTTCCTGAATGTTCCAACACTGGGACACCCAGCCAGGCAGGGTTAAATTTAAAATGGAGCCTGAAAGCTCTAAGCATTAAACTATAGAATTAGCAAGAGATCTTTCAGCCCCATTTAATAGAAAAACATATGGCATCAGGGTAATGGTAAATTCAACAAATTCTGCAATCCTGCCCCAGATGGAAAGCTGCGCTCAAAAGGACTGGGGAGATCACACACAAATTGGGTGACCATTTTGCAGAATACCTCCATTCAATTCACAAGAGTGACCCCCTGTTTCCAGTCGCCTGTACTTTTAATACTCCACCTTGCTCCCACTCTGAGCTCTCTCCTCTGCGCCTGATGTCCCAGTGAAGCTCAATGTCAGTTCGAATTTACAGCCATCCATACTCAACACTATGATCAACAATTTCAAATCGTAACCTCTGTCCTGAATTTGTTTCCTTTCTCTTTGCTGGTTTTGTGTTTTCTCTCTTGTTTTTCTCTTTTTGTTTGAGTTTGGATAGCAGCTGTTCATTACTCTGCCATAACATCTCCTTTAGACACATCTTTTATTTCTTTACTTGTCCCAATACCACTCCCTTTTGGGCATGGATGATGAAAGAGATAAAGAGTAAGATGAAGCAGAAAATGAGGCAGCATGACAGATATCTATCTGATAATACAAGTAAAAACCAGGCTGTATATAAAAAGTTCAGAGGGAAAGTGAAAAGGAAATAAGACAGGCAAAAAGAGAGTGTAAGAAAAGGCTGGTAGCTAACATAAATGAGAATCCACGTCTTCTGTGGCATATAAATAGGAAACAGGTGGTAAGAGTGGAGCGATTATGGACCCAAAAGGGGGTTAATGCACGGAGGCATGGATGTATGGGGAAACCCACCTCCCAAGGCCTCACCTCCTGACCCTGCCACGAAATTACCTGCACCTACCTAGTCCTGGTCTTCAGGGCTTGGAATCTGGGGGCTGTTTGCAGTCTCAGCCTTGCCCACTGTTGCTACAGGCATTGCTGGGACTATAGAGCTGCCAGCCAATAAGATTGGCCTGCAGCCCTCTGAGAAGGGACTTTGTCCCAAGGGAGGGACAGAAGTCCTGTCTCTAGCCAATTAACCCTTTTTAGAGCATTAAGTAGCTGCGGGTAGCTGGTATTGGTGGGGATGTGATCCCCTCTGACACTTCAGGTCACTGGGCAGATAACCTCCCAATCTGAAAAATCCTGCCAATAGTGAAAGTGGAGATAGTTGAGATACCTGGTTGGCTAAAAATTAATAAATAACAGGTATTAGAAGGTTAGCTGTACTTAAAGTTGATAAGTCACCAACTTTGAATGGGGTGTATCCAAGAAGTAAGGGTGAAAACTGCAGAAGTACAAATACAATATTTCAATCCTCCTGAGTTTTCGGGGAGTTGTCAGAGGCTGACATACACTGCCTCCCAGTCAAGCAACATCTTGATTTTAAAATTCTGATCCTTGTTTTCAAATCCCTCCGTGGCCTTGCCCTCTGTAATCTCCCCTGTCTCAGCTCATCTACTGCTAAAACTCTCATCTATGCTTTTGCTACCTCTGGACTTGGCTATTTCAATACACCTTTTTTTTTTGCATTCTGAAAACAAGAGCACGACATTCTGATCTCAGCAGTCCAGTAACACTTAGGATTTAACAAAATAAAAGTAAAAGTTTTATTAATAATAAAAGAAAACTTAAGCATACAAGTCTACAGTTGCACAATTAAGGTTAGTCTTACAACACATTCCCCCAAAAAGACTCTCTACTTGGTCGGACCCACAAATAAACACCTTCCAGGCAACACTCCCTTATAGATGTTTAGCTATAAAAATCCAGTGATATTCCCAAGGCAAACTGCTGCAGCTTTAATAAAGCCATACCACATGACCTGTAACTCTCTTCCACTCTGCTGTGAAAATCCAAAGTTCAGAATAAAACTGCTTTTGGCAACCCAAGACTTTTCTGGCTTGACTGGATGGTTGATTCAACCTGCATCCTCTCCCAGCCCAGAGCTGTAGCCATAGCTCAAATTGCTACATCACACAGCTCCAGATCTACAACTACAACAGCTCTCCACAGTAACTCTAAAATAACTTTTTCCTCCTTTCATCTCAGGTCCCATTGTTTTCACAAATTTTTGAAACTCAAATCCTTCCAAATATAAGATCTTTCATATTTCCATCTTGTGTTTGCTTTCAGGTCAATAAAATATAATAAAAGCAAAAAAAACTGCGGATGCTGGAAATCCAAAACAAAAATAAAAATACCTGGAAAAACTCAGCAGGTCTGGCAGCATCTGCGGAGAGGAACACAGTTAACATTTCAAGTCCGTATGACTCTTCAACAGAACTAAGTAAAAATAGAAAAGTTTATATAATATATATAATATAATATAAAATATAATATCCCCCCTTCTATTTATCTATGGAACTTCTGTAAGATGCAAACATGTTTCTTGTCACTTCTGACTTCCCTTTGATATTCAAACAAACTCTCAACTTATCTAAAATGCAAATGTTAGATCTAACCTATTCACTTGTACCTCAACCCTAACACTCTATCCTTTCAATGTTTTAAACCACCCCTCCCAGACAACCTGTCTCCTATTAATCTCTGCCTAGCTTAATTAAATCACACACACACACAGCCCTTTTCACAGAATGACACAATATTCCCCAAAAATATTTTTAGAAACATCCATTTCTCACACCTTCCTTCTTGGCAAAAAATGAACTATCATAATTTCAAAAAGATGATTTCATTTTCCCACCCAGTTCGAATCCTTACTATATTTAAGTATACAAACAAAACTATTACACTTTGGTGTATATGCTTTAACCATGAAAATAGATACAAGTCTTGCATAAAAATAGAGTTCGTTCCAGCCATTCTTCATTTGCCAATATCCAAGTTCTTTTGAATTTTAACCTCTTGACAACACATCCACAATTAAATCTTCTCATCCAGCCACATGTATAATTTGTAAATTGAATGGTTGGAATAATAAACTCCACCGAAACAGTCTTACATTTTTGTCCCAAAACTTTTCCAGAAACTTCAAAGGATTGTGGTCAGTATATATAACTGTTTCTGAAGAATTGTTTGCAACATACACTTCAAAATGGTGCAAAGCTAACGTCAAACTTAAAGTATTTTTCTCTATAGTTGAATATTGTCTCTACATTCAACTTCCATGTGAAATATCCCACCAGCTTCTCAATTCCCAGTTCATCTTCTTGTAGCAACACAGCACCAACACCCACATCACTGGCATTAATAGCCAACTTAAACTGCTTTGTATAATCAGGTGCTGATAGAACAGGCTTAGTAAGTAGTAAGTACAGTTTTCAAGCTGTCAAATGCATTCTGACACTCCTGTGTCCATTGGAATTTTTCGGTTTTTAACAATGCAGTCAGCAGAGCAACTACACTGCTGAGGTTTGGTACGAATTTCCAATAAAATTCACTCAAGCCTAGAAATCTCAAAATTTCCCATTTTGTTTCAGGCACTGGGGATTCCACAATAGCCTTAACTTTTGCATCTCGTGGGGCCATTTAACCATGTCCAACAGTGTGGCCTAAATATGTAACTTGCTCTTGTGCAAATTCACTTTTAGCCATATTTACAATCAAATTGGCCTCCTGCAATCAATCAGACAGTTCCTTTAAATGGTGTAAATGTTCTTCCCACATTTGACAGAATATTATTAAATCATCAAGTAAAACAGCACAATTGCTCAGTCCCTCAATCACTGTGTTTGTTAGTCTCTGAAATGTTGCTGGTGCATTTATCATACAAAAGGGCATTAGCTGGCATTGATATTGACCGTCAGGCGTCACAAAAGCTGAAACCTTTTTTGCCCTTTCCGATAAGGGTGCTTGCCAATATCCTCGCAGCAAGTCACTTTTTGTGATAAATGTTGACTGTCCCTTTTTCTCGATACAATTCTCCAATTGTGGAATAAGATATGAATCTGCCTTTGTTACTGCATTCACTTTTCAGTAATCAATACATAGTCTTTGTGATTCATCCGGTTTTGGCACCATTACGATGCCATTACTTGTATCTCAAACCTAACACCTTTACTCTTTTCACAATTTAAACCCCCCAGACAACCTGTCTCCTATTTATCTCTGCCTAGCTTAATTAAATCATACAAACACACACACACACCCTTTTTCACAGAATAACACAATATTCCCCAAAAATATTTTTTAAAAACATCCATTTCTCACAAAAGATAGAGAGAAGCCAGAGGACACCAATTTAAGATGATTGGCAAAAGAACCAAAAGTGACACGAGAACTCCAATTATTGTGACTGGGCTGTATGATGTAATTTTGAAGCATAAATTCAATTTCTTTTCACATGAGCTAATTTTAGTGGATTTAATCTATATGAGTGTTGCTCTATTGAATCCTAATTCCCTACATCAACATCGTGAATAGCTAAATCTGTTTTCCCCAGTTTGTTTCCACAAATTGCTTTTTGTGACTGCAACAGTTCTTTTAAATCGCTCCAATGCTTTTCTGGAAGGTAACCCAACATCACACTTAGATTTTTAAGGGCTTCCTCATTGCCCAATTTAATCAGAGGAGGGTCAATTTCAGAATCCTTAATTTCTACTCCTGTTTCCTTACTTACAACAGCCAGTACCACCTCCTGTTTATTATCTCTGTCAAAGTATCTTTTGAGCATTTTACATGGCACACTCCCTGATTCTTCCATCTATCTGGGGTATTTGCTACATAGTTTACCTCACTCAGTCTCTTTTCAATCTGGTAAGATCCATTAAACCTTGCCTTCAACGGTCCACCTGACAATGGCAACGATACTAACACTTTTTCCCCAGCCACAAAACTATGAGCCTTTGCACTTTTATCTACCTTTGCCTTCATCGCTTGTTGAGATACCTTTAAATGTTTCTGAGCTAGCTTACATGCCTTACTTAATCTCTCCCTGAGTTTCGTCATATTAGGAGAGTCATTTCAGAACTTTGACTCACTAATTTCACCTAAATCAGTTTGAATTGTCCCCTTACTTCATGACTATAAATTAACTCAAAAGGACTCATTAGGGGATTCCATAATAGCAAACAACAAGAATGGAATCCCTCGGTCCCAATCATGTGGATAATCTTGACTATATGTTCTAACCATAGCCTTTAAAGTCTGATGCCATTTTTCTAAGGCAGCTTGTGATTCAGGGTGATAGGCTGATGAACTAAATTGCTTTATTCCTAGGCTGTTCATTACTTCTTTATTCAGCTGTGACATGAAATTTGAACCCTAATCTTTTAATCCATATTTTGTAAAGAATTTGGTTAACTCCTCGATAACCATCTTTGCTGTAATTTTCCTTAAAGGTTTTGCTTCTGGAAATCTCATGGACATATCCATGATTGTCAGCAAATACTGATTCCCACTTTTAGTCTAAGGGAGGGGGCCTACACAATCAATCAGAACCCTGTTAAAAGGTTCCTCAAACTCTGGAATTGGAATTAAAGGTGCAGGCTTAATCACTGCTTGAGGTTCTCCTATCACCTGACATATGTGACATGTTTGACAGAATTTGACTACATCTTTATGTAGTCCAGGCCAATAGAAATGTTTTTGTATCTCAGCTTGAGTTTTCCTGAGTCCCAAATATCCAGCCATTGGAATTTCATGAGCAACTCTCAAAATTTCATTCCAGTACCCAGGTAGTAATACTACTTGGTGCATTATCTCCCACTTTTCATCTGTCGGAACATGAGGCAGTCTCCATTTCCTCAATAACACGTTGTTCTTAACACTCTGCAGCGTATCCTGCTTCTGTTTCAGAATAAGCTGACTGGTATAATTGCTTCAAGTCTGGGTCTTTCTACTGAAACTCCACTAACTTGAATGAATTAAACACCGCAATCTCATCCTCTTTCATCTTCTCCTCCTCAGTAATCTTTTCAAAGATTGGTCCAGGCAACAGAATTTCAGCATCCTTCTCTAGTCTTTTAAGATCTTCTTCTTCCTGCTTAAACTTGTGTGTTTGTGATCTCATCACCACACAATCTGGAAACAATCCAGGACGCTCTTTCTGCAAAACCTCTGTTGATTGTGTTTCAACAGGCTGTTCTAGTACAGTAGGCATAGTCAATATCTGTGACCCAGCAATAAAATTCCCTAGAATAAACTGAACCCTTGCAATAGGCAATTTCTCCACTACCCCAACAATCACCTCTCCTGCTTTCAAATCACTTTTTAAATTTATCTTTCCATCCTTAATAGACTGGCATCCCTCAGCTTGATCCTTATTACTTGTCACTTATGACTTCCCATTGATATTCAAACAAACTCCCAACTTATCTAAAAATGCAAATGTTAGATCTAACCTATTCACTTGTACCTCAAACCTAACACCTTTACTCTTTTCACAATTTAAACCCCCCAGACAACCTGTCTCCTATTTATCTCTGCCTAGCTTAATTAAATCATACAAACACACACACACACACACACCCTTTTTCACAGAATAACATAATATTCCCCAAAGATATTTTTTAAAAACATCCATTTCTCACAAAAGATAGAGAAAAGCCAGAGGACACCAATTTAAGGTGATTGGCAAAAGAACCAAAAGCGACACGAGAATTTTTTTTTTAACACAGTGAGTGGTTAGGGACTGGAATGTCCTGCCTGAAAGTGTGGTGGAAGCAGATTCAATCATGAAGTTAAAAAGGGAATTGGATAAGTAGTTGAAGAGAGAAAATTTACAGGGTTTTGGATAAAGGGCAGGGGTTTTGGGCCAACTGAGTTGCTCTTGCAGAGAGCAGGCGTGAATACAAAAGGCCAAATGGCCTCCTGCTGTGTTGTAACTATTTCTCGATTCATTCCCAAGTGTTTAGTTTAAACAGTAAGATCAGGAATAATATATCCTGGAGTTAATTCTCTCCTTCATTTCCTGCCAAGGTTCACTTATGTCAGAACCATCCCATCTTTGGTCATTACCTCATTCTTTTATAATTATAATTATATACAGGAAGCTTTTTCAGACAATATTTTTAAAATGTATAAGGTCATTACTGGGTGAGGTCTGAAATTTGGGAGTCGGCCTGGCAGTGTTCCCATGTTCCAAGTCTAGAAAATAACTGTCAATTGATGAAGAAATGTTTCTAGAGAGGGATGAGTGCAGCACTGACCAATCAAAAGGGTTGAGGCTAATTTATGACCCGATTTCATAACTTGCTCTTTCAGATTAATAATAATCAGTCTGCAGTTACAGGCAAATCAATTTTGTTATAAACAGTGTAGGGAGCAGCATACAAATTAAACCAAATGTTCAAGTAAACTGACATTGAAATTTATTAAGGCATCATAATCACACCATCAATCAGATTACAGTCCAGCAGCAAAGGGATTAGAAACATCCGTGTGAATGGTGCAATCAGCCACAGCAGGTTCTTCATTATGACACACTACTTGCCAGACAGCGGATTCGCTCTGGGTTACTAACCTTTATGTTAAAGACAGCTAACATACGTAGCACCCAGTGTACATCAAAAGTATGTAAAATTATACAATCAAGTGGCCATTCGGCCAATCGTGACTATGCCAGCTCAGTGAAACAACTATCCAATCAGTCCCACTCTCCTTGTTCTTTCCCCACTGGTCCGTAAATTTATCCTTACAAGTATTTATCCAATTCACTTTTGAAAGTTATTAGTGAATCTGCTTCCACTACTCTTTTAAGCAGGATATTCCACATCATAACAGCTCACTATGTAAAAATATTTCCCATCACTCCTCTGGTTCCTTTGCCAATTACCTTAATTTGGGCCCTCTAATTACTGACCCTTCTGCCAGTGAAAACAGTTTTCTCCTTATTTACTCCATCAAAATCCTTCATGATTTTGAACACCTCCATTAAATCCCACTACCCCAACCTCAACCTTCTCTGTTCTAAGGAGAGCAACCTGAGCCTCTCCACATAATTGAAAACCTGCATTACATTGATTTCATAAGTTCTCACTTACATGGGGGTGAAGTTCAATTGCTGCTCACCCATTTCTCACCTGAAAAGCAAACAGAAGAAAACTGGTGGGCACCTCAGACACCTCTTCAACATCCAAGGTTTGCTTCTTTCAATTTTCAGTAACATTAAACAAGCACCCAGCACTCAACCATCCAAAACAGGTGGGAGATTGTTTATATATGCAGATTAAGATCTACATTGAATGTAACTTAAATGCCACCTTCATGTAGGAATGGGTGGAACCAATGTTCCCTTTAAGCTGTGTGGCAACTCAGGAGTTACCACACAGGTCACGCACAAGATATTCATCTTAAGAAGTAACTGTGCATGGTCGTGAAAAAGAAATTAAAGCTAATGGTCCCAAAACTGATGCCACAGAGATCATATCTGTCTTCAAACAAATCCTGACAAGCAGCAGGGATTGAGCAAGAGGTTACAAGATCATATGCTCAGCAGTGCACAACTGTATGTTGAACTGCTGCTCTTAGGAAAACAGTAAGAGTTTGTTGCCCAGGAACTACTGTAATGGTTACACGAAACCATTAAGAAATGAAAAGATTGGCGTGATTGTTTGATTTTATAGAATTAATGGTTGAATTATTGCTTTTTTAAAAATAACTCTCTAGCGGAGCTTCAGCACTGATTAACATGATCATTGTCACCCAAACATGAGTCAAAATGCTAAGGAGGTTAAATATCAATTGGTAAGGCAACTATTGACATTAAATAGGTTGGCTGTTGCAGCTTCAGGGGAGCAGTAAACAGCAGTGGCTGAGCTGTGATGAAGAATGTTCTGGGAGATCCACTGGTGTGGTAGATATACTTTTTACAACTAGGCTGGGGTGAAACAATAGTTGCTTAAGGTGATTATTCACGTTGAAGTCGAAAGACTTGCAGATTGCAATGATATCCAGGCAAATGAGGCACTTGCTGGACAACTAAGAAACCACTCAACTGAATCACGAAAATCACAAAAACAGCTCTTTGGCAGGTATATCACAATGTACTTTCATTTTTACTGACCATGCAATTATTGAAATGGGAGAAAAAGAGTTTATTAGAAAAATCACTATGAAATATATTCAAATTGACAAGGTTCAGTAAGTTTTCAATTTTTTTGTAACCTCGATGAAACACAAATAATCATGATGAAACCACAGTCTATGTGTGGAGGGCCCAATCCAAAAGGTTAAAGAGTGCAATAATCTCCTTTAGAGTATATGAGTCCTTACAGAATGAGAAAGAAACCACTTGCAATTACACAGCATGTTTCACAATTTCAAAATGTCCTTCACTTCACACCCACTTCAGAACTAATGAAGTTGTCACTCTTGCAATATAGGGCTGCATTTTCCGGTCAGCGAGCAGGGGCTGGGCCCGCTCGCCGACACGTAAAATAACGCAGGGTGACAATGGGTGTGCGTCCCAACGTCACCATGCGTCATTCCAATCTTTAGTTTGGCAGGCGCACACCGGAGTCAGCTGCGTGCCCGCCAAACTGTCAACGGCCACTTAAGGCCTTTAAAAAAGTAATTGACCCAATTAATGAACTTGCCTGTCCAACCTTAAGGTTAGTGGGCAGGCGAGGAGTCCAGGCGGCCTTCAGAAAAAACATGAAACCTCATCTAAGGGCAGGATGAGGTTTCATGAGGGATTTAAATTGTGTATAAAAGTTTTAAGTAAAAGTAATTGACATGTCCCTGCTCATGTGACAGTGTCATATGAGGGGACACACGTCAGGAACTTTTTTTCTCCCTTTAATAAAGTTTTCAAACCTGAGCCGAGCACAGGGAGTGCACAGCACTTTCAAGTGGACGTCACACTGGGCAGGCCTTAATTGGCCCGCCCACGTAAAATGGTGGCGCACCCCCAACTGGGAGCGCTGATTGGAAATCTGCCCACCCACACCTGCACCCGAACAACGCCCCCGAAGAGGGGAAAATGCTGTCCATAGAGAAATATGGTAGACGATATAGCACACAGCTAGATCCCACAGCAATGAAATAAAAGATCAGATAATCTGCTTTGGTTGAGGGATAAATGTTAGCTAGGACAGCAGCAGAGCTCTCCTGTTTTTCTTTGAATAATGTCCTGAGAACTTTTACAACCATTTGAGAGGGGGCACAGATCTTGGTTTAGCTTCTCATTCAAGAGACAGTGCTGCCTCAGAACTGCAGTGAAGTTCATTTTTGATTATATGTTCAAAGCCCTGATTTTAACTCAGGCATCTGGAAAAATGTCCAGATGTTGTCAGTACGAGGCTCTGAGATTATAACCCCTGGACTTCATCCGAATGACTCTGGTCATTTCCCTTCTCAAAGACTGGCAGTTGGTCAGCAGGCAGGAGCAGAATGTTGGGCAGCAGAAGGTTGCTGGTGGGAACAAAGGGAACAGTCTTTAGCACACAGGTAAATCAAGGGGAAGGGGTTTCGGGAGGGCCTCTGATCGCCCTAGGGAGCATCTCCTGGCCCTGCAGAAAGCAGGTTAAAATGGAATATTTCAGGAAAGGATTGGTAAGTTTCTGCCGATCGGGTTAAAATCACACCTCTGGAGTTGGGCTTTAAACAACACCTCTGACTCTGAGGCAAGAATGCCACCACTAAACCAACACACATTATACTAATTTACATTAATAATAAATTCAATTATTCCTCCAAATTCTTTTCACCATTAAACGTTACACATGGATAAAAATTAAGGCTATAGAAACAGGACAAAAGGCAAAATTCTGGAACTCCCTACCTAGCAATCTGAATGCACCTATACCAAACAGACTGCAGAGGTTCAAGAAGATGGCTCACCACCACCTTTTCAAGAGCAGTTAGGGATGGGCAATAAATGCTGATCTTGTCAGGAGTGCCCACATTTCACCAACGAATTAAAAATGAAAATGTAAAAGGCAGGGGTGCTCGTAGCTACAGTTAGTCTACAATAATCAACAAGCTATTGGTCTGCAAGAACAGACAAGACTGCATGGTACACAAATGGATGATTGCAAGTAGGTTGAAGAAACCCTTTGTGATATGACCCAATGCATTATACAACTTTTCAGTGAGATTGAGGCAGGTGAAATAAAGAGGAAATTTATCTTCTTAAAAGAGTCCCATTATGTACCAGCATCCCATCAGGTTGAGTATGAAAATTAAATTTCAACATCACTGCCTGAGCTACAAAAATGGCTATTTTTTTCTCGATGGGTTCACTGAAAATTAATTAGCAGTACTTTAAAGCCACAGAAAATGAAGCTTTTCTCTTTTCTGAGGTAGAAAAGGCAATGGTGTGTCAAATTTCAGACTGGTAAAGACAAGGCATTATGTAATATAGTTTATGTTTGGTTGCACTGACACACACAGCTTAGAAAGGTGAAAATGTAAATTCTGTCTTTTGAAGATCCTAAGGCTCATTGAGTAGGGAATGGCCTCCTTGCCCACGGAAGGATTTTCTTGCCTTAGGCAGAGTGCAACAAAGGTTCACTCGATTGTTCCTGGAATAAGAAGATTAGTTTATGGGGAGAGATTGAGTAGGCTAGGCCCATACACCATAGAGTTTAAAAGAATGAGAGATTATCTCATTGAAACATAAAATTCTTTAAAGGCTAGATAGGGTAGACGCCGGGAAGATGTGGCGCAAAAAAATAGTTGAAACCAATTGACAACTGCAACTGGGTCTAACTGGCCATACTGGAAATAACAGGCTCCAACTGTAATTAACTGGAACCAATTGGCTTGTGGTTTGGGTGAGTCAGTTGACATATGCACATGAACCAGCTGAAATTTAGTGGAACCTGTTGACATGTTAGTTGGTCCAAGTGGAACCAATGGGCAGGCACATATTTAGAGCTGTAACCAGTTGGAATTAAAAACAAAAACAGAATTACCTGGAAAAACTCAGCAGGTCTGGCAGCATCAGCGGAGAAGAAAAGAGTTGACGTTTCGAGTCCTCATGACCCTTCGACAGAACTTGAGTTCGAGTCCAAGAAAACCAGTTGGAATTAAGTGGTACCAGATGGCATGTTGACAACCAGTCTCCCCGACCCTGACCGCATCTCTTTTTCCTCACCAAGTTTCTTTCTCTCTCCCCTCCAGTCTCTCTGTTATGTCTTCTGATTCCGATAAGAAATAAATAAATACACTTGACTCTCTCGCTCCCCAATCTCACTTTCTTGCTCCCCCTCAGTCTCTCTCTCTCCCAGTATCTGTCTCTCTCCCTCAAGTATCTCTCTCAGGGCAAAGTCTCAGTCATTTAGGACAGAGATTAGGAGAATTTTTTTCATTCAAAGAACTGTGAACCTTTAGAATTCTCTACCTCAGAGTGCAATGAATTCTCAGTCGTTGAGTATATTCACATCAGAGATTGATAGATTTTTGGATATTAAGAGAATCAAGGGATATGAGGATAGAGTGGGAAGGTGCAGCTAAGGTAGAAGACCCATCATGATCTTAATGAATGGTGGAGCAGTCTTGAGGAGATGAATATCTTGGGCTGAATTCTCCAGTCAGCAAGTGGGGGCGGGGCCCGCTCGCCAACACATAAAATGACGCACAGTGACATCAGGATGGCGTCCCGACGTCACCGCATGTCATTTAGATTTTCAGTTCGGCAGGCGCGCTGCCCAGTCGGCAGAGGCCCACCGAACTGTCAAAGGCCTATTAAAGCCACTTAAAATCTAATTAACTCAATTAAGTGAGCTGTCCGTCCAACCTTAAGGTTGGTGGGCAGATGAAAAGCCCAGGCGGCCTTCGTATTTTTCATGAAACCTCATCCACGGGCGGGATGAGGTTTCATGAAGTGTTTTAAAATATAATAAAAATGTTTACATCAATTCTTTGACATGTCCCAGCTCATGTGACAGTGTCACATGAGGGGACATGTTTTAAAAGTTTTTTTTTCTCCTTTATTTAAATTTACACATGTCAGACTAATCTCGGAGGCACAGGGGTGCCTCAGGGAGATTTCTGTGCTCTTCCACGCACATGCGCGAAACAGCACAGGAAACGACTCAGGGAATCCCCCCCAGCACCCAGCACTTCCAGGCCAGCTTCATGATGGGTGGGCCTTAATTGGCCCGCCCACGTAAAATGGCAGCCTGGCCCCAATTGGGGGCACCAATCAGGTACCCCCCCCCCCCCCCCCCATCCCCAAACAATAGGGGGAAAATATTTCCCTTATGCTATTAAGTAATATGGTAATAATAAAAACATGATCTAGGATTCGTAAGGCAGATCTCCAAGAATGAAATGCTTCTTCCTTATATAACATTTACATCAGGGACTTGAATACAGTTATAGCAAGATAAGGTCATATGATTCTGAATATAAAATCTTAAAGGAACAGTGATTTCATTGATCTTACCCATATCTGATGACAAGAATAAAATCTAAATAATAAGAAGGAAACGTTAACTTACTTCCTGCTGCAGTGCCACCCAAATATGGTTTGGGATAAATGGGTCATTTTCAGGTTGGTAAATTGTAATTAGTGAGGTGCCAGAGGGATCAGTGCTAGGGCCTCAATTATTTACAATCTATAATTTATGAGTCTGCAAAGGGATATAGATAGGTTAAGTTAGTGGACAAAACATTGGCAGATGCAGTACAATGTAGGAAAATGGGAGGTTATCCACTTTGTTAAAAAGAATAGAAAAACCAATTATTATTTGATTAGAGGCTGACTACCAGGTATAGCAAGGAATTAGAAATGAAAATAGAACATTAGCCTTTATTTTGCAAGAGGAATGGAATATAAAAATAATGAAAGTGATGGAAGGAGTTGTCGGCAGTGCTATCAAGCAACACTTATTCAAATATTGCTGCAGGAGCTCCTCAGGGTAGCGCCCTAGACCAAACCATCTTCAGCTGCTTCATCAACAAATTCCCCTCCATCATAAGGTCAGAAGTTGGGATGTTGTCTGATCACTACACAATGCTCAGCACCATTGACGACTCCTCAACTACTGAAAGCAGTCCCTGTTCACATGCAGCAAGACCTGGACAACATTCAGGCGTGGGCTGATAAGTGGATATGATCATATCCAACAAAAGAGAATCTAACCATCTCCCCACGACATTGAATGGCATTACCATCATTGAATCCTCCTTTATCAACAGCCTGGAGGTTACCATTGACCAGAAACTGAATTGGAACAACCAATGGCAAGAAGGGCAAGTCAGAGGCTGGGAATTTGAGAGTAACTGATGTCCTGACTCCCCAAAGCCTGTCCACCATTTATAAGGCTCAAGTCAGGAGTGTGATGGAATACTCTCCACTTGCCTAGAACAACAGCTAAAACTGTACGGCCAGCTTGTCACCTCCTGGGGTGGGGGGCCCTCAAAGGCACTGAGAACCAAGACCCTGCCCTTTCTGCTGACACCCCTGCACCACTCTCTCCATGGCCTCTACCCCCCTCCCACAATACTTAACTGTGTCTTCAGTCGCTTTGTGATCCTGGGACTCCGGTGCCTGTCCTACTGGCAGCAGCCACAGCTTCTCTAGTGGCGCTGCTGAGTGCAAGCTGCCGGCCTCTAATTGGCCAGCAGCTCCCGGCAGACGAGACATCCACTCCCAGGGTCTTGATTCCAGGTGAAGGCCCACTTCTGGCCTCGCAATTGCCTGATTGACTTGTGGTTTGGCGGGCTTTCCTGAAAAGAGGCAACGTAGGTCTCTAGCCGGCTCTCCAGCTGGCAGGCAAGACCCCAACGCCACAACAAGATTTTACGCAATGTTTCTTCTAGTGGGGGAATCTCGAATGAGAAAGCATAGTTTCAGAGTAAGGGATCGCCCATTTAAGTTGGAAATAGAGCAATTTCTTCTCTCAGAGAGTCATAAATCACTGGAATTCTCACTCCCAGAGAGCTATAGAAGCTGAGTCACTGAATATATTTAAGGCTGGGTCAGACAGATTTTGAATTACAGTGGAGTCAAGGGTTATGGGGAACATGCAGTAAAGTAGAGTTGAAGCCAAGATTGTATCAGCCATGATATTATAGAATGATGGAGCAGGCTCAAAGGGCTGCATGTCTTCTTCCTGCTCCTATTTCTATGATCTTATCTTCACTGCAATACAAAATCTCTCAATGGTATAACAATAATACCTCCTTAACTGTAAATTCAGGAAAAGTACCCTTTCACTGCACCTGCGCCACATTACCTTTTGCCATACCCTTCTATTTGACTTAGGAGGCCAAACCTGCAGAATTTGTGTTTCGTGTCAAAATGAGCTTAGTTCATTTCTTGTTGACGTTTGAACGATTTCTCGTGGGAAGCTAATGAGTGTTTTAACCAAATCCTAAACCTACACGTCTGTAAAGTCTACACTTTAATTCATATAAAAACTAGCAATATTACCCAACTCCATAAACACTTCTCTGTCTCGATGGGATTGCACTCTCCAGCATAAATGGAAATGCTGGATTGAAAGGTCTTTCAATTACTCAAGGGCAAGGGGGGATTAGGTTTCTGGCACGCCACAAATCTCTTCATAACTTAATATTTTCTATTAAAAAAGCAATCTGGTCTAAGTGCTGTCCAATTTAATTCATGAAGTAAAAAAGATTTAATTCCCCTGTGGCGAACTGCACTATCTCATATAGCCAATGGGGTCATTATCCTAACTGCCTAACTACTCGTTGCAATATTCATCAAAGTATACCCAGATTTGCATCCTTTTTTACTTTCCTTCTCAGACCTTCAGAACTGAAACGGAGATGGCATCAGCTTTCCTGCAAGGCTGATTTTCAAATGAGCATTTTTTGACAAGTCCTGACAAAAGGTAATGGGCCTGAAATGTTATCTCTGTTTCTCTCTTCACTGATGCTGCCAGACCTAATGAGTATTCCAGCATTTTCTGGGCTTTTTTCTCAGACTTACAGCATCCACAGTACATTGCTTTGTAAAAGCTTTTTTTTAAAAATTTGTTCATTCTTGAGATGTGAATATCACTGGTAAGGCCCTTGAGAAGATGGTGGCAAGCTGGCTCCCTGTAGATGCTCCCACAGTGCTGCAAGGTCGAGGATTCCAGGATTTTGACCCAACAACGATAAAGGAATGGAGCTATATTTCCAAGTCAGGGTGGTGAGTGATTTGGAAGGGAAATTGGAGTTGGTGATCTTTCCATGTGCCTGATGCCCTTGTAGGATGTTGTAGGTTTTGAGTTGTGCTGTCGAAGAAGGCTTGGCGAGTTGCAGCAGTGCACCATGTGTATGGTATATATTACAGCCAATTTGATTGAGGGATTAAATGTTTAAGGTGGTGGATTGGATGTCAATCAAACAGGATACCAGAAACATATAGGTGTAAACATCAGGAAAGAATTGACAGGCTAGGTTTCTTTTCTCTTGAAAAAAGGCTGATGGGTGATCAAATAGAGGTTTTGAGAGAGTGGATATAGAGAGAATGTTCCCTTCTGTAGGGAAGAGGGTGACTAGAGACCATCAATATAAGATAGTCACCAAGAAATCCAAAAGGGAATTCAGAAGAAACTTCTTTCACCAAAAACTGGTTTGAAGTGAATTTTATAGATGTACTTAAGTGGAAGCTAGACAAGCATTTGAGGGAGAAGCGAATAGAGGGTTATGAAGATAGACTTAGCTGAGGAATGATGGAAGGAGACTCTAGTGGTGCATAAACATTGGCATGAGCTGGTTGGGCCAAAGTGCCTGTTTCTGTGCTGTATATTCTAGGTAATCCTATGCAACGCTTTATCGAGGATCATTTCAAGCTTTGTGAGTGTTGCTCAAACTGCATCCACCCAGGCAAGTGGAAAGTATTCCATCACATTTGTGCTCTTGTAGGCACAGTATTCATGTAACTGATCCAATTAACTTTTTGGTCAGTGGTGACCCACAAGATGTTGATGTTGGGATTCAATGATGGTAATGCTGTTGAATGTCAAGGGAAGGAGATAGATTCTCTTTTGTTGGAGGTGGTCATTGCCTGGCACTTAAAAGATCATAAGATATAGGAGCAGGAGTAGGCCACTCCGCCCACTGAGCCTGCTCTGCCATTTAATAAGATCATGGCTGATCTGATTGTGGCCTTAACTTCACATTCCCGCCTATCCCCATAATTCTTGACAGGAAAATAGGAGGGCACTATCAGGTTTATCAGGACATTTGTTTACTTTCCAATTGTATCTTGCATTAAGTGTCCAGCAGGGTGCCATTTGCAGGAAAGGAGAGAAGAAAAGACCTCCTAAACATTATCCAATAAGCAATCTAATACAATCTGCTTAAGTATTAGACTTGACTAAATATGGCAAAGAATAATAACTTACTCTGCTCTTGGAAATTGTCAAGTCATTTCTACAAGGAAAAGGTGTTGGGAAAAAGTGTATAAAGATTAAAGGGTAATCTAATTGAATTATTTAAAATAATTAAAGGAATTAATAAGATGGATAAAGAGAAACTATATTCACTTGTGGTGGCACAAATCTTTCTTGCCACTTATCAGACCAAGCCCATGCCTGAATGTCATCCAGGTCTTACACATTCAGTCATGGAATGCTCAATATTTGTGGAGAAAAGAATGATTGGGCTTCAGGTACTGCACTGAGGAACGTCTAGAACAATGTCCTAGAGCTGAGATGACTCCAACAACCGCAAATATCATCCATTGTACTCGAAATGACTCCAGCCAGTGGATATTTCCATTGACTTCAACATTATGAGGGTTCCTTGATGCCTAACTCAGTCAAAAGCTGCCTTAGTGTCAAGGGAAGTCACTTTCACCATACCTCTGGATTTCAGCTTTTTTGTCCATGTTTGGACCAAGATTAGGTCTGGAGAGAGGTTGTCCTGGCAATACCCAAAACTAGGATCTAGGAGAAGGTTATTAAGTGTCACTGAAGCTGACTCCTTCAATTACATTGCTGATGTTTGAAAGTAGGCTGATCAGGCAGTAGTTGATCGGATTGGATTTGTCATGCTTTTTGTGGACAAAGCATTTCTGGGCAATTTTCCATTTTATTAAATTTTCCATATTGTCAGTGTTGTAATTGAACTGAAACAGCTTGGCTAGAGGCCTACAAGTTTTCAGCGTTACTGCTGGGATATTATCAGGGTCCACAGCCTTTGCTTTATCCAGTGTCCTCAGCCAAATCTTATTATTCCAAGAACCATCCTGAAATGATGCAGTCTGGAACCCAACACAATACAAGAGAAACCATTCTTCCAGTGGGAACGATAGAACCGGATCCAAATCACCAGTCAACACAATCTTATGAGGAGAGATTGAGCATTTAGGCCTATACTGGCTAGAGTTTAGAAGGATGAGAGGACCTCTAATTGAGGTATATAAGATGCTAAAGGGGATAGACAAAGTGGACGTGGAGCAGATGTTTCCCCTTGAGGGACATTCTAGAATGAGAGGCTATAGTTTTAGGCTAAGGAGTGGTAGATTTAAATCAGAGATGAGGAGGAATTACTTTTCTCAAAGGGTCATGAATCTGGGGAATTCGCTATCTCACAGTGCAGTGGATGCCAGGATGCTGAATAAATTTAAGGAGGAGATAGACAGATTTTTAATTAGTAATGGGTTGAAAGGTTATGGGGAGAGGGCAGGAAATTGGAGTTGAGACCAAAATGAGATCAGCCATGATCGTATTGATTGGCGGCGCAAGCTCGAGGGGCTGAATTGCCTACTCCTGTTCCTAGTTCTTATGTTCTTATTACTTATGGAATAACATTTGATAAGATGGATGAATATGTAAGAAAAAGTAAATAAAAACAAATATAACTACAGACACAACTTGATTTTGTGCAGCAAATATTAATACAAATTCTGCAACTAAGGCAACTTAGTTTTATTAATTTTGTTTTAGCCATTAACATCATAGGGCAACATTTTCCTCCCATTGGGGCGGGGGTATAGAGAAATGTGCAGGAACGGGCAGGCGGGTTCCCAATAGGCACCGCGCCGCCATTTTACGTGGGCAGGCCAATTAAGGCCCGCCCAGTGTGATGTCCGCTCGGAAGCACTGTGCACACCCTGTACAGGCGGGGGGGGGATTCATTGAACCAGGAATGCGCTCTTTCATGCATGCGCGCAAAACAGTGCACAGGTCTCCCTGAGGCAAAGTGCTGCCTCGGGGAGATCGGCTCAAATGTGAAAAGCGATTTAAAGAATAGAAATAATTTTACTGACATGCCCCCCTCAGGTGACACTGTTTACATGAGTTGCGACATGTCCATAGCTTTTATTATAAAATATTCTGAAATTTTAAAATCCCTCATGAAACCTCATCCCGCCCGTGGACGAGGTTTCGTGTTTTTTCAGAAGCCTGCCTGGGCTCCCTGCACCTTAAAGTTGGAAGGGCAGGTCCATCAATTGGCTTAATTAGCATTTCAAAGGCATTAAGTGGCCGTTGACAGTTCGGCGGGTGCGCAGCTGGAACTGAAAATCTAAATGATGCGGGGTGATGTCTGGACACACGCCCGATGTCACCCCACGTCATTTTATGCATCAGCGAACAGCCCCGCCCCCCCATTCGCCGACTAGAAGTTGCAGCCCATAGACACAATATAAACTGGGATTATAATTCTTACCTAATAGTAGAGAGCTTACTTTGATATATACCATTGGTAAAGATTTATGAACAAGTTCTTCCATAAAAACAGCTATGAAGAGCACCAATATTTAGAAATTATTTAGCAAAGCTAAAGACAAGTGGTATTCACTTTTTAAAACATATAAATCATAATAGAAATACTTTGAAGCAAATCACACAGCATTAGGAGTTACAGAAATGGAATAAGAGTCCATTGGCAATTACAATAAGAAAAGAAAGGCATTCAACTTTTTTGCCCATAACAAAAGGAGAAAATGATTAGTTTGTAATTTGTCTCTGCTATGTTATATTATCCTTATCCATCTTTAAATCAAAGGTGGAAGTGTCCCTTTGTTGTGCTTTATAAAATGTTATAAAAATGCTGTTACTAAAGTTTCTTTTGACTAGACTGCAAGGAGAAATCGCTGGATTGTAACAGAGAAGCCAAATATAAAGTGCAGCATTTGTCAGTGCAGTACAGGCTTGTATTTGTCCTGTACATTGAATCTGTGGGTTATAATGTCATTGTAAGTAATCAATTAATTCCCCTCTTCTTCATTGGTTAATTGTTTAAATCGTTACATTTTTCTCCTTACTAATTAGTTATTTCCTACTTTCATTCCTTTTAATATTCATTGCCAGTTGAAAGTTTTGTTCAATGTACTGAATTGCTTCAGCTGAGGTGCATGTCAGTGATTTCAGATTTTATTTGGCTGCTTCCTAAAAGATACATTAGTTGAAAATATATTCCCAATTTCATTAGTTACAATTTAGCCAATTTACAAATTATTTAAAGAAAATAATACCGTGCATTTGAAATACAATTTGGCTACTAATTTTGGCATGAGTAGAAGTGATGATATCTTCTTGAAGATATGGTACTTGCTTTATAATATGATACCTGTATTCTGTATTCTTAAGGGTGTTGGTTACCTTTCAATAGGTGTTAATTAAGTTTTTGCAGTTTAAAATAGGTTAACTATAGGGAGAATTTTCTCCCTGTCAGGCGGGCGGGTCAGGGGTGGGCGCAGGCGGGCACGAAGCCAATTGCCGCCCGCAATCGGCTGCGCACCATCATTTTATGTGGTTGGGCCAATTAAGGCCTGCCCAGCAGTGCTCAATGCTACCTATGCAGGCAGGGGGAGGAGGGAGAGTTGGGGCCTGCACTCTTCCACAAATGTGCATGGAAGAGCGCAGAAACCTCCCTCAGCTGACTCAGGGAGATTAAGTTCAGAATGAAAGTTTTCAATAAAGATAGATGAAAATTATTTAGACATGTCCCCTCATGTGACGGTCACACGAGCTGAAACATGTTTATTAATTGTGGTAAAAATATTTATTTAATTATTAATCCCTTCATGAAAACCTCCTCCCGCCCATGGAAAATGGCATGAAAAATACGTAAGCCGTTTGGGTTCTTTGCCTGCCCGCCAACCTTAAGGTTGGACAGGGCAGTCCTGTCAATTTGGTTATTTGATGTATTAATGGCCTTAACAGGCCTTTGACAGTTCGGCGGGCGCGCAGCCGACTCCGGCACTTGCCCGCCGAACAAAAGATCAGAACGACATGCAGTGACGTCAGAAAATTCTGCCCTGTATGTATTCATTGACTACAAGAACTATGTATACAGCATATATACACAAAGGGTTAAAGCTAGGAGCTGTCTCCATGCTTGCTTGTGCACACGCTCTGTCCAACACGAGACTGACCCCTAAGTGAGGATCATGTGCTCTCTTAAATCACCATGTGGGCAGTACTGTACTCAGTCCCACGATAACGTTTTATGTGCCAGACCCTTGTACTACATATTCTACTTAATAAATCTGAGGAAAATTTCTGAAGTTACTGAAGTGCACTAGCATAAAAAGTGATGATAAGTTGGAAAGATTGAGAAGGAATTTTAAGGTGGGAAAAAATGAACCACTGGTATCTGTTGTAATGCAACAGATTACACTGGAAACTTTATACACAAAACTGGGGAAATGCATGAGATATTTTAGGCAATTGGTATTGTCATGACCACATAAAAAGCGTTTCCTCAAAGTGGTCCGTAGCTAAGAGTGTGTGTCTGTGTGTGCGTGTGTGTGTGTGTGTGTGTGTGTGTGTGTGTGTGTGTGTATTTGTAACCCCCTTTTAAAATTTGCGAGTGATTCAATTGAGAAATAACCAGCAAAGGGTTAGACTTAAACAAGATAAAAGTTTGTTTATTTCCAAACTACTGCTATAAGTTACTTAAGTAAAAGTAATAAAATTACTAACCGAATACATACAAAGATTAAATGTAGATAAGGATAAAAGATACTATAAAAATTAGCTTCAGTTCAGTCTTTTGAGATGTGTTGTAGGTCCATAGTTTGCACTGAAGTGCTGGTTGTCTGGAATCATGGGCTGAATTTTAAGCATTGTGTTCAGCAGCTGCAATGACTTCTGTAGTTGATTAATCAGTGTTTGCCTTTTCAGATGGACTCAGCAGGTCAAGCAGGTTTTAGGAATGAAGGAAGTTTTCTTGTTCCTCGCTAGTTCTGCAGTGACAACACTTGAAGATTATTTCGATTTTTCTTAGTAGAACAGTAGTTGGTTTCTGGATACAGGGAGTCCTCACTTAAAATGGTGGTTGCGATCCTGAAATTCACCACTTTAAGTGAAACTCCTTTAAATGAAGCATGGCTTTCCATAGGAGTCAAGTTAAACCAGTGTTAGGCTCCCAAGGGCAATTTTTACCCAGAAAAATCAATGTAAAAATTGAAACACTGTACCATACATGTGCGGCACTGTGCATTCCTAGCTGAAATAACTTGCAAAATAAATCACTATATATAACAGAAGTACTGTACAGTACAGAGCAGTATTCCTGTACAGCAAATAATTCTTTTAAAACAGAAGTCCACAGCATCTGCACAGTGCAGCAGAGAATTATTTCAAAAAACAAAGTCCATAGAGTTCTTCAACTAGTACATGGTACAGTAAAAAGTTTAAAGATTAAGTGTAGTTTAGTGCAGGAGGCACCCAAAAATATGGCAAAAAAAGATGTTCCTTGAATGTAAGAACAAAATGGCACCAACACAGTCACAAGCCAGACTCTACTCATATTGCTCACGATTACATCATCACACCATGGACTCAATGACGTCTTCACATCAGGCACGTGATGAAGTCATCACACCGCTCACATCCATTAAAATGGGGAGCACTGCACACGGACATAAAAAAATCCTTTCAAACAAAACCACTTTAAAAGGGGACAGTTAAAATGGGGACTCCCTGTACCTTTCACTTTGTTCTCCCTTGGCTGAGAACACTGTTAGATGATGTCTCTCACAGTTCTTCCTGGTGGTTCTGCACACATGGGTATCGTAGCCTGTCTTTATCCCAACCAAAGCAAAATGGTTGCTACATTAAGTTTGAATGATCCATTGTTCCATCAGGCAAAGAAGTTAATTACATTGAGGTCCTTTCAAGTCCTTTCTGTCTGCTGTTCTCTCAGAAGCCAAGGAGTCTTCACATCTTTATAAGTTTCAGTGTACACCCCTGGAGGAGTCTTGCATTTTAATGACTCTGTGATTAGTTCTGGAGACAACAGAGTCTGACGAGGTCTGAAGAAACACAGGTGCCAAGATGTCTGTGCATACCTCCATTTCAAAAGGGACCTTTAAACTCAATTTAATGGTTTAAAAGCAAAAATGTACCTTTAAAACAGTTGTCCTTAAAATCTATAATATTATAATTACGTATTATGACAGTATGGGATGCTGGATTTAACAAAGATAAATTGGAATGTAAACTGGGGCTTAAAGAAGCATACGAATGGACTGCTACATCAAATGGGAAAAGAGGATACAATTTGAGTTCACCTTTGAAACACAAAGTAGCCAAATTTAAAGTCAGGTTTCTATATGGAGAAGGGAAGGGTCACAATAAAGATCCTTAACATTACCAAAACGGACTTTAATGGGACGATGAGGAAATCAAGGGGCTACGTGTAGTATTTTTGGGACAGGCCTGATAGAACACATTCAGATAAAAGCAAATTACTGTGGAAGCTGGAAATCTGAAAGAAAAACAGAAAATGCTGAAAAACTCCGCAGGTCTGACAGCGCCTGTAGAGAGACATTGAAAAACATTCAAACGCATTTCCCACTGAATGGTTTTACTGCATACTACTAGGTGGAATGCAAATCCATAGAAGATAGTAATACTAAAACAGATATTATGAAAGTTGGCAAAACTATCAATTTTCAAAAGAACTTGTGATTATGGTGTGTATTTAGTTTAATGCAAAGCAATTCAACATGTCTTCGGGTACCACAATAAAAACTAAATTCAATCCAATTGAAGTATTTTCTCTTTAAAAAGGAACTTTCAAAGTGACAACAAAAGCTATAGTCGAAAGACAGGACAAGTGGTACTGTACCTTCTTTCTCACAAAATTGAAAAAAATACATTTTGCAGCCTTAGCTGCTTCTTGCCATGAGAGAAACCTGGCTAAAAATGTGCACAATCAGAACCATTCCTGATATGGTCACAGAAAAATTTAGGTAGTTATATAAATTGTTTCAAGACTATAATAGAGTTCCCTCCCATCACACACCCTATTTTCTCCCCTTCCCCCGTTCAGTCTCATCAATACAGCAATCAGGTGACCCTGCTACCAGCTCTTGCCTCCTACTCAGCATCTTCCTGTGAATAATGTTAGGGATTCATAAAAATAGTAAGCCAATTCCCCTTTATTTTATGACACAAAGTTCTAAAGTTCCAACATACGTGTCTCTATGACCAGTTTTACACATTTCTAATTATAGACTGAATTCAAGCCTTCATCAGTTAATGACAATATAAAAGTATTTTATTCAAGGTAAAAAAAAATGTGCATAAGTCAAAATAGTTTCCCTTGAATAGTACAATGTAAACCATTCAAAAGTCAATCATTATGAAACTCAGTGTTTGACTTATCAGGTACTGAGGCAATTCGCCACTTCTTAGATTCACCCTGGGTATTCTGGGCACAACACTTAGGAAGTATGTACTGGCCTTGGAGGGACTGAGCACAGATTTTCCTGAACAATGCCTGGACTCTATGGGCAGAATTTTTACCTCATCAGACTGTCACATGCCATCAGGCCCCAACTGTGATTTCATGCTGGCTGGCCAATTGAAACGCACGCTGATAACCTCAGTGCTGCCGGGGTGGGAGGGGAGGAGGGTGAGCGCGGAAGTCAGCGCATGCGGGCGGGTATGCTCAATAAAAGCTCCCTGAAGGCGCAGAGCTGCCTTAGGGAGCTGAAGATTTTTCACATTAAAAGTGAAGTTTTCAAAACAAAAGGAAAATGTGTCCCGTCATGTGACTGACACACAAGCAGGGACATGATGGAAGTGAATTCTAAAAACTTTCATTTTATTTTTAATTAACATCAGAAACCTCACCCCGCCTATAGATGAGGTTTCCTCAAAAATCCAAAGGCCGCTTGGCCTATTCACCCACCCACCAACCGTAAGGTTGGATGGGCAGGTAAAAACTCTATTTAATTAATGGGCTTAATTGTTGGTGGGCGCGCTGCCAACTCCCACGCGCACCAACCAACCGAAATATCCTGCGAGTGCGCGATGATGTTGGTTCGCTCACCCGATATCATCACGTACTATTTTTCTCACATTCAGGTCGGGCGCACGCCCACCCGACAAGGGAAAAATTCTGCTTCAAGGAGAGTTTACACAAAAGTTGGGTTTTATTCCCTGGAATTTAGAAGGTTATTGGGTGATTTGATTGAGGTTTTCAAGATATTAAGGGGAACAACAGCTAGGGTGGATAGAGATAAACTACTTCTCCAGGTTTGGGAGTCTAGGTCTGGGGGGCATAGACTAAAAATTTGCCAGATCTTTCAGGGGTCAAATTAGGGAATACTTCTATAGATAAAGAGCAGTAGAAGTTTGGGACTGTCTTCTGCAAACAGCAATTTTTATTAGATCAGTTGTTGACTTTAACTTAGAATTGGATAGATTTTGTTAACCAAAGGTATTAAGGGGTATGCAGCAACGGTGGGTATTTGGAGTTAGGTAGCAGATCATCTATGGTCTCATTGAATGGCAGCGGACCAGGTTCAAGGAGCTAAGTGTGCTTTGCTCTTAATAAAAGACTTCAGAAGGTCACAGAACAGTAAATGGGTTGGATAGATGGAAAACGCAATTCAATTTTTATAAACATGATGTAATACATTATGAGAGTATATACTGAATGGAAAGACACTGGAAGATGTGGATGAACAAAGACTAAGGATTAGATTTTTGGTACCAAGGAGGGTAGATTGAGTTGGGAAATTTTCCAACCCCGCAGACTTGCCTCGGAATAAAGTGCCCCTTAACATACTATTCTTGCTCCAGGCAGGCAGAGGCAGGATACAATCAGGCCCGCTGCCTCCAGAAGCAGATTGGAGGCAGTCACAGGGCAGCAGAGTGCCAAGGCAGACTGGTTAAAAGGCCCGCCTCAGTTCTCTGAGGTGTCATCCCAGTTGTTTGGTTACATTTTAGGCCCTCTAGCCCTCACCCCTCACACCCCATCAGCCCTCACCTTTCAGCCAAGCAAGCCCAGATTCTTTTCAAAGGATCATGTGTAATGAGTTTGTTTACAGATGCAGAGAAATGTTGACTTTGCTTGATAGAATATCTCTATGGGGTTATAAGAAGTTATTTTTTCTGTGATATCTTCTGTCAATGTCACAATGTTTATTTACACAAGGTTAAAAGGTGTCAAGTGCTTGAAGTTTCTGATGCTGATATTTAATGGACTATTTGATTGACACTTTTATAGGGTTGTGGGAACACAAGTTTTTTTTTCAAAAAATTATGAATGGGTGTTTTTTCCTAAGCAGCTTTACACATGCCATTGTTACTATAGGGTTCATTGGTTCTGTACATTTTGTATACTGAGCAAATGGTCATGAAAGGGCCATGAGTTAGCACCGGAGCTATAAGGGATGAGGAGACATGAGTTCGCATGGAGGAGGCATGGGTAACATCTTTTAAAGTTACCTTTCAAAGGCTCCCAAATCCAGGCTATGGTTCACAACTCCTCTGAGGGGCCATGAACCATGAGTCACAGAGAAGCTGGCCCAACTCCATGAAAATTGCAAGGGGCTGGGAGATGCCTATTCCCGCATTGGAGCCAGTCAGGTCAGGAATGCAAGGCTTGCTACCTGCACCAGTCAAAATTGGTGGTGCTAGGAATGGGGGTAGGAATCCCATAATTGAACACCCACCCGCCAATTTTAAATGGCTCCAGAAACCTTCCGACTTCATGACCAGAATTTTTACGTCAGCGTGCAGGGGTGGGCCAACGGGTAAAATGACGCACGGTGACGTTGGGTGCGTGTCCCGATGTCACCGCGTGTCATTCCAATCTTCTACTCGGAGGGCACGCACCAGAGGCGGCTGCGCACCCGCCAAACTGTCAAAGGCCTGTTAAGGTCATTAGGGGACCAATGTAGATCATTGACAGGGTTGCCCGTCCAACCTTAAGGTTGGTGGGCAGGCGAAGAGCCCAAGTGGCCTTTGCGTTTTTCAGGAAACTTTACCCACGGGCAGGATGAGGTTTCCTGAAGGTTTTATTAAATAAATAAATATTTTTCATACTATTCATAAGCATGTCCCAGCTCATGTGACAGCGTCACATGAGGGGACATGTCTAAATAATTTTAATCATTCTTTATTTAAAATTTCAATTTGTACTTAATCTCCCTGAGGAAGCTCCATGCCTCAGGGAGATTTCTGCGCTCTTTTGCGTGCATGCGCGAAAGAGCACAGGCCCCAACTCTCCCTGTCCCCCCCGCCCACACGGGTAGCGCCGAGTGTGTGTCATACTGGGCAGGCTTTAATTGGCCCACACACATAAAATGGCAGCGCGCAGCCGATCGCGGGTGGCGATCGACTCCACATCCACTCCCAACCAGCCCGCTCGACAGGGATAAAATTCTCCCCCATGTAAATCTGGCCCTAAGAGCGGAATTTTGCCAGGCATGGTGAGGTGAGTTTGTGTGCAAGTAGTTCAATCCTATTAAAGGGGCTTCGAGTCAGAATCCTGACATCATCCCACCTTTTTTTTTGGCTTTCATGAGGGAGGGATTGTAGGCAAGTGGGGAACATCCAGTTTAACTCTAAATCCTGGACTTATCAGCTAGAACACCTGTTTCCAATCTATAAGCAATGCCTCAAGATCACTGAGGTATTTGCATAGTGGGAAGAGCTTCTTCAGTCAAACTGAAAAGTTGGGAAAGCTTTGAAAGTGAAAATCTGGCCATGGCCATTGAGAGACTGCAGTTAAAGCACTTTTTCTCTCAGATTGCTATTACTGCTTCACAAATGATCACCAACTTCTTCAAAGGCACTTTTCTGTCTAGCACTTCATTCACCTTCAGCTTCACTTCCCTGCTGCCAGCATTCACCATGGCAAAGCAGACATAACAAGGTGTGAGGTGCCTGCAAAGAGGAAGAATGAACAGAGCTGCAAAATATGTTGGCCTGAGGAGTGCTGTGCAGGGAATTGCTGGTAGGATCGACAACTCTGGCTAGAAATATTCTAGGAGACATTGGCAAAAGCGACATCACAGAAAGCTGGCAACACGGCATGAAAGTTATTTTAAAAATAAGCCACATCGCGTTTCAAAGCAGTTTCTTTGAAATCTTTCTGATATTTCAAAGCAAGAAATGGTGGCAAAGTGTCAACCCTCCGCGTTGTAAAAGTGTGCAGAAGGTGCAATTAAATCTACGTGCTGTACGTACTGGGGGAAAAAATACTCCTTTCAAACATGAGAGTTCCTCTTGCCTTCCGCTCGAGAGTGGAGCTCTGCCACAGTCTTTGGAACCGGGTCCTACTTCCAGTTGTAAGCTTTTTCCTCCTGGCATTAAGCAAGGCACTGAGGGTGCAGGCCTCACATGTGCGGATGTGCTGTGTCAGCTACCTACATTAAAGATGGCGCAGACCAAACAACACAGAAGAAAGCTTCGCAACCCTGCTTACCCTGCTCCCTTTGCCACCTTTGTTGCAGTGCACGATAATGGCACTGCGCACATGGAAATTGGCAAACAAGGAAGCAGGTACGGCCCAATCTCCCACAATGCTTACTCTGGGCACTGGGAGATTGATGTCAATTCCAGTAGACTCCCGGCCATTCTGGGAGGGTTGGTGACCATAACTGCTGAGGAAGTCAAAGTGGGGCTTGGCACCTGAAAGTGTTATGCACTCACCCGTCATTTCCTCCTGGGGTCCAGGATCCTCTTGGTGCACTGTCTTCAGGTTGGAGGCACCAGACTTCTGCTGATTTCCTCCGTCAGTACCATCCACACCTGCTTGGTTGAAAAGGCTGTACATTTCCTCCCAACCTTGAGAGAGCTCACTACATTGCAATCCCTCAGATCCTACAGCAGAACCACCAGGTGACAGCCTGTCCAGGTATCCTCTCCATTCCTGTGGTTGCTGCAGCCTCAAAATTCCAAGTCCTAGTGAGCAATTGTAACTTATGTTGTAACCCCTAAAATTAGAAATCCTTCCCTTGACAGAGTCAGCATGTCATCGCACCCAACCTCCTGGGTCACCAGGGAACCCAAAGACAGGATGCTAATGCCGTGGCTCAGTTGAAGAGCCTCAGCAAAGACTGCACCTTCACTATTTGGGTTCCTGACTAAAAATGATCCTGTCATTTGGCCAGGATCTCTGATGGTAAAATTCCACCCTAGGGGTTCATATACATAACTCATTGGAAACATAAGTACAGATAGATAAAGCCATAAAAAGGTGATTTTAGATTCAGAAATAGGTCACAGAGTTCAAGTGTAAAGGAATAATGATATTTATATGTAAAACATTCTTTCAGCCACAGTTACAGTACTGTGTGCAGTTCTGGGTGCCCAATTATAGAAAGGACATTGAAACATGGAACACATGTAATGTAAATTTATCAGGATGATGTCAGATTTGAGAAACTATAGTTATGTGGAGTCATTTCAAAAACTAGCCATTTTTGCTCTCACTAAAATAGTGCTAAAAGGAAGTTTTTTTTTAATTATGAATGGCTTCTATAGAGTAAATAGAGACATAATTTTCCTTGGTTGGTGAGTCAGCAACAAATAGTCATCAATTTTAAACTGTCACTAAGAAAGTGAAGGAGTGGTGTTTGGAGCCATTTCTTTTACACAGAGTATTGTTGCAGCATGGAATGATTTGTCACTGGAGTAGTTAAGGCAGAAATAATTCTGTCTTTTTAGAAAAAAAGGATAAATATTTAAGTAGGAGAGTACAGGTCTACGAGGCGACTAGGCACAGTGGGATTAGTTTTAGACTGCCTTAGGAAACAACTGATAAGAATGCACATCGGGCTAAAAGGTCTACTTCTGTGCTGTAAACATCGATAGGTCTAGAATTATATATTTTAGTTCTATAAATGTACACCATACAGATGAAAGTAGGGTTCTCTAAGAGAAATAACAAGGAACTAAAACATAAGTCTTCCACATTTAAGCAACCAAACACTGACATTCTCTACATCCTCACTACAAATACACTAAGGAACAGTGGCATTGACCTGCCAATGTGAGAAATGGTAGAAAGCTAAAAATGCAATTATTATTAAATTATTGTGGAAAAACACAGCTTTCAACACAAAAGAGTTTTTCAATAGTTTTGCAGGATTTGTAACATTGGTCACACCTAACAAATTAAACAATAACATCGGTCCTGCCACAAACACAGGCTGGCATCAGTTCCTGATCATGTTTCCAGGCTTTACTTTTCTTCTTTAATCAATCCCACTTGTATTGTTAACTGCTACCTTCTGCTTAACTGTTATTTCCTCTTTGCCCATTGTTTTTAATTTGAATTCTGTAACTCTTTCAGCAATTAAAAGCACTATATGGGAGGATATAAAAATAAACAGAAAATTTTATATAGGCACTAAACATTATGAGCAGTGAATGCTTAAATCGGAAATGAATAAATAAACCTGAAGAAAATGGTCACTGAAAACATGATTTGCTGCACAGTAATTGCATAAGAGATTCATCTGTAATCCATCAGAGAGGAGAAAAAAATCTCATCATATTTAAAGTGATGCTTTTTTTCATTTCACAGTTATTGTGATAATTTTAGCCTGCAGACTGAAAGGGACAGAAACAGAGATCAACAATGTAAAATTCAAACATTATAGGGAACGGTAAATGGATTTTAGGCTGTATATTTATCCTTCTGAGTTCAAAGTCATTAAGATTATATGACCACTAGAAAATGCCATTGTAAATGGCATGGGATGGGGATTTAGAAGTATTATTGTAATAATACTGATTTTGTCACAAATGTTTTGCACGTCTTTGCTTATCTATTATTATTCTGGAACCCATCCATGAACATAAACTTGCATTTTTTTAAGAAATTAAGTTTTTTGCAGAAACACAATACATACACAGTTCATAGGCTGCAACACGATCATTGTACATTGCATGTTAATGTAGCTTCTACATTAATCAAACATAGGAACCGACATCAGCATGTAAGGGACATTGTTTTTGCTTCTGTCTGTCCCACTGAAACATCCATAAGCCACTGGAAGCCAGGTAATAAGAAGAAACAAAATTTCAATTTTAAGCTGTCACAAGGAGGAGTATTATCAGTGCAACTTTAGCTCTGGGATGGAGTTCTCTTCAAAGAAGTAAGAGAGAAACTCTAAGGAGAAGACAATGAGAATTGAGTTCTTCACACTTTGCCAATTGTCTTTTGTGATTAGGCAGTTCCACATAATATTTTAGCAGCTGGTTAGCTCAGTTGGCTAGATGGTAAGCATATTGGTTCAGAATAATGCCAAAAGCGTGGATTCGAACCCCCTCCTCACCCTGCCCCTGAGTATGGGAGGCAATGGCAAACCACCACTGGCAAAAATGCAAAGAAAATGGCTCAGGGTCAAGCATCAGCAGACAATAGGCCTTTGGGCAGAGCACATTATATTTGATCTGTACCACCCAAGTAGCTTACAAGTAAGGGAAAATAACTCTTCCTTACTTGTATATAGCTTTGAAAAAAACAAAGATGACATGGCAAAGGGTTTATCATATGTACCCATGTAAAAGTCAACACATGGGGCTGAATTTTCCCCCGGTCGGTGGGGAAGTTGATGGGTGGGCACATACGGGCACACTTCCAATCGGTGGCACGGTGCCATTTTACGTGGGTGGGCCAATTAAGGCCCGCCCAGTGTGACGTCCACACAGAAGCGAATCCCAAAATCGAGAGTGCGCTCTTTCACGTGTGCGCATGAAAGAGCGCACTCATCTCCCTGAGGCTAAGTGCAACCTCAGGGAGATCAGCTGTACATGTAAAATGTACATGTAAAAAAGATAAAAATAGAAACAAAATTTCATAAAATGACATTGTCACATGAGTTGAGACATGTCCATAATTTATACAAAATCATTATTAAAATTTTTTAAAGCCTACATGAAACCTCATCCCGTCGGTAAGATTTCATGTTTTTTCTAGTTCTCGCCGGGGCTCCTGGCCTGCCCGCCAAATTTAGGGTTGGACGGGCAGGTCCTTTAATTACTTAATTGACTCTGTCAATGCCCTCAATTGGCCACTGACAGGTTGGCAGGCGTGCAGCTGATTTTGCGGCGCCGCCGCCTACCTGGAAAGTTAAATCAGGCGCGGTGACATCAATAGCACCTCCCGACATCATCGCGCATCATTTTACGTGTCGGTGAGCAGGCCCTGCCCCCGCTCGCCAACTTGTAAAATCCTGCCAATATTTTTGGCTTAAAATTTTGTAATTTTTCATAAACCTCATGTAAGACTTAGTTTTTCAGGGCTCAAAGCCCACTGACTATCCCGTTCCTCGCCCTGCTCCATCTGAAGCCCCTTAACACACTTACTGGCAAAAGGCAGCAAGCAGGTGACCCTGTCCAGAAAAGTCCTGGTATCAATCTGCTTCTCTGCCAGGAACTATTAGAATTGACAGTTCGTTAGCATCGTCATCGCAGACAACCCGATTCACAGTGCTTCCCAAGGAGGCACAACTGCAATACCGCCACACAAGGGCTCGGAACTCCTCCTTCTGCACCACACCATACCTGCCAGGGTACACCCTTCTGTATCATAGCAACAGGTCAGGAGCAGCTGGCCAATCAGTGGACTCATCTAGATAGCCAATCCATGTAAAAGATGGTGTATGGGCCCAAATCAAGCACACATGTAAACCCCTCAGAAATATGTCTCATGTAAAAGTAGACCCTTAACTTTTTGGCTAAAAAATTATCTAAAAAACTCACCTTTTACTCAGGTATATGCAGTACTTCTCTGAAAAACTGTATCTAACTGTCTGGGATAATGCTACAAAATGTGAATGCAACAATTAGTTTGAGGGCCAGCCTCATGACGATGCTCAATTTAGTCTGGACACTCACTCATTTGCACTTCTAAGTTCATTTGCAGATACAGCAATCGGTAAAATTATTTTGAAACAATTTAATTAGCTAATTGTGTATCAGCCTAACCTAAAAATCTAAAAGGGTCTTGACCTTACCCATTTGATATGCAAAAATTATGATCAGAGATGGAAAATATATTCCATTTTGAGAAATATGAAGACAAATATGGCACCAGCTATACAGTTTGACCTTCTTAGCACAAAAATTAATTTTCATAAGTAAAGGTTTAGTTTAAACCAAAACGAGACCTAATATCCAAAATACCTGGGGCAGGGGTGCTCTTCCTAAATACAATTCAGTCAAGAGTCTAGTATTAAGTGTCATAATTACTAACAATTGATTAGTTCAAATTTAAACAAGTTATAGAACAAAACTGTATTCCAAGTAATTTGTACGAAAGAACAGCCTTCCAGAACAGCAGTGAAGTATAATCAGATTCACATCAAAATTTCTGAAACTCTCCAGGAATACCCAGATAAAGGCCCAGATTTTCACTACTGAGTTGGATGTTTCAAGTCAGGAAATTTCACAGCGCGCTGCACCTGCCTTAGTAGAAAGGTGGGATCTTTGCTCGGGGGTGGGGGGCGGGGAATGCAGGATAAAGTCAGGTTTGGCTGGAATCCTGACTCATAAAAGGGTTATGTAAGCGGGAGATTGTTTACACAGCTGGAGAGCATTGTTGTCTTTGCTTGATTGACATATTTATGCAGTTATGAGAAGTTTCTTTTTAATTTATTTTGTCAATGTCTCAATATTAACTGCACAAGGGGTGTGAAGTACTTGAAGAATCTATTATTGGTACTTTAATGGCCTGCTGTTTTTCTAAGCAGTTTCAGACATGCCATTGCTTCTATAGATTTCATTGGTTCTGCACATAGTGTATAATGAGCGAATGGGCATGCAAGGGCTGTAAGTTGGCCTAGAGCTATAAGGGGGCATGGGGGGGGGGGTGTGACATTGAGAGACATGGGGGCTGTGGGTAAGACCTTTCAAACTTACTTTTCAAAAGGTTCCAGATTATGCTTCATAACTCCCATGAGCTCTGTGGCGAGTCATGGAGAAGTTTGGACCAACTCTACGAAAATTGCAGGGACTAGGAGATGTCTACCCCCACAATTGAGCCAGCCAGGCCAGGAGTACACCAGCCAAAACTGGGGGCACTGAGAATGGGGTGGGAATCCCAGAATCTGGTCATGCCTGCAATTCTTAAATGGCTCCAGAGTTCTTCCGATGCAGTGAAAATCAGGGCCAAAGTATACATTCAAAACAGTTCTCAATGGTTATGGCAGCATCGGTAATTATATATATTTACAACATAGAAAAATTGTTTCGCATTCTGTGGCCACATTTTAGTATGTCCATGGTTTACAGTTAACTCTCTTTGCAAAATAGATCTCAGCCAATTGCGTTAATGGATGGCTTGACAGGTCATTCATATAATAGGTATGTCATCTCAGCCCAAAGGCAAGATAAGTTTTTGAAAAAATACAAATAAAAATCAACAAAGAGAAGTACGGTTTTTAATGTCCTTGCACTGACCTTGTGCATGCAGCATTTTAACATATCCTCAAAGGACTTGCATTCAACAAAGAATATTTTGTTACAAACGCAGGATTGCAAAACACTGCTAAGAGAAATGTCACTGTAAATGGGACTTCAGGATGAAATTCTGCAGTCAAACCAGTCATATGTTTGATTATATTGAGAAGCTGGATATTGGCTGTTTTACAACGGTATTATATAGGATAATTATTTCATCTTCTGACAATTGTTGACAGATTGGAAAAAACAAATTTCTCTTCAAATACATATGTCTTAAACACTAATAGCAAGTTGAAGTGTTGCAGACAATGAGGAGTTGCTGTTGTGGGGTTGTCTTCTGAAGTGGGTATGCTTGATGTTGAATGACATTAGTATCCCTCATTATACTCCACAATATATTATTGACCAACTTAGGGGAAAGAAGGTAGAGGGAGAAAAGAAAAAAAAGATTTATTTATATAGTGCTTTTCATGACCATCAGAAGTCTCAAAGCCCATTACACCCAATTAAGTATTTTTGCTCACTGTTGTAATGTAGGAAACGTGGCAGCCGATTTGCACAAAGCAACCTCCCACAAATGGCAATGTGATAACACAGATGATGTCAGAACAGAGCTGATACAAAAGAGTGGATCCTTGTCAAATAAAACTTTTCATTTGCCAGATCAGTGGTCACTCCTATCCCACCTAGCCTTGCACGCCTTCCTACACTAACAGACATCTCCTAAAGAACTACTTTAATAGAACAACTGATGATCTTTCTTGCTACTGAAATCAGCAGTCTGCATACCACACGTAAATAAATAATTTACGATCAATTAGGCTTGCTACCAAGATACTGCTGGCATGGGCAGGAAGGGGGGGTACCTCATCCGTGCTCATTGGAGGCACCCTAAGATGTCACCCCTCCTTCCTCCCATGCAGCCTACCCTCCCAACCCCCTTCCTGGGATCTCAGATCCCTCCCTGTCCTAAAACCCTTGGACTTACCTATTTGGGGCAGCCATTATCTTCTTCGTCCTGCTTACTGCAGTCCCAACACCTGAGCTCTGGCACTGCTAGAACTGTTGGAGCTGCCGGTTAATCAAATTGGCTGGCAGCTCCCAAGGGCAGGACTTCCTTCCACTGAGGGGAAGAAGTTCCACAATCAACCAATTTAGCCCAGTCCCAGCATGTTAAGCTGCAGGGCAGGCTTGTTCCAGTCATGAAGGCTTCTGGTCAACTTTCCTTCTCGGGGGTGCGGGGGGAGAAAAGGAGTCGGGGGGCAAGAAGTCCGCTTCCCTCCCCCACCCATAGGACCTCTACAAAACAGACTATATACCTCAATTGACATTTTAGATCCAAGTCTTTGTAAGTTGTTTGTTCTCTCCTGATCGCCAATCCTGCTTGCTTACAAAAATGACTCCATGTACCATGTACAGTGATATGGTTTAAGGGAAGATCAGGCCTATTTTCTGACCATCACTTTTATTATTTTTCATTTAAGAATAGTCAATACTCAACTGAATTGCTGGAAGAGTCTCCTGTGATTAACTGAAGTATTCTGCATGCACTCTCTAGATTTATTCTAATCTTGTCAACTGCCAGTTGATCAGATGGCATCTCTAGCAGAAGCCACAAATTAGGCCAAGATCAAATCATTCTACCCTTTTGTTTGACAGACTCAGTAAGATGAAGAAGTGTAATAATTTTTTTAATTAAAGATTTTACATACATTTTTACTTAAAACACACACACTGCAATACTAGATGGTCTACTTAAATTATGATCTCCCTTTAAATTAAGCAAAAACTGCAATTTATTTCCACCTTTCCTATTTTTCCTTTTTGCAAGATTTACATGATCAAATATTGATGTATATGAAACAAAGATAATAAAAATAACAACATTCTAACCAAACGAGTAAATTAGTGCTTTCACATTCATTGGGAAATGAACTTGGGAGGAATCTGTAACCCAGGCAATGTGACACTGGAGAATAAAAGCACAATGTTAAAATTAACGCAATCACTGACTCATCCAAAATAATGGTCATCTCTATCCATGTTATTGCATTCCCCCAAACATCAAGCTATCTTCCTGAAAACGTATGCACTTCACTGTTCTCATCTTTAAAAAAACACAAGAAAATAATGTAAAATTCTTTCTTTCATTTTCAAAACCATTTTTCTTCCTTTCTTGAAGTGTGTGATTGCTGCCAATTCTAAGGCACCATTTCCTCTCCAATACCTCACACATTCTTTATGTGCGAGTCTAAGTGGTGAATATTGGTTATATGACCAAGGGGTCAGGGTATATCACATCATCATATGCATGCACACAAATATTGAATTTATATTATGGAAATTTACAGTTTAAACAGCTGACTTCAATGATGCTGAGCAGCTGAACATTCAAGATTAAAGTACTACCCCATTTCTTCCTGACTAATAAGAGTAGCTTAGTCTGACCAAAGATTGTACAACTTCACAACCATATCAAAAGTACAACAAATATTCACTAAGATCTTGGGTTCTTCAGCAAAGTAAACTCCAAAATTCATGCCAGGAACTGACACAAAGCTAAGCATTTCAAATTGAAGTAAGTGATCAGTAATATAATCATATAGACTACAGCACTATATGGATCATGATTTGAGGCAGAGTGGTTGCTTTATGACTGCACCATCCAGTTGTTCTATTTTTGGTTTCATCTCAGGCTTACTGGTGACATTTTCAACATGACTGAGTCCATTTCTGCTCAGTAAGTAAAGGCTGAAACTTTTATTTACTTTAGAAGTGAGTTTGAATAAACCTTTCATGTTTTATTAAAGTATATACATTGAAAAGAAGGCAGTAAACTCAAAAAAATCAAGTAAATTAAGTAGATACAGTATGCCATTCCTAGAAGCGTGTGCCAGGCTACAGGATGCACAAAGACCACAGCTGTTTACAACTTAAACATATCGGAGGAAAGATTCACAGCTAAAAATGTCAGAATATTGAAAATTTAAGCTTGCACCATGTTTAATTCTTCTTTTACACTTAGTTTAATGTTATTTCTTAATTTTAATACGACATATCCAGGTATAACCAAAAAGCAGATCATTTTGAGATAGCAGAATGACTTTTGTTTGTATCTTCTCTTTTATAGGAACTGTTGAAAGTTCTACAATGTAACTGTAAGCATTGCATGAAACAAGGGTTCAGTAGGGAGACAATCTCAGCACCAATGCACTTTTAGGGACTTATACACTGGAGAAACTGTTCATGTATCTGTTTCTTATCCTCAATTTTCCTCTTGCTTTGCTTTTTAAACTAATTTATTTTTGTTATGTTTCTTGCTCTTATTTTTATTGTAGAAATTTTACATTCAGGAACTATGTTATGACTTTTTTCCATATAAAATCCAGAAGAGGAAGAATAAGGATGAGAAGAAGGATATCTTGTAACTCAACCATGTTACTCTAACTTCTGTTGTTGGACAAAAAAAATTATTTTGATGTATAAGGGATACAAAGTCCTAAAAGATTGAAGTTGATAGTACGTAAAATATTCTTCAACAGATCAAAAGGAAATGTAACCACAGAAACTCAGAGCTAGTGAGCTGCAAGGAATCAGATGCTATGATAGGCACAATAATCTCCAGATTTATGCCACCCAACACAGTGTGGATAATACAGGATGTTGACCAGCCTGATGACATTAAAATCAACTCCTCAGCTTTCTTCAAGGCATTTCAAGGCAGCGTTCACAGATTTAGTATTGGCCAGCTCACTGTAAAACAATCATTTGGTTAACTTTACAATGTCTTCATTCTACAACAAACTGCGAAGGACAATTAGTAAGTAAGGCAATTAGCCGTAGTCCATAAAGGGCCATAGGCATTTCTCCATTAGAGAGAGACAATTGGTTATATAGCTTGAGGGGCACCACTCCACATCAAGCCTGGGGCAAGGTAAGGAGTTAGGCTTCCATGGACTACCACAGCCAGTATAGGAATTGAACCCACCCTGATGGCATCATTCTGCACCACACACTAGCCATCCAGCTAACTAAGCCAACCAACCCCAATTCTTATTTGTTTTAAAACTGCATTTGGCCCTTGTAAGAACACATCTGCAATAATGTGTGTAATTTTGCTCTCTCTGTTTGAAACAGGTTATTCAGTTATTGGAAGGGTTAGGCAGAACGGCTACATGGATGATGTTAGAACTTAGAGAAATGATGTACCAGGAAAGATTGGCTACCTTGGGTCCTTCATTGCTTTATTTTTATTCTTTCACGGTATGTGGCATTACTGCTAATCCAGCATTTTTACTGCCCATCCCTAATTGCCCTTGAGAAGGTGGTGGTGAGCCACCTTCTTGAACCACTGCAGTCCATGCGGTGTAGGTACATCCACAGTGCTGTTAGAAGGGAGTTCTAGGATTTTGACCCAGCGATAGTTCCAAATCAGGATGGTACATGGCTTGGGGGGGAACTTCCAAGTGGTGGTGTTTCCATGCATCAGCTGCCCTTTCCTTCTATGTGGTCGAGGTTACAGGTTTAGAAGGTGCTGTCGAAGGAGCCTTGATGAATTGCTGCAGTGCATCTTGTAAATGGTACACATGCTATCACTATGTGTCAGTGGTGGAAACAGTGAATGTTGAAGGTGATGAATTGGGTGTCAATCAAGCAGGCTGCTTTGTCTTGGATGGTGTCAAGCTTCTTGAGTGTTGTTGGAGCTGCACTCATCCAGGCAAGTGGAAAGTATTACATTACACTCCTGATTTGTGCCTTGTAGATGGCAGACAGGCTTTGGGAAGTTAGGAAGTGAGTTACTCTCAGCAGAATTCCCAGTCTCTGACCTGCCCTTGTGGCCACAGTATTTATATGCTGGTCCAGTTCAGTTTCTTGTCAATGGGAACCCCCAGGATGTCAATAGTGGGGGATTCAACAATGGTAATACCATTGAATGCCAAGGGTGTTATATTCTCTCTTGCTGGAGATGGTCATTGACTAGCATTTGTGAGGTGCGAATGTTACTTGCCACTTATCAACCCAAGCATGAAAGTTGTTCAGGTCTTGCTGCAAATGGGCACTGACTGCTTCAGTATCTGAGGACTGTCGGTGCATACGCAATGGGCTGAAGGACCTCTTCTGCACTGTGATTCTGTGACTTGCGAATGGTACTGAACATTGTGCAATCAGTAAACTTTCCCACATCTGACCTTATGATGGAGGGAAGATCATTGATGAAGCAGCTGGAGATGGTTGGGCCTTGGACACTACCCTGAGGAACTCCTACAGTGATGTCCTGAGACTGAGATGATTGACCTCCAACAGCAATAACTATCTTCCTTGAAATGGAAGAATTAGGTGATATGACAGAACTGTTTTACTTATGAAGTGTTTGGATAACATAGATACAAGTGAGCTTTTATACAGAAACTGTGCACAAAGGGTGTGAAATTGGTCAATGCCAGGAGTGTGAACTGGACTCAGTGAATCAGCCCCCTTTTTACATCACACACAATTTTCCTTGCTATTGAAGTAACAATAATAGTTTTAAAAACTTAACATGAACACCTTCCAAGAGACATTCAATGGTACACCTCGCACATTAAATTACACCAGATTCATAATTGTGTTACAGAAGTCATATTTCAATACATTAATGAGGTTCTTTCCTGCTTCAGGCATGAAGGTTGACCACCTAAATTGAGATCTGCTCAACAGTCGCAAAGGGCCAGCCTCCAATGGCAAGGCACTATCAAATTTCATCAAAATGATTTCTTGTTACCATCCCATTTAGGATGCAAGATGATGCATTGGTGAGATTAAAATTGTGCATAGAAAACGCAACTAGGACTACTAAATGATTTTAAAAGGCACTGGCATGAAATAAAAACAACAAATGACGAAATAGTAAAACTGCACAAATTTGTCCAATTTGGATATTCAAAAGAGTCTAACATTGCTTACCATTTTACATTTAACTTTTTATTAAAATTAGTAAGCGGCGGAAATTTTACCTCTTAATTTTCAATCCACGTGAAATGTATCTGCATTCTCCTGCTCTCTACCAATATATAGGGACGTCCCTGAGTTCATCTTGGCCAGTCTCAACCTGATTCCTAGTGAACGCGACAAAATATCACAAAACGGCCTTTACTTCAACTCTGAATGAGAGACCATAATATAACTGGTGTGAGACAAAACAAATTCCCACCAGTGCAAACACACTCATCCAAAGCTGGGGTCGAAAAGAAGCAGGCCTTGTAACTGACCTCGCAGTTCTTGATGCCAACACTGGATATCTGCTTCGGGAAAGGGTCCTATCCCTCAGTAATGGCATCCTCACCTTGAATTTGTACAGAAATTTACTAAGAAAAAAAAATAAGTCTATCCAAAAGCAAAATTTATTAGGGTTTTCAGCTCTCACACTGAAAAAGTTTAATGGAAGACAATGAATGAAATGTTGTCTAGAATACTGATGCTTTTAACATAATAACCTGAGTTTTTCCATTTAAGTGAATGAGCTAGTACCCTTCCTTACTACATCCTTATGCTAGTTCAAAGAAAGTATGCTGCATACAGCTCCTGGATCTAAAGCTTAGAGCAGCTATTAAAAGCAGTAGCTAGTAGAGACAAATACTACTGTCCCGCTCTCCCACATGCCAACCTAAATATCCTGGCCAAGGAGTCTACAGAGGGATATAGACAGGTTAAGTAAGTGAGCAAAAGCTTAGCAGATGGAAAATAATGTGGGAAAATGTGAGAGGTTATGCACTTTGGCAGGAAGAATAGAGGACTGAATATTATTTAAATGGAAAAAGAATGCTGAAAGCTGCAGCACAGAGGGGTTTGGGAGCCCTCACGTATGAATCCCAAAAATCTAACATACAAGTTCAGCATGTCATGGGGAAGGCAAGTGGAATGTTGGCCTTTAAAGGGAATGGAGTATAAAAATAGGGAAGTCTTGCTTAAACTATACAAGGCACTAGTTAGACCACACCTAGAATACTGTGAACAGTTTTGGTCCCCTTATCTAAGGAAAGGTTTACAGTCATTGGAAGCAGTCCAGAGAAGGTTCATTAGGTTGATTCTGGGGTTTGGAGGGATTTTCTTATGAGGAGAGGCTGAGCAGGTTGGACCTATACTCACTGGAGTTTAGAAGAATGAGATGCGACCTTATTGAAACATGTAAGATTCTTAGGGGGCTTGACAGGGTAGATGCTAAGCGGCTGTTTCCCCTAGCGCCAGGGCATAATCTCAGAGTAAGGGGCTGCCCATTTAAGACAGAGATGAGGAGGAATTTCCTCGCTCAGAGGGTAGTGAATCTGTGGAATTCTTTGCCATGGAGGGCTGTAGAGGCTGGGTCGTTAAGTATACTCAAGGCTGAGAGAGACAGTTTTTAATCAGTAAGGGAATCAAGGGCTATGGGGAAAAGGCAGGCAAGTGGAGTTGAGGATTATCAGATCAGCCACGATCTCATTGAACAGTACAGAAGACTCGATTGGCTGAATGGCCTGTTTCTGTGCTGCGTTATATGGTCACTGCAATTAGCTTTCGATATACCCCTCAGCTGCTTAGCTGTTCATTCCAACGGTAACCCCAGGTCATATGGAGTTTATTTATTATTTATTGAAAACTAATGATATCACAATCAAGAAGCCAATTAACACTCTTTCAAAATACGCCCCAGCACATTTTGTTCTTAAAGGAGCATTGCACAAAAGAAAATACAGGCTTTTCCCAGCATATGAGCCATCACAACACAATCAAAAGAGGTTTGAATGGTGAATTCTTAAACAAAATAAAATTAAGGTACCAACTGAGAACCTGTGAGGGCTTAACTGACAAAATTTCTGAACAGAATGTGTGAAACAGGACAATAATGAGTAATGTCTTATTGTAAATGGGTATTTCATGTGGATTTGGTGTTTGGGAAAAGTAAGCCTCAATTTTCCCGGACAATATCCAGGCTTGGGCTGACAAGTGGCAAGTAACATTCACACCACACAAGTGTCAGGCAATGACCATCTCCAACAAGAGAGAATCTAACCATCGCCCCTTGACGTTCAATGGCATTACCATCACTGAATCCCCCACTATCAACATGTTGGGGGTTACCATTGATCAGAAACTGAACTGGACTAGTCATATAAATACTGTGGCTACAAGAGCAGGTCAGAGGCTAGGAATCCTGCGATAAGTAACACACTTCCTGACTCCCCAAAGCCTGTCCACCATCTACAAGGCACAAGTCAGGAATGTGGTGGAATACTCCGCATTTGCCTGGAAGAGTGCAGCTCCCACAACACTCAAGGAGCTTGACGCTATGCAGGACAAAGCAGTTGCTTGGTTGGCACCACATCCACAAACACTCACTCCTTCCACCACAGATGCACAGGATCAGCAGTGTGTACCATCTACAAGATGCATTTCAGGAATTCACCAAGGCTCCTTAGGCAGCACCTTCGAAACCCATGACCACTACCATCTAGGAGGACAAGGGCAGCAGACAGATGGGAACACCACCACCTGAAAGTTCCCTTCCAAGTCACTCACCATCGTGACTTGGAAATATGTCGCCGTTCCTTTACTGTCGCTGGCTTAAATTCCTGGAACTCCCTCCCTAACAGCACTGTGGTTGTACCTACACCACATGGACTGCAGTAGTTCAAGAAGGCAGCTCATCACCACCTTCTCAATGACAACTAGGGATGGGCAATAAATGCTGGCCCAGCCAGCGAAGCCCACATGCCATGAATGAATTTTTAAAAATCATACCAATTTAGCAGAGAAGCTACAAAACTCATTAGATAAGTAGTGAGTATGCCACCGACATTGGTTTAACTCAGGCTATGAAATATTCTATAGAAGTACACTATTGAACAGGTTCAATAAATAAGATTTCACAAACTAGTTAAAACAGTGAAACGTATAAACTTCAACTTAGTTAAAATTATCTGCATTTCTAATCAATGTCAATGGTTTAATTTTGCTTGACCCTGGACTCCAAATAATTATAATATAACGAAGAGTAATGAGCTTAACAGTAGAATGCATACAAGTCATTTTATTGAAAGAAACTCCATTCAAAACAGAGGGCATTTTCTGAGAGTGGAGGAAATACCAATCGGTCAATATTGTGTACCGCCCAACAACGAGTAGTTAAAATCACCCAAGTTAATTACTATCTGAAAAGCTACCAAGATTCCACTACCTGCAATTTTGACCTGCTGTACACCTGCCCAAAGCCGGTGAGGCCCTTGTTTACATTTGAATGTCGGATCCCGGTAGCATCACAGGGACCCAACTGCAATTTTAACTCAGGCCTGAGTGGAAAGCTGATGTGACTTTCATGGTGGACTGAACCAAGTCAGAAGCGATTCCACCACCCCCCCGGGGCTGAAAAATTTAAGTTTATTTTCTTCCTTTGTGAAGCAGGGGAAGCAGAAGTACTCTTCTGAACACCACCAGGAAAGTTAAGGCCTCCTCTTCTGGAACACCAAATCCACATGAAATACCTTATGTATTCGATCCTGGGACCCACCTTACGTCTGGAAGGCAGCCTCCAAATCATGCTATTTTCATTTGCTTTCTGCCAATTTTCTAACTGTTCTAATGGGAAGTTGGCCAGAAAAGTTTAAATGAGGGAGTTCACATAGCCCAGGCTTAATTTCTGGAGTAGTGGGTGAGTTTCAAAATCATCTCACCTTCTAAGAGTCCAGAATTAAAATCAGGGTCCTAGATATTTATAAAGATAAAAATTATTAAACGATAATTAGCAATATTCCACTGCTGTGGAAAATCTTGAAAAACTACCCTTCCTTAAAAAGTCACTCCTAAGCCTTTGTAAATGGTTTCTTAAAATACACAATAAGTGTCTCAGAAAATTATTTCTCCCTGATCACAGAAATTAACAGCAGAGAAACAGGTTATTTAGCTCATCAAGTTTGCACCTCTGTATATAACACAACCTAGTTTAATCTCACACTCCTGCCCACTTCCTGTGCCTTCTAATGTTCCACTTTTTCAAGCAATTCCCTTTTAAAAGAATTTGTGATCTCTGCTTGTTATATACAATACCACATTTTCATCAAACCTATGTATAAAAGAACCTTCTCTTTCCTCCAGTTTAATATTTTTGTGATTATTGTAAATGAGTGCCTTCTACCTGATCAATAGAAACAATTTGTCACCAGTTTCTTTATCATGAGCAGTCAAATCTTCAAAATCTCTTTTTGTTAAATTCTCTGATTGGATGTGAGCAGCAGTGGCAAGGTCAACATTTATTCCCTTTGAGAAGGTGCTGGTGAGCTGCCTCTTGAACCGCTGCATAGGAACACTCACAGTGCTGTTCGGGTGGGAGCTCAAGGATTTTGACTTAGCAACAGTGAAGGAACAGCGATAAAGTTCCAAGTCAGGATGGTGTCTGACTCAGAGGGGAACTTTCAGGTTGTGTTGTTTCCATGCGTCTGCTGCCTTGTTCTTGCTGAATGAGGGATGCTGAAAGATTTATTTTATTCATTCAAGAGGTGAGAGCATCACAGGCAAGACCAGCAATTATTGCTCACTTGTTAGAAGTGTTTAGAAAGATTGAACTTGGAACCCAAAAAGAGAAGCCAGTGATCAAGTAGGCTATAATGGAATAAAATGGGAAATGATAGAGGGAAAAGTAGACCCAGGCAAAGGATGGAAGGCAGCTCAGTATAAAGTTAAATGTGATATTTCAAATAATGCTGCCATTCCAGTTTATACATCCATTACATTAGCTGACAAGACCAGCAGAATTTAATTTTCATATATTCTGAAAAAGTCAAGTGTTTTTACACATGGGATGTCATCAAGAAGAAAGGTTACAGTGAATATTTTTACTCCTTCACTAGAAATGCCAGCCTTACAACTCTTCTAGTTACATTCCTTAGCATGGCCCTGAGTTGGACCTTCTGAAAAACAGTTGATTCAGATATTCATTGAATGCTGAACCTGATCCTTGACAAAGAAATAGAAATAGTTCCAGTATCTTGGGCTGAAATTGCTCTCTAAAGGGCACCAAAAACAAAAATAAGAGTCAGGACCTTCTATTGGTTACTTCACAAAACATTTTTGCATATATAAGTGATCAATTGTAATAAATCGAAAATTTCTTACTATTTCACACAGATCGCAATGGAATACAACTACTGGTCAAATATGTGGCTCATATTTAATTTCTGACAAATTTAGAATTGTTAGGAGTAACACCAATATACAGCAAATACGTGAAACCTCAGTTATCCACACACCTCAACATATACTTCCAAAAAAACATTAGTCAGTGGTTGATCTTATTACTCTCTGCAGGGCATTGCTAGAGCAATGTTGTATACATGATTAATCACTAAGTCTTTTGTTATGTTCCAGCACTGCAAGTATAATGGACAAACACTATAATCAATCTGCACCCAGGGACCGTCAAAGACGGAGTCCCACCACACTGTAAATTCAAAGTTACAAAGATCATTTCCACCGTAATTCCTTTCTTATCCTTTTTTACAGTTTATTTTAAAGCAAGCATGCCTCTCGAGAAGAAAAGGCGTATGTTGAATATTTTCAGCACAAAACAATTCTCTATCTGTATATCTAATTTTACTCTCTGTAGCATAAGTCTCCTGCCCACTTTCCACAATACTGTCTCGCTCCTTTCTTTGAACTACATTATCAAATATACCATGCTGAGGAGAGAGGTAACTAATAGGGTGTTCCCCCGAGTGCAGGAAATTTCAATCTCTTGCTGCTAAAGGCAGAGCCTTTAGTTTTCTAAATTTTCTGCCATTGAAAGCCTTAAAAAAAAATCAGTCGACTGAGCTAAAATGTGGGGCGGAGGATCCTTTATACATTGCCTGCTTTATCTGCAATTGCCCCCAACCGGCATTCATGAGAAGGTAAATCACTGATTTTCTTTCCAAAATGTGGTCAGTTTTTATAGGTTCCTAAATTACAGATGCAAATGACTGAATGGGCTGTTAATTTTTCATTTACCGTGTAAATGCTGCTCCTAAAACTGGCTTGATATTGGTAGCCCTGCATTCACAATACTATTCATAGAGGTGCTGAGTTACTTACCTCAGTAAGTATTTAAGTGCATTGGATCCTGCAAATAAATTATAACTGGGTACAATTTTTTTCTCCAAACTTCTGGCAAGTTAGCTACAATAAAATCTGGATTCCAAAAAGGAAAACTTTTAATATTTCATTACTTCATAAATGGTTTTTGATGACATTTTTGGCCATGTACCAAAAGTAGTGAATTAATGAAAAAATATGTATACATTAAATGCCAAGCTAGTGTTCTTTATCCCTTAAGTATTGCAGTGAAATAATTTGCAGATTCCACATTGCCCTCACACATGCAGAAACTGATAACTGCAATGGACACCAATTTGTTGTAGCAATAGCAAATGCCATAGTAATGATCAATACAGCAGCTGTAGTTGAGTACTGGAAATCCATTTGTATAAGAACCTTAATTGCCCCACACCTAGTCTGACAACAGTATAAGTTCTCAACAAAAAAATGTCTATAAATTGAAAATAGAAACTGAAAGAACTGTAGGTCATGCAGCAAACATGGCAAAGAGAATAAACTGAAGGTAGTGGCAACTAAACAAAGACAATTTTTTTTCAAATTATCTCGCAAATACAAAGTATATTAAATATATATATAACTCAAAATCTTGCATATTTGTTCATTTCACAAATTTTTGGAGATGCTTTTATTTCAGCAATTAACATGGAAATTGTACATGTATATAGCAGCAACCCTGTATGTAAACAGTTGCTTGCCATGCTGTTATTACAGGATCCACCACCAGGTGGTGGTTTGATATACCACAAGTCACCCAGTTCCGATTGTCATTTTTCAACTTTGTTTCCCAGCTATACATAACCCACTTCTCCCAATAGGGAAAAAAAAGGAACCACATAGCCTTCATCGTAGTACCATGGTCTCAACCATTTTGTTGCTGCCACCTTCTACCGTGCCCCACTCCTTCAGCCCTATTGGACATTCCTTTTTTTTAATCTATGGTCCACTTCGCCTGTATATAGAGTACTTATCACTTCCCACTCAAACATCGAATGCTGACATGGCAGTTGTCACAGAGAGGCACATGTCAAAAAGGCTGGTAAGCATGAGGTTATGCAGAGAAGAAACAAAAAGGGTAAGGAAAAGGACAGGCAAGAGGTTCTTTTTATTTGTTCCTGGAACATGGACAATACTGACGAGTGCTAATATTTATTGCCTATGCGTAGCTGTCCTGAAAGCATTGAGTCAAGCACATTGTATGATATTCTTTCCTTAAGGGTATTAGTGAAACAACAGGGTTTTTATAACACTTTGGCAGCTTTCATAGTTATTTCCTGGTGCTAGCCCACAAATGACCAGATTTGTTGAATTCAATTTCTCAGGTTGCCCTGTTTCAATTTGAAATCATAGTTTCTGCAATGATAGCCCAGGACTACAACCACTAGGCTACAATATACAGCTCACACAGACAATAATGAGTGCACAAAAGACATGAATAGATATGGAGTGAAGATACTGTGAGGATGAAGTCTGACAAAAGACATGGGTGCCCAATGGAAAAGCCAATATATTTGGAATAAAAATCAGGTGAGAAACAAAAAGGAATAATACATCACTGAGAGACAAATATTGTGAACAGACATCATTTCAAAGAGACATGAAACAGAGCAGAATCAAATACATTCAAGACTCTGAGGGAGCCTGAAAGCTAAACAAACAAGTCATGAGGAAAAAATGCTTCTGGAAAATATCACAGGCTAGTGTACAAAAATAGAAACAAAGGAAGAGATTAGCCCAACAAATGAGAAAGATTAGCAACAGGCAATATGGTATGGAGGTAAACATTAAGCCAACAAGTCAATGCACAGAGACGTTGCAAAGAAAATGATCTGGTAAAGAAAAAAGACATGGATATAGGTGAGACAAAAGAGACTGAATGACAAACACAGATCAGGGGAGCACAAAATTCACCATGAGCAACACCACTGGGCATTTACTAGTTTGTAAAATTATGCCTATAACATTTTATAAAATAATATGTATTACAAAAATAACAGAAGGCCTATGTTATATTAAGTTGACCACCAGCCATCTTCATTCAAATAGAAAAAACAGGAAAAAAATCAGCACTGGGAAATATCTGCAGAATTCACACTTTGTCAAAGTAGATTATGCAAGTCCCAAGCAAACAAGCTACTTTGCAGAGTTTGGAATTGAGATTGCTTTTACAAGGAAGAGATTCTTTGCAAGTCACCAAAGTCAGGTCATTTGCTATTTCATGGTTTGGCCAATTCAGATTCCTTATTTACTTTGTAATTTGCATTACAAGGCAATAAAATAGATCTTGGAATGGATCCAAGCTTCTGCATCCACACTAGCTTCACATATAGTAGTTACTCAGATACGCTCATATTTAATACCAATACCCTTTACTTTTGTTAAACTAATTCCTTTGAAATCTTATTGGCATTAAGATTCTTAGCACACCAAAGTTTAAAAATATGGAGCAGATCACAAACAACTCACAACCCTTACCCTGCAGAACAAAATTACAATCAAATTCCATCAATCACACCGCAGAAGTGAATGTAGCACTCTATTCGATAAACACCTTAAATCATATCTTACAGACAACTCACTCATTAGATTAGTCTATGATTAGTTGGTCCCTTAGCTGAGTTCATCGACAGGCATACTGCATGGCAATAAGTCAAATTAAATTAATCCTATGATTGCTAATGCAGCTGCACTGTTCACAGGACATGCCAGCACAGTTCTCTAGTTCCACTAATTTTGATGGTGTCATTAAATGTACCAGTGAAAAACAAGAAATGTGGAATATAGCTGAAATAACACATATTAAGCTATTTTCATTGTAAACTGGCACATTTCTGTTACTGTAGTAGGTTGCAGGCACTCTTCAAGATTACTCAGAAGTGTTAAAAATAAGCCAGAACTATTTGGGGAGGTGGTGGCACAGTGCTTTGTCACTGGACAAGTAATCCAGAGACTCAAGGTAATGCTCTGGGAACCTGGGTTTGAAGGCAAATGGTGGAATATGAATTCAATAAAAATCAGGAATTAAAAATCTAATAATGACCATGAAACCATTGTTGATTGTCGTAAAAACCCATCTAGTTCGCTAATGCCCTTTAAGGAAGGAAATCTACCATCCTTACCTGGCCTACAGGTGACTCCACACCCACAGCAATATGGTTGACTCTTAATTGCCCTTTGAAATGGCCTAGCAAGCCACTCAGTTGTATCAAACCACGACGAAGATTAAAAGGAATGAAACCGGACAGACCACCGGCATCGGCCTAGGCACCTGAAATGACAATGACACACCCAGCCCAATTGACCCTGCAAAGTCCTCCTTATTAACATGTGGGGGCTTGTGCCAAAATTGGGAGGGCCATCCCTTACACTAGTCAAACAACAGCCTGACATAGTATATAACGGAATCATACCTTACAGGCAATGCCCCAGGCACTACCATCACCATTCCCGGGTATGTCCTATCCCACCGGCAGGGCAGACGCAGCAGAGGTGACGGCACGGGGTATACAATTGGGAGGCCATTGTCCTGAGAATCCTCAACACGACTTCTGACCCCATGAGGTCTCATGGCATCAGGTCAAACATGGGCAAGAAAAACTTATGCTGATTAGCACATACCACCCCCGTTCCCCCACCTCTCCTCTCAGCTGATGAATCAGTGCTCCTCCACGTTGAACATTACTTGGAGAAAGCACTGAGGCTGGCAAGGGTGCAAAATGTACTCTGGGTGGGGAACTTCAATGTCCATCACCAAGGATGGCTCAGTTGCACCAATACAGACCAAGCTGGCTGAGTCCTAAAGGACTTAGTTGCTAGACTAGGTCTGCGGCAGGTGATCGGAGAACCAACAAGAGGGAAAAACATACATCACCTCATTCTCACCAACCGCCTGCAGCAAATGCATCTGTCTATGACAGTATCCATTGCACAGTCCTTGTGAAGACAAAGTCCTATCTTCACATTGAGGGCACCGTCCATTATGTTTTGTAGCACGACCACCGTGCTAAATGGGATAGATTTCAGACAGATCTAGCAACTCGAGAATGGGCATCCATGAGGCACTGTGGGCCATCAGCAGCAGCATTGTACTCGAACACATTCTTTAACCTCATGGCCTGGCATATCCCCCATTCTACCATTACCAACAAGCCAGGAGATTAACCCTAGTTCAATGAAAAGTGCAGGAGGGCATCCCAGGAGCAGCACCAGGCATTCCTAAAAATGAGGTGTCAACCTGGCGAAGCTACAACACAGGACTACTTGAATGCCAAACAGCATAAGCAGCAAGCAATTGACAGAGCTAAGCGATTCCACAACCAATGGATCAGAGCTAAGCTATGCAGTGCTGCCACATCCTATTGGGAATGGTGAAAGAGGTTCACTGGAGGAGGGGGCTCCACGAATATCCCGATTCTCAATGATAGGGGAGCCCAGCACATCAGTGCAAAAGATAAGGCTGAAGCATTTGCTACTATCTTCAGCCAGAAGTGCCGGCTGGATGATCCATGTCGGCCTCCTCCATGTGGTCCATGGCATCACAGATGCCAGACTTCAGCCAACTCAATTCACTCTACATGATATCAAGAAACTGATGAGGGCACTGGATACTGCAAAGGCTTATGGGCCTTGACAATATTCCAGCAATAGTACTGAAGACTTGTGCTCTGGAACTTGCTGCGCCCCTTGCCAAGCTGTTCCAGTACAGATACAACACTGGCATCCAACAGACAATGTGGAAAATTGCCCAGGTATGTCCTGTACACAAAAAGCAGGGCAAATCCAGCTCGGCCAATTACCGCCACATCAATCTGCTCTCGATCATCAGTAAAGTGATGGAAAGGGTAATCAACAGTGCTAACAAACAGCACTTGCTTAACAATAACCTGCTCACCGACACTCAGTTTTAGTTCCGCCAGGGCCACCCAGCTCCTGACCTCATTACAGACTTCATTCAAACATGGACAAAAGAGCTGAACTCCAGAGGTGAGGTGAGAGTAACTGCCCTTGATGTCAAGGCAGGATTTGACCGAGTATGGCATCAAGGAAATCTAGCAAAACTGGAGTCAATGGGAATCAGGGGAAAAACTCTCCCTTGGTTGGAGTCATACCTAGCACAAAGGAAGATGGTTGTGGTTGTTGGAGGTCAGTCATCTTAGCTCCAGGACATCACTGCAGGAGTTCTGCAGGGTAGTGTCCTAGGCCCAACCAGTTCAGCTGCTTCAGTAGCTGAGGAGTTGCGAATGGTGCTGAACATTGTGCAATCATCAGCGAACATCCCCACTTCTGACCTTATGATGAAGGAAAGTCATTGATGAGGCGGCTGAGCCGAGGAGACTACCCTGAGAAACTCCAGCAGTGATGTCGTGGAGCTGAAATGACCGACCTCCAACAGCCACAACCATCTTTCTTTGAGCTAGTATGACTCCAACCAGTGGAGAGTTTTCCCCAATTCTCCAGTTTTGCTAGGGCTCCATGATGCCACACTTGGTCAAATGCAGCCTTAAAATCAAGGGCAGTCACTCTCACCTCACCTTGGGAGTTCAGCTCTTATGTCCATGTTTGAATCAAGGCTGTAATGAGGTCAGGAGCTGAGTGGCCCTGACGGAACCCAAACTGGGTTTCAGTAAACAGGTTATTGCTAAGCAAGTGCCGCTTGATGGCACTGTTGATGACCCCTCCCGTCACTTTACTGATGATTGAGAGTAGACTGATGGGGCGGTAATTGGCCGGGTTGGACTTAGAAACATAGAAAATAGGAGCAGGAGAAGGCCATTTGGTCCTTCGAGCCTGTTCCACCATTCATTATGATCATGGCTAATCATCCAACTCAATAGCCTGTTCTCGCTTTCTCCCCATATCCTGTGATCCCTTTCACTCCAAAAGCTATATCTCATTCCTCCTTGAAAACATACAATGTTTTGGCCTCAATTACTTTCTGTGGTAGCGAATTCCACAGGCTCACCACTCTCTGGGTGAAGAAATTTCTCCTCATCTCCGACCTAAATGGTTTACCCTGTATCCTCAGACTGTGACCCCTGGTTCTGGACTACCCCACCATCGGGGACATCCTTCCTGCATCTACCCTGTCTAGACCTGTTAGAATTTTATAGGTTTGTATGAGATCCCCCCTCATTCTTCTGAACTCCAGCGAATATAAACCTGACTCAATCTCTCCTCATATGTCAGTCCCGCCATCCCAGGAATCAGTCTGGTAAACCTTCGCTGCACTCCCTCTATAGCAAGAACATCCTTCCCCAGATAAGGAGACCAAAACTGCACGCAATATTCCAGGTGTGGTCTCACCAAGGCCGTGTATAATTGCAGCAAGACATCCTTGCTCCTGTACTCGAATTCTCTCACTATGGAGGCCAACAAGCCACTTGCCTTCTTTACCGCCTGCTGCACCTGTATGCTTACCTTCAGCAAATGGTGTACGAGGACACCCAGGTCTCATTAAACATTCCCCTCTCTCAATTTATAGCCATTCAGATAATAATCTACCTTCCTGTTTTTGCTACCAAAGTGGATAACCTCACATTTATACACATTATCTGCATCTGCCATGCATTTGCCCACTCACTCAGCTTGTCCAAATCACGCTGAAGCATCTCTGCATCTTCCTCACAGCTCACCCTCCCACCCAGCTTTGTGTCATCTGCAAATCTGGAAATATTGCATTTAGTTCCCTCATCTAAATCATTAATATATATTGTGAATAACCAGGGTCCCAGCACTGATCCCCGCGGTACCCCACTTGTCACTGCCTGCCATTCGGAAAAAGACCTGTTTATTCGTACTCTTTGTTTCCTGTCTGCAAACCAGTTTTCTATCCATCTCAATACACTATCCCCAATCCCATGCGCTTTAATTTTACACACTAATCTCTTATATGGGACTTTGTCGAAAGCCTTCTGAAAGTCCAAATAAACCACATCCACTGGCTCCCCCCATCAACTCTACTAGTTACATTTTCGAAAAATTCTAGTAGATTTGTCAAGCATGATTTCCTTTTCGTAAATCCATGCTGACTCTGTCGAATTCTGCCACTGTTTTCCAAGTGTTCAGATATTAAATCTTTTATAATGGACTCTAGAATTTTCCCCACTACCAACATCAGGCTGACTGGTCTCTCATTCCCTGCTTTCTCTCTGCCTCCCTTTTTAAACAGTGGGGTTACATTAGCTAGCCTCCAATCTGTAGGAACTGTTCCAGAGTCTATAAAATCTCAGAAGATGACCACTAATGCAACCACCATTTCTCGGGCCACTTCCTTAAGTACTCTGGGATGTAGGTTATCAGGCCCTGGGGATTTATCGACCTTCAATGCCATCAATTTCTCTAACACCATTTCCCTACTAATACTGATTTCTTTCAGTTCCTCCCTCTCACTAAACCTGTGTTCCCCAACATTTCCGGTATGTTATTTGTGTCCTCCTTTATGAAGACATAACCAAAGTACGTACTTAGTTGGTCAGCCATTTCTTTGTTCCCCATTATAAATTCCCCTCTTTCGGACTGTAAGGGACTATATTTGTCTTCACCAATCTTTTTCTCTTCACACACCTATAGAAACTTATACAGTCAGTTTTTATGTTCCCCGCAAGCTTACTCTATTTTGCCTTCTTAATCAATCCCTTGGTCCTCCTTTGCTGAATTCTAAAATGCTCCCAATCCTCAGGTCTGTTGTTTATTCTGGCAAATTTGCATGCCTCTTCCTTGGATCTAATAATATCTCTAATTTCCCTTGTAAGCCATAGTTTGGCCACCTTTCCCATTTTATTTTTGCGCCCGACAGGAATAAACAGTTGTCCTGCTTTTTGTGTAAAGGACATACCTGGGCGATTTTCCACTTAGCCAAGTAGATGCTAGTGCTGTAGCTGTACTGGAACAGCTTGGTTAGGGGTGTGCCAAGTTCTGGTGCATAAGTCTTCAGTACTATTGCCGGAATATTGTCAAGGCCCTTAGACTATGCAGTATCCACTGCCATCAGCCGTTTCTTGATATCACGTGGAGTGAATCAAATTGGCTGGAGATTGGCATCTGTGGTGCTGGGGAGGAGGCTGAAATGGATCATCTACACAGCATTTCTGGCTGAACATTGTAGCAAATGCTTCAGCCTTATCTTTTGCCCTGATATGCTGGGCTCTCCCATCATTGAGGATGGGGATATTTGTGGAGCCTCCTCTAATGAGTCGCTGAATTGTCCACAACCATTCACAACTGCATGTGGCAGGACTGCAGAGCTTAGGTCTGATTGTGGGATTGATTAGATCTATCACTTGCTGCTTGGCATGCAACTAGTCCTGTGTTGTAGCTTCACCAGGTTGACACCTCATTTTAGGTATGCCTGGTGCTGCTCCTGGCATGCTTTCCTGCACTCTTCAATGAACCAGGGTTGAAGCCCTGGCTTGATAGTAATGGTAGAGTGTGGTATGCCAGACCATGAGGTTACAGATGGTGTTTGAGTACAATTCTGCTGATGCCCACAGCGCCTCATGGATGCCCAAGCTTGAGTTGCTAGATCTGTTCAAAATCTATCCCATTTAGCACAGTGGTAGTACGGTCAGTAGTAGTGCTACCGAGCCACTTTTGCTGATGGACTCTTAAGTCTGCCACCCAGAATACATTCTGCGCCCTTGCTATCCTCAGTTCTTCCTCCAAGCCGTGTTCAACATGGACGAGCACTGATTCATCAGCTGAGGGAGAATGATACATGGTAATCAGTGGGAAGTTTCCTTGCCCATGTTTGATCTGATGCCATGAGACTTCATGGGATCCGGAGTCGATGTTGAGGACTCCCAGGGCAAATCCCTCCCAACTGTATACCACTGTGCCGCCACCTCTGCTGGGTCTGTCCTGCCAGTGGGACAGGACGTATCCAGGGATGGTGATGGTGGTGTCTGGGATATTATCTATAAGATATGATACCGTGAGGATGACTATGTAAGGCTGTTGTTTGTCCAGTCTATGAGACAGCTCTCCCAATTTTGGCACTAACCCCCATGTGTTAGTAAGGAGGACTTTGCAGGATCAACAAGGTTGAGTTTGCTGTTGTCGTTTCCGGTGCCTTGGTCGATGCCAGTTGGTCCGTCCAGTTTCATTCCTTTTTTGAGATTTTGTAGTGGTTTGATACAACTGAGTGGCTTGCTAGGCCATTTCAGAGGGCACTTAAGAGTCAACCACATCACTGTGGGTATGGAGACACATGTCGGCCAGACCAGGGAAGCACAGCAGATTTCCATCCCTAAAAGACATTAGTGAACCAGGTGGGTTTTTACAACAATCGACAATGGTTTCGTGCTTACCATTAGACTTTTAATTCCAGATTTTTTTATTGAATTCAAATTCCACCATCTGCCTGGATTACTAGTCCAGCGACAATACCACTATAGGACTGCCATTTAGATTGATTTGATGTTTTTTGGAGGGAGATTATGAAGAGGAATTTTATGGGCTTGATTTTAACTCTGTCTACACGAATGGGTTTTGAGTGAGAAAAATCTGAAAAATTTGTCTCCTATTTACTTCTCTTATTTATATTCATACGCTTTGTTCAAAAAAAAAATCAGACATTGGCTATGCCATTAATTACTTTTAGACTGCAAATCTAATTCTTTGCCAACAGTCATTAAAATTTGCAACGGTAGAATTGGATACATTAAGAAAAAAATCTTAATTTGCTGTGCACCTGTTAATATTATTCATTTCTGTGATATTCATACATTTGTAACTCACATGAAAGTACAGGTGTACTTGGGCATTAATATTCTGCAAGTATGCTTTCCCCCTTACCCAAAATTGCATTACGGTATTCTAATAAACTGATTAAAAAGGTAATAAAATAATTTTAATTTTGGAATTTTTCGATCACTTCTTGTGCTCAAGATGAGGGATCTTAATATTTCAAAATGAAACATTTTGCCAGTTCACACAAAGGTACAGAGCAAGCTCTGCTTGCTCTATTCCAGATTCTGAAGATGAACTCCTACTGGACCAAAGCATCATTTGTCTTTTTCCACTCATCATGCTGTGCCAAAAATTGTTCATTGGGGATGGTTTTGCCTTGGGTTAAATCAACGCACAACTCCATTAGTATAGTCCACAACAGACTTTCATTTTGGCAACGTGCAATCAATTCAAATCTGTGAATTTATCAATGAACTTCTTACTATAGCATAAGAAGTATACAGTATACTAGATTTTGGAAATGCCTCCAACAGCTGATTACATGGGAGGGGTATACAAGAAAAGCCATGAAGGAATTTAAACATGAGTATGAGAAATTGATCTGTCAGGGGACCTGCTGCCAATGTTTATCAACAAGGACAGGGGAAATAGATGAGTCGGGCTTGTTGTGGGATACCTTTGCATATACCAAAATTTAACTAGGTTGTTGGATTGGTATATAGCCAGGATAGAATTGCAATAGTTGAGTCCAAAGGTGACAAAGGCATAGATAAGGGTTTCAGTAGCAGATGGTTTGAGGTAGGAGCTATCAAGGTGGGCATAGTTATGGAGGAGCAAAAAACGAGTTTATAATGAAAGCAGAAAGCAAAGGATTTGATCTTCTCAATGTTCAGGTAGAAGAAATTACGGTTCATCCAAGGCTACATTTTAATCCTGTCTGTCCAGCAGCAGTTAAAAAGAGCAGGAGACTTGCCCACCAATATCCCACAAAATTTTATTCTACTTTAATGAGAATGTGAGAAGGACAGCTGCCTGAATCTGATAAAATTCTTCTTTAATAATGTAGGTGGCCTTTGTGCACTGCTTATTTTAATTTGTATTGTAATTTTCTGTCACTCTTCTTACAAGTGGCCAATTTGTAGGAAATTTGTAAATCTTCAGGGATCAGGGGGCGAAGGTCTTCACTGATTGGAATTACACTTAGCAAAAAGATGGTTGTGCTTATTGGAGGCCAATCGTCACAGCCCCAAGACATCATAGCAAGAGATCCTCAAGGTAAAGACACAGACCCAAATTTCTTCAGCCGCTTCATGAATGACCTTACCTCCAATATAAGGTCAGAAAGGAGGATCTTCACTGATGTTTGCAGTGTTCAGTGCCATTCTCAACTTCTTAGTTCCTGAAGAAATTCCTGTCCTCATGCAGCAAGACCTAGACAAACTTCAGGCTTGATCTGATAAGTGGTATTTGTGCCAAACAAGGGTCAGGCATTGACTGACTCTAACCAGAGAGAATCTAACCATAACAAAAACAGAATTACCTGGAAAAACTCAGCAGGTCTGGCAGCATCGGCGGAGAAGAAAAGAGTTGACGTTTCGAGTCCTCATGACCCTTCGACAGAACTGTTGAAGGGTCATGAGGACTCGAAACGTCAACTCTTTTCTTCTCCGCCGATGCTGCCAGACCTGCTGAGTTTTTCCAGGTAATTCTGTTTTTGTTTTGGATTTCCAGCATCCGCAGTTTTTGTGTTTTTATCTCTGTGAGAATCTAACCGTCTTCTTTGACATTCAATGGCATTACAATTACTGAATCCTCACCATCAACATCCTGGGTCACCATTGCCCAGAGACTTAAATGAACCAGCTGTTTTGTTTAAAACTCATTTATGGGATGTGGGTGTTGCTGGTTAGGCCAGCATTTATTGCCCATCCCTAATTTCCCTTGAGAAGGTGGTGGTGAGCTGCCTTCTTGAACCGCTGCAGGCCATGTGGTGTAGGTACACCCATAGCACTGTTAGGGAGGGAGATCCAGGATTTTGACCCGGCAACAGTGAAGAAATGGCGATATATTTCCAAGTCAGGAGGGTAAGTGGCTTGGAGGGGAACTTCCAGGGGTGGTGGTGTTCCCATGTGTCTGCTGCCCTTGTCCTTCTAGATGATAGTGGTCGTGAATTTGGAAGGTGCTATCTTAGAAGCCTTGGTGAGGTCCTGCAGTGCATGTAGATGGTACACACTGCTGCCATTGTTTGTTGATGGTGGAGGGAGTGAATGTTTGTGGATGGGGTGCCAATCAAGCAGGTTGCTTTGTCCTGAATGGTGTTAAGTTTCTTGAGTGTTGTTGGAGCTGCACTCGCCCAAGCAAGTGGATAGTATTCCATCACAATTCGGGCTTGTGCCTTGTAGACAGTGGACAGGCTTTAGGGAGTCAGGAGGTGAGTTACTCACTGCAGAATTCCCAGCCTCTGAACTGCTCTTGCAGCCACAGTATTTAAATAGCTAGTTCAGTTCAGTTTATGGTCAATGGTAACCCCCAGGATGTTGATAGTGAGGGATTCAGTGATGATAATGCCATTGAATGTTAAGGGGAGATGGTTAGGTTCTCTCTTGCTGAGATGGTCATTGCCTGGCACTTGTGTGGCACGAATGTTGCTTGCCACTCATCAGCCCAAGCCTGGATATTGTCCAAGTCTTGCTGCGTTCAGAACAGTGATGGTCGGGAACTCATTGCCTGAACACAGGGATAGAGAAAGAAATCTTCATCGCATATAAAAAGTGCTAAGATATGCACTCCAAGTGCCATAATTTAAAGTGCTCTCTATGAGCCATGAGCTAGAAAGTGGGATTAGGCCGGATAGCATTTTTGCACATGGTACAGACATAAAGGGCCAAATGGCCTCCTTCTGTGCCATAAATTTCTATTATTCCAAACTCCATAATGCTAAATCAGCAATGATGACAGTGCGAGTTTTCATAAAGAATACACATGGTTTTACAAATCATTAATATCTTGTATATACACCAATTTGATACTACACTGCAACATGTACAGGTTTTCTTTCGTGTTTTATGAATGAGATTAACCACATTATGCTGTGGTTTTGCTATATTTCACATGTCCTGATCTCGAGTACGCCAAAATCCACTTAATGCAGAGCAACTGTGCTCTCCAAATTGGTGCCAATATAAACTAATCCAACTTCAGGCCTATTTTTACGCTACCAGAATCTTGGAATTATTCAATACAACTTGGCAGGACACATGATCCACTGCACTTAACAGATATCCACTCCCTATCAGATTTTACAGGTCACATCCTGCTCCATACAATCTGGCATATCATTCTGTTCTACTTGTCAATAGAATTTAAATTTAACAAGAAATAAAGGAAGCCAGAAAAAATTTTAACTTGAAGAAATGCACTGTGTGTACATATCAAAAGAACCAAAATGTGCTTTTAACACAGAACTGCCCGACTGAATGAAAAGCTCTGTATAACTGAAGTAGGTTCATATATGTACAGAAAAAAATAACAGGGCTAAACATTTGGGGAAGAAAATGTGGGAAATGCATACCATATCAATTGGCAGATAAATGAAAAAGATACATTAATGGTTTGCATATGGCACTTTTAATAGGACTGAAGGTCAGTTTCTTTTAGGCATTCCCCAACCTTGCACATAATCATGGAAATCATCCTCTCCAAAGCACTACCTAACAATGGGATACTATTCAAAATCAACCACTAAAATTTGTTTATTGTTTAATTCTACCAAATGCTGCAAAAATCAGATTTTCAAAAGAAATTTAGCTTTCCTTCCACAAGTTTATTAGGAAATGAGAGGGACTACCTCCCCATTCTCCTCGGGTGTAGCAAGCTGACATGAAAGGTACAATTCAACAATTGAAGTCCTCACATAATTTTCAGTTATCCCTGTTTTATTGTAGCAAACCAGAATATGATCAAGCTCCCATTTATCATAATAAACAAAACTAAAAATGACTAGAAAGAATAAACTCCTTTCAAACGAGTTTTCAAAAGTTGACAAAATAATTCACAACCTTTTGACTTCACTTTCCTCCATTATAAATTTTGGCAGCAATGAAATTTTGGTTAGCTGTGGCCAAAAACATGAGCCACCAACCCTTTACTTCTATTACTCCTCATGCTATTTTAAGTCACATCATTATGACAAAAGATTGTAAGTTCAAGCCCCATTCTTGGCTCGAGCACATACTTCACACCAGTACATCAGTTCAGTAGTTCTGTTGAAGAGTCATACGGACTTGAAACGTTAACTGTGTTCCTCTCCACAGATAGTGCCAGACCTGCTGAGTTTTTCCAGGTATTTTTATTTTTGTTTCAGTTCAGTAGAGTGAGTTTCTTTCACATGAATCATTAAACTAAGTCCTTGTCGAGTATCCAACAACTCAGGTGGATGTAAAAAATCCCATAGCAATATTTGAGGATGTCACAGAGCCTCCTTGTCACCTCATTTGTTGTTTCTGGGAGCTTGGCTGTACAGAAATCGGGTGTCATGTTTTCCCACATTAAATGACTACATTTCAAAAGTAATTCATTGGCTTTGAAGTGCTTTGGGACATCCTGAGAATGTGAAAGGCAAATCTATATTTCTTTAAGGCCAGAAAGATTTATTTCAGGAGTCATATTTGTCCAGTTTTAGATTGTCAAGTATCAGAACCATGTGTCAAGTAAAGATTGTTTAAACATTTTCAACTGCAGGAGATGGAATGGAAGATAGTTGAATTGTTTTTTTTAAACATGTCACCTTCTCATTCCTGCTGGTTTGATCTTCTCTGTACTAGAAACAGGAGGGATTTATCACAATGTACAGTGGATTGTTTTGAAAGAGCCTCAATATCATGTTATAAATTTCAATTCAAACAGCCCCAAATTTTCACTTGTTCTATCTAAGGAAATACATCAGATTTTAAATAGAAACTGAATTGGGGCCTCATTCATAAGACTGAATTTATACCATCAGTCATTTATCACTTACCTGAGAGCATTAAATACTTCCATCACATAAGCAAATCTTAGTGTCAGGATCTGATTTACCATTTTTACAAACTTACTTTTACAAGTCTGCAAAAACAGTCACAATATTTGAACAGGGAATTACAAGCACATTGTAAACTTTGAAAAAGATACTTAAAAAGCTCAATAGCTGACTCTCAAGAGCCACAACATGTTGACCACTGTCATCTGGTCTTGCACCTGCATCTGTAATACTGACAAATTATTTATAATTAAAGAGTTAGGAGGGTCTTGATAACTCCATTGTATTTGGCACACCGATACTAACTACTTCAATTCTACATGATGCAATAATTCAGTGGATAGCTGAACAATCACAGGCTCAGCTACATTCACAGACTCTGCCACTGGTTGATTTCATGACAGGAGTTTTACAATTGCTTCTATTATCCATGGACTTCTGGAGGTGGAGAAAGACATTACTATTAACACTGAGCCTCAGAAAACTTTGCCCTAACCTCTATCCAGTGGGTTTGTGCACATGTGGCCAACAAGAGCAAGTTTGGCTATGGTGACTCCCATAGTCAAACTGACATTCAACACTGGGGTGGGTCTTCACCTTCATTGCCTGAATGGAAATCTGGCAGAAGGGAGGAACCACGTTATAGAACGGATTCTATAATGCATGTTGATCCAGACAGCCAGATTATTGATTATACAGTAAAGACAGAAATTGAGTGTAATAGGACCTTTTATATGCCCCTGAGCATGCCACACATGGCTTCAATTTACAAACCTACAAATTGGGAGCAGGATTAGCCCATTCGGCACCACCATTCGTTAAGACCATGGTTGATCTGACTGTGGCATCAACTCTACTTTCCCGTCCACCTTTGATATCGTTGTTAATCAAGAATCTATCCAACTCAGCCTTAAAAATATTCAATGACTCTGCCTCCACTGCACTCTAGGAAAGAGAATTCCACAGACTAACAACGTTCAGAGAAAAAAAATCTCATGTCTTAAATAGGAGACCCCTTAGTTTAACTGTGTCCTCTAGTTCTAATCTCTCCCATAAGGGAAATATCCTCTCAGCGTCTACCTTGTCAAGTCCCCTCAGGATTTTATATGCATCAATAAGATCGCCTCTCATTCTTCTGAATTCCAATGGACACAAGGGCAACAAGTCCAACATTTCCTCATACAACAACCCCTTCATCCCAGGAATCAGTTGAGGGAAGCTTCTCTGAGCTGTTTCTAATGCAATTATATTCTTTCTTAAGTAAAGAGACCAAAACAGTACACAGTGCCCCAATGTGGTCTTACCAGCTGCAGTAAAACTTCCCTGCTTTTATATTCCATTCCCCTTGAAATAAACAAAAACATTCCATTTGCCTTCCAAATCACTTGCTGTACCTGCATACTAACTTTTTGTGATTCATGTACCAGGACACCCAGATCCTTCTGTACCACCAAGTTTTGCAATCTTTCTCCATTTAAACAGTATACAGCTTTTCTACTCTTTCTGCTAATGTGGACAGGTTTACATGTTCCCACATTAAACTCCATCTGCCAAATTTTTGCCCACTCACTTAAGCTGTCTTTGCAGACTGTTTATGTCCTCTTCACAGCTTATTCTCCTACCTATCTTTGGGTCATAAGCAAATTTAGTAACTATACATTCAGTCCCTTCATCCAAGTCATTGATATAGATTGTAAATAGTTGGGACCATAGCACTGATGACTGCGGCAGTCCACCAGTTACAGCTTGCCAAACCAAATAAAGGACCCATTTATCCCTACTCTCTGTTTCCTGTTAGTTAACCAATCCTCTCTCCATGCTAATATGTTACCCCCTACAGCACGAGCTCTTAAGTTGTGTAGTATCCTTTGATGTGGCACCTCATCAAATGCCTGACTGACCAGCTTATAATTTTCTGGTCTATCCCTCGTACCCTTTTTAAATAATGGTACAACGTTCACAGACCTCCAATCCTCTGGGACCTCGCCTGTATCTAGTGAGGATTGGAAAATGATCCTCAGAGCATCCACTTTTTCCTCCTGGTTTCCTTCAAAAGCCTGGGATACAATCCATCTGGCCCTGGTAATTTATCCACCTTCAAGGATGCCAGTCCCTCCGGTACTTCCTCTCTCAGTATGCTTATTGTATCTAATATTTCACACACCCCATCTTGAACTAGAATGTCTGCATCATCCCTCTCCTTAGTGAAGGCAGAGACAAAGTATTCATTGTGAACCTCGCTCACATCTTATGCATCAACCCACAAGTTACCATGTACATCTCTGATAGGCCTTACCTAGGTCTTACCTTTTATTTAGTTATTCTCTTGCTCTTAATGTACTGGTAAAAATCTTAGGATTTTCTTTGCTTTTACCTGCCAATATTTTTTTTTCATATCCTCTCTTTGCTTCCACAATTTCCATTTTTATTTTACCCCTGTACTTTCTATACTCCTCTAGGTTTTCTATAGTATTAAATCTTTTGTGACTGTCATAAGCTTTCATTTTCTGCTTTACCTCGTCCCGCTTGCTCTGGATAACCAGGGTGCTCTAGATTTGGCACTACCACCCCTTTTCTTTGTGAGGACATGTCCACACTGTGCCCATAGAATTCAAATCGCTTAATCAAAAATAATGGAAAGAAGTAAAATGAATTGGAGAAAAACTCTTAACTTGGTTATCGGTTGTAGAGAGCTTGTGTTCTTATGGAAATCTGATCTGGCAGCCTATAAGACCTTATTATTTTAAGTTTCAGCACCGTGAGTCTTCTGTATTACTTCTTGGAAATTTCAGAATGAAACCACCTTATCGTGAGAAGATTTGCCCAATTCCTATATCTACAGCATTATTGTCTTTGCTTGCCTTTGCCTGCCCCAAACTAATGAAAACCAACAAGGAAGCCCCCAGTCTCTGCTAAGCCTGCTTGTTCTGAGAAATGGTTTGCACAATGATGGCTGCAGCTTCAAAAAAAGGACATGTAAATGTCTTCTTTTCAATACGTGGCACAGCAAATGAACCAATTTTGCATGGGTTAAAGATGTCTAAACATAAACGGAAAAGCACATTTCAGTATCACTTCTAAGTTGATGCTAGCATTTTATTTTCCTATTAATATGGATCTATCACCACCTACAAAGTGCTAATTGAAACTGGCATCTTAGCTCTTGAATTCAAATAAGAGGTTACGATACTTTGCAACGTGGGCAGAGTACACTATAGCAGTTGCTTTATTATGATTAAAGACCTTGACTGAAGGGTCAGAAATTAACTACTCAACAATTTTAATGAATTTGTGTGAACAATCATGCCTCTTTTCTGCAACCCTCTTCATAATTTTCTTTTTTCTATGAAAACACAGGCAAAACAATATGTATTAATACTCAAAACAAAAACAAAAATACCTGGAAAAACTCAGCAGGTCTGGCAGCATCTGCGGAGAGGAACACAGTTAACGTTTCGAGTCCCTATGACTCTTCAACAGAACTGTATTAATATTCATGCTGAGGTACTGTTCCACAGGTATTTGTATCCCCCCAGTGTCAATGCCAAAGTAGTTCTTTAAATCTGGACTCTAGCTATTGGCAGATTTTGTAACCAAAGGCATCACAGACAAACCTATTCACCGCTCCCAATGCAGTCTCCTCTACATTTGAGAGACCAAATGCAGACTGGGTGGCCACTTTGCAGAACATCTTCGGTCTGTCCGCAAGCATGGCCCAGATCTTCCTGTTGCTAGCCATTTCAACACACTATCCTGCTCTCATGCCCACATTTCCATCCTTGGCCTGCTGCAATGTTCCAGTGAAGCCCAACGCAAACTGGAGGAACAGCACCTCATCTTCCAATTAGACACTCTACAGCCTTCCAGACTTAACATTGAGTTCAACAACTTCAGACCATAAACTCTCTTTCTTCACCCCCTTTTCCAATACTCATTTTTATCCTAAATTTTTTTCATCCACTTATTTTTATTCATTTTTATTTTGATTCATTGTTTTATGCCCAACTTTTATCCTATTTTCAATCTTTTTCCCACCACTGCCCCCTCCCCTCACCCCACCCCCACTCGGGCCATCTGTCACTTCTTCATGTTGTTCTTTCCAGAGTGCTTACCTTTGTCCTGCTATTACCACATTCTGCTTTCTGACCTTAATGCCATCATCAGCACGTCCTTTAGCCAGAACCACTACCATTAACACCTCTTTGTCCTTTTGTTCATGACAACTTTGTCAATCTCTCCTTTGCCTCCACCTATCACTGGCCTTCTATCCAGCTTCACCTGTTCCACCTGCCTTAAACAGTATAAATTTCATCACATTTTTACTTCTCTTTAGCTCTGAAGAAGAATCATATGGACTCGAAATGTTAACTCTGTCTTCCTCTCCACAGATTCTGTTAGACCTGCTGACTTTTTCCAGCATTTTCCGTTTTTGTTTCAGATTTCCAGCATCCACAGCATTTTGCTTTTATTGAGAGACAAACCCAATCTTTACTCCACCCAAAGTCCACAGACATATATTTTGCAGCAGACAATAATTGGCAGTGATCATAAGTGGGTTCCCTGCTGATTCTATGCCTTTCCAAGACATGGATACTAAAGTCAATTGCAGGTCTTCAACTGTTGCCCATTTAACATCAGTGTAGACCAGGAATAAAATGCTAGGTAAAAAGAAAGAACTTGCATTTATATGGAATCCTTCACATGCTCACAGGGCTTTACAACCAATGGATTAATTTTGCAGTGTTGCTATGAAGCACAGCAATCTGAACACAGCAAAGGCTCATAAACAAATTTTGTATTCATTCATGGGATGTGAGCGCCGCTGGCCAGGCCAGCATTTATTGCCCATCCTTAATTGCCCTTGTTCAAAGGGTATTTAAGAGTCAACCACAGGAGTCTGGAGTGGGTCTAAAGTCACATGTAGGCCAGACGAGGTAAGGACAGCAGATTTCCTTCCCTAAAGGGCATTAGTGAACCAGTTGGGCTTTTACAACAATTGACAATGGTTTAATGGTCATCATTAGACTTTCATTTCCAGATTTTTATTGAACTCAAATTCCACTACGCCACCACATGCCACCCCACCCCGCCCCCCCCAAAATATGGTTACCAAACCAAATACAGTTAGATAATGTATATTTTTTTAAATTGTGAGAAGAACTTTGGCCAGTGCACCAGGAGAATTCCCTGCTCTATTTTATAGTTTGAATCCACAACCTTCCGACTCTGATCAAATGAGCCAAACTGGTGTTGTATTCATTCATTGAGTCACTTTGTATTTCCTGGGTATTTTATTCATCCACTGAGTCACAGATGAGCCACACAGACCATCTTCTTGTTAATAAAGCATTCAGTTAAATTAATTTTTTTTGTCAAATTCATAGGTTTAAATTGCACTCCAAAATATGAGTTGGAATTTACTCCAGATGACGGGGTCTCACCCACTGGCTGGAGTACTGGTGAGAGCCCTGAATTGCCTCCTTTGGGGAAGGCTCGCCATCGAGACAATGGTAGGGGGGATCCCACCAGGTCCTTTGATCAGGCACTGAGTGCCTTAAAGGGACACACCACGCCACCCCACCCCATCCCACCCCTGGGGAAGTGCTAAAGAGGAAATTATTGGCTCACAGTTCTAAGTTTGCTCAATAGTATATCAACCAGAGGCATTACTTCATGCAATAGTACTGAGAAATCCTCATGTATAAAGAGAGGAGTGTGCACACTCTCCTCATAAAACCTATGCATAATTGAGTCAAAACTTTGGTGCTTTGGATCCGGGTTCAGGCTCATCCTACCACCCAACCCCAAGAGACAAAGATGTTGGTGCTTAACTAAGACAGTACAGTTTATATGCAGAGCTGAAATATAAACAGAAAGTGCTGGGAAAAACTCAGCAGGAACAAGAAGAAAAGTCATATTAGACTCAAAGCTTTAACTCTGTTTGTCGCTCCACAGATGCTGCCGGACTTCCTGAATTTTCACATCTCCAGCATCTGGCGTATTTTTGCTTTTATTATATTCAGAATTCACTGATACTTAGCCAGCTAGGAATACCTATGAGTTACTACAGTGTCATGCAGGTTAATTTAGACTAGAGTGGAAAGAATCCCTGGTGTTGCGGACAGGAGGGAGGCTAATTTAAACAGCACTAATTTCTCCTCTCACCATCTGTCCATCAACAGAAAGGTATCTTGATTTGTTTGCCTCTTTATAAATGGTGGCGTATTTCCCCATCCCCTCAGTTTTTGCGCAATCCAAGTTTCTGTTAACAATCCCCCACACTGCGATCTTGAGATAGGATAAGCTCAAGGGTCAGTTTATTGACACACACTCAAAATGTAGGAAGGAAGGTTCGTAACATCATCTCCACACTCAGACAGTAAAGAGAGAGATAGAGAAAAGAAGGTTTTACAGTACAGAGACCACAGAGAAAATAAATATTGGCTTATGTGAGTTCCAGAGTCCAGAATCAAATCAAAGAAAATGATTTATATTTTAAACCCAGGGAACAAAGTTAAGGTCCTTGGGTCCAATTACTTTCCAGTGCAGATAGTGACCGGAAGTTAACATGGAGGTGGAGACCCTGCCCATCTGCTGGAAAGTTAGGGGTTGAGCAGGCCTCCGCTGGCCCTGAAAGCCACAACTTGATTTTAGTCATCAATAGTTGCCTTAAGTCATTGCTGTCCCACCCACCACCCTCCCAACCCCATCCCACCCACCACCCTCCCAACCCCATCCCACCCCAATGGCAGGGCGTCCTACATCCATGAGCTGCCAGCCAGTCACAATGGATAGCAGCTTCCACTGCCAGGAGCGCCACCAGGAGGGGTAGCCACTGTTAACTGCAGCTAGGCTCCAACCAGGTGCAGTGATGGAGGCTGAAAAAGTGGTTAAGTGGGGCGGCCCAAAGGAGGGTTGGTGGGTTGTGGTGCTCAGGAAGCTGGGAAAGGTGATGAAGCAAGGGATGGCTCCTCTCACTGGTGGGGGCGGGGGCGGGGGCACGGCCTCCTTGGGGCAGGAGTGAGCCCCCCTCCATACCGAGCCCATAGGGAGGTGGCAAGTTTTACTGGGCAGCCTCCCCAGATGGCGGTGCCCCCCACACACCCATCCCAGTTGTTGTAAAATAACAGACACTGTGGGGAAAAGCCCTTAAGTGGCCATTAATTGATCACTTAAGGGCTTCAATTGGCCCAAGGGCAGGCGAGCAGCCCAACACTTCATTTCTTTCACTTAAATTGTATTATGACTAAGTGAGAAGATAAATGTAGGGAAAAATATTTACAATTTAAAGTACTCAGTTCTTACATATACCTAAGCAATTTATTCTACTTAAACTTTCGACTGGAATAACTTCAGAATAATTATCTTTTGCTATGTGGATCCAAGCCAAACAACATTTTATTGAAGCAAAATGACTCTCATCAGGTCAGCAGGATCTTTATCCAGTACATCCACTAAACATGATATGTTATTGCAAGATCCTGCTCTGTATGTTTATTTGAAAGCTACATCGAGTGAGCCTTGTTGTACTCTTAACTAGCCATCAGCAAAACACACAAAATGCTGAACTCTATTCTAGAGGACTTTCAGACAAATAAGTAGTCATTAGAGAGTTCAGACAGTTTTTTTGCATGGGCTCACAGCTGAGTAAATCAAGTACCATGTTAAATTAATCATGGATTAGAAACAGGCAAAGGAGATCTCAATAAATATATTACTTTGGTTACCAATGAGTTTATATTTTGAAGTGTGTACCTAAAACATCCAATCATCACTGACTCTTACAAAGCAGCAAGGCCCCATACATTTAATTGAACAAAACCAACAAAAGTATTAATCTTGAAACTTTTCTTAAGATTGAAATTGTTGTGCTCTAAGAAAAAGGGCAATAATACAATTAACTTTATCTACTTATATTAAAATTATTCTAATCTAGATGGCATATTATAACCAGAGTGGGGAGGAGGGCACCCTGAATATCATTTATTTTACATAATTGTGCACATCAGTATGTTGCAATACTGTGAAATTCTTAACAGAGAAACTATTGTAATCCAACCTATTTTATATGCCTGTTTCTTGTAGAACCACACATGATTAAAATGGCAGGCTTATGTGTGCTCTTATCCCAATGGTAACTTTACTGTACATGCAAGACTTGCAATACTAAATCAATAGGTGAGATATTTAAAATTACTGACAGACACCACTGTAACCTTTGTAATCACCTTTGTTTCTTGCAACTTTATAACTTCCAAATGTGATTAAGAACAAACGAATATGAATAAATACGAATACATAGGTTTCATTATATTTTAACTCAAGAGTCATTATAAATGTAAAGTCTCAGTAAAACCTTAAAGAACGGTTAGATACGCTGATTAAATGCCTCAAAGAGAAGTAAGAAAAATCTACACTAGCTTAATATTTTGTTTAACTTAAATCTGAAACCCTACTACAGGAGTTTGTTCATCTTCATATATGTTCTTAATAAACTGCAAACTCCACCAAAATAATTACACAATGTACTATAATGTTATAGTACACTCAACTATCTATAGAACATCAAAGCAAGGAGGGAAATAATACAAGGATATATTGCATATTTTTAAAGCATCTTTTGGGATTACTGCCAGCAAATGTAATCTACTGGGTAGCATTTATAAGATTCATATTTACAATCATTACACAATGTAAAATTTTGACTAAAAATGGGCTTCTGTGTCCAATACAAACATTAGAATAGTTTATTTCAATACCATGAATTGAGAAGTAGTATGTGACACATTAAGTGTCTTCAATTCACTATAATCCCCTTAATGATATTTTCTCCTCCTCTCCTGCAATCATGGACTCTTTGGTGAGGTACAGATTGCCACGATTGAGCACCTTCATGTCCAAGTAGTCATTATTCACGTAAGAGCCTTAATAGCTCAGCTCAGTTGGTAGCATCCTCATCTAAAGTCAGAAAGTCGTAAATACAGCCCTTACTTCTGGACTTCATGTAACTAACTGGTAGTTAAAAATCTCTGGGCTGGGTACTATTAAAATCAACTTGATTTTAGATGCTAAAATTTAGCCCACTTTTATGGTGCTTGCTGATAATATGGAATGTGCTGGAATAAAAACAGAACATGTTGTAAACACTCAGCAGATCAGGCAGCACCTGTGGAAAGAAAAGCAGAAATAATGGGATGAATTTTCCCACAGCCATCGGGACCCTGATTCAGGAACACGTGCGGGTCCCCAGTATAGTCTCAGCATGTCCGATAAAACCACCTTACACAAAGCGGCCTCATAATTAGACCCCTCCGCTTTCATCAGCCAATTAAGGAAAGTGGGTGAACTAGGAAAGCAGAAGGCCCAATAGTAGGGGTAGCAGCAATATCCAGCCCCATTAGGAGAGGTGAGTACTGTTGGAGTACAGGGAGACCTAGTGGGTGGAGGCCTACTTCTTCTATAGTGAAAAAGGTAACAATGTGTTGTGAGGGGCTTCAGGGATCTGAACAATGCCTGCGGCTGCTCTTGAACCCCCGTGAGCATTGCAACCCCCTGCTGCTCCAAATTAATTCTCCCATGACCCACCAAACTCCTGACAAAAGGTCACCTCCATAGCATTGCCAGGCTCCCGACACAGTGGGGGGGGGGGGGGGAAAGAGAGGAAGAGAGAGATAGAGAGAGCCATACAATACCAAGAAAGGTGCAGCGCTTCATTAGGGCCTTAGTTGGCTTTAATGCCTGCCCATGTCTGCTGCTTCCTATGGCAGCTCGCCCCTGGGGCAATCACCTAGAGGCATTCCAATGGGGTTTCCCTCTACTTTCCCATGCTCCTCACCGTCTCCACCCTCAACCTTCCCATCCAGCCCAACATTTTACACTGACAATCTTGTGTGAGAAATTGAGAGATGTTACATGTTTTAAGCAAGAACAAAAAGGTAGGGAAAAGGTGGGTGGAACTAAGAACAAACAAGGAAATTTGTGATTGGGTAGTAGGCAGGGGAGGTTAAATGCAAGAAAAACTGATGCTACAAGGCAGAATGAGATGGTAATAGGATAAGTAAAGAAACAAAAGATGGTTTAGTGGAGGCATAAATGGGAAAAGCAGAATAATTGGCAACAGCTGCCATCTGAAAAAAATAGGGGCGGTGCTTATGATCTGGGGAGATGGTAGCGTAGTAGTAACATCACTGGACTTAGAATCCAGAGGCACAGGATAAGGTTCTGGGGACACAGGTTCAAATCCCACCTTCAATCTCACCCAGCAGCTGGTGGAAATTATATTCAATTAATAAATCTAGAATTAAAAGCTAGTCTAATGGTGACAACAAAACCATTCGCGATTGTCATAAAACCCATCTGGTTCCCTAATGTCCTTATGGGAAGGAAACCTGCTGTCCTTACTTGGTCTGTCTTACATGTGACTCCAGACCCACAGCAATGTGATTGACACTTAAATGCCCTCTGAATTGGCCTAGCAAGCCACTCAGTTGTATCAAACCACTATGAAGTTTAAAAGCAATGAAACCCATGGACCGCCCGGCATCAACTTAGACACAACACTGCAAAATCCTCCTTACTAACATCTTGGGGCTTCTGCCAAAATTCAGAGAGTTGTCCCACAGACTAGCCAAGCAATAGCCTGACATTGTCTATAAGGTATGATTCTGTGAATATGACTGTCCCAGGCACCACCATCACAATTCCTGTGTATACCCTGTCCCATCGACACGGAGAGGCACCAGAGGTGGCAGCACAATGGTATACAGCCGGTGGGGTGAGTTGCTCTGGGAGTCCCCAACATCAATTCCGGGTCCCATGAAGTCTCATGGCATCAGGTCAAACATGGGCAAGGAAACCTCCTGTTGGTTACCACCTACCACCCCCGCCACCTGCCACAGCCGATGAATCAGTACTCCTCCATGTTAAATGCCACTTGGACGAAGCACCAAGGATAGCAATGGCATAGAATGTTCTCAGGGTGGGGGACTTCAACATCCATTACCCAGAGTGGCTCGGTGGCACCATCACTGGCCGAGCTGGACGAGTCCTAAAGGACATAGCTGCTAGACTGGGTCAGATGCAGGTGGTGAAGGAACCAACAAGAGGGAAAAACCTACTTAACCTCTTCCTCACCGATCTACCTGTCGCAAAAGCATCTGTCCGTGACAGTATTGGTAGGAATGACCACCGCACAGTCCTTATGGAGACAAAATCCAGTATTCATAATGAAGATACCCTTCATCATGTTGTGTTGGATAACCACATGCTAAATGAGATAAATCTCAAACAGAACCAGAAATACAAAACTGGGCATGCATAAGGCAGTGGGGCATCAGCAGCAGAATTGTATTCAACCACAATCTGTAACCTCATGACCCAATATTTCCCCACTCTACCATCAGCATCAAGCTGGGGGATCAACTCTGTTTCAGCATGAGATGGCCAGAGCTAAGCGATCCCACAATCAACGGATCAGATCTAAGTTCTGCAGTCCTGCCACATCCAATCATGAATGCTGGAGGACAATTAAACAGCTAACAGGGGGAGGAGGCTCCACAAATATCCCCATCCTCAATGATGGGGGAGCCCAGCATATCAATGCATTTGCAAGGTTGAAGCATTTGCAACCATCTTCAGCCAAAAGTGCCAAGTGGATGATCCATCTTGGCCTCCTCCGAAGGTCCCCAGCATTGATGCCAGTCTTCAGCCATTTCAATTCACTTCACGTGATATCAAGAAATGGCTGAAGGCACTCGATACTGTAAAGGTTATGGGCCCTGACAATATTCCAGTAGTGGTATTGAAGACTTGTGCTCAGAACCACCTGCGCACGCCCCTAGCCAAGCTGTTCAAGTATAGCTACAACACTGGCATCTAGCCAACAATGTAGAAAATTGCCAGGTATGTCCTGTCCACAAAATGCAGGACAAATTCAATCCAGCCGATTACCGCCCCATCAATCTACTCTCAATCATCAGCAAAGTGTTGGAAGGTGTCGTTGACAGTGCTATTGAGCGGCATTTATTCAGCAACAACCTGCTCACTGACACTCAGTTTGGGTTCCACCAAGACCATTCAGCTCCTGCCCTTATTACAGCCTTGGTCCAAATATGGACAAAAGAACAAATTCCAGAGGTGACTGCCCTTAACATCACAGCAGCATTTAACCAAGTGTGGCATCAAGGAGCATTCGCAAAATTGGAACCAATGCGAATCAGGAAGAAAACTGTCCACTGATTGGAGTCATGCTTAGCACAAAAGGAAGATTGGTGTGCTTGTTGGAGGCCAATCATCTCAGTCCCAGGACATCACAGAAGGAGTTTCTCAGGGTAATGCCCTAGAACCAACCATCTTCAGCTGCTTCATCAATGACCTTCCCTCCATCATAACGTCAGAAGTGGAGATATTTGCTGATAATTGCGCAATGTTCAGCACCATTCGCGACTCCACAGATACTGAAACAAACCATGTCCATATGCAGCAAGATCTTGACAATATTCAGGCTTGGGCTGATAAGTGGCAAGTAACATTCACACCACACAAATGCCAGGCAATGACCATCCCCAACAAGCAAGAATCTAACCATCCACCCCTGACATTCAATGGTATTGCCATCCTTAAATCCCCCACTATTAACACCCTGAAGGTTACCATTGACCAGAAGCTGAACTAGACTAGCCATATAAATAATGTGGCTAAAAAAGCAGGTCAGAGGCTGGGAATTTTGCAGAGTAGCTCATCTCCTGACTCCTCAAAGCGTGTCCAACATTTACAAGGCTCAAGTCAAGAGTGTGACAGAATATTCTCCACTTGCCTGGATGATTGCAGCTCTAACAACACTGGAGAAGCTCAATACCATCCAGAACAGAGCAGCCCACTTGAATGACACCCCATTCATCACTTTCAACATTCACTCCCTCCGCCACCAACGCACAGTGGTAGCAGTGCGTACAATCTACAAGTTGCACTGCAGCAACTCACCAAGGATCCTTCAACAGCATCTACCAAATCTGCGACCTCTGCCATCTAGAAGGGCAAAGGCAGTAGATGCATGGGAACACCGCCACCCGCAAGTACCCCTGCAAGCTCCACACCTTCCTGACTTGGAACTTGCCATTTCTTCACTGTTACTGGGTCAAAATTCTGTAACTCCCTTCCTAACAGCACTGTGGGCATTCCTACACCACATGGACTGCAGCAGTTCTAGAAGGCAGCCCATTAGCACCTTCTCAAGAGATGGGCAATAAATGCTGGCCTAGCCAGTGACACCCACATCCAGTGAAAGAATTTTAGAAATTGCTGAACTCAATATGGAGTCCATAAGGCTACGTCATTGAAAGATGAGGGGGCTGTTCCCCAAGTTTACATTGAACTTCACTGGAACAGTATAAGATATCGAGGACAGAGAGGTCAGAGTGGGAATGGGGTAGAAAATTAAAGTGGCCAGCAACCAGAAGCTCAGGATCACACTCGCGAACCAAAGGGAAGTGTTCAGCAAAGCACTCACCAATCAAAATTTGGTCTCACCAGTGTAGAGGAGACAACATCATGAGTAGTGAATACATTATACTATATTGAAAGAAGTCCATGTAAATCCCTGTATCACCTGGAAGGTGTGTTTGGGGCCTTGGACAATGAGAAGGAAGAAGGTGGAAGAACAGGTTTTGCATCTCCTGCACTTGTATGGGAAGGTACCATGGGCAGGGAAGGGTGTGTTTGGGGTGATTGAGATGTACACTGGGGTGTTGCTGAATGTGGTGACTGTTGCTTTAAGATCAGCCTTACTAAGGGTCACCAGGTCAGAGCAGCCAATCAGCTCCGAGCGCGGGGAAGCTTATAAGGGGAGGAGATTTCCGGAAGCTCAGGATCACATTCACGAACCAAAGGGAAGTGTTCAGCAAAGCACTCACCCAATCAACATTTGGTCTCCCCAGTGCAGAGGAGATAACAAGTAGTGAATACATTATACCATAGTGAAAGAAGTGTATTGTAGCCTTGCTAGAGTCCTGCAGCTAATCCAGCAGCTTTGTAAATAAAGTTCGTTGTTCAACTAAAGAAGCCTCTCCGTTCAACTAAAGACATCCTCATAGCTGGATCTCATCTGGCGATGAGGACAAATGATCCTGGTGCTGCCTCCCACTCTACAACTGTGAGTATCCCATCTTAAAGAAGGAAAAAAAATATACTCACCAGGATGCCTCTCTTTGGGAGGATCAACCCATTTGACTCCTCCTTGGAGGACTGAACTCAATACATGAGCACCTCGGGTTTTATTTCCAGGCCAACGAAATAGGGGAGGAGGCAAAGTGCAAAGCAATTCCAAGTGTCTTTGGGAGTCAAACCTACAACCTTATTTTTAGTCTCAGAGCCTCAAACATGCCAGACAACAAACTGTTCAGTGAACTCATGGATTTAGTGAAAGGCCATTTTCAGCCCAAACCATCAGTCATTATGCAAAGATTCAAATTTAATAGGAAAGTGAGGGCCCCAGGGGAATCGATTACGACATACACTCCTAAATTGAAGCAATTGTCAGCGCATTGTGATTTCAGAGTGACCTTGAATGACATGCTACAGGATCAGTTACTTTTATGGCATGCACAACGTCGCCATTCAGCGTCGATTGATGGCAGAAGTCAGTATAAATTTTTAACGAGCAATGGAGATAGTGTTGGCCATGGAAAGCACTGAAAAAAGATTCACAGGAGCTACAGAGCTTACAAAATGGCGTCGTTTACTAGTTAGGGTGGGAGCCTGCAGACAGATACGCTGCCAAATCCGCAGAAGCAGTCGCGAAGCAGGAATCATTCCCAATCAGCTATAAATCCAAAAAACATACCAGAGGCAATCAGACAGTGAAGTTGGAATGTTACTGATGTGGGGGTAACCACACTCCTGAAGCATGTAGATTTAAGAAGGCCAAGTGCTATTACAGTCACAAAAGAGGACATTTGATAAAGCAGTGCAGAGCTAAGTCCAGACTGCCAAGTAACCAACCAGCAAAGATGTTCGAAGTACATAATGTGAATGAGGCTGAAATAACTGATTCTGACATTCACTCTCTTAATCTTAAAGCAGTCAAGGCAAACCCTATTACTGTCACACTCCACGTAAATGGGAAGCTCTGGTTATGGAGGCAGTTACAGAGGCATCAGCCACAGTAATGGGTGAGCATACATTTCAGTGCCTGAGAGAAGGTACCCAACCCTTAAGCCTGGACAGAACTTCTGCCAGTTGAAGACTTACATGGGAAAAGCTACAGAAGTAAAATGCATCGTCACAGTACCTGTGAACTATGGGTAGCAGTCAGCCCAGCTCCCACTAATAATAGTGACTGGGGAAGAACCAAACCTTCTGGGCCGTGATTGGCTGAAAGAAATCAAGTTAAACGGGTCAGAAATTTTTCAAGTGCAGTCAGGAGTGCTGCTAGAATTGTTAAAAAGATACGTCGCAACAAATTAGGAAAAATTGAAGGCTTGCAAGCCAAGATTTATGTTGATCCAGAGGCAACTCCCCAATTTTTTAAGGCAAGACTGGTACCATATGCCTCAAGAGAAAAAGTGGATGCTAAGTTAAACAGGTTGGAGGAACTCGGCATCAGACAGCCAATCCAATTTTCGAAATAGGCAGCACCCATCGTCCGCGTACTGAAACCAGATATGACCGTCTGCATTTGCAGCAATAATAAGCTAACATTTAAATGTATAATTTCAAGAATTGAAGGCTTGTACACAAAGCTGGCAGGAGGTCAATCCTACGATAAGTTGGATATGAGTCACGCGTACCAGCAACTCAAGTTAGGAAACACATCCCAGGGGTATGTCACAATAAACACACACAAAAGCCTATTCCAGTACACAAATCTTCCTTTTGGTGTGTCCTTGACATGTGCAATATTTCAAAGGACGATGGAGAGTTTGCTACAGAGAATACCATGGGTTGTAGTATACCTTGACGACATCCTCATAACAGGATCGACAGAGGCCGAGCACTTAGAAAATTTAGAGGAGTTATTAAAAAGATTTCTGGAAGCTGGAATCCGCCTAAAAATGGGTAAATGCACTTTCCAAGCCACCGAGGTTACTTATCTGGGGGAATGTGTAGACACACATGGATTACACTCCATGGAAGAAAAGACTAAGGCGGTAAAGGAGACGCCTTCCCCAACAAATATCACCAAACTCAGATCATTTTTAGGGGTGGTAAACTACTACGGGTGATTTTCACCCAACTTATTGACTGCACTGGCCCCCTTGCACATACTGCTGAAGAAACACCATCGTTGGTACTGGAAGGCTCCACAGGAGGCAGCCTTCAACAGAGTAAAACAACTTTTGCACTCCTCAACCTTGTTAGTGCATTTCAACCCATCTAAACAATTGATATTGAGCTGCAACGCCTCTCCATATGGTACTGGTGTAGTTTTGTCCCATGAAATGTACGACAGCTCTGAAAGGCCAACAGGTTATGTATCAAGAACCCTCTAGTTGCCAAAAAAGGTTATTCGCAGATAAAGGAGGAAGGTCTGTCAATAAACTTTGAAGTGAAAAAATTCCACTAGTACTTACATGGCAGGCACTCTACTATCGTCGCCGATGCAAAGGTCAGCGGCAAGTTGGAAGATTGGGAAACTTTTAAAGATCAACAAAGGGTTACTAAAAAAATAATAAAAAGAGCAAAGGCAAATTATGAAAGAAAACTAGCGCAAGATGTAAAAACTGATAGCAACAGCTTCTAACAAGCATATAAAAGGAAAGAGAGTACCTAAAGTGAATGTTGGTTCCTTGGAGAATGGGACTGGGGAGTTAATAGTGGGAAATGCAGAAATGGCAGAGATACTTAATCAATATTTTGCCTCAGTTTTCACAGTGGAGGACACTAGTACCACCCCAATAGTAACAGGTAGTGCAGAGGGTTTAGAGAAGGAGGAACTTAGAACAATCACCATCACTAGAGAAAAAGTACTGAGCAAACTATTGGGATTAAAGGATGACAAGTCCCCAGGATCTGATGGCCGACATCCCAGGGTCTTAAAGGAAGTGGCAGCAGAGATAGTGGATGCATTGGCTATAATATTCCAAAATTCCCTGGATTCTGGAAAGGTTCCAGTGGATTGGAAAAATGCTAATATAACGCCCTTATTCAAAAAGGGGGGGGGGGGGAGGCCGAAAGTAGGAAACTATACTCCAGTTAGTTTAACGTCTATCGTTGAGAAATTGTTGGAATCCATTATTCAGGAAGTAGTAATGGGGCATTTGGAAAATCAAAATGCAATCCATCAGAGTCAGCATAGTTTTGTGAAGAGTAAATCGTGTTTGACTAATTTGCTAGAGTACTTTGAAGGTGTGACAAGCAAAGTGGATAATGGGGATCCTGTAGATGTAGTATATCTGGACTTCCAGAAGACCTTTGATAAGATGCCGCACAAAAGATTAATACACAAGATAAGATCACACAGAGTTAGAGGAAATATATTAGCTTGGATAGAGGATTGGCTAACCAATGGAAAGCAGAGAGTCGAGATATATGGGTCTTTTTCTGGATGGCAAGCTGTAACTAGTGGAGTGCCATAGGGTTTGGTCCTTAGGCCCCAACTATTTACAATCTATATTAATGACTTGGATTCAGGGATAGAAAGTACCTTAGCTAAATTTGCAGATGACACCAAAATAGGTGGGAAAGTAAGTTGCAATGAAGAAATAAGAAATTTACAAATGGATACGGACAGGTTAGGTGAATGAGCCAAAATTTGGCAGATGGAGTTTAACGTGGTTAAGTGTGAGGTTATCCATTTTGGTCAGAAGAATAAAAAGGCGACTTATTATTTAAATGGAGAGAAACTTCAGAATGCTTCAGTGCAGAGGGATCTGGGTGTCCTCGTGCATGAATCCCTGAAAGCTAGAATACAGGTACAGCAGGTAATAAGGAAGGCAAATGGAATTTTGGCATTTATTGCTAAAGGAATGGAATATAAAAATAGGGAAGTGTTGTTGCAACTGTACATGGCATTGGTGAGACCGCACCTGGAGTACTGTGCACAGTTTTGGTCCCCTTATTGAGGTAGGATGTAGTTGCATTGGAGGTGGTTCAGAGGTGGTTCACTAGTTTGATTCCAGAGATGCAGGGCTTGTCTTATGAGGAGAGATCGAGCAGTTTAGGCCTATACATGCTGGAGTTTAGAAGGATAAGAGGAGATCGGATTGAGGTATTCATGATGCTAAAGGGGATAGACAAAGTAGGCGTGGAGCGGATGTTTCCCTTATGGGGCATTCTAGAACGAGAGGCCAGAATTTTAGGCTAAGGGGTGGTAGATTTAAATCAGAGATGAGGAGGAATTACTTTTCTCAAAGGGTTGTGAATCTGTGGAATTCACTACCTCAGAGTGCTGTGGATGCCAGGACACTGAATAAATTTGAGATAGACAAACAGATTTTTAATTAGTAACTGGTTGATAGGTTATGAGGAGATGGCAGGAAGTTGGAGTTGAGGCCAAAATGAGATCAGCCATGATCATATTGAATGGCGGGGCTAGCTCGAGGGGCTGAATTGCTTGCTCCTGCTCCTAGTTCTTATGTTCTTATAACCGCTCTTGGGCCTTTTCAAAGAAGACAAGGCTATCCTGCCAACAGCCTCGGCAAGAACTCAGTGACAAGCATTAACTCTGTCTGCCTACGAATACACTTTCAAGCACTGATCTGGGATACACATAGCAAACATGGATGCCCTTAACCACCTACCCTTGCAAGAAAGCATCTCGTGTACTCCTGTGCCCCAAGAAATTGTCCTTGCATTGAATTTTTTAGACACATTACCCATGTGCGCGAAGCAGATCAGGAACTGGACCAATTGAGATCTGCTTCTGTCCAAAGTGAGAGACCAGATACTTACAGGGTGGTTAACTGTGCCAGTCTCCAAGGAAATGAAACCATTTTTTACCCGTAAATCTGAATTGAATTGTCACAATGGCATCATACTCTGGGGAGCAAAAATAGTCGTTCCTACACCAGGCAGGGAACTGCTCCTAACCAAATTACACAGCACTCATCCTGGCATTGCTAAAATGAAAATGCTCGCCAGGAGTTACGTGTGGTTGCCTGGTATAGATGCAGATACTGAGAAGTTAGGCAAGCACTGTTAACAATGCCAACTGCAACAAAAGTAGCCAGCCGCAGCCCACCTACATCACTCTTTGATTCAGTGGAGACATCAGTTATGTCTATAACAGGTCAATCAGGTACTTTGGTGCTTATGGGTTCGATGATATTCCTTGGTGGCAACACTAATTGTGGAAGCGTCTCTCTGCTCCTCACGTGATCCACGTGTTTATGAACAATCTGGCCTTCCACGTTTACTTGGTATGAAAGCCTGGAAATGGCTTGGCCAACCATGGGTGCGGATCCATATGGACTACATGGGTTCACTCCTAGGCACAATGATTTTGCCCATAATCGATGCACACTCAAAATGGATGGAGATTTTTTTGAGGTGAAATCACCTATATCACACGCGACCATCAAAAGGTTACTACGCCAATGCTTTTCGACTTACAGGTTATCTGAAGTCATTGTATCAGACAATGGAGCAGTATTCACAGTGTTGAATTTCAAAATTTCACCAATCTAAACAGCATTAAACACATCCAAACTGCCTCACCACCCAGCACCAAACTGACTAGCCAAGAGAACCATCCAAAGTTTCAAGTCAGGACTAAAAAAATTGTTGGGGGGAACCTTGGAAACCAAAATCTCATGCTTCCTTCTTAGCTACTGAATGACTCCACATGCAACAATGGGAGTTCCACTGGCAGAACTGCTTATGAAGCATTGTCTCAGAACGAGACTGAGCCTCATATTTCCAAATTTGCCAGGGAGGGTAGGGAAGAACCAAGATAATCAGAAAACAGGCCACAATTTGCACAGTAGAGCCCAGAAATTTATAGTAGATGAAGCTGTATATGTAAGAAATTTCGGTAGTGGTCCAAGTTGGATCCCAGGAATTATTGTCTGTGAGACCGGACCTCTTTCATACCAAGTAAACGTGGAAGGCCAGATTGTTTATAAACACGTGGATCACGTGAGGAGCAGAGAGACGCTTCCACAATTAGTGTTGCCACCAAGGAATATCATCGAACCCATAAGCACCAAAGTACCTGATTGACCTGTTATAGACATAACTGATGTCTCCACTGAATCAAAGAGTGATGAACTGCCTGTGCCAAAAGAGGTACCTGTTATCACAGTTCTTGTTAGTGTCAATCCAGTAGGAGAGCCGCAAGCTATAGAATTATGCCGCACTACCCCGAACAGAAAACCCGCTCAATGATTTGATTTGTTATTACTGGACCTATGTATATAGAAAAGTGTATAATCTGAATTCATACAAAGTGTCAGTGTGATTATTTCTAAGATAGTTGATATTGTTTTCTATTCACCTGTATAACGTAACTTGTGTAAATAAGGAATGTAAAACAAGGAATTAATGGGGGAGGGATGTGGTGATTGTTGCTTTAAGGCCAGCCTGAGTAAAGGTTAGGTGGCCAGAACAGCCAATCAGCACCGAACACAGGGAAGCTTAAAAGAGGCGGAGTTTTCCTGGTCTAGAGTGTGTATTGTAGCCTTGCTAGAGGCCTGCAGCTAATCCAGCAGCTCTGCATATAAAGTTTGTTGTTCAACTAAAGAAGTCTCTCAATGGTACATCATTACAACCTTCAACATGAAATATTTTTGCAACGCGTTTAATTCATCTCAGCTTCTTGAACGTCACAGGGAAGTTGATGGTAAGCTCCTGGTTTTGCTAGGTTTAAGGTGAAGCAGTGCAAATCATTCAACAATTATAAAAACAAAAAACTGCGGATGCTGGAAATCCAAAACAAAAACAGAATTACCTGGAAAAACTCAGCAGGTCTGGCAGCATCGGCAGAGAAGAAAAGAGTTGACGTTTTGAGTCCTCATGCCCCTTGAACAGAACTTCAACAATTATGGTGATTTGCACTATTTGGTAAATTTGCCACAAATTTCTAGGCTATTTGCACAGTCACATTAAACTCACTGTTAGTTGCCAGTAATTTCTGACTCAATGTTCTGTATCAGTACCGTATCAGAATTAACAAAGGGTTGAGCAAATTCAAACCATTCCACCCAAAGCAACTGAAAAATATGTACAGCATTTTATCTTCTTCAAAATACTAAATTTAAAACAACATTAAATTAGAACTGACATGAAACTACAGGCTTCAAAGACTTGGTGCACAAAGCTTGTAGGATGGCCAAACTTAGCTTACTCCAATCCAAAATTAATAGACAAAATGTTCAAGTTTCAAAATAAAAATTTATCAAAGTTTTGGGAAGAGGAAATGGAAAAAAAGGATAGTCATAGATTACACCCTTCCTTGTGCACAGGAAATATTGCCTCATTATGAGCAGGTTGTATGCTATTTCAGTCTCTAACCAACATTGTGGAAGAACAGTTGCAAGATCAGTTCAGAAGGTCTGCCTCTACTTAATCTTTGCTGCTACTTAATGGGAAATGGCTGAAGGTAACTGACATTCAATTAAAAAATTATACTTGAGCACATGCATATAGTGCTCTCTCTCCTTTCAGCTCACTATCTTTCATTCCTTCCTGAATTTCTCCCTCACCCATATTCACAGCCATCTCCTCAAGCTTACATCTCAAGTGGCCTCTATACTTCTATCGTATCACCCTGATCATCACCATGGGACAGCCCTCATCTCTGCTCCCTTAGGTTCAAGGGACATACTTGAAATTTTATGGTGGACAAAACTGGTTTAGCTATTCATCGTTATGCCTGGCGGGACCACATAAAGCACTAATAGGTCCTGCACTCCTCTGACAAAACTGTTCAATATTCCAGGATTGTCCTAGAATGCAAAGATAACATCCAATTTCTCTTCACTGCAAACTGCTCTCACCTGCCACCTCCACCCTTACCTCCAACAACAAATTTTATTTGTCACTAAGGTTCAGACCATCTGTTCACAGGCTCTGCCAGTTTCCTCCCTTCCCCAATCCAAAAAGTCCAATTTCCTCCAAGGTTTCCCCCTGTCTTAGCACTAATCTCACACCTTAATCTAGTTTCTCTCTCATCTTCCTTCATGCTTTCTCTGAGCTCACCTTGTCCATGAGGCTCATCTCCTCCTCCCTCAACCCTGTTCCAACCAAACTGTTGACCAGCTAACTTCCTTTGCTGGACCCATGCTATTTGACATTATGAACAGCTCCCTTTCCACAGATACTGCCCCCACCTCTCGACATCTTCTGACATCACCTATGTCTTCAAAATTCCACTCTTGGTCCCCCCTGGAAACTACTGTTCCATTTCCAAACTCATTTTCCCATCCAAAGTCCTTGGATGAAAGATTCAGGAATAAAGACTAAGACCAAAATTTGAGGGCCCCACTGACACAGCCTTGCATGTAGTGGCAACATACTGGAAAATCAGAGGTGCACAGCCTGCAGTTTTGCTCCCATTAAAATCAATGGAAAATAAAATGTTAACTTGTGTTGTACCTTTGCTTCCAGAAAGTATCTGATGAAATTCCAAACAGAGGCTATTATTTAAGCCATATCAAAACTGTGAGATTCAAATTAAATCTTTGAAAAAAAATCAGCTAAAGCGCAGAAAATAATAAACATTTGTTATCTTCTGGTGAAGATGGAGGGCTGATGCATGATGGTGGGGGAGGGGCGCCGAGAGGAGTGCGGCAAGGACACCACCAAGTAGGGGCGCTTCACACAAAGAGTTGTCAATTTATGTATTGGACATTCAGACAAGAGTGGGTGCAAAAAGGTCACAACCACTCGAAAACCAATTAGATGCTCTTGTGGAGCTTTCAGTTACTCTAGATTGATGAACTGAGACAGACAAAAAGGCCTTTCTCATCTGTAATTTGATTGTGTTTATGGTTGTGGTTATGTTTTCGTCTGAAGACTTGTGCTCCAGAACTTGCCACGTCCCTAGCCAAGCTGCTTCGGTACAACTACAACACTGGCATTCATCCAGCTATGTGAAAACTTGCCTAGGTATGTCCTCTACGCAAAAAGCAGGACAAATCCAAGCAAGCCAATTACCATGCCATCAGTCTTTTTTTTATTCATTCATGGGATGCGGGCTTCACTGGCTAGATCAGAATTTATTGCCCAGCCCTAGTTGCCCTTGAGAGGCTGGTGGTGAGCTGCCTTCTTGAACCGCTACAGTCCATGTAGTGTAGGTACACCCAAAGTGATGTTAGGAAGGGAGTTCCAGGATTTAGACCCAGTGGCAGTGAAGGAACGGCAATATATTTCCAAGTCAGGATGGTGAGTTACTTGGAGGGGAACTACCAGGCAGTGGTGTTCTCATCTATCGGCTGCCCTTATCCTTCTAGGTGGCAGTGGTCATGGATTTGTAAGTTGCTGTCGAAGAAGCCTTGGTGAATTCCTGCAGTGCTTCTTGTGGATGGTACACACTGCTGCTACTGTGTGTCGACGGTGGAGGGAGTGAATATTTGTGAATGTGGTGCTAATCAAGTGGACTGCTTTGCCTTGGATGGTGTCAAGCTTCTTGAGTATTGTTGGAGTTGCACTCAATCAGGCAAGTGGGAAGTATTCCATCACATTCATGACTTGTGCCTTGTAGTTGGTTGACAGGCTTTGGGGAGTCAGGAGGTGAGTTACTTGTCGCACAGTTCCTAGTCTCTGACTATAATGGAAGGGGTCATTAATGGTGCAATAAAGAGGCAATTGCTTAGCAATAACCTGCTCACTGACACCCAGTTTGGGTTCTGCCAGGGCCACTCAGCTCCGGACCTTATTACAGCCTTGGTTCAAACATGGACAAAAGAGCTGAACTGCTGAGGTGAAGTGAGAGTGACTGCCCTTGACATCAAGGCAGCATTTAACCAAGTGTGGCATCAAGGAGCCCAAGCAAAACTGGAGTCAATGGGAATCGGGGTAAAATTCTGCACTGGTTGGAGTCATACCTAGCATGAAGGAAGATGGTTGTGGTTGTTGGAGGTCAGCCATCTCAGCTCCAGGACATCAGTACAGGAATTCCTCAGGGTAGTGTACTAGACCCAACCATCTTCAGCTGCTTCATCAATGATCTTATTTTCAACATAAGGTCAGAAGTGGGATGTTCTTTGATGATTGCACAATGTTCAGCACCATTCACGACTCCTCAGATACCGAAGCAGTCCATGTCCAAATGCAGCAAGACCTGGACAATATCCAGGTTTGAGCTCACAAGTGGCAAGTAACATTCGCACCACACAAGTGTCAGGCAATGACCATCTCCAACAAGATAGAATCCAACCATCGTGTCTTGATGTTCAATGGCATTACCATCACTGAATCCCCCACTATCAACATCCTGGGGGTTACCATTGACCAGAAACTGAACTGGACTAGCCATATAAATACTGTGGCTACATGAGCAGGTCAGAGGCTAGGAATCGTGCGACGAGTTACTCATCTCCTGGCTCCCCAAAGCCTGTCCACCATCCACAAGGCACAAGCCAGGAGTGTGTTGGAATACTCCCACTTGCTTTGATTAGTGCAGCTCCCACAACACTCAAGAAGCTTGACACCATCCAGGACAAAACAGCCCGCATGATTGGCACCACAACCACTGATGCACAGGAGTGGCAGTGTGTACCATCTACCAAGATGCACTGCAGGAATTCACCAAGACTCCTTTGACAGCACCTTCCAAACCCATGACCACTACCATCTAGAAGATCAAGGGCAGCAAATGGATGGGAACACCACCACGTGGAGGTTCCCCTCCAAGTCACTCGCCATCGTGACTTGGAAATATCTCGCTGTTCCTTCAGTTGCTGGATAACAATCCTGGAACTTGCTTCCTAACAGCACTATGGGTGTACCTACACCACATGGACTGCAGCGGTTCAAGAAGGCAGCTCATCACCACCTTCTCAAGGGCAACTATGGATGTGCAATAAATGCTGGCCCAGTCAGCGAAGCCCACGTCCCTTTTTAGAATAGAAAAACTTTTAAAATTGTAATAGAGACATCCTGGAATAGGTGTTTTTTGTGTAGGGCTCCACAGGGAAATCTGGAATAGCACTAAAGAAAGTGAATGATACAAACAATACTTTTTAACTACAGGGTCGAGTTTACCCTGTATTAAGACTGAACAGCTTATGTGTCCACCATAGCTTGCCGTAATTCTACTGTGTTCAATGAGAAATCTCCCTTGCCCCTGACTCCTTTTCCTTCTCTATGGCCAGAAATTTCCATTTGGCGGGAGCGGGCGTGGACCCTATCACCGCCTGCAATCAGGTCCGTGCCATCATTTAGGGCCAACCCAGCGTATTTCCCGACTCCCATGGATAGCAGGAGTGTGCTGGTGGCAGCGGGCGTACACAGACCGCCAGGTCCAATGGCGACCCGGCAGTCTGTTTAAAAGAAGGCCTGGCAACCTTTTGTAGGCTGCTCATAACGGCAGCAGAGGTAGTTTGGGGAGCAGGCCAGGCTGGAGGGTAGGCCAGCGGAGTAGGCCGGGCTGGAGTATAGGCCAACGGAACAAGCCAGGTTGCAGGGTAGGCCAGCGTGGGGCCAATGTGCCCCTTGTTTTTTATTATGATTGCGTGACTCCTCGATGAGGTGGCAGCACGGTGGGAGGTGTTGGTCCCCCAGGATGGGAGAGGAGGACCCCATATGACGAAACGTGCCTGGGAGGAGGTTGCAGAGGTGGTGAGCTCCCGCGACGTGGTGCAGCACACCTGGATCCAGTGCCACAAGCGCTTCAACGATCTATTGCGCTCTGGCAGGCTGAGTACCATGTTGGCATGGGGCATTTAACCCAGCACGTAACCTTACCCTCTGCACTGCCCCCCACCCACTCAATGTCTTAGTGTCGTGACTGCATTGAATCATTAAGGGCATTTTTCCTTTGCTGGGTGGGCAAGCAGATAGTGCCCATGATGAGGTCAGCCTGAGTGAGTCATGAGAAGAGTTTCCCCCACAGTGTTGATCTTAGTCCCACATGACTGGTTGAGGGGCAACCAGGAGGAGCTGCACCTAGGCGCAGACTCAGAGCTCCAAGACACTTCCTAGTCAGGGGGACGAGATGGTGGAAGGGGAGCCTCAAGGTGGCATGGCAACGAACCATCTGCTGCCCTCTATGCTGTACATGCTTGCACCTCCTTGCTATAGGAGGAAATACCGTGTGGTTCCTAATGTGAAGTAGGCACCGTATGCCCCGTGTGTGTGTGTGTGTGTGTGTGTGTGTGTGTGTGGGGGGTGGGCCGGGGGGTAGTGGAGAGCAGGCCTAGCATCTTCATCTGAGTGATCAGCAGCAGCAGGGTGAGGAGGCACTGGAGGCCTGATATGTCCCACTCTGGTTGGGGTATGCTGTGCGCGTATAGATTCCATGTGCAATTTGCCCTAATCAATGCTCTTCTCTCTCTTTCAGGAGAAGAATGCGCAGAACGCGGCCGAGCATGTGAAGACGGGAGGCGGCCAGGCACAGCTCTCCATGCAAAGCCGCTTCGAGCAGAGGGCCCTTGAACTGGAGAGGCGCCATGCACCCAGGTCTACTGGTGTCGGTGAGGCTGGGGTGGTATGGCCAGGTATTTAAGACCAACAGTAAGGTCCGCATTGTCCTCCCAACAGCCATAGCACTGATGATTATTACATTAGTTATTGTTGCAACATTGCTGGGCCATTGGTTATGGAAGGTTGAGTGCAAAATGAGCCAGGGGGACAGGGATGAACTTTCTTATTGTCTGCAATGCTAACTGATCTACTGTTCTTGTTCTTCCTTTCAGCATCATCAGAGCACAGCTGAGAGGAGGAGCAGCAGATGCCCCGTCTCACACCTGAGAGGCCTGAAGTCTCACCACCATCACACCATTTCTGGGAATTAGAACAACTGTTAGTGTCCCGGGGCACAGTGGTGACAGCACTTCACACTCGCTGGAGGAGCTGGCAGAGATAGAGAATGCCCATGGTGCCAGCAGTCGGAGGACTACAGGAGACTAGACACATGCTCAGTTGGTGCCTGATGATGTGCCTCTGGAGTCATCTGTGATGCAGCAGGTGCAGGAAATGCAGCTGGGTGTGTGGGAGCATCTGGGGGGGAGATACATGAGGCTATGCTTGGCACGGTGTCCGTGGTGGAGTACACACAGGCGCTCGCTGTAGCAAAGAGCCACATATCCGAGCGCCAAGCGTCCTCCATGAAGAGAGTGGCGACTCTCGAGCCACTCCAAGCAATGGGGCAGCACCAGGTCAAAGCACACGTAAACGAAAGCACAAGGCGCCTTAGGCACACTATGGGATTTTCACTGGTGCTTTTGTGTTAGCCTGGGATTAGGTCCTTATGATTTTTTTTTATTGTTAACACTATTGTTTTCCATTTGTGATAACTTCTGCTTCACACATTAAATGCCAGATGTGAGGAAAGTGTAATGAGTGATTTGTTGGACATTCAGCTTTCTGTACAAGGCCATTAGTTAGTGTTGCTGACCAGGCAGATTTTACACTTAGGTGTCGAGTATCGAGGCGGCAGCTCAGGCTTGTCCTGGTGATCCACCTATGTTGTGCTAGCAAAAGATTCGCTGGATTAAATCATCCCGGGTGTCCCTGCCTACCTGGAGCAGTCCCGGGTCAGCATCCAACCCCTCAGCATTTCCCTGTGCATGCTCATCCTTGGACTCACTGCTGGATTCATCAGGTGCAGCCGCAGACACCACATTGACGCCTTCATCATCCACAGTGTCCCCCCTTTCCAGCGCAAGATTGTGAGAGCGCAGCATGTGACCACCATCATCGACACACGATCTGGGGGGTACTAGAGTGCACCCCTTGAACAGTCCAGGCATCGGAAGCGCATCTTGAGAAGACCGATGGCTCTCTCCACCACAGCTCTTTTGGAAGTGTGGCTCCTATTGTAGCACTGCTCAGCTTCTGTTCTTGGATGGCGGAGTGGAGTCATGAGCCACATTCTGAGGGGCTAGCCCTTGTCACCCTGCAGCCATCCATCAAGCCAGGCCGCAGCACTGAAGAGCACCTGGGAGTGTCGGAGGATGTGGGCATCGTGGGAGCTGCCTGGGTAACTTGCACAGACTAGTAAGTTCAGCATCCTGTGATCACACATTATCTGCACGTTCATGGAGTGGAAGCCCTTCCTGCTGACGAAGGCACCGGGCTCACCTGCTGGCGCCTTGATGGCCATGTGTGTGCAGTCTATTGCATCCTGGACGCAGGGGAAGCCAGCAATGGCCGCGAAGCCTCTGGCTCGCTGTATCTGGCTTGCCTGGTCCTAATGGAAGTGGATGAAGCTCAATGCATGCCTGAACAGAGCGTCTGCGACTTGCTTGTCACAAGTGCGGGCAGCTGATTGGAAGACACCGCAAAGATCACCCACTGAGCCCTGGAAAGAGCCAGAGGCGTAGAGGTTGAGGGCAGCTGTGACTCTCAGAGCCATTGGCATGCGGTGTCCGCCCACAGAGTTAGGGGAGATCTCAGGCCCAATCATCTGACAGATATAGTTCACTGTCTCCCTTGATGGTCAGAGCCTCCTTCGGCACTGCACCTCAGATATATTGAAGTAACTGCTTCACCGCCTATATACCCTGGCAGCAGGATAGTGCAGTTTTCTGCAGCCCCTTCCGCCTTGGGCTACCTCTTGGCCCTGCGCCCCTTGTGCCTGCATCTGTACTCCCAAAGGTGGCTTCCCCGGAGGCTTAATGTGCACTCCTGGCCTCCTCCCCCTTCTAACCCTCCCTTCCTCCTCAGAGGAGCTGCCTCCAGTGCACAGATCAGGCTAATGGAAGGCTTCCTGAAACCTGCATGCCTGGAAAAGATTCCTCACTGCAGAGTGCTGACCTGAAGGTTAAGAGTCCAGAAAAAGCTACTGGGAGCCGTTCTGAAGTACTGTAGATCACACAGGCAACCAATGGTGAAGTGGTGCGAGGGGGACTGTTGGTTAATTTGACATAAATAAATCTCCAGGAATTAATCCAACCATTGGTAGTTGACAACCCTAATTGGAACCAGGCTAAGTTGATTGATTTGAAAATTAAACATGAGAGATGGACATTGTCTAGCTGCAAACTTAATTATACATTCCCAAGGCTTTACTGGTGTTTAAGACGGACATTAGCATTCCACGCAGTCATCTCTATTTAGAGTGTTTGATTAACAGCATCCACTTCACTGTTGGATTCTCCTGTAGTTTTAAGTTCTGATAGGAGGTGCTAACTATGGGCAAATTGTAATTTGTGCGATCCATGCACAACACATTTAGGAAGATTGCCAAAAACAAACTGGACTTTCTCATCCAGAGGTACTCTTACTGATCAGATTCCAGAGGAAATAACTTTTAAAAAGGAAATACGAACTACTATTGTCTCATTGGGCTTGATTTTCCTTTGCAGAACTGTCCCTTTTGGGCAAATTTGCAGCAGTAAAAAGAATAAAATGAAACTGCATGATATACCAACACAATCCAGGAATCTCTTCTCTCATGAAAGACAAAAATATCAGTCACCACTACTTGGAGCTCACTGGTGCCAGCTGTACTACTGGTTTGGTGTTAGAAGATACCAAACAGTAATGGTATCATGTTAAGACACCTATTGAAGCATTGGTAGCTGCCACTCCAGAAGCCACCAAAGTATTTCATGGCACCTTGTTGCGGATACTGTTCTCCAGAGTACTCTGTGCAAACATCCTGCATTCTGTTGCCGATGAAAATCATGGACACATCCATCAAGCCATGACCCAGGATTCTGAAAACACAAAGGTTTCTCTATGTAATTAATAATGTGTCTTTGAAGTAATAATGACTGAGTAGCTGCCCACTTGTAGTAAAATACAAAATATAATCTGTTATGATCCCAGTAGGGCCCGTTAACATTTAAAAAGAAATTTGAACACCCAGTGATTAACTGAAAGAAATTATGTCACAAGATTTCACGCTTCTAAACAAAAACAAACATTACTGTATATAAAAAAAAATTAAAGAAATCAAACATTACTAACAACACTATCATTTATAACTACACGTTATGAATTTTACTTTTACTTCACCTCCTCCCCAAGAGTTGCCTTATTTTATGAAATCTTGAAGGTTCATTCATTTTTCCTGGTACCTAACTAAAAGGTATGCCACAGCTCTCCAAAATTCACTGATTTCTCCTCAGTGTTCCAGCTATTCTCCGAGGTATGAAATTTAATGGCGATCCTTCAATAGCTTTTGGCTAAGCAATCCTTCATTTTTTTTCAAAACCTCAGGACTGTGGACTTAACTCAAATATAGGCTTCACTGAATTCTCCAAGCTAGTTGCTTGCTTTTACTGTGACGGTCATTGTAGAATTCTTCCTCTAGCTCCAAGCTAAACAAATCATTGAAACTCTTTTTTTTTACAAACTCTAAGTGAGCTGCAACCTACACAAGACCAAATCTACGACTGCTTTCTGTGAGATACATCCAGATAAATTAAACAAAGGAATCTTCTAACCCACAACCTATCTCCACTATGTGGCATACTTGCCGTGTTCCAAACAGAAATGTAAATTGACTACCTTTTGCCTTCAAAACCAATCCCTTTGATTCTGAGGCCCATATGATTAATTTATATCTCTAAAAGATATAATTGCCCTCTCTCCAGGCTCTCTAGATCCACTAAGACATCCAGAAATGGGTTATCCATTGTTTAAGTTTATTCACTTTCAAATGTGACCTTGTAAGATAAACACAGATTACCTTTTAACTGTAATCAACTCAGACTTGTTTGATTTGCATGAATTTTAGGATTGCTTACTAAATTCTTAATCAGATTTTCCAATTATCTTACATTTAGCACCTTAATCTCCAACTTAAAAGTTATATTCCCAAAAGTACAACTCATACCTCTGAAACACATGAATTATAGAATCAGATATTCACTACAAATCTACATCCAATACATCATCAAAACTGAATTCTCCAATACTAGACTGTGTATTCCATGTAAATTATATTAAAATTGTTAACTATCAAACCGACACATTAAACCAAGATTGACTGCATAAAACACTGAAAGCAAACCTGACGAAACGCAGCAGTTAAGGGGTGCAGTTGTTGAGACACAACATACTAGAGAAATTGGATTACCTGGAAAAACTCAGCAGGTCTGGCAGCATCGGCGGAGAAGAAAAGAGTTGACGTTTCAAGTCCTCATGACCCTTCGACAGAACTTGAGTTCGAGTCCAAGAAAGAGTTGAAATATAAGCTGGTTTAAGGTGTGTGGGGGGAGGGCGGAGAGAGAGAGAGAAGTGGAGAGGGTTGGTGTGGTTGTAGGGACAAACAAGCAGTGATAGAAGCAGATCATCAAAAGCTGTCACCAACAATAGAACAAAAGAACACAGGGGTTAAAAGTTGGTGATATTATCTAAACGAATGTGCTAATTAAGAATGGATGGTAGGGCACTCAAGGTATAGCTCTAGTGGGGGTGGGGAGAGCATAAAAGATTTTAAAATATTTAAAAATAATGGAAATAGTTGGGAAAAGAAAAATCTATATAATTTATTGGAAAAAAAACAAAAGGAAGGGGGAAGCAGAAAGGGGGTGGGGATGGGGGAGGGAGCTCAAGACCTAAAGTTGTTGAATTCAATATTCAGTCCGGAAGGCTGTAAAGTGCCTAGTCGGAAGATGAGGTGTTGTTCTTCCAGTTTGCATTGGGCTTCACTGGAACAATGCAGCAAGCCAAGGACAGACATGTGGGCAAGAGAGCAGGGTGGAATGTTAAAATGGCAAGCGACAGGGAGGTTTGGGTCATTCTTGCGGACAGACCGCAGGTGTTCTGCAAAGCGGTCGTCCAGTTTACGTTTGGTCTCTCCAATGTAGAGGAGACCACATTGGGAGCAACGAATGCAGTAGACTAAGGTGGGGGAAATGCAAGTGAAATGCTGCTTCACTTGAAAGGAGTGTTTGGGCCCTTGGACGGTGAGGAGAGAGGAAGTGAAGGGGCAGGTGTTGCATCTTTTGCGTGGGCATGGGGTGGTGCCATAGGAGGGGGATGAGGAGTAGGGGGTGATGGAGGAGTGGACCAGGGTGTCCTGGAGGGAGTGATCCCTACGGAATGCCGATAGGGGGGGGGGGGGGTGAAGGGAAGATGTGTTTGGTGGTGGCATCATGCTGGAGTTGGCGGAAATGGCGGACGATGATCCTTTGAATGCGGAGGCTGGTGGGGTGATAAGTGAGGACAAGGGGGATCCTATCATGTTTCTGGGAGGGAGGAGAAGGCGTGAGGATGGATGCGCGGGAGATGGGCTGGACACGGTTGAGGGCCCTGCCAACGACCGTGGGTGGAAAACCTCGGTTAAGGAAGAAGGAGGACATGTCAGAGGAACTGTTTTTGAAGGTAGCATCATCGGAACAGATGCGACGGAGGCGAAGGAACTGAGAGAATGGGATGGAGTCCTTACAGGAAGTGGGGTGTGAGGAGCTGTAGTCGAGGTAGCTGTGGGAGTCGGTGGGTTTGTAATGGATATTGGTGGACAGTCTATCACCAGAGATTGAGGCAGAGAGGTCAAGGAAGGGAAGGGAAGTGTCAGAGATGGACCACGTGAAAATGATGGAGGGGTGGAGATTGGAAGCAAAATTAATAAATTTTTCCAAGTCCTGACGAGAGCATGAAGCAGCACCGAAGTAATCATCGATGTACCGGAGAAAGAGTTGTGGAAGGGGGCCAGTGTAAGACTGGAACAAGGAATGTTCCACATACCCCATAAAGACACAGGCATAGCTGAGGCCCATGCGGGTACCCATAGCCACACCTTTTATTTGGAGGAAGTGAGAGGAGTTGAAGGAGAAATTGTTCAGCGTGAGAACAAGTTCAGCCAGACGGAGGAAAGTAGTGGTGGATGGGGATTGTTCGGGCCTCTGTTCGAGGAAGAAGATAAGGGCCCTCAGACCATCCTGGTGGGGGATGGAGGTGTAGAGGGATTGGACGTCCATGGTGAAGAGGAAGCGGTAGGGGCCAGGGAACTGGAAATTGTTGATGTGACTTAAGGTGTCAGAGGAATCACAGATGTAGGTGGAAAGGGACTGGACAAGGGGAGAGAGAAGGGAGTCAAGATAACGAGAAATGTGTTCTGTGGGGCAGGAGCAAGCTGAGACGATCGGTCTACCGGGGCAGTTCTGTTTGTGGATTTTGGGTAGGAGATAGAAGCGGGCTGTCCGAGGTTGGGCGACTATCAGGTTGGAAGCTGTGGGAGGAAGATCCCCAGAGGAGATGAGGTCAGTGACAGTCCTGGAAACAATGGCTTGATGTTCAGTGGTGGGGTCATGGTCCAGGGGGAGGTAGGAGGAAGTGTCTGCGAGTTGACGCTCAGCCTCCGCGAGGTAGAGGTCAGTGCGCCAGACAACAACAGCACCACCCTTGTCAGCGGGTTTGATGACAATGTCAGGGTTGGACCTGAGAGAATGGAGTGCAGTAAGTTCAGAGAGAGAGAGATAAGAATGGGTGAGAGGAGCAGAGAAATTGAGACGACTAATGTTGCGCCAACAGTTCTCAATGAAAAGATCAAGAGAAGGTAAGAATCCAGAGGGAGGGGTCCAGGTGGAGGGAGAATATTGCAGGTGGGTTAAAGGATCCGTTGAATGGGGAGAGGACTCCTGCCCAAAGAAGTGAGCCCGGAGACGAAGACGGCGGAAGAAGAGTTCAGCATCATGCCGAGCCCGAAATTCATTGAGGTGAGGGCATAAGGTTATGAAACTAAGTCCTTTGCTGAGCACTGAACGTTCAGCATCAGAGGGGAAGGTCAGGGGGTATAGTGAATACACGGCTGGGGCTGGGATTGGAAGATGGGGTGGGGACAGAGGGACAGGCAGGGGTGGAGGGTCCTAGATGGGTGTTGGTGTCAATGAGTTGTTGGAGCTTGCGTTCCTTGGCACTTGAGAGAAAGAGAAAAAGTTTCTTGTTGAGGCGTCGGATGAGCTGAAGAATAAAATGAAACTGGGGGCACGCGCAGCTTTGAAAAAGGGTACGGCGGTGCTGCTGGAGGGAGAGGTCGAGTGTGTTCATATGGCGGCGCATGGCACTGAGTGTGGATTTCAGAATGTGACGGGAACAGCAGTCCGAGAAACTTTTTATGTCCCAGAGATACCTGTAATCCTGGGTGGGTTCGAAACATGAGGGGTGGAATTTCAATTGAAATCCACATGGGGTAAATCGGACACGGAGACAGTCACTGAGAAAGGAGATATGGCTGTGAAAACGGGTTTTAGTAAACACCTTGTCAAACACCAGGAGGGAAATGGAAAGCAATGAAAGTGAGCAAGGCAAAAGAGAGGTACGGAAATCTTGTCGCAGAGAAGAACAGAACTTCTTCAAGGAGGTAGGCATTTATTGAAGAGCAGTGGCAGTCAATTAAACACAGAGATAAAAACAAAAAAACTGCAGATGCTGGAAATCCAAAACAAAAACAGGATTACCTGGAAAAACTCAGCAGGTCTGGCAGCATCGGCGGAGAAGAAAAGAGTTGACGTTTCGAGTCCTCATGACCCTTCGACAGAACTTGCGTTCGAGTCCAAGAAAGAGTTGAAATATAAGCTGGTTTAAGGTGTGTGTGTGGGGGGCGGAGAGATAGAGAGACAAAGAGGTGGAGGGGGGGGTGGGGGTGTGTGGTTGTAGGGACAAACAAGCAGTGATAGAAGCAGATCATCAAAAGATGTCACCAACAACAGAACAAAAGAACAGATAGGTGTTAAAGTTGGTGATATTATCTAAACGAATGTGCTAATTAAGAATGGATGGTAGGGCACTCAAGGTATAGCTCTAGTGGGGGTGGGGAGAGCATAAAAGATTTTAAAATATTTAAAAATAATGGAAATAGGTGGGAAAAGAAAAATCTGTATAATTTATTTGAAAAAAAACAAAAGGAAGGGGGAAGCAGAAAGGGGGTGGGGATGGGGGAGGGAGCTCAAGACCTAAAGTTGTTGAATTCAATATTCAGTCCGGAAGGCTGTAAAGTGCCTAGTCCGCAAGAATGACCCAAACCTCCCTGTCGCTTGCCATTTTAACATTCCACCCTGCTCTCTTGCCCACATGTCTGTCCTTGGCTTGCTGCATTGTTCCAGTGAAGCCCAATGCAAACTGGAGGAACAACACCTCATCTTCCGACTAGGCACTTTACAGCCTTCCGGACTGAATATTGAATTCAACAACTTTAGGTCTTGAGCTCCCTCCCCCATCCCCACCCCCTTTCTGCTTCCCCCTTCCTTTTGTTTTTTTTCCAATAAATTATATAGATTTTTCTTTTCCCAACTATTTCCATTATTTTTAAATATTTTAAAATCTTTTATGCTCTCCCCACCCCCACTAGAGCTATACCTTGAGTGCCCTACCATCCATTCTTAACTAGCACATTCGTTTAGATAATATCACCAACTTTAACACCTGTGTTCTTTTGTTCTATTGTTGGTGACATCTTTTGATGATCTGCTTCTATCACTGCTTGTTTGTCCCTACAACCACACCAACCCCCTCCACTTCTCTCTCTCTCTCTCTGCCCCCCCCCCCCACACACCTTAAACCAGCTTATATTTCAACTCTTTCTTGGACTCGAACTCAAGTTCTGTCGAAGGGTCATGAGGACTCGAAACGTCAACTCTTTTCTTCTCCGCCGATGCTGCCAGACCTGCTGAGTTTTTCCAGGTAATCCTGTTTTTGTTTTGGATTTCCAGCATCCGCAGTTTTTTTGTTTTTATACTAGAGAAATTGATAGCCTACTGCTAAGACAGAACTATAACGGCCTGCAAGGCCATAACTCGAAAAGGACTAGCCTAGGCATTTCCAAGTACAATAACAAAAAATTGTAGGACAGAATTGAATGCCAAAAAAATTAAGGTGTGGAGTAAACACCTCAAGTGTGCTGTCAATTTGGCAGGATACTGTTAGAAGTACGTGCAACCTAAGGTAGCCCAATAGTATAATGGTTGAACCTGTTCTCTCCAAAAGTTAAAATTGCTCTTGGGACAGTCGTAAATCCTTTTGCCTTGATGGTAACCTAGAGAATGGAACGAATCACTCAGAGTCTAAGAACCAGGTTGTAATAATTACTTGCCATTTAATGCAATTGTAGAACGACTGCGTAAGAAAATGCTGTTATTTGTCAATGTATCTTAAAAGTTGTTTGAAACCACTCAGGCCTGAATCACATGGAGATTACTGTTGTAGGTAGAACAACCTTTGATGCAATAGTAACCACAGGAAATATGCCAACAATTAAGTCATAAATAACAAACTGCAGCAGGATGGTCACTCGTGTTACATTATAAAGCCTACACTGAAATGCAGCTCAGTAAGGAGCAATTCGGAAATGTCAATTCGGTTTAGGTCTCTACTGAACTCAAAATTGGATACTCATCATTTCCTCAATGTTTGTAGCAATCATCGGTCCTCTTGTCTAGCTCTAGCTGTCTGATTCAGCATAAACAGAATGAAGAACAACAAGCATGACGTGCTATGATCCATTAAACATGCACATCATCCCAACCCTATATGCATACATATAAATGGATAATTTATTACTCAGTAATCAACTATTGATAATTGCTGCAAATATATTGAGCAATAATGACACAGTTGTTAACCTTTAGGTACTGACTTCACTCTATATCAGCTGTAAGGCCACCGATGACATGCAAAACAAAAGGAAAAAAAATGGAAAACTGAGCTCCACAGTACTTATGGGTGGAATTTTCCTGCTCCGCCGCAGTGGGGATAGGGCCAGGGCTGGAAAATGCAGCGAGCCATTCAAAAGATCCCACTTGTGGGAGGGGCCATAAAATTCCACCCTATTCCACCCTAAGTATGTAATATAAGAAAACACATAAATGCAGCTGCGTAATTATCGGGTAGCTCTCTACCTCAGGGCAAGATGACCATATAAATCAAACATCATCTTACTCCTTGGTGAGACTTCAGCTATTATTACATTCAAATCTTAAAGTTAAATTACAAGATTATAATGTAATTTATTAAATTATACTCCTATAAATAAAGACTCATTTTTGCAGAGACCAGGATGAAATGAAATTATGCATTGTCCGTGGTCTAAATCTGTGTGTTCTTTGCAAGGAAGAAACATGCTCTCTCAGTTCTGGATTCTGTGCCTATTTTTCCATGAATAGGACCCAGATATGAAATGTGTTTTGAGTAGAAGTTTTCTCAAAAGTGGTTAGCTACTCCAGACATGCTGTATAGTTAATCAAGTGGCAGCGAAGGGTGTTTAAAATGTGGGATGCTTCATAGTTTTGAAGAATTCACAAAAAATGCAGCTGTTTTCCTTAGAGCAGAGGAGATAAAAGGGCGATTCTGATCGAGGTGTTCAAAATTATGGCAGCAGACTGTTTCAAGTGCTGGAGGGGTTTAAAACAAGGGGCCTTAGATATAAGGGTAAATCTAAGGTATATTGGACAAAGAAAAAGAGGGAGTGTTTTTACACAGAGGATTGTGAGGTTGTGAAAGGAAACACTCTTGATATAGTTAAAATAGTAAGTTGCATTTATATAATGATTTTCATGACCACCAGATGAGACTATAGCCCTGGTTTTAACCTCTCCCCCACCTCAATATTCTGGCAGGTACGGTGCAATCAGAGGGATAGGATAACAAGGGATGGGGAGAGTGGTTGCACCACCTCCCTCCAGCTTAACATATCAATCAAACATAAGAGAATGGCCACCCCCAAAGAAATAAGGGCTTGATTTAAATGAAGTTGCAGTCCAATGACGTCATTCGGATGTGGACATCATTTTAACTGCGGGGCAACTGAGGGCCACACAACCTCTGATGTGCTAGTGAAAGCTGGCAGCAGACGCAGGTAAGTATTTTTTATTTTTAAAATATTCATTAGAACAGGGGCCGTAGTACTGCCCTGTGCAAAACAGGTGATTTTTTTAGGGGTTGGTTAATTGGCAATAAATCAATGAAATCTCATACACAACTAAGCCACACCCTCTGACTTCAGGAAGGTGGATCAGGATTACAATGGGAAGGAAATTCTGCCAGCCAATGTTTGCAGCAGAATTTTGGTGCAAAGCCATGCCACACCTTTACTTTGCCCATGCACTTCTCAAAATGGGCAGTTTTAGAAAGAAAATATAGATCGAAATAGGGTTTCATTATTGTAAGTAAAGCTTTTCCTTTTTCATTACAGCACCATCACTATTTGGACTCTGTCCCAACTCCATTTGTGTCTCATGGGGTTTTGTGTTCTCAATGTCCACAAAGGCGCCACTAATGAAGTATTTGGTCCTGTTTGGACTCCTTTTCTAATTCCCTTCATAGGAAAACTACAGCAGATTCCGCATTCGGAGCACCAGTTAAAATTGCAATTGAGTCCCAATGGTTATGAGGACCAGACACGCAAATGTAAAAAGGAACCCTGCGGCTGTGAGCTGGCAATCTTACAGCCTGTTGGGTAAAGCAAGTTAAAATTTGGCACAGTGGCCTGAATTTTTTCCCACGTCGGGCGGGCTCAGCGGGAGCGGTCGCAGAGCCAACCGCCACCCGCAATTGGCTCCGCACCACCATTTTACACAGGCGGGCCAATTAAGGCCCATCCAGCACAATACACGAGCGGTAGCATCCAGCGCTACCTGTGCAAGTGGGGGGAGGAGGGAGAGTCGGGGCCCGCGCTATTTCACACATGCGCACAAAAGAGCACTTCAATCTCCCTGAGGCACAGAGCTGCCTCAGGGAGAATGCAGCAGTTTGTAAACATTTTTACAGAAATTAAAAATTTAATGAGACATGTCCCCTCATATGACTGTGTCACATGAGATGAAACATGTTTTTATTTTTCATATGAAATTTTTATTTAAGTAGGAAAAGCTTTAGGAAACCTTATCCCGCTCGTGGATGAAGTTTCCTAAAAGAACATGAAGGCCGCTTGGCCTTTTCGCCTGTCCACCAACCTTAAGATTGTACGGGCAGCGTAAACAATGACAATTAATTTGTTAATGGCCTTAGCAGGCCTATAAGTTATCGGCAGGTGCGGAGTCTACTCTGGCACACGCCCGCCGAACTAAACATCATGAGACAGTGCAATAATGTTGGGACATACGCCCGACATCATTGCGCATCATTTTATGCACCAGTGTGTCAGGCCTGACCCCGCACGCCGACTGAAAATACCTGGCCAGTGAATTCCTGGCAGGTTTCTGGCAGGAAAGTAGTCGTGGCGATTTTAATTGCTCATCCACCTGGTTCCCTTCACTGAGCAGGGTTAAACCCATCCTATTTTAGTTGAATTTATTTAAAATAATCATACTTACACAGAATCAAGAAATAAATCATGAAATTTGGCTTTCACTTACATTGGCATCTGAATGACAACAGATAGACTGGCTCCAAAAACTATCTTGAGCGTGACAGTCATTTGCAAGTTTTGGATGCATAGGCAATTGACAAACTTTGGACAACAAACTAACCGCTTCTACCAGAAGCGACAGCTAGAGATTTATGAATTGTCTCACTACCACACACAAAGCCATGAGGATTATTTTAAGAACGCAGTTATCTACAGTTGATTATAAAATATATTTTTATCTTAAAAAAACACAAAAAGTAATACACTACAGGAATGTTATTATGCAGGGAATCGCAGTGTTCTGCTTTTGTTACAAACATAAGAATATCAGCAGTTAAAAACAGAACAAGAACCAATATTTTTAGACCTTGTAGCCTTGTGGTTCTAGATAAAAAATAAGTTCTCTATCGGTATGATAGGGAACGGATCAAAATTGGTATTGACACATTCTGAGTCTCAAAGAAATAATTTTTTTGCTTTGATCATTTTTTTTTTAAAAGTTGTTTCTGTTGCATTGAAAAATAAATCAGTGTAGCTCTGGCTTCTTAGCCACCAGTTCACAGTGCCCAAAATAACTGAACATCCGGCTCAACTGCCTCATAGTTGTATTTTGTAAAGTGAAAAGATAAAAGAAAGCTGCTGTCAAGTGCTTGGATGAATGTCTCATGTACTCACCTCAAGTTACCCAAAGCAAATGTCACTAACTGTATTTTCTTACTTCCCTGTTGCAATATATACTTTACTGTCTACTTTGTTACTTAATTAAACTCAGTAGATAAGGGTTTTAAAGAGAGACTGTTAAAATTGGTGAAAATATTAATTTCTCTGGCATTTTCTAATGTTGTGTTTAATTTTGCCGGTAACACCATGGATGAGAATGTACAGCGAATTAGGAGAAAGGGTGTAATCAAGTGTGATGGCACTTGTCCAGGATAATCATTGTCACATGACTGCTACTATAGCCTAATCTTTCCCTGAACAATTTATTAGTCTGCATTCCACATTATGATATTTTTATACATTTACATAGAATGCACATTGAAATTACAAATGTGTTGGCCAAGAAAATTACTCTTTAATCCATATAAAGCATGTAATAAAGAAGGTATTGCATGTTAATTTAACATCCTCAAGTACACTGACAATACTATGAAAGTTATTGCTCTATATGCAGTTTTGCCTGAAAGATTATTGGGACTGGATAGTTTCAAGTGCAAACTTCAATGTGTCTTTCCACAAAAATGACAGATTACCTGACACTCATGATATTGCAAAATCTTTTAATAAATTCAAAAAAATTGACAGTTATCATTAAGTCTACTAACTTGCTAGATCAAACATTTACATCTAGCAGTATGAGGACCATATAAGTGTTTTAGCTATAGAAAAAAAACCTGAAATCCAAACAGCCATATAGAAGGAATAAATACAGACTTGCTGATACAATTATTTAAGACATAAGTTAAGACTATATAGTACCTTTAAAATGTATTTTTAGAATTAAAACAACCAGGTTTCCAGTATAGAGGTCAAACATGGGTAAAAACCCACTCCGAACATCAAGCCATTGTTTCCAGGACGGTCACTGACCTCATCTCCTCTGTCGGTCTTCCATCGTCTGTCTCCCAACCCCCAACAGCCCGCCTCTACCTCCTTCCCATATATTCTGATTAGGCACTATATTGCCTTCCGGACTTAACATCGAGTTCAATAACTTCAGACCATGAATACTCTCTCCTCCATCTTTACCCCTTTTTTAAACCCATTGTTTTTTTTTGTTTTAATAGTTTTAGTTTTTATTTTTATGATTAATTTATTTTTTACCTATTTATTCATTTTTAAATCCTTTTTCCCAACCACCCCCCTCCCCAACAGGGCCATCTGACACTGGTTTCTACGTTGTGCATTCACAGAGTACTGACCTTTGTTCTGCTTTTAACACATTCTGCTCTTACCTTTATGCCACTATCAGCACTTTCTTTAGTCTTTACCACTACTGTTAACACTCTTTTTGTCTTGTGTCCATGAAATCTTTGTCAATCTCTCCTTAGCTCCCACCGATCCCTGACCTTCTATCTTGCTGCACCTGCTCCGCCCCCTCTTAAACAGTATAAAATTCATCACATTTCTACTTCTCCTTAGCTCTGAAGAAGAGTCATACGGACGCGAAACGTTAACTCTGTTTCTCTCTCCACAGATGCTGCCAGACCTGCTGAGCTTTCCCAGCATTTTTTGCTTTTATTATGGGTAAGAGTAAATATCAGTACAGTACGAATTCTTCCAGAATTGTGTGGCTTTTATTCTATCCATAGGAAACCTGTTTTTTCTTCTTCCCCACACAATCTACATTCCTGCTTCCTCTGTCACAGAGTTTAATGGTTTTGGTTAAGTTAGTTGAAGATTTCAAATTCAGTATACAAGTCATTCCACTCCCAGACTTTTTCACTAAAATAAAATGCTAACCAGATATTCGTTTGGTAGGATAGAACTTGAATATTGCAGAAGAAAGAGACATTTTTTGTTGAAGCTTTTCATCTTACACTCGTCAGAACAATTCGCAAGAACACCAAATGTAAAGGGAACAACAATTTATACTCTATAAGAAGAGCGTACTAATTGGTAGACAAGTGGACTCAATGCCTCCACCAACCAGAGTCCACTTGCCAACCAATCTCTTCTTACATAGTATAAATGGTTCTTCCCTTGAATTGTCCTGATGAGTGCAAGATGAAAAGCTTCAACAAAAACTGTCTTTTTTCAGCAATGTTATCCAGATGTAGAACAGAAAGAGAATAAATTGCTAAATTGAAAACATTAACATGCAATATGTTCTCATTAACTTGATGTGCCTTTTCAATTTAAATAATCAACATTCCAGCAAGGTTCTATTTTCTATCTATATTTTCAGCTAAATAAAACAATTTATGAAAAGATTCTAGTGTGAGCTAGTAAACTATGGAGATCCTGTTAAATAAAAAGGTTCTTTTATACCCCCAGTTTCTTTTGACAAGCAGTATCATTGAAATAGCCTTACATATTGAAGTGTTACCTCTTGCAATTCTTTTCTGAAGAAAAAATGATTTTCAAATAAAAGTTTTAAAATTTACCCAGAGTAGGCAATCATTCAGGCTTATCACAATGCACCACTATCACTGCCTTACAGGATACAATTAACTGAAAGAACAAACAAGACCTTGGGGAACTGCTCAACCACAATGATATTGCGGCATCAACCTGTGCCTCAATCTTAAATTTAACTACATTCAAAATATCACTTGTAAATTGAACAAAAAAAAAAATATTTTGTTAAATAGAGACCAGGCCACTTAATGTGTTAAAACCTAATTCTGCCTCCCCGGGGAGCTTTAACATGCATCACGAATCATGTTTAGATCAGATTAGACAGACAATTCAACTCCGGTTCTCCATTTTACAGTGCCATAAGTAGTCTATAACTCCTGCAACAATCCCATCACACACAGCTTGCACAAACCCTACCATACCTTATCACTAGGCCTCAGGGAGTAGTGGTTTTCTGCCACTGGTAGAAATGAGTACTATCCCGAAAATACTGCAATTATCTCATGTAAAAGTGAATCTGTATAATAACCGTTCATTACAGTTTTGTTTGTTGGAATACTCTGCTGGCTATATTTTTTTCTTACAATAAGTTACAGCAACAGTAGCATTCCAATTATCTCCATGTGAACTTTACATCTAACAGTAGTGAGCTTTTCATTAATTGTACATAAGACAAAATTTGGAAAACACTTATGTAAAACCAACATAACAAACAATGATAACTTGCATTTATATAACACATTTAACATAGTCGTGTCCCAAGATGCTTCATAGAAGCATGCATAGTCAAAAACCAACACCGAACCAAAGACGACAACATTAGGGCAGGTGGCCACAAGGTTGGTCAAAGCCGTGGGTTTCAAGAAGTGTCTTAAAAGAAAGAGAGGCAAGGATGCAGAGGCTTATGGAGGGAATTTCAGAGTTTATGACCTAGGCATCTGAGGGCGCAATCACCAAATGGTACAGCAGAAAACACTGGGAAATGATGCACAAAGGCCAGGGCCAGGGAGACCGACAGATTAGGGTGGGTGGGGGTTGTACAATTGGAGGAGGTTATAGAGAAGGCGGTGGTGGGGTGTGGGGAGGAGGGTGGCAGTGAGGCCATGAAAGGGCTTAAACACGAGAATGTGCAACAGCCAATGTTAAAGCAACACAGAGCTCTTGGAAGGTTGTAGAGCTGGAGATGGTTACCGAAATAGGGAAAGAGTGAGGCCAAAGAGGTCAGAGAAATTTCTACTATTTGAATACTTTGCAATGAAATTCCACCAAAAGGATGGAGAATAGAACAGAATTTAATCCATATACAATACAAAATTGAAATGTGTTAAATCCTTCAAATAAACGTAACTGTCTTCCCCTAATTTTTAAATTTATTACAAATTGCACAGTTGTATGCCAAACAGCATCATTGCTGTAATACTATTCTAGTAATAATGAAATACTATTCTGGTATTTCAACTGTTGAAGAGGATAAAGAGCAGAGGAAATCAATTATTCATGAAGGAATTGTACCTGTCCTGAACTGGCAGAGAGCTTCTTTTCCTTTCACTTGACAATGCCTTTCCTTTTCATTTCAATAAATATAATCTAATGCACTGTAACCTCTCCAGTCTGGAAATCTGTTATTCGGCAATATCAGGGGCAAGACTTTTCAGTCGGCACGCTGGGGTGGGCCCGACATGCTGACACGTAAAATGACGCGCGATGACACATGATGTTTCATTCGGCGGGCGCCAAAGTTGGCTGCGTGTCCACCGACATTTAACTGGCCTACTAATGCCATTATGGAGGTCATTCATGTAATTGATAACACTGCCCATCCAACTTTAAGGTTGGCGGGCAGGCAAAAATGCCAAATGGCCTTCACATTTTTTTTAGGAAACTTATCAACGAGCAGGATGAGGTTTCCTAAAGCGTTTTTTAATTAAATAAAACATTTTTATGAAAGATAAAAATGTGTCACATGAGGGGACATGTTTAAATAAATTTTCAAGACATTTATTTAATTTTTTCAACATCGATTCAATCTCCCTGAGGCAGCTCTGTGCCTCAGGGAGATTGAAGCACTCTTTCACGCGCATGTGTGAAAGAGTGCTGGCCCCGACTCTCCCTCCTCCCCGCACCCACACAGGTAGTGCTATGGCTCACATCTGACGCTGGGTGGGCTTTAACTGGCCTGCCCACATAAAATGGCAGCAACGGAGCCGATCGCGGGCGGCAATCGGCTCCGTGACCACGCCCGCTCACTCCAGCCGAGTCCGCCTGCTACCTGAAATATTCAGGCCCAGTTCCCCAGAAACTTTTGGAGCAGACCCAAGCATTCCTTTGCCATCAATGGCATCATGTTAGTACAGTGCTTTGGGAATAAAAACATGGAAGATACAATATTTGGATAATTGAAATCATTTTTATTATTGCTTTATAATATTTTATCACTGTTTTATGTTTCAGGTAAAGATTTATATCTACAGTGCTTCCCAGTTCGCGCACTTATGGTTAGGCATCCCAGCATCATTCAATAATCCAGAAAATTCAGAAATTCAGTCATGACTTGGTGCCAAGCATTCCAGACTGGAGAGGTTGCAGTGTTTCTAAAGCACAAATATAAATGGAAAGCCAGAGCTTACAGTTGAGCAACACCTTGCTACAATAAGATGCACTATATTATTTATTCTTGTGATGTATCTATTCAAACAGAAATTACAAGCCCAAGGAAATGTACTAATTGGGCAAATCTAGCTTTGCTGCCATCCATGAAAAGTTACTTGCCCCTTCTCTTCCCTTTTTTTCAATTCTCTGTCCCCAGTTGCATTTCCTAGGCTTGGCAGTCATCAGTGTTATTCTTTAGAATTACATGTAGTAATCTGAGCCACCAAAATTTTCACACTATCCCCAAACACATCTCCTTGAGAAAAGGTGTGCCTAGTTCTGACCTTTTTACATTTTTGAGTGTTGAAACATTCTACAACGAGTATGTTCTATTCCCAGCAGCTGATTTGAGAAATGACAAAAAATGCACAATGATGGCAGAATAGTTTGAATCTCAGCTTAGATGGACAAGCAAAATTAGTGTCAGTCCAATACTTAATCAGCTGTAGCTTCCAGGCTGTGTCCCAAATATGCATTTTATTTTTTATGAAATTTGCTTTTAAGTGATCTCTTTTGCAATGGTTATTGGCTTTGGTTGACTGCTTCCCTTGGTCCTTTTTACTAATACCTGAAAATCAGTGATATCTATTGTCTGTACTTTCACAGACTAGCAATTCACTACAAATTCTATTCATTCTATCACCAGCATGATAATATTCTGTACTAATAATGTACATAACTTTTCCTTCCAAATAAACTGAGTAGCAACATTATGAATACTCTATCCTGATACATTTGTACAACTTGAGGATACTCCTACAGTTTTCTAGAATGATGAAATCTTTATACAGTGAACGTATGCAACCAAGCAGCACCAGAAATGTAAGTAGTTATTTTTATATAATATTCTGCATGAATATATATCATATATTTAAATTATGATTTCAATTTTAGGTTCTTGCTTTCACAACTCTATAAGTCACAGTCCAGAAAATTGCCCAATGCACATGATTGTTATGGTATTATGGTTCCTTGTGTCACCATAAGACTTGGTTCCACACCAAGCAGAAAGATCATTTTCACTGTATGAAGATGTTCTTGGACATCTAAAGGAGGTCTCTCTGATAACAAATGCAATAGTACTTTTTCTAATGTCAAGATCAAATAATGGATATAGAACAACTGCTTAGAGTTACAAGCAATATTCTTTAGATCCTCCAAGGCTAAGGGGAATTCAAAGAAAAACTGGAATTTAAATACCATCAGCACTTGAAAGAAGATAGTCCTTTATCTATGACTGTATTAGAGAGGATAGTTGATATAAAATACATGGCACATGAAGAACGGAAGGTTTACAAAAAATCAATAATTGAGAAATACAAGCCACTTAGTTTACAGTTAGGCAGCAAAAACAATTATCCAGCTAAGCAAGTGTGTGTCTGCTTTCCATATTTACTGCTTCCCTATATATGTGTAGCAAAAACCACGTAGAACAAAACAGAGTTCTAACATTTACTTAAGCCTCTTTGGTTCCCAACTGTGCATGAAATACTAGAGTGAGCATATTCAGTTTAGCCACTGAATGGTGAAGACCTATGGCATCAATGTGAGGAGCAAGGGACATCTGAAAGGAAAGTAGGCAGATGTACAGGCAAATCAGGAAGCTGTTACAAAGCCAAAAGAGGTAAATCAGCAGCGAATGCCAAATAGACAGAATGTTACATGGGCCATTTAAAACTAGTATCATTAAGGACAAGATAGAAAAAGAGTAGGAGAGTGGTAAATTAAAGAAATCATTAAAATCCTACTTCCTCATGAAGAACGATAAAATGAAGAATTTACAGATGGTGCAAAGCAGATGCAAAGATTAAAACACAGCCCAGTACTGATACAAAAATACATTTGTTTACAACATTAGCATGGTATATGTTCTGATGAAGGGTCATCAACCTGAAACGTTAACTCTGTTCCTCCCCACAGATGCTACCTGACCTGCTGAGTATTTCCAGCATTTTCTGTTATTTTTTTTCAGATTTCCAGCATCTGCAGTATTTAGCTTCTGTGTTGTTGTAGCATAGTATGCATGTCAGAAATGCAGTTATGATCTGCAATGCAATGATTTTTTTGTGAACAATGTAGAGCGCACATCACCACTTGTAACTTATTCAGTAACAAGCAATGAAGCAGAATGTTTGGCTGATTATCAGGATATAGCCTTGGTGGGGAGGTCTGTGTTCTTCCCCCAAAGATGACTACAGATTCAAATGTAATGCTCACTGGGTGTAATTGCATTTACATGGAATAAGTTCTGTATTTTAAATATACAACACAATTCTGTTCTGTACAACACAGTTTGCATAAATAGCAATACAATTAAGATATGCAGACGTTTCTTGGCATTACAACAGTGCCCATGTTGATTAACACCTCACCTATGGACATTAGCATTCATTTGGCACACAGAAAGCTTTTTAATGTTTTATAACCTCCATAATTCAAGGTATATCACTTAATTATACCAAGCTTTATAATGTAATTACACACTTAGAATTGGACTATTCTATCAGCAATTATTGGTAAGCCAAGTCATTTGTTATGGCAAGCAATTTATTATTGTTCAGATTTCTTAAAGTGGAAATTTTAACCGTTTCTGGGAATTTTTGTGCAAAATTATAGCAGACAACAAATCAGTGCAGACCTTTATGGGATGTATTGCAAATATCAGACCATGACAAATTACTTGTAGCAAATATAGGACTGTATCAGGTAATTCATCAAGACTGCAATATCACTTTGGGCAGAATTTTGCTCTCGGTTGGCAGGCGGGCAGCCGAACTCCACCGCCGAAGCGGGCCCCGCCGCCATTTTAAGTGGGCGGGCCAATTAAGGCCCACCCAGCAGCCTGCCCGACAGGAAGTGCTTCCTGTATTGGGGGGGAGGGATTCCCCATCTATCAATATGCGCTCCTTTTGCGCATGCACACGAAAGAGTGCACTGCTCCCTGAGATTAAGTGCTGTCTCAGGGAGATCAGTGAAAGTGTTACAAAGTTATAAAATAGAAAAGTAAAAAAATTAACATGTCCCCCTTATGTGACAATGTCACACAAGATGGGACATGTTAATAAATATCACATAAAATTTATTAAAGTTTTTAAAAACACACATGAAACTTCATCCCACCGGTGGATGAGGTTTCATGTATTATCAGAAGCCCACTGGGTCTCCTGGCCTGCCCACCAGCCTTAAGGTTGGATGGGCAGGGTCCTTAATTATCTTAATCACCCTGTCAATGGCCTCAATTGGCCATTGACAGGTTGGCGGGTGGACAGCTGATTTCGCTATCCGCCCGCCTTCCTAAAGACTTAAATGGACCGGGATGACGTTGGGGGTTCTTCCCGACATCATCCCGTGTCACTTTCCCATTGGCGAGTGGGCCCTGCCCACAAATTACCAACGGGAAAATTCAAGGCACTGAAGCTTTGCCAACAGATTTCAAGCTTGCTGAATATTTTAGATGTTCTAAAGTTAAAGGTTTAAATTGTGTGAAAGACATAGCCCTGTAGCTCTGAGCAATCTGAGAATAATATTGTGTGAGCCCTTCAAAAAGTTCAATATTTAAAGATTTGGAGGACAGAGAACCATCTTGACTCCTTTAAAGTGTTAAGCCTGTTAAGACCAAAACAAATGTAGTTAACGGTTTACAAGTTTTTGAAAGGGCAGGAAATCTAACTCTTACACTTGTGCTGTGCTCCTGTGTGATGGATCATACAGTTGTGCTGTCATCTTGATCAGTAATAATGCTGATATCTAAATGTATAACTAAAACCATTTAAAACAAATAAATTAAATCATACTCCTAAAGTTCAGTATAATGCTGATAACCTCAGTTTTGTCAGTTGTGTCTTTGGCAATAAATGACTCAGTCAATTTGATTAAATGCCTTACCTGCAGTTTCAGCATACGAGTTGTTTATAACCCAACACATGAGAATGTGGGAGCATAGAATGAGCTGAATTCAGAGTGCTTTGAGGTACAAGTGCAAGGTTGGGAATTTGGTGCAGAGGGGGAAGAAGGTGCTGCTTTTTATTACTTTTCAGCTTTCAGTAGCTGGTGAATCTTCAAAGGCATTTATTATCACAGAGTCGTTACAGTGCAGGAGGCCATTCAGCACGTGTCTGCACCAGCTCTCCGAATGAACATTTTACCTAGTATCATTCTCCTGCCTTTCCCCATAAGCCTGCAGATTGTTTCTTTTCAAATAATCATCCAATTCCCTCTTGAATGCCTCGAGTGAACCTACCTCTACCACACCCTGCATCTACCACACTATCAGGTAGAGTATTCCAGACCCTAACCACTCGCTGTGTGAAAAGGTATTTCTCATAGCGCTTCTGCTTCTTTTGCCAATTACTTTAAAATTGTGCCCTCTCATTCTTGATCCTTTCACAAGTGGGAACAATTTCTCCCCATCTATTCCGTCCAGATCCCTCATGACTTTGAATACCTCGATCAAATCTTCTCCCAGCCTGCTTTCCTCCAAGGAAAAGAGTCCCCATTTCTCCGATCTTACTTCATAACTGAAGATCCTCATCCCTAGAACCATTCTCATAAGCCTCTTCTGTTCTCTCCAGGGAGAATAGCTCAAATATGAAAGACAGATTAAAGAATAGAAATAATTTTACTGACATGTCCCCTCATGTGACACTGTCACATGAGTTGGGACATGTCCATAACTTATATTATAAAATATTCTGAAATTTTTAAATCCCTCATGAAACCTCATCCTGTCTGTGGACGAGGTTTCATGTTTTTTCAGAAGCCCGCCTGGGCTTCCGGCCTGCCCGCCAACCTTAGATTGGATGGGCAGGTCCATTAATTGGCTTAATTAATTTTTCAAAGGCCTTAAGTGACCGAATCGACTGCATGCCTGCCGAACTGAAAATCTAAATGACATGGGGTGACGTCAGGACGCACACCCGACGTCACCCTGCATCATTTTATGCGTCGGCGAGTGGGCCCCGCCCCCAGCTTGCCGACTGGAAGATGCAGCCCCTAGTATTGTGCAATGATATAGGGTTAAATAGTAATGTCATAATTAAAAGATCCACTGGGAAGTAGAAATCTAATACAACTGAATTCTACAAAGTTTGAAACAACATACCCAAATCACAAATAAGAATCTGAAACTTAAGCAAAATTAATAAGAATAAGGAGAGAACTGGCTGATTAGGAAAGTAGACTTAAATGTATGCCAGTAAATAAATAGTGGGAAACATTTAAAGAAACAATTCAAAATGTTCACCAAAAATCTCAGCAAATTCCATTGTAAATGAATGAATATTTCAAATTAAATAAAGCCATTATTAAGAATTAAAAAAAGATCTCGGTAATAAAGATCCATCTCTGGCTTACTAAGGAGGCTAACGATAACATTGGATTGAAACATGAGGCTTATAATGTTGCAAAGAATAGTAGTAAGTCTAAGGATTGGGAGTGTTTTGGAAAACAGCAAAAGGTCACCAAAAAGTTGATGAAAAGGGAAAATATAGGACAGTAAATGAGCCAAGAATATCAAAACAGATTAGAAGAGCTTTTACAAGTATATAAAAAGGAAGAGAATAGCTAAAGTAAATGTCGCTCCCTTAGAAACAGAGACAGGAGAAATTATCATGCGGAATGTGGGCAAAGACATTGTATTTGCCTTCACGGTAGAAAGCACATATTACCTACCATAAAGAAAGGGTAACCTAGGAAATTAATGTAATTAATATCAACAGAGAAAATGTACTGGAGAAACTTAAGGAAGTAAAATCTGACAAAGACCTGATGGTCTACATCCTAGGTTTCTAAACCAGATAGCTGGATGGTGGATGGGCTGGCTATGATTTTTCAAAATTCCCTAGATTCTGGAATGGTCCCAGCAGATTGGAAGTTGGTAAATGTAACTTGGTGTTCAAGAAAGGAGAGAGAGAGAACTTGGGGAACTACGGGCGAATTAGCCTGACATCAGTCATCAGGAAAATGCTGGAATCAATTAATGAGGAAGTCTTTACAATACTTAGAAAAGTACAATATGATTAGAACAAGTCAACATGGTTTTACAAAAGTGAAATCCTATTTAACAAATTCATTAGAGTTTTTTTGAGGATGTAACTAGTAAGGTAAATAAAGGTGTGGCATATTACATTTCCAAAAGGCACTCGATAAGGTGCCACACAAAACGTTAATATGCAAGATATGGGTTCATAGACTTGGGATGATATAGAGGATGATGGACAGAGGATTGGCTAATGGATAAGAGGCAGAGAGTAGGGATAAATGGGGCATTTTCAAGTTGGCATGCTGTGAATAGTTGACTGCTGGAAGGATCGGTGCTGGGGCCTCAACTATTTACAATCTATATTCATGACTTAGACAAAAAAACAGAGAAGAATATATCTAAGTTTGCAGGTGATACAAAGCTAGGTGCGAATACAAGCTGTGAGGAAGACACGAAGGCTGAAAAAAGATATAGACAGGTTAAGTGAATGGGCAACAAGGTGGCAGTGGAATATAATGTGGAGAAGAATACAGTTAATAATTTTGAATGAAGAATTGAAAAGCAAATGTTGCTCGTCAAAGAGACTTGGGTGTACTTGGACAAGGAACACAAAAAGTTAGCATGCAGGTACACCAAAAATGAGGAAGGCAAATTGCATGTTGGCCTTAATTGCAAGGGAATTGGAGTTCAAGAATAAAGAAGTCTTGCTACAATTGTACAGGGCTTTGGTGAGATGACACCTGGAACACTGTGCAATTTTGGTCTCCATATTTAAGGAAGGACATACAGTGGAGGCAGTACATCGAAGGTTCGCGAGATTGATCCCTGGGACGAGATTGTTGTCCTATGATGAGAGACTGAGCAAACTGGGTCTCTTTTCTCTAGAACTTAGAAAAATTAGAGGTGATCTCATTGAATCATTCAAGATTGTGATGGGGCTTGACAGGGTAGATGCTGAGAGTTTGTTTCCCCTGGCTGGGGAATGTGGAACAAGGGGCCACAGTTTCAGGATAAAAGGCCAATCACTTAGGAGTGAGATGAGGAGAAATGTCTTAATTCAAAGGAAGTGAATCTTTGGAATTTGCTACCTCAGAGGGTTGTAGGTACACCAGCATCAAATATATTTAAGGCTGAGATAGGCAGATTTTTGGTCTCTCGGGGAATCAGAGGATATCAATTCCGAATACTGATGGGAGTGATGGCTCATCTGAGGAGGGCAGCCAGAGCCAAGTCCATGGCACCACAGGTTTAGCTGTACAGGGGGTACAAGTAAGGCCGCAAGAGCAATAGCATTAAGTGATTCAATAAGATTATAGACTAGCGTTTCTGCAGCTGCAGACATGAATCCAGGATGGTGTGTTGCATCCTCTGGTGCCAGAGTCAAGGATGTTACTGAACAGCTGCAGAACACCCTGAGGAGGAAGGATGAAAAGCCAGCAGTCAAGGTCCACGTTGGTACAAACAACCCAGACAGAAAGAGGGATGTGGTCCTGCAATCAGAATTTAGGGAACTAGGTAGGAAATTAGCAAGTAGAACCTCAAAGTAGTCATCTCCAGATTACTCCCAGTACCACAAGCAAGTACAGAAATAGGAGATAGAGCAGCTGCATGCGTGATTGGAAATATGGTGCAGGAGGGAGGACTTTAAATTCTTGGACACTGGGACGACTCTGGGAGAGACTGCACCTATACAGGCCAGACAGGTTATACAAAAATAGAGCCATAACTGAGTTCCTTGCAGGCCAATGTGCTAGTGCTATTGGGGAGGGTTTATACTAACGTAGCAGGGCTGTGGGAACTGCAGCTAATATGAGAGAGGAATAGCACAGAATATTGGGAGAGATGGAAGGCACTAGATTAGAGAATAGTTAGTTAATAGGAAAGATCAAAGTAAGGGAGAAAATAATGAAGTCTAAATCTAGGTTACTGTGCAAGTATGTGTTACGACATAACAGTTGATGTATGCCAGGCGGACCAAATCCACAAGGGAAACTTGGTCGCACTATCATAACTGTTTTGCAATTTATATTTATTATGAGGCGATGTATGCACTGAATTCAGAAGTAATGAGTCCACCAAGACCTTTAGAGGTCTTTTTTAAATTAAAATATTTATTAACAAAATAAAGGATTTCAAGCACATACATAAGACTACATTGATTAATACTATAACAAATCCTGAAATGCCTAAATGACCTGACTCCCAGTTATACACCCGCTTTAAGGTAACAGTCCAAAATAGATTTTAGGTTTAAAACAAGCACAGCAAGTTAACACAGTACCCACTTGACAGTGGAATTCCAAATGGTTTTTCTCCAACTTTAGTTACTTTACATAGCAGACTTCTGCACAAATAGCTGGAGGCTTCTTGAAGGCTGTTTCAAACACTCCTGTAAGGTCACATGGCTTTTTGCTCACATCGCCATACATTCTCCTTTATATATGTTCCTGGCTCTTTAATATGTAAATTCTATTGTTCCGTATGTCTTTGAAACTGTATCTTCCTCATAATATAAAAACTTTCACATTGCCAATATTGTCAGTGACCTTTGGGAAAAATAAACACACTCCTTAGCCTTGCTTATCTGATTAGTTGTAAACAGACTAACATCTCTTTGAAATCCAACAATCCCTTCATTTATCTAAAAATGCAAATTCCCTTCACACCTTACAGGCTAAGCCAGCATCCATGTTTACTCATTAACATGTCAAGCACATTTCCACACCTACCTTCTTTTGATGAATTCAACCTTGCAGTCTACTTGATTCCAAATACAATGAAATCACACAGACAAAACCACCTATAGTTAACTTCATAAACCTGCTTCACAAGAAACCAGAAAAATGTTATGAAAATTGTTATACTTTTGTCAGATATGGGAATGCAGGAGTGGGGTAGATAAGATTGGTGAGTTCTGGACACGGATTATGACTATAACAAGGACTTAGCTCAAAGAAGGACAGGACTGGGTGTTAAATATTCCTGGATACAAAGAATAGCAAAGGAAGAAAAGGGGGAGGAGTGGTGGTATTGATTAAGAAGAACATTGAAGCACTGGAGAGGGAGGATGCCCCAGAGGGGTCAAAGACAGAATTAATTTGGCTAAAGCTAAGGAACAAAAAAAAGGTTACATTGGGAAATAAGTAGAGCAATAAACTTGCAAGGATATTACAAAGAGATGTAAGAATTATAAAGTAGTTATTATAGGGAATTTCAATCATCCAAATACAGCCTGAGATAGTAGTAGTATAAAGGGCAGTGAGTGGCAAGAGTTCCTAGAGTGTATTCAGGAAAATTTTCTACAGCAATATGTTTCCAGTCCAACGAGAAATGAGGCACTGCTGCACCTGGTTCTTGGGAATGAGGTGTGTTATGGCACAGCGGACGGTAAATGCTAAGCTGTTCAAATCCCAGAGGGAAACTTGAAACAGCTGCCACAACTGTGTTTACAATTTGTATTTTTATTTCAAAATGCATGCCTTGAATTCAGCAGTAATAAGTCCACTGAGTCTTAGAGCTTTTTTACAAAACTAAATTAAACATTTATTAATAAAATAAATGATTTTAAGCACATATATAGACCTACAAATTACTATGAAAACTCCTAGCTCCCATAATTAATCTAACTCCCAGTTATACCCCCACTAAGGCAACAGTAAAACAACATAGATTTCAACAGACACAGGCAAAACACACAATACCCCCTGGACAGTGAGAGGTTGGAGGCTTTTCGCACTTGTTAGATCTTAGATTGCCTTCTTCATACACTTAACCTCGTCTGCTTTATACAGGTTCCTCCCTTTTTAATGTAAATTCTATTATCCCAATACGTCTTTGCAATTTTACTTTTTTCATAATATAAATCTTTCATAGCACTCATATTATCAGTAATCTTAGGGAAAAAATAAACACACTGTTGGCTAGGTGTAGCACCTTACTAGCTATTTGAAATTCATAAGTCTGGGTTATCTAAAAATGCAAATGTTCTTCACACCTCGCATTCTAAAACTTCAGTCATGTTTATGTATTTAGCATTTCAAATCTAGTTTCCCTTCTGATACATCAAAGCACCCAGATCAACAGTCTGTAACTCAATTAAAACCCCCACACACAGAGAAACTAATCCAATCCCTACTATTAACCTACCTTGACAATAAATTACAATATTATGAAAATTATTATATTTTCATGGCAGGTGGTCCAAGTGGATCAAGTAATAGTAGGACAATATTAAGAGGACAGTGATCATTTTATCATAAGATTTAGGCTGGCTATGGGAAAGAACAAAGAACAATCCAGAGTAAGAATAATTAATTGGGAGAAAGCCAAATCCAATGGGATAAGAATGGATCTGGGCCACATAAATTGGAATCAAATGTTGATGGAAAAAATGGTAACTGAACTTTGGGCTACCTTAAAAGAAGAGATAGTTCAGGCACAGTCTCACAAAGGGGAAAGGTAAGACAAACTAATCCAAAGTTCCCTGGGTGACAAAAGAGATAGCAATTAAGATGAAGAAAAAGTGTGCTTGTGACAGATGTCAGATGGATAATAAATGGAGAACCAGGCTCAATATGGAAGGCTCAGAGGGGAAGTGAAAAAGCAAATTAGAAAAGCAAAGAAAGAGTATGAAGAGAGAATGGCAACTAACATAAAAGATAATCCCAAAGTCTTCTATAAGCATATAAATAGTAAAAGAGTGGTGAAAGGAGGAGTGTAGCTAATTAGGGACCAAAAAGGGGATTTATACAAGGAGGTGGGGGGGCATAGCTGAGGTATTAAATGAGTACTTTGTATCCGTCTTTACCAAGGAAGTAGATGCTGCACAGGCAATGGTGAAAGAGAAAGTAATTCAGACATCTGAAAGATTTAAAGTTGAGAAGGTTAGGTGTTGGGTAGACGGTACCTAAAGTTGATAAGGCACCATTGCAGAGGTAATGGCCATTATTTTTCAGTCTTCTTTACACTTGGGATAGTACCAGAAGACTGGAGTATTGCAAATGTCACACACTGAAAAGATAAGCCCAGCAATTACAGGCCAGTTAGTTCACTTCAGTGGTGGGGAGGATTCTAGAAACAATAATTCAGGACAAAATTATTAGTTATGTGAACAAAGTCGAGTTAATTAAGGAAAGCCAGCACAGATTTATTAAGGAAAAATTGTGTATGATTAACTTGCAGGAGTTTTTGAGGATATAACAAAGAGGCTTCATGAGGGTAATACTGTTAATGTGATGTACATGGACTCCCATTTGATACAGTGCTGCACAAAGACTTATTAACAATGTTTTAGCTCATGGAATAAAAGGGAAAATAGCAACATGGATATGAAATTGTTTGAGTGACAGGAAACAGAGTAGCGATTAATGAATGTTTTCGGATTAGAAGGTTTATAATGGAGTTCCCCAAGGGTTAGTGTTGGGACTCTTGCTCTTTCTGATATATGTTAATGACCTAGACCTTGTTGTACAGGGCACAATTTCAAAATGTGTAGACTATACAAAACCTGGAAATTTTTGAAATGTAAGGAGGATAGTGTAGAACTTCAAGACGACATGGACAAGTTGGTAGAACAGACAGACAAGTGACAGGTGAAATCCAATGAAGAAAAATGTGAAGTGATTCATTTTAAAATCAGAGTCATTACAGCACAGGGGAAGGCCATTCAGCCCATTGAGTCCATGCCAGGAATATCTTCTCCACCAATGTCTTTTTGAATTGTACATAAGTTGCTGTGATGCTGCAAAAAAGTATGTGAATGGTCTACTTGGCAAATGACAGTAGAACATTTTTTGCAGTTGTAGCAATTTGAGAATTAGATGCTGCTGAAGCAAGTTTATTGCAGATTTATCAGTTGGTAGAACATGGAGAGACAATATAAAATAAAAGGTGCAACTGCAACTCTAAAGTTGGTGTAGGAGCAGAGGGACCTAGGTGTATATGTGCATAAATCATTGAAGGTGGTAGGACAGGTTGACAGAGTGGTTAATAAAGCATACAGTGTTCTAGGCTTTATTAATAGGGATGTAGAGTGCAACAGCAAGGCGGTTATGCTGAAATTCTATAAGCCAGTTTGGCCTCAGCTGGAGTATTGCGTCCAGTTCTGGGCACCGCACTTTAGGAAAGATGTGAAGGCATTGGAGTAAGTGCAGAAAAGATTCATGAGAATGGTTTCAGGGGTGAGGAACTTCTGTTACAAAGATAGACTGGAGAAATTGGGGCTGTTTTCCTTGGAGAAGAGAAGGCTAAGAGAAAATTTGATAGAGGAATTCAAAATCATGAGGGGTTGCGACAGGGTAGATAGGGAGAAACTGTTCCCTCTTGTGAAAGGATCGAGAATGACAGGATACAGATTTAAAGTAATTGGTAAAAGAAACAAAGGCACTATGAGGCAAAATTTTTTCATCCAGCAAATAAGTACAGTCTGGAATGCTTGAAAACGTGGAGGAGGCAGGTTCAATCAATGCATTCAAAAGGGAATTAAATGGTTATCCAAAAAGGAAGAATTTGCAGAGTCATGGGGAGAAGGCAGGGGAATGGCACTAACTAAGTTGCTCAACTGAAGAGTAGGTACAGATACGATGGGCCAAATAGCCTCCTTCTGCGCTGAAACAATTCTGCAATATGGGGGCTGGAAAGTGAAGTTAAGGCTGAAGATCACACTATATAGCAGAGCAGACTCGATGGGTCGTATGGTCTTCTCCTGCTCCTATTTCTTATATTCACATGCTCACAAAACAATTGCTGAAATAGTTTCCCTCTTACTCCACCAGGTCCAGAAGGTGTTGTTGTTGGCCTGGGTGAACAAAGCATTTCCTCAGAGACCAAAGAATGGAAGATGAAAAACACAGTCAAACTGTTTCAGAGTATACACAAAACTGAGTACTTTGATACATAGGTTTAAAATAGTTATTTATCAGCAACACCACAGATCATCATACAGCAATATGCAACAAAAAATAATTAATGTCCACAAGAGACATTATCAAGTACTAACTCTGTGAAGAAGCTTAACAGCCCAGGGTAACAATTTCCTTGGTGGAAAAAGCTGATGAAAATCCAAACAATGCCCCTAACTCCACAATATGTTACAAAAAAATGGTCATAAGGTGGGTATGATTACATGGCAATAATTTAACAGAAATATTCAGGTGGCAATTTTAAATTATCTGAGCTCCACTTTATACACTACCTGAACCCATCTATTGAGGTTATGACCTTATAAACCCTTGGGCATATTGACTATTCCCTTTTAAAGCACAGGACCAATCAGACAACAGGATTGCCAACTGACAAACATCTTCCAGCATCTTAGGGGAAAAAAAAATCTGCTTACTTTAAATAGAAAGCTTCCTAAGTATGGAAGCAAAATAAAAAGGATACAACCACCTCAGAATTTGTTCACTAATCAGTCTATTGCTACATTTACTTGTACTTAGTCAAGCAGAAGTGAAAAGCACTGAAAACATAACAAATAAGATTGATCTGATTAAAGAACCAGAACCTCTTTGAACAAGTATCTAATTAGCTGTGATCATTGAGGCTCAGCAGTTCAGTTTACCAATGGAGGAGCTTCAAGCCAAAAATAATCAAGTCCTTACTTGTACGATCTTCTTCATTCTTCAATGAAACATACTCCACATGTCACTGTTGTAAATCAGACTTGGAATAAATCAAAGCCATATTTGTGCCTTATTCCATCAGTGCATGGGAGTTATGGGACAAAGAATATTTAGTTAAAATGTGTTCTGTAACATTCTGGAGGGCTGTGACATACCTTTGAGTTAATCCCTAAAGAAGTGAATGAACCTTCAAGATTCTTGTAATGTATAAGGACACTCTTGGGGAAGTGAAAAGTAGAACTGAGTTCATAGTATAAATAATCATAAAATATAGCGTTAATGGTGCTTGCTTTTGTTTTAAAAACGTGAAATGTTCTGTCAGCTAATTATAGGGTGTTTGGATTTCTCTTTAAACGTTAATGGTACCTAACAGGATTGCAACATAACACATAGACCCTTCCATTTATGAAAGGCAGAAGAAACAACTTATTCTGTAAATCTATGTAATTAATATCCCAGATCACTTCTTTTAATATTATTCTATACAAATCTGCTTCCTCCCACCACAGCCCCAATCATTTCTTCCCAAAGACACCAACTCACAAGTTCTACAGCAAAACTGTTCCTTTAGTATCTCACCCAAGAAATAATTCTTTATGTGTGAACTTCAGCTATGAAAATTGCCAGTTTATTAGATCAAGAGAGTAAGCACAGCCAAGCCCAGTCTTTTTCTCATTCAATATCCATATATATAGACTTGCACCAGGGACTCAGTAGTTCTAATTGATTTTTTCCTCCCTAATTCTAAGGCTGCTGTCAAATGCCACCTTGGCACATCAGCACAGATCAGAATCACAGAATTGTCACAGTGTAGGAGGTGGCCATTCAGCCCATCATGTCTGCATCAGCTCTCCAAAATGAGCTTTATGACCCCGTGCCAATCTCCTGCCTTTTCCCCGTAACCTTGCACACTGTTTCTATTGCAATAATCAACTAATGCCATCTTGAATGCCTCGATTGAATCTGCTTCTACCACACCTCCAGGCAGTGCACTCCAGACCTGAAGCACTCGTTGTGTGAAAAAGTTTTTTCTCACATTGCATTTGCTTCTTTTGTAAATCACTCTAAATCTGTGCCCTCTTGTTCTTGATCCTTTTACAAGCAAGAAAAGTTTCTCCCTCTCTCCTTTGTCCAGCCCTGCTCATGATTTTGAACACTTCTATCAAATCTCTTCTTAGCCATCTCCTCTCCAAGGAGAAAAGTTCCAACTTCTCCAATCTATCTTCATAGCTGAAGTTTCTCATTCCTGGAACCATTTTTGTAAACCTCTTCTGCATTCTCTCCAGTGCGATCAAATCCTTCCTTAAGTGTGGTGCCCAGAACTGTACACAATATTCCAGCTGAGGCCTAGCTAGTGTCCTACATAAGTTCAGCATAACCTCCTTGCTCTTGTACTCTATGCTGCTATTAATAAAGCCTAAGATACTGTAAGCTTTATTAACTGCTCTCTCCAACTGTCCTGCCACCTTTAATGACCCATGCACAGATACACCCAGGTCCCTTTGCTCCTACATCCCTTTACATTTGTACCCCTTATTTTATATTGTCTGTCCTTGTTCTTCCTACCTCATACTTCTCTGCATCGAACTTCATCTGTCACCTATCTGCCCAGTCCACCAACTTGTCTATGTCCTTTTGAAGTTCTACACGGCCTTCCCACAGCTTACAATGCTTCCAAGTTTTGTATCATCTGCAAACTTTGAAATTGTCCACTGTACACCAAAACCTAGATCATTCATATATATCAGGAAAAGCAAGGGTCCCAATACCGACCTCTGAGGAACTCCATTATAAACCTTCCTCCAATCCGAAAAAAAATCGATTAACTATTACTCACTGTTTCCAATTAATCAGCAAATTTTGTATCCATGTTGCTATTGTCCCTTTTATTTATGAGCAATAACTTATCTCAAGTTTAATGTGCAGCACTGTATTGAATGCCTTTTGGAAGTCTATTTACACCACATGAACAGCATCAACCCTCTCTGTTACCTCTTCAAAAAAATTCCAGCAAGTTAGCTAAACATGATTTGCCCTTAAGAAATCCATGCTGGCTCTTCCTTATCAACCCATATTTTTCCATGTGACTACTAATTCTATCCCAAATAATTGTTTCTAGAATCTTGCCCACCACTGAAGTTAAACTGACTGGTCTGTAATTGCTGGGCTTATCCTTACAATCTTTCTAGAACAGAGCATAATGTTTGCTATTGTCTAGTCCTCTGGCACCTCCCGAGTCTAGGAAAGACTGAAAGATTACGACCAGTGCCACTGCAATTCCCACTCTCACTTCCTTCAATATCCTTGGATGCATCCCATCTGTCCCAGTGCCTTGTCAACTTTAAGCACCAACAGTTTACCCAACACCTCCTTCTTATCAATTTTGAACCCTTCTAGTGACAGAGTTTCCTCCTCGGTCAACATGGCCCAGGTAGCATCTACTCCCCTGGTAAAGACAAATGCAAAGTATTAATTTAACACCTCATCAATGCCTCATGCCTCCATGTGTCAATCCCCCTTTTGGTCCCTAATCAGACCTACTCCTTCTTTTACCATCCTTTTACTACTTATGTGCCTATAGAAGACTTTCAGATTCCCCTTTGTGTTGGCTGCCAATCTTTTCTCATAATCCCCCTTTGCTTCTCTTATTTGCTTCTTCACCGCTCCTCTAAATCTTCTGTATTCAGCTTGATTCTCAATTGTATTTTCTACCTGGCAAGCACACTTTTTCTTCTTTATCTTAGTTTCTGTCTGATTTTTTATCCAGGGAGCTCTGGATTTGTTTGCCCTCCCTTTCGCTTTTGAGGGAATATGCCTTTACTGTGCCCGAGCCATACCTTCTATGAATGTAGTCCATTGTTCAGCTACAGTTTTTCCCGCCAACCTTTAGAACGTAAGAAATAGGAACAGGAGAAGATCATTCGGCCCCTTGAGCCTGCTCCGCCATTCAATAAAATCATGGCTGATCTTCTTGTGTTTCGATTTCCACAGTCCCATCTAATCCTGATAACCTTTGATTCCCTTACCTAACAAGAATCTATCTACCTCTGCCTTAAAAATATTCAATTTGGTTTCAGTCTATCTGGCCCAGTTCCATTCTAGTCCCATTGAGTTGACTCTCCCGCATTCTTACTTCTGATTTGCCCATTGTCATTTCTACCATCATCCTAAACCTTATGATACAATGATCACTGTCTTCTAAATGTTCCCCCTCTGAGAGTTGATCTTCTTGGCCCATCTTATTCCAAGAACCAGGTCTAGCAGTATCTCCGTTCTTGGTGGACTGGGCACATACTGCTGTAGAAAATTCTCCTGAACACACCTTAGGAATTCTTGCCCCTCTCTGCCCTTTACACTACCACTATCCCAGTCTATATTCGGGTAATTGAAGTCCCCCATTATAGATGCTCTATAAAGTTTGCACCTCTCCATAATTTCCCTCTACATCCTTCCCATTAGTTGGTGGACTATAGGCTACACCGAGCAGTGTAATTGCACCCCTTTTGTTCCTTAGCTCTAGCCAAATTGATTCTATCCTTGAATCCTCTGGGACATCCTCTTTCTCCAGCACTGCAATGCTCTCCTTAACCAATATATCCACCTTTCCTCCTTTTCTTCCTCCCCTATCTTTCCCGAACACCTTCTACCCACGAATATTTCACACCCAGTCCTACCCTTCCTTTAGCCAGGTCTCTGTTATCGCCACAACATCATAAGTCCGCATGGCAATCTGCACCTACAACTCACCGATCTTATTTACTGTACTCCATGCGTTCACATACATGCAGTATAACCCTGATTTAGACTTCATTACTTTCTCCCTTACTCCAACTTCGCCTTTTGACTTGCTATTCTCCATTCTAGTGCTATCTGTCTCTCCCAGTATTTTGTGCACCTTGGTATTACCCTCTGATCTTCCCTCCTGGTTCCCACACCCCTGCCGAGTTAGTTTAAAGCCCCCCGAACAGTACTAGCAAAATGCCCCACAAGGAACTCAGTCCCAGCTCTGTTCAGGTGCAACCCATCCGGCTAGTACAGGCACCATTACCCCCAGAGCCAGTCCCAGTGTCCCAGGAATCTAAAGCCCTCCCTCCTGCACCATTTTTCCAGCCACGCATTCATCTGCCTTATCCTCCTATTTCTATACTCACTTGCACGTGGCACTGGGAGTAATTTGGAGATTACTACTTTTGAGGTTTTGCTTGCTAATTTTCTACCTAGCTCCCTAAATTCTGCTTGCAAGACCACATCCCCCTTCCTACCTAAGTCATTGGTACCAATGTGGACCATGACCTCTGGCTGTTCACCCTCCCCCAGAAGAATGTCCTGCGACATCCTTGACTCTGGCACCAGGGAGCCTACATACCATTCTGGAGTCATGCCTACGGCTGCAGAAACGCCTGTCTGCTCTCCTAACTAATGAATCCCTTATCACTTTTCTTCTTCCTTCCCTCCTGTACAGCCGAACCGTTCATGGTGCCACAAACTTGGCTCTAACGGCACTCCTCTGAGGAATCAACATGCTCACCAGTATCCAAAACTGAAAAATGATTAGCAAGCGGAATGCCAGAGGACTCCTGCACTACCTGCCTAATTCTCTTGGACTGCCTGGCAATCACCCATTCCTTTTCTGCCTCCATGCTCCTAACCTGCAATGTGATCACCTCTCTGAACATGCTTTCCACATAGCGCTCAATCTCCCGAATGTACCACAGTGACTCCATCCGCCACTCGACCAGACTTGAAGCCCAGAGCTTCAAGTTTCTGCAGCTGGCAGCACTTGCTGCACATGTGCTTGTGTAGGTCATCAGTAGTGTCCACGGCTTCCCACAAAATACAGGACATGCATTCCACATGACGAATTGCCCTGCCATGTCTTAACTTTACTTCTGTTGCGTTAACTTTATTTTACTTTGGTTTACTTATATTACTTCGCGTTACTGGCCCTGACTTCCCCTTATTCCTAGTATTTCTTATGGTACTGGCACTGACTTCCCCTTATTATTAGTATTTCAAATCCAAGAAGCTACTTTAAAAATAATACACTTTTCTAATCTACAGCGATTTAAAAACACTCCCTAACAGCAATTTCTTACCAACTAATGAACTTACGGTTCTCCTGTAATGTTCAATTTTTTTTCAAACTCAGCTCTGAAGGTGAGGTTTACACCCAGGTCTGTCTCTGCTCAGCTGCTCCTATTTCTGACTTAGAATAATTCCTACATATACCACACCTCTTTCCCCTGTGCACCAAATTCCACCACCATGAGACTAATTTGCTACTCACTTGGTCTCCATCTCACTCTGGCATAGTCGCCTGTCATCCCGTGCGCCCCAGGGATGAAAGTTAAGAACTTCCTGGTCTATCAGATTCAGCAAATGCCACGCATTAGCACCAAGTCATTCTTCTGAGGTTGGTGGGAGAGTTAGGAATGTACTTTTAAACACAATTCAAAAATAATGTTATCACATTCCACTAAGCACAGTGATTGATGATCTAAACATAGGCAACTTTTCACAGCCAATAAGAAAATAGGAACTTAAAATTTCAACTCAACCAGGGTCTAGGACACATCTGGGCAAAGTATGAGCCATGGAAACCTCCAATTCAGCCTGCAGCAGCACCAAGGAAAGTACGTAAGTCATATGCAGACCAGTGGTGTGAGAAACTGCACACATGCCAGTGGATGTAGTGCAAGTCAAGTGCACATGCGTAAATGTTCCTGTACAGCGAAAATGAAATGTAGATCCTGTGGTGAACTTCAAGGGAAATACTTCATGGCCAATGGAAGTACTTCCAGCTAAGGTAAAGTTGGCCAATGATAGGAGGCAGGAGGCAAGCTTTTCTTGAGGGGAGCAGCTGCCATTTTAGAGAAACCGAGAGCTTGTGGAGGAGCAGTGAAAGCAGCACAAGGTAAGTATGCATTCAAGATTACTTATTAGATTACTGGAGTTTTGTTTTGTATATATTTGCAAAACCAAAATGCACTGTCATCTCAAAACTACTTATTATTTTACTTGAAAATATTCTCTATGAAAAGTCAAGTCAACTGGTTATATAGGGCAGAATTTTCTGGTCAATGCGCGGGGTCAGGCCCAACACGCCAAATGACGCACGATAACATTGGGCATGTCCCGACGTCATCGCGCACCATCACTTTTTTGTTTAGCGGGCATGCACCGAGTCTGCTGCACACCTGCCGAAATGTAAACAGCATATTAAGGCCATTAAGAAATTAATTGAGGCGCTTGAGAACCTTAAGGTTGGCGGGCAGGCGGAAAGCCCAAGCGGACTTCGCATTTTTCAGGGAACCTCATCTATGAGCAGGATGAGGTTTCCTGAAGCTTTAATTCAATAAATAAATTTTCATAAATATAAAAACATGTCCCCACTCATGTGACACGTTTAAATAAATTTTTAACTCAATTCTTTAAATTATTTTAATATTCATTCAATCTCCCTGAGGTAGCTCTGTGCCTCAGGAAGATTGCTGGGCTCTTTCGCGCGCATGTGTGAAGGAGTGCTGGTCCTGACTCTCCCTTCTCCCCCACTGGCCGCACAGGAAGCGCAGAGCGCTACTGGCTGCGTATTACGCTGGGTGGCCCTTAATTGGCCTGCCCACGTAAAATGACAGCGCAGAGCCAATCGTGGGCGGCATCAACTCTGCGCTTGTCCCCACCCAGCCTGCCCGCCATAGGAAAAATCCTGGCCATAGTTTTCTTTCCCCATTTTTCTTATTCCCTCACTGAAGGTGCTAAGATCTGGTGCTATGGATGTTGTCAGCCCAGGATTTGAACCTGGGACCTTCAGTCTCTGTTGGCATATGAATACACTGAAGCGTGTCTTTATCCACTAGAATGGGTATTATAGCTATTAGTAAAACCTATTTTAAAAACTGCATCTGTCTGTACATCCTGTCAACTTTTTAAATTATAAGTTCCTATAGACATGTTTATGATGCTACCAGGGATGTGGAACTTCAGTTAAGTGGGGAGATGAGAAAAGCTGGGATTGGTCTCTTTAGAGCAGAGAATGTTAAGGGTACATTTAATAGAGGTGTTCAAAATCATGAGGGGTATTGATTAGTGAAGTTGAGGCCATGATCTTATTGAATAACTGAGCAGGCTCAAAGGAAAAAACAGCCTACTCTTGCTCCTTTTTCTTATGTTCTTAGGTAAACAGGCAGAAGGACACTAGTAGCCAGAGGACACAGATTTAAGGTAACTCGGACTGCAAATCTGTAGACCCAGCAAAAAACTTGATCGATAATTCTGCTGGTGGACAAGGGATTAAAATATTGAAGCATAAATGCTGCTACCTGCAGTGGGTCCCAATGTATGTATGACCAAATGACTCCAACAATCGATCTGGGTTTAACATTTTGAGATTGGCATCTTACAGATTAGTTAATTATACATTTCCAAAAATCAGAAAAAGCATTTTCTGTCCCTGCCAGAGGTAGAGTTAAGGTTTAGATTTTTAGAAGAGGGATGATGAATGTAATAGAAAGTGAAGAGTGTGTGGTGTTAGTTTAGGGTTTTGTCTTCTGAGAAAATTGAAAATTAGGAGTGTGTTTCCTAACAGGCGTGGAACAGATTACAGATGCATTTGGTAGCACCTCTTTTAAAATGTGCCATGGGTTATTAAATCCCAGCCCTAGGAATGAGAGGTAGAGAGGGGGTAAAGATCACTGTACTCCCCACAAGATGTGATGATTGCTTCCGAGATGCCTTTTTGGTGTCTCCATATTTTTTCTTTACTCTTCTTCCCTTGTGGTTCTTGCACCATATTGTAGATCACAGTAAAGCAGCACTTATATTGACAAGAGAAAAGCAAAATATTGCAGATGCTGAAAATCTCAAATAAAGATAAAATGCTCTAAGTATTCAGCAGGTCTGGTAGCAACAATGGAGAGGGAAAAAGAGTGAAAGTGGACTTTGATGCTATTGTAAAGAGGGGTGGCAAACTGCATTGTTCACATTAAGCCAAGTGGACATGAAAAAGAGGGTACAATTTTGGTTTTGTAATTGTATGTAATGCATCATTATAATGGTATAATAATCATAATAATAAAGGTTTTATGTTTATTTGTACCCCATGCAATTCCCATACCTAGAAGTGGCCCTCTGGTGCAAAGTTTGCCCACCCCTGATTAGGCACTGGATTACAGGTGGTATGGCCTAGATATTATCAATAGAAGTCCATAATAAGCTAGTCTGTTTCTAACAAACACCATGGAGGAGAAATTCATTTTTGTAAGCGGCACTAGGCCGAATATGCCAATTTCCCTGGGGCAGGCAGCATCATGGGATGCTACCTGTGCAAGCCGCACATAAATCAACATAAGTCTGTGTAGAGCCAGCAGGAGCCAATTTTGTTCCCTGATGCATTTATTTCAGTAATTTGAAATCGCATGCTGTTAAAATCTATTAAAAAATGTAATGATCTGTAAATAATTTTATATTGTGATTAATAGACAAATCATATGGAAGTACAAATATAGAAAATCACCATCAGTACTTGATTTTCAGACAATAGGTCATCACATTTCTGTAACTTGCGACTGGAGTGTAGCAGACAGAACACAGGATCACAAGAAAAGGTACTCTGGGAAAGAAAAACAATGGGGAAGCTGAAAATACACAACAGGTCCATCAGCATACAGAAGAGATGAAATTTTAGATTTGATCCACTCAAAATACAACAACAATAATAATAATAATATGCAGTTACATAGGGTTTCTTATGCAGGGTGAAGTATCTGAACCGTTTTTCTTATTTAGATAGTGATCGGTCTGCTGTGTATTTCCAGCATTTTCTTTTTCTATTTCAGAGACAGTATGAGCCCAACAAGCAACAAGATTAAGCATTTTGCCTTAGATCCTAGGAATATATGATGTGGAAACTTTGATGTATTTTGCCAATCAAGAAATTAATAGATCTGAATTGGCGATTTTTGTTTTTAGATTCAGCAGAACAGCCAAAAAATATAGATCTCAACTGAATCACAACAGAATAGCAGCTATAATACAAACAAAAATCTATTGCCAGACTGGAAAGCTGAAGTTTCAATTACAGTCTAGACTGATAATCACACTTGACTGCCTGCTCCACTAGTTTGCACTGGGGTTGCTGCAGGGAGCCAGGGAAGCAGCTAGGCATGAGAGTGGGAAGGATTCCCAAGCCACACTAAAACAATTTACAGTTCTATAGTTATTGAGGGGGAAAAAAAGTGAACATAATTACATATTCTTGTGATTTAATGAAGTTTTCTTACCAAATGCCACTGACTACATTTATGCAGTTCCTTAATTATCCATCTAAGCTACAGAAAAGTCTCAGTCTGAAAAACTGCTAAAGGCAAACATCAGATACATCAGAATCTATCTTAAGCTGAGTGCCTCTGAATAAAAAATGTGACCAAATCAATTGAATGCAAAAGATTCATGCATGTACTTTGCTTTAAAATCACAGCCATTATTCTACAGCACCTACCTAGGCATGAGCACCTCAGTCATTGCTGCACCCAACATGCAGCATGCATTGACTAATTCCACATTATTCAGGTACTACTGCCACATCACATCCAGTAATTTGAAATTAAGTATAGCCATAGGAAACTGCTCAATGGCATAAAAGGAAAAATATAACTGATTGGATAGTTGTCCACTGGCATATCCTGAATAGAATGTCTTTGATGCACGTAACATTAAAACATTGATACAAACAAGGGGATGAGAACATGCCCTCAGTTCTAAATTTAGTTCTGAAATTAAAAATATTCCAAATATTCCTTAATTACTTTCAATTTACTCAAGTTTAAGACACTATATCCCCTGGCTTTTATTTTATTCCATTATTTCTTTATAATTATGTACTGTAGTCATTAATTTTCCACAAACCTTAACTATAATCTAATTGGATTCTTTTATGTGTTTGGATACAGCAAATTTATTCTCTTGTTAGCAATGTTATATCACTCATGTTAATTTTGTTTGACATCTCTCATTTACTCAAATTCTTTTAAGTGCCAGTGACCCAAGGTTTGTTGCCCTGTGGGACTTTTAAGGCAGGAAAGGAAATTTTGTACCTTAAGTAAAAGCAGTGACTTGTTTTAGGCTGCTTTAATAACCGCATGCTTTTAAATTAAAAATACTTCTAATAAACGTATCCTTAAAAATATGTCATGTTTTGATCAAAATTAAAATTAATTATGTGGGTTAAACGAATGAGGAATTAACTTCACTAAAGGCCTTCCACATCACAGCTGCTCACTCTATCAGGACTGACCCAAGATTTCCTACAGAATGAATGTGTCTAGTGCAGCATAATATGCTGGCCCCAAGTGCTTACTGTGTAGAGGTGATAACATTGAAAATTTGCAAACAACAGTACATACAACTTTTCCACACAATTTACTACATAGCAAACATATTCTAAAATCTCCTTTCTCTACTTGTCAATGTATCTTGAAGGCCCTAATGTAGTACTAAGCTAGAAAGCTGCAAGGGTTGAAGGCTAAGGGAGGAAACGCTAACAAAAAAATCTGGAGTGGCACCCAAAAGAGGACCGATGTCTAAATATGTCACCTTTCCGGCAACTCCTCCAACCAAGTCAATGCCAAACTTGGTCCTTTGCACTCCTTTAGACCCAACCAGGCAGGTCGAGAGGGGACCCTGACCATTTGGGCAGCCCAGGGTCTTCATAAATTTTGCCTGGAAAAAAGTAGATACTCCAGGTTTTCTGCAGAGAATAGCTGGTTTGTCTGTATTGTTGTTCAATATAAACATATTTCAATTACATTCAATTAGTTTGACATACATATATTGACATTCATCTCTGTTGAGCTATGTCGCAAAGGTCAGGCATGCCAACACAAAAACACAGCTGGAATAGTGCCAGTCTCCTGGCACTACTATCTGGGAGACTCTTACCTGGGAGTTTATTTAAGCATTTTGGATTTCATACAATTCCAGTTCACTCCCTTTCTGTAACATGCAATTTGGATTACTTCCTCTCATCAAATGTACCAAATTAACACAAGCAATCTATCTTAAATATAGTATATGATAATCTTTTGCATGAATTCAAGTCACTGTTCGTGCAAAGTGCTGCTGCTTTCACCAGTGATATATTACTATTTGCAATAAATATTCAATTCAATGCGACTGACAACCAACTCCTAACATAACTAAAATATCCTTGATCATTATCAGACAAATGGTGGCGTAGTGGTAATGTCACTAGTAATCCAGAGGGGACATGGGTTCAAATTCAAGTGGTGGAATTTAAATTCAATTAATAAAATCTGGATTCAGTCTCAGTAACTGTGACCATGAAACTATCATTAATTGTTGTGAAAGCCCATCTTGCCTTTAGGGAAGGAAATCTGCCATCCTAACCTGGTCTGACTAACGTGACTCAGACCCCTGCAATGTGGTTGATTCTTAACTGCTCTTTGATATGGCCTAGTAAGCAAGCCACTGAGTTTGTGAGAAATTAGGGGCGGACAACAAATGCTGATCTCACCAGTGACAGAATAAGGAAAAAAAAAGTCCACCAATGCTACATTTTGACATCTGTATTTCTTTGGTGGTTTTCCCTTTGCTTCCCACTTTTATTACAAAACCTGTAGAGGCCAATAACTTAAAAAAAAAATCTGAATTCCCAGCAGCCAACATAAAGGAATTACATGGCAAGATTTCAAGTATTCCTGAAAAAGAGAGATTTTTTTGTCAGAATTGCACTTATCAGGACAATTTGCAAAAATACCAAATTAAAGGGAACAACAATTTATGAGAAGAGAGTGTTGATTGGTTGACAAGTGGACTCTGATTGGTCAAAGCATTTCCCTGAGGAATAAGCCAGCAAATAGCTGTCACTTTGTTTGTTTAACTGAAACAGGTGCAATGTGTGTACAAGTTCTTTCTGTCTACAAAGAACAGGGCCTTGTCTATGTCAGTGGATTACCTCTGGACTCTCCCCATCTCAAAGACCATCTCCATGGCAATGTGAATCACATAGGCCTTGTATCCAGGTAGAAATGCTAATTAGCTATCCTTTAGACTCCCAAGTTCATTCTATATGATCAAGTTAGAGTTCTTGAAATTACATGCTTGTCAAATATTTTGGAAAACAAAATTCATTGGCCTGGAAAATATTCATTCTACCTTGAAACTAAACAGGCAGTTTATAACCATTTACAAAACCTGACATCCCTAACACCTTCCTGGAGACTAATTATCTACAAAGATGATTTGATTCTGTACAAAAAAAGTGCACATATATTCTTAAAAGAGCATTAATATTTCATTTAAAATACAATATTTTATTAATTTTATTTTCATTGTCCAAACAAATGGTTTGGTCATTGTTGCAGGCATGAACCCGTTGCACCTCTTCCCATTAAAACAACCTGGCCCCCCTTTAATCTTTAACACACAAGTCACCCAGGATTGCTGTCAGTAGAATTCAGAACAGATCACATGACCCCCTTCATTCCTCCATTTTACTCTAAATGAAAGGCACAATCATAAAACATAACAATCTTACAAAATCTCGTATTTGTAACACTTTGCACTGCTAAAGGGGATAATTAATGAGATAGAACAGTTATCACTGATTGAGACTGAAACACATCATTAACCCACAAAGCCCAATTTCACAAGGCACATACATAACCACATTGTGATTTTGGAGATGCATGGTTATAGTCCTCTGAAAGAGGCAAATATCCTCCTATCCATTATGTTGAGTATATACTTGCTGTTTTTGTGTCTTTGAAGTATGTAGCTCTGTGTTTCCCATCGTGACTCAATGGGTAAATAAATCACATGATGTTACACAAAAATTCCCAAAAAAGGTGAAACTACTCTAACGGATGAGTGTTTTTCTGAAGCTCAAAAATTATGTTTTCATTGTATAGCTTTTGTAAATATTACCTTACTGTTTTGAAAAATATAATTTAGTCAAGAAAGCTCACACTGCAATATTAGTTATATTCCAGTTTCCCATATCTATGCTATTTTAATTCCAGTTCAATTGGCTGATCAAGTTGCAGTTCTTGAAATTGTATACTTATTTTGGAAAACAAAACTCATTGGCCCAGAAAATCTTCAGCACAATCCCAACAGTTATGCTTCCGCTTCTTGTGGCCAATGGAATTTTAGCTGTTTAATTTCCAACTGTGTTCGCTAACTTGAATGAAGGAGGGAAATAATGGTTGAAAATAGTATTAGGTAATTATTTGAGCAATTTGATTGCTTGGTTTTCTGCTCATTCTTCATTAGACATGACATATGGAAATAGTAGCAGGTTTAGGTGGAATAGGTGCCTCAGGACCTTTGGTTCTGAAGGATTTCCGCCACTAGGGTTTTTCCTTGTTTCATGTTTGATCTGTGGTAGACTAGTTGATAAAGATTGATTGCTATGATTAGTCAATTGTATCATGCAACTACCAGGATGCTAGAAGGCAAAGTAGCTGGACTGTAGCCTTTTCTCAGTTAACAATTCTGGTTTGATTTGTTCCCATTTGTCAAATCTGATTGATAACCTAACAGGTATGAGGTTATTCGAAGCCATCATGATTTTTCAACCTATGACTGTGATGCTTTAGACGTGTGATTCTTGCAGTACACCCATTCTGTTGTGACTCTTTAGAAAAGTGTGATGTGACAGATGCAGGTTGGATACAGGATTTAATATCAGCGACATTGTACATCATTAGAAATACATCATAAGTAAATGGATGTATGAATTAAATGGCTTCACAGCGCATGTACCTGGAGGCTCTGCATCATATAATAAATATTATCAAGCTGTCAGATTCAATCAAAAATGATAAAAGTTTGGAGTAAATGGAGTTGTCACCTGTCCATTTTTGAACCAGACAAGCCAACATTTGAGTGCGTTATCTGCAAATTTCTAAAATATAAATCAAACATAAAGTAGCAGTCATTTTCTTCCACTTTGCTTCTGTCTCTTAGGTGTGAAGGTATTATTTATTGATTGGTCCATATTTTTTGACCCCAGGTCGTTGGAGACCTGACAGACCCCAAGATGTCAAAAGGGACCACTCAGAAGTCCCAATGTACTGACTCCGTGGGAATTGCCCAGGAAATTTGAGCTTCCAATGAGCAATTCTCCTATTCCCTGTGACCCTCTGAAAAAGTCTCCAACTCTGAGCTAAAGTCAGAGACTTTGGATGGTTCTGACTTAGTTACCTGAATAATTACCCAGGAGATGTTGTATAGACAGAAAATTCCTAATATAACTTCCACGCACCTATATAACTGATCCTCCTGACCATCCCCGTGACCCCCTGAATACTACCCCAACTCTTCCGACCTGACTAGCCCTCAACATCTAACTCCCTGACCCCTTGTATCCCCCAAACCCCTCCCCACCTGACTTGGCTAGCCCCCACCACCCGCCTCCCTCTGACCCCCCAGAATCCCCATTAACCCAACCTGAACCAACATCATCCACCTACCCCTTACCTATTTACCTGACCCATCCTACCCACTTTCCCACTTACCTCATCCACCTTACTTCCTTACCCACTTACCTCACCCACCCTAAAACACTCATTCACTAACTCACTGAAATGTTGCTTAAATGTCCCAAAAAACTTTTCAGTGTGTTAGTGAACACTTACCAGAATACGGCAGCTATTATCTTAAAAAAAGGGTATGGCTTCTGCATGGATTCCCTTCACTCATGTCTCTGAGGTTTCATATGCTGTAGAGTTCTGTAGGATCCTCCATTGGAAAATTGGCCAGAAAAATTGGAGGAAGGTAAGTGGGTACTTAATTGTTTGATCAGAGACGGAAATTGGTCATTTTTACCTGATCAGAATTTTTTTTTATTCATTCATGGGATGTGCAAAGCTAGCATTTATAGCCCATCCCACATTGCCCTTGTTCGAGGGCATTTAGGAGCCAACCTCTGTGGGTCTGGAGTCACACATAGGCCAGACCAGGTACGGTTTTCTTCCCTAAAGGACATTGAAAGACTGAACCAGATGCGTTTTTGCAACAATCAACAATGGTTTCAATCATCATTAGACTTTTAATTTCAGATTTTTATTGAATTCAAATTCCACCATCTGCCATGGCGGGATTCGAACCCAGGTCCCCAGAGCATTACCCTGGGTTTCTGGATTATTAGTCCAGCAGCAATACCACTACGCCATCACGTGGAGATTTTCGATGAATTTTCATCAGCAACAAAGCACACAATGTCTGACCTTATCACTGGTTGTGTTTTACACTTTGTAAATGGTTGTAACCATAAATTCTATTTTCTCTATACACAGTTCAGTAAAGTGACTAAAGTAACTGCAACCTGCAATATTCTACAAAAGAATAGCTTCACTTCACATTACAGAATGTCAAAATGAGTAACGTTGCAACTATTAATTCAAACCATACTGATCAGCTATTGTTAATGTTTTTAAAAGTAGTATATCATAAATTCAGCTCAAGAAGTCAATTGCAAACTTATTTTTGCCACCGCCTTTGGCTTATTTGTATCCTTGACAGAACTTATACTTAAATTGCAACAAAACCTTCAAAATACACATCAACCAACCTAAAAATAGTAGTGAAATATTTTTTCAGAAAGTTTGCCATGATTCAAATGTCAAATAATTCCAATGAACTCAAAGTCAATTTTTCCCAGTTCCTGATGGCAGAGTTGACTCTCGCTGACCTGAAATCATAGATGCGCTTTCTAGTTACTCAGAGCAATCTCTTATTAAGAGCTTATTTTTATTACCCAACTGATGTGTTGATCATTGTCTTGCCTGCTTGTGAAATAAGCTACCCTCTTTTGTGTGAGACCATTGATCCCTTATTCAGAATTCCTTGCTAAGTTTTTCTTATTAAATATCATTCATACCATGAAGAGTTCTGGGAACAAGCAACTTAATCATGTTATTATTTGTGGCTGCATTACAACTTTACAAGCTATTTAGAAGTAAAAACCTTAATCGTATGAGATTAGCCAAATCATAATCTTACACATATATGTATACAATAGGATCTTACAGTGCAGTTTGAATAAGAGCCACAAGAGTTTTTACAAGTACTAGAGGTGTCAGGACTGAAACCTAAAAGAGATCTATGGTTTCAGTGGATTCTGCATTTAACATGTTCAATCGCTGTGAAGAGACATTCCACAAAGCAAACAGAATGTTGAACTACATAGCCAATATAAGGTAGAGGAACTACAGGCCACACCTGACTGCCAAGACAAAGGAGACATTTAAGATCTGGAGGCAATTGAGAAGAGTCATGGGCCCAATACCACACATTAGAGAGCTGCTTTATGAGGAAAATGAGAGAAACTTGAGTTTATCAAGCTTTACGTAGAAATAGAAAATAGGAGGAGTAGGTCATTTTGCCCTTCAAGCCTGCTTTGTTAGTCACAATAAGAGGTTGAGGTGGAAGAATTAATCCAGACTGGTCTTTTGGTTTAAGCTGGTTTATTTTCAAGACAACTCCTCAGTGCTACTGACTTCCAAGCAGCTGCCACAGTGTAGCACCTGTATCTTTTTGTTCTATTTAGATGGGATAATCAATGCCCATCACCTGTTTAACTAGCAATTGGTTTTAACAATGTGATTGCCATATTAACATGCTTTGCCATTCAATATGATAATGGCTGATCCTCTATCTCAACGCCATACTCTCGCTCTCTCCCCATACCCTTTTGATGCCTTTAGAGTCCAGAAATCTATTTCCTTCTTAAATATATTCAGTGACTTGGCCTCCACAGCCTTCTGAGGTAGAGAATTCCATAGGTTCACCATCCTATGAGTGAAGAAATTTTTCCTCATCTCAGTCCTAAATGTATCCCTGTATCCTGAGACTGTGACCCCTTGTTCTAGACCCCCGCTCCAGCCAGAGGAAACATCATCCCTGTATCCAGTCTGTCCAGCCCTGTCAGAATTTTATACATTTCAATAAGATCCCCTCTCATTCTTCTAAACTCCAGTGAATACAGGCCTAGTCAATCCAATCTGTCCTCATACGACAATCCTGCCATCCCAGGAATCAGTCTGGTAAACCTTCGCTACAATGCCTCTATGGCAAGTGTACCCCTTCTCAGGTAAGGGCACCAAAATTGCACACAATACTCCAGGTGTGGTCTCACTAAGGTACTGTATGGCTGCAGTAAGACATCCTTGCTCCTGTACTCAAGTTCTCTCGCAATGAAGGCCAACATACCATTTGCCTTAACTGCTTGCTGCATCTACATACTTGCTTTCAGTGATTTGTGTACAAGGACACCCAGGTCCCTTTGTACATCAACATTTCCCAATCTACCACTTTAAATAATGCTCTGCTATTCTGTTTTTCCTACCAAAATGGATAACTTCACACTTATACTGCATCTGCCATGTGTTTTCCCACTCACTCAACTTGTCTAAATCACCCTGAAGCCTCTTAGCAGCCTCCTCACCACTCACATTCCCACCTAGTTTTGTGTCGTCAGCAAACTTGGAAATATTACATTTGGTTCCCTCATCCAAATCATTCATATATACCGTGAATAGCTGGACAAATCCAACCCTGCCAATTACCGCCCCATCAGTCATCAGCAAGGTGATGAAAAGTGTCATCGACAGTGCTATCAAGCAGCACTTATTCAGCAATAACCTGCTAACTGGTGTTCTGCAAGGGCCACTCAGCTCCTGGCCTCATTACAGCCTTAGTCCAAACATGGACAAAAGAGGTGAATTCAAGTTATGAGCTAAGAATGACTGCCCTTGACATCAAGACAGCATTTGACAGAGAGTGGCATTAAGGAGCATTAGCAAAATTGAAGTCAATGGGAATCAGGGAGAATCTCTCCACTGGTTGGAGTCATCCTAGCACAAAGGAAGACAGTTGTGGTTGTTGGATGTCAGTCATCTCAGTCCTGGGACATTGGCACATGAGTTCATCAGGGTAGTTTCATAGGCCCAACCATCTTAGCTGCTTCATCAATGACCTACCTTCCATCATAAGGTCAGAAGTGGGGATGTTCATGGATGATTGCACAATGTTCAGCACCATTCATGACTCCTCAGATACCAAAGCAGTCAGTGTTCATTTGCAGCAAGGCCTGGACAATATTTAGTCTTGGGCTGATAAGTGGCAAATAACATTCATGCCAAGTGCAAGGCAATGACCATCTCCAACAAGAGAGAATCTAGCCATTTCCCTTTGACATTAAATGGGCATTACCATCGCTGAATCCCCCGCTATCAACATCCTCGGGTTTACCATTGACCAGAAACTGAACTGGACCAGCCATTTAAATACTGTGGCTACGAGAGCAATTCAGAGGCTGGGAATTCTGCACAGAGTAACTCACCTCCTGATCATCCAAAGTCTGTTCACCATCTACAAGGCACAAGTCAGCAGTGTGATGGAATACTCTCCACTTGCCTGGATGAGTGCAGCTCTAAAAACACCCAAGAAGCTCAACATCATCCAGGACAAAGGAGCCCACTTGATTGGCACTCCATCCCCCACCTTAAACATTCACTCCTTCCACCGCCAAAATTTACTGCAACTCACCAAGGCTCCTTCGACAGCACCTTCCAAGCCTGTGACCTGTACCACCTAGAAGCACAAGGGCAGCAGATGCATGAGAACATTACCACCTGCAAGACCCCATCCAAGTCACACACCATCATGACTTGAAACTATATCATCATTCCTTCACTGTCACTGGGTCAAAATCCCAGAACTCCCTTCTTAACAGTACTATAGGTGTTCCTACAACACATGGACTGCAGTTGTTCAATAAGGCAGCACACCACCACCTTCTTAAGGGCAATTAGGGATGGACAACAAATGCTGGCTTCGTCTGTGACACCCACATTCCATGAACGAATATATATTGAAAAAAACTGCAGCACTGATGAGGAAGCACCAACACTTCATCTAACATTCACAGCAACCAGCTCCGATACTGGAACTGCACTAGCTTTAGAGGCTAGCATTGAATCTGGATCTGCACCTATGCAGTCTATGGGCACAAGTGGGCTGCAGCCAGGTTAGGGGCCAGCTCACCAGATGGTGAGGTCGCAGTCAAGTTCCACTGCAAGGTGGCATATAGGAGAACAATGATGAACATACACACTAAGATGCTTGGTGCATTGGCAGGCCTGCCAGACAGCGTCCTGTCACTGTAAAAGACCACAGAGGGGTTATGATCCATCCTTTTCAGTATGGAAGTGGCAGTCAACACCATGTCAGCAATTGCAGACCCAACATGATGCAGAATCTGATGGCCATTGTCTCAGCTTCCACTGTAGCACTGACGGAAGCCACACAATGTCTTAGGGCTGAAGTGGAAGCTCAGGCTGATGTCATAATTTCCATTCTTGCTACCATGCAGGCTCAGACTGCTGCTATCATGGCTGCAGATCTCAGTGCTCAAGAGGGCAAGTAGGCTCTCATGTCCTCCAACAGATTACTAGGATTACTGAGATGTTGTCCTGGAGGAATGCGTGGATCCATAGTGCACAAACCTGCTGATTTCTCTCATAAATACGGCATTTGTACACCCAGAACTGTCATTCCATCAGTGCCCTTGCTGTTGCCTTTCAACCAGCCCAGGCTACTGTCGCACTTGTCTTGTGGTGCAATCTGAAACAGGGCTCTCAAGGCCCATACTTGCTCAAATTGTATTGCACGACCATCTGTTATCTCCACCATTGAAAATCATCAGTTTTCTACCATCCAGCTATTATGTACAAGGGCTAGGATAGGCTACGGCACCTGCAAGAGAGGCAGTAAGGGAATGCACAAGAATAATTCATTCTTGCTTGTATACTTGGATGTGTTCTTTGATAAAGATGTCATCATAAGGTTTTTGTTGGTGTCTTTTAAAGCAGAATTTAAAGCAGAGGACAGATGATGAGCATTGCAGGTGAAATGGAAGGTGGGGTATACTGAAGCAACTATGAAGGGATGCCATCCTAAGGGAAACACAGTCTGAGTAGGTGCTCACAGGCAGCCCATCAGGAGCAAAGATGTCCTAGATGCTTCTTCTCTGATTGCTCCTCTTCCTCCCTCTGCGCAGATTTTTCTCCGCATAGCCTATTATATTTCCCAATTGTTTACAGAGTAAGTAGCATTGCGATGCCTCCTCAATACTTCCAGTTGGAATGCTTCTAGCATGGCAGTCCCATGCTAGCATCCTTCCCTGCATTCAGCAATGCACGGGCCACATCAGAAGTGATGAGTGTCATCCAACTGCACCTAGGTTGTCCCCTCTTTCTGCTGCCCTCTAGAAGAGATATTTATAACTTTTCAGCTCTGATCTAATGGCTGTAATATATTTTCCTTATGGCTAATTTTGGAAATGAGAAAAACTGGACAAAGACCCTTTTTCAAAAAATGGCTGAAGCTATGCCTGTCTGTGACCCTCGAGCAACACGAGCTAATAATGCAGGTTTGCAGTAACTGACATCTCGTTATCTCTGAAGAAACCCTAGTGACCCCATGTGGGCTGCAGAGACCAAATTCAAAGGGAAATATTCAAAGGCCATTATAAGTCAGGCCTGACCAACCGGATCTGCTAGGACAAAAGATCCCGCAACCACCCTTTAAGGCTTACTGGTCAGAACACTAACAATCTCAGTGACCTGACAAAGGGATACCACCTTTGTCAAAACCAATGTGGAGAGGTGAGAGTCATGTGAAATGTCCCCGTAGCTTATGGAACCAGTAATATTGCAAAGCTCAGTCTTCCATTTTTCCATCTACCTAGCAGCGGCACAGGAAAGGGGCTCTGCCAGGCAGATTACCTGACCCCTATGGGAACCTTTGTACCATTGCCTACTAGACTAATTCATCTTTTTGTGCCTATCTCATCGTGGAAGTCATCTCTACTGGAAAAGTGAATTATCCAGCATCAGTTTTTAACCTGCCAACATTTGTGAAGGAATAGTTGCTAAAATTGGCTTTGATTCTGGACTCACAAGAAACAATAATTATGTTCTCTGTGGTCTTAACCCTGTAAATTTTTCTTTCTCTATCCCTCTTTTACTGTGTGAATGCACAAGGGGATACATAACAACATTACCCCTGCCCCACCGAGTTTCTTGTGCACAAATAAACTAACGCTCTGATTTCATCCTCTCTCAAGTCTATTGTGGGGTTATTAATAGAAAATTGGATTGCACCAAAATGGAGGGGAAGGGAAACATGCCACCACTTATAAAGTGGGAAGCAAATCAAAATACCTTTCTGTTAACGGATGAGTAGTAAGAGGAGAAATCAGGGCTGTTTAAATTGACCCCTCCTCCTGTCTGTAACATAAGCTTGAGTTTGTTGTTAACACATCCTTCAGCTTCACGAAATTACTTCTAACTCTCTATTCATCTTCTGACTTTGGCATCATATCTACTAACTCCTATGTTGCAGTGTGACACCATCAACTTCAATCCTCACTCTAGTTTCTTTAATGTATTCCTTCTAACCACCATTGTTTTTATCGTTTTGGTGTACATACTCAATCCATACTATAATCTTCCTGATTTTATTTGATCTATGATACTTTGTAGGCCCTCTTCTGATTCTGCAAGTAGTACTGTTTCATCAGCATACCACAAATTTGTTATGTTATTGCCTCCAGTTTTTACTCCTGGAAGTATACCTAATTTTCTGAATATTTGTTCCATGTACAGGTTGAATAATTTTGATGACAGTACACAGCCTTGTCGCACTCATCTCTTCACTTGAAACATATCTGATTGTCCATCTTCTAAGCTGTTGATAAATCTCACACCTTTACTGTCAACACCACATTTCAGCAACTTGTCTATTAGCTTTTGGTGATAAACACGATCGAATGCTTTTTCAGTCTATGAAGCATAAGTAAATGCTCTTGTTTATTTCTCGCTATTTATCGAAGATTGTTCTTCGGTTAAATATATCCTCTCTTCTTCCTATTCCAGATCTTAAATCCAGACTGAGTTTCACCAATTTCTGCTTCAAATGTGTTATTATTTCTATGATTTACAAGATCACTTTAATGAGATGACTCATTAAAAAGAAAGGAGGAGGAAAAATTGCTAGTTCCAAAACTTTCAGCATTTGGCATTCCATTCAGGAACTGACCCACTCTGTCATGAACCCCTCATTTGCACTGACCAGCACTAAGAAGAATGAGAGATGATCTCACGAAACAAAAAAAACTCTTTAAAGTTTTGACAGAGTATATGCTAGGAGGTGGTTTGCCATGGCTGGGGAGTCAAGAACTAACAGCATCAGAGTAAAGATTTGGCCAATTAGCATTGACATGAAAAGACATTTCTTCACTCAAAGGGTTGTAAATCTTTGGAATTCCCTACACCAGAGAGCTGTGAATGCTCAGCTGTAAATACAGAACATATTCTGCTCCTAATTCTTATGTTCTTAACTTGGCGTGATACAGATTAATTTAGATGAACAGTTAACATAAAGGATTCACTACACAATACAACAAGAGGATCAGGCGGTGAGGATAAAGCATGATGTGCCCAGCAGAGATTAAGAGGTGTCATATCTTGGCTATTGCACATTTGAACAAAGACTTTTAAAAATCTTGCTATCCCAAGGACAATGCTTAAAGAGAATAAACACCATATGAAGGCACTGCAAAGACTCGGCAGAAATGTGCAGCAGATGGCAAACACTACAGCATCTTTCGTGGAGATTTTGTATACTGTAGAGTATCCTAAAGCAAGCTGTAGCTCTAAAAACATCTGCAGATGTCTCACAGAACCCAGATGCTCCTTAGCAACACGGAATGAAATTGGTCCATGGCAGCAGTGTGAAACAGGCTTGTGGCAAATGAGCAGCCAACTGTGGCTACATGTAGCTGAGATAGAAAATTTTATGAATCTATAATTACTGCTGCATATGTAATTATTATACCACATACAATACAGATATTCTATTTACAATTTTTTAATTCATTCATGGGATGTGGGCACCACTGGCAAGGCCAGCATTTCTTGCCCATCCCAAATTGCTCTTGAGATGGTGGTGATGAGCCACCTTCTTGAACTGCTGCAGTCCATCTGCTGTAGACACGCTCACTGTAGTGTTAGGAAGGGAATTCCAGGATTTTGACACAGCAACAGTGAAAGAACAGCGATATGGTACCAAGCCAGAACGGTGAGAGGTTTGGAGGCGTACTTGCACCTCACGGGTTTGTAAGGTGCTGTCAAAGGCGAGTTAGTGCAATGCATCTTGCATATAGTTCACACTGCTGCCAGTGTACATTGGCAGTGGAGGGAGTGAATGTTTAAGGTGTGGATGGGGTGCCGATCAAGTGGGTTGCTGTGTCCTGGATGGTGTTGAGCTTTGAATGTTGTTGGAACTGCACTCATCCAGGCAAGTGGAGAGTATTCATCACGTTCCTGACTTGGGCCTTGTAGAAGGTGGACAAGCTCTGGGGAGTCAGGAGATGAGTTACTTGCCTCAGAGTTCCCAGCCTCTGACCTGCTCTTGTAGCTGTTTCAGTTCTGTTTCTGGTCAATGGTAACTCCATGATGTTGATAGTAGGGTATTAAGCAATGGTGATGCTGTTGAATGTCATCGGGTGATGGTTAGATGCTCTGTTGTTGGAGATGATCATTACCTAGCACTTGTATGGCACCATAAATGCTGCTTGCCACTGATCAGCCCCAGCATGAATGTTGTCCAGGTCATGCTGTATATGGATCCTGACTTCTTCGGTATCTGAGGAGTTGCAAATGCAATCATCAGCAAACAGCCCTTCTTCTGATCTAATGAAGGAAAGAAGGTTATTTGATAAGCAGCTGAAGATGGTTGAGCTTAGGACATTACCCTGAAAACCTCCTGCAGCTGGAACTGAGATGACTAGCTTCCAATAATTACAACCATCTTCCACTTTGCTAGGTCTGACTCTTACCAGTGGGGTTCTTTCCCTCCCATTGACTTCAATTTTCCAGGGCTTCTTGATGCCACATGTAGGATCAAAATCCCCTCCAACTGGAAAATTTATGGAACATAATTTCAAACCCATGACATGTTTTGACCTCATGATTGGAACTATAAATTTCAAAAAGATAAGTTGCAGTCAGCAGCAAGGGATTCATTTAGATATTTAGTGAAAACAAAGGGCCTCATCAAAAGGGTTTCGACATTGACTAACACAACCAAGAATTCTGATTACCCAATACAATGGCACAAAGGACATATCAATACAATACACTCAAGGAATTATTCAACCACCACAGACAATAGTACTGGAATAGATCATTCAAATCCTCATTAACTTTGGAGCCAGGTGCTGTTACTGTGTCACCTCAAACTGCAGGTGAATTACAACAGGAGAATATTTATCTGGATACATCTTCCATGGAAGACCCTGCATTGTTTTAACCAGCAGGAGCTGATGACATTGTCTGGACTTTGCTTGGAATCAGCTAAATGGACATTGGAACAACAGGAAATATGTTTGACATGTCTGAGCTAAATAATTATAAAAGAAAAGCGCATCTGAGTATCTGGGCTGCAGTTGGAAGGGTAGAGTTTGGTCACCTTGACTCAGGCCTACAGTCAACACTGGACAGGCCAGCCATGTTGGAGATTGTAAGTTTCAGCCAAATCTTAGTGATATTGGTCTGAGGGTTTTGTAAAGGTCTGGGGGTGAAAACTTGGTGTTTTTTGCCAGTACCTTGTAACTTGTTTCTGCCATATCTTGGTGATATTGGTGTGAAGGATTTTTTTCTTAAGGTTTCAGGACAGGATGTGAGGTTTTGCCTGTGTTTTTGTAAGCTTTAACCAAGTCATGGTGACTTTGTGTCGGGTACTGGGAATATGTTGTTTTAAATTTTGGGTTCTGTACTGTGGGGTTGTGGGTGATTCAATAAAGCAATTGTGGATTATCAAAAGAAACCCGTCTCGCTGGTCATTTTGTTCAAGCCATACATTTGTGAATCTGGTGTCACGAACTTGAGTGTGGGGAGGATCTCTAAGAGAAAAAGAGAACCCCTACACACATTTAGTCAAATACTGCTTCGATGTCAAGGGCAGTCACTCTCACCTGCCCTCTTGAGTTCAGCTCTTTTGTCCATGTTTGGAGAAGTTTGCAACTATTCCAATTGGGAGAGACAACTATTTTAAATATTTAACAAATATTTCAAAAATTATACTGTATATTCATGGGATATGGACACTGCTGGCAAAGTCAGCATTTATTGCCCATCCCCAACTATGCTTGTGATGGTGGTGGTAAGCTGTCTCTTTGAAACACTGCAGTCTACATGACGAAGATGTCACAAAAGTGCTGTTAGGGAGGGCATTCCATCCAGTTAAGTTTCTGGTTGATGGTGACCCACAGTATGTTGATGGTGGGGGATTTGATTAAATGTCAATGGGGAGTGGTTAGATTCTCTCGTTGGAGATGGGATTGTCCAGCACATGTGTGATGTGAGTGTTACTTGCCACTCATCAGCTCAAGCCTGAATCTTATCCAGGTCTTGTTGTATGTAGGCAGATACTGTTTCATGATCTGAACAGTTGTGAATGGAATGGAACATTGCACAATCATATGAAAACATCCCCACTTCCGACCTTACGATGGAAGGAAGGGCATTAAGGAAGCAGCTGAAAATGACTGAGCCGGGGACAATGCCCTGAGGAACTCATACAGTTATGTCCTGGGGCTGAGGTGACTGGCTCCAACAACCATCAAAATCTTCCTTCTTGCTTGGTGTGACTCTAGCCAGTGCAGAGCTTACCCCCTTGATTCCCAAACATTTTATAAGGGCTTTTTGCTTCCACACATGATAAAATGCTGCCTTAATGTCAAGCACAGTCACTCTCACCTCACCTCTGGAATTCAGATCTTTTGTCCATGTTTGGACCAAGGCTGTAATGAGGCCAGGAGCCAAGTGCTCCTGGCAGAATGCAAACTGGACATCAGTGAGCAGGTTATTGGTACAACTGAGTGGCTTTCTAGGCCATTTCAGAAGCCAGTTAGGAGTCAACCACATTGCTGTGTGTCTGGAGTCATATGTAGGCCAGATCATGTAAGGTAAGTGCCACTTTAGAGTACATCCAACAACACCTTCCATCACTTTGCTATGATTGAGTAGACTGATGGAGAGGTATTTGTCCTGCTTTTTGTGGACAGACATATCTGGCCAATTTTTCATTCTATCGGGTTAACGCCAGTGTTGTAGCTACATAGCTACACTGGAACAGCTTGGCTAGACACATGGACAGTTTGAGAGCACAAGTCCTTAGCAGCTGGGATGCTACAGTGACTTTGCTGTATCCAAAGCACTCAGCCGTTTTCTGATATCACATAGTGAAACAAATTGACTGAAGGCTAGATTCTGCATTGGCGGGAACCTCAGGAGGTTAAGGCGGATCATTTGCTTGACATTCTGACTGAAGGTGGTTGCAAACACTTCAAGCTTGTCTTTAGCATGAACTTGCTGCACTGTTCAGTCATTGAGGATGGGGGTGTCATTGAGCCACTTCTTCCTCCTGTTAGTTGCTTAACTGTCCACCATCATTCACAACTGAATGTGACAAGATTGCAGAGTTGAGATCTTATCCATTGGTTGTGTGATCACTTAGTTCTGTAGCATACTGCTATTAAAACTGCTGCCCCTCTGCACTAAAGTTCTGATGGATTGAGGTTGTAGCCCGACATCTTCCACCTCTGCCAGGCATCTTATCATCAGGTAAATAATAAATATGATCTTAATCCAGGAACTGGCCGCACCAAATACTAGAATTGACCTGGGGAAAATACCTAGCATAATAACGTTGCAATCTTCTTCTGCTTTCAGCTTCAAATCTGGATTGCTAAGCTCAGGAACAAAGGGACCAAGGGGGTAAATCGAAGGTCTTTACCACAAGAAAATGGAATTGAACTGGAAGCCACTGTCTTGTAGTAGGCCAAATGAGAAGAGCAGTTTGTGGAATTCAGGGTTGGAGCGTTGGGGTAAAACCAAAATTGAGATGTGCTTCAATGCTCACGTCCTTTTTTTTATTTTAGGCATCAGAACTCATCTGGATAACCCAAACCGGAACCCGAAGTGTTGGTAGACAAAAAATACCCAAATTTGAGTCTATTCTTGAGCTCCTGAAAAGAGAAGGGGGCAACAGCCACTGTGAATAACTCTCCACTCAAATAAATTGTATTTGAAAACAACCTGCTTTATAATTTTCTCATTCTTTAATACAAAATCAAATTAAGGAAAGCTTTCTGAACTTAAGAATTTGAACTCTCTGGTCCTTGCCATTTGGGGCATTGAATATTGGCACTTCTGTTGATGACACTTATTGCTTTTGTTATAATAAATTACCCATGGAGACAACTCACATTTTAGCTTTCAGTCAGTTTATGCAATGCAAGTAAGGAAAAGTTCATAAATAAACAGAGTTTCAAGCATTCTCAAAATACATGCTTCCAAAGGAGTCTGCCAAGTAACTTAAATTAATGAGTTGTATACTGTTACACAACAGCACCATATGAACCTTTAGAGACCAGTTCTGAATTGATAAAATATATACATTATTCATTTTGGGCTCAGAATTTCCATTAAAAAGGTTTGATTTTGTGTTACTTACAGTTAAATTTTAAAATTTACAGTCATTTTGAAAAGGAGTATAGGAGCTCAGAGATCCTATAGCACCTCTATGTTCTGGAAGGGTATACTGGCAGCATGGCAAGTTTCGTTACAAATGTGGACATAAGAACATCCAGACAAAAGCTGACACAAAAATTAGGCAAGAAAAGTCACAGGAAACAAGGTTCCATAGTCCGGATTTGTAGGTGGCCTCAAGACTTTAAATAAAATATAGCACCATATATATTTCTGAAAATGCTTCTCAAATGTGGTAGTTCTTGTTACGTGAGCAAATACAGCAACTATTTCATGTGCAGCAAAATTCCACTAACAAGAAATGAATTACAAACATAGAAAGTAGGAGCAGGAGTAGGTCATTCGTCCCTTCGAGCCTGCTCTGCCATTGAATATGATCATGGCTGATCCTCTATCTCAACGCCGTACTCCTGTACTCTCCCCATACCCCTTGACGCCTTTAGAGTCCAGAAATCTATTTCCTTCTTAAATATATTCAGTGACTTTTATTCCACAGCCTGGTTCACCGCCCTCCAAGTGAAGAAGTTTCTCCTCATTTCAGTCCTAAATGATCTACCTTGTATCCTGAGACTGCGACCCCTTGTTCTAGACTCTCTCGCCAGAGAAAATATCATCCCTGCATCCAGTCTGTCCATTCCTGTCAGAATTTTATATGTTCCAATGAGATCCCCTCTCATTCTTCTAAACTCCGGTGAATACAAGCCTAATCGGCCCAACCTTTCCTCATACGACAATCCTGCCTTCCCAGGAATCAGTCTGGTGAACCTTCACTACATTGCTTCTATGCAAGTGTACCCCTTCTCAGGTAAGGGCACCAAAATTGCACACAATACTCCAGGTGTGGTCTCACTAAGGTCCTGTACGGCTGCAGTAAGACATCCTTGCTCCTGTACTCAAGTCCTCTCGCAATGAAGGCCAACATACCATTTGCCTTAACTGCTTGCTGCACCTGCATGCTTGCTTTCAGTGATTTGTGTACAAGGACACCCAGGTCCTTTTGTACATCAACACTTCCTAACCTAACACCATTTATATAATAGTCTGCCATTCTGTTTTCCTACCAAAGTAGATAACTGCACACTGATCCACATTATACTGCATCTGCCATGTGTTTTCCCACTCACTCAACCTGTCTAAATCGCCTTGAAGCCTCTTAACACCCTCCTCATTGCTCACATTCCTAAGTTTTGTGCTGTCAGTAAACTTGGAAATATTACATTTGGTTCCCTCATCCAAATCATTGTTATATATTGTGAATAGCTGGGGCCCAAGCACTGATCCCTACAGTACCCCACTAATCACTGCCTGCCACTCCAAAAAAGACCCATTTATTCCTACTCTGTTTCCTGTCTGTTTACCAATTCTCAATCTATGCCAATATATTACCCCCAATCACGTGCTTTAATTTTAGACACTAACCTCTTATGTGGGACTTTATCAAAAGCTTTCTGAAAATCTAAATACACCAAATAATCTGTTTTGAGGTGTTAATGAGTGAAAAATGTCAATTAAGACATGAGGGTGAAATCACTGCTCTTTGAAGATCTTCAATGTCCACCAGAAGGAACAGATGAAAAATTGGTTCAATACCTCATCTGAAGAATAGCACTTCCAACAATACAGCACTCCCTCACTTCTGCACTGGTGTGTCAACCTATACTTTATCAAGTAGGCTTTGAAATCACAACCTGTAACTCAGAGGTGGAAGCGAGCCAAGCTAAAAACAATTAGAACAAGTTTTGGCACGTTTCACCAACAGTGGTATCAGTTGTTTCACTGTGGTATCAAGGGCATCTGAAAAGTTAGTTGAATTAAATAGTTATTAAAATAACTGAAAATCACAATAAAGATAACAATCTTCTTTCCATGTATGTTGTTTTTAAATTTGGTCTTGGGATGCGAGTATCACTGGCAAGGCCAACATTAATTGCCCATTTCCAATTGCCCTCAAGAAGGTGGTGGTGAGCCACCTTCTTGAACCTCTGCAGTTCACGTGGTCAAAGTACATCCACAGCACTATTAGGGAAGGAGTTCCAGGGTTTTGATCCAGCAATAGTGAAGGAATGGTAGTATAGTCCCAAGTCAAGTTGGTGTGTAGATGGGAGGGAAACTTGCAGTTGGTGATATTTCCATGTGTTTGCTGCCCTTATCCTTCCAAACCTAGCGGCTGGAAAGGTGTTGTCAGAGGAGGATTAGTGAGTTGCTGCAGTGCATCTTGTAGATGTAGGGTTTTCTTGATTAAGAGTTTAATTAATGGAATTAAGCTGTGGTTCACTGGCAGCCCTCTCGCCACTGAATCATAAGGTAATGGGTTCACGTCCCATTCCAAAGATTCCACAATCTAGAATGGTACATCAGAGAGAGTGATACACTGTCAGAGATATGAAACCAATCTTTAAAGTCCTTTCCCTCATGTGAAAGTAAAAGATATCATGGCACTATTCTAAGATGAGCAGAGAGTATTCCCAGTTTCCTGGCCAATATTTATCCCTCAACAGCGGCTATAATTCAAAAGTACGTCATTAAGCGTTTTGGGACATCCTGAGGCTATGAAATGCATTATATAAATGCAAGTCCTGTCCTTTCCTACTATATGCTGTCAGTGAAAAAATGGCATATTTTCCTTAGCAAGCATTTTTGCTAATTAGTTCTATATATACAGCCTCAGCTTATCTGAGCCCCATTTTCTTCTGCCTATCTTGAGTAATACAGTCACCACTGAAAGGGTTTAGCAAGTTGTCAGATCTATGTGTGTGTATGAATCCACAAAATTTACAACAACTACATCATTTAACCAAGCAGATTCCATAACTCACGCTTGAGGATGCATTTATTGTGGTACAAACATATCTGGTGGTAATATTGCTGCTACAAATTTTTGAGACAAGTTGCTTTTCAAAGCAACCTGTTCTGATGAATTGGCAATATCCTTTAACATTACACCTAACTATGCACAGAGGTTAGACGGAGTTATGGCCAATAGCACATTAACAGGAGTTGATGCTAATGGAGCAAATGAAATCTTTAGAAATGAGGGCTGCTTTTTCCAGGGAATGCAAAAAAATCAATCCATTACTAATTAATAAACTTGGAGGGAGGGTTACCTTTGATAAATATTGAAATATTTTTGAAGTACATATAAAATACTGTGGGATGTAAATCTTTTGTTAACCTCATATATTCCAGAATGTTTTTTCTTCACATGCCTCATGACATTTAAAATTTTGGCAAATGTAAAACTTTTCTAGTTTTTGTAATATTTTCTAATGGTCTGTATTGTAAACAAATCTTTGCTTTAAACATATACTTGAAGGCCTTCTTTAATCAATACCTGCTAGTCTCATTAGCTTTTTGGTTTAGAGCAGCAAATCTACAAAATCCAGCTTTTTAAAAAAACATCTTATGTTCTCATTTTGTTTCTTTTCATTTACTGGAGTTGGTTTTTATTGGCTCGTGCAGTTCAGGGAGCTTTACGCTTGCTTTAAAATCAATCTTCACACAGCTTTTTCCATTGTTCAGTGGCTGCCTACATTTCTTCGAAGTAAAAATCATGTTATCAACGCCCAGCACATGTTTCATGTTTCCTGCTCCATTTGTTAATCAGAACATAAACAAGCGCAAAATACAGCAGGTCTTGTCTACAAAACAGTCCAATTTCCACCACTGCTGTAGTAATGGAATTGATTTAAATATGCGGGAACAACTTTGCTTGGGTGAGTTACTTGCAACCTCAGAAAACCTATGGGGGAGAAAATATTTCTTCTTTTGATATCTGTTTTAAATTTATGAAAAAAAGGAAATTACCTACCTTTTGCCTTCCTCCCCACATCATTTTCCAATGGAGAGATTAGGATGAGTACGAGGTACAGGGTGAAACAATTGTGCCATCCTGATCAACAGTTTTAATTCAAGGTAAATCAACTAAAACATGATCCTACTGACATTGTTCAAAATCTCAGTGAATCTAAGGACAAAACCTTGGTTATTCCTGGTTTGGACTTGTCCCCTACTCCCACCTGACCTGAGACGGACAGTTTGTTGTGCTGTTTCCTATAATTATAGTTGCTTAAAAGGCATGACATATTTTTATATAGTACTTATACAGATCATGGAAAGGGGTCATTCCCCTCCTCTGGTTATTCAATGCCCAAGAGACTCTGGTCTTGGCTCTCTTGCTAGGCCTGGACTTTGATGTCCTGTTTCAGATCACAAGAGTTTTTACAGTGCTTATTTTAAATTAGAAATTTATATTTAATTATAATAGTTTAACTGTCTTTTGTGTCTGGTTTGCTGCAGGGGCAAAGCTGAAGTAAACAAAACACCAATAATGTATATATCTAGTTGCTTCAAGTAAATGGCATATCCATGGTCATGTTGATTACTTGTAGGCAAGTATATCAAGTTCAAAAAGTTTGATTGTTTAAGCAATCATCTGGGACCAAGCTATTCAAATTATCTGACAAATAGCTATAGATGATACTCTTGAAATGGATAGATATAATTGCTCACTGTGTTGTCAGTTTTTCTCATTTGTTCCTGGGATGTGGGTATCACTGGTGAGCATTGATTGCCCATCCCTAATTATCTTTGAGAAGGTGATGGTGTGCTGCCTTCTTGAACTGCCACAGTCCACGTGTTATAGGAACACCCACAGTGCCGTTAGGAAGGGAATTCAAGGACTTTGACACAGCAACAGTGAAGGAACAGTGATATATAGTTCAAAGTCATGATGGTGTGTGACTTGGAGGGAAACTCTCAGGTGGTGGTGTTCCCATATAGCTGCTGCCCTCATCCTTTTAGGTGGTAGAGGTATTGAGTTTGGAAAGTGTTGTCTAAGGAGCCTTGGTGTGTTGTAGCAGTGCATTTTGTAGATGGGTACACACTGCTGCCACTGTGCATTAATGGTGGAGGAAGTGAACGTTTAAGGTGGTAGATGGAGTGCCAAACAAGCAGGTTGCTTTGTCCTCAATGGTGTCAAGCTTCTAGAGTGTTGTTAGAGCTGCACTTATCCAGGCAAGTGGAAAATATTCCATCACACTCCTGACTTGTGCCTTGTAGATGGTGGACAGGGTTTGAGGAGTCAGGAGTTACTCCCTGCAGAATTCCCAGCATCTGACCTGCACTTAAATGGCTGGTCCAGTTCAGTTCCCGGTCAACGATAGCCCCAGGTTGTTGACAGTGGGGAATTCAGCAATGGTAATGCCATTCAATGTCAAGGGGAGATGGACAGGCTCTCTCTCGTTGGAGATGGTCATTGACTGGTACTTGTGTGGCAAGAACGTTACTCGGCACTTATCAGTCCAAGTCCGAACACTGTCCAAGTCTTACTGCATATTGACACGGACTACTTCAGTATCTGAGTCGCCGCGAATGCTGCTGAAGATTATTCAATCATCCACAAATATCATGAAGGGAAGGTCAGAAGTGTTGATAAGGTCATTGGTTAAACAGTTGAAGATGGTTGGACTTAGGACACCTACCCTGCGCCAACACCTGCACCAATATCCTGAGTCTGAGATGATTGACCATCTTTCTTTGTGCTAGGTGTGACTTCAACCAGTGGAGAGTTTCCCCCTGATTCCCATTGACTCCAGTTTTACTAGGGCTCCTTGATGCCACACTCGGTCAAATGCTGCCTTGATGTCAAGGGCAGTCACTCTCACCTCACCTCGGGAGTTCAGCTCTTTTGTCCGTGTTTGAACCAAGGCTGTAATGAGATCAGGAGCTGAGTGGCCCGGGTGGAACCCAAAGTGAGCAGGTTATTGCTAAGCAAGTGCTGCTTGGGTCGCACTGTCAACAATGTTTTCCATCACTTTGCTGATGATCAAGAGCAGACTGATGGGCAGTCTTCAGTACTATTGCCTAAATGTTGTCAGCGCCCATAGCCTCTGCAGTAACCAGTGCCTTCAGCCGTTTCTTGATATCACATGAAGTGAAACGAATTGGCTGAAGACTGGCATCTGTGATGCTGGGGACCTCCGGAAGAGGCTGAGTTGGATCATCCACTCATCACTTCTGGCTGGAGATTGTATCAAATGCTTCAGCTTTGTCTTTTGCATTGATGTGCTGGACTGCCCCATCATTAGGGTGGAGATATTTTTGGAGCCTCCTCCCCCAGCGAGTTGTTTAATTGTCTATCACCATTCATGGTGGATGTGGCAGGACTGCAGAGCTTAGATCTGATCCATTGGTTGTGGAATCGCTTAGTTCTATTGCATGCTGCTTCTGCTGTTTGGCATGCAAGTAGTCCTGTGATGTAGCTTCACCAGGTTGACACTTCATTTTTAGGTATGCCTGGTGCTGCTGCTGGCATGCCCTCCTGCACTCTTCATTGAGCCAAGTTGGTCCTCAGCTTAATGGAAATGCTACAGCAGGGAATACGCCAGGCCATGAATTTACAGATTGTGTTTGAGTACAACTTTGCTGCTGCACATGTCCACAGTGCCTCATGGATGATCAGTTTAGAGTTGCTAGGACTGTTTGAAATCTATCCCATTTTGCATGGTGGTAGCGTCACACAACTCAATGGAGGATATCCTCAATATGAAGGCAGGAATACGGCTCCACAAGGACTGCGCAGTGGTCACTCCTGCCAGTACTGTCCTGGACAGATACATCTGCAACAGGTAGATTGGTGAAGATTAAGTCAACTAGGTTCTTCCTTCTTGTTGTCCCCATCACTACCTGCCAAAGACTCAGTCTGCCACTGAGCTTGGTGATGGACATTGAAGGCACATGTCCACAGTGCCTCATGGATGCCCAGTTTAGAGTTGCTAGGACTGTTTGAAATCTATCCCATTTAGCATGGTGGTAGTGTCACACAACTCAATGGAGGATATCCTCAATATGAAGGCGGGAGTACATTTTGTGTCCTTGTTATACTCAGTGCTTCCTTCAACTGGTTTTTAATATGGAGGAGTTATTAGCTGAGGGGTTACAGTAGGTGGCAACAAGTAGAAGGTTTCCTTGCCCATTATTGACCTGATGCCATGGGACTTCGTGGGGTCCAGAATCAACACTGAGGACTCCCAGGACAATTCCCTCACGACTTTTTACCAGAGGTGCTGCCACCTCTGGTGGGATGGTGGTGGTGGTGTTTGGGTCATAATCATGCTCACGGAATCATACTTGCAGACAATGTCAGGCTGCTGCTGGACTAGTCTACAGGTAAGGAGGACTTTGCAGGGTCAACAGGGCTGGGTTTGCCATTGTAGTTTCTTATGCCTAGGTCGATGCCAGGTAGTCTGTTCAGTTTCATTCCTTTTAGCCTTCGGAGCAGTTTGATACAACGGATTGGCTTACTTTGCCACTTCAGAGTCAACCACATTGCTGAGGGTCTGGAGTTACAGCTAGGGATACACCAGATGAGGACAGCAGATTTCTTTTCCTAAAGGACATTAGTAAGCCAGAAGACCATGGTTTTGTGGTCACCATCAGCCTAGCTTTTAATTGCAGACTTATTAATTGAATTTAGATTACACCAGCTGCTGTGGTGAGTTTTGAACTTGTGACCCTGGAGCATTAGCCTGGGCCTCTGGATTACTAGTCCAGTGACATTACCATTAAGCTGCCGCTTCCCCATTGCGTATACAGTTTATTTCAAATTAAGATCTGCTAATTATAATATTTGTCTGAACAATGGGTCATGCTTACCATGTCTGCCAATTTGCTTTGTCCTGAGTAAAGGTGAATTGCCCATGTGAATTATCCAAGATGCTGCCCGATGCCTTTGAAGCTCAATTTGATTGCAGGATCTGTCACTACTTTGTAGTAGATAAGTTTGAATTAATTGTGAAAGATATCCATTTTCCTTTATGTTGGTTTGAACGTCAAAGAAAGAGCAATATATAATTGAATCTGGCATCCTTGTATTCCCTCAGTTGTCTTCTTGCTACTATAATAAGATTTGGAAGCTAAAGGAATACTATGAAATACTGTTATCCTTCTCATGGTTTTATTATGAAAGTACTGCAGAATATTTCAACAGCTTAGGGGGTTTTGTTACCTCCATAACAGTACCTGACTTCACCTCATCTCATCTGCTGCTGAAACCCCTATTAAAGCCCTTGTCACCTACAGACTCGACTATTCCAACGCACCCCTGGCTGATCTCCCGCATTCTACCCTCCGTAAACTTGAGATCAGCCAAAATTCTGCTACGTGTGACCTAACTTGCACAAAGTCCATTCACCTATCAATCACCTCTGTGCTCACTGACCTACTTCAGTTTCTGGTCAAGTAACATCTTGACTTTAAAATTCTCATCCTTGTTTTCAAATCCCTCCATGGCCTCACTCCTCCCTATCTCTGCAAACTCATCCAGCCACCCAACCTTCCGAGATTTCGGCACTTCTCTAATTCTGGCCTCTTGAGTATCCCCAATTTTAATAGCTCCATCATTGGCTGCAAAGCCCTAAGCTCTGGAGTGCCCTACCTACACCTCTCCACCCCATTACCTCACTTTCCTTCCTTAAAACTTCTCTTTGAAGAAGCCTTTGGCCACCTGACCCAATATCACCTTATGTAGCTGGGTGTTTTTTTTTGTTTTATAATGCTCCTGTGAAGAGCTTTGGATGTTTTACTATAGAAAAGGCACTATAGAAATAAGGGTTATTTTTCTTGTTGTTACAACTGATTAAAAGCACCTGTGATAAATTAAGTATTCTATTACTGATCTCATTCTACTGTTTGATCACTTTTGCATATTAGCTGTCTCTTAATAAACTGTAACTTGCAAGTTTCAGGCTGGACTATATGGTCTCTGTCAGCATGTTATTTTCCAACAGTTTCAGAGGTCACAATATATGGAGGTAACCCATACTGTTTCCAATAGTATACCAATGGTAAAGGGCTCATTGCATGTTACATACTCGATGCATCACATTTCTGATCATATGGAATGAAGATTTGTTTATGGAGATGACTTTTGTATGAAGCATTGGAATAAAACTATCAGGAGAGTGCTTGAAATGTAACATCTGGAATAAATCTTACTTTAATTGTGAGCAGGCTGAACTCTTAAATTTTGCTAAGAATGTAAGAACAGCATAGCCCAATTATCTAAACGTGACATACCTTTGGAGGTAGAGTGGGAAAAAAGATAGAAAATACAGAAAAAGTGGAAGTCCCAAGAGGAAAGAGAGTGGGAGATGAAGTAAAAATAGAAAGACAGAGAAAGGAAGACCAAAAAAAAATTTGCTTTTAATTTGTCTTTTGAACATTGCTGAGATCCATTTCTGAAGAAACAAATGGCAAAGAATGGGGCCAGGGCACCTAGCAAACATAAGCCACAATTAGTCTACACAGGAAACAAAGTATGAAGTAGTGTCATCAAACCTTTTACCAGTAAATTACACAAAATAAACCAGCAATATAATTACATGTAATGTATACACTTGAAAAATCTATTTTGTTGCTCTTAGATAAGATTGTACTGATGAGTAAAGTGACTAACTTACAATTACCATTGTTTTTATGGGATCCAAATTAGTTAGGAGATTGAAAAAGCCAAGTTTACTTTAGGTTAAATTTCATAGGACAAGAGAACACAGGTTAAAATTAATTAACTGAAAGTATTTCTTCACACAAAGAGTAATCAACACATGGATAACTACAACAAAAACAGAATTACCTGGAAAAACTCAGCAGGTCTGGCAGCATCGGCGGCGAAGAAAAGAGTTGACGTTTCGAGTCCTCATGACCCTTCAACAAAACTGATTTTTCTTTACAATGAGACGGGTGAAGTATAAGCTGGTTTAAGGTGGGGAGTGGGGGGGTGTAGAGAGAGAGAGAGAGAGAAGTGGAGGGGGGTGGTGTTGTTGTAGGGACAAGCAAGCAGTGATAGGAGTAGATCATCAAAAAGATGTCACAGACAAAGGAACAAAAGAACACAGGTGTTGAAATTGGTGATATTTTCTAAACGAATGTGCTAATTAAGAATGGATGGTAGGGCACTCAAGGTATAGCTCTAACGGGGGTGGGGGGCATAAAAGATTTAAAAATAATGGAAATAGGTGGGAAAAGAAAAATCTATATAAATTATTGGAAAAAAAAACAAAAGGAAGGGGGAAGAAACAGAAAGGGGGTGGGAATGGAGGAGGGAGCTCAAGACCTAAAATTTCAAACCTCCCTGTCGCTTGCCATTTTAACACTCCACCCTGCTCTTTTGCCCACATGTCTGTCCTTGGCCTGCTGCATTGTTCCAGTGAAGCCCAACACAAACTGGAGGAACAGCACCTCATCTTCCGACTAGGCACTTTACAGCGTTCCGGACTGAATATTGAATTCTACAACTTTAGGTCTTGAGCTCCCTCCTCCATCCCCACCCCCATTCTGTTTCTTCCCCCTTCCTTTTGTTTTTTTTTCCAATAATTTATATAGATTTTTCTTTTCCCACCTATTTCCATTATTTTTAAATCTTTTATGCCCCCCCCAGCCCCACTAGAGCTATACCTTGAGTGCCCTACCATCCATTCTTAATTAGCACATTTGTTTAGATAATATCATCAATTTCAACACCTGTGTACTTTTGTTCCTTTGTCTGTGACATCTTTTGATGATCTGCTCCTATCACTGCTTGCTTGTCCCTACACAACACCCCCCACCCCCCCCCCACTTCTCTCTCTCTCTCACCCCCTACTCCCCACCTTAAACTAGCTTATACTTCACCCCACCCCACTCATTGTAAAGAAAAATCAGTTCTGTTGAAGGGTCATGAGGACTCGAAACATCAACTCTTTTCTTCTCCGCCGATGCTGCCAGACCTGCTGAGTTTTTCCAGGTAATTCTGTTTTTGTTTTGGATTTCCAGCATCCGCAGTTTTTTGTTTTTATCTAACATGGATAACTATAATGGAGGCAAAAATACTGGAATCATCAAAGACACAATCAAATGCTGAAACAGGGGAGGACATTCATACCAACATAGTACAGTACAGCATAGAAGGAGGCCATTTAGCTCAGAGTCTGCATTAACAATCCAGTTTGCCCCACTGCCTCTTGCTTTCTCCATATCTCTTCAAATTTCTCTCCTTCAATGCTTTGCCCAATTCAAGGAATTTATCCGATTCCCCTTGAAAGCTACTGATGCACCTGTATCTATCCAACAACCTATCAGACCGTGCATTCCAAATTCTAACCACTAATTGCGTAAAAATCTTTTTCCCTCTATGTCCCTTCTGGTTACTTATGCCAATCACCTCAAACTTATCCCACTCGTTATTGATCCTTAATCCATTGTAAATAGTTCCTCCTTATTTACTCTACCTAAACACTTCATGATTTTAAGCACCTCTGTTAAATCGCCTCTCAAGACTTCTCTGCTGTAAGAGCAACACCTGCTTCTCCAGTCTATCCATGTAACTTTAATCCTTCATCCCTGAAATAATTCCAGTCAATTTCTTGTGTACTCTCTCCAAAGTCTTCGCATCCTTTCTAAAATGCAGTGCCCAGAATTGAACAAAATACTCCAGATGAGGTAATGGCTGACTGAGGCACTATTGTTAGGTCTTTCCAAATGGATAAGTTAAAATGTGTTAAATGGACTTGCTTGTCTATAATTATCCCACAAGAAATGAATTTTGATTCGTATTTTTTACAAACTTCAATGCAATGAGTCATCATTAAGAATTATTGATGACACCTATAATTATCATCTTTTTTGTTAGCTTTTGTTAAAGAAGAATGACATCAATTATCAGGAACAGCATTCATCTAAAGGATGTCAGTGAATATAAAAAAACAATTTGATTCCCTATTAATCTATTGTCCAGAAACAGAAGCATCAGATCTTCCAGAACAAAAATGAGCAGGAAAATCGATGGGATTTTTCTCAGAGTAATAAAAGTTTCCCTGTTTGTGTCCAGTAGAATGATTACTCCCACATTACATTTACAAAGCTTAAAACAGAAATTGCTGGAAATACTTTGCAGGTCAGTCAGCATCTGTGGACAGAAAAGGTAGGATTCATCAGATACAATTTTCTTCCTTCTCCCTGCTCCCTTTCTTTGGCTTTGTTTCTCCTTATAAGTATTTCATCTGCAACATCTTCCATTTCTGATGAAAAGTTATTGACCCAAAATTCCAACCCTACCTCGCTCTCTCCATAGATGCTGCCTGACCTGATAAATATTTCTGATTTTATATTAGATCGGCAGATTCTGCAGTATGTCACTTCTGTTTTACAATACTACATACCGTGTCTGAGTGTGCTGCCATTAAGTGCTTGGGAACAGTTTACAACATCAAAGGAGCTAGATAAATGCAGGATTTTCTCTCAGTGGGCATGGGTTGGATAGAATGGATGAAGCACGCTAAGATGACAGGAAAGTTTGGCAAGTTTTAATTTTAATTCCATAGTTTCAGTAACAGTATTGTTATTATAAGTCAGAAATCCTGGATGTTTTTCAGGAGTCTGTATTACTTCTAAGCCTGGATGAAAGCCTGGCAGAAAGCCTTACTAAAATATTAAAAGAAAAACTGTAATTCCCTAAAAGATGAAATAGAAACAAAATGCTCTGCAATACACAGCAGGTTAATGAATCTCAGCAAAGAGAAAACATAGTTATAAAATTTTTGGTGTGCACCCTTAATTTCATGTTGTTTTTGCAGACACTGAATTACCTCTTGGGTATTTCTAGCATTTGCTGTTTCCACAAAAATCAATTTTTTAAAATATTTGCAGCCATCAAAATTAGAAGACCAACAAAAATGAGAAAACTTTGACTTTTATACTGTTATTTTTATACCAATATGATTTAGGAACAATGGGCAAGATTTTTCAGTTGGTGGGGTTTCCCACCCTACTACCTGAAGTGTCAGTGGGGAATGCCTCCCAGCAATTAGCATTCTGCGGGGCATTAATTGGCTAAGGTTAAGACTACCGCACAATAAGTGCTTCAATAGGTCTGGGGTGGGGGGGGGTCACCTAATGCCTCCAGCCCCTCCCCCATAAAATTGGACACAGGTCATGGGTAGGCAGGTAGGCAGTGGTGTTCGTGCATATTATGTAAGTATTCAGTGTATCATATGTGAGGGTCTAAGACTTCATCCTGTAATCCTGTATTTTTTTTTTGTAAAAATGTACAAAGATATACTCATTGCTATCTCTAAAAATTTCAAAGTGGTCAATGACCTAACATGGCTGAATCTATGTCTGTCTGTCACCCCAAACACAAAAGAAGCTACCTGGCAGTATCGGGGAAACTTGCACATTATTATCCCTTAAAAGTCACCAACAACCTGTGGACCTCACAGACCAAATTCCAAGACAGCGATCTGCATTTTCTAACCCAGGCTGGCCAATCAAGTTATCAATCTCTGCTTAGCTGTCACCTATCCCTGACCTTCTATCTCATTCCACCTGCTCCACTCCCTCTTAAACAGTATAACATCCATCACATCACATTTCTACTTCTCTTCAGCTCTCAAGGAGAATCATATGGACTAGAAACGTTAACTCGGTTTCTCTCTGCTGAGTTATTCCAGCATTTTCTGTTCTTACTTCAGATTTCAGCATCCGCAGTATTTTACTTTTAACTAATCCTTTGGGTTCATCCTATCTTGAGTTTGCTGTGGGGTTATTAATTGAAAATTGGATCACACCAAAACTGAAGGGTTGGGAAATACACCACCACTTATAAAGGGGGAAGCAAATCTGAAAAACCTTTCTGTTTACAAACAGGTGGAGAGAGGAGAAATTAGTGCTGTTAAAATTAACTCCCCTCCTGTCTGTCACACATATCACTCACCACTGCACTACAGTCAAGGTACCAAGCAACAATGCATCAGTCCACAGCATATGGTGAGATCTGTGAAAAACACTCAAAGAAAGCTCCTACATTTGTGTCCAAATGTATAATTATTTCAAACTGCTGGGAGCCACAAGACATAACATGGCGGTGACAGCAGGCAGCTGAAAGTAAATTCAAGAATTATAAACGAAATAAATGCTGAATTAGGCTGAGAAAAACCATCAGTGCCAGAACTAGTGCCAGAGAGAGAAAAAAATAGCGTGAATCATGCAAAAATGAAATGGCTGCTGCTACAGCAGTAAATGCACAGCTCCAGCTCATGCTGAATTGGGAAACTGATGTCGTAGAGGCATTTGAGAAGTTTAAGCAAAAGTGCAAATTGTCATTTACTAGCTTTTTAAAAGGCACTGGTGATGAGCGAAGGGTCAGCTATATCCTTGTGCGCTCGGGTAAGGTTTAGATTTGTTTAATAGCTGGGAGATGAGTGAGAACATCAATAAATACCCAGGCAAAACTTTTGACAAATTCATCACACACCTCTGACCAAAGTCAAACCATCAATATGAATTTTAAAGCCTGATGCAGGAACCAGGTGAGCCTGTTGACAATATCTTAATGCGTTTGATAAATGAAGCCAACAGGTATAAATTCAAGGAAACAAATCAAAGGTTGGTAGATCAGCTCACTTGCACCTTTGCACACACTGAAGTACAAAAGTATCTGATTGGAATGGACAAGTTCACAATATCTCAGGCTATAAACATGCAAAAGCACATGAAGCCACAAGTAGACAGATGAAGACGCTGACTACCCAAATGGCTAGCCTTCAGTTAGGTCATAAGAAAGGCAATAGGGTTGATGCAGTGAAACAGCAACAAAAGAATGCACACCAGACAGAAAAAAGATGCGCAAGAGCTGTGGATGACCATGGGTTCAAAAGAGAATGAAATGCCTCACATATGGATCAAACTGAAAATGTGCAGAACAAAGAAAGAAAATGGTGAACAAGTTACCAGGGGCAGAGCAACAAGGCAGATGAGAAAGGAAAGAAACTAAAACATCCATACCCTGGAAGATGAAATGAGTTTGAGGATACAAGAGACATAGGAACCATACAACTGCATGAAATGTCTGGATGCAACAGTTGCCAGAGAAAAGAAATTCACACAATCATTCAGATCAGGAAGGTGAGAAGTTAGACATCAACCATAAGTGTGAAGGTGAAGCTTGATATCAGAGTACAAAGCAACTTCATCCCGCTAAGAATATACCAGAGGATCTTTCCTGAAAATTTGTAAGAAAGTGGGTACTCAAAAGAAAGATGCTCTGAAACCAAGCAACACTGTGATGACAGCATATGGTGGAACTGAGATTCAACAGCAAGGAACAATCCAAATCAGAAGGCTGCCCCCAAAAGGAAAAGACGCTAATTGCATGTTCTATGTCACCATTCTGCTATCCTGGGTTTGAGCATTTGCTAAGGGGCAGCAGCTGATCTTACTAAACCATGAGATAAAGGAGATTTCACTGAAGGTTTAAGATAATATGCATTGAAAAGTATCCTCTGAATAGAAGCAAAAAAGTGATTGCCAGAGTCAGAGAGCTGTTACGAATGATATTTATAAGAATGTTTTAGAACAATAGCTTTTGGTTTATAAAATTATCATGCTTTGGGGCGATCTTAAAATGGATGAAAGGGGTCATGTGACCCATACTGGAGTCTGACAGTAAACCTGGATGGTTTAATTGTTAAAGATTAAAGAAATACTCAGATTGTTTTATTGAAAGAGAGGTGCCAAATATTTATACTTGGAGACAATGACAGCTGTTTCTAAGTTAACAATGAGAAGACCCTAATGTTGTAAACAGTTATGCTGGAACCAGTCCCTTTGTTTCTAAGATGAAAGGCTGTTGTAATCAGAGGTAGCTGATTAGTATTTCAGCTTGGATACAAAACCATAGAGAAGGGGATGGAGGAAGCCGTTTTGAGAACCAAGTTACAGATTTCCCTATAAACCCCGAAGTACCACAGAGGGAAGTCAGTTGCAGTTTTTGGTCTTGTGTGGTCTGCAGCCAACTGAGGAGGAAGAGCGCTAAAAGCGACAGAATTAAGCAGAAAAAATGCTGACTATCATCACACAGAAGATATGTGGGAGCTCACAAAACAAAAACAGAATTACCTGGAAAAATTCAGCAGGTTTGGCAACATCAGCGGAGAAAAGAGTTGACGTTTCGAGTCCTCAGGACCCTTCAGCAGAACTGAGTGAATATTAGGAGAGGGGTGAAATATAAGCTGGTTTGGTGGTGGTGGTGGTTTGGGGGGGGGGGGGGGTCGGCGGTGGTGCGGGGTAGTTGTAGGGACATGCAAGCAGTGATAGGAGTAGATAATCAAAAGATGTCACAGACAAAAGAACAAAAAGAGGTGTTGAAGGTGGTGATATTATCTAAATGAATGTGCTAATTAAGAATGGATGGCAATGGTGTGGGAGCTCACACTCAGTTTGGAGACTGAGTTGGTGAGGAGCTAAAGCAAAGCTGGAGGATTTGCATAGGTGGAGCTAGAATCCCCAGTAAAACTCTCACTGTGGAAAATAGTATTGGAAAAGGAACGTAACAAAAGTAAATCTTTGAGAGCTGTGAATCACTTTGGATTAGTTCCAGGAGAATTGGATGACTACTGAAAAGACTAACTAATGAAATTGGGGTTTTTGGTTGTCATTAAAAGGGCACATTCTGTTCAGTAATTTGGTTGCTTCTGAGAAGAAAATAGTGTTTAGTTATGTATTCTTTTTAGTTTTGTTATTTGATAAAGTAAACATTTTAAAACATGAAATCTTATTATGTCATTTAGCTAATAACTGGAAGTTTGAATTTCTCTTTAAAAATTTTTGATCTCTACAAAGATCATAACAGAGCCAATATTGAAAGACAAGAAATGATCTTGACAGAAAAGGAAAGAGATCTAAATTTGGAAAGTTCAGGCAGCTAAAGATTTCCAGAAACTTACAGTAGTACTCCAAGGTGAAAGGTTAGAACTACAGAATGAAGTCATTGACCTAGAAAAAATGAAGGCTGAGCAGAACATAACATGTTGGCTGAAAACAAGCATATGGAAGAGAAACTGCATTTAGCAGAAGAGTCATCCAAGAGGGAGATTGTGAACTTCAGGTCAAAACTTCAACAGCATGTGCTTCAAACAGAAGAACTTGAAAAAGAAAAGAACGACAGTGCTGAGTTCATAAAAAAATTAGTGAACTACAAATACAGCTTAACATTATAGCACAGTCAGAGAATAACTTACTGGAGACCAAAATCAACTGCAAGAAATATTGGAGCATTTAAAAAAGGAAATACAAAATGCAAAAAACCAAGCAGAGTGGGCACAGCAGGAAGCTGGAAAACTGATGGAAGACAGGTGCATAGAGTGGTTGGAAGAGAAACATAAGCTGCAGAATCGTAACAAAGAAATTGATGAGAAGCACTGCCAGGCCAAAGACCAACCAAAGAGACACAACATTTGACCACCTAAGTGGATAATGGTTTTGAGAAAAGAAAACAAGTTATAAAAGACTCTTAAGGTGTTCAATTTAACCATAAAAGTCAATGGTTAACTTTTTTTAGTTTAGGCATAATATATTAAAAAGTTCCTGATTGGAACAGTTATATTAATATATAGCAACAAAATAAAGAGGAATGTCATATTGTCAACTTATTCCAATGTGATTTAGGAATTATACGTTCATGCATATGTATGCTTAAGTATCCAAAGTGCCTAATCAATTGTGTGGTAACTGGATGCATAGTCACTCCCTCCTGTCAATCACAGGCAATGTGATGTTCTGCAGCGGTTCTCATTAGTGAGAGCTTGGAATGGGCAATCCACAGGGCAGAGCCTTTTCCGACAAGAGATCTGGTCAAGCGTGCAAGCACTGAAAATGTCTCTGTATGAAACCAGTCTGCTGCACAGAGTCATCACATTTGGCGACGAGGGTAAAATCTACTTTGACTCTGCACCTCACCCTGTTACTGTGAGTAAATCAAATTAACTAAAAATTACTCACCAGTCATGCCACTGTCTGGAAGAACTGATCCATGCAATGCTAATATTGAAGATTGGAGCCAGTAAGTTGAGCTCCTCAGATTTTACTTTGTAGCAAATGAAATAACTGCCGAAGATAAACGGCAATCGATCCTCTTAAGTGTGTGCGGCAGTAAAATATATAACTTGATTCGTAACCTGATTGCCTCGAGCGCGCCTAGTTTCAAGTCAAATAGTGAATTAGTGGATCTAGTGAAAACTTACTTCCAACGGAAGCCATCCGTGATAATGCAGCGCTTTAAATTCAAGAGTTCAGATCCGGGAGAGTCCATCGCAATGTATGTAGCGAGCCTCAAGCAGTTAACAGAATAATGTGACTTCAGAGACATTTTAAACAATATGCTGCAGGACCGATTGGTGTGTGGAATCAAGGCGAACATCATTCAGCGCCGACTGCTTGCAGTGGTCGAAATCGACATAAACGCAGCCTAGAAATCTCCCTTACCGTGGAAAGTGCTGCGAGAGACTGGCAGGCATTGCAACACATGGACAATGGCGCTGTACTTCAAGTTGGGCGGGAACCTGCTGCCAAGCGTGGCATGAAAGCCAAACCTGCAGAATTAAAGTGCGATTCAATGGCCACTGCAAGAAACATTTAGAAGCCTAACAGGAATGCTTGCTCATCACCATTTTCAATTCAAAATTGCTATAGATGTGGAGGTGACCACAGAACAGATACCTGTAAATTCAAACAGGCAGAATGCTATTACTGCCAAAAGAAGGGTCACGTGGTTAGGCAATGCCAAACAAAGTTGAAGCAGTCGGCAAAACAGCAAACATGATCGGAGTAGTGGGTACAGCAAAGGCTGAAGCTGCTGCTCCTGATGTTTACTCCTTACATAATGTTACTATGTGAAGACTGAGCCTATGACGGTGACAGTACAAGTGAATGAGAAGCCACTGACAACGATGCCTCAACTATGGGGTAGGACAGCACATTTTCAGATACCTTAATGAAGACAGACAGCCAGTAAACTTGGAGCAGCCAGCCACTAAATTAAGAATTTACATGGGAGAATCTATTCAAATAAAGGACAACGCCACTGTCCCAGTCTCTTACAAGTGACAAATAGTCCAACTGCTTAATAATAGTGAAAGAAGGGAGACCCAGTCTTTTGGGTCAGGACTGGCTACAGAAGATCAAACTCGACTGATCTGAGATATTTCACCCAAAATCAGATGGAATCCAGAACTTCTAAGAAAATACAACATGGTTTTTTGGATGAATTAGGGAAGTTAAAAGGCAAGCACGCCAAGATACATGTTGATCCTCAAGGGACAGCACATTTCCTTCAAGCCAGGCCTGTGCCTTACACATTGAAAGAAAAGGTGCATGCAGAGCTCTGCAGGTTAGAAAAGCCGGGCATCATCCAACCTGTCCAATTCTCGGAGTGGGTTGCACCCATAGCTCTAGTGGTTAAGTCTGACCACACCATATGCATCTGTAGAGATTATAAATTGATTGCAAAAAAGGCAGCAAAACTAGATAAGTACCCTATTCCAAGGATGGATGACTTATACGCCAAGCTGGCTGGAGACAAGTCCTATACGAAATTGGATATGAGCCACACCTACCAACAATTAGAACTGGATAGCACGTTGAGAGAAAGCATGACTATTAACACGCACAAGGGTCTCCGATCAGTACACTCATCTGCCCTTTGGAGTCTCGTCAGCATGCGCTATTTTCCAAAGAACAATAGAGAGTCTTTTGCAAGGACTCCCGCGAGCGGTAGTACATTTGGATGATGTTCTCATGACTGGGTCAACTGAGACTGAACACTTGGTCAGCCTGGAGGAGATACTAAGAAGGTTAATGGAAGCCAGCATATGGTTAAAGAAGGAAAAATGCACATTTCAAGCACCAGATGTCACATATCTAGGTCACAGGGTGGATGCTATGGGTTTGCATTGGGTAGAAGATAAAGTTCAGGCAATAAAAGATGCACCATCACCATCCAACGTAACAGAACTCAAGTCCTTCCTGGGTATGGTCAGCTACTATAGCCGCTTCTTACCCAACCTGTCAATTATTTTGGCACCATTACACTCGCTGCAAAAAGAACCACAGTTGGTCTTGGGGTTCACAACAGAAAGAAGCCTTTGTGGAAGCAAAGAAATTGCTGCATTTGTCACGTTTATTGGTACACTACAACCCATCAAAAGAGCTGGTCTTAACATGTGATGCCTCTCTTATGGTGTAGGAGCTGTATTGTCACATAAGGTGAAAATGGATCAGAAAAGACCATTATCTATGTTGCAAGAACCCTTTCCCAAGCCGAGAAGGGCTATTCTCAGTTAGAAAAAGGAGGATTATCAGTAGTATGGGCGGTATTTTACCATTGTATCCAACCATAAGCCATTAATGGGATTATTCAACGAGGATAAGGCCATTCCACCAATAGTATTAGCAAGAATACAATGCTCTGACGTTATCTGCATATGAGTATAAGTTTATGTACTGCCCTGGCCTACACATTGTAAATGCAGATACACTCAGTCATCTCCCATTACCAGATAGTATTGTAAATACTTCCATTCCACAAGAATTAGTGCTAGATTTTTCGCCTGTGTGCACAAAACAAATTAGAAATTGGACAAACAGAGATCCAATATTGTTGAAAGTGGGAGATTTTGTTTTTGCAAGGATCGCATGTATCTGAGAAACTGAGACCATTCCATGTCAGAAACACGGACTTAAGCTATCAAGACGGAATTGTGTTGTGGGGTTCAAGAGTTTTTGTACCACCACAAGGTAGAGAGCCACTTTTGACAGAGCTCCTTTGTGCACATCCAGGCATATTGAAGATGAAAATACTTGCACGAAGCTATGCATGGTGGCCAGGCATTGACAGTGACATTGAAAGCACAGTCAAGCACAATCTCCACTGTCAGCAACAACAGAAGTTGCCTGTTTCAGCTCCCCTGCATCTGTGGGAGTGGCCTGGTCGACCCTGGATTCGACTACATATCGATTTTTAGGATCATTCTTAGGTACCATGTACTTGTTAATTGTGGATGCACATTCAAAATGGATGGATGTGTACGAAGTCAGATCGCCAATGTCAAAGGCAACTATCGAGAAGCTACGTCACTGCTTCAGCATACATGACCTACCTGAAATTGTCATTTCTGATAATGGTACAGCCTTTATCAGCACCAAGTTTCAAAAATTAATGGATCTGAATGGAAACTGAAATATTAAAACAGCCCCTTGGCATCCCTCATCAAATGGTCTAGCTGAGAGGGCAGTACAAACTTGTAAGTCTGGTGTGAAAATTATCAGAAGGCACTCTGGAATCTCAACTTTCCCGGTTTCTCTTCAGTTATCAAACAACGCCACATTCAATTATGGGTTCAACGCCATCAGAGTTATTTTTAAAAATACTGTCTACATACACGTGGTGTTTCCGAGTTTAGAGGGGAAGGTAACGCAGAACCAGAGTAAATCAAAAATATAATCATGACATACACAGTAAGACTTACACAGTGTAGGCGACACGGTATATGTGCAAAATTGTGGCAGTGGACCCTGCTGGGTTCCGGGAGCCATTGTTTCAGAGACTAGTCCATTATCTTTCCAAGTACAAATGAGAGACAGAATCGTCCATAAGTATACAGATCACATTCGTGCCAGAGTGACATTCCAACAATTAACTGATCAACCTGTGATTAACGTTGAACTGTCGACTTCTAAGCTGTGGGATCGACCTAGAATAGATATTCCAGGTGCTGCCAAAGAGTTGCCACATCCTGAGCTGCCCAGTTCCGATGATGTGTCGCATGGTGCGCCTCCAGATCCTGTCGATCCTGCTCTAGCCATAAAAGAGGAGCACCTCAGAGACTTGATTTATAATCATCTGAAATTGTATATGTGTTTGTGGCATTACTTAAATGTTTTTCTGTAAAGAGTAAATGTAAAATCTAAAAGGGGGAGTAAATGTGGTAACTGGAGTATACTCAATCCCTCCAGTCAATCACAGTAATGTGATGTACTATGGGGACTCCGACCACTGAGCTCTTAGCGCAGGCAAACCGTGGGGTATGGTTTTCCAATGAGAGATCTGGTCAAGCGTTCAAGCACTAAAAATGTCTCTGTAATGAAGTTTAACTATTTCTTGATGAAACCAGTCTGCTCTACAGAGGCATCACAGCTCGTTACTGCGCTATGTTCAGAGTACAAAGCAAAAAGTATCAGCCCGCAGCATGTGGTGATTATCTGTGAAATACACTCGAAAGAAGCTCCAGCATGTGTGTCTAAAAGTGTGATTACTTCAAACTCCTGGGAATCACAAGACATAATAATGTGGCACTTATTCAGCATTTCCAACATTAGTAGCATGCATTAGGAGAACTTGAGCACCAAGAACAAAGGCAGCAACAATTTACACCAATAGAACTACAAAGGTGCATCTTGTGTTCTGCCACAAACATATTTACTAACATCTTAGAAAGCATGGTGAAGGAAGTGAGTGAAAACGGACTGCTCCAATTCTTCTACCATTCTTAAATATAGTACTGACCTGCTAATCATTAGACATGGAGGTCCATACAAACACCTTAGTTTGCTGCAATTCAGAAATTCCTGGCAATACTGTGGCTGGCCTACTAGCATTGGGAGCAGGTTGGTTACCATTTTAGTTACAAGTCCTTTTAGAACCCTTTTGACCAAGGCATGAAGTTGAAATGTTAACTTTTTTTTTCATTACATACGCTGACAGACCCTGCTGCATGTGTGCAATATTTTCCGTTTGTATTATATATATCCTGTAGTCAAGTCAGAAATTTTAGCCATCAAAAAACAGATGAGTTTGGGTCAACTATGAAGTGTTAAAAAGCAGGAGCTCAATCCAACTCAAACCCTTAATGCAGAAAGGATGGGGGTGGGAGATTAGCCCTCACTCAGGAGACAGGCCAGCCATTACAGCCTTTCACGGAGGCTGCATGCCTTCATTGTTAAAAGGATTTCTATTTTAGACCCATGTTGGGCAGGCCTTTGGAAACCAAATGGAGGTAAGAAAGGCCAGAGCCATCAGGTAAACGTCTTTACAACATTGCTTGCAAACCACGAGGGGCAGGAGTGTTTCCTCTAGGCCCAACAAGCAAATCTGTAAAAAAAAAAACTCACCTCCACAATCTCCCCTCAAGAAACCCTCATCACTGACTTGCCCCATCTCTGACTTTCTTCCAATCTGTTCCAATCCCCCAACATGTTCAGCCCATCATCATAATCATCGACAACATTTCGAACTACACTGTATTCACCAACTCCCATCACACCACCACTCTTGGGTCCCAACACACAAGAACTCAACAGCCATGAAACTTACCTGCTCTTGGTCCAGGCCCTTTTTGGAGCATTCCCGCTTGACAGGTAGCCACACCTGTCAATCAGGAAATTTTTTTTTTAAATGATGCACATCATGCAGTTAAAACTTCAATCCGTAATTCTTGCCATCCCCTTGCTCTAAAACCACACTTAGTATCGGAGCCATTTGTTTCCTCAAAGGATGTAACTTTAATGAAAAGGCCAATAACTTTGTCCTCAAAGTACACAATGCTAAGAGTGCAAGTGGTCTGTCTAACTCCAAAACAAGGGGAATGCTTGCTTGAAGTTACAGCCATATTTTGTTAAGAGTAAGCTTTCTGTCTTATCTTCAATTGCAAGCTATCCTGAAATGTCCCTTTGCTTACTTGTAAAAATAAATGATCACTATTAGACGTTGTTTATAATCTTATTGAGGATTCAATCATCCATTATTAGCTAGAAATTCAATGTTACTGGCATTTAGTTATTTCTTTAAGAAATAGTACACTTAAACGGTACTTACTAATGCCAATAACCATTATCCTACATTATTGAGGAATCTTAATTTAGTAATTATAGCTTTCATTTCACCTCTACTTTTGATGACTAGACAGCTTTGAAGAATGGGATTTTTATTTGGCCTGCAGTTAATTGTAAAATATTCGTGGGCTCTAATCAGATTATTTTAGCCATTGATTGGGATGAAATTAATGTCAGAAACCATGACAAAATCTAATAATGGGATTAAGTTTGAATTGTTTTAACTACAATATTTTTAACTCTGAGACTAGAGTTTCAATCAAGCTCAGAGGCTTAATACCTCTACAAGGAATAAATAGTAGCTACTCACCACCTGAAGCTGGTTTCAAATGAACCCGATAGCACAGAAACATTCACAAATTTGGCTCATTGACATTACTTCATGTTTTAGTCCAAATTATCATCACTGACAGTTGATGCTCATAAATAAGCCAGGTAGATAGATCTCTTCTGGCTGGGAATCTCGATTTTAGGCAATCTGCAGTGAGTCATTTACAAGTCAAAATATGGGGATCATCCTCCTTTCCCATCACCATTCGCAAGCAATAAATGTAACAGTAAGGTCTGCTAGACAAACTTAGTCTGTGACCAAACTTCCTCTGGGACTCCCTTTTAATGAAGCAGGTACACATTATGACCACTCCTCAGTGCAGGAACCAGACAGAAGAGGAAGCCTGGGCTTTAACGGCACACTCACCATTAAAGGGTCAGGCATCATTAAAACCACATGGAGAGCCAGGAGACCTGATGAGCAATATTAATTTTTTTGAATTACAATGTGTGGCAGAAGCTGCAATTCTCTTTTTTTAATTCGTTCATGGGATGTGGGTGTCACTGGCTAGGCAGCACTTATTGCCCATCCCTGATTGCCCTTGAGAAGGTGTGGTGTGCTGCTGTCTTGAGCTGCTGCAGTCCATGTGGTGTAGGTCCACCCACAATGCTGTTAGGGAGGGAGTTCAAGAATTTTGACCCAGCATTAGTGAAGGGACGGCGATATATTTCCAAGTTAAGATGGTGAGTAGCTTGGAGGGGAACTTCCAGGCAGTGGTGTTCCCATGTGTCTGCTGCCCTTATCCTTCCAGATGGTAGAGGTCGTGGATTTGGAAGGTGCTGTCTAAGGACCCTTATTTAGCTGCTGCAGTGCATTTTGTAGATGGTAGACACTGCTGCCACCGTACATCGGTGATGGAGGGAGCAAATGTTTGTAGATGGAGTGCCAATCAAGCAGGTGCTTTTGTCCTGGATGGTGTCAATCTTCTTGAGTGTTGTTGGAGCTTCACTCACCCAGGCAAGTGGAGAGTATTCCATCACACTCCTGACTTGTGCCTTGCAGATAGTAAACAGGCTTTGAGGAGTCAGGAGATGAGTTAATCACCGCAGCATTCCTAGCCTCCGACCTGCTCTTGTAGCCACAGTATTTATATGGCCAGTCCAGTTCAGTTTCTAGTCAATGGTAACTCCCCAGGATGTTGATAGTTGGGAATTCAGTGATGGTAATGCCATTGAATGTGAAGGGCAATGGTTAGATTCTCTCATGTTGGAGATATCCATTGCCTGGCACTTTTGTGACACGAATGTTACTTGTCAGCTCAAGCCTGGATATTGTTGCGGTCTTGCTGCATTTGGACAAGGGCTGCTTCACTATCTGAGCAGTTATGAATAGTGCTGAATATTGTGCAATCAGCAGTGAATATCCCCACTTCTGAGCTTATGATGGAAGGAAGTATGTCAATAGTCTTCATGTGTAGCTGAATGTTCTTGTCTCACTGCTCCTTCAAACGATATACATAATTCTCTCACTGGCTTTTATAAGCATTTTCTGACGGAAGTATACTTGGCATATAAAAGTGCAGATTTTGCTACGTGCCCTAAGAAATTCTAATTTCTAAAGGGTTACATGGGCAGTGGATTGAAAGCCTTTGAAACAAATAAAATTGGTTGTCCTGAGCCTCACAATGTCTACAATCTCATATAACCTATTTTACAAATTCCACAGAAAAATAAAATCCAGCAAGTTCTTTTTTTGATTACTTGGCAGCCCAGAGAACCATCTTAAGTGCTACTGATAACAGCAAAATCCCAAGATCCACTAGGATACCCTTAATTGTAGAAATCACAGCTGAACTCTAGAATATAAAAAGATATGCTTAATGAAACAGAATCCTTATCAATCTCAGAGGCAAATCTGTGGCTCCCAGTACTATTCCCTACCTCTTGTTTGCAACAGTTTCTGTGAATTTATATGACTACCATTGTGTGTTGTCCTCCCACTAGCTAGGCATACAATATAGAATCCATGTACTCCCGTGGAACTAGTTAAGTAATTTATTTTTTTGCCATGCACTCTCCACCCTTTCCATATTCCAATCAGATTAAAATCCCTGACATCACACATAAATTCAGCAAAGTCTCTTCAGTCCTTATGGATGTGCTCATGGGCTTAATGGAGAGTACCACAACTGTCCCTCATTGTTCATAGCCCAGAGTTACCCTTCTGAAACTTGAATACACAATAAACTATAGTAAACAGAAAAATTATGAAGGAACATTTTGTGCAATTGTTCACTTCTGGCAAGTAGCACAACACACTGATCCCAATGACGATAACCACAATACGTTCCAGAACACTGCAACTGGAAAGCAAGACAGCATGCCAAGCTATTCACAGCTATATGATCGATTGCTATGCAGCTCTGAATTTTATGCTGATTCCAATATAATTTGTGTGCAAGAAACAAAACAACTATTACTGCAGGAAGAATTTGCACCACTTCTGAAGCTCCAGGGCTGACACATTGCAGTTATCCAGAAGGAGCAACAAACAATCAAGAAATGCTCTGCAAGGACATCCAAAGGTCTGCCTAGGATCAAGTAACCCCTAGTCCCTTGCAGCTTCTGAAAAATGAATAGATTCCACAATGCACAAACATGGATAGCTCAAAAGCACTCCAACTTTCAATGGGACAGGGTGTTGGTCAATAATCGCAGCCACATCCTCGGCCCCATTTATTTTGGAGTCCATTGGCATTTCAACAGTTTGTTAACGTGGAATTTTAGGTGACAGAAATTGACTAATGCATGCAGATCCTATAAAGCAATAATACAAACCCATTCCTGAGAAGGAAATTTCACGTTCAGCTTCCTACCACCATTGGTGTTTCAGTGGCAAAAGAAAGACAACATTTACAGCAACTTTTCCTTGGAAGGGAAGTTTATACTGGTGGAATAAAAACAAAAACTGTTGGAAAAACCCAGCATGTCAAGCAGCACCTGTGGAGAGAAACAGAGTTAACCTTTCAGGTCAAGTGACCTTTCATCAGAAAACTGAAGAAAGATCGAAATAAGAGTTTTTAAGCCTGCGGAAGGCGGTGGGAAACGGGAAGAACAAAAGGGAGGATCTGTGATAGGGTGGAGGGCAGGGGACAACAAAAGATTTCATGATGCATCAGCCAAACAGAGTGGGATATATAAAAACCATCTGAATGCAACATAAAGGGATAAAGAAAGAAATAAGACAAGACAACAAAGCAAAACAAAAAAAAAACAACCCACAGAACAAGATGAAGGCAGAGGTTATGATCTAAAATTGTTGAACTTGACTTGAGTACAAAAGGCTGTACAGTGCTGAATCAAAAGTTAAGTTGGTCTTCAAGCTTGTGTTAAGTTTCACTGGAACGCTGTAGGAGGGCATGGGCAGAAAGGTCAGCATGGGAATAAGTTGGGGAATTAAAATGATAAACAACTGTAAGCTCAGGGTCCTGCTTTAGGACTGAGTGAAGGTGTTCCACAAAATGATCAGTCTGCATCAGGTCTTCCCAATGTAGAGTTTGCCACATCGTGAACTGTGAATAGACTATACTAAATTGAAAGCAGTTCAAGAAATTCACTGTTTCACTTGGAAGGAGTGTTTGGAGCCTTGGACGGTGAAAAGGGAGGAGGTAAAAGGATGGATATTGCATTTCCTATGCTTGCATAGAAAGATGCCATAGGGAAGGGGACGGGCTCTTTGTGGTGACTGCGGAGTGGACTAGGATGTCACAGAGGGTCCCTTCAGAATGCTGAAAGGGGAGAGTAGGAGATGTGTTAGGTGGTAGCATCATGCAGGAGCTGTTGGAAATGGCAAAGGGTAATCCATTGAATATGGAGCCTCTTGGGATGGAAGGTGAGGGCAAGGAGAACACTATCATGGTTCTAGGAGGGAGGGGAAGGGGTGAGATAAGTGCAGGAAATGGATTTGGAACACAGTGGACTGCCATGCTGGGATAGAATCCCTGAGGTAAATGAAATAAATGGAAGACATCTTCAAAGCACTGGTGTGCAAGGTTGCATCATCAGAACAGATGCGACAGGGACGGAGAAACTGGGAGAATGGAACTGAGTCCTTACAGGAATCAGGGTGTGAAAAAATATAGTTGAGATAACTGTAGGCATTCCTGGATTTGTAGTGAATATTAGTGGATAGCTACTCTCCAGGAATAGGAACAGAAAAGTCGAGGAAGGGAAGAGTCAGAGAAGGACCAGGCGATGACGATGGAAGGATGGAAGTTGGAAACAAAGCTGATGAAGTTTTCCATTTCTAGGCAAGAGCAGGAGGTGGCACCAATAGTCATCAATATACCAAAAAAAAAGAGACGAAGGAGGGGACCTGAGTAGGACTGAAATAATGAATGTTCCACATATCCCACAAAAAGGGCAGGCATAACTGGGACTCATGCAGCAGCCCATGCCAACACCTTTTATTTGGAGCAAGTGAGTGGAGTTTACATTAATGGAATTTTATTAGTGCAGTGAGACTTAAAGATGGTAATTTTATATTTGGGTACAAAAAAGAGAAGTGTTTCAGTCTTCTATTTCCTATGGTATTAGCAGAGTTGTCTATTGTCAAAGAAATTATAGAAAAATATTTAAATGTTTGGAATTAAGTTATATTTTTAAAAGTAAGATTCCAAAATGAATGATCCTCACTACCTCTGATGGGTCAGATTTGTGGTTGTGTAAGAACAGGACAATCCTTCAGCAAGGAGACCTTTGGCATCCATCTCTTACATTAAAGTGGGTAACAGGTACAGAATTCTTTGTGGGTACATGCATCCATTTCCATTCAATAACACTACAGTTGGTCTGTTTAAGTATAGAAATTAGCTGGAAGGTGCCTTTCTTATTTTAAAATTACTGTCTGCTCATTTTTGTTTTATACTTTGCAAGGAGAAGCTGCAGGACATTTTCTGTCATGTGCTAAAGGTTTAGCTCTAATTCAACTTTAATCTTTTGTAGCTACCCCACACTGCTTTGCCACATAAGACCACTTCTCCAAGACTAGGATGTTCAATATTTTTTGCAATGATGCAGTTATTTTACATGCTCATGAATCTAAAACTTGTTTATCATTTCGCGTTATTTTTTTTGAGTATATATTTTAAAAATTTCATTGAAGTGAAAGAAAAAATAATTTCAATCAAATGGTTAAAAAATAAAGTAAAACTCAAAAGAAATCAGATTTCATGCATATTTTATATTCTGCAGGATATATAACTGTTGGTTCAATAATCAGTATGCAGGAAAATCACATTTGCCCTCATCTTCAGAAGTTTTTTAGGAAAGCAATTCCAAATACACAAATTACCACATAATCTGCAAGTTTTCTTGCTCTGTAGGGGAAGAATCCTATTGAATCTGCTGAAGGTAATAAAAATCAAATGTTGAAAATGTATCCTTTCTCTGTGTCTTATTACATCAAGAGCCATAAGCAACTTGCATGATAATTTACTCATGCCCTATTAAGTCCATTGAGAATGAAAAATGTGGCATTTCCATATATTTTTAAAAGCAGTCAGGACATGAAGAACATATACCATTTTTGACTATGCTGTATTCAGCAGTTCTCAGTTGCAAGTTTACAAACTACAGAAATAATGAGTTCACGCAAAAACAACAATTCTGCAAAAAAAAGTATTAAAATGCATCAAGCTTGGCAATTTTCAATGCAGTCAATAGAACTGCCTCAGAAAGGGGCTCACAGAGTTAAACAACATTACTAACAGGATAAATGGTATCATCTGGACTAATATGACAAAGAGTGTGATCAATGTGTGGAATAAATTTATAGCAAGGGCAGTGGGAGCAAAAACCCTGAAATTGTTTAAGAAATAGATGGGAACTAAAGTGCGAATGAATGGATAAATTAAGGTGGGCCATATGGTATTCTTAATCTATGATTATCCTGTGATCAAGATAGCAAACCTGAAACAATACTTCCTGATATACCAGAGAAACAGGGTGAGGAAACCCGGTTTCAGGGTTACAAAAAGCAAGTTATATACCCATATCCAGTGGAAGAAGAAGACTGGGCAAGATACATAACAGGTTACAGATTTGCTATCGCTTGTTTTGCAATACTGCCCAGGATTCCTCTGCATTATTTTACTTTATAACAGGTTATTTTCTACTTTTGCTATTTCCCAATATTATGCAAAACCTATCGAATAAATTCCAGTTTTCTCCCAGTCAAATTCTATTAAATCACATAGAAGAAAAATATTCTCCAAGGCATATCCATCTATGCTACTTCTTAAATTTTAAAGAAGTTCATCACACCTACCAGGTTTCATGCTTTAAGCTAATAAGAATGAAGGAAAGTGGATTCAGATGGTAAATACATAATTCTAAACAGAAAAGTCAAGATCATGAAGCGATTTGGGTAAAATCAAGTGGGTTGCGTCAGGAAGGGAGAGTTTAACAATGGTAATAAGGCATTAGCGACTAAGGCCACATCAATGAAAAATAACTAAAGTTAAATTTAAAGTGATCATATCTGAATGAACAAAGCATTTGCAACAAAATAAACAAATTGATGGCAAAATTACTTTGACCGAGTAGACATTACATAGACATGGTTGCAGGAACCAAATATTCCATAGCACTTGAATTTTTTTAAGAATGGGCAAAATGGAAAAGAAGGTGGGGTTGCCCTGATCATAAGAATGAGATAACGGCAGAAGTGAGAAAAGACCTTAATGCAGAAAATTAGGATATAGAATCAGTGTACGAACATACGAAATAGGAGAAATAGGAGAAGTAGGCTCTTTGGCCCCTCAAGCCTGCTCCACCATTCAATAAGATGATGGATGATCTGTTTGTGTTTTGAATTCCGCATTCACACCTACCTCCAATAACCTTAGATTCTTGTTAAGCAAGGGAATCAATTTATCTGTGTCTTAGAAATATTGAATGACCCCTGCTTCCACCGCCTTCTGAGGAAGTTCCAAAGTCACAGGAACCTCAAAAAAAATTCTCCTCGTCTCTGTCCTAAAAAGGGAAATCCCTAATTTTAAAACAGTGTCCCCTAGTTCTAGACTCACCCACAAGAGGAAACACCCTTTCCACGTCCACCTTGTCAAGGCCATTCAGGATCTTATATGCTTCAATCAAGTCACCCTTCACTCTTTAAAAGTCCGGTGGAAACAAGCCTAGTCTGTCCAACCTTTCCTCAAGACAACCCACTCATTCCAGGCATCAATCTAGTAAACCTCCTCTGAACCGCCTCCAATGCATGTGCATCCTTTCATAAATAAGGAGACCAAAGCTGCACACAGTACACAATATTCAAGATGCAGTCTCACCAATGCCCTGTATAACTGAAGCATAACATCCTTACTAAAATGTTCAATTCTTCTCGTAATATAGGGTAGCATTCCATTAGCCTTCTTGATTACTTGCTATACCTGCATACTAATCTTTGATGGCTTGTGCACTAGAACACCTAGATCCCTCTGCATCTTGGAATTCTGCAGTCATTCACGTTTAAGTAATGCTCTGCTTTTTCATTCTTCCTTCCAAAGTCAACTACTTCACATTTTCCCACATTATATTTCATCTGCCAGATTTGTGCCCACTCACTCAACCTCTTTTTGTCCACAACCTCATGTCCTCTTCACAACATACTTTCCTATCTACCTTTGTGTCATCTGCAAATTTAATTACCATGCCTTCACTCCCCTCATTTAAGTCATTGATCTAAATTGTAAAAAGTCAAGGCCCCTGCACAGACTTCTGCGGGACTCCACTTGTCACATCCTGCCAATCAGAAAAAGACCCATTTATGTATACACTGCTTTCTGCCAGCCCGCCAATCTTCTGCCAAAATAATATGTTAACCACTACACCATGAGCTTTTCTTTTCCACAATAACCTTTAATGTGGCACCTGATCAAATGCCTTCTGGAAATTCAAGCACAGTTAAGTATACAGGCTTCCCTTTAACCACAGCACATGTTACATCTTCAAAGAACTCCAAAAAATTGGTTAAATGTGATTTCCCTTTCACAAAACCTTGTTTAGTCTTCCTGATTACCTTGAGTATTTCTAAGTGCCCAGTGTCACGACTCACTGGGCATAAGGTGCTGTGATATCAAGCCCCACCCTTCCCCGAGCCGCGGCAAATGTGAAAAAGTTTGATCGAACCACCTAATTATTTAATTTAGGTTAACAGAATACGAGCACCAGGTTTGTAAATTTAATAAGTAAATAACTGTTTATTGAACAAATTGTCTTTAACCAGTGGCAAAAGAAACAAAAATGAACTGCTAATTTCTAATTCCATAACCTAAACTCTACTCCTTCTTAAATCCCTAAACACACACATACAAGACACATAAGACACAAAAACATGGATTTTAAGAGTGGGCTAAAACAGTTCAATAGCACCAATTCCAGAGTACAGGATTCGATGGGTTGATTTTGATTGATGTCTTACAAATTCCTTTCAGTTCTTTGCTGTTGACATGAGGTGGTCTTCCAGCACTTTCAGTATTTAGTTCACTGGTTGTGCATTTGCCTTTCAATGTCTCCAACAGTGATTTTCCACTTTGCCTCTTGACAGGGGTTTTCAAAGAGAGCAGCTTATAGAGGTATGAGGAGAAAAAGCCAGCTAGCTATTATTGTAGAATTACTGGAATTTGACACGCACAGAAGCAAGGGGATTTAGGTCTTTGCCCTTTTCAGGCTAGGAGCTATTCTGTTGCATTGCTCTCACACAAACCCTGGTCACCTGGTCAAGAGCCAATTAAAACCTTGTTGCCAGGCAGTTCCCCATTAGACCAGACTCCTCCTCAGCACCATCCTGTCTTTCATGGCACCTGTTCAAGGACAGTAACATCGGATGTATCCCTCACACTGTTCTAGTAGGCGTGTCTTTCAAACTGTAGCCATTATAACTTTTGTCCACAATCCAACTGAAATAAAAATATATATTCTCTACACCAGCTGTAACCTCCTTAATGATCAACTCTAACAGCTTCCCCAAGACAGAAGTCAAGCTAACTGGCCTATAGTTTCTGGTCTTAAATTTGCTACTTTCCAGTCTGATGGAACCTGTCCACAATCTAGCGAATTCTGGAAAATGAACACTAACACATCATTAGCCACTCTTTTAAGACACTAGGATAAGGTCCATCAGGACCATACAGACCTGACAGCCCGCCCCTCCATCAGTTTTCTCAGTACCACTTCCCTAGTGTTTGTAATTTCACCAATTTCCTCTCTTCCTTCCGCCTTCTGATTTGCAGCTATTACTAGAATGTTTTTTGTATCCTCTATATGAAGACAGAAGCAAAATATTTGTTCATTTTATCTGCCATTTCCTTATAATTTATTAACCGCCCATTTTCACTCTCCAGAGGACCAACACTCATATTACTTACTCTTTTCCTTTTTAAATACCTGTAGAAACTCTTGCTATCCATTTTTACATTTCTAGCTAGCTTCCTCTCATACTCTAATTTCTTTCTCCAGACTAACCTTTTAGTCATTCTCTGCCATTCTTTATATTCTGACCAATCACCTGACCTGCCAGTCATCTTCACACAGTTATGTGTTTTTTCCTTGAGTTTGACACTTTCCTTAAATTCTTTAGTTAACCAGGGATGGTTAACTAAAAAGTGGGTTAAAGTGGGTCCTCACTTTAGAATTTTTCTTTTCTGGTAGGAATATACTTAAAAGTATTTTGAAATACCCCTTTAAATGTCTGCCACTGCTTCTCTTTGATCTATCCCCTAGCCTAGTATCCCAATTCAATTCAGCTAGCTCAGCTTTAGGCTTAGACCCACTCTTCTTGCTTTCATACAGGATGTAAAATTCAATCATATTGTGGTTGCTGTTACCCTTTAGCCGGAATCATTAATTAATCCTGTCACATTACACAATACCAAGTCTAGTATAGCCAGCTTTGTGGTTGGTTCCAGAATGGGCTGCTCTAAGAAACTATCTCAAAAGCATTCAATAAACTTCTCATCCAGGCTACCACTGCCAATCTGATTTTTCCAGTTTATATGTAGATTAAAATCATCCATGATTATTGCCGTCCCTTTATCACAAGCACTCAATATGTCTTCTTGAATACTTCGTTCTACATTGTGGTTACTGTTCAGGGGCCTGTAGACCACTCCCACTAGTGACTTCTTTCCCCTACTATTCTTCATCTCCACCCAACTGATTCTGTATCCTGATCTCTCCCCTGAACTCAAGCGGTGTGGGTACCGTTGCTGGACTAGTAATCCAGAGACCCAGGGTAATGCTCGGGGGACCTGAGTTTGAATCCCGCCACTGCAGATGGTGGAATTTGAATTCAATAAAAATATGGAATTAAAAGTCTAATGACGACCATGAAACATGTCTACATGTGTCTCAAGACTCTTAAATGGCCTAGCAAGCCACTCAGTTGTATTGAACCGCAATAAAAAAGCAATGAAATCAGATGGACCACCCGGCAACCAGAAAAGACAATGGAAAATTCAGCCCTGTCCACCCTGCAAAGTCCTCCTTACTAACATCTGGGGCAAGTGATCAAAATTGGGAGAACTGTCTCACAGGCTGGTCAAGCAACAGCCCGACATAGTCATCCTCATTGAATCATACCATCACCATCCCTGGGTATATCCTGTCTCACCAGCAGGACAGACCCAGCAGAGGTGGCAGCACAGTGGTATACAGTCGGGAGGGAGTTGCCCTGGGAGTCCTCAACATTGACTCCGGACCTCATGAACTCCCGAGGCATCAGATCAAATGTGGACAGGGTGATTACAGGAATCTGACACACACAGGAGCAGAAGGTGTTAGGTATTTTCCCTTTTCAGGCTAGGAGCTATTCTGCTACACTGCTCTCACACAAACCCTGGTCACCTGGTCAAGAGCTAATTAAAGCCTTGCTGCCAGGCAGTTCCCCATTAGACCAGACTCCTCCTCGGCACCATCTTATCTTTCATGGCACACTGTTCCAGGACAGCAATATTGTACATATCCCTCACACTGTTCCAGTAGATCCTGCTGATCGCCACATACAGCCCCCACCCTCAGCTGATGAATCAGTGCTCCTCCATGTTGAACACCACTTGGAGGAAGCACTGAGGGCAGCAAGTGTGCAAAATGTACTCTGGGTGGGGGGGGCTTCAATGTCCATCAGCAAGAGTGCATCAGTCGCACCACTACTGGCCAAGCTGGCCCAGTCCCAAAGAACATAACTGCTGGACAGGGCATGCAGCAGTTGGTGAAGGAACCAACAAGATAGAAAAACATACTTGACCACATCCTCACCAACCTGCCTGCCGCAGATACATCTGTCCATGGCTGTCGTTATGGAGACAAAGTCCTGCCTTCACATTGAGGATACCCTCCATCATGTTATGTGGCACTACCACCATGCTAAATGGGGTAGATTTCGAACAGATCTAGCAACTCGAGACAAGGCATCCATGAGGCACTGTCCATGAGGGCTATTAGCAGCAGCAGGCTTGGACTCAAACAAAATCTGTATCCTCATAGTTCAGCATATCCTCCAATCTAATATTACCATCAAGCCAGGGGATCAACCCTGGTTCAATGAAGAGTGCAGGAGGGCTTGCCAGGAGCAACAAGCATACCTAAAAAATGAGGCATCAACCTGGTGAAGCTATAACACAGGACTACTTGCATGCCCAAAAGAATAAGCAGGAAGTGATAGACAGAGCTAAGCAATCCCACAACTGACAGATCAGATCTAAGCTCTGCAGTCCTACCACATCCAGTCGTGAATGGTGGTGAACAATTAAACAACTCACTGGAGGAGGAGGCTCCAGAAATATCCCCATCCTCAATGATGGAGGAGCCCAGCACATCAGTGCAAAAGATAAGGCTGAAGCATTTGGTACAATCTTCAGCCAGATGTGCTGAGTGGATGATCCATCTCAGCCTCCTCTGAAGGCATCCAGCATTACAGATGCCAGTCTTCAGCCAATTTGATGCACTCCATGTGATATCAAGAAATGGCTGAAGGCACTGGTACTGCAAAGGCTATGGACCATGACAATATTCCAGCAATAGTGATGAAGACTTGTGCTCCAGAACTTGCCACCCCCCTAGCCAAGCTGCTCCAGTACAGCTACAACACTGGCATCTACCAGGCTACATGCAAAATTGCCCAGGTATGTCTTGTACACAAAAAGCAGGACAAATCAAGCCCATCCAAATACCACCCCATCAGTCTACACTTCATCATCTGTAAAGTAATGGAGGGGATCATCAGCAGTGCTATCGAGTGGCACTTGCTCAGCAATAACTTGTTCACTGATGTCCAGTTTGGGTTCCACCAGGGCCACTCAGCTCCTGGCCTCATTACAGCCTTGGTTCAAACATGGACAAAAGAGCTGAACTTCTGAGATGAGGTGAGAATGACTACCCTTGACATCAAGGCAACATTTGACAGTGTGGCAGCAAGGAGCCCTAGCAAAACTGGAGTCAATGGGAATCAGGGGGAAAACTCTCCGCTGGTTGGAGTCATACCTAGCACAAAGGAAGGTGGCTGTAGTTGTTGGAGTTCAGTCATCCAGCTCCAGGACATCACTGCAAGAGTTCCTCAGGGTAGTGTCCTCGGCCCAATCATCTTCAGCTGCTTCATCAATGACCTACCTTCCATCATAAGGTCAGAAGTGGGGATGTTTGCTGATGATTGCACGATGTTCAGCACCATTCGCAACTCCTCAGATACTGAAACAGTCCATGTCCAAATGCAGCAAGACCAAGACAACATCCAGGCTTGGGCTGACAAGTGGCAAGTGACATTCACGCCGCACAAGTGCCAGGCAATGGCTATCTCCAACAAGTGAGAACCTAACCATCATTCCTTGATGTTCAATGGCATTACCATCACTGAATCCCTCACTATTAACATCCTGGGGGTTACCATTGACCAGAAGCTGAACTGGACTAGCCATATAAATACTGTGGCTACAAGAGCAAGTCAGAGACCAGGAATTCTGTGACGAGTAACTCACCTCCTGATTCCCCAAAGCCTGTTCCCTATCTACAAGGCACAAGTCAGGGGTGTGATGGGATAATCCCCACTTGCCTAGATGAGTACAGTTCCACAACACTTAAGAAGCTGGACACCGTCCAGGACAAAACAGCCTGCTTGATTGGCACCACATCCACAAACATTCACTCCCTCCACCACCGACGCACCGTAGCAGCAGTGTGTACCATCTACAAGATGCACTACAGGAATTCACCAAAGTTCCTTAGGCAGCACCTTCCAAGCCCACGACCACTACCATCTAGAAGGACAAGGGCAGCAAATAGATGGGAACACCACCACCTGGATGTTCCTCTCCAAGTCACTCACCATCCTGGTTTGGAAATATATCGCCGTTCCTTCACTGTCACTGGGTCAAAATCCTAGAAGTCCCTTCCTAACAGCACTGTAGGTATAACTACACCACATGGACTGCAACAGTTCAAGAAGGCAGCTCACCACCTTCTTCTCAAGGGCATATCGGCAATAAATGCCACATCCCGTGAATGAATTTTAAAAAGTCATCTCTAACTTTTGCACCATTGCCATTCTTGATTAACAGTGCTATCCCTTCTTTACCTAGTTTCCTATTCTTCTTGAATGTCATATACCCCTCAATACTCAGGACCCAATCCATCATCCTGCAACCACGTCTCCGTAATGACTATCAGATCATATTTATTTACTTCAATGTGTGCCATCAATTCATTTACTTTGTTACGCATGCTACATGCATTCAGATACAAAGCCTTTAATTTGTCCTTTTGGTATCTTTCCAACATCTTGACTGTTGATGTATTCTTAGGTATTTTTTCTCTGTCTCTTCCTGCCATTCTCTGACTCTCATTCCCATATTACTGTTTTACTCACCTTGCATTGACTCTACCCCTTGATTTGCTACATCTACCCAAGTTTGATCCCGCACCACACCGCCCACCCCCCACACCCCCGTTTATTTAAAACCCTCGCTACTTTCCTGGTTACGTGGCTCACGAGAACACTAGTCCCAGCAGGTGTAGATCGTCCCGACAGTACAGATCCCACATTTCCCCGATACTGATGCCAGTGCCCCACAAACTGGAACCCACTTCTCCCACACCAATCTTTGAGCCATGCAATAATTTCTCTAACCTTAATTGCCCAATGTCAATCTGCATGGGGCTCAGGTAGTAACCCAGGGATTATTATCTCTGAGGTTCTGCTTTTTAATTTGGTACCTAGCTCCTGAGACTAACTATGCAGAACCTCTTTTCTTATCCTGCCTATGTCATTGGTATCTCCATGGACCATGACAACTGGATCCTCCCGATCCCACTGCAAGTTCCTCTCCAGCCCTGAGCCGAGGTCAAGAACCTGGCGCCAGTAAGCAACACAGCCTTCTGTACTCTTGCTCTTTGCTGCAGGGAACAGTGTCAATCCCCCTCACTATACTGTCCACTACTACCACTACATTCTGTTTGCTCCTCCCACTTGAACTGCTTCTTGTACCACATTGCCATGGCCAGTCTGGTCATCCACCTCGCAGGCCTCACTTTTGCCCACACAGGTTGTGAGCACCTCAGACCTGTTAACAATTGCAAAATCTGGGGCTCCTTTACTACTGTCTGCTCAGTCCCTTTACGTACCTCAGTCACAGTTACATCCTCCTGTCCCTCACCGCTGATCAAAACAGACGACCCTATTCTAAGGGTTGTGACTGTCTTTTGGAACAAAGTTTCCAGATATTTTTCCCCCTTCCTTACGTTGTGCAGAAATGCAGACAGTTCAGTTTCTAGGCCAATAATCTTGATCTGAAATTCCTCCAGCTGCTTAAGCTTTCTGCAAAAGTGCCTGTCATGGATCGCCTTGGCGTCCAAAAGCTATTCAGTTAACTTCGTATAATTAACTACTTAATTAACTTAGAATAATTCCTACGTATACTGCACCTTTTTTCCCCATGCACTGAATTCGCACGTGAACCTAATTCGCTACTCACTCGGTCTCCATCTCACTCCGGCATTGTCTCCTGTCTCCTCCCGTGCCCCTTACTGATCTGATTATGCGCCCCCTACTGTATGGATGGAGCTAAGAAATAAATGGCAGAAAAACACTGGTATAAATAATTTACAGGCCCTTTAACAGTCACCAAAGTACTGGATAGGGTCTAAAGAAGGAAATTTAGAAGAGTATGTAACAAAGGTAATGCAATAATCATGAGGAACTTCAATCTCTATTTAACTGGGGAAATAAACTGGCAGAAGTAGTTTGGAGGATGTGTTCATGGACTGCATCTGAGACAGTTTTCTAGAACAATATGTTGAGGATCCAACTTGGAAAAAGGTTATTTTAGACTAGTATTGTGTAATGACACAAGAGTTGATTAGTTATTTTATAAAAAAGGGTCCTCATGAAAGGTGATCATAATGAATGAATGGATAAATGATGGTTGAATCGCATATTAAGGTTGAGAGTAATGTATCCAAACCAAGGTTTTTAAATTTAAAAGAAGCTAATTAAGAAGGCAAGAGAGGCTAGATGGCGGAGGTAAGTGGGTAACTTAGTTCAAAAGCTAGGACAGCATATAAGTTATGGCATGTTTTTACAGAAGTTCGTAACTCGCAACAAATTCCCTCATAGAATAATAACCCATGAAAAAGTGGCACAACCATGGCTAAGTAATAAAGGATAATACATGTCCGTATGTTGCAGATGTAACCATGAATGTTGAGCTGCCATTCCTGCTCTTCTTTAAGTAATAGATGCAGAGAGGATGTTTCTCCTCGAAGGGGAATCTAGAACTAGGGGACACTGTTTACAAATAAAGGGTCTGCCATTTAGACAGAGATGAGGAGAAATTTCATACAAAGTTGTCATAAGGAATAGTAAATCTGAGGACTGGGTGGGTTTTCAAAAGAAAATCAGTAAAATATGATCAAGAAATTGAGAAGGGGATGGAAATAGAATCTGAAGGAAACCAGTGAGAAATATATATAATCAGGTTATAAGAGCTTCCACAAATATGTAAAAAGGAAGAGATTAGCAAAAGTAATTGTGAGTTCCTTGGAGGCAGAGAGCGAAGAAACTATATTTGGGAATAATAAAATGGCAGACATTAAACAAATACATCCATTATCACAGTAGACAGCATGAAGAACATGCAGGAAATTGAAGGAAACCAATGGTCTAATAAGTGTGAGGAGCTTGAAAAAATTATTAATAAAGAAAAGGTACTGGAAAAATTAATGGAAATAAAAGCTGACAAATCCCTGGCATCGATGGCCTATATCCTTGGGTTTTAAAAGAGATGGCTGCAAAGATAATGGATGAAATGGTTTTGGTCTTCCAAACTCCCTAGTTTCTAGAATGGTCCCCAAAGAAAAAAAGATAGTGAACATAACCCCACTGTTCAAAAAAGCAGGGAGAGAAAAAGAGGAACTAGAGGCTGGTTAGCCTGACATCACTAGTCGGGGAAATTCTAGAATCCATTATCAAGTGGTAACAGGGCCGTTAGAAAATCTCAATAAGATCAGGCAGAAATATCATTTTACAAATCTATTAGATTTCTGAGGGTGTGACCAGCAGGGTAGGTAAGTGTTTTTTTTTGTCATGGGATTTGGGTGTTGCTTGTTTGCCAACACTTATTGCCTAAATCTAATTGCTCTCAAAAAGGTTATGGTTAGCTCCCTTTTTAAACCGCCATACCCTATATGGTGAAGATGCTCCCACAGTGCTGTTAGGCTGAGTTCCAGGATTTTGACCCAGTGACAACAAAGGAATGGTGATATAGTTCCAAGTCAGGATGGTGTGCGACCTGCAGAGCAACTTGCAGGTGGTGATGTTCCCATCTGTCCGTTGTCCTTGTCCTTCGAGATGGTAGAGATTGCAAGCCCAAAGAAGTCTTGGCAAGTTGCTGCACTGCACCTTGTAGATGGGAAAACTGCAGTCACTATGCAGCAGCAGTGCAGGAATTGGATGCTTAAAGGGGTGGTCAGGGTGTCAATCCAGCAGGTTGCTTTATCCACTGTTCAATGTTGCTTCACGAGGTTAACACCTCATTTTCAGGTATGCCTGCTGCTACTCCTGGCACACTTTCCTATACTACAGTTGAACCAGAGTGATCTCTGGCTTCATACTAATGACACAACGAGGGCTATACTAGGCTATACTGAGGTTACAGATTGTGATGGAATACAATTCTGCTGCTGTTGAAGGCCCATATCACCTCATATATCCCAGTTTGAGTGGCTAAATCTCTTCTGAATCAATGGTACTGCCATACACAACAATAGATAGTGTCCGATATGAAGACAGGCTTGTGCAGTGGTCACCCTTACCAATACTCTGCCGGGTAGGTCATTTTGTAAGAGTTAGCTTGGTAAAGATGAGGCCACAAGTAGTTTTCCATCCTGTTGTTCCTCTTACCACCTACTACAAGCCCAGTCTGGTAACTATCCTTCCAGACAACCAGCTTGATTAGTAGTGGTGCTGCCAAGTCACTCTTGGTGATGGACATTGAAGTCACTCACTCAGAGCGTATTCTGCAGCCTTGCTAATCCCAGTGCATCTTCCAAGTTGTGTTCAACATGGAGGAATACTGACTCATCAGTTGAGGGAGGATAGGAGGTGGTAGTCAGCGGAAGATTTCCTTGTCCATGTTTGACCTGATGCCATGAGACCTAATTGGGTTCAGAGTCACTGTTCAGAGCTCCCAGCGCCAAACCCTCCCAACTGCACCAGCTCTGCTAGACGTGTCTTGGTGGTGAACAGGTCATGAAGATGGATGATGGTCGCATTGGGGATATTGGATGAAAGGTATAATTCTGACACTAGGTTGCCATGTGACTAGATTGTGGGACAATTTGGCTAATTTTATCATAAGCTCCCAGGCATTAGTGAGAAAGGCTTTGCAGGGTTAATTTTGCCATGTCCACAGTTCTATTCTTATTGTTTCTTGTAATGATTTGATACAACCAAGTGGCTTGCTAGGTCATGTCAGAGGGCAACTACACTGCTGTGTCTGGAGTCACATGTAAACCAGAGCATTTCCTTCCTTAAGGACGTTAGTGAATCAGATGGACTTTACAACAATCCGGTAGTTTCATGGTCACCATTAGTGAGACTTTTTATTCCAGATTGTTTTGTATTTAATTAACTGAATTTTAAATTCTCCAGCTGTCGTGGTGAGATTGCTTGTCTGAGACATCATGTCTTGAGATTATTAGTCCAAACCTCTGGAGTACTAGCCCAGTAACATAACCACAATTCTATCATACCCTCATTGGGATTTTCAGGAGGCATTTGATTAAGGTGCGACACAGATACTGTTGCAGAATATTTGGGGGTAGTGTATTAGCATACATAGGAGGACTGGTTAATGTACACAAAACAAGACTAAGAATAAATGGGTAGCAGGCTTGTGTGGAGTGACACAAGAGCCTCAGCTATTTAGAATCTATATTAATGATGCAGATGAGGGGATTGAGTGTAATATATCCAACTGCACCTACAACACAAAGCTAGGCTTGGCCTAAATAGCCAAGTGGTTATGGTACTGGGTTTGTAACCCCAAGATCAAGAGTTCAAATCTCACAATGGGAAACAATGTGACTTCATCTGAAACAGATGGGAACGGATTTGTACTCGAAAGAGTTACAACACAAAGCTAGGTGGGGTATAAGGATGTAAAAGATGTTGCAAAGGGATATTGACTGGTTAAGTGATTGATCAATACTGTGGCAAATATGTTAAAGTGTGAATAGAAGAATAGAAAAGCAGAACAATTTTAAGAGGCTAGTATGTGTTGGCATTCAGAGGGATTTGTTAGTCCTTGTACACAAATCACAAGAAGTTAATATGAAAGTACAATCAGCAATTAGGTAGGCAAATCAAGGGTTTTGAAATCTAAGAGTGAGAAATTCTTGCTACAAACATATAGGGCTTCAGCTGGAGTGCTAAGTACAGCTCATACAACATAGTAAATCTTTATTGTGTCCTCTCCAAGTCTGAGGCTAGTATACCCTTGGGTATGGAGAACAAAGCTTTTTTTTTTCAAAATCCTGGAACTCCCTGCCTAATAGCACTTTGGTGTGCTTACACCACACGGACTACAGCCATTCAAGGTGGCAGCTCACCACCACCTTCTCAAAGGGAATTAGAGATGGATGATAAATGCTAGCCAGAAATGCCCATGTCCTGTTAAAAATAAAAAGCTTTGTCCTCCTTACCCAAGGATATACTTGCCTCAGACTCAGAGGATACAACCAAGCTTCTCTAGGTTGATTGCTGAGATGAGAGGGTGGTCCTATAACAAGAGACCAAGTGGCATGGGCTTGTATTTTCTGGAGTTAAGAAGAATATGGGGTGATGCCATTGAAATGTATAAAATTCTCAGAGGACTTGACAGGATAGATGTTGAGAAACTGTTTCCCCTTGCTGGAGAGTCCAGAACTAGGGGTCACAGTTTCAGAATAAGGGTCAGCTATTCAGAACCACGATGAGGAGAAATTTTTCACTCAAAGTCGAGAATGTTTGGAATTCTCTAGCCCAGAATGCTGTTGATGTTTAGTCAATATGTATATGCAAGATTGAGACTGCCAGATTTTTGGGCACCAAGGAAGTCAAGTGATATTGGAATAAGACAGGAAAGCGGAGTTGATGTACAAGTTCAGCCATGATCTTATTAAATGGCAGAGCAGACTCAAGCAGTTGTCTCACCTAATCCTGTTCTCAGGTCACAGACCACAAGGCAGAAACTGCAACTCATCATCTGTAGGGTTAAAAGCTAATTTAAAAGTGCTGACAAAATATTTTTTGAAAAAATTTTTATTGAGAGTGTCATTTAATAATAAGTTTTAATGTAGTACTCAGCTCAAGTCATTTGGAAAGGTAAGGAAATACAGCCAGTCTGTGCATTGCTCTTCATTCACTGTTCCAGCCCAAGCCCACATGTTCTTTCTCAGCTGCATTTGTTGCAATAGATGGGTGAGATAGCACGTGCTGTTTGGTGTAGCATCATCCTTTCTATCTTTCAGGAAGTTATAGAACAGAAGACCCATGTGCCTGCTTAAACATACATAAAAGAACCCAAGTATTGTTCAAAATAGTTTAGAAAATTTCAGAAGGACACCAGGAACAAGTACTTGAAGAGAGTAAATGATTACATTGAAAGGCCAAGATGAGGTTGATGAAATGAAGGAATCATGTCTTGAGTATAAACCCCAGGACCGAATGACGTGTTTCTGTGCTATTTATTCCATTTAATTCCATGTAGACAGCAGGGAGTAAATCCTGGTATCTAGGTCAATCTACCTCCCTCAACCAACACCAAACGAAAGATTGCCTTGTCATTTTATTTCATTCATTTTCTTGCTATGTTACCTATAGAGCAATCATGACTGAACTTCAAAAACTGTAAAGCACTTTAGGACCTGCTGTGAACATAATAAAGCATTATATAAATGCATGTCTTCTCATGGAATGACTTATTTAAGTATCAGTATGAAGATCAAAATTAGATTAGACACCAGCTCTCCCCCAGCCTCCCAAAAACCCATAACCTTACAAGAAAAGATTTGACAAACAAAACAGTTAAGCAGTTGTGGAAGAAAATCAAGAGGTGCTGACTGGGATAGTGATGGCAGTAGTTTCCTGGCCATCGATTCGACTGCATTTCTGTGGTAGTCGGGTTCACCCAAAGATTTTACTGATGTTCAAGGAGAAAGCTGTGACTTCAGCATCTGATCATAAGATGTTCACAGCACAGAGGAGCCCATTTGACCACAGTATCCATACCAGAACATCGCATCAGCCCACTCTCCCAGCTTTCCCTGCAGCCTTGCAAATTTTTCACTTCACATAATTATCCAATTCTCTTTTGAAGGCCTCCATTGGATCAGCTGCCACCACATCCTCAGGCAGAACATTCCAGATCCCAACCACACACTAAAAAAAAAGTTTTTCCTCATGTCACTGTCACTTCTTTTGTCAAACTCCTTAATCTATGTCCTCTGGTTCTAGACCATTATGCCTATAGAAACAGATTCCTCCCATCTACTCTGTGCAGACCCTTCATGATTTTGAAAACCTCAGTCAAATCTGCCCTTAGTCTACTCTTCTCCAAGGAGAACAGTTTCTCTAATCTATCCAAGTAGCTTAAGTTGCTTATGCCCTGAACCATTCTCTTGAATCTTTTCTGCACCCTCTCAAATACCTTCACATCCTTCTGCTGTGCCCAGAACTGGACATAATTTGCAACCAGGGTTTTATAAGAAGTTCATCTTAACTTTTTATGTACTCTATGCCCCTATTTATAAAGCTCAGGGTACCTATTTTATCAGTTATTTTTATTAACTGCTTCCTCAAACTGCCCTGCCACTTCAATGATTTGTGCACATATACCCCATGGCCCCCTTGCTCCTTTAAACTCCTTTACAATTTACCCTTTATATTGCTTCTCCTTGTTGCACTTAAATGTATAATTTCACGTTTCTCTGCATTAAATTTCATCTGCCACAGGTCCACCCCTTCCACTAACCTAAGTCCTATTGAAGTTTAACACTATCCTCCGCACAGCGCAATACTTTCAAGTTTTGTGTCATCCACAACCTTTGAAATTCTTCCTTGTACACCAATGCCTAGCTGATTAACATAAATCACGAAAAGCAGCGATCCTAATATCAACCCCTTGGGAAGCACATTACAGAGCTTGGAAAAAATACATTCACCATTACTGTTTCTTGCCACTCAGCCAACCTTGTAATCATGCTGCCATCGTCCCTTTTATTCCACGGCTTCAACTTGGTCGATAAGCCTGTTAGTTAGTACTTTATCCAATGTCTTTTGGAAGTCCATGTACACCACATCAACTCATCAAAAAATCTCAAGTTAGTTAAACATGATTTTTCCTTAACAAATCTGTGCTGGCTTTCCTTAATTAATCTACATTGTCCAAGTGACTGCTAATTTTCTCGCATATTAACATTTCTAAAAGCTTTTCCACGGCTGAGGTGAAACCTTCTGGCTTGTCATTTCTGGACTTATCTTTCGCCACTGACAGAAGTGTAACATTTGCAATTCTCCAATCCTCTAGCATCATCCCTGTATCTAAGGAAGGTTGGAAGATTATTGCTAGTGCCTCCGCAATTTCCATCCTAACTACCCTCTTTATCCTCGAATGCAATTCATCCAGCCGAAGTGGTGCATCAACTTTTAAGAACAGGCTGCCTATCCAATACATCATCTGTCAATTTTTAGCCCATCCAGCATTTCAACCACCTCCTCTTTCACTATTACTTCAGCAGCTTCTTCTTCCTTGGTAAAGACAAGTGCAAAATACTCATTTAATATCTTAACCACGCTTCCTGCTGCTTTGGACCAAAAAGGAAATTTATGCATAATCAGCCCCACTCCTCCTTTTACTGCCCTTATACTATTTATATGCCTATAGAGGACTTTTGGATCCCCATTTTCATTTCCACTCTGAACTTTCTATATTCAGCCTGGTCCTCATTTGTATTATCCACCTGACAGCTACCAAATGCACACTATTTTTGCTTCCTCTTACTGTCTATCACCATCATCCAGGGAGTGCTTTGTTTGTCCAACATTTCCCTCTAATGGGAATGTACCTCGACTATACTGGAACTATTCCATCAGAGCTTTGTTGGCTAATCTTAGATTCCAATTTACCTAGGCCAGATCTGTTCCCATCCAACTGAAGTTGGCCCTACCCCAATTAATTATTTATGCTCTGGACTGCACCTTGTCCTTTTCTATAGCTAATCTAAATCTTATGATACTACGATCATTGTCCCCTAAATGTTCCGCTACTGACATTTGACTCACCTCGTTCCTTTTTTTGGGCCAGAAACATACTGATCTAGAAAATTCTCTTGAACATACTTCAGAAACTCTTCCCTCCCTCTGTCCTTTGCACTATTACTATTCCAGTGTAAAAGAGAATAATTAAAATCTCCCATTATAACCACAATTCTTGCATGTCTCTGCAATTTCTTTGCAAATTTGCTCCTCTCTATCTTTCCTAATAGACAGTGACCTACATAGTACAGCCAGTAATTTAATGGTACCTCTACTGTTTCTTCACTTCAGCCAAATAGTTTCTGATCAATGCTGATCCTCTGATGTTCGTCAGAAAAATGTGTGCTAAGGTCTGCCACTCAAGAATTGGGCTTGCAGCCACTTCCAGTGTCACAGCAATGAGCATCATCTCTGGAATCACCCCAGTATATATCTTGGCCCCTTTCTATTTCCTAACTACATGCTGTCCTCTTGGCAACTTGATCAAAAAACACATCAGGTTTCACGTGTATGCTGAAGACAAACAGCTCAACTATACCACTTTATCAATCCCTTCACTGTTTCTAATTTGTCATGCTTGACAAATGCTCAATGCGAAATTTCCTCCAACTGAATACCAAAGGCGGTGGGGGGGGGGGGGTTTGTTGTCGGTCGGGGAGTGAAAGTGAATTTTTACCTAACAAGATGAGTGGAATCTGGAGCAGTCAGCAGGTTAAAACAGCTGAAACTGCGTGTCGGGAAAGTAGCAGGAATCAGCTAACTAACTTTTAATCAGGGCACAATCTGCACCACATGGGACACTTGTTACAGAACTGGTATTTAAATATGTAAAATGCTCATTATCTGCTTCTTTAACACTTAAATCTGAGCTTTTCTGCATACAGACGGGCTTCCTAAGCTTCCTGGAACTTGCCAGGGGAAGCAAGGCAACTTGAGGGGGCTGAGCAATTAACAGGTAAAAGTCTTAAATGCTGAAATCTGACACCTACCTGCCTAAGTGAAAGTCTTTTGTTCACAGTACTTTTAGTCTGAAAGTGTGATTTCACTGCCTTGGATGTGATTTGCAATATTTTGGAGGATATTTCTACTACCTTGGGAGTCTTTTTGCCTTTGATCTGCACTTCCCAGCTGTCAATCCTGAGATCAGCATAGAAGCCACTTACACAGTTCCACCTTAGATCTTGGGTGAAGAATAAGATGAGCAGCAGCACCAGGAACAGCAGAAGGCGGAGCATTAATAGCCTTCTCTGCAACCACCTGTCACGCAACAGTGTTATGACTGCAACTGATGGCAATGCTGAACAAACCAGATATCAGGATGAAATCTGTCTCATGAGATTCTCATTTTTTTTTTGTATTGTAGAAAGAGGAAAAGGTACTGAACTCAAAAGCGCAGGGCCCCAGTGATAGCTTTAAAATTTGAAGAATTAAAATGTTTATTAAAAGAGAAAAAAATAAACACACAAGATAAATTATAGTTAGAAAAATATTACAAAATAACCCCCTAAATGCTTTATCAAAGGTATACAATACAACTATTTGGCAACAGCTCTTATAGATTCTTAACTATAAAATCCAGGAAATATTACCCAAATCGAGAAATTGCTTTCATTTTTAATCAGAAGTGTGATCCACAACTACCCAGAACAGCTCCATGCTGATGTGGCTTTTCCAAAGAGAAGTTTGAAACAAACTGTTTCTCAGGACAATTTTTCTCCTGGCCCAAAACGGAGTTGCTTTTTCCAATTAAAAGACCTTCACAGCTTTTCTAGCACACTCCAAACACACAAGAATTGGCCTTCAATGGGACTTCATCTGCAGCAACTCACTGCAGCTGAAATCCTGTTTTCATAAATACCCTTTTCACACCCCTTTCCTCTTAGTCCTCCATGGTCTTCAAATATCCTTTGAAAACTCATTCTCAAATATTAAACCCTCTCATGTTCCTATTCCCCCTCAATTTTGGGTCAATAAAATTTAAAACGACTCCCATTTACTCACAAATCTCCTGTAAAATGCAAATGTCCTTTGTGACTTCAGAGACTCCTCTGAAATGCAACAGCTACAAATCAATTTCAAAACAACCCCAAATGCAAATTTCAACTCTAATCTGTTACTTGTAAGTTAACATCCACCATAAGGCTTCACTACAAAATGCAAGAAAATAATGCCTATAGTCTTTCATTCCTTATTTTCTACAATCTGTCTCCAACAACCTCACCTTGGACTAACCCTGGACACAGATACAGCTTACCCTTAACGATACAGAGTAGATACATAAACACAAATATACATATATCCTTTCTATAACTGTTGTGTTGATGAGCACAAAACTCCAGCTCACTGGAGGCTATACTCCACAACAGAGGGTTTAAGGGCAGATGAGAAGCTTCACGGACATAACTAAGCACCAGTACTTCAGGAGGCATTGGTTTCTTGTCAGGTAGTTGCTGACATAAGTTGCTGACATTTTTCTCCTAGAAAATAAGAGGCAAAAAGAAAGGGCTAGACAGGAACTGGAGTGTGAAATAAATGTTATGGTAAATAAACATGAAACAAATGTGACCACTATAAGACTGTGTTAAAGGTCCAAGTGAAAAGCCTTGTGCAACTACAGATTCTTTACCTTCCTATTTATACTACATCTACAAGGTGCTATCTTTGAGGCTTCAGCAAAGCTAGAGTCAGGCTGCTCATATCCCTACTCTAAGTGCCGAGATGCTCTTCCCCTACATCCTCTGCTTCAGGGGTCAATAGTGGAAAGCCTTCCAGCAGAATCCACTCTTCTTTCTCCATGCTCCCTTTTATGGTCCACTCTCACTTTCCTGCTAGCCAAGAGCTGTAGAGTCCTTTACTCATTTCAATGAGACCCTGAACTGCTCAAAACTTTTCCTCAATCTTGCTTAAACTGACACCAAGCGTGCAGGCCTTTGGCAAGGGTCAGCATGCACTTGATTGACTGTAACACCTATACTGCATGCAGGTAATTACTGTTACCATGGACAGACATTTGTGCAAATTCCTGAGGCACCATAGCATTCATGCTAGAGACCCATTCCCTCCAGTCGTACTCAGTGCAGTTGGAAAGGATGAAGGAAGCTCATCCTTTCTGCAGCTGTTTCAGAGTAGTTCTCTTCATCAACTGCCCTGACACTCAGCATCTGCACCCAGCTGAGAAGAACTTGGATGGTCCCATGCCCTCCAATAGGAGCTCCATTGCTGTACCAGTCTCCTTCACATGTTGCTACTCACTCGAGATGTGTGATTCACCATATGACAACCTAACTACCTATAGCAGCGGTCCCACCAAGGAGTGTGTATCTCAAGTGGCAGACAGTGTATCTGCAGAGTTAGACACCTCCCCTGAGGAGTCTTCATTCCCCCCACTGCACCACCTCCCGAGGAACACTTGAAAAACTTGTGGGAAATGAAAGACATGAATCAGAACTAACAAGGTTAGAGGATTCTAAGTCACCATTGTGCATATCATTCTTTTTCCTTGCCTCCTGACATCAAGTCAATGAGGGCAAGTGAGTATGCTCTGTGGCTGTGTGATATTTATTCTGTCAGCTGATAGCTGGGAGACTCCATCACTCCAACTCCAATGAGCAGCATGCTAAGATCTGCCAGTGACAATGCCTCTATAGTTGTCAAAATGGAAATGCCTGGAGGACCATCTCTGGTTCCCTGCTTCTTCCTGATATTCTATGCTTTCTTTTCCTACAAGGAGAGATGACTTATGAGGATGTGAAGTGGAACATTTAGAGAGGACTGAAGGATAACATTTGTGAAGAGTCACTATTAAGGATGGGTGCGATGTTGCACAAAGATGAGTGTGTCAGTGATGGTCATTCAGATGGGGATATGAGGAAGTGCATCAGAGAGGGATGGGTGCAGCTGCAAGGTGTTTTACTCTGAAGAGTTGGGAAGGAAGAGTGAGGGGATTTGTATTTGAATGTGCCATGCCATTTGACTTTCTTGCCCTGATTAAGTCATTGAATCTTTTACAGTATTGTGTTCAAGAGCGAGTCGCCACACTCCTGCTGCTGACCTCTCCGGTTTCCAATCACACTGCTTGTTTTTGGAAGCAACATTCTTCCTCCCATCCAAGGGGAAGAAAATCTTCCTGCAGGATCTACAGCTTGAAGCATCATGTTTAGGTGCATCATTGAAGCGTGGCACTGCCCTGCCACTTTGTGGTGCCATTTCGACAACTTCTGGTTCTGCCTGAAGACCTCAACAAGCTTTCAAGTCTGATCCTTCCAGGGTCCCTTTAAATAATTAAGCTGAAATTGGATTACTACCAGTCAACATCATGCCAACTTGCTCTAATTGATCAGAAAATCCAGAAGTCAGATGCAAATGCAGTGGCTGGGTTAAGATTCCAATGGTAAACACTGCTGAAACCTCCAGGTCCCCAAAGTGCTGCCAGGCGGCCCTCAATGTGAGAAGGTCTGACAGTTGAAGTTTAGCCCATCATCTTCGGTCCTCATCGCAAACACAATCCCTTAGTCACCAATTCTACTTCCCTTCCTGGCAGCTGTCTAAGGCCAAGTCAGACTGCTCAGATTTGAAAACCAAGTAATTCCCAACCACTTACCTGGTCCATCACCAAGATCACCTGCTTACACCTCTTTAAAACTGCTCGACTCCACCCCTGACTCAACTCATCTGCTGATGAAACCCTCATCCACGCCTTTACCTCCAGATTTGTCTATTCAAACACTCTTGTGCTCAGGCTACCATAAACTTGAGCTCATCCAAAACTGTCACCGTACCCTAACACTCACCAAATCCCAATCAGCCATCATTCCTGTGCTCGCTAACTTACACTGCATCAGTCAATAGCTCAATTTTAAAAGTCGTATCTTTGCTTTCAAATCCCTCCAAGGCTTCACCCCTTCCCACCTCAACCTTCTCCAGCTCTATTACTCCGATCTCTGCAGTCCTCTCATTCTGGCATTTTGAGCATCCCCAATTTTAAACACTCCATTAGTGGCAGATGAGCCTTCAACTGTCAAGGCCCTAAGCTCTGGAATTCCCTCTAAACCTCCCTGCTTCACTATATCATCCCCTGCTCTTTTAAAACCTATATCTCTGACAAGGATTTTGGTCATCCATTCTAATGTTGCTTGGTGACAACTTGATGATGCTCCCTTAAAGCACCATGGAACATTTTACTACATAAAAGGCACTGTATAAATACAATTTTCTGTTGATGATCTTAGCCTCTATTAAAATTTCAAATCCAAGCATAGAGTATTAAACCCAAGCATCCAACTGTTAGAATCCAACTGTTAATCCAATTCCAAGCTTCGAATCATTACTAACGCACTACCAAATACTATAGGCAGTAGACTAATATATTGCTTTAAATAATGCTTAAAAAGTTACACGTCAACTCTATCAAATTGTTTGTACTTCCAACCTTTGGTTGTCTCAGGTTCTCTCTAGTCTGTTTACTGCCATTATTCACTGCTTCCTATTTTAACTAACCTGAACTCATTACCTACCTATTCACCTTCAGCTCGTTATGAATGACATTTCCAACCATTATTTTAATTTCCTCAATGGTAATTATTTTCACACAAGTCACTTCCACCATCTTTGCTTCTGCTATTACATTCTCTTAGCTTCATCTCCTCTATTGCCATGTTTTATAACATGAATTTCAAAATATCATTATCCATGTACAACTGCAGAGTTTATTCCAAACATATTTTGCAGTTAAGCTACCCTTGATCACAGTTATTTGTATTTGAAGCTTTTAGGATATTTACTTATGCCTGAATATCCTAAACTGCATAATTCTTGTGTTTTTCTGATCGAGGCAATTATTTGGTCTTCAATACACACCAACAGTTCAATTGCGACTCTGGGAGGCTACATTTTAATGGAGATGCATAACTATAAAGCACCACATTTTGGGGGCTAAATTCAATAGCCCCAAAAGCTGGCACAGAAATCACAATGCATGATTAACTGACTGCAATGCAGGGCGGCATGCCAACTTTCAAGTGTCCAGCCATTGCTAGCTGCACTACTGACGGCCTGGACATCCCAGCAGTGGGCCAATTTCATGAGGGGCTAACACCACTTTAAGCCAGTCTCACTACTTAAAGCTAGCCAGCGTGTCTTAAAGGGTAAGAGCATTGTGATTGGGTCATGTGCTGGAAGTCATGCAGGAAGAAAGTCTGACCTAGCAAATGTTGAAGAACGGCACAACATGGAAGAGAGTGGGCTCTATGGCTTTTGAATGTTGCAGTGGAGGCCTTCATGAAGGAAATGGAAAGAAGAGGTGCCGTTTATCAGCAGCGAGCCAGGAAGCCTTCCAGACAAAGGCTCTGAAGGTAGTTGAAACAGATAGCCATAGAGATTAATGCCAGGAATCAAGCCCTGAGGACCTGGATGTAACGCCATACGTTCAAATGATTTTACAGGAGTGGTCATGGTCAAAGAATGCATGCTCAAATGCCATATCCTATCAACTGCACCACCAGCCTCAGACACTGCTCAATTTGCCTCAGACCTATCACTCCTACCAATAACCTCTCAAAAATGACTAATACCTGACATTCATGTGCTCTACCATACCTTCACACACTTATTTTGTGATGGCTTTTATTTTTGCATTGCAAGCAAGCAGACACTTTGATGGTCAGTGACAGAGGGCAGGTAAGATTGGTGAATGGGGAATTGCAATTGCTATATTGGTTACTGGTATCACATGGTTGAGTTCTTCACAAGTAGCCCAGCTAGAAAGGAGCTGCCCTGGCAGCCTCCTCCCTCCTTGTTCCTCATCGTCCTTCTCATCAGCTGCTCGTCTTAAAGCTGATAGCAAATGCTGTCCATAAATGATGGCAAGGTTGTGTAGCATGCAGCAGGCCACGACTCCCGAGCTTAGATCTGATCTGTTGGTTGTAGGATTGCTTAGCTCTGTCTATCATTTGCTGCTTATGCTCTTTGGCATGCAAGTAGTCCTGTGTTATAGCTTCAGCAGGTTGACACTTCATTTTTAGGTATGCCTGGTGCTGCTCTTGGCATGCCCTCCTGCACTCTTCATGTGTATGGGTTGGGATGGTTCTAAGAGGTTTTTAAGCCAACTTCCTCCCATAATCTTCTGAAGATGCTGACTCTTGGTCCTGCAAATTCTATGAGTAGTGTGCAAATGGCCACATTCAAGTGAATAGCAAGCTATTGTGACCTTGGAGAAAATGCATAACTGAACTTCACCCTGCTCTCAACCAATGTCCATGCACTTTTAACAGACAAATTGCATTGCAATCTAAGATCCACTAACCAAGAACATAGCACAATTTGGAAACTTCTGTCATCTTAGTGCTATGTTGTGTCTTCATCCAGTTGATCATCGGGTGAGACAAGATGACTGAAATTTGATTTTTTTAATAAAAAATCAAATTGACTGTAATATCAGCAGCATTTTGGTTCATGAACCAATAAAATCAATATTGTTAAAAAGAAAAAATGACCTGCATTTATAAGCACCTTTCACCATCCCAGGAGGCCCCAAAATGCTTTATAACCAATGAAATACTTTTGAATTGTAGTCAATATTGTTATGGGGGAAACACAGAAGCCAATTTGCACAAAGCAAGCTCTTACAAACAACAATGTGATAATCGGGCCATTGCAATAATGACCAGATAATTTGTTTTTGTGATGTTGATTTAGGGATAAATATTGGCTAGGACACCTGAGATACCTCCCATGCTCTTGTTTGAAGTAGTGCCGTGGGATCTTTTACATCTCAGCCGAAAGATGGCACCCTCCAACTGTGCAGCACGCCCTCGGTGCTGCGCTGGACCATCAACCTATATGAATTGTACTTCAACATGGATTATCTGTATAAGTGAAATAAAATATGCAAATTGATTAAGTTTAAAAAATATTGAAAAATATCTATATTATATGATCACTTGACCATCTCCAACTTGTTCACTCTTCAAAAAGCCTCACTGCTGGAACCGATTCAAATATTTATTTCATGCTATTCTGTAAATAAGAGGAACATTCCCATAGTCAAATAATGCACATGAACAAAAAGCCCTATGTCCCACTTGTTTTACTATTAAATGTAAATACACATAAGTACTAGCTACATTGTTCATTTGTTATTTGGTCAAGGATCTAAGTGAATATTTGACTTAAGAATATTTGACTTAAGAAAATTGTAGCATTCCAAATATTTCAATGTAAAGCAGAAGTCTTTTAGCCTTAAGCTAAAAGCTGACAACACTAATTTCACACCCAAAATTAACTCTTTAGTGTTTAAAGTCTGGCAAACGACAATTTGACAATTTTCTAAGTCAACATTCAGATTGCAATGGTTTTGAATTAAATTTTTCAAGCAATTCCCTAAGCAAATTCAGGCTGTTAAAAGTGTTGCTCAGAAGTGCAAAGGTATCGCATTGAAATAGATGAGGCTTTCCTAACCTGTGATTCAGTTTAAGGAATGACTTGAACTTAAAAGGCAGAAATGCTCGAGTTTCGACCAGTGCCAAAAAGCATTAGATTTACTCTCAAAAGCACCAAACCTTTATACACTTATGCAAAAGTGACATACATTAGAAACAAAACGTAAAATGCAACTAGGACACTGAATTAATGATTAATAATTTTATACTTAAAATGTTTTTTCTGGGTACAAGAGCAAGTACTGCGGATGTTGGAACTCAAATGAAAACAGAATATGCTAGAAGCACTCTGCAGGGACCTGAGTACTGCACTAGGTTACATTTAAGCACATTACCTGTCATGGGACTAACGTTCAAATCCAACTCAAATTGAAAGATAAAAATTGTTGACTGCACAAGCCTTATGTGAAATAGGTTTGGCAGTGTTGAGTGCCCAGTGAATGTAAGTTTACATTACTTAACGACCTACAATTTGACACAATCATTTTCAGTGAAAGGACATAAGGATGGCTTCTATTGGGAACGTAAAAATGTTGGTACAGTAGAGGTGCGCCTCACTCATCAGTGCCAGAATCGCTAAATTTGCCCATCATTTGGACATCAGACACCAATGCCATGATATATTTCTAACCACCTAAGAAAGTAACATTTCCTTTCTTTCTCCAAGCAAACCTCAGTATACATACCATGATGAAAAGACAGTCAGCTCAGTACAGCAACAAAACCAGTGATGTGACTAATGCAACTTGGGCAATCCAGTAAGGTATGCTCGAAATAGCAGTTCCTCACCAAACATTTTCTTTTTAAACGCACAAACATCATTTTAGAATTGGATTTGAACTCGCTACCTCATGAATATTGTAGCTTGTTTCTACTTGTTATTTAATAAATTAGGCTATTGCATTAAAAATCTATACATTTATATTCACAGTTGTACTACGGTTCTTCGTCATCTGCATCTCTAACCTATCCACATAACTGAAGTTCCTCATCCTTGGAACTATTCTCAAATCTATTTTGCACCCTCTTAAAGCCTTCACATTCTTCCTAACCACCTAAGAAGTGTATACAACACTCCGGCTGAAACTAAATCAGCATTTATAAAGGTTCACCATAACGTCTTTGCTTTCCCTTATTAACCGTTTTCTCAACCTGTCCTGCCACCTTCAACAATTTGCGCACATATACCCCCAAGTCCCATTGTTCATGTACCCTTTTTAGAATTGTACCCTTTATTCTATATTGCCTCCCATTGTTCCTACCACACTTCTGTGCATTAATTTTCACCTGCTACTTGTCCACCCATTCCCCAAGCCTTGTCAAGTCCTTGAACTCAATCACTATCTTCCTCGCAGTTCATAATATGCCAAGTTTTCTGTCATCCAGAAATGTTTAAATCATGTCCTGCACACCCAAGTCTAGGTCATTAACATAGACCAAGAAAAGCTGTGGTTCTAGTACCGACCAATAGGGAACCCCATTGCATACTTTCAAGTCCAATAACAACTATCCCTCATGACTGTTTTCTGTCACTCAGCCAACTTCACATGTGACCACTGTCCCTTTTATTCTATGAGCTCTCACTTTGCTAACAAGCCTGCTAGTCCATCAATACCACATCATTACCATATCAACCCTCTCTGTTGCCTCATCAAAAAAACTCTAGTTAATTAGATCTGCCCATACAAATCCATGGTGGTTTTCTTTAACAAATCCATATTTGCCAAGTGACTGTTAATTTAAGCTTTCCCTGAGGTTCAACTGACTGGCCTGTAGTTGCTGAGCTTATCCTTGCATCTTTCTTAATCAAGGGTGTAACATTTGAAATTCTCCAGGCATCTAGATTCAGGGATGGTGCCAGAAGGATTGGAAAATTATGGCCAGCATTTCCTCAATTTCCATCCTTACTTCTCTCCTTTTATGCATCTGATCTGGCCCTGGTGATGCATCAACTTTAAATAAAGCCAGCCTATCTGATATATCTTCATCAATTTTTAGCTCCTCTTGGGAATGTATCGAACCAGCGTAGGCTGTGGGGTATAAGTCAACCTTTGAAGCCTCAAAAATTCCTCCCAAAAAAAGGGTGAGTGGTTTAATTTCTACAGCAAGTATAAAATTTGAACCGTGGGCATGGGTGGTCATCAATTTGAAATGTGAAAATAAAACATAACACCGGTAATTCATATTAACTAATGCGGCATGGTTTATTGAAGTAATTAATTGTACAAAAATACCTTTAACCACAATTGAAGCAGTGAGCATTTTAAAATTCATCAACTTCATAACCTTGGGCATCTGATGCAAAGATTTCATTGAATTCTTTGAGTCACTTTGTCAATGACATCATCATAAGGATCCCACTCTGGATCAGGTGTGGCACTTATCGCTTTCTGAATCATTCTCTTTTCCATCGAGTTGGATATTCCACATTTTTTGAACAATCTGATGACTCTTAGGAAAGAATTTTCTCCCAGTCTTGGTGGGGCGGGGCAGGGGACACGTGTTGCAGGAGCGGAAACGGGCAGGTGCGCCTCCCCCGGTCGGGGGCGCACCGCCATTTTAAGTGGGCATACCAATTAAGGCCTGCCCAGCGTGATATTCACCAGGAATCACTAAGCACTCCCTGTTCAGGCCCGGGGGCGGGGGGGAGATTCCCTCAGCCGAGATTGCGCTCTTTGACGCATGTACGCAAAAGAGCGCACTGATCTCCCTGAGGCTAAGTGCTGCCTCAGAGAGATCAGCTCCAAATTTTAAAATGGTAAAGGTACAAAAACAAAATTTCCCTGACATGTCCCCTCATGTGACACTGTCACATGAGTTGGGACATATCCATTACTTTAAATCAAACATTTATTACATTTCTAAAAACCCATACGCAACCTCATCCCGCCAGTGAATGAGGTTTCATGCTTTTTCTGAAGCCTGCTAGGGTCAGGGGTCAGCATATAAAATGGACTAATGTTTCCAATGACCACCTTTAGCAAACAGAAAATGCAAGTGAAATGCTGAGTGTTACATATGATTGGCACTCATTAACCACTCAGGCGTAATCCAAGTGCAAATTTGGGGTACCTTTCAAGGTCTTAAGAGTATTGAGGAAGAGATTCACTGGGACAATAAAAGGAGGGCAAGAGGTTTGAGTTATGTTTAGTTATGAGGAGTGAACAGAGAAACTTGGACTCTTGATTAGGACACAGGTTAAGAGAGATCTATTAGAGCTGTTCGGAATTATGTACATTTTCACTGGTGGGTGAATTAACTAGAGGCAAAAATTCAAGGCCATCAAAAGAGGAGATTATGATTTTCTTTTAAACACAAGATGATTATTAAAACATGGAATGCCTGAACAAAGCCAGGTATTTGAAAGAGAATCCATAATAGATTATATAAGTATATAAATATTTTTCATAGGAAATACTGTAAATCACAGCATAAGTCAATTCAACATATCTAATGACCCAATTTTTCTAACCCCAAAAACCATAATTTTGCACATATAGGGCATATAAGTCAAACCCCCTTTTCAGCCACAACATGCTGTACTCACATTAGCAGTCAGCTGCAATTGTTCACTTCACAAATGCATGTTTTACTAACCAGTATCATATAATTGGGTGCAAGGGATTAAGCCAGTGATACAGGCTCTGTTGCAAATATGCATGGGAATTTAAGATGCCACCATTGTGTTAGAGGGCGATGATATTTCAAAATGGCGATCGATCACCCGCACCAGCAGTTCACTTTTATAGTTGTTTTGGAGGGATTCTATAAGGCTTCAAAGGTTGACTTATACGGCGACATCCACGGTATGTAAAAATCGGAGGAAAGGGCAGAATTCTTTGGATAGAATGTTCTGAGAGTTGGTCCAGACATTATGGGCTGAATGCCCCCCTTCCGTATTCTACAATTCAAACTTGAACAGGAGAAAATAAATTATAGGTGAGATGTGGCAATCACATGGTTTGCACAAACTAAATGACTGCAAATGTTCAGAGAACCTATGCATGAACTCAAATGTTACACAGATGCATGTTTGACATAATAGAAGTAGTGTGACAGAAGTGAAAGGCTAACGAAAACTATGAGGTAATTTTATCCCTACCCACCAGCATAAAATGCGCAGGTGGGCAGTTAAAATCACCCAGGTTACTTTCCTGCCTTCAAGCCACACGGACCCTACCAACTATAATTTTTACATACACTGCTGGACCAGCAGCTAAGCCATCTGTCCAAAGCCAAGGGTATGGTCTTATTTTAAAATATGCAAATTGGAGTTCCATGATGTCATCAGGTAACAAATGCAATTTTAACTTGGGCTTGAACAGGGAAACTATTATGGCTTTCCCATCAGGAAGATGAAGAGGCCAAACAGGTATTTTTTTTAAGTTTTACTTTGTAGAGTTAGTTGGAATAGGAGTGCTCATTTCGTCCTAAGTTTATTTTAGGCCCCATGACCTGAACTTCTGCACTCATATCACTCCCACCCATCACCTCCCCCATCTTCGCTCAGGCAGCACTCTCCAATGATCGTCTTTCCCACAATTAGCCAAAAACCATCAGGTGGTCACAGGTCACATAATTTAATGGAATCAACAGCCACTTTCCACCCATTCCAGACTGGAGGTGGATCAACAACATGTTAATGAAGACAAGTTAAAATAGCCAAGCCTGATTTTTGCAGTGGACAAGTTTCCATCCCAAGTAATTACCCAATTCTCTGAAGCTAAAATAGAGTTTGAAGTTATGCAATAGGTAAAAGTACATGGCATCATATCACAATATTAGTGCATGGCATATTACAATGAGAGTCATTTATTTTGCCTAGAGAAGATACTTTGCAATATTTTTGTCATTGTCTTAGCATTCATTATAAATATTCTGCAGTTAACACAAGTAATGAAAATTTAAAGTGTATTTTTGGATTTAATTAAATTCAGTTATTGCGTGCCGCTCACACATTGAATGCCTGAGAAGTTAATAGGAAGCACAATTGTTTTAAAAGCTCCATGTGCATCAGGAAACAATTAAAAACAGAACACACTACAATAATGTCTACAACAAGTTTTTGGACTTAATAATCTTAACCTGATGCATACATGTACCAAGTTGCATTTAATATTTAGAAGTCCAATTAACCATTTGAGGAGAGAAGAAGCCACTTTCCATCAAAATACAGACATCAGAGTTCAACTGAACACTTGAACTCAGCTGGTCCAAACTGCAACACCTTTTCTCTAATTTTCCAGTTGGTGTCTTTCCCTATCAGATTGATTTAGTGGCATTCTCTCTGAAGGTTAAGTGCCATGAGCAACAAAAGCCAGGCAATTTGTTCTGCCTGCAGGTATAGGTAAGTCTGCACAAGTCAACAAAATAACGGCATTGTTGAGATAGAAATGTGTTAATAACAGACTGGGTGACCGCTGTGAGGAACATCTTCGCTAAGTCCACAAGCATGACTCCAACCTTCCTGTCGCTTGCCATTTCAATTCACCACCTTGTTCCCATGCTCACATTTCTGTCCTCAGCCTGTTACGATGTTCCAGTGAAGCCTAATGCAAACTAGAGAAACAGCACCTCATCTTCCAATTAGGCACTTTACAGCTTTCTGGACTTAACATTGAGTTCAACAACTTCAGTCCATAAACTCTGTCCTCCTCTTGCTTCTCATCCTTTGCTTTCAGAAAGCACTAATCCTTGTTCTGCTATGAACACATTCTACTACCTTGCTTTCAGACAGAGCTGATCTTTAAGGAACTATTAACACTTGCTTTAGTCTTTCGTGTTATCATTACCACGCCCTTTGTCTTGTGTCCATGACATCTTTGTCATTTAAACTCTCCTGGCCTCCAATCTATCCCTGACCTTCAACCTATCCCAGACCTTCTATTTTGCACCACTGGCTCCACCCCCACCCCTTTTCAGCAGTATAAAACCCATCACACTTCTTCTCCTCAAGCTCCGAAGAGACGGCATACGGAATCAAAACGTTATTCATTTCTCTCTCCATATTTGCTGCCAGACCTGCTGAGCTTTTCCAGCATTTTCTGTTTTTATTTCAGATTTCTAGCATCCGAACTATTTTGTTTTTAAAACATTGGCACTGTGACTTGAACAGCATTAATAATATACACCACTTGCAAATTTCAGACATAAACGTGCACCGTGCCTGCTCCACCTACTTGTAACTAGGCATTAATTGGAAGGAACCCCGGCCCCAGTTATGTTAATTTCTGTCCTCTCAGCCTCTTCACTACTGCACTGTTGGGACATAATTTCACAAAAGGTATTCAAGAGTGACAATAATTTCATCTCTATAAATGAGATTAACCTCTCCAGCCGTCTAAAGGTTTCCATTTGTAATTGCTGAAGCCAAGCTGATCTCTCTACATAACATATGGTTTATGATATCTACAACATATGCTGGTTTTTTTGGAAAATGAAGACAAAATGAATAGCGCATGGAAGAATAGTAACTGCAGTTCGAATTACTCGTTTGATCGGAACTTGTCATCCTTGACACCTTCAGCAACCAAAAAACCACAAGCACTTCACTAAAACCAAATAAAGTTCTAGAAAGGCTTGCAAATGTTTAACAGGCAAAATATGCTGTCGCATTTCAACATTTCACAATATAACGATCACAATTGCACTGACAAATTTTGTATTTTTAAAACAGCAATATATCATAACTGATTGGATACAGAATATACCAATTAACACATACCAAGTGGGAATTAAAATTGTCTATCAGAAGTGTCAAAAAATTCCAATCATCAATTTATAGTCAAATAGCTATTGACAGCAGATTTGACACCACCCAATTATGTAATTGATTATGCCACCATAAACTTGAATGGGTTTGATTAAGCTACATATTGGTGGATTATTGAAGTGTACTTGTAGAAAATGTTCTTTGGCTTAACACCAAATAAAGCAACTTGAACAGGAAAAAAAACCAAAGGGGACAATTTATTTTCTTTTAAGTGAGTCTTTCTTCACCGATTCAGAGAGTAACTCTTTCAAGTACAAACACTTTTCTATCTGTTCCTACTCAGATGAAGTTACATTGTTTCATAGTTTGCCAGTGTGAGATTTGAACTCTTGATAATCTTTTAAATCTTTTAAATTTTGAACTCTTGATAGTTTTTTTGCCATTGTGAGATTTGAACTCTTGATCTTGGGGTTACAAGCCCAGTACCATAACCACTTGGCTATTTAGGCCAAGCCTTAAAAGGCCAAGGTCCAACTAGTTTATCTTCTACCATCCTGGTAGTCACATGATATTATAGTTGTAACTCTTTCGAGTACAAACCCATTTCCATCCGTTTCAGATGAAGTTACTTGTTTCCCATTGTGAGATTTGAACTCTTGATACTCTTTTTGAGTAAACCTGTTTCCATCTGTTTTCAGATGAAGTTACATTGTTTCATAGTTTGCCATTGTGAGATTTGAACTCTTGATACTCTTTTGAGTAAACCTGTTTCCATCTGTTTCAGATGAAGTTACATTGTTTCATAGTTTGCCATTGTGAGATTTGAACTCTTGATCTTGGGGTTACAAACCCAGTACCATAACCACTTGGCTATTCAGGCCAAGCTTAAAATTTGGAGTGCACTCTGTAACTCTTTCAAGCACAAACACATTTCCATCTATTTTTTCAGATGAAATTACATTGTTTCATGATTTTAACCATTGTGAGATTTGAACTCTTGATCTTAGGGTTACAAACCCAGTACCATAACCACTTGGCTATTTAGGCCAAGTGAGGCACCAATCCAAGTCTGTGCTGATTGCCTGGGTAAAGCTATTAATTCCGATCAGCCTCAGCTGGGGTTCTCTTAGTTACTCTGCTCCAGTCACATTTAATCATCTGATCATGTCAACTTCCCAGCATTTGGATATGACCAGAATGGTCTAACAGAGACACAAAACTGGCTAGAAGGCTTACATTCCATTTTTCTGCTCAACTGTTCCTTCTATAAAAACCATAAGCAAAAACAATGCTCCATTAGAAACAGCAATAAATAAACAATTATTTTTGCTTGCTTTGCTTTTTGGTTTCTCATTGCATAGTTTGACAAAGGCTTGTATTTATGTTACATTAGAATAATCCTAGCACAGATTAAACAGAATTTTTTTTAAAATTCCAAATACAGAAAGCTTCACACCTCAAAATTTATTGCAAGTCAGTGATCTATTCTATCCTTTTGCAGAGCTTGTAAATTAATTCTGTAACATTCGTGTTCATTAATTTTGGATAATGAAGCACTTTTCATAACTTCTGCAAAAATGATCAACCCAATAAGCTTTATGGCATTCTATGCAGGAAAAGTAATTGCCAGGGTACTGGTTAAGACAACTACTACGTTAGATTCAGCAAGAGTGCTGCTGCACTACCCAATAGCTACAAACTGAACCATTCTGGCAAACTAACACAGGTGTTCAATACAGAACATATGGTGGGATTGGGGGGGTGGGGGCGCGCAAGGGCAGCAAGTTGCACTCAGCAGGATCATCTCTTTAAACTAGCATTCATTTGAATCATGCTGAGGTTTAAAATAAATCCTCAATTTCGCATGCACAAATTGAGATATTTCAAGGAAGGTTATACAAAAAAATGTAATGTTAAAAGAAGCTTTGAGCCAAAAGCCAGATTTTGATTGCAGCCTATTTTGTTGAACAATTGCTGAAATATTTTCATCTCTAAATTAAATCATTAAAAGGTAAATTAAAGGAAATGACGAAGGAAATAATGAAACTTCAAGATCTTAGTTCATCAAAATCTAACTGCATCTCATCTAACTTTATAGATACTAAATCCAATTATAAAAATTACATTAAGATAAAATAAAAATAGAAAACGTTGGAAAAAGTCAGGTTTGGCAGCATCTGTGGAGAAAGAAACGGAGTTAACGTTTTGAGTCCGTATGACCCTTCGAAGCTAAAGAGAAGTAGAAATGTGACGGAATTTATACTGTTTGGCTGGGTTGGGGGTGGGGGGAGAGCAGGTGAAGCAGGGTAGGTCAGCAATAGATGGGGGCAAGGGAGACATTGACAAAAATGTCATGGGCACAAGACAAAGGGAGTGTTAATGGTAGAGGTGAAGACTAAAGGTGCTGATAATTGCATAAAGGCAAAGAAGCAGAACATGTTAATAGCAGAATAAGGGTCAGCACTCTGAAAGAACAACATAGGACAAGTAACAGATGGCCCTTTTTTTTGGGGGGGCGGTTGGGGAAGGAGGATAAAACAGTTTATAAAAATTACATGTTATTCTGGTTATATTTTCTACACTGTAAAATGAAAATATTTTAAAAAGAAAAATATTAGATTATATAGTTCACGAGTGAGACTTGATTCTGGGTGGCAGAAGAATATATTCAGCCAGGTATGGATCTCAAAACAACAGTGAAACTGTCAGAAATGGTGGACCAAATGGTCCTCTTCTGTGTCATAAATCTTACACATTTCTACAAAATAGCATCACCGTTATTTATGCACAAATGGAGCAGCATCTTCAAGTGACAGCCAGGTGCACAGTTAAATGCAAATATGTAAAAGTTGCTGTCCGAATTGCCCCACTCTATTGGTAGCTTTGGTAAAATGGCAACTTGCTGACTGCTTCACCATTGAAACATATTGAATGGCATGAAATTGCTGCATTTGTACATAGAATCATAGTCATAGAATTATTGCAGCATATGAGTCAGCCATTCAACCTTTATTGTCCATACCCCTTCCAGCAACAAAGCTAGACTTTTAAATCTCGCATCATCACCACTCCTCAAAAAACTAACCCTTGACCCTATTGCCTTGCTAACTGCCACCCATCTTCACCTCCCTTTCTTTTGTAAAGTCCTTGAACATTTTGACGCCTCACAAATTTGTTCGCTCATCCCTGGAACTCCTTGTTTGAATCCCTCCAATCAGGTTTCTGCCACACCAGTGCAAAAATGGATTTTTATCAAAGTTATATACGATATCCTATTTGACTGCAATAAAGGTAAACTTTCCCTCCTCGTCCTTCTCAACCTTTGACATGATTGACGAAGTCATCTTCCTCCAATGCCTCTCTACTGTCATCCAGCTAGATGGGACTATCCTCACCAAGTTCCATTCTTGTGGATCTAACCGTAGCCAGAGAATTACTTGCAATAGCTTCTCTTTCTGCTCCTGCACCACTATCTCTTGTGTCCCCCAAGGCCCTATCTTTGGCCCCCACCTATTTCTCATTAACTGGCTTCCCCTGGCCATCAACGTTAGTTTCCACATGTACATTGATGTCACTCAGCTCTACCTCACCATCACCTCTCAGCTCTCACTGTTGCTAAATTATCAGACTGCTTATCCGACATCCAGTACTGGATGAGGAGGAATTTCCTCTAATTAAATATTGGGAAGACTGAAGCCATCATTTCCAGTCCCTGCTCCAAACTCTGTTCCCCAACTATTGACTTCATCCCTCTCCCAAACAACAGACAGATTAAGCCAGCCGGTTCAGAACCTTGGTGTCACATCTGATCCAAGGATCAGCTTCCAAGCTCATATTCGGGTCGTCACCAAGATCGCTTATTTCCACCTCTAACATCGTCCAACATCGCCCTGTCTCAGCTAATCTGCTGTTGAAATCCTCACTTGTGCCTTTGTTACCTCCAGACTTAACTATTCCAACACATTCCTGGCTGGTCTCTGACATGCTACCCTCCATAAACTTTAGGTCAATCAAAATTCTGCTGCCAGTGCCTTAACTCACATCCAGTCCTGTTCCACTATCACTCCTGCATTCACTGACATGCATTGGCTCTTAGTCAAGCAATAGCTTGATTTTAGCATTCTCATCCTTGTTTTCAAATCCCTCTATAGCCTCACACATCCCGATTTCTACAATTTTCCAGTTCCACATCTCTCCAAGCGATCTGCGCTCTTCTAGTTCTGGCCTTTTGAGCAACCCCAATTGTAATGGCTCCATCATCAGTGGCTGTGCCTTCAGTTGCCTACGCCCCAAGCTCTGGAATACCCTGCCTACATCTTTCCACCTCTCAACCTGATTTCCTCCTTTACTTATACCTAAATATTTAAAAATCAAGTTATATCAGGACCAAGGCAAATTTTACAATCAATCAATTCCAAGTAAAATATAAAATACCAAAAAAGGAAGAAAGAACAGGGTAGAATAAGATACCTATCATTAGATTAGGGTCTTTGCGTTATCACGGTTAAGTTTAACTGTCGAGTTTGTTCATTGCATGGATGAGGTATGGCATTGGACTATTAAAAATTGGTGTCGTTTTGCATCTTAATTCAGTTGGTTGACCTGAATTACATAGCTGGTAGCCAGGAAGATCTGTGTACAGGAAACAAGTAGTGAAGTTTGGAGATCGGCAGTGATCTCACAAAAGAATGGCTAAGTTAATCATATCGGTTCTAGAGTATCTCCAGACCATAATCATGCAAGTTGTCTGCGTAACTATGGCAATTCGAGCAAAGAATGACTTTGCAAGCCCTTCTCTGAACTCTTTCAATGCCTTTGCATTGCTGCTTTGTGATTCCCACTCGACCACACAGGTGTCTCATATTCCCACACAGTGATAAAAACAAATGTGAAAATGGTTACAGGATTATTGTCTGAGCTCTTGTAACTTTTGAGTACAAACACGTTTCCATCTGTTTCAGTTGAAGTTACATTGTTTCATAGTTTGCCATTGTGAGATTTGAACTCTTGATCTTGGGGTTACAAACCCAGTACCATAACCACTTGGCCATTTAGGCCAAGCCTATCATTGTCAGAGAGGGAATGGTATTTCAGCTTCCGAATTACGTACAGATGGCTGTCAGCTCATTTAAAAATTAAACTGATGTGTACATCCCATTTTAGATCTGCCTCGATAAATGCAAGTTTAAAAAACAGTTTAATGGTGTTATGATGCTGGATTGTGATGTCATTCAGTGGCACATTGGAAGGGGGCAGCTTGTTTCGAGCAAAAATGATGTCAAGAATAGGGCACTATTTAGGGTTAAGGTGATCTACAAACCAGTTGTAAAGTTGTTCAAGAACAGATGGCATACAGAATTCAGTGTGGATGCTATGCTTTTTGACTGAGTGTTTGGACGTCAACATATTGAAAGCATCAAATGCCAGTATCAACTTCTCTGCAGCCAGCATTGTTGACCATGGCAAGTCAGACATCGGGCCCCAGCTTAGTTTCCTGCAGAACTCCAGTATGCACACGCGTACACACAGACATGACCAGCAAACTTGACAAACTGGTCGCAATTTGAAACGAAGTCGCTTATCCAAGAAACGAGAGATGAATCAACTCCCATTTGTAGGAGTTCTGAGATGGGAATTGTGTGATCGATGTGGTTGAATGCTTTGGAGAAGTCTATAAGCATCACCGAAGATACTGATCCCAACCTATCAGTGTGATCCTGGTGTGCATGAAGTATATTGATCAGGCAATGTGAAGCTGACACACCTTTGATGCTTTCAATGTTTAGGGTCAAGGCTGTGCTGCATTGCTTCCACTGTTTATTGTGCTATAAAATGTTCTGCAAAACTGGGCGCAAGTTGCCAATGTTGGCAGGTGATGATTTCGGAATAGGGACGACATATGCTGTTTTCCACTGTATGGGGCTCTCTGCTGCATGATGATACATTAAATATGCCTGTCAAAGGTGCAGCAACTTCATAAGAGAACTGAAGGAAAAGTCTGGCTGAGACGTCACCAGGACCATCTGTGCTACAAGATTTGATTTTCCAAAGTATGCGACAGACCTCCTACGGTTAAACCTGGCAAATTGGAAGGGACAGTAGGTACACTGGGAGTAAGGAGGAGGAGTTCAGCAGCTGTGAATCATCTCCAATGGATGCAAAGTGAGAACATATTGCATCAGCAATGGCTTTGTGATCAGCTTGGTCAAAGTTCTCAACTGTAATAAAGCAATGTAAGCTACTCTGTCAGTGGTCATCAAGTGAATCTCATGATACCACATTTCTGGGATTAAACGTATTGGACATTCTACCTTGGAAGTATAGTGATTTTGCTTTGTTGCCTTCACCACTTCACTTCACCAAAATCATAATTGAAATGTCTCCAGTGTGGGCATTTGCCACTAAGATGAAAGGGACACTGATGATTAGAGAGAGTAATTCCTTAAAACCTACTACTTGACCAAGGTTTTGGCTAACTGATCTAATACCTCCTTATGTGATTGAATGTCATACTTTGTTTTTATAATGCTCCTTTGAAGTACATGGGACATTTATATTTTTCATTTATTCTTTCATGGAATGTGGGCATCAGCATTTGTTGCCCATCCCTAACTGCCGCTGAACCAAGTGGCTTGCCACATTATTTCAGAGGGCAGTTAAGAGTCAACCACATTGCTGTGCATCTCGAGTCATGTAAGCCAGACCAGGTAAGGGCAGCAGATTTCCTTCCCTAAAAAGACATCAGTGAACTAGATGGGGTTTTAGGTCAATTGACAATGGTTACATGGTTACCATCACAGACTATCTTTTCAAATCCAGAAGGACATTAGTGAGCCTGATGAATTTTTAGAACAATCGATGATAGTTTCATGACCAGCTTTCAATTCCAGATTTTATTAATTGAATTTAAATTCCACCAGCTGCCGTGATGGGATTTGTCCCCAGAGCATTCACCTGAGCCTCTGGATTACTGGTCCAGTGCCATTACCACTAGAGCACCACCTTCCCCCTTCTCAAACTTAAAGCAGTATAAGTTGTTGTTGATGTTCTAGTCCCACTCCCCTGCCTGTTCTTCATAGCACTACAAATTTCTTCCCTTCAGAAGAAAATTATCCAATTCTCTTTTGAAAGCCATGCAATGTGCAAACTAAATATACTATTATTTGCCCAGTGAGGGGAAAATATAAAGGGAGAGCAGTGCCCTTTCACTAATAACGGAAAGTACTTGTTTTAAATTGTTCACATGCCTAACAGTTCAACATGCAACCTTGGTGTACAGCCATTCCCAAAATCATCTAAACCTCCTTAATTCGGTGCAATTTTCCAACAGCACTCTCAATAAAACTAAAAATGTGAATTTCAGAATTGAAATGCAGACAAGGCAAACCTTTATACAGACTGCAACATCCTCTAAATACAGAGGATTGCTTGGCACACGGATAAATTACTTTAATAAAATGTGGGCCATAAAATAAGAGTTACACCAGGATGTTGGGAGAAAATTCAGATGAAATTCCTCCAAACAACACTGGGTAAAACATGCCAGTTGTAGCATTAAGTCCAACAGACCGGATGGCCCAGCTTGTGCTAACCTCACTGACCGCGGCTATCACAGCAGTTATTGCAATTGCTATCAGTGTTCTTTGCCGACAGACGGGGGGAAATAGCCAATGTTCCTTGCTCATTATTATTCAGCGCACCCTTTCATTGCAAGGCACATGTGGATATTAGGGGAGGTTAGGATCTAGCTCAGCCTGATAAAGTAGCTCACCAAGGTACCAAAGGGTTGGCCAGCACCCACGGAAACATACCATGTCACCAGGAGAGGCAAAAACAAATTTTATTGATAATTTTTTTTTAAATGACAACAGGACAGATGAATAGACAGTCAGTTCCCAATATACAAGTCATTAACACATCTCAGTTATGGATTTTCCATTGATAGACTGGAGGAGTTACAGATAGGCAAATACAAAAATTTGCATCTTTTCCCGGCATGGGTATCAGGATTTTGTTTTGTGCTGGGGTGACAACTGATAAAAGTGATTTGTATATTAAAGCATTCAGCAGACGCATCAAGTGAAAAAATAATATATCTGGAAGTACAATGATGAACAATTTACATTTAAAATATAACTTTGGAAGACACAGCCTACTAATACACCTTTAATTAAAGCTTTTTGGAAACTGAGTTTGTGACCTTCCACCACTTTGACCAAACCACTTAGAATTTCATGCAGCTAGATTTTTAGAACATAATTCAGTTTGGATAAAATCTGCATCTGTTATGCCTAATTAGTTTTCTCCAATTGCTTCTGGGAGTGGAAATGTTGGAATTTTGACTCTGAATTCCTTACCCTGCCCCGCTATTTGAATATCCATTTAATTTTCTAGCAGAACTGAGTGCTCAGTAAGTAAAGCACTTACAAAAAGACTCCTATAACAGCACTCATTTTCATTCAAAAGAAAATTCTTCTTTTAAAACCTTTTTGAAAGATCTGCCTGATAGGCAGGCTTTCAGTTGGTTTGAGTATTGATGCTCTACGAGACATTAATTTTTCTTTACACACATTCCTTGAGGAGGTAATGAGCAGGTTAGACAAAGGAGAGCCAATGGATGTTACCTACATGGACTTCCAGAAGGCCTTTGACAAGGTGCTGCACAGGAGGCTGCTCAGTAAGATAAGAGCCCATGGTGTTAGAGGCAAGGATAGAAGATTGGCTGTCTGGCAGGAGGCAGAGAGTGGGGATTAGGGGGTCCTTCTCAGGATGGCGGCCGGTGACTAGTGGAGTTCCGCAGGAGTCAGTGTTGGGACCACAACCTTTCACTTTATACATTATTGATCTAGATGAAGGAACTGAGGGCATCCTCGCTAAGTTTGCAGATGATACAAAGATAGGTGGAGGGACAGCTAGTATTGAGGAGGTGGGGAGGCTGCAGAAGGATTTAGACACGTTAGGAGAATGGGCAAAGAAGTGGCAGATGGAATACAACGTGGGGAAGTTTGAGGTCATGCACTTTGGTAGGAAGAATAGAGGCATAGACTATTTTCTAAATGGGGAGAGAATTCAGAAATCTGGAGTGCAAAAGGACTTGGGAGTCCTAGTCCAGGATTCTCTTAAAGGTTAACTTGCAGGTTGAGTCGGTAGTTAGGAAGGCAAATGCAATGTTGGCATTTATTTCGAGAGGATTAGAATATAAAAGCAGGGATGTGCTGCTGAGGCTTTATAAGACTCTGGTCAGACCACATTTAGAATACTGTGAGCAATTTTGGGCCCCGTATCTCAGGAAGGATGTGCTGGTCCTGGAGAGGGTCCAGAGGAGGTTCACGAGAATGATCCCAGGAATGAAAGGATTAACATATGAGGAATGTTTGAGAACTCTGGGTCTATAATCAATGGAGTTTAGAAGGATGAGGGGGGATCTGATTGAAACTTACAGAATACTGAAAGGCCTGGATAGAGTGAACGTGGGGAAGATGTTTCCATTAGTAGGAGAGACTAGGACCCAAGAGCACTAGCCTCAGAGCAAAGGGAAGACCTTTTAGAACAGAGATGAGGAGAAACTTCTTTAGCCAGAGAGTGGTGAATCCATTGAATTCATTGCTACAGAAGGCTGTGGAGGCCAGGTCATTGAGTGTATTTAAGACTGAGATAGATAGGTTCTTGAAAGGTAAGGGGATCAAAGGTTACAGGGAAAAGGCGGGAGAATGGGGTTGAGAAACTTATCAGCCATGATTGAATGGCGGAGCAGACTCAATGGGCCGAATGGCCTAATTTCTGCTCCTATGTCTTATAGTCATCATTATACTAGAAAATGTTTCGAAATGCTAGATCTGCAGACAAATATTTGAAGATGACACCATATTGAAACAGAGAGGGCACACTGTGCATTTGTGTCTAGAAACAACATTATTTGGCTTGCTGATAAGTCTCTCAAGATACAAAAACAACGCCTCAACAAGAAACTGTCTCTCTTTCAGGTACAAAGGAATGCAAGCTCCAACAACTCATTGGCACCAATACCCATGCAGGACCCTCCACCCCTGCCCGTCTCTCTGGCCCCATCCCTTCTTCCTATCCCAACCCCGGCCGTGTAGTCACCATACCCCTGACCTTCCCCCTCTCTGACGCTGAACAAAGGATTCAGTTTCATGCCCTTATGCCCTCATCTCAATGAATTTCGGGCTCAGCATGATGCTGAACTCTTCTTCTGCCGCCTTCGTCTCTGTGCTCACTTCTTTGGGCAGGAGTCATCTCCCCGTTCAACGGATCCTTTTACCCGCATCCAATATTCTCCCTCCATCTGGAACCCTCCCTCTGGATTCTAACCTTCTCTTGATCTTTTCATTGAGAACTGTCACTGTGACATCAGTCATCTCAATTTCTCTGCTCCTCTCACCCACTCTAGCCAGTCTCTTTCTGAACCTGCCCACACTGTTCTCTCAAGTCCAACCCTGACTTTGTCATCAAACCTACTGACAAGGGTGGTGCTGTTGTTGTCTGGCGCACTGACCTCTATCTCACAGAGGCTGAGCGTCAACTCAGACACTTCCTCCTACCTCCCCCTGGACCATGACCCCACCACTGAACATCAAGCCATTTTTTCCAGGACTGTCACTGACCTCATCTCCTCTGGAGATCTTCCCTCCACAGCTTCCCTCAGTCTTCCAACCTCGGATGGCCCACTTCTACCTCCTACCCAAAATTCACAAACAGGACGGTCCCAACAGACCAATCGTGTCAGCCTGTTCCTGCCCCATGGAACCAATTTCTTGCTATCTTGACTCCATTTTCTCTCCCCTTGTCCAGAATCTTCCCACCTACATCTTTGATTCCTCTGGCTCCCTACATCATATCAAATACTTCCAGTTCCCTGGCCCCACCTGCCTCCTCTTCACCTGGAACGTCCAATCCCTCTACAACTCCATCCCCCACCAGGATGGTCTGAGGGCTCTCCGCTTCTTCCTCGAACAAAGACCCGAACAATCCCCATCCACCACCACTCTCCTCCATCTGGTTGAACTTGTTCTCTCACTGAACAATTTCTCCTTCAACTCCTCTCACTTCCTCCAAATAAAAGGTGTGGCTATGGGTACCCGCATGGGCCCCAGTATTGCCCGTCTCTTATGGGGTATGTGGAACATTCCTTGTTCCAGTCCTACTCAGGCCCCCTCCCACAACTCTTTCTCCGGTATATCGACGACTGCTTCGGTTCTGCTTCATGCTCTCATCAGGACTTGGAAAAATTTATTAATTTTGCTTGCAATTTCCGCCGCTCCATCATTTTCACATGGTCCATCTCTGACACTTGCCTTCCCTTCCTTGACCTCTCTGTCTCAATTTCTGGTGATAGACTGTCCACCAATATTCATTAAAAGCCTACCGACTCCCACGGCTACCTCGAAACAGCTCCTCACACCCCACTTCCTGTAAGGACTCCATCCCATTCTCTCAGTTCCTTCGTCTCTGTCGCATCTGTCCTGATGATGCCACTTTCCAAAACAGTTCCTCTGACATGTCTTCCTTCTTCCTTAACCGAGGTTTTCCACCCACGGTCGTTGACAGGGCCCTCAACCGTGTCCGGCCCACCTCCCGCGCATCCGCCCTCATGCCTTCTCCTCCCTCCCAGAAACATGATAAGGTCCCCCTTGTCCTCATTTATCACCCCACCAGCCTCCGCATTCAAAGGATCATCCTCCACCATTTCTACTAACTCCAGCATGATGCCACCACCAAACACATCTTCCCTTCACACCCCCTGGCGGCATTCCACAGGGATCGTTCCCTCCAGGACACCCTGGTCCACTCCTCCATCCCCCCTACACCTCAACCCCCTCCCATGCAACCGCAGAAGGTGCAACACCTGCCCCTTTACTTGCCCTCTCCTCACCGTCCAAGGGCCTAAACACTCCTTTCAAGTGAAACAGCATTTCACTTGTACTTCCCTCAACTTAGTCTACTGCATTTGCTGCTCCCAATACGGTCTCCTCTACATTGGAGACCAAACGCAGACTGGGTGACCGTTTTGCGGAACACCTTCGGTCTGTCCACAAGCATGACCCAGACCTCTGTCACTTGCCATTTCAACACACCACCCTGCTCTCATGGACACATGTCCGTCCTTGGCCTGCTGCAATGTTCCAGTGAAGCTCAACGCAAACTGGAGTTCTGTCGAAGGGTCATGAGGACTCGAAACGTCAACTCTTTTCTTCTCAGCCGATGCTGCCAGACCTGAGTTTTTCCAGGTAATTCTGTTTTTGTTTTTGTTTTGGAGGAACAGCACCTCATCTTACGACTAGGCACTTTACAGCCACTCGGACATAACACTGAGTTCAACAACTTCAGATCACGAACTGTCTCCTCCAACTCTCTCCTCCTTCCCCACCCCCTTTCTGATTCCCCTTTTTCCAATAATTTTTTAAATATATTTTTCTTTACACAATTTTTAAATTTATTTCAATTTATCATTTTATCTCCACCTGTTAGCCCATTTTGATACGTTCCCCCCCACCCCACCACCTCTAGGGCCATCTGTCACTTGCTTGTCCTGCTTTCTACCCTTAATGTCACCATTAGCACATTCCTTAGATAATGTCATCACCCCTTTGTCTATGACATCTTTGGCAACCTCTTCTCTGCCTCCACCTATCACTGGCCCTCTATCCAGCTCTACCTGTCCCACCCCCTTCAACCAGCTTATATTTCACCTCATTTCTATTTCCTTAGTCATGATGAAGAGTCATACAGACTCGAAATGTTAACTGTATTCCTCTTCGCAGATGCTGTCAGACCTGCTGAGTTTTTCCAGCTATTTTTGTTTTTGTTTCGGGTTTCCAGCATCCGGAGTATTTTGCTTTTATATTACAAAAATAATTAGTTTTGTTCTGAAATTTCCAGTGCACACCAGGACACTCAAGACTACAGTGATATGAGGGCACTGAAATAATGTGAAGAGACTTTACAACCCAGACTTTGCACAAGTAATGGCAGCAAAACTTTCAACACTCGCCATCATTATTCCTCTGAAATCAGTGCAAATTACAATCAATTCTGAATCACTGAATGGAGGAGAACTCTTCCCTTTTACATTGTTAGTCTCGCTGTAAAAACTCTCAAAAAAGTTTGATCTTGTTCAATGCGGTGTAACTTGGTTTTTAACTGGTGTACCTCGTTCATAAATACTGCTGAAAAAGCTCACTGGCCTTAAAAAAATAATCTTGTGTAAAATTCCCTAAATTTTCTGGGTGGCCTTCCACGACCTGTCCCCAATTTTGTGTGGCCCACCCTTGGCCCAATTGGGGCCCCTAAATAACAGGAAGGGGGGAGCCTCCCTCATGAAACCCCTTTCCACATCCGACTAGCCCTTCAATCAGCTATTCAACCACAAAGGGTATAATAGACAAGTATAATCTTGTTTTCACCCAACAGTCATGCACAAATCCACACCTGTAATGTCCATGCTCCTAAAGATCACTACACAGCAATTTAGGAGCAGAAACTCTGTCTGACCTTTCCACTCGATAGCTCTTTCGACAATGAGGCGCCAACTGCAGGACTCATGTACCATTCAGCTAAGCCCATACTGAGCACAGGAACAGTATCCAGTGTCTAACTGGCCTAGACAGCAGAAAAATCTGTTAATAGCTCAGTATTCCAGACCAAGACACAAACAATGGTCTGTAGAATATTGCACCCAGCCCCTGAAATCAAGAACCACCATCACTGCATAGAAGTCTCACACCAAAGGCAACAGCTGCTGGCAAGCTCTCTCTCCCTTTTATCTCATTCCCAGGCCTCCAACTTACTCAGTTTTAGCCATCATCAGCTCCTTGGTTCCACCCAACGTTAACTTCTGACCTTGTAGTACCATTGCACAGCAAAATCCTGCGATTTTGCAGCCTTCCCACAAGATCGCCATAATTACCTCAAGAAATCACAATAGCTGACATGTCAGGATTCAAGGCACAAGTCAGAAAGTTGAAACTTCATGTCAGAAAAATCCAGCCATGGAGTAGATTTCTAAAACTAAAATAGGCAAATCTCCACAATTCCATTAAATTAAAAAGAGAAGACGCTAGAGAAGAGAAAGGTTATTTAAGTCAACCAGTTCCTTCTGTTCATCCTGGTTCTGTTTCATCTTCTAATCTAACAATTGGCATCCATATTCAATCTAAATTTATAACCTTTGAAGCTGAATATGTAGTGTATGTTAATATTTGAACAAGAGCCAGAATCCATTACATTGCTTACTAGTCTGTTCCACAATTCAACAAGCATGGGAGTGACAGCTACTTAATTCCTTGAACCTTGCTTAGGAGTTTTGCAAGTCAAGACAAAGCCACAAATTAAACACCTAAAAAAGTCTAACACATATAGCACTTCTTGACTCAGCACAGCTCAAGTAGAATGGGGAAAATCAAATCTGCCTCTTTCTATTCTATGGAAATGCAGTCCTACTTCTTTGCTCTCATGTTGAGAACTACTTTTGATTTTTATTTTAGTTCCTCTGATTTCATGTCTTTAGAGACTACTGGATGCTATAAATATTAAAAACAAAACCAATAAGAGAAGGGAACTAAAAAATATATCCAGCAGCTTATCAAACAAATTCTTTACACCTTTCCAAGTGAGCAAGCAACTGATTAAAAATCTGGCACTATCATCTCCTTCATCATTTAATGCACCCTATTAGACCTTTCCTTTGGTTTACTCCTCTTCCCTAACTCTGTACTTGCTTAAAGATTGTTAAATATCTAACTTCTTCCATTAAACCTATTTCTCTTTCCACAGATGCAGCTTTCCAAAATCTGCAGTTTTGCTTTCATTGATTTGATAATATCTGTTAAGGGCTTCTATGAGAAAACAGTAAGGGATCTACAAATGCACAAGTAGTAAATCATGAAAGGCAAAGCTTGAGGTGCTACAAATGAAAAAAAAACTGCTTTAATTTTACACTCATCTGTATCTAACATCTGAGAAGCAGCAGCAGTCAAACCAGCTCCAGGCAATCAGGACCTGGCTCTAAACTGAATTCAGAGTGGCCAGAGAACTTTGGGCGTGCATGCATATACACGCAGAGAGCTACAACTCCACTTTGTTATATTTTAATGCAAGTTTATTAAGTGTGCGTGTGGTTGATGCAGTGTCAAATCAAGTAGTGAAAGGCTGCTTCCTCAAAGGATTTCACATCATTTGAGCATTGGTTGGGTGAGATTCTGGAGTTATGTCAACCCTTCTGATTTTGCAGAAGTGCAGTTATATTGTCACATCTTTGCACTCTCACCACATGCAGATTAGTCTCAAGATCAATTATGAAAATAAATTTACTCGTGAATTCCCTACACCAGAAAGTAGACGTGCCATTATCTAATTTATTTAAGGCTGAAACAGACAGATTTTGTTTCTCCCAGGAAATTAAGGGATAAGGGGTGTTGGTGGGAAAGGGGAGTTGGAGTCAAAGATCAGCCATTTTCATACTGAATGGCGGCAGAACAAGCTCAAGTGGCCGTATGATCTTCTCCTAATCCTATTTCTTATGTTCCTATGTAATTTTTATTCAAGATTAGTTCTGCTTTGCTGGATGAAATGCATGTCTTAGATTGTTTAATAATCTCAACCATAGTTAGATACTTGTTAATGAACTTGTATCCTGCATGATAATTGTCTAACCAGTATTATTTCAACACCCTGTGCTGTATACATCCTCAAGGAGCAGACTTCAAAAGCATCCTGTTCAAACAGATATACCACTCTGCATTCCAGACCAATTACAAATTTGTGGTGGAAATCATATAGGAAAATGGGTATCTATTAAACCATGCTTGCTCCAACCAGTGAGCATATCAGTGCTACAGTTAAGGCAGCATGTTCAGCATGCAGATAATGCATCTTAAAGCAAATTAATGGCAAATGATGAAAGATACTTGCACATCATTATGCCAGGATTTAAAAACAAAAGACACTCCTATTCATTCAAAATGATCAAATGGAAACCAAAACTATACCACTGCACGATCTACAATATGTTACTTGAGACTAGTAAATTCCAGCGCTGATGTCAGACTACAAAATTTCTGAGTCTAAAAGTTATGAACACTTTCATTCTTGGTGAGCAGTAGTTATAATCTCTCTCCATTGATAAGAAACTGGCACTCTCTACCAGCAGCAGAACATGACACATGAAAGAAAGCATGAAAAGGAAAACCACAAGCAAACAAAGAGAACAACTAAACAAGACAAAAAATTAAGTCTTGGATCTCCCCCAAGGTTAAGGACTCTCCCATTGCCTTTCCTCCACCAGCACAAACTTTTTTCCTTCCCCAGATGGAACCAATTTTCCTTGGTTACAATAACTGCATCTCATACCAGACCACTTTTGACAGTGGCTCATATTTCACAGAAACCTATGTAATTGCAAATCTATTTATTCTACATTGTGTTACAATCCCCATTTGAGGTTACCCCTGAACAAGCCTGATCCCAGAGTGGAACCCATCTTGATAGATTCTAACTTTCATTTGTTTGTTTAGATACGTGGAGTAGCTACCGAACAGAGTCACAGGAGTCAGATGAAGAATAAAACATTTATTGAACGAGATGAATTATATTACAATACTCCTTCACCCACAACTATACATTTACAGATGTATACAGATTTGTAAGGATAACACAAGTTACAAAAGCTATCGTATATTCTAATTCATACAGTAAGTCTCACTGAATTCAGTCCTTCACACAAGGGTTTCCAATATCCACAACCTTGTCTTGGAATCTTCTCCCAAACGCTCTGTCTCAGACGCCTTCCACAAGAGTTATCTCCAAGGTTTCAAACCCAACTTCTGATGTTCCTCTTCCCTGGGTCACCAAATGCATTAAAGCCATCTTCCACATAATATATCTCTGACTCAGCCGTCAACAGTACATTACTGGTTCACATGCCCATAGCAAAGAGTTACAGACCATCAGCCATCTCTTTAGACCTTCTTACCTCTTGCAAGCGGTTCTCGCTTTAAATCTTTCTGCAGCTTTTGTCTCTTTTAAATCTGAAGTTTGGAGCCATTCCCTCTGCCCCTCACTCTTAACTTCACTTAACAGGATCTTTTCCTGCTTCCTGTCCTTCCTTTGACTAGGTCATCTTTGGACTTTCTCTTCATCCACTCCTCTGGATTTGTGGGGTTTTCCTTAGCTTGCTGTCTGTCCCCTTTTAGGTTGCTTCTGCTTCACAGCTGCCTTCAAACTAACTGAACTCAAAAACTTCCAAAACAAGCTGCTATTTCTCGTGTATGTGTGTGCACGCGCATGTGGGACCTGCCTCTCTGGGCCCGTGTTGCTAGGCAACAGTCCAATCCCTCTATCCTTGTACGTTTACTTTCTCTTTAGGGGTCATTAAACTCATTAGAAATGCAAGCACCTTCTTAAAGTGAAACAAACTCCTTTTGATCATCTTAACACAGATACAGAAATACAAATCGAACTTAAACTTTAAAGCTAAAACTCATTGCTAACACCTACAAATAACAACATAGCCAAATTACTTAAACTCTATTTCTTAACAATTGGTAGAAAAATACAACTTGAAAGCAGTGAATTTAAATTCAGGGATTTGTCCAATCCAATGTCTCCCAACACTGGGTAAGAAGTTTCTGATCCTGTGCTGACAGCAAGAGGGGACAGTTATCTCAAGGTTCTCACATTAGTGTATGAGAGGCAATGGGACAGATATGGGCCAAAGATTACACTTTCCACAGCAGAAGTACCGTGTGCCCACTCAATTATTCTCAATGATTGTTGCTTTCTTGATCAATGCCATATAGTTTAAGTTTGTATTCATGAAATATAAGACAAAGAAGTGAGATATACTGTTCACTCTTTTGGGAGAAAATAATCAGCAAATATTTCACACCAGGCTACAGTTGGCCAAGAATCTACTCTGAACCTGAGCTGCAGCAGAATTAAAGAACTAAAAGCACATGAACACAGCAGTAAAACAGCAAAATTGCTTCACAGCAACACTATAGTGGCATAATAGTTGCACCATTAAATTACATCTGATGCAAATTGATAAAACAATTATTAGTAAACTGAACATTTGTCAATTATTGTAATTCAAGGCAAGTTAAATGGCCACTACTTTCCAGCAGTAGCTTACCTACCTGATTGTTATAAAATCAAAAGTAATGCTCATTTTATACAATTATATTTTAAAAGCGCCACAATTTCTTGATGTTTCGAAATTTCCACAAGGAATTTACATACGTTGCTTGGATGGGCTACGAATCAGGATATGTCTTTAAAGCGAATAAACACAGGTAATTAACATGGTGCAGATAATCTAAAACAATGCCTAACATGAATAACCAAAAAGCAAATAAAAAGACATCAGACACAATTGTTCATCACATAATGAAAGAATCTAGTTAAATTATAGTGATTATCAGTGAGGTTAATCAACCATAGGGAAGCAGCTCCACAGTATTGGTCAAGACAGATTAGTTTACCCCTGCAATGAGGCTTTAGCTAGGCTCTCCCATTCCGAGACCATTTATAACATTCAACCCCAAATGTTGAATATTACATTAAAGTTCATAGGACAAATGTTTTTTTTTCATACGTTCATATGAAGTGGATTTCACTGACAAAGCCAAAATTTACTTCCCATCCCAATTTCACTGTAACTCTTTCGAGTACAAACACGTTTCCATCTGTTCCTATTCAGTTGAAGTTACATTGTTTCATAGTTTACCATTGTGAGATTTGAACTCTTGATCTTGGGGTTACAAGCCCAGTACCATAACCACTTGGCTATTTAGGCCAAGCTCGTGAACAGTGTGTGGGTGGTACATTATTGGGCTCAAGTTTTTTGTCAATTAATTACTCAGGAATTAGTTGATGGGGCAATTCAGTCAACAAATGCATAAATTATAAGCATCAGAATCAGTCTATGATGACACAGCCAATGGTAAAGGCAGAGATGTTCAAATACCAGAGGGAAACTTGAAGCAACTGTCATAAGTCATTTTTGCAATTTGTATGTTTCAAGGTGCCGGCTTTCAATTCAGTAGTAATAACACCATCAAGTCTCAAGAGAGTTTTATAAAACTAAATTAAACATTTATTAATACAAAAAAAATGGTAAGCAGATACATATGTCTAGAAAATTACTATAATAACTACAAAAATCCCCTAATCTGTTCCATCTCCTTTAAAACAGTAAAACTCAGATTTAAAGAGGCACCTAGCAGAGCACACCCTGGATTGTAGCATTCAAAATTAGTTTCTTTCAGCTTTGGGTGCTTGCAGTCACTGGCTGGAGGCTTCTCATAAGAACATAAGGAATAGGAGTATGTCATGCCATTCAGCCCCTCAAGCCTACCCTGCCATTCAATAAGATCATGGCTGATCTGCACCAGGCCTCAATTCCCCTTTCATGCCAGCTCCTCATAGACCTCAACTCCCTGATATTTCGAAAATCTATCCACCTCCTCTTCAAATACTTTGTGATCTAGCCTCCACAACTCTGGGGTAGAGAATTCCAAATATTCACTACTCTGAGAAGAAGTTCCTACACATCTCAGTTTTAAATGTGTCCCCTTATTCTGCAAATGATGTCCCCTAGTTCAAGATTCCCTCATTGGTGGAAGCATCTTCTCAAACTGTCAAGCCCCCTCAGAATCTTGTACGTTTCGATAAGATCACCCCTCATTCTTCTAAACTCTAATGAATAAAGGCCTAACCTGTTTAGCCGTTTTTTTTAAGTCAACCCTTTCATCCCTGGAATCAGCCTGGTGAATTTCTTTTGATCTGCCTCCAATGCCAGTATATCCTTTCTTAAATATGAGGACCAAATCCGTTCACAGTAGTCCAGGTGCAGCCTCAACTACACCCTGCACAGTTGCAACTAGGCTTTCCTATTTTTAAACTCCAACCCCCTAGCAATACAAGCCAAAATTCCATTTGCCTTCTCAATTACTTGCTGTACCTGCATGCTAACTTTGTGTTTCATGCACAAGAACACCCAGTTCCCTCTGTGCTGCATTTTTTTGGAGTCTCTTTCCATTTAAATAATATTCTGCCTTTTGATTTTTCCTACTGAAGTGCATGACCTCTCACTTTCTTACATTAAACTCCATCTGCCAAGTTTTGGCCCACTCCTTCAACCAATCTATATTCCCTTGCTGATTCCTTATATCCTCATCACAACATGCCTTCCCATCTATTTTTGTATCATCAGCAAATATGGATCCATTACACTCTGCCCCCTCCTCCAAATCATTAATACAGATGGTAAATAATTGAGGCCCTTGCGGAACCCCACTAGTTACGTCTTTCCAACCTGAAAAAGACCCATTAATCCCAACTCTGTCTTCTGTATGTTAACCAATCCTCAATCCATGCTAATACATTACCCCCAATTCCATGAGCTCCTATCTTGTGCAATAACCTTTTACATGGTACCTTATCGAATGCCTTCTGGAAATCCAAATACACTACATCTATTGGTTCCCCTTTATCGACTTTGCTTGTTATATACTCAAAGAACTCTAGTAAATTTGTCAAACATGATTTCCCTTTCACAAAACCATGTTGGCTCTGTTTGGTTGTGTTCAGCTTTTCTAAATGTCCTGCATTTCTCCCTTAATAATGGACTCCAGCACTTTCCCAACGACAGATGTTAGGCTGGCCTATGGTTTCCTGCCTTTTGTCTCTCTCCCTTCTTGAACAGGGGCGTCATATCGGTGGCTTTCCAATCTGCTGAGGCCCTCCCGGAATCCCATGAGTTCTGGAATATTTTGACCAATGTCTCCACTATCTCTGCAACCACTTCCTTTTAAAACACTTTTGATACAGGTCCTGATGACTTGTCTGCCTTTAGTCCCATAAGTTTGTCAAATGCTGTGTCCCTTGAGATAGAGACTGTCACAAGGTCTTTCCTCCCATTAGCTCCTTGCTTATCTGATATCTTTGGAATATTTATATAGTGCCCTCCACCATGAAGATCAATGCAAAATATTGGTTTAGGTTATCTGCCACTTCCCTTTCCCCCGTTATCAATTCTCCAGTCGCATCCTCCAAGGGTCCCATGCTCACTTTAGCCACTCTTGGTTTTTATATACACCCGTAAAAGCTCTTGCTGTTTGTTTTTATATTTCTTGCCAATTTACTTTCATAATCAATTTTCTCCCACCTTATTAGCTTTAGTCATCTGCTGCTGGTTCCCAAAAAATTCCCAATCCTCTGGCCCACTTTGTACGCCTTATTTTTGATAGGATATTCTCCTTGATCGCCTTTGTTAACCATGGGTGGTTCATCCTTCTCATCAGGTCCTCCTTTTTGACCAGGATAAATTTTTGCTGAACTTTATCAAATATCTGCTTAAAATGTCTGCCACTGATCATCCACTGACCTTCCCCTTAGTCTATTTTCCCAGCCTGCTTTAGACAACTCTTTCTTCATGCCTCTGTAATTGCCCTTAGTTAAGTTGAGGACACTGGTTTGAGACCAGAGTTGCTTGCCCTCAAACTGAATTTGAAATTCTATGATGTTGTAATCACTACCCCCTACAGGATCCTTAACTATGATAGCTCTTATTAATCACACCTCATTACACTTTACTAGATCTAAAATATCCTGTTCCCGGGTAGGTTCTGCATTGTATTGCTCTAAGAAACAACCCCTGATGCACTCTACAAACTTGTCTTCCTTGCTACCCCTGCCAATCGGATTTGTCCAGTCAATATGCAGATTAAAATCACCCAAGACAATTGTAGCACCCTTCTTACATGCCTCCATAATTTCCCAATTTATACTTTGCCCTACAATGAGTGGGGACCTATTGATGACTCCCACCTGTGACTTCTTCCCCTTGCTATTCCTTATTTCCACCCAATCTGATTCCACATCACAATCTATTGGACCTCTATCACTACTCACCACCGCACTGATACCTTCCTTTATTAACAAAGCTACCCTACCTCCTTTTCCTTATTCTATTGCCTTTTTTCCAGAATGTCAAATACCCTTGAATATTGAGTTCCCAGTTTTGGTCACCCTGCAACCATATCTCTATAATAGCTTATCAAGTCATATTCATTTATTTCTATTTGTGCCGTCAGCTCACCTATCTTATTACAAATGCTGTGTTCATTCAGGTAAAGAGCCTTAAGCTTTGACTTCTTACCATTATTACTCATTCTGGTTCTAATTTCTGCTGCACACTTCTGCTTACATTTTCTGACCCATCCTCTCTCAATCTGATTATCGTTCGCCTCTTCACTACGCTGCACCACTGCTTTCTCACTTCTTTTTGATTTCTGAAACTTCCTTTCAATTGAACCCTCCCCCCACTCATTAGTTTAAAGTCCTATCTACAACCCTAGTTAAACGATTCGCCAGGACAATGGTCCCAGCATGGTTCAAGAGAAGCCTGTCCCAACAGATCAACTCTTTCCTTCCCCAGTACTGGTGCCAGTGCCCCATGAATCAGAACCCATTTCTCCCACATCAACCTTTGAGCCACGCATTTACCCCTCTAATCTTATTTACCCTACACTAAATTGCACGTGGCTCAGGTAGTAATCCAAAGATTACCACCTTTGTGGTTCTGCTTTTTAATTTAGCCCCGAGCTGCTCGTCGTCCCTCAGCAGAACCTCTTTCCTAGTTCTACCTCTATGTCATTGGTACCTATGTGGACCACAACAACTGGATCCTTCCCCTCCCACTCCCAAGTTCCTCTTCAGCCCAGAAGAGATGTCCTTAATCTTGGCACCAGGTAGGCAACACAGCCTTCGTGACTCTGTCTTTGCTGTAGAGAACAGTACCTATACCCCTAACGAAATGCTGTGGTCAGTTCACTCATCCTCCCTGCAGTCTGTGCCCTCGTCCACACATGGAGCAATAAACTTGCACCTAACGGACAAGGCACTGGCTGGGGCTCTTCCAAATTGCTTACAGTCACACCCTCCTCTCCCTGACCATGGTCCAATTTAATGTAATTAATCTAAGGGGCGTGACTGCCTCCTGAAACTGTGTCCAGGTAACTCTCCCTCTCCTTAGCGTGTCGCTGCGTCCGCAGCTCGGACACCCTGAGCAGCCAACACTTGATGTGGTCACAGTGGATCACACCAGCGCCCATCAGCTCCCACATACTACAGCTGCAACAGCCATCTCTATTCTATTTACTTAATTAATTTGGGTGTTAAATATCTTAAATGAGTGTTGAACTGTACTCTTCAGCTGTAATAAAGTCTCCTGATTTAGATCACTTGGCCAATCAAAAGAGATACGGAAGAGATATCCACCAATCACCTACTTGGTTTTCCTGTGACGTCACGCTTTGGCTCTGACAAGTAGAAACAGCTTGAAGGGGCTCTCTGCTGCTGGTTTTTATCTCCCGCTGCCGCTGCCCTTCTCACGCGGGTCTGCTCTCCCCGCGTACTTTCATCCTGCGTCTCCGCCGCTCTCCTCACGTTCTTATCTCACACTTGATGGATCTTAAAACACCTCCCTTACACACAATCTCCTTTCTTCTTCATATATATCTTTCTCTTCGAATGTAAATTTTCCATAGTATCACTAGGCTTTTAATTTTGCCTCTTCTAACAATAACATCCTTTCATTCCACCAATTTTGTTAGTAAGCTGAAAAAAAATAAAGGTTTGCTTGGCATCTTCTAGCTAGGTGCAAGATCTCTCCTATTCTTTTGAATGGTTTATTTAAAAATTAAAATTGCCCTCTTGACACCTATGTTTTTAAACCTCCCCATGTTTATCCAATTACCATTTCAAACCTACTTCTTTCTATACATGAAAGTCTCTAGACCAGCTGGCTTTAATCCAATTAAGACAGACAGGCAGACACCACTAAACTCTATTTTTAAAAATAATTTCCAATAACATTAAAGACATTAATCTCTTCATGACAAGTTGTAAAGTAATGTACTGAGTGAAAAATGAAAGAAAGGTAACTTGAGTTTTTATCTGAAGTTATATTACTCCCAACCCTTCTGCTTTTTTGACATTCATGATTTGTTTTCTCACTGGTCCTATTGTTCAATTTCTTTCCTCTCTCTACTGCTTCCCCTTTCTTCCCTCTCCCACTGACATGAAGGTGCCAACCCAATGGTTGGTTTCTTTAAAGGTTTGGCTGCAAAGCACATGGATTCTGCCCACTGGTCAAAACTCATCAATTTCATTGTTGACAGATGTCTGGTAATTGATGAACAAGACTGATGGCAGAATACTTTATGTTTTTCAACCTCAACACTGAAGAGCTAAAAAGACGTGTTGCAGAGAGTATCTTCCATTGTTATTCTCTAAGCATTTATACATTGGTATAGGTTGTTTGTTGCTTAGCTAAATACCTTACACACAAACATATTTAACAGTTCTCAAACCAAGCTAAGAAATCCACATAGAAGGATAAATAGTTGTCAGGCCAGATTCTGGGTATGTGCAGCAAAAGACCCATGGATCAATGAAAATTGCTTTCAGGTCTCATTAACATATTTGCAGAAAGCTGTCAGTACCGGTGGTACTTCCACAGATAGCATTCCCTCAGGCAAATCCCACAGGGAGGGTGGAGCAGGCTGCACCAAGTTGGATGTGGGAGTGCTGCAACTGTGACTTCAGCGAAGTCGGGGGTGCACTCCTGCTCTTCATGACTCCCGAGGAAGGATTCCAAATAGCAATTCTGAAATCCACCTTTCAGAATGCCACCCAGGCCCGAGCAAGGGATTCTTAAACAGCCAGGAGACAAACTTTGTAACCAAGTTCCATCACCAAATACTTTATTAAAAGTAACTTGCACCTCTCACTTCCCCCTTAAGAGGATAATTGGTTAACTGAGGTCTATTACATCATAGTTCTTTTTGATTTAAGAACAACATGGAGTCAGCCACATAACCAGGTTCAACTAATAGTTGAATGAACTGAAGTGCACCATTTGTAAGGGTAGGTTAAACAAATATACTCAAAGAAAAAAAATCCAAACTGACTGCTGCATTTGCTACACCTAATTAATCATCTGTAAAATCTTTGGGACATGTAGAGGACATGGAAGGAACTACATGAATGCAAGTTCTTTCCTAGTGAACCACTTAATGCCCAATGTAGCGGCAAACTAGACATTACAATCGATGCCATAGCAATCAGACAAGGCAAATATCTGATATCAAAAACAAAAGCAAAACTAAATAATACAAATAATAAAGCATTTCAGTTCCTTTCACATGCTATTTTCATTTTAAATCTATCAAACTTGGATATGTTTTATTCTGCAATGATATATCATCACTTCTATTTGATTTGAGGTGCAAGTGACAGCCCTTGACATCAAGGCAGCATTTGACTGTGTATGACATCAAGGAGCCCTAGCAAAACTGGAGTCAATGGGAATCAGGGGAAAGTTCTCCACTGGTTGGAGCCATACCTAGCATGAAGGAAGATAGTTGTGGCTGTTGGACATCAACTGAGTTCCCCAGGGTCGTGTCCTAGGCCCAACCATCTTCAGTTACTTCACCAATGACCTTCCCTCCATCAGACAGGTCAGAAGTGGGGATATTCACCAATAATTGCATGATATTCAGCACCATTCGCATGACTCCTCAGAAAAGAAGCAATCCGTGCCCAAATGCAGCAAGACGTGGGCAACATTCAAGTTTGGGTTGATAAGTGGCAAGTAACATTTGCTCCACATGTGCCAGGCAATGACCATCTCCAACAAGGCAGAATCTAACCATCTCCCCTTGACATTCAATGGTATTAACATCGCTGAATCCCCCACTAACAAAATCCTGGGGGGTTACCATTGACCAAAAACTGAACTGGACGAACCATATAAATACTGTGGCTACAAGAGGTCAGCAGCTTGGAATTCTGCTAAGACTCATCTCCTGACTCCCCAAAGCCTGTCCACCATTTACAAGGCACAAGTCAAGAGTGCGATGGAATACGCTCCACTTGCCTGGATGAGTGCAGCTCCAAAGACACAAGAAGCTCGACACCACTCCAGACAAAAGCAACCTGCTTGACTGACACCCCATCTACAACCATAAACATTCACTCCCTCCACCTCTGACACAAAGTGGCAGCAGCGTACAATATTCACAAGATACACTGCAGCAACTCGTCAAGCACCTTCCAAACCCACAACCTCAACCACCTAGAAGGACAAGGGCAGCAGATGCTTGAGAACATCACCACCTCCAAGTTCCCCTCCAAGATACACATCATATTGACTTGGAACTATATCACCACTCCTCCACTGTCACTGGGCAAAATCCTGCAACTCCCTGCCTAATCGCACTGTGGGTGTACCTACACCACATGGACTGCAGTGGTTCGCGAAGGCAGCTCACCATCACCTTCTCAAAGGCAATTAGGAATGGGCAACAAATGCTGGCCTAGCCAGTGAAAAAAAATTAAAAAACAGGGCAAGAATTTAAAATTTTAGCGTTGTCTCTTGCAGCTTCCATTAAAAGGATTTAAATAAAGGGCGTTGCACAGTCAGCCATGATAAACAAACCAAAGGGAACACTTAATTGAACACAAAACCTTAAGTATAATTTGAGTTAAATCAGTCTTACAGTAAGAAAGCATATCATGTTTTAAGAGTACAAAGCAGCATAGACTACATCAATTTGTTTTTTTTTTAAATTGTAGAAAGTTATGTTTATAACATTGCACTCTACAATAGTGAATCCTAAGCAGCTGGAGATCATGCACTCTACTGCATGCTTCATTTTTAGTTTTTAAGCCTTTAACATCATAGAAAAGGACATAACAGAAAAACATTAACTATAAGTAAATATGCAGGCCAAAGCTTGCTCTTCTCCTCCATTAACTTTACCACCATAGAATCGAACGGTACTTTGAGTAACGCCAATGTTCTACTGGCCTAAGTCAAAGCAGAATTTTGTTACTTTTCATGTATTTTGAAGTAATAATTTGAGCTGAGCTAACCTACATTACTTAATATACTTTGATGAGGTTCCACCTCAGCTCCTTTGCTTCAATGGTGCACAGCTTCACTTTCTCTGATGTTTCTTAATTGCTCGAATCTTTTTAAAATAATTGATTTAATAATAAAAGGTCTACATATTGCTTTCTTGAGCAGACATTTATGAAAAAATTTTCAACATGCACAGTCAACCTGTGCTGTGACAGTTACCCAACTAGAAACCTATCAAAACATTTGCCAAGTGTTTACAAGCACAAAACTTCTCCATTTTCCAAAATTTGCCGCTGCATTCATAGCAAGAAATCAGGTAAAATAAAATCACCAGTAATGCTGCCTACAATCTTTCAATATGGCCTGCTGGTGGGCAAGGATCATCACCAGCAGCATTCACTCAGCAAGTTAGTTCCTCAGTATACCTCTCATTTTACTTCAATTTTACAATGGAAAACATCTATGGTATCACTGTAGTCATAATATTCATATTCATATACCACAGCGAGATCTATTCATAGGGAGGAAGTTGAATCGGTTGTCGTTTGGGTAATCCTGGGAGGGGTTGCAAACATGTTCATAGGAGCCCTCGCTCTACAATAATGTGTAATTCCTTGTAATTACATCCAACTTTCTGCAGTAACAGTACTCGAGTTCAAAGAATGGTCTCAGCAAAATTGCGGAGAGGAAATTACAGTAGAAACAGTAGACAAAGGAGTCAGTGAATTAAGTGTCAGTTATTTCACCAGACACTAAACATCCAAAGCACTGGTCTGTAAAGTTTAAAAGCAAAAAGATAAAAGCAAAAAACTGCAAATGCTGGAAATCCAAAACAAAAACAAAAATAAAAATACCTGGAAAAACTCAGCAGGTCTGACAGCATCTGCGGAGAGGAATACGGTTAACGTTTAGAGTCCGTATGACTCTTCAACAGGACAGTTCTGTTGACGAGTCACACGGACTCAAAACGTTAACTGTATTCCTCCCCGCAGATGCTGTCAGACCTGCTGAATTTTTCCAGGTATTTTTATTTTTGTTTTAGTCTGTAAAGTTTTATGCTTGCCAGTTAAGTTTAAAATATTTAAATCCTTTTTCCATTTATTCCAACCTGAAAAATATATCCAATCCACATTTTAAAACAATAAAAAAGTGTGAAAACAATCAAAAAGACATGGATTATATATCCAAGCTAACATACTGATTTAAATCCAAAATAGAACCGGGGTTCAATCCACAATGGTTTTGGATAGTTGAACAGCTGTTGTTTAGTACTTCCAACAGAAGGGGACCATGCTGCTAGCTTCTCATTGCCTTTATGTCTCATGCACTACGAGCTATGGAAAACAAACTGCAGTTACATCAATAGCTGCATTTCTGTCCTGTTTAAACAAACTGTATCTCCTATTTATACAATCACTCACAGCAGAATGTTGACTCTTACTTTTAAAGATTTCAAATGCCAATATTTATCAGCTAAATCTAGAATATTGGCACACAATTTAAAATCCATTTGTAGCTTGAAAGCACAAGAAGTTTCATTTTAAAAAGCAATTATGATTTTAAAGGGATGAATGTTTAAAGCAAGAACATACATCCCAAAATATCAACACGGAATTGGGATTGTTTGCAGTAAAGATGTAAAAACACAAATGAAAGTGCTTTGAAAAAAATGTTTTTTTTTAAATACTCAATGAGACACTTGTGCTTTACTTAACACTCAATGATACATAATTATCTCAGACAATTGTGATTAGAGCCCATCTCTGTCAGGTTAAATTTGGAAAGAACATTCCAGATTTCCCAAAGATCTACCTTAAAGCAAAGAACAGTGCCTCTGGTGAGATCAATAAACAGGAATATTAAATAGAAAAGCACTGAACAAAAAGGGCAAGGGAGAAAAATAATCAACTCCTCTGTTACAATCAGCCAGCAAAATGCGCTGCAATAATTATTTTTCCTCCCATGGCACTTAACAAATGGTGATCATGCAAACTTTCCATTAACAGCTGCTAGAGAACAAGAACCACTACAAAACAGAATCAAGATGTTACTGAAGCCAACAAACAACATGGACAAGAAGTCTGTTGTCAGAATAAAATATTTTTGTGCATATTAACCTGACCATAAGTGCCTCGGGTATTGCTCATTTGGGTGTTGCTGGCTGTACAGCAACAATTTACAGCTAGGAAAGCATAAGACACTTGGTTGAAACACAACGAAGCACAATTTGAAGTGTGGAAGAAAAAATTGTAACCGAAACGTTTGGGGTCAGATAAACAGAAGTATTTTTTTTAAAAAGAACAATTCTACCCACAGCATTGTCATTATAATCAATCTGGTGTGTGCGCCAGAAGTCACTGCAGGGGGATACTTTACTCATTTCCTGGATTACATGTTGGTATATGATTGAGGTGCATTCTGTGAAGATTTCAGCAATGTTTAAAAAAAAACTCCTGCATATCACATGATAAATAGGTACCCTTGAAGAACCTGCATCAAGTTTTCCGTAAGCTTTAGGCTTCTGACATTTACTATTCCCTTGTTTCCAAATACAAATGCCAACCATCTGGTAAATATATAATTAGTACGCAAGTGGTTGATTTAAACAAAAAAACCCAAATTTAATCACTAAATTTTAAGAAAAAAATCATGCATGATTGTTTTCATATTTCTTTGAATTTAGTAATAATAAATACAATGGAGTCCTTTGCAATCCAAAAAAACTTTATATCATGTGATATGCAGGAGTTTTTTTTTAAACATTGCTGAAATCTTCACAGAATACACCTCAAAAAGTTTTGATAACAATTTTGCAACCAGTTAATTCATTTCTTCTGTCACCATGTTTTAAAGTTCAAGCAATTATCACTCAATATTGATGAGGCTACAGAATGACCTCTACAGGCATGATCCAAAAATTAAAAGATAATTAAGGACAATAGATCATTTTGTATATCACGATACAGTCCTAAAGGGATCTGACTAATTTGCAAATGTTAATGGCTGCTACAATTTTCTATTTCCTATCTTTCGTTGCAGGGAGGTTCATTTTACTAACAAATAACTGCTTGAAACATTCCTAATTCTTATCTAACCCTTCACATTACAACAGAAATTTCAAATTCAAACAACAACACATTTGTCCAACATGACTTAAGCATAAATGCCAGCATGAGCTGACTGGGTCAAATGGCTTGTGGTTGTGTCGTAGTTTTCATCACACCACTGATGGCCAGAAGCTTACTCAAAAGGATGGCTCTGAAGTCACTTTTTAAAAAGTGGCAAGAGGAGGGATGGAAAGATTTAGGAAGGGAATGCCAGGATGTAGAAAATTAAAATTAAAGCAATGTTAACTAAATCACAGTACCAAACAATATCTGCAGAAAAAAATCAGCACCCGTGTCAGTTCTTGTTTGCAATTTTACAAACAAGTGAATATTTCCAGAAAAATCTATAAGAGCCTTTGAAAGTCACAAAAATGAAAGAATGAACCCTTTCACAGTAAGCAGCAGATGTTACCTTAATAAATGATTTTAAATCTCAGATCAATAGATTTTTACTAGCTAAGAGTATAAAAGAATACAGAGCGAAGGCAGGATTGAGTCAAGGTACAGATCACCCATGATATCACTGAACAGCAAAACAGGCTTGAGGTTCTGAATAACCTATTTCTTACATGTTCTTACATAGGCCATTAAAACACAGTTCAGATTTAGCAAGCTACTTACTTGGGAGAATTTAAATTTTTGTAATAGTAAAATAACTTCTGTCCACCTCCTTTAGGCCAAAATAGTAACTACAGCAGATGGATAGAAAAACTATTCCTAGACCTCCGAGCCACTCTTCAAAATGAGTACCAAATTGAGTTTAGAATAGTAGCACTACACGTTACTATCCTAATACCTCATAATGCAGATTAGGCCCCCACCCAACTAAGGGTTACATCAGGTATATGGCACAGAAACAGGCCATTCAACCAAACCAGTCCAAGCTGACAGTTATGCCGCACTCGAGCTTCCTCCATCTTTTCTCAATTACCACTTTATTGTATCAATTGAGGGGGGGGTGGGGGGCAGTAGGAAGAGAAATATCTCCATTGGATTGTTCATATATACTTCAAAATGTGCAATTAGGTTCAGCTTTAAATAAATATTGCCAAGATATCACCAGCAAGGATAATCAAGATGGTCATCATCACCAAACATTGTTAAGATGGCACCATTTAAAGCAGCACTGTTAAAATGAGAAACTCAGCAGCACATCATATTTCATACTGGTACTCTGGCACTGACATATTTTGCCCGTCATAGTCACAATGGTTTTATTTTGCTTCATGTAAATTACCTTACAATTTAAAGGCACATAACCTAGACCAAGAACAATCCCGACAGATTCTTTATTGTTCAGTGTTTGATATTTTGTTCCTTGTTCCCCAGTCTTTCAGTCTCATGAGCTGACACTGCATTGCCAATCCTCAATAATCACTGTTTTCACTGTAATTATACTGTAATAGCACACACTCTTGCCGCTTTGCCATTACTTAAATTAAACACTGCAAGTGCACTTTCAAGCATAGTGAATTATGTGCAATTACTTATGGGGTCGTAATGGGTGAAGTTCAGGCTTCTTTTCGAAATGCTGCCAAAGTGGTTCTACATAATTAGTTCATTAAAAGGACCAATAAAAAAATACACTTAAATAGTTAACTGGTTAGATAATGGACAGACAAGAAATGTGGTGCACATGGGCTTTTAGAAGGCATTCATTAAGGCATCTCACAGGAGGCTCATTACCAAAATTCTGGCATCTGATACAAAATGAAAGGTAGCAGGAAAGACAAAAGGTTGGATGATGGCAAGAAACAAAGGATTAGGTGCAAAGGGTGTCTCTCATTTTGAAGCATGGTCAGAAGTAAAGCACCCCAAGGGGTTCATGCTGGGTAAATATTTGTGCTTGATTATATGATGAGCAGGATGTGGGCAAAGGGACAAAACTGAAGATACAAAACAGGAGAGTTGATAATGTGAAGGACTGTAAAACATTTCAAGAGGAGAGGCAGGTGTTGTGTTAAAGGCTCGTCTTAGTGTCTCAATGGTGAGGTCTTGAGACATGTTTAAACATGAGCTGTTTATTGTTAATCTTTAACTATGTACAGATCCCAGTTACTGCCATGCATGGTGCTGCTATCTCCATGCAGACTCCTTCTAGAATGTTCTCAGAGTCTATTACCATGTGACTCTTTACATCAGATCATGGACAGTGCTTTTTCCAGTCCCACATTAACCTTTGCTCTGCCGAGCACCTTTATATTACAATGGCATGCAGACACACAACAGGTAGATGACAGATACAATTCAGAGAAGAATGAAGTCATACCTTGTAAAGATAAACAAGAAATAGGAGCTTTGTGTCATGTAATCAAGGCCCCAGTTGGATGGAAACCATGCCCCAAAGAGCGGCTGGCCCAGAGATTGGTAGCACCACCACAAGCCTTCATCAAGGACCATTGCTGGGTCCCTGAGAGGTAAGTTGCAGAATGAGAGTTGTGGGGAAGGGGTCACTGGTGAGAGAGAGGGGAAGCAAAAGCAGGGGATGGGGCTTTCAGGCCCCAACCCCCTTTCCCAGTCACTATAAGGCACCAAGTGCCTGTCAATGAGGGATCTTCTCGCTAGTCCACTTACAAACCCAATGGGTGGGTGAGTTTCGGGAGGCACGGGAGACCCATGCAAATCCCTTTAAACCCCTATGCCACCATTAAATCCCAGTGGACTCGGATAATTGGCTTTAAGTGACTCATTAATGAGCCTAACTGACACCCCAGTACTGGTGGATAGGATTCCCTTTTCAGACCAAGCTACTGCCACTTATTTCAGGACGGTTTTCCCGTTATTGGTAATCAGGTGTGGTTACTCCTACCCAGTTCTCATGGCCCCCCTGAAATCATGCCCACTCCAGCACACTCCATTAAATTCCACACATTGTTACACAAAACCCTCTTTTTAATGCTGTTGTTTAATGCACCCTGCGTAGAAGCAGTTGCAAAGCGACTTGATCTAAATTGTGGTTTGTGCCCTCATTGGCCAAATGTTTTATTGGCCCTAAAGATATAGAAAAGTTCAAATGGTCAAAAAAAAAAGCAAACTTTTAGCAGTAATCCAGTAGTGTAAGAAGGACAACTTGCTGGGTAGGAACATGGAAATAAACAGCTCCCAGAGGGCAGAGAGAAACAATAGTGTCTGAATCAGAGACATAACACCTGGGTGTCAAGGTCACTATGTTTTCAGTGCTTGGCACTGGAAGCCAAGATCATGAAAGTCTGACATGGCTTGGGTGGTCACGGATGGTTCAATTACATTTTTTGTAATTAGTCCATTCAAATGATAGCTTGACAATGATTGGGTTAATTGAATAATCATAGCCTTCCTAACACTGCAAAGTCTAAGAAGGAATTCCTCAAGCACAGAGATTTGTACAGGTTTTACATATTGCACTGACTGATGCCATGGTACCTGGGATCGACCAAGCAGTGCTTACATGGAGATTATGCTCCCACCCAGGGTATAATGGTAATGCTGTTACACTTTGACACTGTCTCAGGCATTAGCATGTGTCACATCTTACCTACACAATAAAAGATAACCCATGTTACCAATAAGGATAATCACTTCAAAAAATGTCAGAGTTTAGGCAAAAGAGATAAAGGGTTAATTGACTCCATGAACCCCCGATTTCCTCACATTAATGCACTGCAAATCTACACATATCACATTTCCTAGTATTCATTTTCTGGTATTATTCATCATGCATAACCACTGGTAACCAGTTCCCCCTCTAGCACCATGATGACAAACTTCCAGGATTTCATATATTTAAATTCTTATGCTCAAATGTTAGGTACTCAATTTTTGACAATATTCAACAATGACCCAGATCTATACACCTTGGGCTTCCAGGTTTTTCCAGTTTTCAAGGATTATTTTCCTGCACCATCGGATACTACAGTACCCTTTAAGAGGGCTGAACATTTCTTTTCCACAGCTAAAAAAGTTGAATAAGTTCATGGTTTCAAAACATTTATTTGCATCAATGATTCACAGGAGACTAATACAATGTAAATACTTTTAAAGTTAGTTATTCTGGCTACAAATAGGGCTATGGTACATTTTCATTTTCAGAAAGAACAGAATGTCAGACGAACAATTCAAATTGCTATAGCCTCATTATTTACTTGAAAAGCTTAAGTCTTAGAAGTACAACATCACAAGTAGCATTTTTACATTCATTATGCAATTTGAAATTAAAATTTCTGTGGCTCGGAAGGCTGCAACCGAGGCATAAATGTAGTGCAAAACACCCAGATTTTCAATCCATGGAAGTTTAATCTCAAATTACAGTCTGGGATGGAAGGCAGGAACACTTCTTAGGCCTACCTCTATTATATCCATTGATTATTTGGGGATGTGGCCCAAGTGTGGGAATTAATCGATCTCAGCATTCATTATCGACAAAATTCTTCTGCCCTTTAAGCCTTGGTAGCATCCCTAATGAGGAGGAGGCAGAGTGCCACTTCGACCACAAGCAACTCTTCAGGTCCAAATACTGCCCCCAATTATGAAGAGGTCTACAGCAAAGCTCAATACTGCAAGTACCATTCCATCACACTTTGAACTGCGGTGTGAAGCTCTGGAATTTCAGTCCTTTTGGCATTAACAAAAGTCTTCAGGAAAAAAAAATCCTTATGCTATGCTATTTTGGTACTAGCAGAGACCCACAAATCATTCACAGTCAAATTAATATACAAAACCAATTCCATCATTTCATCCACCTCTTCTATACCATTCCATCCCACTCATGTCATCCCCAACCATGCCATTTCATCTTCCCCATACCATCCCATCCCTCCCATCCCAGCTGCATCCCAAGCCATTCCATCCTTCCCATGTCGTCCCTTCAGTGCCAACCCCTCCCTTCCACTTCTCTCATGCCACTCAAATGTTTCCCATGCAGCCACCCCTTCCCACCCATCCTTATCCCATGCTGCCACACACTCCCAACACCATGCCCCTCCCCAACCACCCCACCATTGTCCCCAATCGCTCCAGTGGGTAACTTTGTTGTTGGGCTCCCCTTATCTTCCACTTTTTTTTCTCCCACCAACTATTCCACCCACCAACACCAACCACTGGTGGCCACAGATACATCACATGCTCCAGTTCTCCGTGCAGGCCATGTCTCTGCTTTTGCCAGGTTCCACCTACCAAATCATCTCCCTGACCAATCAGAAAAGTGTAGAGTGACACAAAGCCTCTGCAACATTTGAAGTGATAGTAGGATATGATAAGGAAAAAAGAATGTGCTTTTATATAGTGCCTCTCAACATCAGGACATCCCAAAGGGTGCAGTCATTGATGTGATGCAAGGTAAATTGTTCTGTTGAAATGTGGTGAACTTTGACTTTCAAAGGCTTTTGAGAAAATCCACACAAGTTAAAAGGGTAATGTGGGCAAGATTTGAATGTGAATCAGAAACTGGCCAAAAAAGGAAGTGGAGGATACATACAAGAGGAGCTAAGTCAAAAAGAAAGTTACTGAGTGAGATCCCACTTTTTCCACTCAGCAAGCTAAGGGAAACTGCAGGCTTAGGAAAGATGGCCATCATCTTGCCAAACGAGCACATTATGATTATGCTGATCAATGGCAAATCTAGTTCAAAACAGACAGGTGCGAGGTACTCAAGTTTGCAAGAGGAGCTGTTTATACTAAAGCAATGAAACAGAAAACTCAACCAAGAGGAAACAAAAAGACCAGGGACATTAGTTGACCTGTCACTCACCATGGGTTAGATTGCCAAATCATTCAAGTTCAAATCCCCAAAAATCACGCTGAAGCTCTACAGAATACTCTGGTCAATTTGTTCCAGCAGAATAAAACACTGTTCTGGTAACCATGACAAAGTGGACCATTCAGGCTCTAGAGGTGTTAAGAGGAAGAAAATTAGACTGATCCCTGGTTTTGTAGGAATTAGCAGTGAAGAACAACTTAATTAGCCAGGGTTTGACAATGTTGAAAACAGAAATTGCAGGGAAGACTTTTTGAATAGTAAAATTAAATACTAAATGATACTTTGAGGCATGTCTGACAACAACAAAATGGGGCACTGACTCAGGTGTGCAAGGGGTGAATTTAGCACACACATCAAGAATTATTTCCACAGAAAAACTGGTATGCACTCAATGGGTCAAATGGCCTCCTGTGTTGCAAATGTCTCTATGGCTATGAGACCTACAGAGAGTGTTTTCACACCATGCAACAAGACCTTCTAAGAAGATCCCACATAAACATTCCCAGCTGACAGGAGAGATTTACTTTCAGATTACAGTATGCTGCAACAAGACCCTCAAATCTATGATTTGTGGCACAAAGATTAATCACAGAATGTAAACTAAAATGCTGAAGGGCTTTCTTCTTGCTGTCATGAAAACAAGCTCCAATGCATCAAGTAAATTCCTTTGCCACAAGGTAAATTGTCCAATACATTGTGCAAATAGAAGTGCAAACAGCTGTAGAAAGTTCAACTAGATTACTTACTTGCAGCTATTATCACTTTTCAGTGAATTTACTTAGTACTTCAAATATTTTATATTAAAAATTATATAAAATATAAGTTCAACATAAAATTCAATTGTCTGGAATCCATTATTCATTTCCTCCCCTCAGACAAATTGTATGCAAGTATTGCTTGATGCTTAATAATACAGATCGAAAACAATCCTACTTAATATGTTTTTAATTGAAGCATATGGTTTTGCAACTCTTACACACAATGTTTACTTAACTATATGAATAGTTCACATTCTTCCCTCAAAAGTTGCACATTGAAATCAGTCAGTTTAGTTGCACAACTATTAAGGCAAAGTAATGTGTGTTACTTCTCATCTTAGGTACAAGACCATGCAAACTAAAAAAACTGAAGTTTTATTCTTGTGCAATATCCATTGAGTCAGTTGGAATATGTACCTTACAGCAGTCTATGCAAAGATCATGGCCACATATACAGAGTGCAGACATTACTGCTGTTATTTCAGTATCCAAACAAAAACATTTAAAGTAGAGGCATCAATCGGACCTTCATATGATCCATCTCTAACGCTTCCTGTCCCTTCCTCAAAATTCTCTGTCTGCAGTTCTGGGGAAAGGTTAACAACAATACTCATCATAAGCTCACCGGCTCCCACAGCTACCTTAAAAACACTCGGTCATACCTACTTTCTCCAAGGACTTGATTCCATGCTCTCAGAATCTTCCGTCTCTGTCGCACATTTCCAAAAGTGTAACCTTCCATGCTTGCACTTCCAAAATATCATCTTTTCCTCACTGAGGTTTTGATCACACCATAAATCAACAAGGCCCACAACCATGTTCAATCCAATTCCCACACTTTTGCTCTTACACCTTCTCATCCTCCCTTGGGCCACGATGGAGTTTCCCTTCTCCTCACCTTCTACTCCACCAGCCTTCATAATCAACAGAACATCTTCCACCATTTCCAACAGCTTCAGCCTGATGTTACCACGAAAGTCTTTCACTCCCCTCCCCGTCAGCATTCTGAAAAACCCATCCCTTGTTCAATACTCTAGCCCATTCCTCGGTCACAACCACCACCACCCTCCAACCCTGGCAGTACCCTGGTCCACTCTTCAGTCACTCCCAACATCCCCTCCCCTTCCCACTGCACCTTTTCATGCAAATGCAGGAGGTACAATCCCCTGCCCTTTCATCTCTCTCTTCTCACTGCCCATGACCCCAAAACTCGTCTCCATGATTTTCTTGTACCTAATTTTGTATACTGTATTCGTTGCCCACCATGTAGTTGCTTCTAGATTGGGGAGGCTAACGTACATTAGGTACCACTTTGCGGAACACCTCCATTCAGTCCACAAATGGGACTCGGCTTCCATTCACCTGTCTTTTGAATTCTCCACCTTGCTCCCACTTTGACCTTAGCCCTCACCCTCCAGCAATGTTTCAATAAAGCTCAATGCAAGTTTGAAGGTCACCTCATCTTTCGACTGGGCGCTTTAGAGGCTTCCAGTCACAACACCGAGTTCAACAACTTTTGATCGTAATGGCTGTCCCTATTTTGTTTTATACCTTGGCTGCTTTTGTTTTTTCTCTCTTCTGCTTTCGGAGGGCAGCTGATCCTCATTCTGCCATTCACGACTCTTCAGGACATCTTTTGTTTCTTCACAGGTTCTTCTTTACCACTTCTTTTGACATCAAACCATGAAACATTTTCTCATTTAATCTCTCCTGTTTTCCACCCTAATACAGGTCTTTCCTTTTGTTCTTGTTCCTATCTTCGCCCCCTTTCACTTGCTTAAAACCTATTATATTGCTAACGTTTTCTTGTGAAAGGTCATTGGCCTGAAACAAGTAACATTTGCACACACAAGTGCCAGGCAATGACCATCACTAACAGAGTTTCTAACCATGTACCCTTGACATTCAACTGCATTACCATCATTGAATCCCCCAACATCAACATTCTAAGGATAACGACTGACCAGAAACTGTACTGGACCAGTCATAAATATTGTGGCTACAACAGGAGGTCAAAGGTTTGGAATTCTGTGGTGGTTAACTCACCTCCTGACTAAAGCTTGTCCCCTGTCTACAAGGCACAAATCAGGAATGTGATGGAATACTGTGCACTTGCCTGGATGAGTGCAGCTCCAAAAGCACTCAAGAAGCTTGACACAATCCAGGACAAATTAGCCCACTTTACTGGCACTCCCTCCACCACTGACGCACAGTGGCAGCAGTGTGTGTGTGTATGCATCATCCACAAGATGCACTGCTGCAACGTGCCAAGGTTCCTTCAACAGCTCCCTTCAAATCCATGACCACCATCATCAAGGAGGACAAGGGCAGCAGATGCATGGGAACACTAACATGTACAAGTAATCTCTAAGTCAAACACCAAAGTTGGAACTATATCGTCATTCCTTCATTGTAGCTGGCTCAAAATCCTACAACTTCCTCCCCAACAGCACTGTGATATACCTAAACCACATGGATTGCAATGGCTCACCAACACCTTCTCAAGGGATGGGTAATAAATGCCAGCCTAGCCAGAATGAATAACAAGTTGGGGAGATAGTGGCATAGAGGTATTGTCACTGGACTGGTAATACAGGGTAATGCTCTGGGGACCTGGGTTCAAATCCCACCATGGCAAATGGTGGAATTTGAATTCAATAAAAATCTGGAATTAAAAGTCTGATGATTACCATGAAACCATTGCCAATTGTCAAAAAAAAACATCTGGTTCACTTTTTTTTATTGCATTGATCAACAGGATTTTATAAGCAAAACTATCAAAGTCATAGGACACAAAAATAAGATTACAAAACCACTCAAGTGGGATTTGGTCCATAATGTACAGCTCAATAACAAAAGGTCTTTATCTTAGATACATTCCCATGCGAACTAATGAGTGAATTTGAATATCTGGAAATTTTACTCTACCCAGAGGGTGATCAAGTTTCAATGTGCTACAGGAGGTGGCAAAGGTTGAGCTTTTACAATTATTCAAGATACTACATGGATTTCTATGAACCAAAGTAATTATTACCTTCTGCCTGACGTAAGTATTTTCTGATTATACAGCATCTTCACTTGCCCACTATCTAGGACAGTGCACTGAGACCAAGGGGTAGAGCAGAAAACCTTCATCATTGTACCCTGATTTACTGCCATATTATGTGCCACCATGTGCTCTCCTCAACTTTGATAGACAGAAGATATATTCTCATCACGTTTGGCACAGGTCAGAAGCCACTAAACACAATAACATATTGGTTGGTGCTGTTTTGATAAGTGAAACTTGGTGCACACATCTCACTTACTGGCTCCTGTTCCCAGTCACTCCCAGATTCAGTTACCAACTCTAGCTCTCACCAATCTTCGGCCTCCATTACTAGGCCCCGAACTTGCTGCTCCACAACCTTGGATACTGTCTCCCAGCCTTGGATACCAAGATGTGGGGGGGAGGAAGGCAGAGCATGGGAGGTATGGAATGGGGATGGGATGGCATGGGAGGAATGGAGTGGAGGATGGGGATAGCATTGAAAAAAAGATGTGGGGTGGAATGGGGATGATATAAGAGGAATGAAAGAAATAGAAGGGGTATGGTTTAAGAAGGATGGCAAGGGAAGGACAAAATAGAAAGGGATGGGGATTTTTAAAAAGTACTGTTACAATAAAGTTAATAGATTCACTGCAAGTATTTTTCAGGCTTGTTTTATTAAGAAAAGTGCTCTGAGCTGATGCCGTGCTGTCTAGGAGTTGCGTTCCAGACTCAACTTCTGACTATTTCATATTGTCTCCTGTTTATGGCCACAAAATGCTTCACACAAACTTCTGCCATGATTCAGTTGAAAGCATTACTGCAGAGTTAGATCCCAATCCAGGGCTAGAACAATTTAAGCTGACACTCCAGTGCAGTACTGAGTCTTTCAGAAGAAAGTTCAAACCAAGGCCCCATCAGTGCTATCAAGGTGGACGGAAAAGATCCATGGCACTATTTCTAAGAGGAACAGAGTTGTTATTCCGTGTCCAGGCCATCATTAATCTCTCAACCAACATTGCAAAAAACTGGGCATTGCCGTTCCTGGGAGTTTCCGTGCAAACTGGCTGCCACGCTTCCTACATTTCAAGTGGCTACACTTCAAAAGTACTTAATTCAGTGTGAAGCAATGTGCAGTGGTCATGAAAAAAGTGTAGAAATGCAACTCTTTATTTCATTCTTGTGCAATTTGGATTTTCATTCTTGTGCAATCCAAATTATGTCTGTATACACATTTTGACTACTGTTTTTTCTTTCCTTCAGGCCTTTCTTCCTCTCTCCTCCCATCTAAGTCACTGGTTTCCTCCTTCGTGACCTTCCCATACTAGCTTTCATTTCTCCCCTCCATAAATTTTGTTCCCTCAAATCCTACCCTAACCCATTACTGCTGTGCAGCCTTCTTACTCTCTTGCTTCAAATGCCTGTCAACTAAGCCCACAGATGTTCTCTGCATTTTTCTTGGAATTCTCCGAAGGGCCCAATGAGTCATTCATCGCTACCCCATCAGCAGAAAAAAAAATTTCCATCCACCTCCCTTATTAAACTTTGGCCTTCCACTGATCACAATATCTTGGCATTTGTTCATTTAAAATTGTCAGTGATTTATCTCTTTACAATGATAGTATCAGCTGTTCAATATGAGGTACTTTTACCTTGATATAGTAGTTAGTCATTGATGCACATTTCTCTTACTATCAGCAGACATCAGATAAAAAAGGTGATTAAAAAGTTTCAAGGCCAAGGGAGAGTTTAGGTTTCTATTCTGTGATTGAATTAGACACCTTCTGTTTCAGCTTTGTGCATGTACAGAGCCAATTCCAGCTCTTTGATTCAAAATTGAGTCATGATACACAAAGCAAGCAGACAGTGACTAATTCTTAAGTAATACAGAAATAATCCCTTCCACATTCATCATGATTTCATGATTTCCAAGTCCACTTTGAACTTCTTTCCAAACTGGTTTCCAAGGGATCTAAAACAGGCAGCAACATATCACAACTGGTGGACAATTAAACAACTTACTGGAGGAGGCTCCACAAATATCCCCATCCTCAATGATGGGGGAGTCCAGTACATCAGTGTAAAAGACAAGGCTGAAGCATTTGCAACAATCTTCAGCCAGAAGTGCCAAGCGGATTATCTTTCTCAGCCTCCTCTGGAGGTCCCCAGCATCACAGATGCCAGTCTTCAGTCAATTTAATTCACTCCACGTGATACCAAAAAATGGCTGGAGACACTGGATACTGCAACGGCTCTGGGCCCTGACAATATTCCGTCAATAGTAATGAAGAGTTCTGCTCCAGAACTTGCTGCATCCGTAGCCAAGCCGTTCCAGTACAGCTCAACAGTGGCATCTACCTGGCAATATAGAAAATTGCCCGGGTATACCCTGTACATGAAAAGCAGGACAAATCCAACCCGGATAATGAATGCCCCATCATTCTACTCTCGATCATCAGTAAAATGATTGAAGGGGTCATCAACAGTGCTATCAAGCTGCACTTGCTTAGCAAAAACTTGCTCACTGACACTCAGCTTGGATTCTGCCAGGTCCACTCATCTCCTGACCTCATTACAGCCTTTGTCAAACATGGACAAAAGAGCTCAACTCCAGAGACGAGGTGAAAGTGACTACCCTTGACATCAAGGCAGCATTGACCATGTGTGGCATCAAGGAGCCCTAGCAAAATTGGAGCCAATGGGAATTAGGGAAATCTCTACTGGTTGGAGTCATACCCAGTGGTATGATCCCCGCTGAGGTTACCACTGGCCAAGCCTGATCCCAGAGTGGGACCCAGCTTGATAGATCCTAACTTTTACTTGTTTGTTTAGATACTTGGAGAGGGGCTACTGAACAGAGTCAGCTAACGAATTTATAACAAAAGCATAAAATATTAAACAAAAAAGATGAACTATATTACAATACTCCTTCACCCACAGCTATACCTTTACAACTTAGATTTGTAAGGATAACACAAGTTACAAAAGCTAACTTATACTTTAATGTTCACAGTAAGCACACAGTCCATGTAAACCAATTGGTGACCTGTGGTCAGGCATATCACACTCTGAAGCCAAGTGACAGGTGCCACCTCAACCAAATGCTATAGATCTCTCAACTTTCCCAAGACGCCTGTCACGCCATGAACCAGTCTCACTGAACCCCGTCTTTCACACGAAGGTTTCCAATCTCCACTCTCCAAGAACTCGCTTTGGAATCTTCTCCCAAAACAACGCTTTCTCTCAGGCGTCTTCCACAAGGGCTCATCTCCAGGGTTTCGAACTCTCCTTCCGATGCTCTTCTCCCCTGGGTCACTTCATGCATTCAAGCTGTCTTCCACGCACTCTCTCTCTGACTCAGCCGTCAACAGGGTGTTACTGCTTCACATACCCATAGTGAAGAGTTGCAGGCTTTCAGCAAGCTCTTTGGACCTTATTGCCTCTTGCAAGCTGTTCTCACTTAAAATCTGCTTTCTGCAGCTTTTACCTCTTTAAATCTGAAGCTTGGAGCCTTTCTCTTGCCCCTCAACTTCACTTTAGGTTCCTGACCTTTCTTTGACTAGAAGACATGTTTGGGACTTTCCCCTCTTCCACTCCCCTGGATTTTGGGGTCTTTTCCTTAGCTTAGGACTGGCTATCTGTCCTCTTTGTTCCAGTCTCTCCTAGCAGCTACTTTCAAAACTAACTGAACTCAACGAGCCTCCAAATCAAAACCACTTTTTAGTTTTGTGTGTGTGTCTGTGGGAGGGACCTGCCTCACTGGACCCCTGCTGCTAGACAACAGCCCTGTTTCTCTACTCTTGTTCACTTAACTTAGCTGCAACAGTCCTGAAATTCTTGTTAGAAATGCAGGCACCTTAAGTGAAACAAACTCAATTTGACATTTTCTTAACACAGAGAAACAGAAATACAAATCAAACTTCAAAATTAAGGCTAAAACTCATTCCTAACACCCACAAATACAAATATAACTGTCTCTATACCTAACACAAAGGAAGATAATTGTGGCTGTTAAGAGGTCAGTCATCTCAGTTCCAGGAATTCCTCAGGGCACTGTCCTAGGCCCGGACATCTTCAGATGTTTCCACAATGACCTTCCTTCCATCATTAAGTCATAAATGGGATGTTCATGGATGATTGTACAATGTTCAGCACCATTCGCAACTCCTCCGAAATGAAGCAGTCCATGTCCAAATGCAATATCCAAGTGGCAAGTAACATTTGCACCACACAGGTGCCAGGCAACCTCCAACAAGAGAAAATCTAATCACCAGTCCTTGACATTCAATGGCATTATCATTGCTGCATATCTAACAACATTCTGGGGCTTACCATTAACCAGACACTGAACTGAACTAGCCATGTAAATACTGTGGCTACAAGGGCAAGTCAGAGGCTAGGATTCCTGCAGCAAGTACCTTATCTCCTGTCTCTCCAAAGCCTACCCACCATCTACAAGTCACAAGTCAGAAGCATGATGGAATACTCTCCATCTGCCTGGATGAGTGCAGCTCCAACACAAGAAGCTGGACACCATCCAGGACAAAGCAGCCTGCTTGATTGGCACCCCATCCACAAACATTCACTCCCTCCACCACTGACAAACAGTGGCAGTATGTACCATCTACAAGATGCACTGCAGGAACTCACTAAGCTTCCTTAGACAGCACCTTCCAAACACATGACTGCTACCATCTAGAAGGACAAGGGCAGCAGACACATGGGAACACCAGCACCTGAAAAGTTCCCCTCCAAGCCACTTACCATCCTGGCTTGGAAATATATCACCATTCCTTCACTGGCGCTCAGTCAAAATCCTGGAACTCCCTCCTTAATAGCACTGTGGGTGTACCTACACCACGTGCACTGCAGCAGTTCAAGGCACCAGTTCACCACCACATTCTCAAGAGCAATTAGAAATGGGCAACAAATGCTGGCCTAGCCAGCGACACCCACATCTCATGAATGAAAAACAACAATATTGTAGATCAAGTAAAACCCAGAAGCTTAGAATATGGATCAAGGATGGAAACCAAAAAGACAAAAGCAATGCTAGTCAGAAGAAATACATTAGAAGAAACCAGTGAGAATATTGAAGTGGATGGTGTCTCACTGGTACAAATAGATAAACTTGTCTATTTAGGACAAATGATAGCAGAAGATGGTAGATGCGATGCTGGAGTCAGAAGGAAGATGGAGATAGCCAGAAGTAACTTCGTGAAGATGAAGGATGTGTTAGCAACACGAGAACCTGAGCTTGAAACAAGGAAAAAAAACTCATGTTATGATCTATTCACTTGCCTGTATTCTTCAGAAACTTGGACAATAGATAAAGATCTGTGAGAGAAAATAAAGACCTTTGAAACATCTGCCCCTATATCTTTTTAGATTTGTACCTTCATTTTTTCTTGCTTCTCTTCGTTTCTACCAAATGAATCACCTCCCATTTCTCAATTAAATTTTATCTGCCATTCCACTGGCCTTATGTCCTTTTGAAGTTTATCACGATCTACCTCTCAGTTCACAAAACTTCCATGGGTTTTGCATCATCTGCAAATTGAAATTGTGCCGTGTACACTCAAGTCTAGGTCATTAATATAGATCAAGAAAACAGAAGTCCTAACACCAACCTTGTACCCCAATTTAAACCTTCCTCCAGTCTGAAAAACGATAATTCATCACTACTGTTTCCAGTCACTCAGCCAGTTTTGTATCCATGCTAATATGCTATTAGCTCCAACTTTGCTCACAAGCCTTTTATATGGCACTTTATCAAATGCATTTTGGAAGTTCAAGGTCAACCCTATTATCTTCATCCACCCTCTGTTACTGTACCAAAAAACTCAAGCAGGTTAGTTAAACATGATTGTCATTCAACAAATACATGCTTGCTTTCCTTAATTAATCCATATTTGTCCAACTGATGGTTAATTTTGTCCTGGATCATCATTTCTAAAAGCTTTCCCACCACTGAGGTTAACCTGATTGGTTTGTAGTTGTTGGACTTGCCCTTGCATCCTTTTTTGAACAAGAGTGTAACATTTGTAATTCTCCAGTCCTCTGGCACCACCCCTTTAGCCAATGAGGGTTTGAAGATTATGGCCAGTGACTCCATAATTTCCATCCTTAGTTCTATCAGTATCCTCATCCAGTCCTAGTGAGGTTATCAACTTTAAGTATAGCCATCATTCCTATTACCTCCATTAATTATTAGCCCTCTTGCACAGCACGTTCTTAGTAAAAACAGATGCAAAGTACTCATTTAGTGCCTCAACCCTGCCCCCTGCCTCCATTGGAAAATCCTCTTTTAAAGTTCATAATTGGCCCCACTCTTCCTTTTACCATTCTCTTGCTGCCTTTCCCCTTCATGGGAATATACCTTCACTGTAATTGAATTACTCTCTTCTTTAAAGGCAGATCATTGCTCCATTACACTTTTGGCTGTCAGCTTGGACTGCAAATTATCTGGGCCCAATCCATTCATGTTCGCTGCCCCCTGCCCCCCAATTAATTATGCTCCTTCCGGATTGTACTTTATTTTTCCATAGACAACCTAATCCTCATGGCACTGAGCACTGTTCCCTCAATGTTCTCCTACTGACACTTGATCCACTCGGCTCACCTCATTCCCAAAAACCAGGTCCAGCAATGCCTCCTTTCCTCGTTGGACTGGTAACACACTGATCCGCAAGTGCTCCTGAACACACACCAGAAAATCTTGCCCTTCTTGCCTTTCCACTATTACCAGCCCAGTCTATATTGGGGTAATTAAAGTCCCCCCATATAACTCTCTTCTTGCACCTCTCTAATTTACTTGCAACTTTGTTCCTCTACATCTTTCCCACTAGCAAAATAGTATCTCTATTGTTTCTTAGCTCTTAGCTCTAACCAAATAAGATTGGTCCTTGATCCCCATGACATCCTCTCTTTTTCAGCGTTGTAATGATCTCCTCAATCAATACTGCTGTCTCTCCTCCTTTCTTCCTTGCCTATCTTTGCTGAACACCTTGTACCCTGTAATATTTAGTGCTCAGTCCTGCTCTTCTTTCGGCCAGGTTTCAGTTGTCACCACAAAGCCACATGGAAATATATGACAATCTGTGCCTGCTGTTCACCAACCTTATTTACCATACTCCACTCACTCTCATGTATGCACAATAACCCTAATTTAGGCCTTGCATTCCCTCTTACTCTGACCTCATCTAATACTTCACAATTTCCTACTCTACTGTGTGTCTCAATTTTCTGTGCACCTTGGTTAACATTACTTCCTGGTTCCCACACCCTTGACAAGTTAGTTTGAACTCTCTCAAATAGTACTAACAACCCATCTGGCCCGTACAGGTCCAATCTCCTTGAACTGGCCCCAATGCCCCATGAATCTGAAGTCCGTCCTCATGCATTCTCTCTCCAGCCACACATTCATCTGTTCAATCTCCCTATTTCTGCACTCACTTGCACATGATAATAGAAGTAATCTGAAGGTTACTATCTTTGACGTCCTCCCTGCTAGCTTCTTTCCTAGTTTCCTAAAGTGTGCCTGCAGGGCCATATTCCTCTACCTATGTCGCTGGTACTGATTTGAACCACAACTAAATGGCTGTTCATCCTCTGCAGTTGCTCAGTGATACCCTTGACCCTGGCACCAGGGAGGCAACATACCTTAATTGCAGGTGGATGTAGAAGATCCCAGAACACTGTTCAAACAAAAGCAGCAGAGTACTTCAGACATTCTGACTAGGATTTATCAACCAGTGGCAAAAAGTTATCTGGCCATTTATCTCATTGCTGATTGTTGGACTTATCTGTCCACAAAACAACTAGACGTGGCAAGACTGCATAGCTTAAATCTGATCTGTTGGTTGTGGAATCGCTTCACTCTAACTAGCAGGTTGACATGCAAATAGTCCTGTGTTGTAGTTTCATCAGGTTGACACTTCATTTTTAGATATGCCTGGTGCTGCTCCTGCGCTCTTCATTGAACCAGGGTTAATCCCCTGGCTTGACGGTCATGGAGGTGGGGATACGTCGTTATATGTTGTGTTCGAGTACAATTTTGCTGCTGATGCCCACAGAACCTCATGGATGCCCAGTCTGGAGTTGCCAGATCTATTCGATATCTACCCCATTTTGAATTGTGGTAGTGCCACACAACACGATGGAGGATATCTTCAATGCGAAGACAGGACTTCATCTCTACAAGAACTGTGCAGAGGTCACTCCTACTGTCATGGACAGATGCATCTGCAGCAAGCGGGACGGTGAAGATTAAGTCAAGTATGATTTTCCCTCTTGGTTCCCTCACCACCTGCCACAGACCCTGTCTAGCAGCCAAGTCTTTTACAACTCGGCCAGCTCAGTCTGTGCTGGTGCTACGAAGCCACTCTTGGTGATGGACATTGAAGTCCCCAACAAGAATACATTCTGTACCCTTGCCACCCTTGGTGCTTCCTCCAAGTGGTGTTCAACGTGGAGGAATACTGATTCATCACCTTAGTGGGGTACGTGGTCATCAGCAGGAGGTTTCCATGCCCCTGATTGACCTGATGCCATGAAACTTCATGGGGATGAAGTCAATGAGGACTCTCAGGGCAACTCCCTCTGTATACCACTGTGCCATCATCTCTGCTGGGTCTGTCCTTCCCATGGGATAGGACATACCCAGAGATGGTGATAGTGGTGCCTGGGATATTATAAGGTATGATTCTGTGAGCATAGCAGGTTAGTTAAACATGATTGTTTGCAGGGGCAGCTCTCCCAATTTTGGCTCAAGCCTCCAGATATTAGTTAAGGAGGACTTGGCAGTGTCAGCAGGGCTGAGTTTGCCATGTTCATTTGATTCCTAGGCTTCTGCTGGATAGTTCATCCGGTTTCATTCCTTTTCAACTTTGTACTGGTTTTGGTACAACTGAGTGTATTCATTAAAGAGTCAACCACATTGTTGTGGGTCTGGAGTCACATTTAAGCTAGGCCAGTTAGATTAGTTAATTTTGATTGCTTTCTTCCAAATTCCTTGCAGGTTGTCGTGGCTGACTCCCAGCTCTTGCAGTCCATGGTTCTCTGGTTGAAACTTGCTCTTAATGTCTCCACTGGCGATTTTTCCCCTTTTCCTCCTGACAGGGGTTTCTCAAAGAAAGGGTACAGCAATGTGAAGAACAGCTCGCGAGCTACTATGGCAGGATTGTTGGAGTCTTACAAAAAAAGAGGTTTCAGGTCTTTCCTCTTTTCAGGAAAGCAGCTGATCTACTACACCATCCTCACACAAAATCTGGCCACTTGGTCAGGTGCCAATGAAAATGCTGTCGCTAGGCAGTTCCCTCTTGAACCAGGTCTCTTTTCCAGCGCCATTCTGTCCAACCTGGCGCACACTGTTCCAGGAGATAGCAACATTGTAAATTTTCTTCTTCCTACTCCAGTGAAGCTCTCTTTTAAACTGCAGCCATGGTAGTTTTTAAAAGCCACAGTCCAAGAAAAATTAAAAATATGTTCTTCACACCACTTTAAAGCACACTTCCATTCAGTCCGCAAGCATGACTCCTGGCAGTCTGCCATTTTAATTCTCTCACTGACATCTCTGTTCTCGGCTTACTGCAGTGTTCCAAAAAGCTTAATGTAAACTTGAGTAACACCTCATCTTTCCATTAGGCACTTGACACCCTTCTGAACTATGCAGAGTTCAAGAATTTCAGATGCAAACTCTCAACCAGCACCACATCATTCATTATTCTGTCACTCACCACTTCCTTTAGGCAGATTTTTTGTGTCTCAACTTGTCCCATTACTACACTGACTTTGCCCCACCAACTCCTCTCTCATATCTCCAGTCTTCCACCCCATCACAGACTTATTCTTCTACTCTTTTTCCATTCTTCCTCCATTTAACCTACTTAAAACATATATTTCTAACTTATCGTACTCCCAATGGTCATCAATCTGAAATGGTAACTCTGTTTCTCACTCCAAAAATACACCAGATCGGAGTATTTCCAGTATTTTCTGTTTTAATTCAGATTTCCAGCATCTGCAGTATTTTGCTTTCGTTTTTAAATTAATCCCAACTTAAGGTTTTATGTCAAGTGTACAACAGAATTGTAATTTTTACATATTTTCCTTTACCATTGTGGGTATTTTTAGTACCACACGCTGAATGCAACAATGCTAGGAGTTTAATTTTTTGTTGCTTTTCTTGGTTAACATTCAAATGTATACAGGATAAGAGAGAAGTTATTCAAAAAAGTACTGGTTAAATAGAAATACAATTCAGCAGAATATGAAAAAATGATCGGATCAAAATTTGGAAGGCATAGAAACCTGGTTATAATTTTTAACTAGGTCATATGTCGTTATTAGGAAATTCAGTAAAACTGAACTTCAATTTAGTTACCTGCCATTATCCCAACACTGTTTACCTTCAAGCTAGAATTTCATTATCAAAGCAAGAAAAATCTTTCAAAAGTTGAAGACTGGTAAAAAGATACACCTAGAAAATAACTTCCAAGTTGCAACCTACATAAGCACAAGAAAAAGGATTTAATTTTGTGATTTGCTTTAAAATTTGAAAATGTAATAAAGAATTGGGCCTGAACTTCCTCGGAGTGGCAGAGTCAGATCGCCACTCTGCTCCTAGCATATTTTGATCCTTCGACCCTGTCTCGCCTGACCTTCCAACTCAGGCTGGGCGAGGTCCAGTCAGTGCAGCTCGTCCCCAGGGCTGAGCGTCGAGTGCAGCTCTGTCGGATGCAAGGAGGCAACGCCCCCTTTTTTATGGCTGTAAACCAGTTAAGTTTAAGGGTTTAAGTTGTTTAAAACGTCATTGACAGGCCATGGAAAAGGGAAATGTATAGTGTAAGTGGGATTTTTTTTTTGGTTTGTGCAATTGTTACACAGAAGTTAGAAGATGCTTTAATTCTAACTTTCTTTGGGGAACTATTGACGTAACCCAGTTGGAACCATCGAAGTTTGCCGCTTAAAAATTGCCTTTTTGAATGGTTCTCAGTGGAAGGCAATTTCCCAGGGGAAGTTTGCACTGGTACAAACCTTATCTCAACCCCTACCCTCCATCCCCCTCAACCCCAAATATGACAGAGCTCAGAAATTACAGCCCAATATATTAGTTACAGTGTCATGTAGCTTTGCTGTTTTGACACTTTTTAGATGCAAATTTAAACCTACAAAATAAAAGGAAATAGAGTCGATGCTTTCTTTCGTTTCCAAGGCTACTTAACCAGCTGTGTCAGGTCATGGGTGCTATCAAACAGCAGCTCCAGAATCTCTCACTCCGTTAACAGATGAAAAGGTTCATTCATTTCAACTATCCAATACCATTTTATTCCCTTGTATGACTAGTCCAATTTGCGAATTTCAGAGTGTTCACATTTTGTTATATAAATAATTTGATAATTAATAACTGTGCAATGAATAAGAAAGCAACTAGTTATGCTTTATATTTGATAAGCAAGGCTTGCATCAGTACAGCATTTGCAGCACCACTTCTGATAACAAGTGCTAGCACGTTTATGGCTCCCCTGCAACAGCAAGTTAGTTCAAGCAATTAAAAGCCAGTGCATTGTTCAAATTTGACAAGCATTCCCTCCCCACATCTTAAGGCAGGAAAAATGCTGCCACTCAGATTGAAGCCAATTGTAGGCACCTGACACTTTATTTAGGTGGGAATAACCCAGGAATGTAAATTTCCACAAGAGTAAAACATACCTGATGAAAGGGACTCAATCAGTAACAGGAAAATAAACAACTGAAATTCAATAAAGCAGAGTGCTAAGAAATAAATCAATCTTAGAACCTGAATTTAGATAGATTTAGGGGTCATAATAGAGAACTGCTATGGTAAATCTAATTCTTCATAATAACTGGGTGAAAATAATTTCAACATAGCTGAAAATAAATTCATCTATCTTCGAAGGGCAACAGGTGGCTATGCCACTGACCCAGGGTTACAATTTACAAAATATAGCATCTTTAATGTAGAAAAGCATCCTAAGATGCTTCACAAACCTCAATGAAAAAAGAGATAGTGGAGGGAAGACCAAAAAGTTGAGTTTAAGTAACACTTTAAAAATGAGAACCAGAGTCAGGTGAAGTGCGTTTTGGGATGGTGGGGAGAGAGTTCTGGGCCGGAGGAGATTACTATGTGAAAAAGGCGGCAAGGGTATGGAGGAATTTCAAAACCAGGGTGAGAATTCTCATTTAGTCTTTGGGAGAACCAGGGACCAACATGGTCAGCAAGGGTAGGGGTAATGCGTGAGAAGGACTTGGTGCAGGATAGGATAGCAGAAGCAGCAGCCAAGTTTACAGAAGGTGGAGAATGAAAGGACGGCTGGAGAGTACAGTATTAGAAGTCTGGAAGTGACAAAAGCATGGATGAAGATTTCAGCAACATATAGCAAAGACAAAGGAAGAAGTTGGCAATTTTTTGGACATGGAAGTAGCTAGATGGAGCAGATGCAAGATTGAATAGGGTGCAGTGGTGGTGGTGAACACTTTTTTTCAGGCTTAGACAGCAATTGGAAAAAGCAATGGCTTCACTGGCAAGGATAAAAGGTTTATGCTGGGGCTTCAGACTTACCAGTGTTTAGCAAGAGAAAGTGTAGTTCATCCAAGCAGAATGTCAGACACCGTTTTACAGCATGTAAACAAGGGAGTTAAACAAGGGAGTTAATCGAGAGGTGGTGAAGAGGACAAATTAGGTGGCCGTATACATATCAAAGATAACCCATGTTGCGAGGTAGGTGTCGCCAAGGCAGGTAGATGAGGAAGGGAAGGGAGGGGAAGGACAGATCTACAGGACTGCAAAGGCGGAGAAAAATAATTGCCAGAGATACCACTATGATTAGATTAGGATTCACACTTCCCTCTCCAGAGGATCCCACTGAGATGGATAAGGGAGGATAAGTGTTAGAGGAGCATGATGTGGTCAACCGTGTCAAAGACTGTCGAGAAGGTGAGGAGGGATCATGCACCATGGTACAGAGGACTTCAACTAGAGGTCTAGGGTCAACTTTGAAACAATTTCAACATTAACAAGAAACAGTTCACAAAGTGCAATTAACCCTCAAAGGAATTGGTGTTACATCACAAACGTAAGACGTCTTGAAAAGATGGGCATGTCAATTAAATAAATCATACTACTATCCTAAATTGGCAGAATTGTGTTTTTATAGATAATTTAAAAAGTTACTTGAAGGAAACCAGAACCACGTACATTAATGAATAAAACCAGAGAGTGTGGCTGATTAACTGAATGAAGGCTTGGAATTTGGAGAGAGGGGAGTTCAGTGAAGGGAGAGAAGGAGGAGTTGTTCGTTTACTCTTTCTTTCTTCCTCATCCCATAGAAATGGGTCCTTGCTCTACTACAGCGAAGGAGCTAGCTGTTTGGTGAGTGTCTGGTAAGTGGGCAAGTTCTATTCTATCGCTAAGGTTTAAAATAGTATACAATTTGGTGGTAAAGTTAATGAAATGTATAAGAAAGCAACATAAGTAAGTGATTAATATAACTAAATCATTATTTAAAACACATTAAGAATGGCAGGACAGGTGATGTGTCAAGCCTGCAGCATCTGGGCTCTCCTGGATAACATTGTGGTTCAGGGCAAACACCTCTGCAGTAAGTGTTTGCAGCTTGAAGAACTTTGACTCAGTCATTGAGCTGGAGGCTGAGCTGCAGACTCTGCGACACATCAGGGAGGGGGAAAGTTACCTGGATGCTTTATACCAGGAGGCAGTCACACCATTTAGGAAAGGAATCTTCTGATTTGTTTAGTGGCCAGGGACAGATGGGCATGACCACAAGTGAGGCAACTAAGGGGACCCAGAGGCAGGAGTGCAGGATTATGAGGCTCTGCAATTGTTCAACAGGTTTGAGGTTCTCTCAACTTGTTTGGATGAGTGTGGGGGCTGCAGGGTGAATGAGCAAAGTGACCATAGCACTGTGGTACAAGAAGCCATCCAAGTGGGGGCAGCAAAAAAGGTAGTGGTAGTAGGGGACAGTATAGTAAGGGGGATTGACACTGTTCTCTGTGGCAAAGAGCGAGAGTCCAGACAGCTTTGTTGCCTGCCTGGTGCTAGGGTTCAGGGCATCTGCTCAGGGCTGGAGAGAAACTTGCAGTGGGAGGGGAGGATCCAATGGTTGTGGTCCATGTAGGTACCAACGACATAGGCAGGATGAGGAAGGAGATTCTGCATAGTCAGTATGATGAACTAGACACCAAATTAAGCAGAACTTCAAAAGGTAATAATTTCTGGATTATTGCCTGAGCCACGTGCAAATTGGCATAGGACAAATAAGATTAGAGAAATGAATACTTGGCTCAAAAGGCAGGTGTGGGAGAAGTGGGTTCCAGTTTGTGGAGCAATTATACCAGTATTGGGGAAAGAGGGATCTGTACTGTTGGGATGGTCTACACCTGAACCGTGTTGGGGCTGGTGTCCTCATGAGCCACCTAACTAGGGAAGTAGAGAGGATTTTAAACTGAATAGTGAGTGCAAGGGATCAAATTTAGAAGATGAGGTAAACTAAAGAGTAGAGATAAGGCAAGAGAGATGGGTATTGAAATGGGAAATGATAAACAGACTGACAGGAAGGGACAGACAGTACACATCTAAGAGTAAATCAGCAGATAAGGCTAGTTGCTACAAAATTAATAAAAAGGGCAAAACTAAAGGCTCTGTATCTAAACACACATAGCAATCAAAACAAAACAAGTTAACTGATAGTGCAAATGGAAATAAATAAGTACGATTTGATAGTCATTAGAGACATGGCTATAGGATGACAGATTGAGACCTGAATATTGAAGGGTGAGAGACATTTAAGAAGGACCAGGAAATTAGGAAAAAGGTGGAGGAGTAGCTCTGTTAATTAATGATGGTATTAGCACAATAGAGATGGATGACCTAAGTTCAGGAAACCTGGAAGTAGAAGCGGTTTGGGTTGAGATGAGGAACGATAAAGGCAAGAAGTCACTTAAGGGAGCAGTGTACAGGCCTCCAATAGAAGTTAGGTGGTGGACATTTAAAGGGATATTTCAGAATGCACAGAATATGTATGCTCCAATGGGAAAGAAAAATTCCAAGGGGAGGGCCCACCATCTGTGGTTAACTAAAGAAGTTGAAGACTGTATCAAACTTAAAGAAAAAGCATTTAATTACACAAAGACAAGTGGCAGGTCAGAAGATTGCAACCAATATAAAGAACAGCAAAGAATCACAAAAAGATTAATAAGGATGGAAATATTAGAGTATGAGAGAAAGCTAGCTAGTAATATAACGACAGATAAGTAAGAGCGTTTTTATAGATATTGAAATAAGAGTTAACAATGTGAGCATTGGTCCTATTGAGTGTGCGTCTGGGGGATTAATAATGGAAAATAGTGGCTTGGCGGATGAATTAAATGGGTATTTTGCTTCAGTCTTTACTATAGAGGACACAGGTAACATCCTGGAAATAGATCTAAATCAGGAAATGGAAGGGGGGTGGAACTCAGGAAAGTTACAATTACCAGTGAAATGGTATTGGGCAAATTGTTCGGGCTCTGGGCTGACAAATCCCCCGGTCCAGATGGACTTCACCCTAAGGTCTTAAAAGAAGTGGCTAGTGAGACAGTTGATGCATTGGCTTTTATTTTCCAAAATTCTCTAGATTCAGGAAAGGTTCCATTAGATTGGAAAATAGCAAATATAACTCCCTTATTCAAAAGGGTAAGGAGACAGAAAGCAGGAAACTATAAGCCAGTTAGCCTAACATCTGCCACAGGGAAAATGTTAGACAATATTATTGAAGATGTTATAGCAGGGCACTTTGAAAAATTCAAGGCAATCAGGCAGAGTCAACATGGTTTTGTAAAAAAAAAATGTTTAACCATTTTATTGAAGTTCTTTGAAGGAGTCACATGTACTGGGCATAAAGGGGAACCGGTGGATTACTGTACTTAGATTTCCAGAAAACATTTGATGAAGTGCCACATCAAACATCATTGCAGAAAATAAATGCTGATGGTGTCGGGATAGCATTGGCATAGATAGAAGACTGGCTAGTTAGCAGGAAGCAGAGAGTTGGCATAAATGGATCTTTTTCTGGTTGGCAGTGATGAGTGGTGTGCCACAGTGGTCAGTGCTGGGCCCTCAACTTTTTACAATTTATGTAAATGACTTGGATGAAGGGACCAAAGGAGTGTCTGCTAAATTTGCTGATGACAAAGATAGGTAAGAGAGTAAATTGTGAAAGAGGGCATGAGGAGGCTATAAAGTGAAATAGATAGGTTAAGTGAGTGAGCAAAGATCTGGAAAATGGGGTATAATGTGGGCAAATGTGAAATCATTCATTTTGGCAGGAAGAATGAAAAAGATTATCCAAATGGTGAAGGATTGCAGAGCTCAGATTCAGTGGGGTCTGGGTGTCCTACTGCATGAATCACAAAAGGTTAGTGTGCAGGTATAGCAAGTAATCAGGAATCTAGAAGTGGGGGTCACTGTTAAAAATATGGGGTTGTTCATTTAAGACAGAGGAAGGAAAATTTTTTTTTTTGAGGGTTGAGTGTCTTTCGAACTCTTTCTCAAATGGCGGTGGAAGCAGTGTCTTTGAATATTTTAAGGCAAAGCTCAATAGATTCGAGATTAACAAGGGGGTGAAAGGTTATCAGGGGTAGACAGAAATGTGGGTTTGATGTTACATTCAGATCAGCCATGATCTTATTGAGTGGCAGAGCAGACTGGAGGGACCAAGTGGTCAAATCCTGCTCCTAATTTGTATTTTCATATGTGCTAAACACACAGAATATGGAATGGGAAAGCAGTTTAGAATTCCACAAGTAAGCCAACAAATATGGCAGCAAATTTAAAAAGCTTACAGCCACAACTTGAATGGATTAGCACATTCTATAACCTTCTCAATTTAGCTTTAGAATCCATGGGATTAGCTTCATCAAAAGTGCATCTGTGGTTTTCTCAGTATTAACATAATACAGTAACTAGGTAGAGGTGTTTCCTTAAACTCATTCATAATTTTATACAGCCAAGTCATTCTGAATAACTCTTAATCCAGGATTGTGCTCAGCACAACTGAGACAGATAATGATAGTTTCATTCATTCAAACAGGAAATCAATTTTCTTCCTTTCCCTCCTGAAGCTGTTAACCATGGTTCAATTTAAAGTGCTGCAGGCACCATCCTGTAGCCCCACCCAACTGGCTGCTTTTTGCATGTGGGTCTTGGTGGGAGCATTGGTAAGCTGTTTGACCACGAGGGAGGAGGTAAGATCACAACTGAGCTGGATTCTGTCCTCACCACTTGTAACTCACAAATACACGATTGCTGGAAAGCAATCAGGAGCAGAACCTTAGACAAGGTTCCCCTATCTAAAGTACACACCCCGAGATTAACTGTAGACATTCTCCATTGCTGAGGATCAGATTAAATAGTGGATGAAATCTCAGGCCTTGCTATGCAATGTTCAGCTGCTCATTGGATTGACTCCCAGAGCCATATAGGAGTTCCAATGTTTTCTTTTTTTTTGTTATTATGCGCAGCCTGTTCATTTCAATGCATGGGTACCTTGTTTTGCACGACCCCATGTATACAATCTTAAACGGGACAATTTGAGAGCAGCCTGCATCGTGCTTTCTGGCTGCGCACCCAACCAAACCTCAGAGGCAACACTGGTTCCATTGATGCAGTGGTAAAGGTCTTAATGAGTAAAGAATAAGGATTAGGGTGATCAGAGGTTCATGAACTTTGGGAAATCAATATGCTTATACTTAATCTTCTCATGTAAGTGAAGGATTTCAAATTATCTCAAAGCAGCATTTGGCCAGATTACCTTGGCTACGAAGTGGACACTACTGAAGCTACTTTCATGCTTTATGTGCGGATGCAATGAGTCACACTCACACTAGTGGATAGCTATAAATGATATTGCTCACTGTAATCTCATGACAAGCAGAGTTGCTTAAATAATATTTCACTGTTAAGAATAGAATCTTCGATTGGACTTCGTGAAGTTGGCTCTTTTGGAAACACTTGGGAGCGGCGCTCTATATTATCAATTTTGCTTTAGACCTGTACTACAATGCAAATATGGTACAAAACTTCTTCTCTAAGCAAAAGCATAACACTGCCATGACTGCAAGTATTGGATACTGAATTGGAAAGAAATTCTGGAGATGTCTTCCACTTTAAACACAATTGCCAAGAAACTGAACTTACACAAAATGGACAGCAAGTTGCCAAAGCAATTGCTTTGTGGTCCCAACCAACCAGAGGCACGACTGAAATTTGGTATTGGGCCTCATTCCAATTGAGCAGTTTCCAGAAGTCTCTTTAAAAGGTTAAGTCACAGAATCATAGAATGGCACAGCACAAAAGAAGGTCATTCAGCTCATTAGGTTTGCACCAGCTCTTTCAAAGATGCAATCTAGTTAGTACCACTCCATTGCTCTTTGCCCAAATCCCTGTGAACTTTGCTCCTTCCAAGTATTATCTAATTTCCATCTCAAGATTACAACTGAATTTGTTTTTGCCACCCTATCAGCACATTCCAAAACCTAACCACTTGGTGCGCAAGCAGGACTTTCTTCAGGTTCTTTTGCCAACCACTAAAATTTGTGCCCTCTGGTCACTCAAGATGACACAACCTGGTGGAGTTTGCATGACAAGATCTGACCATTTATATACAAACTCCAATTGGGTCCTACTGCCAGTGAGAAAATAAAAGTAAAATACTGTGGATGCTGGAAATCTGAAACAAAAACAGAAAATACTGGAAAAACTCAGCCGGTCTAACAGCATTTGTGGAGAGAAAAAAAGAGTTAACGTTGAGTCCGTATGACTCTTCTTCAGGGCTGAAGAGTCATACAGACTTAAAACGTTAATTCTGTTTTTCTCTCCACAGGTGCTGTTAGGCCTGCTGAGTTTTTCCAGCATTTTGTTTTTGAGCCAGTGATAGAACCCTGGTTTGCATTTGCAAAGTGCCAAATTCCTGACTCAAACACCACCCTGAACTGAAGAATGAAAGAAAAATAAATAAAAATGAAGAGTAATCTTTTAGCTCTAACAGCAGAATATTGGATCTCACTCCATGAAATACACACACACACCACCCCCTTCCTAGGCTATCAACACCACTAAATACTAAAATAAAACTTAATTAAATGTGCAATTAGCTTATTAGCTGCAATATTTGAAGAATTAGGGACTGAAATGTTGCTAACACAATCCTCTTTGCACCTACTTAAGTAAAATGTAGATCTACAAACAGCATGAGCTCAATTGCACTTTCCACTTGCTCCATAAATGGTTCTACTTCATACTGGAACAGCAAGGTCAGTGTAACCTGCAAACAGTGCCAAAAAAAGACAGACGCACACATATTTGATCTCAATGGAAATTTAAATACAATAATACTTTACACATTCACAATTTTAAATTATTCCCAATCAACTAATTACATTATTTAAAAGATAATGGTAATTAAAATCAGTGAAGCTCTACTTACCCCTCCTTTCAAAATTGAAGAACTTTATATACTACCTTTTCAGACCCCAGGAATAAGCACTTTACAGCCAATGAACTACTTTTGAAATGTAGTAAGGTGCAAGACCAATTTTAGCACCAATGCTGCTGCTCCAACAGTGATCTGCTAACTCAGCACAGGTGACTTGCTGAAGCCAATAGTTTAACATTTTTGTAAATTTGAAATCTGTGCCAACATCAAAGGACTTGAAATAGGCTATTTCTTGAAATTAGATATCCTGAAAAAACACTTGGAAAAAGCATTAGCTCTTAAAGAAAAGTAGCACAGTTAAGTAAAAGAAATTGTTCAAAGACATTACTGACATAGTGGGAGGGGAAATGCTGTTATTATATGCTGTTCAAAAGCTAGTAAAATTTCCTGGCTTCCAAACTCCAATGGCTTGGTGCACAATAAACCAGTCAGATCTACTGTGGGCGGAGTTCACATTTCAGACTTGGGCTGGATCTGCAGTGTCTATGCCCCATTTAGATTATACACAAAATTGATGGGCTAAACTGACCTCCTTCTGTGCTGTAATCATGCTGTAACTTTATAAGAGAGACTACAAAATGTTCTCGCTCTGAAAAGGGTGGCCACGAAATAAAGGGTTTAGGCCAGGATGATGATATAAGCTCTAAAGTCTGTCATATGTTCCAGAAAACAGCCATTTAACAAGTAGGTCGTAGGGCTCAGAATTTGGGGAACTGCATCTATAATTAATAGGTTATGTATATTTAATAAATAGGCTGCAGTAATGAGTCAAAGAATAGAAGATTAAGTTGGACAAGTAACTATTAAGAAAAATTAGGTGTAAACAGGAATATTTTACAGGCTGGACAGAATTTCAGCAGGATACCTCAGAAATTGAACTTCAGATGTTAACAAAAGGGGGTATTATAGCATGAAACAATATATTAGCAGGATCAAATGTTCTGTGGTAAATGAATAAGTTAAATTCAGATTTTTAAAGCAACCAAATTCTGCTTTGGGGTTGAATTCTGCGATTGCTCATTTTTCTGTAAAAACCGTAAATCAGTAGCTTTGATTAATCTTATATTCATGGGTGACCTTTACTTAATATACTAGCAGATCTCCTATGGCATTGCTCTTAAAGTTGAAGGATTTTATGGTATATTGTCAACCTATATTGAAACTGTAATAAAATGTGCAATTAGAAAGTAAGACCAAATGATGTATTAGAAAGTTGTTAATTGTGTGGGCTTAGGGAAAAGGAAACGCAAGTTAAAATCAATTTTGAAATATATAAAACTTTATGCATCTATAAATTATTAAAAAAACCTTTAGTATGGCATGTCTAACTTGTGCACAAAATTCATGACCTTATATCAAGGTTCTGAGTCATACTTGTTAGTTCAACATTCAACCCAGAAACTGCCAATAGCAAAACTTATGAAAATCTAGACACCAATATTAATAACTGCAAAGAGATATCTAATCATATCAACATTTCATCTTTAGCTTGTTGAACCAAATGGATCACTCAAAATGCCTTTTGAAAACAAAAACTCAACTGTCATTTTCATTTTTTTTCCTTAGTGAAACAGGTGTAATATCCAAAATAAGGTCGATAAACATTCTTTTTCCCTCCCAAAGTTTTATAAAACAGCATTCAATTAACCCACCAAATTTATTTTGTTGCATTTGTAATGCTTTCTTTCTGAAGTTTTTACTTCAAGGATTCAGCATCACTCAACTTTGGTCTTAGGCTTAATATTTTTACCTATGAGCTGAAGCTGGATCCTGCAGTCTGAGCACATGGAAAATGTCCTAGAACACATCAACAACTACAATCTACATTTATATAGTGTCCTTAAATGTAGAAAAATGTTCAAAGGTATTAACAAGGCCAATATCAATAAAAAGTGACTTATTTGACACCAAATGATAAGATGACCAGAAGTTTGAATCAAGAGGTAGATTTTTAGGAGCATCTTTAAAAGAGAAATGGGTAAAAGGAGGAAGGCAGATGAAGCAATTTAAATCAGAGCACACAAGTGGCCAAAACTGAAGGAGCACAGAAATCTCAAAGGCTTGTAAGGCTGGAGGACGCTACAGAGATGGAGAGGGATGAGGCCATGGAGAGATTTTAAAACAAGAATAAGGATTTTGAAAATTGAATTTCATCAGATAGGGAACCAGTGAAAGGTCAGCAAGCACAAGGGGGATAAGTGAATGAGATTTGGAGCAAGTTAAGATAAAGGCAGCAAAATTTTAGATGAGCATAACTTCACGTAGGTTGGGAGATGGGAGGCCAGGCAGTACAGCTTTGGAATAGTTAAATCTAGAAATAACTGGAGACATGGATGAGGGTTTCAGTAGAGGAGTTGAAGGAAGGGAAGATTAGAGTAAAGCGATGTTACCAAGGTGGAAGGAGGCGGTCGTGGGGATGGTGTACATGCGTGATTGGAAACTCAACCCAACACTTAGACAGCAAATGGTCGATAAGGGATGGAGTTTGTGTGTACGAAAGAGAATGGCCTCAGTCTTCCCAAAATCAAGTTGGAGGAAATTTCTGCTCATCCAAACATTGGACAAATCAGACAGTTGAGGGGGTCCAAAGAGTTAGTGTTGAATTAGAACTAAGTGTTGGTGGCATACAGGTGAAATCGGATGCGTTTTTGGATGATATCGCTCTGGAGTAGCATGTAGATGAGAACAGGATGGGGCCAAGAATAGATCCTTGGGAAACTCAGAGGTTAACAGAGTGAGAGTGGCAAATGAAGCCATTGCAGGTGATTCTCTACAATTAGATGGATAAAACAAGAAACAATTTAAGGCAGTTCCACTCAGCTGGAGGAGAGGCATTGGAGGAGAACGGTGTGATAAATTGTGTTGAAAACAGACAGATCAAGAAGGGTGAGAAGGGATAGTTTATCACTGTCACAAAGAATGTCATTTGTCACTTTAAACAAGAGCTGTAACAATGTTTAATCAGCTGTGGCACAATTGATTGCACTCTCGCCTATGAGTCAAAAGGTTCATGTCCCACTCCAGGACTTCAGCACAAAAATCTAGTCTGACACTCCAGTACTGTGCTGTCAGAGGTACAGTCTTTCAGATGAGAACGTAAAACAAAGATCCTGTCTGCTCTCAAGTGGCCATAAAAAAGTTGCCGTGGCACTATTTCAGAGAATAGCTGGGGAGTTATCCCCAGTGTCCTCACCAGTAATTATCCCTCCATCAACATCACAAAAACAGATTAACCAGTCATGATCACATGGCTCTCAATGGTGAACTGGCACTCATTTCCTACATGGCAACAGTGACCACACTTTAATGATTGGCTTTGCAATATCCAGCTTGTGAAAGGCACTATATAAATGCAAGTCAATATTTCCTTTACCCCCACACTTCCAAGAGGGGTGATGACAACAGGTTTGAAGGATGGGAAGAGAAGGGTTACAGGACAATGGTGTGGTGGTAATGTCACAGAACCAGGCTAGTAGTCTGGGGACACTGGTTCAAATCCCACAATATCTGGTGAAATTTAAATCCAACTAATTAATAAATCTGGAATTACATTAATGGTGATCATGAAACTGACAGTTTATTGTCAAAAACCCATTAAGTCCTAAGGAAGTCTGTAATCTTACCCAGTCTCACATATACGTGACTCCAGATGCACACAAATGTGGTCAACCCTTAACTGCCTTGCAAAATGGCCTAGCAAGCTACTTTGTTGTACAAAAGCACTACAAAAAAGTGAAAAAATAAATAAAACCAGACAGAGAACCCAGCATCAACCAAGAGACCAGAAATGACAATGGCACACCCAGCAAACACTGCAAAATCCTCATTACCAACATCTGGGAGTTTGTGCCAAAATTGGGACAGCTGGCCCACAGACTACCCAAACAACAGCTCAACATAGTCACACTCTCAAAATCATACCTTACAACCAATGACCCAGACACCTCAAATCACCATCCCTGGGTATGCCCTGTCCCAAGAGCAGGGCAGACCTGCTAGGGTGTGGCAGTACAGTGGTATGCAAGTCAAGGAGGAATTGCCCTGCAAGTCCTAAACATTGACTCGAGACCTCAAATGCTTCATGATACCAGAGCTCAAACATGAACAAGAAAACCTCCTGTTAATTACGAGCTATCACCCTTCCTCAGCTGATGACCCAGCACTCCTAGATATTGAACACCACTTTAAAGAAACACAGAGGATAGCAAGGGTACAGAACGTACTCTGGGTGGGGGAATTCAATGTCCATCACCAAGGGCAACTCCATAGTACCACTACTGACAGAGATGGCCAAGTTCTGAAGGACTATCTTGCCAGGTTGGTGCAGCGGCAAGGAAACTAACAAAGGAAAAACCTACTTGACTTTGACCTCATCAAACTACCTGCTGCAGATGTCCATGACTAAAAGTGACCACCACACAATTCTTTGGAGGCTAAGTCCCATCTTCAGAGGACACCGTCCATCATGTTGTGTAGCACTACCACCATGCTAAATTGGATAGATTCAGAACAGATCTTGCAGCTCAAAACTGGGTATCCATGAGGTGTTATGGACCATTATAAGCAGCAGGCTTGTGCACAACTACAATATGTAATCTCACGGCCTGGTATTGCCATTATTCTGCCATCAAGCCAGGGATCAACCCTGGTTCAATGAGGAGTGCAGGAGGGCATGCCAGAGGGAGCACTGGACATACCTAAAAATATGAGGCCTCAACCTGGTGGAACTACAACACAGGACTGCTTGCATGCCAAACATCAGCAGTATGTGAGAGACCGAGTTAAGTGTTTCCACAGCAAAGGGATCAGATCAAAACTCTGTAGTACTGCCACATCCAGTCATGAATGGCGGTAGACAATTAAAGGAGGAAACGTCACAAATATCCCGATGCTCAAATGATGGGGGAGCCCAGCACATCAGTGCAAGAGACAAGGCTGAACGATCTGCAGCCATCTTCAGCCAGAAATGCCAAGTGGATGATCCATCCCAGCCTCTACCTGAGTTCCCTATCACAGATGGTAGTCTTCAGCTAACTCTATTCACTCCACGTGATATCAAGAAATAACTCAAGGCACTGGATACAGCAAAGGCTTTGGACCCTGACAACGTCTTCAGAACTACCCTAGCCAAGCTGTTCCGGTACAGCTCCAATACGGGCATCTACACGACAATTTGGAAAATTACTCAGGTACATCCCATCCACAAAAAGCAGGGCAAATCCATATACCATCCCATCAGCTTACTCTCGATCCAAGTAATGGATCACAGTGTTATCAAGTGGCACTTGCACAGCAATAACCTGATCACGAATACTCAGTTTGGAGTCCAGCAGGACCACACAGGTCCAGGCCACATTACAGCCTTGATACAAAAAATGAATACAAGAACTGAACTAGAGGGGAGGTGAGAGTGAATGCCCTTGGTATCAATTCAGCATTTGACCTAGTGTGATATCAAGAAGCCCAAGCAAGACTGAAGTCAATCGGAGGGGGGACGGTCCACTGGTTGGATTCATATCTAGCACAGTGGAAGATGGTTGTGGTTGTTGGAGGTCAATCATCTCAGTTCCAGGACATCACTACAGGAGTTCCTCAGAGTGATGTCTTAGGCCCAACCATCTTCAGCTGCATCAATGACCTCCACTCTATTATAAAGGTCAGGAGCAGGAATGGTTGCACAGTATTTAGTACCATCTGCAACTCCTCATATACTGAAGCAGCCCACATCACATGCAGTGCAGCCTGGGCAACATTCAGGTTTAGGCTGATGTGGCAAGTAACATTCATACCACACCCATAGCAGGCAATGACCATCTCCAACAAGAGAGAATCTAACCATCTCCCCTTTATATTCAATGGCATTACCATTGCTGAATCCCTCAATATCAACATTATGGGGACGGTGGGGGGGAAGGGGTGGTTTACCATTCACTAGAAACTGAACTGGATCATCCATATAAATACTGTGGCTACAACAGATCAAAAAATGGAATTCTGCAGCAGGTATCTCACCTCCTGACTTCCAAAAGTCTATCCGCTGTCTACAAGGCACAAGTCAGGGGTGTGATGAATACTCCCCACTTGCCTGGATGAGTTCAGCTCCAGCAACATTGAAAAGCTCAATACCATCTAGAACAAAGCAACCACTTGATCAACACCCCAGCCACCACTCAAAACATTCACACTCTACCACTAACACACTGTAGTGGCCATGTGTACCATATACAGTACAAGATCCACTGCAGCACCTTCCAAACCTTTAGTACCTAAAACAACGAGCAGCAGATTACAAGGACACCACCATCTGCAAGCAACACGCCATCCCGACTTGGAACTGTATTGCCATTCCTTCATTGTTGCTGGGTCAAAATCCCAGCACTACCTTTCTAATAGCAATGTACCTATACTAGCTGAACTGCCGCAGTTCAAGATGACAGCACACCACAACCTTCTCAAGGGTAATTAGGGTTAGGCAATAAACACTGCCCTTACGAGCAATGCTCATATCCTATGAAAGTATAAAAATGTAACATTATCTATTAACACATAGCCCACTAAGTACATTAGTAGCTGACAAATGCATTGCTATAAGAAAACAGCTTGCAGCAACAAAAAAAAAGTCCAAATCCAGAAATAAAAACAAAGTGCTAGAAAAACTCAGCAGGTCTGGCAGATTCGTGGAGGAGAAACACGTTAATGTTTCCAGTCTAATAACAACTTGTTCTGAAGATGACTCATGTGGGACTCAAAACCTTAACACTGTTTCTGTCTCCACAGACGCTGTCAGACCTGCTGAGTTTTTCCAGCATTTTTTTTTATTTCAGATCTCCAGCATCCACAAGATTTTGCTTTTATTTAAGTCTAAATCCAGGTTGAGAGACAGAGAACAGACATTCAAGGTGTAAATGTACTTTGAGACAAAAGACAATTTACTTAAATTTAATTATTGCAAAATAATTTAAAAATCACTAACTTTATTTTATCTATTTGAAATGATAGCGAGTGCAGTAAAGGCTGGCATATTTTTTCTTTTAAGCATTACGAATGATTCAATTGACTCATTTTCAGTGGTTGGATTTTTTTTCCTGGTTACTGTTGGTGAAACCACATCTGCAGTAGTGTGTGCACTTTTGGTCTCCTTACTTAAAGGATATAATTGCATTAAAAGCAGTTCAGAGAAGGTTCACTTGGCTGATCCCTGGGATGAAGAGGCTCTCTTATAAGGAAAAGTTGAACAGGTTGGCCCTATATAATTGGAGTTTAGAAGAATGAGGGGTGATCTTATTAAAACATGCAAGATCCCAAGGGTAGATGCCGAGAGGATGTTTCCCCTTTTTGGCAAGACTAGAACGAAGGGACAGAGTTTAAAAATAAGGGGTCTCCCATTTAAGACAGAGGTGAGGAGAATTTTTCTCTTCGGGTCACAGGTCTGTGAAATTTTCTTCCGAGAGAACAGTGCTGACAGGGTCAGTGAATATTTTTTAAGGCCAAGTTAGATAGATTCTTGACTGACAAGGGAGTCAAAGGGTATGGGAAGTAGATGGGAAAGTAGAGCTGGGGCCACATCAGGTCATCCATCAAATGGCAGAGCAGGTTTGAGGGGCCAAATGGCCTACTCCTGATGCGTATGTTCATATTATTCAGCAGATGCTGAGCAAATGCAGGGGTGGTCGGGCAATGTTACAGAAGCAGAAGTTGATGGTCTTCGCGACGGCAGAATCCATCCGCATAGCAGGATGCTTGCAACTTTTTAAATGGAAAGCAGTGATGTGGGAGTAAATATCAAGGTGCCTAAACATAGGAAAATGTGCTACACAAGTCACTAGAAAAATACTTAGGGAGAACAAGTACTCCTCAACTGGGCTTCTTTCCCTCTTCAAATTTGCCCTGTGTTAATAGTGAAACACCTGGGAAATATGGCTTCAAGAACAAAAATCAAGAAGCGACAAGACTGGGAACATTTCTGACAATATTGTAGGAAGTTATTTTGGTAGCATGTGTTATGTAGGTCACTTTGAAATTCTATCAAAATGAACAGTAGGGCAAAGGTGCCATGTGCATTGATTTGCCGTGCAAATAATATTGAATGCATAGAAAAATAGAAATACAATACAGGATTGTTTATTTAAAATGTAATAGCATCAGTGATTAAAATTAAACACCACAAATTTTCTATTTGTTAGTGACCACTGCTTTCAGGTGAAATGAAAAAGCCTTGCATCAAAAAAACATCTTAGACACACAATTCCAGCCAGCAAAAATCAATGCAACATTTTCTGATAATAAAAGTCTGCCTACAATCTCTCAAGCAGTTAACACCTTCTCAATAAATTCCAAACTGGTTTTCCTTGTACTGTGTAGATGAGTTATAATAGTTATACACCGGAGTTAAAAACTGGACGTTGGAAGTGCATTGTGGCACAGAATTTATTTGGGAACTGCAGTTTTCTGCTGGACCATCACCAATGCAATCATCTGTTTCTGTATCACCAATTCTGTGGGTTGCCGGTAAATGGATTAATCATGCACTTGAAGTGTCCAAAGTGGTCCTGAAAAGTCATCAACCTGGTCTGATCATTGCAGTGTTACAACCAGGTCAGACTTTGATATTCTGGTTCTCAATTTGCTGGAAAGAAAATCAGCTTTTAAAGTCATTATCGACACTGAACAAATGTTACTGATAGAGGTCACAGCTCCAGAATGTATGTTTCATACCGGACATACACAGAACAAGCTAAAATCTTCCAAACTCTCAACATTTGTGCTGTAATATTAGATCATTTTTCAACATCACAGTGCACAAGTTGCAATTTTGTGCAAAAAAACAGGTAGCCCAGGAAAATACAGAATTCTCTGGAGTCTAGTTGTTACCACTAAGATTTAAATTTGAACTAACAATAACCTAGAAGCGACAGTGCTGTCCCCCAATAAATGACCCTCCACACATCAAAAAGAATTGATAATGCTGCAAATTTGAAACAAAAAGAATATGTTGGCTTTGCTCAGCATCTCTTATCAGCATCTGCAGAACTTGTTTCAGATATAATCCCTCATCAGAACTTGGGGGTGGGGGGGGGGGGCAGAAAAATCAGAGAAACAGCATTTTAAAAGAAATAGACCAAAGGGAAGGGTGAGGAACACAAACACAAGGGATGAAGTAGAACAGTGTGTAAAGTGATTAAAAAGAGGAAAAAAAGCAGTAAATGATAAAATGTATGAAATGACTTTTTTTCTTTCATGCCAGTGACTCCTGCATCCTAGGCCAGCATTTATTGCCTATCCCTATTTTCCCTCGAGAAGATGGCAGTGAGCCACTGCAGCCCATATGGTCTAGGTACACAGTGCATCAGTGGTGGAGGAAGTGAATGTTTATAGTGGTAGATGGGGTGCCAATCAAGCAGGCTGCTTTGTCCTGGATGGATGTTGTCTTAAACAGAAGACAAAAGAAGAATAGAAAGACAGACAATTTAAAAGAAAGAATGCTAAGGCACTGGGTGCGAAGAAGGGGAGGGGCCTGTCTGAAACTGCAACAGAACAAGCTGGCAAGGGGAACAGAATCCGGCAGCCTTAGAACAAAATAAGTAGACTTATACCAAGGATGCAGAGTCAGACTTAGCAGTCTCCTAAACCTTCTATATTTTGGTTGCGCTTCATCTATTCCCTGACAAGTAACTGCACAATTTGGAATATTTCATACTAAGGTAAAGGGGGAGAAGGGAAAATTTACAAGAAATATATAATGAGAAGGTCTCTCCATACTGCAAGTTTATCTTAGTAAGTTGATGACACAGCAGAACTGACAGCAGTCATGAAACAAACAGTCTGCAGCCAGGATCTCTACATCCTGTCAATTAAAGCATACTTCAGGAAGGCTGAATAGTGGAAAAGGAACCAGGAAAGGAAGAAAGCATGTGAATATGGCAAAACACAAAAGAACCATGCATCTTGAGCTGGTGGACAAAGCTCAAATGTATTAACTTAACCTTGGATCCTATTGTTGCACCATGTAATAAGCTTCTGATGCAGCTTTTCACCCAACTGCAATGCAACAGAAATCTTCACGTCATTCTATAAAGTGAGCTTTGCATTTTCAGGAATCAGCAATCCAGCATTACAACAAATATTTATATCACACCTTTATCACAGTGAAACATCAGGGCTCTTCACAGGAGCATTAAAAAAACTGAGCCACATAAGGAGATATTAGCTCAGAAGACCCAAAGTTGGTCAAAGAGATCAGTTTTAAGAATCATCTTACAAGGAGGAAAGTGAGGTAGAGGTGGAGGGGTGTAGGGAGGGAATTCCAGAGCTTGGGTCCAGATAACTGGGCAAAGGCAGCATGCTGGAACAATTATAATTGGGAATACACAACAGACTACAATTAGAGCAGCACAGATATATCAGAGGTTCATGGGGCTGGAGATTACAAAAGATGAGAGCAAGGCATGGAGAGATTTGAAAACAAGAATGAGGCATTGTTGGCCAGGAGCTAATGTCAGTCACAAGCACAAGATTTAGTAAATCATTATTAAAACCCTCTCGCAGCAGGTTTAAAGATCTTTGGTTTGCTAGGAAAAGATTTCATATCACATCTAATAATTTTGGCTCTATTTTTATTTTCTGTTGGTGCAATAGCTCTTCTAAATATATATTCAGAGCACTTGATGCGAGTAAAGATGTAGGCAGCAGAATTTGAGGTCCTGAAGTTTAGAGGATAGAATATGGGACACCAGACGAGAGTGCGTCAGAAAGGTAGAATCTAGAGATATTGACAGCAGATGAACTGAGACAGAGGATGGTACAGATGTGGATATAAGCCATCTTAGTGGTGGCATGAACATGAGGTTACAAGTTCACCTCTGGATCAAGTGCGATACCAAGGCTGTAAGCTGACTGGCTTAATCTCAGATTGAAAGCAGCAGATGAGCTGAGACAGAGGATGGTACAGATATGGATAGATCCTTGGGGGACTCCAGAGTTAATACGTGGGAGCAGGAAGAGAAGCCTTTGCAAGTGATTCTCTGGCTACAACTAGATGGATAAGAGTGGAACCATGTGAGAACTGTCCCACCCAGCTGATAACAATGGGGAGGCTCTGAAGGAGGGTGCAGTGGTCAATTGTGTCAGATACCTTGGCATTATCATTACACTAAAATCAACATTGCTCACCCAGTATGACCTCACAAGGGACCTGCAAATTAACGAAACACAAGCAGCCACCATACTAAACAAGCATCAGGGTAACTGCTAATTCAACAAGGAACTTGTAACCTCATTCATGCCACCACTAAAATGGCTTATATCCACATCTGTACCATCCTCTGTCTCAGTTCATCTGCTGCTTTCAATATCTCTAGATTCTATTATTCTGATGCACTCCTGTCTGGTGTCCCACATGCTATCCTCTAAACTTCAGGACCTCAAATTCTGCTGCCCACATCTTCACTCGCATCAAGTGCTCTAAATATATATTTAGAAGAGCTATTGCACCAGCAGAAAATAAAAATAGAGCCAAAATTATTAGATGTAATATGAAATCTTTTCCTAGCAAACCAAAGATCTTGCTAACTGTCCAAATAATGTCAATGAATTGTTAGCAAAACAGAATTCTAGAATTATATAGCAAGTTGTGTCCTTAGTTGTACTTCAAATATAACATGCAAAACTACTGGGGCCAGTAAAATATTGATGCGCAGCTGACTGCATGACTTCAACTTCTCCGCTAGTTCTCCACCTGAAACTGAGCAGGATCATGGAACAGAATGAAGGAATATCACTGCCTCACTTGTATTTCCCTTTGTTTCCACCTTCACACCCTTGCCCACCTGGGACCACTGGCCTTTCCTCCTCTACCCATCATGTGGGTTTTCTCAGGCCACCAGATTTCAGCACAGGATACAAATATTTATAAGCCAGCTGACGTTACCAAGTCATCGACTGTGCAATATGCTCTGTATCTTAAAAATGACTGAAATGTGTATGCGATCATTTTTTTTTCCTTTTTAAATTGTTCCTTTCTCTTCAGACCCTGATGCTATATATTGTCAGAATACCAGGAACTGAAAATGCCAGCTGCTCCCAGCTACAATGCGTGTCACATCAACAACAGACTTTCCAGGTTGACGATAGACTTCTCGTCTGTAAATTGGCAAAGCTTGGAAATCACAGCATTAAAAAAAAAATTGAAACATCTAATCAGCTTGATGCCATAGTTGAGTGATTTGTTTGGTTTGTGGTAGTTTTAATTTTGGTATTGTGGCAAAGCAGACACTGTCAGCAACAGATGGAAAGATAGATATGGGACTACTGGTGAATGAGTAATTGGGGTTGTGGTTACTGGTATTGCACTCAAATTGGTCATTCACAAACAGTCCAGCCAGAAAGGTGCCATCAAGGTTTCATTTTGTTCATCCTGCTCCTCCACTCACCATATTTCTAGTGGCAAGGACTGTACCTTCATGATGGCAAATTTCAACACCATTTTGCCATGCTCCTCCAAAGACATCCAGGTAGTAGAAGCATTGTTTCAGCAAACCAATGGTTTGCCCGAACACTTTTCACATGGCAGCAAGGCAGTCACTAAGCATGTTGCACAACTGTGCTTAGGTGGCGCCCAGTATAACTATCCTTGGGTTTTGTCTTGGTGGCTCAAATGCAGGCAACAAACTGCCAGATGATAGGACAACAGGCATAGACATTTCATTGTTGTTCATGGGATGTGGACATCACTGCCTAGGCCAGCATTTATTGCCCATCCTTAACTGCCCTTGAGAAGGTGTGGGTGACCTATCTTCTTGAACTGCAGCAGTCCATGTAGTGTAGGTACACCCACAGTGCTGTTAGGAAGGGAGTTCCAGGATTTTGACCCAGTGACATAAGAACTAGGAGCAGGAGTAGGCAATTCAGCCCCTCGAGCCTGCCCTGCCATTCAATATGATCATGGCTGATTTCATTTCAGTCTCAACTCCAATTTCCTGCCCTCTCCCCATAACCTTTCAACCCGTTACTAATTAAAAATGTCTATCTCCTCCTCAAATTTATTCAGCATCCCAGAATCCATTGCAGAGGTAGTGAATTCCACAGATTCATGATCCTTTGAGAAAAATAATTCCTCCTCATCTGATTTAAATCTACCACTCCTTAGCCTAAAACTATGGCCTCTCATTCTAGAAAGCCCCACAAGGGGAAACATCCACTCCACATCTACTTTGTCTTATCCCCTTTAGCATCTTATATACCTCAATTAGATCTCCTCTCATCGTTCTAAACTCGAGTATAGGCCTAAATTGCTCAATCTCACTTCATAAGACAGGCCCCACATTACTGGAATCAATCTAGTGAACCTCGTTTGAACCGCCTCTAATGCAACTACATCCTTCCTCAAGCTTGGCCTAAATAGCCAAGTGGTTATGGTACTGGGTTTATAACCCTAAGATCAAGAGTTCAAATCTCACAATGGCAAACTATGAAACAATGTAACTTCATCTGAATAGGAACAGATGGAAACGTGTTTGTGCTCGAAAGAGTTACATCCTTCCTCAAGTAAGGAGACCAAAAATCTGCACAGTACTCTAGGTGACACAAAGCTGGGTGGGAGGATGAGCTGTGAGGAGGGTGCAGAGATGCTTCAGTGTGATTTGGACAAGCTGAGTGAGTGGGCAAATGCATGGCAGATGCAGTATAATGTGGATAGATGTGAGGTTATCCATTTTGATAGCAAAAACAGGAAGGCAGATTATCTGAATGGCTATAAATTGAGAGAGGGGAAATGTGCAATGAGAGCTGGGTGTCCTCGTACACCAGTCTCTGAAGGTAAGCCTGCAGGTGCAGCAGGCGGTAAAGAAGGCAAATGGAATGTTGGCCTTCATAGCCAGAGGATTTGAGTACAGGAACAGAAATATCTTGCTGCAATTGTGCAGGGCCTTGGTGAGACCACACTTGGAATATTGTGTGCAGTTTTGGTCTCCTTATCTAAGGAAGGATGTTCTTGCTATAGAGGGAGTGCAGCGAAGGTTTACCAGACTGATTCCTGGGATGGTGGGACTGACATATGAGGAGAGATCGAGTCGATTAGGATTATATTCGCTGGAGCTCAGAAGAATGAGGGGGGATCTCATAGAAACCTATAAAATTCTAACAGGGCTAGACAGGGTAGATGCAGGAAGGTTGTTCCTGATGGTGGGGGAGTCCAGAACCAGGGGTCACAGTCTGAGGATATGGGGTAGACCATTTGGGACGGAGGTGAGGTGAAATTTCTTCACCCAGAGAGAGTGGTGAGCCTGTGGAATTCATTACCACAGAAAGTAGTTGAGACCAAAACATTGTATGCTTTCAAGAAGGAGTTAGATATAGCTCTTGAGGTGAAAGGGGTCAAAGGGTATGGGGTGAAAGCAGGAGCAGGCTACTGAGTCGGATGATCAGCCATGATCATAATGAATGGCAGAGCAGGCTTGAAGGGCTGAATGGCCTACTCCTGCTCCTAGTTTCTATGTGCGGTCTCACCAATGCCTTGTACAGTTGCAACAACACTTCCCTATTTTTATACTCTATTCCTTTGACAATAAATGCCAAAATTCCATTTGCCTTCCTTATTACCTGCTGTACCTGCATATTAGCTTTCAGCGATCCATGCACGAGGACACCTAGATCCCTCTGCACTGAAGCATTGAGGTTTCTTTCCATTTAAATGTGTCATTTTTTATTCTTCAAACCAAAATGGATAATCTCACACTTATCCACGTTAAATTCCATCTGCCAAATTTTGGCCCATTCACCTAACCTGTCCATATCCATTTGTAAATTTCTTATTTCTTCATTGCAACTTATTTCCCACCTATTCTGGTGTCATCTGCAAATTTAGAAATGAAGGACAATGAAAGAACTGCGATATATTTCCAAGTCAGGATGGTATGTGGCTTGGAGGGGGAGCTTGCAAGTGGTGGTGTTCCCTTGCTTCTGCTGCCACTGTCCTTCCAGGCGGTAGGGGTCATGGGTTTGGAAAGTGCTATCAAAGGATCCTGGGCAAGTTGCTGCAGTGCATCTTGTAAATGGTGCACACTGCTGCCACTGCACGTTGGTGGTGGAGGGAGTGAATGTTTACGGCAATGGATGGGGTGTCAATTAAGCAGGCTTTTTTGTCCTGGATGATGTTAAGCTTTGAGTATTGTTGGAGCTGCATTTAACAAGTAGAGTATTCCATCACACTCCTGGTTTATACTTTGGAGATGGTGGGCAGGCTTTGGGGAGTCAGGTGGCGAGTTACTCAGCACAGGATTCCTAGCCTCTGACCTGCTCTTGTAGCCACAGTATTTATATGGATGGTCCAGTTCAGTTTCTGGTCAATAGTAACCCCCCCAGTTATTGAGATTGGGGAGGTTCAGCAATGGTAATGCCATTGAATGTCATGGGACAATGGTTAAATTCTCTTGAGGGAGATGGTCATTGCCTGGTGCTTGTGTGGCACGAATATTACCAGCAACTCGTCAGCCCAAGCCTGGATATTGTCCAGATATTGTCACATATTGACAGAGGCTGCTTCACAATTTGAGGAATCACAAATGGTGCCAAACATTGTGCAACCATCAGCGAATATGCCCACTTCTCACCTTATGATGGAAGGTAGGTCATTGATGAAGCAGCTGAAGATGGTTGGGCTGAGGACACTGCCCTGAAGAACTCCTGCAGTGATGTCCTGGAACTGAGGTGGCTGACCTCCAACAACTACAACCATCTTCCTTTGTGCTATGCATGGCTCCAACCAAAGCTCCCCCCACCCCACCGATTTATGTTGACTCTAGTTTTGCTAGGGCACCTTGATGCCACACTCGGTCGAATGCTGCCTTGATGTCAAATGCCATCATCTTCACCTCACTTCCGGAGTTCAACTCTTTTGTCCATGTTGGACCATGGCTGTAATCCCAAACTGAGCGTCAGTGAGCAGGTTACTGCTGAGTAAGTGCCGTTTGATATCACCGTCAACAATATTCTTGATTGTCTGCTGACAATCAAGAGTAGACTGATGGGGCTGCAATTGGCCAGGTTGTGTATGTCCTGCTTTTTGTGGACAGGACATAGCTGGGCAATTTTCCACAATGCCAGGTAGATACCAGTGTTGTAACTGTACTGGAACCACTTGGTTAGGGGCGGAGCTAATTCAGGAGCACAAGTCTTGTACTACTGTCAAAAAGTTGTCAGGGCCCATTGTCTTTGCAGTATCAACTGCCTTCAGCTGTTTTTTGATATCGCATGGAGTGAAATGAATTGGCACTGACCTGCAATATTCACTGCCTATGGTCACACATCTGCTGGACATTGAGGCAATGAAATGAAATCACTTTGTTGCAGCACATCTTAGAATTCATATGCAGCGTCTGCAAAGTGATGTCCGTGCAATCAATGGCACCTCATACATGCAAAAGTCTGTAATCCTGGCAAAGCTCACCATGTCTACTGGTCTGCTGTGAGGGAGAATAAAATCCAATTGACTATCTTTGAATAGTGCGCCTCAGTGCCATCCCTCATGCAACAGTGGACGGCAACCTGAGATATTGCAAATTTGACCAGCTCCAGCATGGATGGAACCAGGCACGTAGATGTTAATTGCTGTCATCTTCACAGCCACTGGCAATGAGGTCTTTGCGTTGCTCTGAGGGGGATCTGGATGTCTTTGTACAGGAATCACAAAAAGTCAGCACACAGGTACAATAAGTAATGAGCAAGGCAAATGGAATTTTGGCCTTTACTATAAGGGGGCAGAGTATAAAAGTAGGGAAGTCTTGCTACAACTGTGCTGTGCTTGGTGAGCCCACACCTGGAGTGCTGTGTACAGTTTTGGTCTCCTTAAAGAAGGATGTACTTACAATGAAAGCAGTTCAGAGAAGGTTCATTGAGCGAATTCTGGGATGCAGGGGTTGTATTAAGAAGAAAGGGTGAGGTTAGGCTTATACTTGGAGTTTAGCAGAATGAAAGGTCATCTTATTAAAACATAGAATATTCTGAGGGGGCTTTACAGGGTAGATGCTGAGAGGATGCTTCCCTTTGTGGGGGAATCTAGAACTAGGGTGTACAGTTGCGGAATAAGACAGAGGTAAGAAGGAACTTCTCTCAGAGGGTCGTTGATCTTTAAAATTCTCAACTCCAGAGGGCAGTGGAGTCTGGGTCACCGAATATATTCAATGCTGGACAGACAGCTATTGACTTGCTTGTAGATCAGATTTGAGGGACAGGCAGGGAAGAGAATTTGAGGCCACAATCAGATCAGCCATGACCTGGCTGAATGATGGAGCAGGCTCGAGGGACCGAATGGCCTTCTCCTGCTCCTATTTCTTCTGTTATGTTCAGTTGCGGTTGCAGCAGACGGTAATTATTGAAGCACAGGTGTCTCACACATTGACATGAACTACAGCAAAGAACAGAGAATGCTCCCTAAACACCCTATGGCCTCTTGCTCGAGAGTCCTTCTCTCTTCCTCCCTCCCATCCACATCCCCCCAACCACCTGCCAATTTGTCCTGAGTTGTTTCTATTCATTCTCCCAGCCATGCACTATTCCAAGGGAAATGCCTACTCACATTTCCACATCTGTGTTTGTGCTGAAGCCCTGAAATCAGTAAATACAACAACACTCCTGGCAGACTTTTGCCAGAGCTACAGAAAGCACCAAACACTTCTCAAATAATAGCAACAACTAGAAGAAATCAACCAATTGATGATCCCTTTAAATAGCACATGGTTGGGGTTGGGAGGGTTGGGTGGGAAAAAAAAAGTCCTTCCAGATGCTTAACTGACATTCAGGTTTCCAAGGTTCAGAAAGGACATCAGTTAGAGATTTGCTCTCCAAAATAGCATCACTGGTGGTTCAAATCAGCATGATGTCATAAACAGCCTGCTTTGAATGTTGATGCTACCTAACATGGTGCTGACACCCTCACTAAAGATGATATCCAGCACTATTCACAGCAGAAATGCGTGCATACTGGATACCACTGTAGGTCCTGAACTGCACCCGTATTACCAAAAGAAACAGTTACAGAACCCAATTTTGCACACTCTACCCCCAGATTTTCAAGACATCTTTTTATTCTTTTGAGTATCAAGCAGCTGGCAACAAGTGCCACTATAGGACAGATTCATACAGTTTAAACCACAGTTATATTCATGACACACAGACAGAACTGTATATCCTTTTAAAGAATTCAATGAAGATATTCAGGAAGAATTTTAAATTTATTTAACATATCAAAGTTCAGCTTTTAAATTAATTCAAAACAAGCGCTGAAAGATAATTAATCAATTCAATTTGTCAGATTCTCATGATCTTATGACTGCTTTTAATTTAAGCCATATCAGGATTTGCAAACTGCAAGTTATAACTTACAAGTTAAAAGGGTCAAACACAGCTTGGTTTCAAAAATGTTACATTTTCACTAATATCCTTAAGGGAAGGAGACCTGCCATCCTTACCTGCTGTGGTCTGGCTCCAGGCCCAGAGCAATGTGGTTGACTCTTAACTGCCCTTTGAAATGGCTTAGCAAGCCACTCAGATGTGTCAAACCGCTAAACAGATAAAAAGAATGGAACCAGACAGACCCCCTGGCATCGATCCAGGCACCAGAAATGACAACAGTACATCCAGCCCTGTCAGCGCTGCAAAGACCTCCTTACTAACATCCAGGGGCTAGTGCCAAATTATGGAGCACTGTCCCACAGATTAGTCAAGCAAAAATCTAACATTGTAAGGTATCATTCCGTGAGCACGACTAAGTCCCAGGCACCATCTTCACCATCCCTGGATTTGTCCTGTCCCACCAGCAGCACAGGCCCAGCAGGCCGCACAGTGGTATACAATTGGGATGGAGTTGCCCTGGAAGTCCTCAACATCAATTTCAGGACCGATGAAGTCTCATGGCATCAGGAAACACATGGTCAAGGAAACCTACTGCCAATTACCACAGGCCACAATTATTTTAAATAAATAAGTGATTAATATAACTAGGTAATTATGTTGCTTTATATATTTTATTAACTTCACCAATGTGTGTACTATTTTAAATCTTAGGGATAGAATAGAACTTGCCCACTTACCAGATACTACCCAAACAGCTAGCTCCTTTCTCTGCAGTTGAGCAAGCACAAATTTCTATGGGACGAGAAAGACAGAAAGAGGCAACGAACAACTCCCCTCAGCTGATGAAACAGTACTCCATGTTGAATACCTTATAAAGGAAGCACCAAGGGTGACAAGGGCGCAGAACGTACTCAGGGTGGGGGGGACCAACCTGAGGATTAATTTAAGTGTTAATTTTGCTCTTAAAATTTAACGTAGTCTGTAATTAGCAGTAACTGGAAAGTACTATGTAAGCAGGCTAAGTTATTTCTTTCTTGCAGTTTAGAAAGTGTAAACTCACTCTCAGCTGTAGGAGCTGAGTAGTTAACCAGCGAACTGGTTGAATCTGGTTACTGTAGTCCCAGTTCTGTTGACTATAAATTCAGGGTTCTTCAGAGCAGCTTCAGCAAATGAAGTGCCGCTGACTAACTGAGTAAATAATTGGGGTTTGATGGGAAGTGGGAATTAGGAGGAAAAGAAGTTGTTCGTTGCCTTTTTCTATCTTTCTCGCCCCATAGAAAATTGGTGCTTGCTCTACTACAGGGAAAGGAGCTAGCTGTTTGGGCAGTATCTGGTAAGTGGGCAAGTTCTATTCTATCCCTAAGGTTTAAAATAGTACACAATTTGGTGGTAGAGTTAATAAAATATATAAGAAAGCAACATAATTACTTAATTATATTAATCACTTATTTATTTAAAACACTAAGGGCGGGTGAAGAGTCAAGCCTGCAGCATGTGGGAGCTCCTGGATAACATTGTGATCCAGGGCAAACATTTCTGCAGCAAGTGTTTGCAGCTTGAGGACCTTCAGCTCAGAGTCACTGAGCTGGAGGCCAAGCTGCAGACTCTTGACACATCAGGGAGGGGGAAAAGTTAGCTGGATGCTCTGTACCAGTCACACCATTTAGGATAGGAGTCTTCTGATTTCATCAGTGGCCAGGGACAGGACGGTGTGACTGCAAGTGAGACAGGTAAGGGGACCCAGAGGACAAGATTCTAGGACTGTGGGCCTCTGCAATTATCCAACAGGTTTGTGTGGATGAGAGTGGGGGCTGCAGGGTGGATGAGCAAACTTACCATGGCACCAAAGTACAAGAAGCCATCCAAGTTTTGGGGGGTGGGGGTGGGGGGGGGAGGAGAGCGAGAAATGGAATATAGTGGTAGCAAGGGACAGTATAGTAAGGGGGATTAGCACTGTTCTCTGTAGCAAAGAGCGAGAGTCCAGACGGCTTTGTTCCCTGCCTGGTGCCAGGCTTTGGACATCTGCTCACGGCTGGAGAGGAACTTGCAGTGGGAGGGGGAGGATCCAGTGGTCGTGGTCCATGTAGGTACCAGCGACATAGGCAGGATGAGGGAACAGGCTCTGCATAGTCAGTATGGTGTGCACCAAATTAAGAAGCATACCCTCAAAAGGTAGAAATTTCTGGATTATTAGCTGAGCCATGTGCAAATTGCCATAGGAAAAAAAGAATTAGAGAAATTAATGTGTGACTCAAAAGACTGGTGTGGAAGAAGTGGGTTCCAGTTTGTGGGGCACTGATACCAGTATTGGGGAAAGTGAGATCTGTACCATTGCGGCAGTCTACACCTGAACCATGCTGGGGCTGGTGTCCTCGCGAGCCGCCTAACTAGGGAAGTAGAGAGGGATATTAAACTGAATAGTGAGTGCAAGGGATCAAATTTGGAAGATCAAAGAGTAGAGGCAGGGCAAAAGAGACAGGTATTAATATGGGAAATGATAAACAGACTGTGACAGGAAGGGACAGACAGTACACATCTAAGAGTAAATCAGCAGATAAGGCCAGTTGCTATAAAAATAATAAAAGGACAAAACTAAAGGCTTTGTATCTAAATGCATACAGCGCAAATGGAAATAAATAAGTATGACCTGATAGTCATTAGAGACATGGCTACAGGATGACAGATTGGGACCTGAATATTGAAGGGTGTGAGACATTTAATAAGGACAGGAAGTTAGCAAAAAGGTGGAGGGGAGGCTCTGTTAATTAAAGATGGTATTAGCATATTAGAGAGGGATGACCCAAGTTCAGGAAACCAGGATGTAGAAGTGGTTCAAGTCGAGATGAGGAATGACAAAGGCAAGAACTCACTTGTTGGAGTGGTGTACAGGCCCCCTCATTGCAACTACACAATAGGACAGAATATAAAAGGGATAATGGGAGCTTGCCAGAAAGTCAACAATAATCATGGGGGTTTTTAATCTTCTTATAGACTGAAAACATTAGATGGGCAAAGATAGTGTAGATGAGGAGATCATAGAAAAGCACAATCTGAAAAACATTCTAAGAAACTTTCTGGAGCTAACCAGAAACGAGGCTATACTAGACCTGGTATTGAGTAACAAGATTGGATTAACTGATTGCCTCCTAGTGAAAGCACACCTAGGTAGCTGCAATCATAATATGATTGAATTTTATACTCATTTTGAGGGAGAAACCAGTATCTTAAACTTAAATAAGGGCAGAGCTAGCTAAAGGAAACTGGCAAATGAGGTTAAAAGGATAAGTCAATGGTAGACATTTAAAGGGATATTTCAGAATGCACAGAATATGTATATTCCAATGAGAAAGAAAAATTCCAAGGGGAGGGCCCACCATCCGTGGTTAACTAAAAAAGTTAAGGACAGTGCCAAACTTAAAGTATATAATTTTGCAAAGACGGGTGGCAGGTCAAAAGATTGGAACGAATATGAACAGCAGCAAAGAATCACAAAAAGATTAATAAGGAGAGAAAAATATTACTAGCTAGCTTTCTCTCATACTCTAAAGACGGATAGTAAGAGTTTATATAGATAGATATTTAAATAAGAGTTGACAAGTGAGCGTTGGTCCTATAGAGTGTGCTTCTGGGGAAACGAAAATGGAAAGTTATTACATAGTGGATGAATTAACAGGTATTTTGCTTCAGTCTTCACTACAGATGACACGAGTAACATCCTGGAAATGGGTGTAAATAAGAAAATGAAAGGGAGGGAGGAACTCAGGAAAATTACAAATCACCAGTGAAGTGGTATTGAGCAAATTGTTGGAGCTGTAGGCTGACAAGTTCCCAGGACTGGATGGACTTCACCTTTAAGGTCTTGAAAGAAGTGACTTGTGAGGTAGTTGATGCATCGGTTTTAATTTTCCAAAATTCTCTAGATTCGGGGAAGATTCCATTAGGTTGAAAAATAGCAAATATAACTCCCTTATTCAAAAAGGGAGACAGAAAGCAGGAAACTATAGGCCAGCTAGCCTAACATCTATCACAGGGAAAAGGTTAGAAGCTATTATTAAAGATGTTATTGCACAGCACTTTGAAAACTTCAAGGCAATCAGGCAGAGTCAACATGGTTTTGTGAAAGGGAAATCGTGTTTAACCAATTTACTGGAGTTCTTTGAAGAAGTCATATGTGTCATGGATAAAGGCGGATGTACTGTACTTAGATTCCCAGAAGGCATTTGTTAAAGTGCCACATCAAAGGTTACTGCAGAAAATAAAAGCTCATGGTGTAGGGGAGTAACGTATTGGCATGGATAGAAGATTGCTTCCTGTTAGCTAGCCAGCGAGTTGGCATAAATGGGTTTTTTTCTGGCTGGCAGTGACAAGTGGTGTGCCACAGGGATCAGTGCTGGGGCCTCAACTTTTTACAATTTATATAAATGACTTGGATGAAAGAACCAAGGAAGTGGTTGCTAAATTTGATGTTGACACAAGAGGCAGGAAAGTAAATTGTGAAGAGGACAGAAGGAGAATACAAAGTGAGACAGATAGGTTTAGTGAGTGGGCAAAGATCTGGTAAATGGAGTATAATGTGGGCAGATGTAAAATCATTCATTTTGGCAGGAAGAATAAAAAAGCTTATTATCTAAATGGTGAAAGATTGCAGAGCTCAGATTCAGAGTGATCTGGGTGTACTAGTGCATGAATCTCAAAAGGTTAGTATGCAGATACAGCAGCTAATTAGGAAAGCTAATAGAAGGTTATAATTTATTGTAAGGGGAATTGATTACAAAAATAGGGAGGTTATGCTTCAGTTGTACAGGGCATTGGCAAGGCCACTTCAGGAGCAGTGTGTACAGTACTGGTCTCCTTATTTAAAGAAAGATGTAAATGCGTTTGAAGCAGTTCAGAGAAGGTTTACTCGAATACCATCAGAAATGGATGGATTGTCCTATGAGGAAAGGCTGGACAGGTTAGTCTTGTATCCACCGGAATTTAGAAGAGCAAGAGGCAGCTTAATTGGAACCTTTAAAGATCCTCGGGGGGTCTTGACAGGATGGATGTGGAGACGATGTTTCCTCTTGTGAAAGAATCTAAAACTAGGGGTCACTGTTTAAAAATAAGGAGACGCTCATTTAAGACAGATGAGAAATTTTTTGAGTGTCTTTGGAATTCTCTTCCTCAAAAGGTGGTAGAAGAATCTTTGAATGTTTTTAAGGCCGAGCTAGATAGATTCTTGATTAACAAGGGGGTGAAAGGTTATCAGGGGGTAGGCAGGAATGTGGGGTTGAAGTTACATTCAAATCAGCCATGATCTTATTGAATGGTGGAACAGGCAAGGGACCAATTGGCCTACTCCTGCTCCTAATTCATATGTTCGTATGTATGTATGCAAAAGCCTCAGTTCCTTTGCAACTGGGGAGGGACTGAAGCAAACAAAGACATTTATACATTTTTACTTCAACCAAGCATATACCCCAATAGGCTAGGAATCCACAAATTCAAAAATTACAGGTGCAGACTTGCATCCTATTATACAATCACATTGTTCCATAGCACCAAATCAAATTCAAATTAAATACAGACATGTACCTGTGCAGTTACTACCCCAACTGCTCGTCCAAACTCTAAGCTATTTTTGTACTCTTCCCCATTTACCCTATGATCAGGTAGCCTAGAATGCTCATTCTGAAGTCAGCTGACAAAAAAGATACCCAAAGGCTTACTGACGGGAAACACTGGCATCTAGTTAGCATCTCAGTGGCATAAGAGCAAATAAATAACTCAACACGTGAAGGATCAAAAAGCAAGATCTTGCACTGTACCACATGCCATTCCAAACATGCACAATTTTCAAAAAGAACTTGGTGAAGTATAAGAAATAGCACTGGAGAAATTAATGGGGCTGTGTTGACAAATGCCCTGGACTTGATCTGAATCCTGAGGTTTTAAACAAGGTAGCTGCAGAGATAGTGGATGCATTGGTTTTAATCTTCCAGAATTACTTAGATTGAAGAACAGCTCCCAATTGGAAGGGTTTGTGGCCAGCTATTTAAGACAGGAGGAAGAGAGAAAATGGTGAACTTTAGGCCAGTTAGCCCCATTAGTCGGAAAAATGCTAGCATCTATTATTAGGGACATGTAACAGGCACTAGAAAATCATAATATATGATCAAGCAGAGTTAACACAAATTTATGAAAGGGAAATCATGTTTGTCAAATCTGCCAAGTTTTTGAGGATTTAGCTTGTAGGCTAAATACGTGGGAGCTAGTGAATGTAGTGGATTTGGATATTCAAAAAGTATTTTTAAAGGTGCCACAGAAAAGTTATTATGCAAAATTAAGACTCATGGGATTGGGGATAACATTAACATGGATCAAGGATTGATTAATGGACAACCAGTAGAAATAAATGAGACATGTTTGAGTTGATAACTAGTGGTGTACCTGAACGATCAGTACTTGGGCCTCAGCTATTTACAATCTATATTAATGATTTAGCTGAGGGGAATGAGGGGAAAGTATTCAGTTTTGCTGATGATACAGAACTTCGGTGGAAAAATAAAGCAGAGGAAGGCACAAAAAAAGCTGCAGAAGGATATCAACAGGTTGGGCGAGAGGACAAGAATATGACAATGGAATGCAATGTGACAAAGCATGGAAGCTGTTTACTTCGGTAGGTAACACTTTTTTCTTGAAAAAGTAGAACATTTCTAGAATGCTAAGAGACTGGGAAATATTTTAGATTCAGAGGGATCAGGGTGCCCTTATATGTGAATCACAGAAGCTTAACATAGAGGTACAGCAAGTAATTAGGAAGGCAAAGGGTATGTTGGCCTTTGTGCTATTGACTGAAGTGTAAGAATTATGAAGTTTTATGACAATTATACTAGGCGTTGATGAGATCTCACAGATTACTGTGAACAGCTTTGGTCTCCTGGCCAAAGGATGGACATACTTGCCTTGGAGGAGTGCAAAGGTCCTCTAGATTAGTCCCTGAGATGACGGGATTGTCCCTTGAAGAAACTAGGCCTATGTTCCTTAGAGTTAAATATAAGAGGTAATCTCATTGAAACAAAAAAATCTTGAGGCTTGACAGGGAAGATGCTGAAAAAAAAATTTCCCTTGGCTGGAGAGTCTAGAAAATAGGGTCAGAGTCTCAAGATAAGGAATCAACCATTAGGACTGAAACTTCACTTACAAGGGTTGTGAGGCTTTGGAATTCTCTACTCCAAAGAGTTGTGGATGCTCAGTTATTGAGTATATTGAAAACAGCATTCAATATGCTTTGGGAATTAAAGGGATATGGGGATAGTGCGGGAACATGCAGTTGAGGCATATGATCAGCCATGGTCTTGTTGAACAACAGAGCAGTCTCGTAGGACCAAATGGCTTAATCCATTTCCCATTTCTTATGTTCTTCTGTAAAAAGACAAAAGAATTCCCTCGAGAATGACCTGAAGTAATGATATTTGAACAGGAAAGAGAACAAAGAAAAATAATTCCCGTCAGGTAGTGAATGTAACTAAGGGAACATGCCATCAAGAAACATGACAGTGAAACACTCATAGTATTATCTGAGCATGCAGACTTGTTTTCCAGATTATAAAACAATCTCCTGTGCATGCTGGAAGCCCAAAGCCTGTCGGGGCTTGGAGTTCCCAACCTTTGTTCCTGACAAGTTTCATAACATTTCATATTAAATTGAAGTGCAAAAAGGCAATTCAGCCAATCTTATTCCATGAGCTGCACTTAAGTATCAAAGAGCTGTATGTGGCTTGTGAGCTGCAGTTTGGCCAAGCCTGACAAGGACAAGGTCAACAGATGCATAGGAACACCACCACCACCTGCAAGTTCCTCTGCAAGCCACACACCATCCTGACTTGGAACTATATCGCTGTTCCTTCAATGTTGCTGGGTCAAAATTTTCTCCCTAACAGCACTGTGGGACTGTAGCAGATCCAAGATGACAGCTCACCACCACATTCTCAATGGCAATTAGGGATGCGCAATAAATACTGGCCTAGCCAACAACACCCACATCTAATGAGGGAATATAAAACATTCAAACAAAAGTTACTCATGGAACAATCAACCGTGATTTTTTGCCTAAAAAAAAAAGTAATTTTTCATGTAACTAATCTGAACATCGACCCAAGCTTTTCAGGGACCACACCATGTTGTAAATGTTAATCACTTAGCGATTATTACTATGGTTCATTAATTTAAAAGGCACGTGAGAGAACCTTTAGAATTGCCCTCTCCAATTCTAATATCAATCTCCCAGCCAATTAACAAGACTAATGTGTGCCACATTTTCTATCACAATGCCTTCGAGAAAGACTAACAAGTACACAGCTCATTTAAACTGGAGGAAGAAAGAGTGGCAAAAATGCTCATATCACTAGCGGAGCCAACTGACTCTACGTCCTGAGTAGCAAGGAAAGATGGTTTTCCAGAATCAAGGCTAGTGCCAGGTAGTGCTCAAGATTCATGAAAAGGCACAATTCAGTCCTCCATTTGAAAATGAGAATTTCACACCATCTGGCTTCTGTAGTCAAGGTTAAATCACCAAATAGTAACAATTTTGTCATCTGACAGAAGAATGCATACCAATGGGCCTGCACTGAAATCAGTACGAAACACCATAAACTTCAACATGCCAGCAAACAAGACGATTACCAAGTTTGGTTAAAAATAGTGACGGTAAAGACAACTGGCCAAGAGAAGATACAAGATGGAACCACTGGACTGTAAGATGTTTGGAACAAAATTAAAGCAGATAGTAACATTCAAAAGGGAAAACTTCCCAAAGAAAAATTTCAGAAAGCTGCTGTCATCCATATTCACGAGAAAGACTGGATGGATGAGGGCAATCGCAAGAAATGGATCAAAGAAGTGTGGAATTTGAGACAAGGAGGACTACACAAAACAAAGTCTCCTTGCGTGGGACATGTCCAAATCCCACCTCATCAATGATATAATATATGTGATCACCCAACACCAACCTGACAGTCACTTCCAGTGTCCTACAAGAGCTGTTCAATCCTTGCATATGTATAAATAAACCTCGCGAGGATAATACCCAAAAAGATGTGGAACAATTGGATATAGAAAGGAAAATAAAAAGACAACAAGCATGGGAGTATGTGAGCACTCTCACAAGCAACATAGAGGTGTGCAATGAACTTCATCCCAAGTTTGTCAAAAAGTAATTTCCAAAACATGGACTATCGAATCCACTTGACAGCTCCATAGCAGCCAAGTGCTTTCAGCTGCCTGGGCATGATGCCTTGGAATTCTCTCTCCGTTCACTCAGACACTCAAAACCTACCTCTGTGACCAACTGCCCTTGATATGTGGCTCTGTCAAATTTTGTCAGCTGGTCCCTGTTTTAAGTTGAGCCACATTAAAGTGACGGAGCTTTTAGGGCCAGCAGTCCCGACGTCATCATTTTGTGTTACTGTGCATCATTGTTGCGCATCACTGCAAGGCCATTTTGCATGATTTCATGCTGTTTCAAGTTGATGTGTTGTTGGGTCCTGTAACCCAATCAGCGCCATCATGAAGGAAGTGTGATTGGAGATTTTCATGTAAGGGAACAGCAATTTTTCTCCAAATCTCTGAAGCAAAGTGCTCCAAGAAAAATATCCAAACCAAAAGGTTGTCGGGACCGGGGCGGGGTGTGGGTGTGTGGGTGTGTGGGTGTGTGTAGAGAATGCAGCTGCGTTCCTGAAATACACAACTTTAAGTGAAGGCACTATATAAACACAACTTGTTGCTGAAGCACACCGCTCGCAGTTTAGCATTTTATTTAATCGAGTTGAGCTTCTGAATCCATATCCAGCGAATGGCCAAAACCACCTACTTCCACCTCCGTATCATCCATCTCTGCCCCCTCCTCAGCTCATCTGCCTTTGTTACTTCTAGACTCTACAATTTCAGTTCTCTCCTCGCCAGGCTCCTAACTTGGGCTCTCCACAAACTTGATCTCATCCAAAACTTCACATTCAAACTTGCACCATTTCCTGTTCATCCACCACCACTCCTGGACTGATTGACCTACACTAACTTCAGGTCCAGCCATATCTCAATATTAAAATTTGCATTCTTGTTTTCAAATCCCACCTTGGCCTTGGCCCTTCCCCCCCCTCTCTGTAACTTCCTCCAGCTGTAAATCCTCTGAGCTATCTCCAACTCTGGCCTCTTGCAGGCCCAATTTTCTTCAATCCACCACGGTGGCCATGTTTGATAATTTTCCTTTTAAACATTCTGGAAACTTTTACTATGCTAAAAGCACTATATGAATACAAATTGTTATTGTTTGGCACAGCATCTACAAAACAAGACAGGCATGCACAAGAAAAGAGTCCTTATTATTCTGAATCCCAAGTTATGAAGATCCATTGTTCATCACCACAAAAAAACCATTAGGAGAATATATAATGCAGGTTTGACCATGTTGAGGGGAGTTGATGATTCAGAAACAAGATTATTTCATTTGAATTGTAAACATTCAATAATATTCATACATGACATACTACCATTGTGCACATGTGAAATGCAACAAGTATTGTTAGTATTGGCATGAGAAAATTGTTTGCAGATATACTATATATTGCGCACTTAAAATCAAAAGATATTCATTTTCCTATTAAGCTATGAAGACAAAGAAGAATATATAATATAGTCAACAGCTGTCCCTTGTTTCAAGGATACATCTACTCAGGGTTGCAAGTTTTTACCATGGGTCTTCATGTGACTGAACAGGCAGATTCTTAACCCACAGATCTTTGCGCACATGGGGCAGGGCATCCCAGATTTGCTTCTTTTTCTTTCCTTCTCTGCCACTGCTCTGCTTCATCATAAAAGCATGATGCAGCTTTATGAACAAATCGTCACCATTCTCAACGATTGGTAGCAAGCTCCTCCTGGTCATCAAGATCAATGTCAGTGCACTTCGGAGTATCTTTGAAGTGTTTTCTTTCTCCTTCCCTGGAATGTTAGCCGTTTGAGAGTCAACTTCGATTATATAAAATATTGCATAGCTAGAACAAGTACTGAAGAGCTTTAAATCATTGGTTGAGTTTTCTATGTGTGAATCCTTGGCTTTGTGATTTGCACATGTTCTTCAAGCACAAAACCTACTCAAAAACTACACTGTTGCAGTACATCCTCAAACATCCATTATTCCAAATTTTAACCATTATGTGGATTTGTAAATTATTCATAGGTTTTGTTTGCCAGTACAGAAACAAATTCCATATTTTACAGTTCACTGACAAAACCTGTTCCTGCTCTCTGGCACACAGTTGTTCACTTTCTTCCAAGCTATTTCTAAACTCATCATCATATTCATGACCTCACCCTCACCATTCACTGCATTTGTTCTGTCTCTCTTCAAATTTAACCACTTATTTCTTTTCAATATCTCAATTCTCCTTCCTCTTTACCAATGCTCTCCACTTGAGCTATTGGAATAATGCCACAAATCCTGCAAAATCCACTTAGAAATTACCTACATGCTTAGTATCTATACAATTAGCTTGAAATAAGTAAAAGGAATATGTTAGTGCTGCTCAAGGTTTAGTTTCTCTAAAAACAAGACCAGTGGGATAATTAGTCTTATGTAACAATCGCTAGCCCAAAAAGAGGCCCATGGGCAAACAAGGCCTCTTACAAAAGTGGCAGACAAACTAGTAGATATTCAAACAATCATAGCGCTGTGCTAAACTTTTCATTTAACCTTACTTAATTAAGATGTTTGAAGTAGGCAAGTTAATTAGTGTGTGGAAGTAGAATTGAAGTGATTTTAGTGAACAGGGTTCAACAACTTGATTAGGAACAAGGACAGCTCAGAGTGGCTATTATGAATAGCTCGTCAGCTATAATATGGACATAAATAAGAGTGGAATGAATGAAATCTTTGGGAGTTAGTTTGGTATGGAATAATACCAGGAGGATGGAACAAGTCTGGGAAGAACAACTTGAGGTGATAACGAAAAGATGAAGTGTGAGGTGATGCATTTTGGGAGGACTAACACGGCAAGGGAATACAAAATGAATGGTAGAACCCTAGGAAATACAGAGGATCAGAGAGACCTTGTACATATCCATAGATCCCTGAAGGCATCAGCACAGATAGATATGGTGGTTAAGAAGGCATATGGGATACTTGCCTTTATTAGCCAAGGTATATAATATAAGAACAGGGAGGTTACGTTGGAGCTGTATAAAACGCTAGTTAGGCCACAGCTGAGTACTGTGTGCAGTTCTAGTTGCCACACTATAGGATGGATGTGAGTGCACTGGAGAGGATGCAGAGGACATTCACCAGGATGTTGCCTGGGCTGGAGCATTTCAGCTATGAAGAGAGACTGGATAGGCTCGGGTTATTTTCCTTAGAGCAGAGAATGCTGAGGAGGTCCTGAAAGTGGTATACAAAATTGAGGGGCATAGATAGAAATAAACTTCTCCCCTTAGCAGAGGTGTCAATAACCAGGGGGACATAGGTTTAAGGTAAGGGGCAGGAGGCTTAGAGGGGATTTGAGGAAATTTTTTTTCCACCCAAGAGGTGGAACACACTGCCTGCAGGGATGGTAGAGGCAGGAACGTTCACATCATTTAAGTAGTATTTAGATGAGCATTTGAAATGCCATAGCATACAGGGCTACAGGCCAAGTGCTGGAAAAATGGGATTAGAATAGATAGGTGCTCGATGGCTGGCTTGGACACAATGGGCCGAAGGGCCTGTTTCTGTGCTGTATAACTCTATGGCTACGAGGCAAGAGGTGACTAATTATGGCCAGAAGGTACATGCTAAGGCTCAAAAAGCTAATGGCATCAAAGGCAGGATTTTCAACTCAAAGATCTCAACACCTGATAGGACTGAAGTAAATCTTTATAGGCCTATAATACCCTGTCAATAATCCATCCAGGTATCAGCCCCTGAAAAAGGGTAGAAAGTAAAAGACTTTTGGGAAAGCTCAGTGCAGTAGACATTGGAAAACGTACTCTGAAGGAAGACTCTGGTCAAAACACTCCTTGAGGCATTTGAGAAGGCCTTGGCACCAAGAGATGAATTGGGAGGAGAAAGCGTACACCAGCCATCCTGCCCGATCTGGACCAGTATTTGCTACTTCTCACAATCCTATGTTTTTGCCGTATAGCTAGTGATGTTGTAATCTGTCTTAAACTCTTATTTAAAAAACTCAACATGTCACCAAATTAGTTGCACTTGAATCCTGATTGATTGCTTTGATAATGATAAACTCTGAAAGGTACTGCAGTTAATTCAAAAATCTTTCAAAGAATTAAAGTAGTACAACTTTCTCAAATGGACTGCAGCAATAACTGAGAATATGAACAATACCATCACAAATAATGAACAATTATGAAAAATTCCTCACTTGTAAATAGAGTAATCTGAAAATTGAGCTTTTTTTAAAAAAAATGTAATCAGGAGACAGAGTCGTGCAGTAGTTGCAACAAATGTGCTTGTGCTGCTGGAGTTACATGAGTACAACAGATTTGTTCTGTGTAATTTACCAGTCACTTACATTCCCTATTGTTTGATTAGTAGGGGGTACACAAAAAGTACTGTACAAAATAAAATGAGGAGCGAGAACACAACAAACAGAATACATGGTGGTTCAGCAATTTTTCTCACTTTTGTTCCCCATCTCACCCCCAATTTCAAGACACGTCATTTCATTTTCTGTTTAAAAGAACAGAAGAGAGCTTCAAATGAAAGCTGAAGGGACATGTGTGAATAAGTAACAGTCCTAAACCCTTCATAATCCTATTGTTAAAAATTACTGATTTTAGTCCAGCACACCTGGGTACAATTTCAAACACTGCAAATATAAACCAAAAGTTTAGGCATGGCAGGGATGTATCTCGATAGCAATGGATAAAGTACTCAAATTTCATATTAAAAGTAAATAGTAAAGAAAAGGCCTAGAGCAGAAAGAGAAACTTACACCAGAAAGAAAACATGCTGTTATTAGCATTATTATTCAGAAACTTCTACCATGTCAGTTGACTTTTACAGATGCAATTACTCAAAATAAGTATTTGCTTGAATTTTTTTTTTAAAGACGTGCAAATCTTTATGAATGACCAAAAAACTTTCAACCTTTAATTCATCACTGATCTGGCAACAACTACAAAAAGCTGTGTGTAGACTTCTTATCACCAACAACTATCCGTTAGATAGTCATTAAAAGGGGAACAAAAATCTGAAATCTCAGCAAATACCTTTATTTTGTTAGGAATTTATTAACATGTGAAATAAATGCCATTTGAGTATTTCAAATCTAATGTTTTAGATTTGATCTTTACAATTAAGTGCTTCAAACCAATTAGTTAGCATTTCAATTTATTTTAGAAATTTGTTGTTAAAAATCAGATTTGAGTTCACTCAATGGCTTAGGTCAATGGTCTGGACAATTGAATACAAAGATACACTGGTACAGAATGCCACAGATTTATTCCTTAAGTTAGTTAATTTCAACTCCAGTGGCAATTGCAATGCTACAATTTGCCTCAGCATTTTTGAGCAGCTGGTTAAAGTGCAAAAAGAAAACAGCAGATTCCTGTTGTTTGGAATGTAGTAACTCCAGCTGGAAAGCGTACCTGTAATAGTTGCAATTTCCATGAGAGTTCCCCAATCTCCAGCAAAAAAAAAAACTTCTAAAAAACTAGACCTGGATCAATAACCTTGTCCTGGTCTCGTACTTGTTACAGTAAGCTCATACTGAGAATTTCTTCAGTACTTAAGTGTCTAAAAACCACTGACAGCATCTTTTGAAGAGAGAGACAGTTCATGAATTATTTTCTTGTGTGTGAAATACAATGACTAGAAACAGTTTTCCTTCAAATCAACCATATGGAATGAGTGAAAGGATCCATTCACAATGTCAGTTTTCATTTCTGTCAAGATTTAGCAATTTTCACCTCTGGCACTATGATTTGAAGGAATCCAAAGTCCAAAGGAAAAGAGCAGGGGTTAGCACGTTAAGTACACAAACCATCTATTCTTGAAGTCGACCTTCTGTGACAACTCGTCTAAGAAATAAAAGCATTAATAATGGCGAGAAAAAAAAAAATCCACATCCGCCTGTCCAAATAAAAATTATTTCACAGCCAAGCAATTTCAAATGCCATTTATCCTCTCAGATAGATAGGAATGTAAAGTAAATTGCTATGATAATTAAATACAAAATAGCAGACATTATCAATTCAGATTAATACAGATGTTTTATGTTGGACAACTGTTGTTTAGTTAAGCAAGTTTTCTCCATGGCTCATGGTTTTCTTGCCCCATGGTTGTTATATTTACCTTTAAGTCATATGTCAGTTCTGGTTGTTTTGGGGGCGGGGGGGGGGGCTTTGGTCAAAGCACAAAATTGCCCATTTGAAAATATAATTTTACCAAGAGCAAGCACTATGTGAAGTCCAATTCCTCCATCCCAGAACCAGAGCAATTAAAAATCCTAGGTCACTTTTGCTCTAATCCAAATGCTCAGTTCAAACCAACACTGACCTTAACCTAACCAGGCTTCTGCCAATAACATTCAATGCATAGCAAGGGGAGATCAGAAATGAGGAAACTCAGTGGGGTAACATAGAAACTAGGAGCAGGAATAGGCCATTCAGACCTTCGAGCCTTCTCCGCCATTCATTATGATCATGGCTGATCATCTAACTCAACAGCCTGCTCCCGCTTTCTCCCCATAACCTATGATCCCTTTCACCCCTAAGAGCTATATCTAACTCCTTGTTGAAAACATACAATATTTTGGCCTCAACTACTTTCTGTGGTAGCGAATTCCACAGGCTCACCACTCTGGGTGAAGAAATTTCTCATCTCAGTCCTAAATGGTCTACCCCGGATCCTCAGACTGTGACCCTTAGTTCTGGACTCCCCCCAAAATCAGGAACATCCTTCCTGCATCTACCCTGTCCAGCCCTGTTAGAATTTTATAGGTTTCAACAAGATACCCCTCATTCTTCTGAACTCCAGCAAATATAATCCTAACCGACTCAATCTCTCCTCATAGGTCAGTCCCACCATCCCAGGAATCAATCTGGTAAACCTTCGCTGCACTCCCTCTATAGCAAGAACATCCTTCCTCAAAGTATGGAGGGAATTGTTTTTTTAATTCATTAATGGATGCAAGTGTCGCTGGAAAGGCCAGCATTTATTGTCCATCTCCAAATTGCCCTCAAGAAAGTGGTGGGGAGTCACTTTGAACTGCTGCAGTCCATAGAGTAGTTAATGCTGCGAGGAAGGGAGTTCCTGCATTTTGACTCAGTCACACTGAAGCAATGGCGATATAGTTACAAGTCAGGATGATGTGTGGCTTGGAGGGAGAACCTGGAGGTGGTGGTATTCCCATTCATCTGCTGCCTTTGTCCATCCAGGCAAGAGAGATTGTGGATTAGGATATGCCACTGATGCAATATATATTGTAGATCATACACAGAGCAACCAATGTGTCAGTGGTAGAGGGAGTGGGTGTTTTAATATTGTTAAGATACCAATCAAGCAGGCTGTTTTATTCTGCATGTTACTGATCTTCTTCAGTGTTATTGGGGCTGCATTCTTCTAGGCAATGGGGTGTATTCCATCATACTCCTGATCTGTGCCTTGCAGATCGTGGACAGGTTAAAGGGAATCAGATGGCATGTTACTCACCACACAGAGTTCCCAACCTCTGACATGTCTTGTAGCCACAGTAATTGTGTGGCTGGTCCACTTCACTTTCTACCCAATGGTGAACCCCAGAATATTGATGGACAATTTAAAGCTGTTGAATGTCAAGGGAAGATAGTTAAGAAACTCTATTGTTTGAGCCTTTTTGAATTGGAGCCACCCGTGAATCTTATTAGCAACTGGCGTACTTGGTAACTGCCTCGGTCCCCTTGGAGACAGCATGTTTGGCCAGGTCCCCCCAGCAGCAGGAGGTGGACGGCAGTCTGGGTCTCCCTGAAGGACAAGGTCTGCCATTTGCTGTAGCCAACCAGGCGGGAAGCCTCGCAGGTAATGATTAACATGTCCAAGGCAGACGTGGCCTTGGAGGAGAAGCTGCTCTCGGGTTGGATCTGTTTCAAAACCCAGTGGATGTAGAGGCTGTAAGTCTCCTACCGTCTCCATTTGCGCTTGCTCTCGCCCCTTTCACCACTTGCTTTGGCCCTTTCTTTGGGGCCATGTCCTTGGCCAGTGTATCAGGCACAGGCAAGAAGGGATGGTCATTGCCTGGAGTGAATAATACTTGCCACTCATCAGTACAAAAGCAGCTGTTTCCCAATATCACTCAGCGAAGTAGAATTGACATTCACAATAGTGGGAATCACAGAGACCAACATGGACTACCCACTCCATCTGGCTAAAGGTGGTTGCGAATGCTTTAGATTTTCCTTTTACACTCTTGCGGGGCTCTGCCATCATTGAGGGTGGCGATGTTTTTGGGGCCTCCTCCTACCATTAGATGTTTCATGACAATTCAATACTGGATGTGACAGGAATGCAGCACTTCAATCTGATCCATTGATTGTGGGATTGCTTAGCTCTGTCACTTGTGCACTGCTTCCACTATTTAGCATGTTTGTAGCCTATGTTGCATCTTCATCAGGTTAACATGTTTTTTTAAAAAAAGGTAGGCCTGGTGCTGTTCCTGGCATGCTCTTCTGCATTCATTAAACATTTGGCTTGATGGTAATGTTAGAGAGATGGATAGGCCAGGCCACAGGATTAAAGAATACAGTGGAATACAATTCTGCTGCTGCTTTTAGCCCGTGACATGCTGTGGATATCCAGTTAAACTGCTAGATTTTTTTTGAATCTATCCCATTTAGCAACATGGTAGTGTCAAACGATATAGCAGGTACCACAGGGGTAAATGTGGGACTTGAGAATGTGCAGTCTTTACTGCCACCAATATTGTCATGGACAGATGCATTTATGTTTAGTAGAAAGTGAGGGCCAGATCAAGTTCTTTTGCTGAAGGGTCATGAGGACTCGAAACGTCAACTCTTTTCTTCTCCGCCAATGCTGCCAGACCTGCTGAGTTTTTCTAGGTAATTGTTTTTGTTTTCAAGTTTTTTTGTGTTGGCTCTCTCAGCACCCACTCAGGCCCAGTCTTGCTAGGTCTTTAAGGACTTGGACAGTTGGGTGCTACTGAGCCATTCATACATTGAAGACCCCATCCAGAGTACATTGTGTCCTTGCTACCCTCAATGCTTCTTCCAAGTGGTGTTCAACATGGAGGAGTGCTGATTCATGAGTTGAGGAAGGGTGGAGGATAGTAATCAGGAGGTTTTCTTGCCCAAGATTGACCTGATACTATGAAACTTCATGGGGTCTTGAGTTATGTTGAGGACTCCCAGGGCCACTTACTCCCAACTATACAGTGTGTGCTGTCACCTCTGCTGGGAAAATCCCTGCTCATTCTCCTGTCCTCCAAAGACTAAAGCCCCAAGATAAACAACCTTTCCCCCTAACCAAGTCTTTCAGAACTCAGCTTCAAAACACTTCTGAACTCTCCGCAATAATTCTACATCTTTCCTGCAATGAAGACCAAAACCACACAATATTCCTTATTCATTCACCAAAGCCAAATAAAATTTCACCTCCTTAAACTAATTTTACACCCTGAACCAGACATTGCAACCTTTTGTAACATTTTAATTGCAGGTTGAACATCCAAAATCCAGCTGTCTGAAAATCAGACATTTTTGAAATGGCGTAGTCTACTTCCTCTGCTTCTGTGAAAGATGGGATGATGGACATCTTGGAAGATTTGAGGATTAATAATCAAACTTCCTTGCATCAGTATATTCTACGAGGAATACTTATGCAAGGAAATAGTGACTGGGCAAGCAATCAACCATGGATGATTAAAACATAACTTCAGCAACTAGGTTAGCATAGTGAGTGTAATAAATCAGGGGAGTCCAAAATCCGAGAAATTCCAAATTCCGGCACGATCAGATAGAGATGCCAGATATGGAACATCCAGCCTGTACTTCTGTCACTTCCTAAGAATGCTGAACTAACAACTTTAACACCCTATCCAATAAGCCCCTCAAATTTATTACCTAGTCTGTCAGCTCAAGCATGGTGCCATATAACATGGCAATCAATATTCAGTTATTCAATCCGATCTCATGACTCTATAACTTATCCATGTTGAACGCCATCTGACACTTCTCTGCCTATTGACCTAACCTATTGCAACGTCTTTGCATTTTGGTTAAGATTACAATATTCCATCTCTAATCAGTAACTAAAATTATATCAAACCTTATGAGATTCCACTGATAATTGGTTTCCACTCCAACAATCTGACACTACATCATCTTTTGTTATTTAGCTTTCAATATCATGTCAATCCAGTCTAATACTTTACCCACTATGCTATAGGAAAACAGCTTGGGAACTGGCCTGTTCAGTGTCAAATAACAGATTTGATTCAGGAATGATTGATAACACTGAGCTAAAGACTCAAGTTCAAAGCCCACAGTAGGACTTGTGCACATAACTTAGGTTAACAATTCAGTTCAAGTCTAAGGATGTGTCACAGTCTGATATCAAACTGAAGTCCCATTTGTCTGTTCGCATGGGCAGAAGAGATCCCATGGCACTTTTAAAAGTAGGGGAATTCTCATGTCCTAGCCAACATTTATCCTTCAAACCACGCGTTTGTTTGCAATTTGGCTGTCTAAATGCTTACCTGAAAATGTAATTAACAGGCTTTAATAAAAGTACTTTGGAATAGCCAAAGAACTCAAACAACATTAATGTAAGTCTGTTCTTTCTTGAAATCCAAATGAGACAACACCCATTACCAAATCTTTATCCACCTAACCTATAACTCAGAAAACCAGTAAATTGTTCAAATGCAGACATTTTCTTCTGAACCCATGCTGGTGCTCTCTAATCAAAATCTTCCCTTCCAGATTATACCTTTTCCTATACTTTATTAAAGCCTTGATCATTTTGCCCCATAACGGGGTAAGCCTCATGTCTGTAAACTGAAGATTCATTACTATTTTTAATTAAAAGGAAGATATCACATTGCTATTTTCTAATCCATTGGCATGTTGCCCAATTCCAATAAGCAGTGAAAGAGGAATGGGGGGAGCCAATTTCCACCAGCATCTTTGAATGGAAGACTACATCTTTGCATGTCTTTCATTTCCTAAATCTTTCCAATATGCTTCCTCTCTGATACCAAGTGTTTTCAGTGTGATCTATTTTGTCACGTCAGATGGCGGCTTTACCCCTTTTAACAAGAAAAATGAAGTACACCAAGTACTGAATCTAACTAGCTAATGCTGATACTGAAGCTGTATCTTTAAAACTTAAAGAAATTGGAGACAGGGGAGTATTTTTGAATTGTGGCCATGAAGCAGAGTTATCACATCTTGCTTTTGTTCTAAAACTTTTGAAATAATTCTTTGGCTAACCTTTCCATTCATGTATTTAGAACCCCAGGGAGTTTTAAAAAAAGGTTTTGGTTAAAAAACCATAGTCTCAAAGGAAACATATCTGCAACCACGAACAAGCCATCAAAATTTCAGAAGTAATTGGATGCCTTTGGTCAAACAGTTCAAAATTTTAGAGCTTTATTATATTCTTAGGCAAGATGGATGGAACATACCACAGGACATTAACTTAATTACATCACCAGTACACAAACACCTATTTTATTGAAAAGCCAGATTTTCAAAAAGAGAAAGACTTGCATTAATATAGCGCTTCTCACAACCCGAAGTCTCAAAGCACTTTACAGTCAATGAAGTACTTTTGACTGTATGCACTGTTAGCAGAAGATGCATGAAACATCAATTCAAGCAAAAAGACTTGCATTGGTTGATTTCTCTCCCCCCCTTTTTAATTACACACATACTAGCTTAAAATAAACCTTTATTAGCCCAACAAATTTTTGATCTTTGGTTTACATTATGACAGTACAGCCAGTTAAATTCAATGTTTTCACTGTACTTCAAAGTTCAAGATTATGAAGGCTTATACTTCTATTGCTAGAAAGGTTAATGTGACACAAGTTTATCAGAACTACAACTGAAGAGTGGTTCGTAAAACTCGGCTGCTCAGTATTAACACTATTTACTCACCTTAGTTCCAAGACCCTCAATACTCTAGTCTATCAATCTCTAGTTTTTACTTTTTCCGTTGGTCTAGCCTCAATAACTTATCCACGAAGAGTGTTCTAGATTTCCATTATCCTTCATGTGAAGAAATGCCTCCTGACATCACCCTTAAACAGCCTAGCTCCAACTTTAAGGTTATTCTCCCTTGTTCTTAGCTCCCCACCAGAGGGAATTAGTTTCTCTCCATCTACCCTATAAACTCCAGTAAATCAACTACTTATATTTATGTAGTGTCTTTAATATCATGAAATATCCCAAGGCATGTCACAGCACTATTATAAAACCAAATATGCATTGAGCCACAAGGAAATTAGGTCAGATGATCAAAAGCTTAAAAACAAACTTTGATCAAGGGAGTGTCTTAAAGGAGGAAAGCGAGGTAGAGGCAGAAAGGATCAGGGAAAGAATTCCAGAGCTTGGGCCTATGCAACTGAATGCACGGTCACCACTGGTGGACCAACTGTAATTGGTAATGCACAAGAGGCCAAAATTGCAGGAGTGCAGATATCTAAGGGGGTTGTGGGGCAAGAGCAGAAAGCAGAGATAGAGAGTGGTGATACCACTAAAGGATTTGAAAGCAAAGATGAGAATTTTAAACTCGATTTTAGCTCCCAGTCAATAAACGTAGGTCAGTGAGCACAGGGCCTGGTGCAAATTAAGACATGAGCAGTAGAGTTTTAGATGGCATCAAGTTTGGAGGTTAGAATATGGGAGACTAGCCAGGAGTGTGTTAGAATAGTCAAGTCTTTATATGTCATCGATAAATAAATGTTGATAAATAGAAGGGGACCAAGGATAGATCCTTGGGGGACATCAAAGTTAATTGTGCTGAATAAGGGACATCATTGCAAGTGAATCTCTGGGTACGGTTAGATAGCTAACAGTGGAACATGAGAGCATTCCCAACCAGCTGGACGACAGTGAAGACACGGAGAGAAAAAAAAATGTGGTCAACCATGTCAAAGGTTGCAGACAGGTCAAGGAGGACAAGGAGTGTCACAACTCACGGAGGATAGTGCGCTGCGATATCAAGCCCTACTGTTTCCCTAGCTGCTAGAAATGTAAAGTTTGGTCAAACCATCAGACTGCCCCAATTCTACCTGTTTAATTTAGATTAACAGAATACGAGCACCAGGTTTGTAAACTTAAGTAAATAACTGTTTATTGAACAAATTGTCTTTAACCAGTAGCAAAAGAAAGAAATATGAACTACCTTCTAACACTATAGCTTAAACCATACCCACTTCTCAAATCCCTATACACACACGAAACACACAAAAACATGGATTTTAAGGGTAGGATAAAACAGTTCAATAGCACCAATTCTGGAGCTACAGGATTCAATGGGTTGATTTTGATTGATACTTTCCAAATTCCTTTCAGTTCTTGTAGGTGACATGAAGTGGTCTTCCAGCACTTTCAGTATTTAGTTCACTGGTTGAGCCCTTGCCTTTCAATGTCTCTAAAAGTGATTTTCCCCAATGCTTCTTGGCAGGGGTTTTCCATGAGAGTGCAGGTTATAGAGGTATGGGAAGAAAAGTCAGCTAGCTATTATTGTAGAATCACTGGAATCTTCCACACACAGGAGAAAGATGTTTTAGGTCTTGTTCCTTTCAGGCTAGGAGCTATTCTGCACTACTCTCACACAAAACTTGGTCACCTGGTTAGAAGCCAATTAAAAACATCATTGCCAGGCAGCTCCCTTGGTTCAGGACTCCTTTCTGGCACCATCCTGTCTTTCATGGCACACACTGTTCCAAGATAGCAACACTGTATATATCTTGCATCCTGTTCCAGTGGATGTGTCTTTCAAACTGCAGCCATTGTATTTTTAATCCCCAGTCCAACAGAAAATGAAAAGATATGTTCCTTACAGGAGAGAAAGTTCACCTTTGTTACAGTCATGATGGATGCCATTTGTGACTTTGCTAAGAGCCATTTTGGTACCGTAGCAGGAAAACTCAATTGTAGGGATTCAAATATGGAGTTTCTGGGAAGGTGAGAACGCGTTTGGGAGGTGACTATATGTTCAAGGGCTTTGGAAAGGAGGGGGAGATTAAACAGTAGTTTGCAAGGAGGATGGGGTTAGGGGCTGTTATCGTGAGGATAAGGGGATAACTACAGAATAGCAAGAATTGTTTACAATATTAATATGGGACTAGGAAAAGAAGTTGGGCGATCAGCAGTTTGGTAGGAACAGGACTAAGAGGAGGCGGTCTCAAGGACAAGGTGCGCTCAAAGGGGGCATGGGGGAAGATAGGAGGAAAACTAAATAAAGATGGGAGTTCAGAGATAAGACAGGGGTTGGGAAAGCATTAAAGGTTAGCTAGCTGGGCTAGTGGAAGAGGGGGAAAAGAGCAGCAGTAGCTGATCAGGTTGTTTCAATCTTAGTGAGAAAGTCATCCATGAGCTCCTGGCACTTGAAGCTGCAGAGGGCAGTGCAAGCAACAGAGAAGGGTTTAAGAAAATGGTTTGCAGCACAGAAAATAAATCAAAGGTTATTTTTGACTTCCAGAATGACCCTGGATGAGAGCAGGGCCTAATAATGTTTAAAAGGTGCATCCAGATCTGGTAGCGGATGGCTAAACCAGTTGTCTGCCTTATCCATTCAAGTCAGCTTCCCTTGGACTCAAGGGAGCAGAGATGAGGAACAACCCAGGAGAAATGGTCAGGGTGAAAGAGGGGTTAATGGTTTGACTGGGGACTAGGGAAAAGGTGGACATGAGGGTGCAGTTCAGTAAATCAATAGCTGCAATAAATGTTGTGGCAAAAGGAGGGCCAAAGGCTAGATAGTTTAGATTTTGAAAGGTCAGAAGTGAACTGGAGTATAGTTCCCCTCTCCCCAAGGGAAAAATACCAAAAGGAGGCAGGGTTGGGGCATGGAAAAGGGATGTGGGTGAGCAATCCAAGGAATTGATCAGAGATGGTCCAATCAGTAATTTATATGTTACCGGTAGAGTACCCTTTATCCATAAATCCGAAAACAGAAAGCATCCAAAAATCACAGTTTTTGAGCCTCAACCTTTAAACACAAGCTAACATGAACCTCACCGACCACACCCGACCTTATAGCACAGGAAGTCTTGTTTGTCTGCACTGTTTATCTTTTGATTTTAATGGTGGACATGTCAAAAAGACCATCAGATACCCTGATGGCTAACAATGAGAAAAGGAAAACGAAGCATAATTCGTTATCAACTGCTAAGAAAGTAGAGTTGTTGCAAAAAACTTGACCATGGTGCATCTGTGAGGCAATTGAGTGATGAGTATGGGGTGGGTATCACCGCCATACATGATTTAAAGTAGCAAAAAGGCAAACTGTTGAAATTTTATATTGAAAGTGATCCAAAGAAGTTAAGGAGCAATAGGAAAATTTTGCATAAGTCAGGAAAAATGAACATGATGGAATAGATTCATCAGCATAGGAGTGAAAGATTTTCGCTGACTGGCCCATTGATCATGCAGCAAGCCAAGAGCTACAATGGAGAACTCAGGCTTGAAGGTGCATGTGAATACACAACAGGCTGTTTTCAGATGTGTCATGGCATCAAGCTTTTGAAAGTTTGTGGTGATAAAGCATCTGCAGGCTGATGCTGCTGAAAATTTATTGATGAGTTTGCTACGCTAATTTCAGATGAACACTTTTCGCCTGAACGAATTTACAATGTTGACTAAATGAGTCTGTTCTGGCTTTATGTCCCTAAGAAAAGACTAACAACAGGTGTTAAGAATGCAAAGTATAGGTTGGCTGTTCTTGGATGTGTCAAGGCAGCTGGCACACAAATATAAATTGGCTGTAATCATGAATGGCAAATGCCCCAGGTGCTTCAAGAGTATTCAGACATTGCCTGTTCATTATTATGCCTTTGAGAGAGCCTGTTTTCTGGTTGGTTTCACTACCACTGTGTACCAGAGGTACATGTGTATTTTGGATAGCTGGACTTGAAGAAAACTGTAAAATCATGTTGCTCCTAGACAATTGTTCAGCATTTCCCCCTGCTGAACTGCTGGTGAAGAACAATGCTTTTGCCATTTATTTCCCCCAACATAATGTCATTAATTCAACTGATGGACCAGGGCATTTTTGGTCCATGAAGCATAAATATAAAGACTCCTTCTTGAATAGTATGCTTGATGTTATGAACAGAAGGCTGGGGGTGAAATGCTTCCCAAAGGAGTTCATAGTTAAGGACACCATTTACACATCTGCTAAAGCCTGGTATCTTGTTGATAAAGACACCCTGGCCAACGGGTGGCATAGCCTTTGGCCCACAACAATGTTCACTGAAGATGATAATATTGAAGAAGAATTTGAAGGTTTTTGTGTGAACAAAGAAAATAATCCAGTAAACCAGCTGCTTGAGTATGCAAAAGGTATATCAATGGAATGTGTGAATATGCTGGAAGCTGAGAATATCGAGGAAGAATTGTTTAACGTTGATAACAATGCTCCCATCACGCATTCTTTGACTGACAGGGAGATTGCATAAACGGTGTTACATCATGATTAACTTGAAAGTGAGGATGACAGTGAATATGGTAGAGAAAGTGCCTATAGACCATATTAAGATAGCGACGGGTTGATAGATGCACGCAAACAACATGCATTTATAAGCGAGCATGAAATTTGAATCTATTAAAAAACTTATGAAATAAAAACCAATGTTAGTGAGGCAGATGAAACTGGAAGAACTACTCAAGAATGTACATCAAGACTCTGAACCCTCTCCTATAGGCAGGATCACAAATGATGCCACAGGTAGGAAATTACAGGTAGCATGTATTTATTACTCAGTGACATCTTACTTTTCAAGCCATTTTAATTACTTAAGACTATAGCTAGCCCAGGCTATTGCAATGCAAGTAGAGCTAATTCCATATGCAGTATTTGAAAATCAAGATTATCTGAAACGCGATCAGTCCCAAGGATTTTGGATGATGGATACTCGACCCGTAGGATTAACAAGAGACCATGTGAGATGGAAAGGTAAAAGGGTCATCTTAAACGCCACAATTAGATCATCCCTCAATCTTCTACACTCAAGGGTCCACACAAGACCAGTCCATGCAACTTGTTTTCCAAAGCTATTAAAATTGGCATTATGAAAGGGTTTTATTGTTAGAAGAGGTAAAGTTCAAATAACCTAGTGATCCAATGAAAATTTGCATTCAAAGAAACAAGTGCGTATAAAGGAAGCGAAGACTGTTGGTAAAAGGAGAGGAATTCTAAGATCTAAAACCTCCAGCCTGTAAGCCTCGAAACACTGTTTGCAAGGACCCAAAGCTGAAACTCATTTTGAATGGGACTGTCCAGGGTGCTTTGCCAGGGGTCTGTTTAAATCTGTGTATTTTACTGTTGCCTTAACAGAGGTGTAACTAAGAGTCAGATTAATAAGGGGATTTTTGCAGTTATTATAGTACTAATTTTGTAAAACATATATATGTGCTTACAATCTCTTGTATTAATAAATGTTTAATTTAGTTTAATAAAACCCTCGAGACTTGTTGGTCTTATTACTACTGAATCCAAAGCCTGCATCTCGAAACATACAAATTGCAAAATTGGTTATGACAATTGTTTCAAGTTTCCCTCTGGGATTTGAACAGCTCAGCATTTACCATCAGCTGTGTCACAATAGTTCCCAATTACACCATTTACTACGCCACCTAAATTTGAGTTGTCAATAAACTTGGTGAAAAACTGAGGCCCCAGTATAGATCTCTGGGGCACAATGCACATCACGCCTTTCCAACTGAAGTATATACCCATGGTACTTGCTCTTTGCCTCAAAACCATCTCCCTATGCATGTCATTAGTTGCCTCCAGTTTCATGTGCTTTTTTTTTTAAAGCAGCCTCATTTGGAACCTTATTGAATGCCTTCTAGAAGTTCACAAAGAGCAACTTTTGACTCTCCCTTATCTACCACATTAGTTTTATCTCAAAATTCAAATAGATTTGTTGGGCATGATTAGCCTTTTATAAATTCTTGCTAGCTCTCCAATCAGTTCATGCTTGTCCAAGTGCATCACTCTGTCTCCATTAATAGATTCTAGTAATCTCCCCATAAAATATACCAGACTAATAGATCTATAACTTCCTCTTATACCCTTCTTAAATAGTGCAGTGGCAATGGCAATTTTCCAATCAATCAATAGGGCCAATTCCTGAAGAGTTTGAAAAAAAAGGTACTGACCTGATGGGCCAAATAGAATATTATAGCAAACAAATAAACTATGATTCTTTGCACTACTGAAGCAAATGAATTAATGCAAATGTTTTTAGGTAAAGCCTAAGTTTTATGACTGGTCTCTGCTCCACTTGGGATGCACAATCGAAAATAACCGCCACAAAATATAACCTGAAGTTTCCAATTGCAGAGTGTCTTGAATAATGTGCTGCAAAGAACTGGCATTTTCCCCATCACCGATTTACCTTTAATTTTGTTAGGACCAATGGTATGTGCCTTAGGCTTAGTAATAGCCTTCCAAACTCAAGAGTCAAAGGTGCAGCACTTAAACACTCCTCTAGGCAGTCCCAGCAAGTGGACACTGGAGTTCCAACTGATATCTAGTGGGCGCGGGTGCTCCTCCTTATTCTAAGTTATGGCAGCCCATAAAAATGTCCTGCTGTATAGGACTAACCATCCTACCAGCTGGTATAAAAAGATGGTTACTGCCATGAAAGAAGCATTGACATCATGGCCTGTCAGATGTTAATGAACCTTAGCATTTTCCTTAGAGAACAGTTTCAGGTAGTGGAAGGATTCAAAGGTTAAAAACAATTATTGAGTATGAAACCGAATACAAATATGATAAAAAGGTTAGAATTAATAGACAGGTACTCCAATTTTTTTAAAAAATGAACCCTTTTAAGGAGTGGTATGAGTATAACATAGAAGTCCTTTGTACTGAATTCATATCACTACTTACAGGGATACGAATTTAATTTAGAACGCTGGCACTTGAATAAACGAGGCGCTTGCATTTATATACATTATAATGGCGTGTCCCTCAAGCAAAAGAAGTTCAGCAACACACCATATACGGTACAATATCGCTTTATTCACTGGGTAAAACAAACCGGTTTCGAATACTTTCTGGAACGTATCAGATAATGATTATGAAGCAAAGCGTTATTTATACTTTTTGCCAGTCAGGCTTTGCTTATATACGGAAAAAAAGATTGTTTAAAATAACGAAAATAAGTAATCCACAATGCCATATGGAAAGGTACAGAACAAGGAGATTGAGAGATTGCATGGAGTCGATAAAATAAATACGCACATTATGCTGCTACTTAGCGTTGCAATTCTGTATTGAAAAGCGGAACCAGTAGAAGTGCTAATTTAGACTGGCTAATAACATTTCAATTCTTTATTTTGTTCCCATGGCAAAAAACAAAGGACGCAGTCTCATTAACTCACCCGCCAGTGTATAATTGTTCCTTAATGCTACAAAAGTCAGCTTAGAAAGTAAAACTGCGAAAACTAATTGTGCACAATCCTCCACGTTTCACATTTAACCCTTGAGTGCTTTTGCAGCTTGCAAAATGCCGTTTTGTTTACTAACAGCATGCAAATTAACCAAATGAAAACTAAAATTTTCATGTCAACGTTTAAAGTAGGAGTGTGTACTGTGAACCGTCCCTGATATCACCTGTAAGATTTTTTTTAAATAAAATCGAGTCCCAAAACATCACTTCAATACTGCGCGTTGGGAGAACATTAGACTCATTTAATGTTGCGCTCTAATCTTACCTTGGGCCAGGGTCTGCAGCACGTGGATATGAAACAGCACAAACGTCCACAATCTACCAGAACACCCAAACAAATTAAAGTTTCCTCTCGCACCAGCAAATCCGACTTTTCCACTAAATACTCTCGATTTCGCTCCTATGATCAATGCATCGATCTCATCAGCACTTCGGTTTCCAATCTGGTTATTGATTACTCCACTCAAACAAGGCCTTTGCTTCATTTCCCTTTGGTTATTGATTGTATCATCCGTACTCCCGTTTTCTTTGGCAATTCCGAACCCCTGGTTAAGAGCTGGATTCTGGCGCTGGATCGACCCCCGCTCATCGATTCCTTCTGTTTGAAGGCTCCCGATCGGTCCCTGCAGGGCAATCCTTTGGCATCGATCCTCCGTATGATTGATTACGGATGTCGCTGGGTTTACAATTAGTTCATGGCTCGTAGCCCCAGAGTGCGGTTTCCTCTTCCTGGTCTCCCTGCTTGGATTACCGATCATCGTTTCCGGGCCCGAGTTTGCAGCCTCCGGGGTATTGATCACCTCTGGATACCTATCATCATCCGCAAGTAGCGCGGCGATGACCTGAACATCGACCAGCCCACAACTCACGTCTCCCATCATCTGTTGATCACCTCGATTAGTACAGTCAGCTCGCTCCAGCAATCGATACGCTTTGGTATTTACTGATTCCACCACCACCTCCGCCCCCCCCCCCCCCCCCCACCGAATATGTATATAGATATTAAATTGAATGAACACCACCTCCAAGCCGCTGGCCGAGTTGTTTTTTTTTGGCTGGTTGCCTTCGGGAGGAGGTTCGGGTTTGGTTTAAGCTCCTGCCGCCTTTTAATGATTGCCACCTCCCTGATTAGGGGTCGGATCTCTCTCTCTTCCCCCCAAAGTCCTGATTTCCTGGATGGAGAATGCGACACCCTGCTCCGACAGACTGCCTTCACTCCCCCGAGGGGAAAGCAGAGGTGGAAATGGACGCGTTTCCTTCCCGATCCTCGCTATCTTTTTTTAAAATTCCAATCCTCAGCAGCCCGAGGAAACTCCAGACAGCAAGAACGAATCCCTCTGAACTTCCACCCCTGCCTCTTGCAATACCTGGTTGATGATTAACTCCAACGGTCTGTTTTATTTTGAAAAAGCAAACTTATCTCTCGAATGAAAGTTTCCTTCTTCCAACCGAGGAGGGGAGGAGGGAAGGGGGGGGGGGGGGCGTTGGGGGAGAAAATCCCAAATCTTAAAGGTAAGTCTCAGAGATAAAGTTTCAACTCATTATTGAAATAATTCCCAAACTTTTACTTTGAAAAAATTAAATTTGCTTCCCAACTGGAAAAGCTGCAGTTGGCAAAGTTTGAAGTTTATCAGCCAGTGGAGCGGGACCAGGGACGCTCTCCACACACGCAGATACAGGTTCAGATTTACACGTCTAATGCGCTTCTTGCAAACAAAAATCTTCAAACTTTAAGCCCCTGGAAGAGAGCAAAAATTTAATTTTGAGGTAAATGCCTCTTGTCCGATGACTTTCCTCCAGGTTTTCCTCTTGTTTTGAGCCGGTTTCTAACGGGAGCTTTCAATTTTCTTCTTCCCCGCCGCTTTCCCTATCACCAGACAAACTCCTTCGGTTAGAGCTGGAGCAAGCTCGAGCGTGTTTCCGATTGGTCAAGACCATCGACCACAACTCGAAACCTGATTGGCTAATAATCCGCACGGCGTTGGGGGGGAACAATCCTGACTTCTGATTGCTCGAGTGCGATTTTCCCACTCGCTGATTCGCTGCAGTTGGGACCGTGTCTGTCATCCTGGTTGGTTAAATTGAGATCTCCACTCTGATTGATCTGCAGATCGGCGCTGGTTCTTTAATTGGTAAAGGGGGAAAAGAGACTGTATCGCCGGGGATTGGTCTCTTACAATGAGCCCCAGCCAACCAATAGAGGGAAGAAAAGAGGAGACAATGTTGATTGTTTCTTCGTTGGAACTAATCTCGAGCGCAGAAAATGGAGTATATCGAGCAACTGGTCTTCAATAAGGTGCAAGAATAATAATTATCTTAACTGAGTACTTAAGTCATTTTCAAAAGGGAGAATTCCAAAATAAGCCTGTTTTGTAGTCGTAATGTCTCAATAAGACCACCTTTCAACACCTTACTTTGTGATAACCCGATTCTCACACCGCAGTTTCATCCTCCACCACATCACTATCTCCCTGAAAAATCAACGGGCCCCTTCTTCATACAGCCAAACCACTGCCCAGATTCACACGCTGTCGAGGGCGTCGCCATTTCTCATCTAGGATGGACACTTTCCCCAGTGGCACCAGGCTAATCACTTTAGTTAGTGTCCTTTAGTTTTAATACTGGCAAATTCCCAGAACACCATCATGGGAAACCTCAATGCGCTGCAAGGCATTTATAATCAAATTTAATTTAGGGATAGAAAAAATTGTCACGGATCAGAAATGACAATTTAGACTAAGAACTCATCCTGTTTGAACAATGTTTCTCCCATCAGGACCATTAGCCTTAAGTTAAATTTAATATGATTGCTCAAGTTTCCTCTTTCAATAACTTATTCCAAACACTTAACCATTTTTTGGATAATGAAGTCTATGTTTTCCCTTTCAATAGTGTACAGATTTCAGACTGAAGATCAGCCATTATTGTAATGAATAGTGGACCAGGCTCGAAGGGCCAAATGGCCTACTCCTATTTCTTGTGTTCTTTTGGCTTCCTATAAGTAAGCAGTTGCCCTCATGATCTGGAAGTGTACATCTCAGGTTATGTAGTTAAGGATTAAAAATGTCCTACTTTGCAGCAATACCTTGTATCTTCTATACAATATCTTGTATTGACACACTTGCAAATATCACAGTGGACTTGGATTTCTTAAAATTAATACATTTATGAATTTCAAAATGAAGCATCGATACTTGGTAGTATACTACAGTGAAAAGTTAAAAATAAATGTGCTTCTAGAATGTGCACCAAAAGGGACAGTTGCCTTTACAACTTATCTTCTATGGAAAACCAGAATGGTCACAATAGGGTTAACCTCCCTTTGCTCAAGTGGTTGTTCAGTGATTATTTCTTCAAGGATTTTTTTAAAATGCGATTTCTCTCAAACACACTCCTAAAGAGAAATTCTTAGAAATTTCCAGAGGCTCTCAGAAGCACTGTCTATTATGCTCTTCAGTAGCAAAATCTTCCAACTCATAATGTCAAATTTACTTTTTGGACAGTCAATTTATCATGAACTAAACAATGACACTCCTTTCACATGTGCCAAGAACATTCACTAATTAAGGTTAAAATGCAATCTGCAGGGACTAAGTCCTACAGATGGCTAATGGGAATCTTCTTAAAATGTAATGATAGTAAATACCTGTTATAAAGTACAAAGATATCATTTATAGTAGTCTTATTAGAATATTTGCTCAACTGTTGCACCTTGCAATTTCTATTTGAAATGCACGCTCATTGTCTCCAATCACACCCCGAGCAAAGATTTTATCTTAATTAATTATTGATCAAAAAATCTTCCTTTATTTGAAAAGGTAAACCATCTCTTTCTGCTTTTTAAATTAGGTAAGGATCCACCTTAACCTGGATTTAAAAATTGGATTTTTTTTAATACATTTTGTCACAGAGGTATATCATTGTTTTTAGCTTTGTGATCAATTGTACACAGTATCTAAGGATAAACAATGCATTGTAAAGTATTGGCATTGTTCTGGAAACATTCTATAGCCTTTTAAATTACTTCACTACATTACCTCAATGTTGAAAATGGCATACCAGCTATTACTCCCAGGTTTCGTTCTATATCATCTTCTGCTAATTCAATTCCATTCACTGTATACTGTGACTCACATTTTTTGACCCTTGTGTAATACTTTTCATTTAGCAGTCTAAATTTCATCAGCCATATATCTGCATATTCAACCTGAATTCTTTGGAGAGCATTTTGCTGCATTCTGTGTCTCAACCACTCCCCCTATTTTCTGTCATTAGCAAGTTTGAGTAGCTTAGTTGTTTTTGGTATCCAGGCCACTTATGCTGTCACCCTTACAATACCATTATCTTTCCAAAGGCCACAATTATCCACTGCTACTCTCCTCTACAAATGCTTTACACGTTTACTACAGTCCAGATATTATATGTGTCTCTTCCCATATTTCTTAAGCTAAAAATTAGTCACTGAAAATGTAATTTCTGTTTAATCTAAAAGCATTATTTCTTTTACAAGCACTAGATGGCACTGTCCTGTACCTTGAAAAAAATATATAAAATATAGATTACAAACTGTAACTAAAATGGTAGAGACTATAACTGTCTTGATCTGGTTGGGCATAAAGCTGGGTCAGCACAACCAAGTTTTCCTGAAACAATTTGTTTATTAAAATATATATTATTCTGCTGAGAAACCTATAGGTGGAATTACAGGAAACTAGAACCTATTTTAATAATTTCCACTTTACTGCTGTAAAGTGCTTCCTCCGAGGTAAAATAATGTAAAAATTTAATAGGAATGTTGGACAGGAGTGCTCTAAGTTGGAGTTGTAGAGCCAGGTTTTAACTCTAAGTGGATAATTTTTGAATGAGTTAAAATCTCTCCCGTGGTCTCTGTTCTACAGTCAGTTTTCATCCTGTTGATTTAAAAGCAGCTATTCTAAGATTCATTTATTGATGGCATAAGCATTCATACTTTGACTCCACTGCTAATTATTTCTAAAAATGAGCTATAGAAACTTTTTTTTACATTATCTAGTATTAAGGACAGAAACAAAGCTCTAGATATGGGGTTTAACTCCACAGTGTGCATCTTTTGGCCCTGACAAATTCCTCGCCTGGAAGGCAGCCTGATTAACATGCCTTTTTTCCAGCCAGGTTGCAGGACCAAGTAAGTCTGATCCAAAATCCCCAGAGGATGTCCAATCTCAGATCTCAGGGGGATCTGATTCCAGGCGAATCTAATCCCCAACCATGAGGGCATGTGTATGGGGGAAGCAGGTGTGTTGGAGTGCAGTTTGAGAGAGGGGAGAAGCACTCCTGCTCCTTCTGGCTCAGAAGCAGTGCTGTGAAAATACTTACCTTCTTCCTGAAGCTGTCCTTACCTCAATTTAGTGCCAGGTTTCCCAAAGCCTGGGAAACCCGACCGCCCAAAGTTAAACCTGAAAACTGGTTAAATTAGAGGCTGCCTTCCTCAACAAAATATTTAAATTTCCAACTCACCTCCAAGGAATGGGTTGGCTACCCATTCCTTGTCCTACCTCCATAAAACCCAGAAAGAGGTGGGTTGAGAGTGAGGATTCATATTTAAAATTTAAGCACCTGACCCAAGGCCAACCCATTGTGTACTAAAATCTGCCTGCTCAGTATTTCATAATATTTTATACAAGACAACGCTGTCTAGCTCTACAACAGACATACTATCTTTGATGAGAAGCAACCCTTTGTTGTCTGACAGATTTGCATATTTCTGTAGCTGATGACAAAGAAATGCATCTTGGGCCAGGATATTGAGGTCATGGGTCAGGGCCCACTCGCCGACACGTAAAATGACACAGGATGACCTCGAGCAGAACTCCCGACATCACCCCGCATCATTTTAATTTTCAAGTCGGCAGGGGCACAGCCGAATTGAGGCCATTTAAAAAATAATTTAAGTAGTTAATGGACCTGCCCATCCAACCTTAAGGTTGGTGGGCAGGCCAGGAGCCCAGACAGGCTTCAGAAAAAGCATGAAACCTCATCCACAGGTGGGATGAGGTTTCATGAGGGTTTTTAAAAATGTTTAAAAAGTTTGAATAAAAGTGATGGACATGTCACAAGAGGGAACATGTCAGGGAAATTTTATGTTTGTGCATTGACCATTTTTGAATTTGGCGCCGATCTCCCTGAGGCAGCACTTAGCATCAGGAAGATGAGTGCACTCTTTCACATGCATGCGCGAAAGAGTGCACTCCCAGCTTACCCCTCCATGCGCACAGGGAGTGCTTAGCACTTCCTGGTGGACTTCAAGCTGGGCGGGCCTTAATTGGCCTGCCCACGTAAAATAGCAGCACACCCCCAATCGGAGGCGCACCTGCACGTGCCCACTCCTGCACTCTCTCCACCCCCCCCCCCACCGGGGGAAAATTCTTCCCTTGAGGATGGAACTCTTTAATACTTCATTCTGTTTTTGTAGAAGTACATTGTATGGAGCCACTGAAGGGACCAAACAGAAGGCATTCAGTAAAGTCTACAGCTTTTGATTAAACAGTAAAAGGCCCATTTCAAAAGTTGTTGAGCATTTCTTGTCATTTCTAGTAGCATCATTTTTGGAATTTCTTGACTGATACTCAGCAGAAGTTTGAAAATCCCCCCCAAAATTAGTTTGATCAGTCCCTGGAAGTTAACAGAAATCTTAATTTTTAAGAGTACAAACATGTTAAAGAGGATCTCCTGATAGCCATTATCCCTTTGCATCTTCTCCATAAGGAATTCAAAGTATAAGTATATTTATAGGACTCCTATAAACAATAATTATACAGAAAGATTTTTTATAAACAAGAAATTGTACAGGAACATTATAAAATATAGCGCAGATATGGTAGCAAATTACCAAGCCTGCTGAATAAAAAATAATAATTTTAGCATTGAAGTAGGTTTATCTTCATCTCTGAGCAAACTTGTTAGAAACCTTACAGCACAAGGAACATTTTCTGAGGGTGAAGCCTTGTCCAAGTGATGCAGGCCTAAGATATAACCAAATTTGTTAGGAATTCAAGTACCGATTTCAGTCCTTAGAAAGGTTTGCCTGTTGCAAACCCTACATTGATTTGATACAAAATATATCAGTGAGCTATCATTTGTTGAAAAATGAGGGTGAGATGGAAGCCAACTCCTTCCAAGCTTTCCTTTCTTTGTATTTTTGACAAGAGCCCTCCATTTCTTCCTTTTTATTTTGTTCATCAGGAAACTCTCCTTATTTCAGCTATAGTCAAAAATCCACTTTATTTCTTTTTGGCATATTTATAGAGTTCCAGTGGATAACCTAGGTGATAATGAAATTATGATTGCCAGAGTTTTCACAGATATTTAATCAAAGGTCACCATGTGCTAATCAACTATTGGTAATGTGACCTCACATAAGACTTTATGAATGTGTTCCTTCAGTAAAATCCAATATGTCTACAAACAATAATACTTGTAGTGCTTCTTAGATCATAACCCCGAATGAACTGCGTTTCTATGGTTACTAAAAGCTTTTCAGTGAAAAACAGTGGTGCAAATAGTTTACTACTCCAGTAAAGAAGGTGTATTCCACATTTATAATGTTACAAAGTTAACTTACACATACTGAGAATGAATTTCCACAGGGGTTCTTCCACTCATCTGATGCAACTTTGGCAGAAGAGCTGCAGAAACCCCAGAAAGACTTCCTGCTGTGTCAGACTTCCCTCAATGTAATGTTTTACTGATATAATTGGAAAATTATGAGGCTACACAACATGAAATCTATAGGAAAAATCATGACGGCTTCAAAGTTGAAAACCACAGCTGTTTGGTCATGATTGTAGAGGGACACCCCTTCCATGGGACAGCCAGTGGCCATACTGTGGCATCATGTAACTCCTTTTAAGAGTCAGTGTTGTACAATCTTTGTGCAAAAGTGTTTATCAAATCTTTCTTGTTCTAGAAGGGAGAAGTGGCATGTTAATTTAGTCATTATAATATTGGGCTGGATTTTAGAAACAGGTCAGGGTCGGGATTGGAGATGATAGTGGGTAGCAAATTGAGTGCAGTTATGCCCATTCCCAAGTCAACAGGAATTTCCTGTCTTCAATGCGAGTAAGACCTGGATCACAGCTAGAAAATTCATGGTGGGCTCATGTTGGCAAAATGGGGACGGGCTACACTTGATCCCACAAGAGACAACCCCAGATCCACACCAGTCATGGCTGTTGAGCCACAGTATGGCCACTGGCTGTCCCATGGAAGGGGTGTCCCTCTACAATCATGACCAAGCAGCTGTGGCCATTTTAAATTTTAAAAATATCTGACCTCTTCTTCGGAGGGTGCCTCCATTTTGAGGCATCCTCTCTCTCTCCATCATGAATCAGCAGCTCCCACCTCAGCCAGTGTGGCTGCTGATGCATCATTGCTCGAGGGCCTCCCATTGGCCCTCCTGAGTGTGTCCACCATTAGACAGCAAATCCATTGCCCGCCATTAATTAGCTTGGTCCTTTAAAAATCTGGACTGCGGGAGGTTTTGTGGTGCAGTGGTAGCATCCCCCTACCTCTGGGCCAGAAGCTCTGGGTTCAAGTCCCACTTCAGAACATGATGGCCACAGAAGTTACATTCATAACAGGTTGATTATCAACCTCTAAATCCTTTCAATGTGCCCGATGGCAGGCAGTAAGAGTGAGAAGTTTCCTGGTCAGCCATACTGCAGAAAGCAATGGCAAATTCCTGCATTACTTTGCCAAGCATTATCATGGCCCAATCCAATGGAAGTCCACGGTCTCCAACACCCTCTTAAGGCATGGTATCTGAAGGAGGAGAAGGAAATATATAGTTTACATCATCAATGACATACGATCACATGATTACAGAGCATGGAAAGAAATAGTTCCATGTAGAACATTGTGTAGAAACTGCCTCGTAAATAGTTAGCATAATGTTAAATAAAAAACACAAAAATCTGGGCGGCTGTGTCTGAAACATGCTTTGTGGGGTCGGAACCCAGAACTGGTCCCAACTTCAGATTCCCAACCCCGAACTGAAAATCCTGGCCAATGTCCAATGCAATTGCACAACATGTTTGCAAACAAATTAAGCAAAGATTTTGCAATTTTATTTAAAGCAGACAATGCCCCACTAAAATCTAATGCAGTGTTGGTTTGGTGGCTCAGCCAGTGAGAAACTCAGGCTCTTCGCTTGATCTCCATGCTGTGCTATGTTTGCTGATCTCAGTCAGAACAATGGCTGTGGCACAACAATTGGCTTCAGTGCTCAGTTGGGTTGGGAAAAATCAGCTGAGATTTCTACTCCTGATTGCAATTCCTGCTGGAAGAGCAACTCTGTTGTCAAATAAAGACTGGACCAATTCAGCTGGGATGTCCCCCTCCTCCCCAACTCTCCTCCAACCCACTCAACCAAATAGCCTGCCGACATTCACTATAAAACTTCACATATGAATAATACAAGATAATAGAGAGTGATTAGTGGTCGTGGAATGCGAGTCCAATAACTCCTTCAAAAAAGAAGTGATGAGAAAACTGATGGAGTAAAGCAACAAGACAAAAAGGAAAATTGGTACAGTTGACCCTGACATCTTTACTGATGTGTCAAATAGTTTTTCCTATGTAACTCTTAAAATGCAATGGATAAACTTCAAAAAAATCTGTTTCAAATATAACAACCAGCACTAATATTTGGAAATGTTTAGCCAAGCATTTCATGTTTTTATTCTGATGTGATCATCCAATGAATTACGAAACAGGTAAGTGTCAGATATAGAACTGTAGTCATGAAGACAGGTTGAATTTACATAAACTAGTAGCACAATTTATAATATTGCCCAAGTGTTTTTATGAAAAGTCAGGAATTAGTAAGTTAAGCAACTAATTGTTATTGAAAAATACTACAGTACAAAATTGTAATTTTACTTAACCTTGATGACTAAGGAGGGGAATGATCCAGTCATTCCCAGATCAGCTCCAGTTCTTTGTAATTAGAGATAGGAGTTACACCAGAAAAGCCTGGGTTCAGCCAATTATTCAATATTCCCCCTCTCTAGCCTTCTGCTAGGGCTGTCTGTGATGTTCTAATCATGAATTATGGATTGAACTGAGGTTTTACCTCATTTAATAGTTTCTTTTGTTATGGACAGGAGGGGATTTAATTTAAAACAGCCCTGATTTATCCTTTCACCACCCACCCGTAAACAGAACTGTGTTTTTGATTTTTGATTTCCCCCTTTATAAGTGGTGGCATATTTTCCCCAACCCTTAAGTTTTTGAGTTGATCCAATCTTCTATTAATAACCCCACAGCAAACTCGAGACAAGGTAAAATCAGAGGGTTAGTTTATTTTACACACACTCAAAAATGCAGGAAGGAGGTTCACAACATAGCCTCCAGTACATTCACACAATAAAAGAGGGATAAGAGAAAGAAAGAGGTACAAGGCAAAAACCACAGACAAAATAAGAATTATTGTTTCACATGAATCAAGAGTCCAGAGTCAAAAGTCCAATGGTGTATTCCTGCAGAGAGGTTAGCTGGCTGAAAGTGATGCGGGGTGATCCACTTGACCAGCACTGACTTCCACGATGGTAGAAGCACTTGGAGATGAATCAGTCTTGCAGTAGGCACTGGTACAGATGTTCCAGTAGAAAACAGTCCAGATGAGGGCCAGGCAATTTAAACCTGGACAGAGCTCTGTTTCTGTGGCTGCTTTGTTGGTGGAAGATGGCAGACTACCTGGCGTCAGCTCTGGAAGGCGATATTACAGGGTCTAGTAGCTGTGTGGTGGGGTCATGTGACATAACCCTCACTTCTTCCCCTTGGTTTGGACAAAGGATGTATACTCCTGGTCTGGATTTATATTGCATCCATTAATAAGTTCCAGTGGTTTCAGAGCCCCTTTGTCCTCGCAGATGTATGTCATCATTGGCCAGATCTCTGCCTTAGAAATGTAAAGGGTCTTTGTACATTTCCTTGGAATTTGATTTCTTCTGTCACAAGGGACATTAGCACCTCTTTCAACTGAACAAGATCCTTATTGTTTTCTGAAGGCTAGAAATTCCTTTTGTGTGAACCGTAGCTAGTCAGGCTTCAGTCAGTATAAAGCCTTTGTCCATGAAAAAAATAATTTTATAAAGTAGCTAGGATGAGATATATATATATATATATATGCATATGTGTGTGTGTATATATATATATATATATATATACACACACACAATATATACTCTTTCATGTCTTATGGGCATGACACTTTTATGATCTCAATTTTGACAGTAAAAATGTACATAATTGTAGAATCATACATCACATGAGGCCATCCGATCCATTGTGTTTATGCCAGATCTATGAAAGAGCTATCCAATAAGTCCTAATCCCTTGCGCTTTCCCCATAGCCCTCCAATCCCTCACCTCTTCCAATTCCACATGTAGCAAATAAAAATAGAAGCACAGAAATCCTGCTCTCTAGATGAAATCACATTATGAACTTACTCTGCTATAAAAACAGTAAGTGCAATGGTGAGAACAACAAATGCTGTAAACTGTGCTTTTGGGATTAATTTTATTCCCTTTACACTTTATAAAATTCCCTTTCTTATCTGTCACAGATTAATCTGTGGAATGCATTGTGCTGAAATCACTTGACACATTCTGAGTTGTTAGTAATTACCAACTTTTCATCAAGTCAGGTTAGTCTGTAATATTTGCAATTAAATCCAATGAATGTCATTGATAATCCAAAATGTCAGCTTGTTTTATCTTTATCATTCCTACGTCATGCATTTCAGTCAGTCTTTCTCTCTAAATAGTTTGGGGCAAGAGTTTTGATGAGTATAACCTTTTAAAAAATATAGCCACAGAGGTCGATGTTCAGGATGAAAGATTCTTGTACTGAGTTGGCTGGATATTAAATGTGGCTTAAGTGCTAATATTGTCCAGATTTCTAAAAATAGAACAATTGCTTGAAATTTTAAAACTGACATTTCTTACAGCGATTCACATTCTGTTTTACAAATACTCGACAAAATTCAACCTTTGAATTAAAGTAAAATGTAATGTAACTCCTGAGTAATTACTTGCAGATGAATTCAGGGCCTGGGTTATAAATTACCACAGTTCCAGCACAGCCTAAATGAGACAGCCAATCACTCATCACTGTAACACAACAAAGTTGATTAATTGATTGAACAAAACTGATAAAAATATTAGATATCTTAAACTGACAGATGCAAGCTGCAGTTTTGCATCATTTTTGATACCATTCGCCCCAATGTTAGAGTGAGAATGGAGATGGGCAGGTGCTTAATTTCACACTTCTGACCAATGGTCTGATTTGTCAGTACCACTTCACCCTCCTAATCATTTTCCCAGAGGCGAGATTGAGGAAGGAGGCCTCCTCGCCCGCAAGCGACACAAGAATAGGTCAGCTGCTGTAGGCAGCCTCCCAGCACTCCAGGCCGGCTTTGAGGCTCTCTATACATTTCTGCCCACAACCACAAGCTGCCCTGTGGAGGGGTTTCCCCTTGACAATAGTTACCCAGCAGCTCTGGTTATTTTCTATTTTAGATTTTTTAAAGCCTCAAAATGGAGGTGCCCACACTCTCCCTTACCTGCAACAGCAGGCTGCGGCTCCTTCAGAATTGGAGGGCCTCCTACGGACCCTCTAGCTTCTAGAGCCCGCTCGCTATCCTTAAGTGACAAGGATACCTTCTGGCCACTAATTGACCAGTTCAGGGAAGATCACTGCTGGGTGACTGTTCCCGACATGGTATAGGGTCAGAGCCCCCCTTTGACCCCGACCTTGAGGTCCTGACCCAAAACCCAAAATCCCACCCTATTTCTCTATCACATTATCAAACTTTCTTAATATCCAAAGATATTTTGTTCTTGCCTTCCCAGAACCTCTGATCTCAAATTATTCACATTGTAAACATTCTTTTATTCGATACCCCAGAGTAAATTTGTAGCAATATTGCTAAGGTGAAATTGCTTAATCTATTATTTTGTTCCTTCTCAAAATTCTTCTTTATTTTTCCACATTATTTACATGATCATAAATTTTTCTTTCCAGTTTTATTTTGTAGTTTTGCTGAAGCTGACATTGGGGCTGTAGTGATGGACTCCTGGAAGTAGATCATTGACCTATTTGCCTATCCTGCCTACTTCCCGCAGATAATACATGACCTGAAAAGGCCAAGGAGTTATTGTTGTTAATTATTCCTGTTCTTCTACTGGATTGTCCCTGCTCCAGGCACCGTTGTTGCTCCAAAAGAACAGATAGCCATATTTGCATTCTTGCATAATACAACCAGTTGCTGGGAGGTATTTCAGAGGAGCCTGAAAATTCAGACACTGACTTCTCTACAGGAAAAAGGTTTGCGTCATTTCCTACAATGGTGACCAAACTTCAAAAATACCATATTGGCTGTAAAGTGCTTTAGGAAGTCCTGAGGTGTGGCATTCACAGTATAAATGCAAGTTCTTTCATTCTTTCTTTGTGCCTGCCTGAAATCTAGATTGAAACCAGGAGCTTTGCATTGAAGATAATTGTGATGGGAAACCCAATAATGCATTCTCTGTATGACGAAGTATGTTAGTGCATCAACTCAGTGAACCATGTCAACTCTGAGAATATTATCTTCAAGTTCTTACATTTCTTTATTGCAGTCTCTGCTTATTCTGCAACCCATACCTCTGCAAAATTTGTCTTCTAAAAATCGTGTAGTTTTGTGACTGTTTGGCATATTCAAAAAAAAGTTGCAACATCTGCCACCTGTTTCTCAGCTGCTTCCAATGATTTAGTTTAAGCATAATTCAAATTTCTAGAAGCCTTCTGTATAATTCCATGAGCCATTTAAGGCACAAGTGAGAAAATATTCTTCTTGCAAAAGCAAATTGTTTGAAAGTAACTCCTTGTATTTAATGGCATTTAAGAATGTGCAAAAAGTAGACTAATCTGAAAATATTGCTCTGGGACTTTCCATACACACCTCTGAAAAGTCAGAAGCTGACTGCAGTACAGTACTGTAGTGAGTGCAGTTATTTTAATGGGTATTATGACCTCAACGGAGAGTGGAAGAGGTGAACAATTATATCTCCTCAGAGCAGCCTACACGTTAGCAGTTGTGACAGCGATATTCAAAAGGCTGCATATTCATTGTATTTTCTTTATCTGTGCGGTTATTTTTGAAGAGTTTAAATAACACCCTTTAAACGACAACTGCTCAATTTGACATATACAAAATAATATTGTTGAGAAGATTGTGGTGAGCTTGTCACCACTTTAGTTATTGATTAGTGGATGTGTCCATTTGGTTTAGGGTATTTTAAATTGCTACATTCAATTGTCTGTATTGTTTTGGGTAAAAGTCACTTCCCAAAGCTTCAGTGTCATCTGTTTACTTTGAAGTAGAAAATAGATATCAGCAAATACCACACATCTCAAGCCCTGGCAGCATGTTTAATTGGAGTAAAAATAATGGCAGGTACATCAAGTAGCTGTGATTTTACAATAAACCAATAAATTTGGGCGTGTTGCAACATTGCAATTGATGTGATCTGTCCCCTGCAATTTTAATTGAGCTAGAAATGCTGCTGGGACCAAGCAGTGAAATATTGAACTGTATTTTATGAGGAGCTGTGATTCCTGCCACCCTGGATAAAAAGCCTGTCCATGATCCTGACAGTTACCCCACGTCAATTTAGTGCTAGGAACAACATTAATTGCTTCAAGGCAAAACGTCTGCCTCTATCTTGGGGAGATGTTTTGCCTTAGAGAACTACCAGCCATCAGATGGCCAGCAGCTCTGTTGTCTCAGAAGCACTGGTGAGAGTGGTGTCCACTGCTGGGACTACAGCCAGAGAGGCCAGGGAGGTGGGTAAAGGGGAGTATGACCTTGGGTTGGACCAAGGAGAGAAACCATGGGCCTTGGTGCTTTGCCTGTTTCCGGGCAGCTTATCCACTTCTCTGCACCCTTTAAACCCACCCCCTCACATCCTTCGGGTGCCAAGAATTGGGAACCATGGTCACAGTGGGGTTGAACTGTTTTATATAGGTTTAGCAAAACTTCTTGGCTTTTGTAATCTATGCCTCCATTTATAAAGCCTATCAAAAACTCAGGCTTCAGTATGATACACTTTACAATCACAGCTTTTTCAGACAATTACACACAACTTGGTCATTCAGATTGTGCAACCAGCTCTGCTTCTTTGAACCTGGCCCTATGCAGTATCCAGACAGCAACATCCAAAAAACTTGAACTTCCTAAGCACTGCAAACAACAACCTCATGTACAACTGAGAATATCTTGAACTGACAGTGACAGATTCTAATGGCACATGACTTCTGATTTCACTTCCAAGTCTAAAAATGGCAAAACCTTCCAGAACATTAGCACAAACCTATTCACTGGCAATAATGTGCTATTTCTATCCACACTAGTGGGCTTTGTGAACAGAGAAATTACACTTTGCATTGAGTAATAAATATTTTCTCATTTTAAATTGAAATTAACCACACTTGCAAAATGCCCAGCACAAAGCATATGACAGGAGTAAAAGTAATGCAGATGCTGACAATCTGAAATATAAACAGAAAATGCTAGAAATACTCAGCAGGCCAGACATAAAGTCCATGATCTGCACTAGTTCCGATGAGGGTCACTGACCTCTGTTTCTCTCTGCACAGATGCTGGCATTTCCAAAACTTCCTGTTTTTATTGGAGCAAAAATAGCTTCTTTTGCCGGCCCTCCAAAAAGCAGTCAGACTTCTTGTGAGCCTCTCGTTCTCCTTCAGCAAGAAACTCAGCAGCAGCTGCCTGAAATCTGGCACTGTGTACACCTCGCTCTTGGACTTAGGGAGCTCACGAAGGATTTATACCACAACCCCCCCCACCCTTCAGCTAAAGTTGCCGGGCTTCCTGCATGGTGTGGGCCTCCCCCTGCTGTGGGTAAAATACTGGTGGGATGGATTGGCCACTTAAGGGCCTCGATAGGCGTAAGGGGTGGCTGGCTCATCCGACACCTCCCCAGGCCCTGTAAAATGTCAGACAGGTTGAGGGTGGGTGGGTAGGCAATGGGACTGCCAACTACTTGATTTCACAAGCTTCCCACCTTCAAACCTGCTGCCGGGGAATGTAAAACCCAGCCCACCTGTAGGGCACTTTGGGATGTCCTACAGTCATGATGGTGCTGTATAAATGCAAGACCCTTTCTCTGTCGACGTAGATTATACATTTACATCTTTCAATGGAGCTTGAATCCACAATATTCTGACTCAGAAGTAAGTGTGAGCAACTGAGAAAATTGATGTTTGGATTATTGTGATGATGAGGATTTGAGCTGGTGAAGCCTGATTATATTAGCTCCAACTTTCCAACGTGCTTTAGACGTGGCATTAATGCCATGTTGTTAAGGTCTGATTTTAACTGTGTGAATGGTTAGTGTTTCAATGAGTTAAGATCTCACTCAAAGTATTTAATGTGGAGCAATTGTGTTTTTCTAAAGAAGAAACAATCAGCTAGGTATTTGAAAAGTTGGGGAAAACTATGAAGACTCAAATAGCTGGATCTTATTAAAAAGCTTGGTGTGGAGGAAGGGTTCCCTATATTAAATGTGCAAACTTGGCATCTTTTGGATTAAAAGGTGCATTGGCCACTTTCCTTGCTGCTCAGCTTTGATGCCTTCATATGAATGTCTTGTGCTTAGTGGATAATCCAAATGTGAAAAGTCTCCACAATTGTATTTCCTATAAAAATGTATGTTAGGTGATAGTTTCAATCTTATCTGAGGCAGCTATTCACTGCTGCCTGTCCTTGGATGAACATTGCTTGCTTATTCTTTATCGCATTCAATATATTTTGATACAAACCTATTGCAGAATAAGGGGAAAACCAAGACTAGGGGCATCAATATAAGATAGTCACTAATAAAATCCAATTGGAAATTCAGAAGAAACTACTTTACCCAGAGAGTGGTAAGAATGTGCAACTCACTGCCAGATGGTGTAGTTGAAGTGAATAACATTGATGCATTTAAGGGCAAACAAGATAAATACATGAGTGAGAAAGAAATAGAAGGATATGCTGATAGAATTTTCATCTCACTCTATGTAATTCTATAACAATTTTCCTTTTATTACGCTACCACAAATAGCAGGCTACCCATTTTTCAACTATATACGGCAGAAAATGGCAACTCTACCGCAACCCATCATGTGGTTTATAGCTTCTAGCCCATACATATTCTATGCAAAGATGGCAGAAGATCAGCTGTTCATGAGGTGAATCACCCACCCAACCATTAAGATTTCTGATTATTTTCCTTACAGAGCAGACCAAAGACTGTTTACACTTACACAAATTGAAAGTTGATGATAGAATAATACAATAGACCAAAAGTTTTGTGAGAAATGTGATTAGTATGATGGGGCTTCACATTTATTAACCTGCAGGTTGTTTTTGTATATTTGTTTTTTTGCTTGGCTGTGTGTTTGACCTGTGAAAAATTCACCAATATGTTTGAGAGTCTGCAAACCAAGCCAATGAGAAATAATAGACATTTTGAAAAGATACAGCACAGAGTAGGGAGCACAGAGTGATTCGGGGTCAACAGGCTTCGTGAACTGCATGCTAAATTGGGAATTTGGTGCAAATGGGGTCTCTGTGGGAAGTATTTCTCAAGCTGTAATTTGAACTAACAGTTAGAATCTGACTTAGAACCTTAAAACTGTAAAAGAAACTGCAAGCTACTTGAGATACCTAGTTAACAGAAACAGCCTGGCAGTGACAGTTAAATGTCAATCAGTTGAAAGTTGTCTGAATAAGTGTTAATTATTATAGCAGGAAGCTGACTTAGCAATTGTAACTTGGGTGTGAGTCATAAGCTGTTTATATAAGTGAACAGTTTGCTATCACACATAGTGACCAGGGAAAGTGTGCTTCATGAACCAGAATTTGCGCAGCGGGAGGTGCTGATTTTTATTCTTTTCTTTTTACTTCCAGTGTCTAGTGAGTATTCTATTGTCTCTATGCTTTGTCTCCTTCATGAAATTATCATGGTTAACAAATCAAATAAATAAATACGTTGAGACAGACATAGCCAGGCAGGTGATGTACATTGTCTGCAACTTGTGAGTTTGTGGAATGTATTGCAGTCCTACACAACCATATCTGCACTAAGTGACTGCAGTTTGAGCAATTTCACCTCAGAGTTGCTGAGTTGGAGTCTGAGCTGCAGACATTACAGGGCATCAGAGAGGAGGAGAGTTACCTGGGAATTTTGTTATGGGCAGCAGGGAAATCCTTTAGGTTAAGTAGAACTGCAGAGTTGGTCAATGGTCAGGGACAGGAAGGTATGACTGTGAATCAAGTAAGTATGGGGCTCCAGCATTTAGTGATAGAGAAGCGTCAGTGCTTGACTTGACCAATGGGTATGACATACTTGCTGCCTATGTGAACAAGAACTCCAGGATGGATGAACTAATTGACCATGGCACCATGGTGCAGGATACCACTGAAGTGAAGGGAGTGAAAAGGAATGTGATAGTGATAGGGGACAATACAGACAGGGGGATAGATACTGCAAGAAGCTTCTTATATTCATACGCAGGGCCCTGTCCTTTGCAAACAAATAATATGTCCAAGCATTGCACCTTTTTCAACTAAGCAAAAGTTTGGGGGACAACCTCTACCAACCAGTGTCCACTTGCCAATCAATCACTTGCCTTTTCTCATGCAGTATAAATTGTTGATTCCTTTGAAATTTGGTGGTTTTGCAATTCTGTCCTGATGAGTGCAAGACAAAAAGCTTCAACAGTATGTCTCTTTTCTTTCAGAGATGTTATCCTTTGCAGCTATGACTATGAGTTTCGAAGGTTATGTTGCCGGCCTGTCCCAGAGTTAAGGACATCTCCTCGTGGCTGCAGGCAACAGTAGTTATACCATTGAATAGTGCATTAAGGAACAAATAATTGGAGCTTAATGGTTATGGCTAACAAAGGAAGTCAAGGAGACTATCCATTCAAAAACTAATGCATACAAAGCGCGAAAACTAGTAGTAGGCCAGAGGATTGGGAATTATTTTAGGAACCAGCAGTGGATGACTAAAAAGCCAATAAAGAGGGAGAAAATTGATTATGAAAGTAAATTGGTAAGAAATATAAAAACAAACAGCAAGAGCTTCTACAGGTATTTAAAAAGAGAGTAGCTAAAGTGAGCATAGGACCCTTGGAAGATGCGACTAGAGAATTAATAACGGGGAACAGGGAAATGGCAGATAATTTAAATCAATATTTTGCATCGGTCTTCATGGTGGAGGACACTATAAACATCCCAAAGATATCAGATAAGCAAGGAGCTAATGAGAGGAAAGATCTTGTAACAGTCTCTATCACTCGGAACAAAATATTTGAGAAACTAATGGGGCTAAAGGCAGACAAATCGCCAGGACCTGATGGCCCGCATCAAAGGGTTTTAAAGGAAGTGGCTGCAGAGATAGTGGAGGCATTGGTCGAAATATTCCAGAACTCACTGGATTTCCAGAGGGTCCCAGTGCCTGTTCAAGAAGGGAGGGAGACAAAAAGCAGGAAATTATAGGCCAGTCAGCCTAACATCTGTCATTGGGAAAATGCTAGAGTTCATTCTTAAGGAAGAAATAGGACATTTAGAAAAGCTTAACGCAATTAAACAGAGTCAACATGGTTTTGTGAAAGGGAAATCATGTTTGACAAATTTGCTTGAGTTCTCTGAGGATATAAGAAGCAGAGTTGATAAAGGCGAACCGGTCGATGTAGTGTATTTGGATTTCCAGAAGGCATTCGATAAGGTGCCACACAAAAGGTTTTTGCACAAGATAAGAGCTCATGGTATTGGGGGTAATGTATTAGCACGGATTGCGGATTGGTTAACACACAGAAGACAGAGAGTTAGGATTAATGGGTTTTTTTCAGGTTGGAAAGACGTAACTGGTGGAGTGCCACAAGGATCAGCCCTAGGGCCTCAATTATTTACTATCTATATTAATGACTTGGAGGAGGGGGCAGAATGTAATGTATCCAAATTTGCTGACAATAAAAAAAATAGGTGGGAGGGCATGTTGTGATGAGGACTTAAGAAATCTGCAAGAGTTGTGTGAGTGGGCAATAACATGGCAGATGGAGTTTAATGTAGGAAAGTGTGAGGTCATTGACTTTGGTAGGAAAAATCAGAAGGCAACCTATTATTTAAATGAAGAGAGACTCCAAAATATGCAGTACAAAGGGATCTAAGTGTTCTTGTGCAAGAAACACAAAAGGTTAGCATGCAGGTAATTAAGAAGGCGATTGGAATTTTGGCCTGTATTGCTAGGGGTTTGGAGTTTAAAAACAGGGAAGTCTTGTGTCATGAAGCTATTAATGTATATATTTTGGAAAATAGTTTTGTTTTAAAATACAGGTTAAGTTCTGTGGGTGTGTCTTAATTGGATTAAAGCCAGCTAATCTGGTGCCTTGCTATGTACTAGTTTCGATATATAAGAAAGATAGCGTGCATTTGCATTTTTTTGAACAGAGCATTCAAGAGGTGGGGTGAAAACTTGACGCCTTTCGAGCAGCTACCAAGCCATATGTTTATATTACTAATAAAATTTGGTACAATGAATGGGGTTTCATTGTTAAAAGGTAAAGTTCAAAGAGGCTGGTGAGACAATGAGAATTTGAATTCAATCAGTAGTGGCAAGTACAACTTCAGTAGTTTCTGGGTGTGCAGAGCAGAGGCAATGTAAGATCAAAAGACAGCTGCAAGCCTCCAACTGGCTCCACAGTGAAAAGAACCATCTTGAATTAATAAGGTAAAAATGCATTGCTTGGTGTTTGGTTAAGTCTATGGGTTGCTGTTGCCTTAATGGAGATTAGTTTGGAAATTTGTTAAAAGTTACGTTAGTAGTAATTTGTAGCCATGTGTATATAAATTTTAACCTGTATAAATTAATAAAATGTTTCAATTAGTTTAATATAAAGCCTCTAGAACTGATGGTCTGATTCCTGAATTTAGAGTTGTGTCTCAAACATAACACTTAAAATTATAGGTTATGACAGTTGTTTAAAGTTTCCCTCTGGGTGTTTTAAATATCTCTGCTTTACCAACTGCATCGGTCATAACGTTTGTTACAACTGTACAGGGTGTTAGTGAGGCTGAACCTGGAGTACTATGTACAGTTTTGGTCCCCATATTTAAGAAAGGATATACTGGCATTGGAGGCAGTTCAAAAGAGATTCACTAGGCTGAAGGGGTTGACTTATCAAGAACGGCTAAACAGGTTAGGTCTTTATTCATTAGAGTTTAGAAGAATGAGGGGTGATCTTATTAAAACGTACAAGATTCTGAGGGGGCTTGACATGTTGAAAAGATGTTTCCACTCGTGGGGGAACCTCAAAATAGGGGTCATAGTTACAGAATAAGGGGACACACATTTAATATTGAGATGCAAAGGAACTTCTTCTCTCAGAGGCTAGTGAATGTCTGGAATTCTCTACCTCAGAGTTGTGGATGCTAGATCACTGAAAGTATTTAAAGAGGAGGTGGATAGATTTTTGAAACATTGGGGAGTTGAGGGCTATGAAGAGCTGGCACAAAAGAGGAGTTGAGGCCTGGGGTAGATCAGCCATGATCTTATTGAATGGCAGGGCAGGCATGAGGGGCCAAATGGCCTACTCCTGCTCCTATTTCTTAAGTTTTTGTAACAAATGCAATATAATATTTGTGGGAGACTTTAATCTTCATATAAACTGGATCAATCAAATTGGCACAGATAGGGCGGGATTTTCCGCACTGCCCGCCGCTGGGATCGTCCAGTCCTGCCGTAATTCAAAGGACTCCTGGCTGGGGTGCCCCCTTGCCCGTGGTGGGTCCTGCCCGCAATGGGGCCGGAAAATCCCGGCCGTAGGCTAGAAGATGATTTTGTAAAGTGCTTTCACAACTGTTTCCTGGAACAATACATTGCAGAACTAACAAAGCTGAAGCCTTTTTAGATCTAGTATTGTTATAGTATTATAATGAGGCAGGGTTAATTAATTATCTCATAGTTAAAGATTCACTGGGAAAAATTGATCATAATGCAAATGAACTCCATGGGCAGAATTTTCTGCCTGTTGGGCAGGCGGTGCGTGAGCGGATCTGATCGGCGCCACCATTTTACGTAGGTGGGCCAATTAAGGCCTGCCCAACATGAAATGCACCTAAAAGTGCTGTGCATCTCTGTGTGGGCAGGGTGGGAGTTGCCTGAGTCAGAAGTGCGGGTGAAAGAGCGCAGAAATCTCCCCGAGGCACAAAGGTGCCTCAAGGAGATTAGTTTTAAGTCCAAAATGTCTAAAAAGTGGCGAGAGAATTTTTATGACATGCCCCCTCATGTGAAACTGTCATGTGAGCTGGGACATATGCATTAATTTCAATAAAAATTTTGTCAAAATTTAAAATCATTCATGAAACTTCATCCTGCCCATGGATGAGGTTCCATGAAAAATGCGAAGGCCGTCTGGGCTCTTCGCCTGCCTGCCAAACTTAAGGTTGGATGGACAGCTCCATAAATTATTTTAATTGACATTTAAATGCCCTTAATAGGCCTTTGACTCGGGCGCGCGTCTGCCGAACTGAATGTCTGACACGCCATGACATCAGGAAACACGCCCAATGTCACCACGCGTCTTTTTACGCCTCGGCAAGCGAGGCCTGCCTTTGCTCGCCAAGCTGAAGATTCAGCACCATATTGGGCAGAATTTTGCCCTCGGATGGTGTGCGGGCCCCACCAGCTTGGCGGAGGATGGCCAGCCGACCCCCGCCACTGAAATGGGTCCCGCCACCATTTTAAGTGGGCGGGTCAATTAAGACCAGGCCAGCGGTGGGAGTGGGGGAGGGATTCCCCATCTGTTAAAGTCCGCTCTTTTGCGCATGCACACAAAAGAGCGCACTGCTTCCTGAGGCAAAATGCTGCCTCAGGGAGATTTGTGACAGGTAAGTTAAGTGTAAAAATAGAAACATTAAAAAATTATTCACATGTCCTCTCAATGTCACATGAGATGGGACATGTTAATAAAAAACACATAAACTTTATTACTTTTTACAAAATGGACATGAAACTTCATGTCCAGTGGATGAAGTTTCATGAATAATCTGGAGCCCACTGGGGCTCCTGGCCTGCCCACCAGCCTTAAGGTTGGTCGGGCAGGTCTTTACTTACTTTAATTAGCCTGTCAATGGCCTCAATTGGCCATTGACAGGTCAGCGGGTGGACAGCTGATTTTGTTGTCCGCCTGCCTTCCTAAAAATTTAAAGGGACTGGGATGACGTTGGGGATTCCTCCCGATGTCATCCCGCGTCATTTTCCCTTCGGCGAGCAGGCCCCGCCCCCAAATTGCCGACAGGAATATCTTGGCCATTAAGTTTGAAAGTGAATTATTCCAGTTCCAAACAAGAAACTTAAAGCCAATTATTTTGGCACAAAGGGAGATCTTACTGATTGGTTAAATAGACTAAATGGTATGGTGATAAAAAAAACAGTTGGAAATATTTAAAGAAACAATTTAAAATGTTCAACAAAAACACATTCCATTAAAAAAATTCACCAGGAAAGATCCATCTGTTGCTTACCAAGGAAGTTAAAGACAGTATTGGATTAAAAGAAGAAGCTTATAAGGTTGCAAGGAATAACAGTAAACCTGAGGATTGGGAATGTTTTAGAACCCAGAGAAGGGCCACTGAAAACTTGATAAGGGAAAAATTGGAATATGAGAGTAAACTAGTCAGGAATATAATAAAACAGATTTTAAGAGTTTTTACAACTATATAAAGAGGAGAATAGCTAAAGTAAACATTGGTCTCATGAGGCTGAAACTGGAGAAATTATCATAGGGAATGAGGAAATGGCAGAGATGCTGAATAAATATTTTGGGTCTGTCTTCACAATAGAAGACACAAATTATATACCAGGCATAGAAGGTAACCTAGGAACAAACAAGAATGAGAAACTTAAGGTAATTAATATCAGCAGAGAAAAAGTATTAGAGAAACTTAGAGTATGAATATATGATAAATCTCCTGGAACTAATTGCCTACATCTAGGGTTCTAAAAGAGGTAGCTGCAGAGATAGTGGCTGCACTGGTTATTGTTTTCCAAAATTCCCCAGATTCTGAAATGATTCCAGCAGATAAGCTAGCAAATGTAACACCACTGTTTAAGAAAGGAAGGAGAGAGAAAGCACGGAATTACAGGCTCAGTTAGCCTGACGTCAGTCATCGGGAAAGTGCTGGAATCTATTATTAAGGATGTCTTAACAATGCCATTAGACAATTGTAGCGCGATCAGACAAAATCAACATTATTTAACAAAAGGGGAATAATTATTGCCAAATTAGAATTTTTCTGAGGATATAACCAGTAGGATAGATAAAGAGGAAACTGTAGATGTAGTATACTTTTATTCCGGAAAGGATTTCGACAAGATGCCACACAAAAGATTAATAGGCAAGATAAGGCTCAAGGAGATGGAGGGTAATACATTGTCATGGATAGCAGGTTAATCAACAGATAGGAAGCAATGAGTAGGGATAAATGGGGCATTTTCAAGTTACTAATGGAGTGCTAGGGCCTCAGCTATTTACAATCTATGTTAATAACTTCAACCAAGAGTTCGGGAGTAATGTATCTAAGTTTACTGATCATACAAAGTCAGGTTGGAATGCAAGCTCTGAGGAGGACACAGGGAGGCTGCAAAGAGATGTAAGTGGGTTAAATGTGTGGGCAACAAGGTGGCACATGGAATATAATGTCAAGAAGTGCAAGATTATTTATTTGGCAGTAAAAACAGAAAAACAATTTGTTAAAAAGGCCTGAAACTTGTAAAAGTTGATGTTCAGAGGAATTTGGGTGTACTCTCGTACAAGGAATACAGTTAGCATGTAGGTACACAAGAAATTAGGAAGGCAAATGGCATGTTGGGACTTTATTACAAGGGGATTGGAGTCCAAGAATAAGGAAGACTTGCTACAATTAATTAGGGCTTTGGTGAGACCACACTTGGAGTACTGTGCGCAGCTTTGGTCTCCATATTTAAGGAAGGATATACTTGCATTGGAGGTGATACCGCAAAGATTTACAAGATTGGTTTCTATGACGAGAGGCTGAGTAAATTGCTGCAATTCTCTGGAGTTTAGAAGAATGAGTGGTGATCTCATTGAAACATCCAAAATTCTGAAGGGTCTTGACAGGCTAGACACAAAGGTTGTTTCCCCTGGCTGGGGGACCTAGAGCACAGGGGCACAATCTCAGGTATACAGGACCAATCATTTAGGACCAAGGTGAGGAGAAATTTCTTCACTCAAATGGTCGTGAATCTTTGCAATTCTCTACCCCATAGGGCTGTGGTAGTCCATAATTTAATATATTTAAAGTTGAGATAGACATATTTTGGGCTTTCAGGGAATCAAAGAGTATGGGGAGCAGATGGAAAAGTGGAATCGAGGCGAAATATCAGCCATGATCGTATTGAATGGCAGAGTAGCCTTGATGGGCTATTTGGTCTTCTCCTGCACCTATTTCTTATGTTTTTATGTCCTTAAATCATTTAAGTAGTGTTTGTGTTTGTCTGATAGGCAGTGCATATTCTTTTTTCAGTTACCGACTCGCACCAAGTTCTAGACTTGAATCAAGAGAGCTTGTGCAACTGGGCACAAGGTACTAATAAGCTCCCTGTTGCTTGTCCAGCAGGGTCCAACTACCCAGTAGAGTATCGGTTTTGCAGGGTAACCTGGAAGATTCTGACCATGGTAGCAAGCCTGAAGCCCTCCTCAACACCACACTCCCACCAACCCCAGGTTCTATTTGTGGACTATCATCAAAGTCCTTCCTGTGCTATTGAGCCGTATAATGCAATAAACACTCAAAACAATCCAATTCTGTCTAGGCCTTTTGCCTCCAGCTCCCGGAGCTGCAAGTACACTGCGGGTGCACATGTTGTTAATGTGTTGCATAGAATTCCTCTAGCTTTTCTCCCCTGTGGCTCTCAATTCCATGACTGCTTAGAGATTCTTGTGTCAGGTATCCTCAGAATGTAGCCAATAAAAGATCCATCTGCTTTCAGCACTGTTATAATCAGTGAAGACACTTGTGCTGTCTGGCACTTTTCTTACTTTGTTAAACAAATGTGATTTTAAAGAGCTGTCTAGGCATTTACACTGGAAGCTGGTGAGCTTCTTTTAGATGGCTTCGTTGGATCACCATATTTATATTCTGTATAGGAGATAGCCAGCACGTTGCTCGTAAAAGCTCTCAGCTTTATTCTTTTTCCAGTCATGTTTGTTTTCGAGATTGAGTGAGGAATTTGAAAAGCTCCACTAGTTTCCCAATGGGAACTTGGATATCTGACATGCAGCCTCCATTGGTGTGTACTGCACTGCCTAAGTAAATGAAATGCAGTGTGAAGTCATTTTAGACGTTTTTTTTTGTTGGGAGCAATGTTAACTTTCATGATCTGGGTTGTTACACCATTAATATGTAGCACAACTTTTCTATCATTTTTGTGAGATTGTTTGATTTTCTTTGCAAGTCTTCTATATTTGTTTTAATAAGATATCATCTGAAAAGTCTGGGTCCCCAAGTTCTCCACCGGTCCAAGGGATGCCTAATACAAGATTCAGCTTTTCTTGACACCAGTTGTTATATGGAACCAGTCAGGTAGCTCATTGTCTATTCTCATTGAGCATTCAGCTCCTTGATGCAAAATCTTGATAATGTGACTTTCCTAGGTAACCTGTACACGTTCAAGAATCTTTAACTGCACAGCAGTATTCATTTATGGGTGAATAGTGCTGTATATTGGCCATTTTGAAGAAATGTGTCCGGAACCTCGAATGTAGCAATCTGCTGCTGATAGATTTCTATTCCATAAAAACAAGTTGAGCTTCAATAATGATCAGTTCAGCACCTTCCTTGATACCTTCTGGCATAATGAATATAGTATGGATTTATTTTCCTTCACCATCCTTATGGAGTCAGCTGTTGGCCAATGGCATTCACTAATGCCCAACATATCAACAAGAGTAGTTATTCATCTCATTGTGCTGATTTACCAGCTTGAAGCATAGTTTACACATTCCAATAACCTGTGTGGTGTTGAACTAACCTTGAGCAGAACATTCTTCTTGGCAATAGCTTCAAGCTATCGATCTCATCCATCATCCAGTTCTGTAGGAAACTCTTAGCAACCCTAGGGATCTGGCTATAAGATTGACTTCTTCTGATTACTGTTTCTGTGGCAAAAGGATAAAATTCTTTACAGGAATTATATTGCTTTACAGTCCTAAATATTGTAAAGAGGGATATCTGAAATGTTACTGCTGTTCCTCAGCTGTTATTGTTACACTACTTAATGCTTTAGCGTTGCTGGTTAGATTAGAGCTAAGTACAGTGATTTCATATGCAGTTTCCCAATGATTGGCATCATATTTAGGACAGATATGCCAGGAGCAGGACTCCCCATTCACATAAGGGAGAGTTCCATGCAAAACGGCTGCTCTGAGGCTGTTTCTCATCAGCAGTTTAATATGGTAACAAGAGACTTGCAAATACATCCTTTTATAATGCTGAGGGATTATAAATCAGCTCATTAAATATATTGCCTCTTTAAACACAAAAAAACAGATGTTCAGGTCCATGTCATTAGCTGGTGCTAGTTTCAATATGACTTCTGCATGACTATAACAATCAGTTCTATTCGGAAAAAAATGACTGCTGTTCTAGGAAGGGCTGCACTGGAGTGCAATTTATATTCTCCAGCACAAATGCTGTAGACTTAAATTGTGGTTTTCATGGGGTGAGCAAGGAAGCAGGGAAAAAAAGCTCACTGTTTGTATAGACTGATTAGCAGCAGTCACTTAACACACAGCAAGAAGGAACAAAACTAGGTGTGTAATTGAATATATCAAATATTAAAATGTACCACTATGCTGTTGAATAATTTACAAATTTGTGTAAGTGTGCTCTATGGCTGTGAAAAAATATTAATAGCTGTTCTTGCATAAGCTACTTAGCTATTTACTTCAATTACTGGAATATTCCAGTTAATTATAGTCCCAAATTCAATCAATCTAGATGGTCAATTAAATGGCTTGTGATGTGTAATTGTTTATAGGCATCTGATTGTAATTATGGGGTTGAATATTGAAAAATCTTTACACGACTGCATTTAGCCTGGTGAGGTTACTGTGTGGAATCATGGGAATTCTCCTGAATATTCCACAGTATGGTGCCTGAGCATTAATACATGTGCTAACTGAGTTTGTGTCGGTGCCACACTTGTTAGTTATTGCTGACTTAGATTTCTCATTTCGATAGTATTTGGAAAACCCGCTGAGAAAATAGCTATGATGTCTGACAAATGTATGAGTGCAGGGACATGAGGATTTAAGACTGTTTACTATATGGTTAGTTTTGTTTGTATCTGGCTGCATCATACCATTTGATTTGTATGCTTTATGTTTTTTTCAACGATCAATTTTAAAGCCATTTGTGTTGTGTATTCATGTTCAGACAACACCAGATTGAAATTCCCAGACTCATTTCATTTAGCAATCATAACAATCATCTGAGAGAGGGCTATTTTGACTCATCTGTCTGGACGAGATTCAAAACTGTTCAAGAATTCTCGCACACTTTGTCATCAGTCCCTGGAATAGTACAGGTAGTAAAACACTTGCCTCAAGTATAGACAAATAAGGACACTTACAACTCTTGGCTGGAATTTATGATGATGAGGCATTTTACCTGAAGAATAAAAAAAGTAACCTGGGCTGCCTTCTGATGAGTGCATCTCTTAGTGAATGATCATAAAATAACTGATTGTGGTGAGGATTCAAAAGAACAAAATGCCCTTTGCAAGTTTAAGATGAAGAGTTCATATGCAAAATGTCAACTTGTGTGTTTTCTGCACAGATGCTGCCTAACCTGCTGAATGTTTTCAGTATTTTCTGATTTTGTTTCATATTGCTAGCATCTGTGGTATTTTGCAGTACTGATACAGTGATACTGCCATACTATCATGCCACATGGCCACTCAACGTTAGTAGCGGCAGCAACAACTTAGATTGATCCAGCTTGTTTAACATAGTGAGTACTTACAGAGGAGAAATTGATGACCAGAAGTGATAAAACATTAAGGAGAGCACCTAAAGCGTGATCAAACAGACAGGTTTTGAGGAGGCTGTTGAAGATAACAATGCGGCGAACGTTTGCGGAGAAATTTGCAGAATTTAAGGCTGAGACAGCTGAAGAATCTTAGCAAGGAAAAGGAAACTGGAGTCAAGGCTATGGTCAGAGATGATGGAAACTTCAAAGGAGAGCTTTTTCAGGGAGGGGAGTGATGATGGCAGTTTTGAAGGGCACTGGGTGAAACAACAAGATGGAGGAGCATGAACAACCTGATGAGGATAAGAGTGTCAAAGGGAGAACCAAGTGAGCTATTGAGCAGGACAACATAGGCAATGATATTATGATGAGTGTAGCAAAAGGGATGGAAATTTGATTTTGGGATTGTGTTCCCAAGATTCGGTGCTGGAAGGTCTTAATAGTGTAACATACTCATCCTCTTCCAGGGCTACCAAATCTTCACTTTTCACATTCCTTTTAATACTCTCATGTCAGTTTGGCTCTGTTGGTAATACTCTGGCCTCTGAGTTAGAAGGTTAGGGGTCTAACTCCTAGTCCAGGGCTTGGGCACATAACCTAGTACTGAATTCTAGGTGCTGTTTTTCATTTATGTCATGCCAAAGCCCTATACAGGTGAACATGAAAGATTTCATGGTGCTACTTTAGAATGTGGCATTTTCCTGGCTGACCTTCTTCCCTCTAGCATACCTATGCATTCATCTCATTCCCAGATGCAAAATGGCTGCTTTTAGTCAATGTACTTCATTGAATGGATGTAAAGGGCAGATATCTCCAAGAAATATGTTAAGGTGCTATACATATTTAAAGTTTTTCTTTCCTATTGTAGATATTAACTAAAGATAGTGCGATGAATGTGAAGTTTTATAAGATGCTTTGGGCCTCTCCCTTTCAAGGTAAAATGGAGGAATGAAGAGGGTCATGTGATCTGCTTTGAATTCTGCCTAACAACAAGCCCTTCTTATAAAAACTGCACTTCTGCAGAGAGCAGGCAGTGAAATACAACTGTGGTGTGGGATTTTCATTTATGTTAAAGGGAGGACATGTTTTCTGTCATTTACAGTACTAGTTGCTAACCAAAAAATGTTTAATCAATGTTGCTTTTAGTTTGTTACAGTAAAAGTCCTAAAACTTAATCTTGTCAAGCAATTCCTTTACGTTTGTCATTGGGAATTCAAACATTTTTTTAAAAGTTATTGGTCTCAATGGAGATCATAAAAATAGATTTATGTGTTGATATCCAAAAGCAAAGCACAGTGGATGCTGGAAATCTGAAATAAAAACACCAAATGCTGGAAATACTCAGCAGTTCTGGCAGCATCTGTGGAGAGAGAAACAGAGTTAAAGTTTCAGGTTGTGATCTTCTACAGAACTGGGAAAAGTTAGAAATATAATAACCTTTAAAGGAGGTACAATGGGGAGGTTCCAAAAAATAGGGAGGGTCTGTGGTAAAGTAGAAGGCAGGAGTAAAAGGGTTGGTGGGAGGAGGTAAAGGAAATTGTAATGTGACAAGTAAAGAAACAAAGATGGTACAGAGAAGGTGTGAATAGCAGAATAATGAACAGCTGCTGCCTGAAAGCAAAAACAAGAAAAGTAGGTTAAGACCAACACATGCGAAGAAAAGGAGACAAAATGGGCGGGGTGGGGCGGGGATGGCTTGGAGGTGGAGGTGGGCATAGATTACAATCTGAAATTGTTGACCACAGAGACCCCTTACATTGGGGAGAGCAAACTCAGATTGGATGACCACTTTCAAGCACCTCCATTCAATCCGCAAGCATGGCCCTAAGCTTCTGGTGGCTTTCCATTTTAATTCTCCACCTTGCTCTCATGCTGATGTCTCTTTCCTCAGCCTACTTCAGTTTTGTAGTGAAGCTCAATGCAGTTTTGAGGAACAGCCCCTCATCTTTCAATTAGGCATTTACCAGCCTTCTGGATTCAACATCAAGTTCAACAATTTCAGACCTTAATCTCTGCCCCTCCATTTTGTTTCCGTATTGTTATGTTTATCTGTTTCCAGGGTTCGCCAATATTCTCAGCTATAAGTAGGATACCCATGAAATTTGGCTCCATAGTGCCTGTAGTTTTGGTGCCATTGATATTGTTTTGGTTCCAAATGGCTTCTAAGCTGTGCACATGCACTTCTGCTGCAGCTTGCACTGGAATTGGGAAGTCAGAAGTGTGGGCATTAGGAGCCTGTTCTGGAAATATCAGAATAGACAGCTTGTGACATCAGTGTGTTTAACACTGATTTTGATGCCAGTGATGCCATTTTCCACCTCAGCCTAAGCCAGGAACAGTGTGTGCATTCTCTATTTTACAAAGGAGGTGCTCATGGTAATCTGCTACTTCTTGAAACCAGACCTACAACCTCAGAGCAAGGCATGGACAGCACTGCCAATCGCTGTGAAGTTGTCTTATTTTATTCATTCATGGGATGTGGGTATTGTTGGCTAGGCCAGCATTTATTGCCCATCCCTAATTGCCCTTGAAGAGGTGGTGGTGAACTGCCTTCTTGAACCACTACAGTCCATGTGGTGTAGGTACGCCCACAGTGTTGTTGGGAAGGGAGTTCCAGGATTTTGACCCAGTGACAGTGAAGGAATGGAAATATATTTCCAAGTCAGGATGGTGAATGGCTTGGAGGGTAACTACCGGGTGGTGGTGTTCCCATGTGTCTGCTGCCCTTGTCCTTCTGGATGGCAGTGGTCGTACGTTTGGAAGGTGCTATCTGAGGATTATTGGTGAGTTCCTGCAGTACATCTTGCAGATGGTTCACACTACTGCTACCGTGCATCGGTGGTGGAGGAAGTGAATGTTTGTGGATGAGGTGCCAATCAAGCGACTGCTTTGTCCTGGGTCAAGCTTCCTGAGAGTTGTTGGAGCTGCACTCCAAGCAAGTGGAGAGTATTCCATCACACTCTTGACTTGTGCCTTGTAGATGGTGGACAGACTTTGGGGAGTCAGGAGGTGAGTTACTCACCGCAGGATTCCTCGCCTCTGACCTGTTCTTGTAGCCACAGTATTTATATGGTTAGTCCAGTTCAGTTCCTGGTCAATGGATGTTGATAGTGGGGGATTCAGCAATGCTAATGCCATTGAATGTCAAGGAGAGATGGTTAGATTCTCTCTTATTGGGGATGGTCATTGCCTGGCACTTGTATGACGCGAATGTTATTTGCCACTTGTCAGCCCAAGCCTGGATGTTGTCCAGGTCAAGCTGCAATTGGACATGGACTGCTTCAGTTTCTGAGAAGTTGTGAATGGTGCTGAACATTGTGCAATCATCAGCAAACATCCCCACTTCTGACCTTAAGATGGAAGGAAGGTCATTGATGAAGCAGCTGAAGATGGTTGGGCCGAGGACACTACCTGGAGGAACTCCTGCAGTAATGTCCTGGAGCTCAGATGACTGACCTCCAGCAACCACAATCATCTTCCTTCCTTCTAGGTATAACTCCAACAAGTAGAGAGTTTTCCCCTTTATTCCCATTGACCCCAGTTTTGCTGGTGCTCCCTGATGCCATACTTGGCCAAATGCTGTCTTGATGTCAAGGGCAGTCACTCCCACCTCATCTCTGCAGTTTAGTTTTTTTTATCCATGATTGAGCCAAGGCTGTAATGAGGTAAGGAGCCGAGCAGCTTTGGCAGATTCTTGCTAGCACTGTTGATGACTCTTTCCATCACTTTGCTGATGATCAAGAGTAGACTGATGGGGTGGTAATTGGCTGGGTTGGATTTTTCCTGCTTATTTTTGTACAGGATATACCTGGAAAACTTTCCACATTGCTGGTATTATAGTTGTACTAGAACAGCCTGGCCAAGGTTGCAGGAAATTCTAGAGCACAAGTCTTCAGTGCTATTGCCGGAATATTGTCAGGGCACATAGATTTTGCAGTAGCCTGTGCCTTCAGCCATTTCATGATATCACATGGAACGAATCAAATTGGCTAAAGACTAGCATCTGTGATGCTGAGCACCTCTGGGGGAGGCCGAGATGGATCATCCAGTCAGCACTTCTGGCTGAAGCTTGTTGCAAATGTTTCAGCCTTATGTTTTGCACTGTGCTGGGCTCCCCTATCATTGAGGATGGGGATATTTGTGGAACCTCCTCCTCCAGCGAGTTGTTTAATTGTCTACCACCATTCCCGACTGGATGTGGCAGGACTGCAAAGCTTGGATTTGATCTGTTGTTTGTGGAATTGTTTAGCTCTGTCTATCACTTGCTGCTTATGCTGTTTGGCATGCAAGTCGTCCTGTGTTGTAGCTTCACCAGGTTGACACCTTTTTTTAGGTATGCCTGGTGCTGCTCCTGGCATGTCCTCTTGCACTATTCATTGAACTAGGTTTAATCCCCTGGGTTGGTGGTATAATGATAGTATGGGGGAATATGCCAGGCCATGACATTACAGATTGTGTTTGAGTACAGTTCTGCTGCTGCTGATGGCCCACGGCGCCTCATGGATGTCCAGTCTTGAGTTGCTAGATCTGTTCGAAACCTATCCCATTAAGAATGGTGGTAGTGCCACACAACACAATGGAGAGTATCCTCAATGTGAAGACGGGACTTTGTCACCGCAAAGATTTTGCGGTGGTCACTCCTACTGATATTGTCATGGACAAGGTCTAGCAGTCCTTTAGGACTGGGCCAGCTCAGTCAGTAGTGGTGCTACTGAGCCTCTCTTGGATGAAGGCCATCGAAGTCCCCCACCCAGAGAACATTTTGTGCCCTTGCTACCCTCAGTGCTTCCTCCAAGTGGTATTCAATATGGAGGAGCACTGATTCATCAGCTGAGGGGAGATGGTATGTGGTTATCAGTAAGAGGTTTCCTTGCCCACGTTTGACCTAATGCCATGAGATTTCATGGGGTCCAGGGTCAACTAGCTCACAACTATCTATGACTTTCTGCTGTGTCTGTCCTGCCGGTGGGATAGGACATACCCAGGGATGGTGATGATGGTATCTGGGATATTATCTTCAAGATATGATTCCGTGAGGATGACTACGTCAGGCTGTTGCTTGTCCTGTCTGTGAGACAGCTCTCCCAATTTTGGCACCCGCCCCCAGATGTTACCAAGGAGGACTTTGCAGGGCTAAGTTTGTCATTGTCATTTCCTGTGCCTAGGTCGATGCTGGGTGGTCCATCCGGTTCCATTCCTTTTAGACATTTTAGTGGTTTGATAAAACTGAATGGTTTGATAGGTTATTTCAGAGTCACCCACATTGCTGTGGGTAAGGACAGCAGGTTTCCTTCCATAAAGGGCATTAGTGAACCCTTTAATTAGACTTTAAATTCCAAATTTTTATTGAATTCAAATTTCACCATCTGTTGTGGTGGGATTCAAGCTCAGGTCCCCAGAGCATTATTACTCTGGGTCTCTGGATTACCAGTCCAGTGACAGTACCACTACACCATCACCAGCTCCACATCAAATAAGTTGCTTTAAATCAGGATATTTCCAGGCAGGAGGAGGTAACATTTGTAATATCCCCCAGTTTGCCATCCATGGCTGCATAAGGGAGGTCAGTGAGCCAATATATGGCAGGAGAGGGGAGTTTATCTTCTGTATGACCAGAGAGAAGCAGGTGGAATGTGCACTCGGCTTTGCCAGAATTGCAGGCTTCCCCGTGTGCAGGATGCCATCAATTGCACACACGGGATTTTGTGAGCGCTGCATCTAAATACCATGCGTTCCATGCCCTGAATGTGCAGTTGGTGTGTGATCATACTCGGTACATCATGCTGGTGAATGCCCACTATCATGGCAGCAGTCATGATGTATTTATTCTATGTCAGTCCACTGTTCCCTCAGTATTTGAGCCACCATTTGAAAACAAAGGGTGGCTGCTGGATGACAAGATCTAAATGCTGATTTTCTCAAAGTTCTGCTGCATAACCCAACCACATGTGGTCAGCATGTATATAATGAAAACCATGTTGCCACATGAATATGAACAGATGATTGGGTTGCTCAAGCAACAGCTCCTGTGCCTGGGCTGCTCTGGGAGCCCTCTGGTACTCACCTGAGCATGTGTCCCAATTCCTAATAGTCTGCTTTGTCTGGCACAGCCTTGCCATCATAAGGGCATAGCTGTAGTCACCAGGGATACAGCAAGGAGGAAGGGAGGAGGCAACCAATACATTCACTTTCTTGCCAGGTTGTCCATTATCACCTCATTAGACCACAGTTCCACTGAATACAATCCAAAAATCCCTATTCTATAACAGTCTGACACTTTACCATCCCTCAGTCACTGCACATCACAATTTCCTCTTGGTCATGATGCTGAAATAAAAAACACCACAAAACAACCATACCAACTAACTTAATCAAACAAACAATCCAATCTTCCATACAAAAATCACCCTTGATCATTTCCTTGGTCCTTGTCATTTTTTGTCTGTCGTGGTACTCCTATGCAATGGTACTCCAGTAGCTACAGCATAGTTGATTGTAGGCTGCTGACTTTCAGTGGAGGAGATTGCAGATGGCATTGCAGGACACAGAAGTGGCTCAGGGCCTAGAAGACCAGGCTTTGGACTATAACACCTCAGGCACTGGTGGAATGGCAGGGCTGTGAGGTCAAATCTTGTCACCATGAGAGAAGGCAGCAGGTTCATGTTCCACAGAACCATTACCACTCCCCAGCCTGATGCCTCAGCAGTCCTAGTATTCAACCGCAGGACAAATCTCTATTGAGCATTGTATTTGCAGTCATGATGGCAGCAGTCTGAGATTTCATGACCTTAGTCCGTGTTTCCATTGCAGCACTCAAACGTTGGGTGTTTTCTACTTGTGCTGCAATGGAAGCCAAGATATCAGCCATCCAACTTTGCATCTTAATTGAGTCTGCAAGTGCTGTTATGGATTTGGCCACCACTTCCATACAGGAAAGAATGGGCTCCAAGCTCTGTGCTAAATCCTGTGCCAAGTTGGTGCCAGGCTTTTCTTGACAGTGACTGCAGTCTTTCTAGAAGACCTGCCAATGCACTGAGCATTTCATTGTGCATGCCCATCAGCCTTTTTCCCCCACACCGCCTCAGCGAAGTCCTCAGCTGAGTCCCCTGCAGCAGAACTCATGTGGACCCTTGCATTCCAGTGAGGTGATATCTATATTACCCTTTTCCTCTACCCTGACAGCAGGCCATTCATGTCCCGTGACTCACCACATGTAGATCACACCCCTATGATATCTTCTAAACTTCACCCGGTACCCTGAACTGGTGCTTGTGAGTGTGAGAGCGAGTGATGATGTTTCTTCATTGTTCACGTCCTGCTTCTGTTACACCACTGCTTGACCAGCTGCCAGTTCTTGGATGTCTGAAAGAAAAAAGGCTCAATGTGAGGAGACTGGGGGAAAGCAAGAGGTACATGCTTACACCATCTGTGACTGGTAAATCAGAGGACATTATGGGATGAGAGGGAAGTGGGTTGTGCTAAGGTGGAATAGGTAGGAACATACCCTCTATGGATTCAATCCCATTGCTGGCCACATCCTCAGCTATGGTCAGTCCAATAATAGCCAGCACCATCTCCTCCATTTGGAGGAGGATAACTAGTCATGCCTGTTCGCCACAGGTTAGATGTTGCTGTATGTGCTATCTTATCCTGGAGGAAGAACAGAAGTGTATTAGTGAGTGGTGTGCTCGGGTGCTGTGCCTGTTAAAGTTGAATAGTTGGCAGTGTGTGCAAGTTGAGAGATGTGAGTGCAATGCTCAGTCTGTAAGGGTGAAGTGAGGCTCTGAATATTAAATATGAGGCAAGCTTCTGAGAGAATGTTGGTAGGTGACTGAAGATTGAATACAGCCACTCCACAGTGCGTTTAGCTCTGGGCTGCACATGACTAAAATTAGCAGGCAGCGCGAAGTTTGCATGTTGCTTCCATTGCAACAAACAGACATAGTTTAATCACACAATGCAACCCAATGCTCATTTTCAGTCCTTATCCATTTTTCTATGACTATGGTGGTTTGACAGAAATCCACTTGTAACAGAGATCTCTTAACAAGACATAACATGCCTGGACTGTGTTTATAATGTGGGAGTGCAACTAGAAGCAAGACGTTCTTACTACATTTAGGCTTGATTTGGAATAGACAAGCTAATTCAAGTTCCCTTTACCACCATCAGCTTTAATTAGTTTTCCACAGACCCACAAAAGTGTTACTTTTCCTTAAACAGCCCCGCATTGTGACTCTGTAACATGGCAAACCTGTTCAATTTGTTCATAATAGAAGTAATCAACCACGCATAAACAAAGATTAAATAAGGTGTTGTAAGGAAGCACTGGCTGGGGCACATCTTATTAGGTCTTGGTACACAGACATCAGGAAAACAAAATGGATTCAAAATTATTCTTAAAAGGCTGTATGAAAGAACAATGAACTTTTTAAAATGTTCACAAAAGAGCAATGAGCTATAGAAGGTTATTTTTTCTTTAAAAGGGCCAAGTCTTTGAATGTGGTTACTTAGATCTCTTAATCCATGTTTTTTCTTTCAGCTGTTTCCCCATGCCTGAAGCAAAATTCTCATTAGAGTTTCTTTCTGTCTCTGTATTTTATTGTTATTAAATATTTGTCTTTCCACATGTGGGTGGCAAGCTGGAAAATGAAAAGTGGAGTAACAATAAAGCAGCAATGTTTAGTGATGGGACAAAGTAAAATAGCAAAGGTTGTGCATGGCCACCACAAACCAAAGCTGCAATAACAACAACAACAAAAAATGAAAGGAATCACAGCTTAAAGAAGAAAACTCAAATGGAACTGTGCACCTTTCCTCACCATTAAATTTAAATGCTCTGCTAATTTCTCATTGTATGCATTTCCTGTACACAGACTCTGGTCTTTTTGCCAGGTGCTGATCTGAATCTTATTTTTCATGTTTTTGCTTTTGGACAGAGCTGGTTATTCTTCTGCCATTCACACTTATGCTGTACAAATGTTTTGCTTCTTTGCTATAACAATTACCACTACTTTAGCATTTTGTTCCATGACATCTTTGTCATTTAATCTCTCCTGCCCTCTACCGTGTCCCAGACCTTCCCTCTTGTTCTTCCTCTCTCTCTCTCTCCCTTTCAACAGCACAAAACACATCACATTTCTTCCTTCCTTCAGTTCTGAAGGAGAGTCCTACTTGACTCGAAATGTTAACTCTGTTTCTCCCTCCATAGATGCTGCCAGACCTGCCGAGTATTTTCAACACTTTCTGTTTTTATTTCAGATTTCCAACATCCACAGTATTTTGCTTTCATTCTCTTCAGTATTTCCAGTGGAAGGATATACAATGACAAATGTGCTTGAGGTACATAGAATGAAGATTCCCACTTAGTATATAAAGGTTCTTTGTCATCCATTTTAGCCCCTGCAGTCTTTGTTTATGGATCAAAAGTAGAGCTGTGTCCAAATCCCAGCTGCTGATATAGCAGAACAGTTATTTATGAAAAAAATTGCAGTGGGCCCATTGAGCCTCTGGTGATTTTGCAAGATCGGTATCATTTTGATTTGATTCAATAAGCAGGACCTTATGTAAAATTTCTACTTCTCAATCTTAACTGATAATCAAGCTCAATGTTTTATTTTAACAGTTACAAGAAAACATCTGGCATTTATCAGCCAAAGCCTGCCTATAATATTCCAGTCACCAATTAGAAATGTAAAAATTGTGTTTCATTTCTGCAGATTCAAGTGCTTTCTTTAAAAAAAATTAAAATATTATTTCAAGTATCAATGCAAAATATTGCTCTCTCTAAACTAAGTATGGGCGCTAATGCTTCAAGAAACACCTTACACTTTTAAGTTACCTGATTTTGCAACAGTAAACTGTTGTTTACCATATTTGAAGGAAAGGGTCATAAATTTTTAAAAAAGCTGAGGGTGGGATTTTCAACGCCCACCTGCTGCTACGATCTTCTGGTCTCGCCACAAGTTAATGAACTTCTGGCTGGGGCACCGCCTTGCCCGCGACAGGTCCCGCCCGCGAAGGGGCCAGAAAATCCCGGCCTCAGAAATGGAAGCAGGAATCACAATGCAAGATTAATACTGCTTGGAATGCAGTAAATTCGCAAGCCTATGCTGGCTGCTCATTTGCTTAATTGCAGTGTGCAGCCAGTGCTGAGCATGCTGTTGAGTGGCCATACACCTAAGCATGGGTGCAAAATAGTGAGAGGTTAGCATGAGTTCAATTTAGCCTGCACTATCAAAAGCTAACCTGTACCTCATTTTGACTGGAGCAGGTGCTGGAAGTCATTCCAGCAGTGAATTTCCCCTGAGAAAGAAACAAGAATTACACAATATGGCAGAAAGCAGGTTTCAAGGTTCTACAACAGTGCACTGGAGACTTTAGTACAGCAGGTGGACAGGAGGAGAGGGATTCTATATCCACAGGGAACCAAAAAGCCCTGCAGGTAGCCACGGTGAAGGCAGTGGGAGCAGATAGCCATTGCAGTCAATGCTGGAAGTACAGCTCTGAAGACTTGATTCAGTACCATAAGAAATTTAATAATCCCACATGACTGATCAAGGTCAGAGAATGCATGTTCAGATGCCACATTCTTAAAACTGAAGCTGTAGCCTCACACCCCTTCACTTACCTACCAACTGTCTCCATCAGCCACAACTCATACTTCATAACTTTAACTCAACCTCACATACTTCGCACTGCTGCAAGCTGCACACCAACATCTCACAGGTTGCACACACTGCTGCTGTTCAATCATGACCGATACATCACTTAAACACATTGCGCAACACTCACTGATGGGCTTAACTCTCTCTTGAAATACATGACTGAACAAACTGCAGGCAGCAGCACCTAGGTAAAGGAGGACAGGCAAGGGGCTATATGTCCTCACCCCAGTGGAGGAGACAGTGCCCACAAACTTTGGAGCAGCCGTGACTGAGGTCCTGGACATTGGCAGGGCTGACAGCATTCACGATGATAGTATCCATACCTAATCCTTCTCATCCCATTTCACCCACATCCCATAATCTCTTCTCATTTACAAGCTGCAGATGGTGTAAGCATGCACATATCTTCCCACTTCCCTCACGACAACCTTACTCTTGTACCTTTCTCTTTTTAAGTACCCGAGAACTGCCAACTGGCCAGGCAGTAGTGCAGGAGCAAGAAGTAAAAGAGAAGCAAGAGATTGATGATGTAGAAGCACCATCGCCCACCCTTACATTCACAAGCACCGCCTCCAATACTGCATGTATTTTCGAGGGTAGCTTAGAGGTGAGATCTGCATGTAGCGAGTCACCGGGCATGAATGGCCTGCAGCCAAGACTGGGGAAAGGTAGCAAAGGTGCCAGCTCATCAAAGGGTAAGGTCACACACAAGTTCTCTGCAGCAGACTCACATGAGGACTTTGATCGTGCAGTGTACATAAAAAAAAGCTAACAGGCATGTTCAATGAAATACTGCACTCAAACTTGCCAGAAAGCTTACAGTCACTGTCAAGAAGCAAGAGATCTGGCAGAAACCTTGCACAGGGCTTTGCACAGAGCTTAGCATTTATCCCTTCCTGAGTAGGAGTGGTGGCCAAATCAGTGAGAACCCATATGGACCTGACCATGATGGCTGATGTCTCAGCTTCCGTTGTAACATAGGCAGAAGCCACCCAATGCCTCAGTACTGCTGTGGTAGCTCAGAGGGAAGTAATGAAGGCTCAGCTTGCTGCCACACATGCTCAGGCTGTTGTTGTATGGCTGTGGATACCAATGTTCAAAAGGACATGCAGGCTCTAACATGTCCAGCAATCCGTCCTCCAACATTACTAGGATTTGTGAGATACTGTCATAGGGGAGTGACAGTGGCTCCATAGAGAACAAATCTCATGATGACAGCGTTTATCTTCCCACCACAGTCGCTACATCACTGCCCTTGCTGTTTCCTGCCAGTCAGCCACCCCAGACTACTGCTGCCCATGCTGAGATGGTGCTTTTCAAAGTTGGCCTTCCAGGGCCAGAGCTGCTTGATGTCTGAAGTTGTCCTGCAAGGCCATCTCCAATTTCCCGCATTGAATGTCTGCAGCCTTCTGCAGCCATGCTCCAGCCATTGGGGATGCACTGTGTCAGAGCACTGGGACTGGCAAAGCACATAGAAGCCAAGCGCTAAGGGATGCATAAGGGTGATTAGTTGACTTTTGTATGGAATATTGGATGATTTGTTTGGTAAAGTTGGTTTGGAATATTTGTTTTTTGGCGGCTTTTGTGTCTGCATTGTGACAAGAGAACACTATGATGACCTTACTGAGGGAAGTTAAAGCATAGGACTGTTGGTGAATGGGGAATAGGGGTTGTGTTCCCTGGAACCACAATCACATGAGCTAATCACAGAGAGCCTGGCCAAAACGTGGATTCATTTGTTGCCTCCTCCATTTCTCCTTCTCCTGCTCCTCAGCTGCTCACTGTATACCTGGTGGCAGGGGCTGTGCCCTCATGATGGTGAGATTGTGCAGGATGCAGCAGACCATGACAAATGGTGACATGCGCTATGCTGATCCAGTACTGCAGGGCTCTTCCAGAATGGTTCAGGCAGCAGATGTGTTGCTTAAGCACCTCAGTGGTTTTCTTGATAACATATCATGTGGCGTCATGGCTTTTATTCCACGCATTCTGCCCACAGGCTGTGCACCAGAGACATGGCCTGCGGATAAACCTTGTTGCCCAGTAGCCATACACTGTTTTTTCACAGCGGCTCAAATACTGATAGTATTGATAGTAGATTGATGCAGAATAATGGCAGCAGCGTTGACCTGAACGATGCACTGTGTGGTCCTACTCTGTCTGGACACTGAGTCAAACCCTTTGTGGAACTTGAAGTAGCGGTACAAAAGTGTTTAACCAACTTTGCAACAACCAGCAGAAATAAATAAGCAACTAACCTGAGAATAGGTTCCGATACCTTTAAATAGGGCTTGTGGGGAGAGGATGAGTGGGTTCTTCCTGCTGTTGATTGCATGTTCAGGAATGCTTAACAAGGTTAACAAGGCTGGAGTGCTGAGGTTGAAAATGGCACCACCAGAGTCGAATCAGAGCAACACACTGATTGATGGCACACTCTGCCTATTCTGATTCTAATGTGTGCACTAACAACCTGCTCAAATTGCATCTGGCATGGCCAACACCAGGAATGTTCACACAGCATTGGTGGCATTTTGCACCAAAATCTGTACCTTTAGCACCGAATATAAGGCACAATACAATCAAATTTTGCAGTGAAAGTTTTTAAAAATTATTTTCAATCTGTTATAAGCTTTTTCACAACTAGGGACAGAAATTCTCAAAATTCCATGGGTTTCAAGATAAGAATCAAATTTTCTGATAAGGTGGACATTACGGATTAAAAGTTCACTCCATGCTCTCTACCTAGGATATGATAATATAAGCAGCCTTATCTCAATCACACAAATTCCAAGAACAGAAATAATATACACTAAAACATATATCCAACTGTCCTCTGTTAGACTAATCAAAACACATTAAAGCAGGAACCTCTTGGATCAAAATGACTGTGATAAAATATACTAATTTCCACATCCGTATGATTGAAAACCATATCTATCAGGGAAGAAAGCTTCCTGAAAGCAGTTTAAACATATATATTTTTCTGTTTCAATGCATGTTAACATGACTAGGCTATTATTAGAAAAGACATAGAGAATACGTTATGGTAATAATGTAATTGTTCATCTGTGAAAAGGAGGGTGAGATGTTATTAATTGAAATGAACTTATTGTGCACTTCTCTGAATAGTTTTGTACATGGTCTTTGTCAGAATTGTCACTCAAAGAACCTGCAACAAAGCACCAATATGTAAAGGTCAACAAAGCAAATATTTAATAATATGTACAATTAACCTTGAGTACAATAGTTATGGGATAAGGTCATCATACCACTTAAGAAAATTCTACTCACTTAATAGTTTCAGTAATTCAGAGAATGAACTTCGTGTCTTATTGCAAATTCATGGAAAACGCATTGCTTTGAAAGCAGCATTTGATCTGAAATCATTCTTTCTTAATGTTCAAGTAGACAGTTTGACATTAGAATTTTATATGAATGATTTTTAACCTTTTATATCAAGACGCGTCATTATGAGCTTGATTAGGGATGAGTGTGGTTGATTAAATGGGAATCCAAATTTAGGTTCCATTATTCAGAAATTTCAGTTACGATTGTAATGGTTCTAGGAGAATATGCTATATCTGGCATAGAAAAAGATGCAAACTATAAGTATCAACTTATTCTGAACTGGGAAAAATCGTAAAATCTAAGGAAACAAATTGGCTCGATTTGGATTTGAATAGCAAAACGGAGCTAATTCCTAAACCCAACCCTGTCTTTGGACTCTGCAATCATAAATGTATTTTTAAAAATATTGGTCTTTCTTGTGCATTTTAAAGTCCACTTCCTATTTACACTGATTAGTTTTTTTTTATTCGTTAATGGAATGTGGGCTTCGCTGGCTGGGTCAGCCAGCCTTGAAAAGGTGGTGGTGAGCTACCTTCTTGAACTGCTGCAGCCCATGTGGTGTAGGTATACCCACAGTGCTATTAGGGAGGGAGTTCCAGGATTTTGACCCAGAGACAGTGAAGTAACCGCGATATATTTCCAAGTCAGGATGATGAGTGGCTTGGAAGGGAAATTCTAGGTTGTGTTGTCCCACCTGTCTCACACCCTTGTCTTTATAGATAGTAGTGATCATGGGTTTGGAAGATGCTGTCTAAGGAATGTTGGTGAGTTCCTGCAGTGCACCTTGCAGATGGTACACATTGCTGCCAATGTGTGTTGGTGGTGGAGGGAGTGAATGTTTGTGGATGGGATGCCAATCAAGGGGGCTACTTTGTCCTGCATAGTGTCAAGCTTCTTAAGTGATGTTGGAGCTGCGCGCTTCCAGGCAAGTGGAGAGAATTCCTTCACATGCCTGACTTGTGCCTTGTAGGTGGTGGACAGGTTTTGGGGAGTCAGGAGGTGAGTTACTCTCCGCAGGATTCCTAGCCTCTGACCTGCTCTTGTAGCCACAGTATTTATATGGCTAGTCCAGTTCAGTTTCTGGTCAATGGTAACCCCCAGGATGTTGATAATGGGGGATTCAGCAATGCTAATGCTACTGAATGTCAAGGGGAGTTGGTTAGATTCTCTATTGTTGAAGATGGTCATTGCCTGGCACTTGTGTGGTGCAAATCTTATTTGCCACTTGTCAGCCCAAGCCTGGATATTGTCCAAGTCTTGCTGCATTTTGACATGGACTGCTTCAGTATGTGAGGAGTTGTGAGGAGGTGAACGTTGTGCAATCATCAGTGAACATCCGCGCTTCGGACCTTATGATGGAAGGAAGGTCATTGATGAAGCAGCTGAAAGATGATTGGGCCTAGGACACTACCCTGAGGAATTCCTGCAGTGATGTGGGGGGCCAGAGACCCAGGGTAATGCTCTGCGGACCCGGGTTCAAATCCCACCACTGCAGATGGTGGAATTTGAATTCAATAAAAATCTGTTGACTGTTGTAAAAACCCATCTGGTTCACCAGTGCCCTTTGGGGAAGGAAATCTGTCGTCCTGACCTGGTCTGGCCTACATGTGACTCCAGGATCACAGCAATGTGGTTGACTCTTAAAATGCCCTCTGAAATGGCCTAGCAAGCCACTCAGTTGATCACAAAAAAGGAATGAAACCGGATGGACTACCCAGCATTGACCTAGGCACCGGAAACGACAACACCAATCTCAGCCCTGTCGACCCTGCAAAGTCCTCCTTACTAACATCTGGGGGCTAGTGCCAAAATTGGGAGAGCTGTCTCACAGACTAGTCAAGCAATAGCCTGAAATAGTCATCGTCACAGAATCATACCTTATAGATAATGTCCCAGACACCACCGGCACATCCCTGAGTATGTCCTGTCCCACAGGTAGGACAGGCCCAGCAGAGGTGGTGGCACAGTGGTATATAGTTAGGAGGGAGTTTCTCTGGGATTCCTCAACATTGACTCTGGATCCCATGAAATCTCATGGTTCAGGTCAAACATGGGCAAGGAAACCTCCTGCTGATTACCACGTCCCTCAGCTGATGAATCAGTGCTCCTCCATGTTGAACATTACTTGGAGGAAGCACTGAGGGTGGCAAGGGCACAGAATGCACTCTGGGTGGGGGACTTCAATGACCATCACCAAGAGTGGCTCAGTAGCACCACTACAGATTGAGCTGGCCGTGTCCTAATTGACATTGCTGCGAGACTGGGTCAGCGGCAGTTGGTGAGGGAACCAACAAGATGGAAAAACATACTTGACCTCATCCTCACCAACCTGCCTGTCCATGAGAGTATCGGTAAGAGTGACTACTGTACAGTCATTGTGGAAATGAAGTCCCGTCTTCACATTGAGGGTACCATCCATCATGTTGTGTGGGACTACCACCATGCTAAATGGGATAGATTCCGAACAGATCTAACAATTCAAGACTGGACATCCGTGAGGCTCTGTGGACCATTGGGCAGCACCAGAATTGTACTCAAACACAATCTGCAACCTCATAGCCCGGCATATCCCCACTCTACTATTGCCATCAAGCCAGGAGATCAACCCTGATTCAGTAAAGAGTGTGGGAGGGCATGTCAGGAGCAGCACCAGCCATACCTAAAAATGAGGTGTCAACCTGGTGAAGCTATAACACAGGACTACTTGCATGCCAAACAGCATAAGCAGCACATGAAAGACAGAGCTAAGTGATCCCAAAAGTCATTATTTCCAATTCAGGATGATGAGTGAATTGGAGGGGAACTTCCAGTTGGTGGTGTTCCCATCTATCTGCTGCCCTTGTCCTCCTAGATGGTAGTGATCATTGGTTTGGAAAGTGCTGTCGAAAGAGCCTTGGTGAATTCCTGCAGTGGGTCTTGTTAATGGTACACACTGCTGTTACTGTGCGTCGATGGTGGAGGTAGTGAATGTTTGTGGATGTGGTGCCAATCAAGTGGGCTGCATTGTCCTGGGCAGTGTCAAGCTTCTTGAGTGTTGTGGAAGCTCCACTCATCCAGACAAGTGGGGATTATCCCATCACACTCTTGACTTGTGCCTTGTAGATGGTGGACAGGCTTCGGGGAGTCAGGAGGTGGCTTACTCATCGCACGATTCCTAGCGTCTGACTTGCTCTTGTAGCCACAGCATATATATGTCTGGTCCAGTTCAGTTTCTGGTCAATGGTAATCCCCAGGATGTTTATAGCGGGGGATTCAGTGATGGTAATGCCATTGACCATCAAGAGGCGATAGTTGGATTCTCTCTTGATGAAGATGATCATTGCCTGACACTTCTATGGCGCGAATGTTACTTGCCACTTGTCAGCCCAAGCCTCGATATTTTCCAGATCTTGCTGCATTTGGACATGGACTGCTTCAGTATCTGAGGAGTCATGAATGGTGCTGAACATCAGGACACTACCCTGAGGAACTCCTGCAGTGATGTCCTGGAACTGAGATGATTGACCTCCAACAATCAGAACCATCTTCCTTTGTACTAGGTATGAATCCAACCAGCAGAGAACTTTCCCACTGATTCCCATTGACCCCAGCTTTGTCTGGGGTCCTTGATGCCACACTCAGTCAAATGCTCCCTTAATACAAGGGCAGCCACTCTTACCTCACCTCTGGAGTTCAGCTCTTTTGCCCATGTTTGAACCAGGGCTGTTATGAGTTCAGGAGCTGAGTGGCCCTGGTGGAACCCAACATAGGTGTCAGTGAGCAGGTTATTGCTAAGCAAGTGCTGCTTCATAGCACTGTTGCTGACCCCATCCATTACTTTAATGGAGAGTGGATGGATGGGGGGTAATTGGCTGGGTTGGATTTGTCCTGCTTTTTGTGTACAGGATATACCTGGGCAATTTTCCACATAGCCGGGTAGATGCCAGCATTGTAGCTGTACTAGAACAGCTTGGCTAAGGGCGTGGCAAGTTCTGGAGCACAAGTCTTCAGTATTATTGTCCAAATTTTGTCAGGGCCCATAGCTTTTGCAGTATCCAGTGCCATCAGCCGTTTCTTAATATCACGTGGAGTAAATCGAATTGACTGAAAACTGGTATCTGTGATGCTGGGGACGTTTGGAGGAGGCCGAGATGGATCATCCACTTGGCACTTCTGGCTGAAGATTGTTGCAAATGCTTCAGCCTTATCTTTTGCACTGATGTGCTGGGCTCCTCCATCATTGAGGATGGGGATATTTGTGGAGCCTCCTCCTCCAGTGAGTTGTTTAAATGTCCACCCCCATTTGCAACTGGATATGGCAAGACTTCAGAGCTTAGATCTGATGGTTGTGGAATTTCTTAGCCCTGTCTGTCACTTGCTGCTTATGCTGGTTGGCATGCAAGCAGTCCTGTGTAATAGCTTCACCAGGTTGACACCTCATTTTTAGGCATGCCTGGTGCTGCCCTTGGCATGCCCTCCTGCACTCTTCATTGAACCAGGGTTGATCCCCTGGCTTGATGGTAATGGTAGAGTGGGATATATGTCGGGCCATGAGGTTACAGATTGTGGTTGAGTACAATTCTGCTATTGCTGAAGGCCCATAGTGCCGCATGGGTGCCTAGTTTTGAGCTGCTAGATCTATCTCATTTAGCACGGTGGTAGTGCCACACAACACGATGGAGGTTCTCATCAAATATGAAGACAGGACTTTGTCCCCACAAGGACTGTGCAGTGGTCACTCCTACCGAATCTGTCATGGACAGACACATCTGCAGCAGGCAGGTCGGTGAGGATGTGGTCAAGTATGTTTTTCCTTCTTCTTGGTTCCCTCACAAACTGCCGCAGACCCAGCCTAGCAGCTATGCCCTTTAGGACTTGGCCAGCTAAGTCTGTAGTGCTGCTACCGAGCCACTCTTGGTGATGGACATTGAAATCCCCATCCAGAGTACATTCTATGCCCTTGCCACCCTCCGTGCTTCCTCCAAGTGGTGTTGAGCATGGAGGAGCACTGATTCATCAGCTGAGGGGGAGCAGTACCCATTTTTGACCCGCTGACATGATGCTTCACGGGGTCTGGAGTCGATGTAGAGGGCTCCCAGGGCAATTTCTTCCCGAGTGTATACCACTGTGCCGCCACCTCTGCTGGGTCTGTCCTGCTGACGGGACAGGACATAACCAGGGATGGTGATGGTGGTGTCTGGGACATAATCTGTAAGGTATGATCCTGTGAGTATGACTATGTCAGGCTGTTGCTTCACCTGTCTGTGAGACAGCTTTCCCAATTTTGGCACTAACCCCCTGATGTGAGTAAGGAGGACTTTGCAGGGTCAACAGTGCTGAGTTTGTTTTTGTCATTTCCGGTTCCTAGGTCGATGCCAGGTGGTCTGTCCAGTTCCATTCCTGTTAAATTTTTTAGTGGTTTGATACAACTGAGTGGATTGCTCAGCCATTTCAGAGGGCATTTAAGAATCAACCACATTGCTGAGGGTCCAGAGTCACACGTAGGCCAGAGCATGTTGAGATGTCAGATTTCCTTCCCTGAAGGACAAAAGTGAACCGAATGGATCGACAGTGGTTTCATGGTCATCATTAGATTATTAATTCCAAATTTTTATTGAATTCAAATTTCAATAATTGAAAATTATTGCCTGGAAGAAGTGGCAGAAATGATGGACATTAATGTAAATGACAAACCACTGAAATACTTTTCAATCTTGGCAAAGCAGAGACTGAAGTTACAGTACAAAAACAGAATTACCTGGAAAAACTCAGCAGGTCTGGCAGAATCGGCGGAGAAGAAAAGAGTTGACGTTTCGAGTCCTCCTGACCCTTCAACAGAACTGAGTGAATCTTAGGAAAGGGGTGAAATATAAGCTGGTTTAAGGTGGGGTGGGGGTGGTGTGGTTGTAGGGACAAGCAAGCAGTGATAGGAGCAGATGATCAAAAGATGTCACAGACAAAAGAACAAAAGAACACAGAGGCGTTGAAGGTGGTGATATTATCTAAACGAATGTGCTAATTAAGAATGGATGGTAGGGCACTCAAGGTACAGCTCTAGTGGGGGTGGGGTGGAAAGGCTAGCAGGGCATAAAAGATTTTAAAATAATGGAAATAGGTGGGAAAAGAAAAATCTATATAAATTATTGGAAAAAGCAAAAGGAAGGGGGAAGAAACAGAAAGGGGGTGGGGATGGAGGAGGGAGTTCAAGATCTAAAGTTGTTGAATTCAATATTCAGTCCAGAAGGCTGTAAAGTGCCTAGTCAGAAGATGAGGTGCTGTTCCTCCAGTTTGCGTTGGGCTTCACTGGAACAATGCAGCAAGCCAAGGACAGACATGTGGGCAAGAGAGCAGGGTGGAGTGTTAAAATAGCAGGTGACAGGGAGGTTTGGGTCATTCTTGCGGACAGACCGCAAGTGTTCTGCAAAGCGGTCGCCCAGATTACGTTTGGTCTCTCCAATGTAGAGGAGACCGCATTGAGAGCAACGAATGCAGTAGACTAAGTTGGGGGAAATACAAGTGAAATGCTGCTTCACTTGAAAGGAGTGCTTGGGCCCTTGGACGGTAAGGAGAGAGGAAGTGAAGGGGCAGGTGTTGCATCTTTTGCATGGGCATGGGGAGGTGCCATAGGTGGGGGTTGAAGTTACAGTAGTGGCCTAAGGGGGTTGAAACATGCAGGCACATGAGTCCACCTCTCGTCCCTCACTTCTGCCTGCTATCAGGTGCCAGCTTCTTTTGCAAGAAAGAGGGAAGCGCATCAGTGTGTGCCTTGGAATATGTGTGGGTGATGTTGCATCATAGAATAGTACAGCACGGAAGGAGGGTATAAGGCCCATCAGGTGGATGGCAATTCTTTTGAAGAGCAATCCAATTGGTCCCACTCCCAGCTCTTTCTCCATTGACTCACATAGACTATCAGATGTTCACAGCAAAGAAGCAGGCCATTCGGCCCATCATGTCCATGCCGGTCAACAAAGATCTGAATGCACTAATCCCATTTTCCCGTGCTTGGCCCACAACCCTGGAGGCAAGTGAATATCTAAATACTTCTTAAATGTTACTAGAGTTTCTGACTCAACCACCCTTTCAGGCAGTGAGTTTCAGACTCCCATCACCCTCTGGGTGAAAACTTTCTTCTCAACTCCCTTCTTAGCCTTCTACCTCTTACCTTAAATCTATGCTCCTTGGTTATTGACCCTTCTACGAATGGAAAAAGTGCCTTCTTATCCACCCAATCAATGTCCCTCATAATCCTATACACCTGTATCAGGTCCCCTCTCAACCTTCGTTGCTCCAAGAAAAACAACCCCAGCCTATCCAATCTTTCCTCATAACTCAGACCCTCCAGCCTACACAGCATCCTGGTAAATCTCCTCTGTGCCCTCTCCAGTGCAATCACATCCTTCCAAAATGTGGTGACCAGAACTGCACGCAGTACTCCAGTTGTGGCCTAACCAGCATTTTATACAGTTCCAGCATAACCTCCCTGCTCTTGTATTCTGTTCCTTGGCTAATAAAGGAAAGTATCCCATATGCCTTCTTAACCACCTTATCTACCTGCCCTGCCACCTTCAGGGATCTGTGGATATGCACACCAAGGTCCCTCTGATCTTTAGTAATTTGCAGGGTCGTATCATTCACAGTGTAATCCCTTGCCTTGTTAGCCGTCCCCAAGTGCATTACCTCACACTTTTCTAGGTTGAATTCCATTTGCCAGTGCTTGGCCCACCTGAAAAGTCTATTGATATCCTCCTGCAGTTTACAGCTATCCTCCTCACTATTTACCACCCTACCAATTTTTGTGTCATCCGTGAACTTCTTGGTCATGCCCCCTATATTTAAATTTAAATCATTTATGTATATCACAAATAGCAAGGGCCCCAATACCAAGACCTGTGGAACCCCACTGGAAACAGACTTCCAGACACAGAACATCCCTCTACCATCACTCTCTGCTTCCTGCCTCTCAGCCAACTTTGAATCCAACATGCCTCTTTGCCTTGGATCCCATGGGCTCTTACTTTCTTGACCAGTCTGCCATGAGGGACCTTATCAAAAGCCTTGCTAAAGTTCACGTGGACCACATCAAATATATTACCCTCATCAACACTCCGGGTAACCTCCTCAAAAAATTCAATAAAATTTGTCAAACTTGACCTTTCTTAACAAATCCATGCTGACTGTCCCTGATTAATCCATGCCAGTCCAAGTGCAAATATATTCTGTCCCTCAGAGTTCTTTCTAGTAACTTCCCCGCCACTGAGGTTCGACTGACTGGCCTGTAATTTCCCTTCCATTTTTAATAATGGGAGAAAGTTAGAAGTCCTCCAATCCTCTGGCACCTCACCTGTGGCCAGAGAGGAATTGAAAATTACTGCCAGGGCACCTGATATCCCTTCCCTTGCCTCCCTCAACAGCTTGGGATACATCTCATCTGAGCCTGTCGATTTATCCACTTTTAAGGCCACTAAACCCCCCAGAACCTTCTCTCTCTCTGGGTTAATTTCCTCTAATATTTCACAGTCCTCTACCCTGGTGTCTATATCTGCATCATCCTTTTCCATTGTGAAGACTGACACAAAGTATTCAGTGAGGACTATACCCACACCTTCTGGGTCCACACACAGGTTATAGCTATGGTCCCTAATTGGCCCTACTGTTTCCTAGTTATTCTCTTGCTCTTTATATATTTTTTAAAAACTCTTTGGGTTTTCCTTTATTCTACCCACCAATGCTTTCTCATGCACTCTCTTAGCTTTCCTAAGTCCCTTTTATAAGGTCCCCCTGCACTTTTTATACTTCTCAAGGGACTCTGCCATATTGAGCCCTCGGTATCTGCCATAAGCATCTCTTTTTTCCTTAATCCTAACCATTATGTCCCTTGACATCCAGGGTTCTCCAGACCTGGTCCCTCCCCTTTGTCTTTACGGGAACATATTTGCCCTGTACTCTCGCTATTTCCTCCTTGAATGCCTCCCACTGCTCTGACACAGTTTTATCTACAAGTAGTTGCTCCCAGTCCACTTAGGTGAAATCTTATCTCATCTTAATAAAATTAGCCTTTCCCTAGTTTACAACATTTATTCCCGGCCCAATCTTATCCTTTTCCATAACTATTTTAAATCTAATTGAGTTATGGTCATTATCTCAAAAATTCTCCCCTACTGATACGCCTTCCACCTGCCCAGGCTCATTTTCAAATATTCGGTCCAGCATTGCCCCCTCCCTTGTTGGGCTTTCTATGTACTGGCTAAAAAAGTTCTCCTGGATGCAACTTAAGAATTTTGCTCCCTCCCTACCTTGCACAGTAAAACTATCCCGGTTAATATTCGGGTAGTTAAAATCCCTTACTCTTACTGCCCTATTATTCTTACACTTCTCTGAAATTTGATTACATATTTGATACTCTATCTCCCCATGACTGTTTGGGGGCCTATAGTATACACCCAACAGTGTGTTTGCCCCTTTTGTGTCTTTTACCTTCTAACCATATGGCCTCATTTGATGATCCTTCCAGGATAACATTCCTCCTCACTGCTATAATTGATTCCTTGATTAATATTGCAATGCCCCCTCCTCTCCTATCTTCCTCTCTATCTCATCTGAATACCCTTTAACCAGGAATGTTGAGCTGCCAATCCTGCTCTTTTAGCCAAGTCTCGGTCATAGCTACGGCCAGAATATAGTGCATGCCTGACCCGAATGAGCATAAAATGACATGCGATGATGTCAGATGAGCATCCTGATGTCATCGTGCACTTGCATGATATTTCGGTCACTGGGCGAGCTTGGAAGTCGGCAGCATGCCCTTCGACAATTAAAAGGCCTATTAAGGCCATTAAAGTTATTATTGAAAAAATGTTTTCGCTACCCATCCTTATGGTTGGATGGCAAGTGAAAAGGCCAAGCGGCCTTCGCATATTTTTAGGAAACCTCATCCACAGGTGGGATAAGGTTTCCAACAGCAAATAAAAATAAAATTAAAATGTTAACATTTCATTCATAACATGGGGACAAATTTCATAACATTTTAAAAATCTTTATTTTTAATTTTTCATATCTTCATCCACCTTAGGCAGCTCTGTGCCTCAGGGAGCTTTTGCAAGGTGCATCTAAGCGCATGCGCAAACTTGGGCTCTTGCCCTCCTCCCCCTACCCACACAGGTAGCGCTGAGCGTGCATTTCATGCTGGGTGGGCCTTAATTGGCCCACCAGCATGATATCGCAGTCTGGCCCCGATTGTGGGCGGCTGTTGGTTTCCTGACCGCTCCCACACACCCTCACCAAGCGTGGCCGACGAGGGCAAAATTCTGCCCTATGATATTATACTTTCATGCGCCTATCTGTGCCCTCAGCTTGTCTGTCTTATTCCTCAAGCTCCTTACATTAAAATATATTCCATTTAGCCATTCTAAGCTCTCTTCTTTCTTATCTAGCCTATGTTTCCTCTGCTTTCCAGACTCACTTACTCACACTTTAACTTCTAATTCCATCTCAGCTTCTCTCCCCTCTGAACTACTTTACAGGATCCCATTCCTCTGCCAATTTAGTTTAAATCTGCACCAACAGCATTAGCAAACCTCCCCGCGAGGATGTTGTTTCTGTCCAACTTGTACAGATCCCACCTCCCCCAGAAATGGTCCCAGTGCCCCAGGAATCTAAAGCCCCACCCTCCTGCACCATCTCTTCAGCCACGCATTCATCTGCTCTATCCTTCTGTTCCTATACTTACTACTGCGTGGCACCAGGAGTAATCCGGTGATTACAACCTTTGAAATACTGCTTTTCAATTTCCTACCTAACTCCCTAAAGCCTGCTTGCAGGACCTCATTTCTCTTTCTTTCTATATCATTGGTCCCAACATGGACCACGACCTCTGACTGTTCACCCTCCCTTTTTGAGAATGCCCTGCAGCCTTCCGTGACATCCCTGACCCTGGCACGCAGGAGGCAACATACCATCCTGGAGCCACATCTACGGCTGCAGAAGCACCAGCCTACTCCCCTCACTAATGAATCCCCTATCACTATTGCCCTTCCACACTTCCCTCTTGCTGAACAGAGAGACATGTTGCTGAAGCTTTTCATCTTGCAGTCATCAGGACAAATGCAAGAATGGCAAATTTCGCAACATTTTATACTACTGGAGAAAAGGGGCCCTGATTGGTTGGCAAGTCGACTCTGATTGGCTGAGACGTTGCCATGGAGAAAACAACTATAGTCTCCCCAAGCTTCTGAATAATTCAAAAAAGACACAAGGCTTATATTCCTTATGTTAGCAGAGAACAACATGTTCCTCTGACTGTTTGTAATAGATAGGCAGAATACAAAGCGCTTGCAAAACCCAAAACAAAACGTCTACTGTTAGATGTGATTTTGCAATTGGTCAGCATTTGCTGAACAAATTTGAATTCAAGATAATCAGTCGAGTTTGTAATGTGACTGATTTACACCTGCTAGAAGCAACCTACATTCTTACGCACGGACCCATTCTCTGCAAACAAAAGGAATATGCTCAAGCCTTACACTTTTCTTTAATCACCCAGAAGAAAGGGGAGCTGGTAGTTCCCCATTACTTTGTCCATAGCAATGTCTCAGCCAATCAGAGTTGATTTGCCAACCAATCAGCACCCGTTTTCTCCTTTAGTATAAATTGGTGTGATTATTTGAAATTTGGCATTCTTGCATTTGTCCTGATGAGTGCAAGATGAAAAGCTTCAGCAACATGTCTCTCTTTTCAGCAATATTCAAGTTCCGTACTACCAAGCATCTCTGTTTATGGGGATTAGTCAAATACTCCGCCAAGAAATTGATGATGAATTTGCATTACTTGTTGGTTAGGTTGCCTCAGATGGAATATTGCATGTGGACCCAAGACAGGATATTGCAGCCATGGAAAGGTTACAGCAAAGGTTCATTCAAATGAAACAAGGGAAAATGGATTATAGTCATGAAGGAAAGCTTGACAAATTGGATTTTTTTTTCAATGAAAGGCAAAGGGACATATATTGAGAGGTTTTCAGAAGTATGAAAAGCTTTGAGAAGGTGAATAGAGAAAATCAGTTTACATTGGTTGCCAAATGGTACAGTGGCAAATCACCAAAGACTCTGGATTATCATTGGAAGAAAGAAGGGTGAATGTAGGTACTTAATAGGAAAATAATGTTTCACCAGAAGTAGCTTTTGAGTTTGAGGCTATTGCATCATTCAAAGGGAAATTGATTAAGCATTTGAAACAGTAGGATGTATATACAGGAAACAAGCAGTGAAACTGGGCTAGACTAGATAGTTCCATTGAAGAGCAAACACTCTTAGATGTGGTCAGTAAAAAGAAAGGCCTGGTTCTGTGCTATAATTTGTATAATGCCGTTCATCAATGCACTGGTAACATCATTTCTAAGAATGATTGGATAGAAACTGGCCCTCAGTAAACCCTTTGTCAGGTCGGAAAATGGGAGCAAGAAGGATCGATTTCACGATGCAGTGTTGTGCGCCTGATCTTTGCTTGTGTTACGAGTACCGTAAAATTGCTAAAGGTGGCTTTGCAGGTGGTCTAACAGTCATCTTAAACAGGCTTAGGGACCTTTGAATATGTTAATGAGAGGCATAAAGGCTGTTTGGGGATTGTACCTGCATCCAGTTTGCGCCGGCTAAGCAGCAATAACGAATTTCTGATCCAATATATCTCAAAGCCTTGCACCTTTAAATTGTTTTGGTTAGCCTGCATTTGACCTTGCTGCCTTGGTTACAGCTCTCCCAAATCTGAGGTTAAATGTCTGGATGCTATGCACTGGATTCTTCATTGTTTAATAAACTATTTATTTATTTAATGTTTGTATGAAATACTAGAGATCCGATGGTTGTTACAACTCACTCATGATGAGCTTCCAGAATTCTCACCTGGGGAGGGTGCAGATATCAACTTAGACATTTCACACATTCAAGATAAATATTAATATGTACCTATAAATAATTCATCAAGGGAGCAAACAAAAGACTCAGCTTGTTTGTCTGATTACAACAGGAAGCCTAATACTTCAAATAGGAGCTATGTTAGATGGAAAACAAAAAGGACATAAAATAAATGAAGAAAAACACAATACTATTATTATATTAAGGCATGCGGGTTAGTGAAAGTATGGAGAGTGAGAAGATTGGAAGAGATCCAAATGAGATCTTAATGCATCTTAGAGAAAGCACTGAAGCAACATTTTCAGGGAAAGGGTTCAAGGAATGAATAGCTGATTGAGAACAAGGAGTGCTTCAGGGCATTGATGCAGTCTTGATGTAGTGGTAAAATAATGGCTGAAAGTTTCCCCTTAGTAAGTATGATCTTTTTTTCTGTAAAACTACCTCCCCACTATTAGGGGCTTTTAAAGTGTAACATAAATTAATTGTTAAAGCTTTTGAAATTGTGGGACCTTTTTGATTTCACACGTCACATGGTTGCCTGTGCAGTATTGTGCTACAATTTTGTGTGATGCTTCCAGTTGTTAAATAGCAAAACATTTTGTAATATGAAAGGCAAGTAGGGTTTTGATGCAGCAAATTATTCTACTTTTACCTGAAAGAAGAACTAAATTATCAGGCAAAATAAGAGCTTTAATTGCATTACATAATGTATGCTCATGAATGTATTATAATGTATTTGATTGCTGTATTACAAACTGGAACAATGCACTTTTCAAAAGTGATGCTAATGTACTCACTCAGGTCAGACAGCACCCTCTGCTGATTGGTGTCTGACAGTGATAAGTAAACCTGATGTGGACATGTGCATTATCACATGAATTCCAGGGGAGTTACCATGTACACATCTTTGTTTGTTATCCCTTTTACCTTTGCACAGTTTTTCTTTTTTTTCTGCATGATGCCACAGATTACTACACTATTATACCTAAACAAAAGCAAACTACTGCAGAAGCTATAAATCTAAAATAAAAGATGAAAGGTTACAGACCCGAAATGTTAACTCTATGCTTCTCTCCACAGATGCTGCCTGACCTACTGAGTATTTCAACATTTCCTGTTTTTATTACACTACTGTACCCATTTCCAAGTGCTAGTTATGGTAATGGGGTAGCCATTATCTTGGGTATCAAATTTCAATCTGGCAATCTTTGAAATTGAATTGAGTACATTTGATAATTCATGAGTTAGCACCAGAAAAAATGGCATGAAAGGTGCTGTTTTGATGTAAAAACCCAGCTGGTTCAATAATGTCCAACAGGAAATTATACCAGGAGTTGGTCTACATGTGGTTCCAATTTGAAACGTTAATTCTTAACGCCTTCTGAATTGGACACATTTGTGAACATGATCCCTCTTGGATGAAGGCTCAACACTGACTACTCAGGGAAAACAAGAACTAGGAGTGGGTCTCTTGTCAGTGTTGCCCCCCCAGCCTGAGAACCAAAATGTGGCTGGTCAGTTCAGACTCATGTAAGTAGAACTTCCATTGGTGTCCTGCTAATTTCCTGCCCGAATATTGGCAGAAGATCAGCTGAAACCCTGGAGAAAAGATGTAAATGGCCATTTACATAATTTCTCCCAGGTTTCTGCCTCAATTTTAAAATTCTCTTCTTTGGGTTGGATTTTATGGAGGCGGAAGGGGTCCTGCTTCCATGGCTGAAAGTGAGGGGTGGAGTGGTGGGAGGGGGTTGCAGCTGCAAAGCCATTCGGTGGTCAGCAGGACCTGGTGTCACATCTTGTCTCAATTAAGTGGTTACCATTGCTATTAAGGACAGCTGTCCGTCCCCCAAGAAATGCCAGCCAATCAGAGGGGCAGCAGTCTCAGCAGCACCACCGCTGGGGCTGCACCTAAAGGCTGAGGGTGTATCGAAGGCCATGCACCCTCAAAGTGGGATCTGGGTGCGATCGGGCCACTCAGTCAGAACCTGGTGAGGGTGGGGTGGGTTTCTCTGAGGGCAGGTGGCACCGCTGCTGCAGTTTCTTGGGGAGGGGCTGGCATAGTGGTATTGTCACTGGACCAGTATTCCAGAGACCCAGGTCAATGCTCTCGGGACCTGGGTTCGAATTCCACCATGGCAGATGGTGAAACTTGAATCAATAAAAATCTTGAATTAAATGATGATGATGACCACAAAACCATTGTCAATTGTCATAAAAACCCATTTAGTTCACTAATGTCCCTTAGGGAAGGAAACCTGCTGTCCTTACCTGGTCTGGCCTACATGTGACTCCAGACCCACAGCAATGTAGTTGACTCTTAAATGCCCTCTGAATAAGGGCAATTAGAATGGCCAATAAACGCTAGCCTAGCCAGCGATGCCCACATCCCATGAACAAATAAAAAAAGTTGTGGCCTTCATTGCCAGGGGGCCCTCCATGGGGCAAAGAATGCCCAAAAAAGGGCCTTTTCCACTGGAGACTGCTGGAAGCTACCAGGGTTTACCTAGCAGTCTCCCCACATGCCAGAGGGCCCCCCATGTGCTGGTAAAATTCTGGCGGAGATGAAAGAGGACCATAAATGGCCACTTAAGTGACTCACCTGGGCTCCAGGTGGGCAAAGTGTCAGCCACAGGAAAAATGGCATGGCATGAGAAAACAACAGGCATGCTACCTGCCACCTTCCCAATCTTTTCTGCCACCCTTCCCATCATCCAGCCTTCCTCCAAAGGGTGGTAAAATCTAACCTCTTGTTTGTAAAGCCCTCCATGGCCTCATCTCTGTAACCTCATCAAACCCTACAACCCTCCAAGATCACTGTGCTCCTCTTGCACATGCACTTTGCCCATCACTGATTTTAATTACTCTACCGTTGGTGGCCATGTCTTCAGCTACGTGGGCCCTAAGCTCTGGAATTCTCTCCCTAAACCTCTCTACCTCCCTTAAGATGCTCCTTAAAACCTATCTCTTTGACCAAGCTTATGGTCATCTGTATGAATACCTCCTTATGCGGAACAATGTCAAATTTTGTCTGATTACATTCCTTTGAAATGCCTTGGGATGTTTTACTGTGTTAAAATGGTGTATAAATGCAGGTTATTATTGTTGAAGTTGCAGAAGGAATGTCCTTAATATGAACTGTACTGCCTGAAATTTTTGGTGGGCTGAATGAATGATGTGATTTCCAATAAGCAGCCACTGTAAAACCAATATGGAAGAGGCATAGGTTTTGATATTGTCCAGATTTATCAATTTGAGTTTATTTGAAACTTGATTGTTCAATAGACTCACCAAAAATTTCAGGGTATATGGTAAATAATATGTTTTTAGCAATATGTAAGGAAACAATAAAAATGTGTTTCATTGTGAGAGTACTCTAGCAGTTTATTTAGGGACATTTCTGTTACAGTAAAAATTCTACCCTCACTACTTTAAGCAGTGCTTTTGATTCAGTTAAGATTCAATATAATTAACAAGTTTGAATTCTCCTCATATAGCTGCTATTTCCAGTTCTTGCACCTTCCCCTTTGCCTGTTTATAATGCAGCCAAAATGGAGAAGTTTTATTTTTCAGATTTACTTGATGTTCTGCTTTTTCTATGTTAGTTCTGAGGTTTGACAGTGTTTCAAACAAGGATCTGTAGATCCCAGGGGCCAAAGATCATCAGATTTCTGGCTGTCTGGCACCAGCGCTGTGTCTTGAGAAATTGTTATTCTATATTTTTCTTTCATTATTTGTGGACTTGTTGTCATTATATACTAATACAAATCTTCTTTACAATGACAGCATTGTTTTCCACTGTGCACCTGAAACAAATTGGGACATAATGTTCCTGGGAGTGTCAGTCTGTACGGGAGGGTTCCCACACACAGGAAAGTATGAACGCCTCTGCTTTACAATTACAGGAAGCTGAAATGTTATGCATTATAACAATCTGGTTTTTTTATTATTAAAGAGATAAATGTGGCTAACAAAACTTATGTATCTTCCACCTCAGTTTGTACGTGAATGTTTATTGGAAACTTGTTTGTTCATTTGACTCATCAAAACTTTCAGGCAGTACAATAAACAATACATTTTATGTAGTGTATCAAATGGTAATAAAAGTATGTTTAATTGTGAGAGGAAAACACAGGTAAATGGACTTCAGTGTAGGCAAATATCAAGTCATCCAATTTGGGCCTAAAAATATGGAACAGGGTACTTTCTAAATCATGAGAAGCTAGAAGGTCCAAGAGACTTGGGATACATAGATCATTAAAATGTCACAAACAGGCACAGGAAATTATTGAAGAGTTTTAAAAGTACCTTTACATCTAGAGAGCGAAACTACAAGGGGGTAGAAGTTACACTTCAGCTATACAAAGCTCTGATTCGATAACACTTTTTTGCAAGTTCAGGACACTCCACCTTATGAGGCATATACTGGAGGGATTGCAGTGTAGATTTACTAGAATGATAGCTGGATTGCAGGGGCTTGATTTGAGCCCCTGCCGAGAGCGGCAACAGAGGAGGGTAGGTGCAGAACTTCGCGCCACTGGCCTCCGTGCTGGTCCCCTGCTCCATCACATCCCCAGGTCATTTTTCCGGAGGCAGAATGGCAGGGCTACAAGTCTACAAGCAAGGGTAGCCTAATAAACTCACAACTGTGATTTTCCAGTTAGCTTCCAGGTCCTGCAGATGGCGACAGACAGTTTGGCTACCTTGAGGCAATCTCCCAGCAGCAGAGCTGGAGGCCAATGCTCCAGACAGGCTTAGAGGCCCTTGCTGGCTGCCTGGGTGAAGCCATAGCTTTAGGTTGCCCTATGGAGATTCTCTCTCTCACCCACCCTTAACGATGGGCCCAGCTGTACAAAGCCTTTATCAGTTTAAATTTGAAAAAGCTGGAGAGAGAGCACCTCTATTTTGGAGCGCCCAAAGGCTCACTTTTCCGCCATGGCATCCTGCTGCTGCTTTCAGGCTGGTAGGTCTCCTATTGGCCTTCCAGCTTTGAGAGCCCACCACCATCCTTAATTGGATGATGAGCCTGTTCTCTGGCCAATAATTGGCCAATTTGGGGAAAGTCACAAGTGAGTGACAACACAGTGCAGGCTTCTGACCCCATTTGCGCCTACAGTGGGTTTCAGAATCTCACAGGAAAATCCTGCCCCAAGAGTTAAATTATGAGAAGAGATTACACAAATTAAAGTTGTATTCCCTGAAATTTAGAAAAATAAGAGGTGATTTGATTCAAGTTTTCAAGGTATAGAGGAAACAGATATGGTCGACAGAAAGAATCTGTTTTCACTGGTTTGGGAGTGTAGGGCTGGAGACCACTATCTAAAAATTAGAGCCAAGCACTTTCAAAGCAAAATGAGGAAACATTTCTACACAAAAAAGGTAGAAGTTTGAAACTCCCTTTTTCAAATAGCAGTTGATGCTAGATCAATTGTTAATTTTAAATTGATTTTTGTTAACCAAAGATTTTAAGGAATATAGGGCAGAGGTGAGTATGTGGAGTTTGGTCGCAGATTCACCCACACACATTGGAGAGTAGAACAGGCTCGAGAGGCTAAATGGCTTGCTCCTGTTCCTATGTTCCTAAGTATGGTAATTATTTACAGACACTTCCATAGTCCATGGTGAATGAATTGAAAATTTGGATGTTGGCTATTTTTATACGCTGATGCAGGTATCATCAAATTGGCTCAGCCTGTATTGAACAATTGTTTAGTACTATGATTAATCATGGAATGATCAATTGTCTAAATTCTGTGTATTTTAATGAAGCTGTTTGAAAAGTTCCAACATGAATACAGCAGTGTACTGGTGGCAATCTATTTACATAATGCTATCTCTGATTGTTCTGGATTCAGCGTGCATAGGAATTACACTGAAATTTTCTCCAGTTTTGGCGCTAATTTTGCCAACAAGAATGTATGTTTAAATTTCCTGCAGAGCTCATGTGCCTACACTGGGACTAAAAAACTGGCATAAGACAAATGCAAATGCTGTGCCAACAATAAAGGTAATATCAAGTGCGCTGCTGTCCTCTGCCATGACATTTTACTCTCAATGTCTCTGCTGCACCTCGTCCTCTTCCATTATTATCCAGAATGGGGTCATACCCATTGGGAAAACTATTCAACTGTTCATTTCTTCTGAGTGTGTGTGTGAGGAGTGATGGGCTTGGGTTCCAAAAACTTTCAGGTGCACTGAAATTGCCACTGAGACTTTGCTTAAGTATAGTGCTGGTCTCAGTAATAAAACTTCAAAAGCAACTGAGAAAAAAATCACCATCAATCTCTAGAAAACCCAATTACACCAATATTAGACATAACAATGGGTAAGGTGGCAGCATCCTTTGTGCACTCAGGGCTCAGCACAAGGCTTAAGTGCAGGAGTAGGAGCAGCGAACCCAGCACAGCTCAGGTTACTCAAGGATAGCGTGGCAAAGCTTGTATTTTAATTCATGTTAACCATCATGCCAGGGGAAAGATCCAGTGACACCTCCCTTCCCCGCCACCTGCTCTTCACCACCTGCCCCCACCCCCAACCTCCACTCCTAGTGTGTTAGATGAAGGATTTGGAGCATAAAGTTGAGTACAGACCAGGTGAATGGAATGGTCTGTTTCTGTGCCATAGGCTGTATGTAATTAGGTGATGCTGAACCATTCTGCACCCTAAATATTTGGGCATTCATCAACAAATTATTTGCAAAGGAGAGTTATGGGAGCTGGTCTTTTGCATGGAGCGGGTTATTGGGCAGAGCTTTGTAAATGAGCAGCAGAGGTTTCAGCAGATGTATCTTGGAAGTGGTGCAAAAGATCAATAAATTTTGAGTTTGTGGTGTTTCAGCGTATAACCAACATAAATCAATTATGTGCAAGTTTCTTCAGAAATAAAAGGCACGGTGTTGCTTTTCTGCTGTAATTATGATGAAAACATTCAAGGAAATTCCAAGCTCACTAGTTTTATCCTGTAGATTGCTCCTTACTGCCCGTAATTTTCCAAGTAGGAAGTTGGACAGGTCACCTGCTTCCAGGCTTCTTTCTATGCTGTTTTTGAACCAGTTGCCAACTCACTCACCATTGACTTTCTCCAGGGGTACCATCTCGTCTCTGTTCAGCTTTTCTATCAAGATAATCAAAGGAGGTCAGAACGCTTGGAATTCAACATGCTGCAATTGAACTGTCCTGCCCTCTTTCCTTAGTGAGGTTTCCAAACTGTCTCATTCATGTAACTTCAAGTTCTTCCCCACACATCCACATAAGCAGCAACAACAACAACTTGTATTAATAGATTTTTTTTCTCCCACTCTTCATACCTCTTTGAGGTAGGATCATATGCAGTCTGAGCTATCTCAGTTTCAGACATTGGACATGTAAGCCTGGTACCTCAAACTAATTAAAGTTGATGGATCTGCGCCAACTTTTTATTTTTGGAGATGCTATTTATATGCACATCAGCCTCCAGAGCTGCAGCTGCATGTTTCTGCCCCTCAATGTTTGGACCAGTTTCCATGGCAGCAGAAGTTACATGCTTATGTTTCAGCTAATGTTGTCCTTCATTAGTTTTCCTGTTATCTTCTATCAGTTGCAGGACCTATGGAAAAAGTGCAAGGAAAAGGATTAGGAGGCATCTAAACAGCAACAAAATTGCAATCTCCAGGATTCTGAAATCACAGCTCCATTCAAGAAGAACCACAATTTGCATTTACATTGCACCTTAGCATAGTAAATTCCTATCAAATCAAAACTTGACTCTGGAGATATTAGGTCAGGTGACTAAAGGTTTGGTCAAAGAGGTAAGTTTTAAGGAGCGACTTAAGGGAGGAGGGAGAAATTGAAAGGCGAAAAGGTTTAGGGACGAACTTTCAGAGCTCAGGGTCTCAGTGGTTTTGGACATTTATTAAGAGTGTAATATTGTGTTGTAGGAATCAAAGTGAAGAAAAGGTTGACAATGGAATTTTGTCTGGGGATGTCTGTGGTAGCGTTGAGTAAATGGGATTTACTAATTACGATAATAGCAGCTACTGGAAGAACAACCAAACTACATATGAGAATGTTGCCAAATGGTGATGGCTTGAGTGCTTTCGACAGGCAGCACTTGACATATTGTTGGATCTAATGCTGCCTTGATCTGTTTAGAACAATTTCATCAATGAAGGAGTGAGAGGAGGGAACAAGTAGAAAAGCTACAAATCATTTGAGAGCACAGGAAGAAAGGAATAGAAACTGCTTGAGTCAATGAAGGCTGAAGAAATAAAATACAGATTGGGGTCTCCAATCAATGGAGAGAATTGGGAATGGAGAATCCTACAATAGCACCAGTCTCTAAAGGATTTTGGGCATTGACTTGATAGGGGTATACCACATAAGGAATTTTCAATGTATTCCTATTTTAATTCTATCACCTTCACCCTTCTTTGTAATTTTTTATGTGTATATTTTTTCCCATTGGGGAATAGTGGGGAGGTAGCATAAGCATTACCAAGCTGCTTATGAGCCTGTGGAACCACATCATTAACACTCCTTCCATGGCCAGCAAGTCCTGGTGTGGGATTTGAACCCAGAGCTTCTGGCTAAGAGGTAGGGATGCTACCACTGCACTACAACATCTCCTACACTTATTTTAATGCCCACGTTTGCAAACAGTACAGAAAATGAGAATAAAATTCTACATAAACGTCTTGTTTCCTTAAACCAGTTAAACATACTTATATCCAGGCTTGAGCTGACAAGTGATAGACAACATTTGTGGCACACATGTCAAATAATGACTAGCTGGAGTAAGAGAGAGCTAAGTCATCACTTCTTAACCTTCAATAGCATCACCGTTACAAAGGCCCCAGTATCAACACCAGGGAGGTGTCCATTGAAGCTGAATTGAACCATTTGTAACATCAATTATTTGGAAATAGAAGATAAACCATTTGGTTCAGGCTCCCTTCACACAATTTGTTAGCAATCAGCGTATTCAGGTGCTTAGCAGCCAAACCAGATCCTTAAACAGGTTGGTGAAGGCTGTGTCTTGAAAAGTACATTGCTCATTTTTCCCCCTAGCCCTGTGTTAACTTCATGAACCACAGTGGCAATGTCTTGCTGGCCACCTCCCAAATGCCTCCCCATGTCTCAGAGCCTGTTACCACTTTGGGCTGCTCCAAGGTGACCGATTTTTGTGCTTTTCAGGACCAACAAGCTGTCTCTGGGGCTGCAACTAGCACCCACAGCTTGCTGGTGATAAATGAGAATACTGGACCAATTTCCTGCACCACTGCCACTGGTCTCAAAGACACATGTAGTATGCATTGCAACAGTATCGCATCTGAATTTGGGTGTTTTATTTCAGATAGGAACCATTGCAGTGGTAGTTCACTCCTTTTATTACATGTGGTCACTTACACAAACAATAACATGGATAGAAAGAAAGGATTTGCATTTCTATTGTGCCTTTCATGACCTCAGGACATCCCAAAGTTACAGCCAATGAAGTACTTTTGAAGTGTAGTCACTATAATAATGTAGGAAACAGCAGCTAATTTTGGTACAGAAGGTCTCACAAACAGCAATGGGATAATGACCAGATAATCTGTTTTAATGATGTTGGGTGAGGGATGAATATTAGCCTGGGCACCAGGGATACCTTCCCTGGTGTTCTTCAAAACTATTTCGTTGGTGATGGAGTGTGAGTGAGGAATAGAGATACTTAACTATTTATGGAAGACCTAGCAAAAGGAGTTCCTTATTTTCAGTAGATAAAGGCACTTCCTTTTTCCTTGTACTCTGTTTTCATAGGATATGTTAATATTCAACTTTAGAGGCTGACCTCAGAGTAAAAGTATTTCTGTATCTTTTTCTTGGTTTCTTGCATGGAGGGCTTTGAGCTTGACTTGTTTAAAATGAAAGCAGTCCTCCAATTTTAGTGGCTTCTTATCCCTATGGAGATACATAGATAATCTCAGAAAGTCTGTTGCTCCTGTCCACAACATCTATTCTCAAAGATCCAGCTAAACTCTCTGTCGAATTTTTAGTGTAGCTCAGCTATTCAGACAATGTATAGGGGCAAATGGATGTTTCAGGACATGACTATAGACATGAAAGATAGCGAGGGACAAAAGAGACTGAGGATTGTCAGATTTGGGAGAGTAACTCTCAGCATTTCAACTAAAGCTTTTGGTAATATCTCTGGCTCAATTGTCTATTGATAGTGAAGAGAGTAAGCCTGCCACTCTAGCTTGAATAAGTGATCTGTATATTTTTTACCCGAACAAATAATATGTCTTAAAATCAGGATAGTGATGCTTCCTTGAAGGTGCTAAATTGTTTGATAATCTTGCTGCAATCTGGGCTTCATATCACATGATTACTTTACAAATAAGTAGGAGAGGAAAGCATTGCATTGGAAAGATAAAAGAATAAAGACAGTGGGGTAGATCTTGACTTTGATGGTGTAAAACAGGCAATAGCAAATTGGCAACTTGTTTTACATATCACTTATTTTTATTTCCATTGACTTCAATGAAAATGTGTGAATGGGCTAACAATGGCAGATCAAATTTCATGCAGACATAGGCCCTGATTTTCATGAGGACTCGGGGAAACCCGACTTGCGCACATTTGCACCTTCTGAAATGCAAATTTCGTTCATGTGACTATTCCCGGGATTTTTGCCCTTTCGCACGGGCCTGGTTCGCAGTGCATTTTGTAAACCACAACAGAGTGCGTGAAGAGTGTAGTTGCAGAGGTGGGCCAATTAGATGGCCCGTCTTGGTCTCTAATACAACAGCCCAGCTCCCAACATTGTTTAAAGGCCCCATAAACCTCACCCCTCTTAGTTCCCCACCAACTCCCCGTGCTACTGTTGCACCCCCATGCCCCCTCAGATCACCCATGCCACCTCCATTCCTCCTCACCCTCCACCCTCCATGCCACCCCTGCCCTCTCAGATCAACCAGGCCTCCTCCATGCCCATCAGATTGTCTGTGCCAACCTCATGACCCCTTAGATCACCCATACCACCCTATGCCACTTCCAATACCCCAATGTATCCTCCATAGCCACTCACCCAATTTGCACAAAATGCAGTCCTCCGAAGCCATGTTATAGCAAAGGGAATTATTTTAAAATCATTGAAAAAGATTTAATTAAAAAAAACAGAATTCTAAACACTATCATTGATACTTGGAAAAAATCTCCTCCAGTGCAAAAATATTTATAAGCCTTTAAGCACCTATTATTTTTATAAACAAAGACCTGCCTGACCCACTAAAGGCCAAACAAACATGGTGTGGGGTCAAGAAGGCAGAGGAAAATTATTTTTCCAGCAAAAAAAACTTAAGTTCAGTGGGGTGACCCGATTTACACCTCCATAGGGAGATGAAAATTTGGCCCAATGTAAAATATTGCACAGAGGAAGGAAAACTAGGCAACAAATATTCTTCATGAATAGTGTTGAAGTACCTGAGGATGAAGTTGAAAGGGATCTGGAAAGTACTAACCTGATTTAACATGTCCAACCGATGAGATGCAGCATTTAATAACACCAAGAAAATGTTAAAACAAAAAGCCAAAATAGTAAATGCAAGTCAGAGGAAGTGATGATCAAACTGTACAGACCATAGATTGAATATTATATTCAGCAAAAGATAATTTTAGGACGAATTTCACAATTTAGCCTTCAAACCAAATGTGGTCAACATGTGGAATGAGTTTCTGAACAGATTAGCAGAGGCAAAAATTCTGGAATCAAACTGCAATTTAACAAATAATTGAATGCTACACGTGTGAATTGGGGTTGGAGATGGGGTGGAGTGCCTGAATTTGGATTCCTCAGTTGTAAAATTTTGGTAAATCCCGCCATGGTTTTTCACTCTTCTCTATCTCTGTAACTTCCTCCAGCCCACAACCATCCAAAATATTGGCGCTTATCTGATTCTAGCAATTTAACCATTCCAAATTTTAATTGCTCCACCATTGGTTGCCACGTCTTCAGCTGTCTAGGCCCTAAGCTCTGAAATTCCCTTCCTAAATTCCTCCCATGTTTCTATCTTTCTTTCCTCCATTAGGATGCTGCTTAAAACCACCTCTTTAAACAAGCCTTTGATCCACCCTAATATTGCCTTAAATGGCTTGGTATCAAATTTTTTTTGATAGCACTTCTGTGAAATGTCTTACGGTAGAATTTTCGCCACCGAGGTGTAAAATGAACCGCGATGACATTGGGCGTGCATCCCGACATCACCGTGCATCATTCACATTTTCAGTTCAGCGGACGCGCGCCTGAGTTGGCTGTGCGCCCACCGAACTGTCAAAGGCCTATTAAGACCATTTAAAAATCAATTGAGGCAATTAGCTGAGTTACCCGTCCAACCTTAAGTTTGGCAGGCAGGCGAAGAGCACGGGCGGGATGAGGTTTCATGAAAGTTTTTAAAGTTTTGTGAAAATGTTTTCATAAAATTAATAGACATGTCCCAACTCATGTGACAGTTTCACATGAGGGGACATGTCTTACAAAATTTTTTTTCCTTTATTAAACTTTTTTAAACTGAAACTAATCTCGCTGAGGCAGCTCTGTGCCTCGGGGAGATTCCTGCATTCTTTCGCGCACATATGCAAAAGAGCACAGGCCCCAATTCAGGCAACCCCCCCCCACCGCCCGCACAGGGAGCGCTCAGCCGATCACGGGCAGCAATCGGCTGTGTGCACGCCTGCGCCCACTCCCACTCAACCCCTCTGACAAGGAGAAAGGATATTTTACTAAATCAAAGCCACTATATAAAACAAGTTCAGAAACTGCTAGAAAAACTTAGCAGGTCTGACAGCATCTGTGAAAAGAGAAACAGATCAGCTCTGAAGAAGGGTCATATGGACTCGAAACATCAATTCTGTTTCTCTCTCCACAGATGCTGTCAGACCTGCTGAGTTTTTCCAGCATTTTCTGTTTTTGTTTCAGATTTCCAGCATCTGCAATATTTTGCTTTTATATAAAACAAGTTGTTGTTTCTGTTAATGAAATAAGATTGAAATATGTTTCTCATCCTTTTCTTGGGAATTCTGGAACATTACCAATTTACTCAAACAAGTGCTGCACATGGCTTGAAGTTGCTACTTGATGCAGAATTTGCATGCTGATCTCTTAATTATTAAGATTCTGTTCCAACAAGACTGGATTTACAGGTTTTGTAGAGAAAGCTTTATGACTAATGTTTTGTGTCCTGCAGAATTACCACAAATCAGTGTGCTTGTGTGAAATTTAATGAAAAGAAAAACACTGAAGAGAATAGAGACTATAAATGACCTCCTTGAGTAATAATGGTAGACTTCAGGAATGTAGGTTTAACAAAGTCTTGAACTTAAGACTCCTTGTACTCAGTCAATCGAAATATGTTAACGAAATGCTGAAATGCATTATTCCAAACAAACACTATGCCCCGCCCTCTCTCCACTAGCAATTTGATTAAGAGCTATGGTCAGGAGAAGCCAAGAACCAAAGCTTCACTATCCCTGTTATAGTGAAGAATTCTCAACAATTGTATTTCCCTCGAACATGACAAATAACATTTGTTTTGTATTAGGACAGCATGGGTTCCATTTCATGTTATATGTAGCCTGTTACAATTCCCGTAGAGACCGATAACTTTTAAAAATATGTTTGAATGTGTGACTGACTGAAAGGGTCACACATGATTTCAAGTTTTAAGACTTTTACTATCACAAACAAATTAAAAGCAGCATTGACAGCCCACATGTTAGTCGGCAATTTATACTTTAAACCACAGAAAAGATCCCCTATGTGACTTTTAACATGACTGACAATTCCATGCCATGGTTTTACTTTGGACTAGTTCTTAAGTAAACACTTTCTCTTCTGGAACTAGTCCAAAGCTATTCTCCACTCCTGATGGCTTGTTTCCTTTTTCCTTTCCCAGATCTTACTTCCACTGTGAGCGTTACACTAGAGATTCCTTCCATCCAGTCCAAGCTCAGCAAATCTTCCAGCCCCCTTTAAATCATCACAACTCAGTCTCTTCAATCTGAGCACAAGTTCTCACCTGCAATCTTAGTGGCAAACAATAGTCAGAATTTTCTCTGCGTCAGATGCATAGCTAGCTGCCTCTACTACCTGTTTTCTCTCTCTTTCTCAGATTCTTACAGACTGATTTGTACCTGTGAGGTTCAGGGATGTCTTAGAAACCATGTAACTCAATACAATAATGGCTTTCTATGGATTCCCAAAGCTCATCTCCATGGTAAGGTGAATCATATGGGCCTTGTATCCAGGTAGAAATGCTAATTAGATATCTTCTAGACCCCCCCCCCCACCAACTCCATTCAGTTTTGGAATTACACAAACAGCCTGAAGTGTGCCTGTTAATAAAGCTTGATGCTCCTAATACCTTCCTGTGAGACTTGGAGACTAAGGGCTGGATGTTTGCAGAGTCGGGAAGATTCTGTGTACTTTTAAAAACGGGGGAGGGCAAAACCCAGATGTGGAAGTCTGAGTTTCTGACAGATTCCTATTTCTGACAGATCAACTTTTTGCCATTAAGGGAAAGGGGACTGGACATGATTCACACATGAGGGAAACCTGAACTCAGCAAGACCATTTGAACTCTGTGTTAAGTTCAAACAAACCCCATTTTGCCTGGTCCAAGGGCCTTAACCTGCAGTGTGGGAGTCATGAATTGATGGAGTAGATGTAAACCCTCTTAAAGGCCAGCTAAGCCTGTGTAACTGTCATTATCTGAAAATCTTTAAATGCCCCATTCTAAACTTAAAAAAGGGCTGTAGCTCTCAGTGGGAGTTCAAAAAAAACCTCTGTTGGACTGCTTCAATTGACAGGCATAGATTTTTTTTTAAAGCAGCATTTGGTCATGCAGTTTCAATAAAGTTCTTTGTTGGTATTTCCCCAAGGGCTAGCATTATGTCATTATGAATGCTTGGCTGAGTTTCAAAATCTACTATTATCTCAGCAGGGAGTCTGAGTTTGCAGTTTGGTTGACAGCTTAGAGCGTCTATTAAAGGCTTAGCTGTCTTTGATACGGCTACTGAATAGAAGTTTGTTTTTAGTAAGCAACTAATCATTTGAGGAAATTTAAATCTTTGAATAGATTTTATGAATGGGAGTTTTTCACTATCAAGTATATAGGAGTGACAGTTGCAGATTGTTAGCTTTTCTCATCTCCAAATGGGGTAAAATTTTTCACTCGGTGAGCGAGCATGCATCTGACCTGACCAAACATAAAATGATGCTTGATGACATCGGGCGAGGTTCCTGATGTCATCACGCACATGCACTATATTTCGGTCGGCAGGCGGCATTGGACTCAGCAGTGTGCCCACCCACAGATGAGGTTTCTAAAGCAAATAAAAATAAAATAAAAACTTTATTTTTCATTAATAACATACCCCTGCTCATGTGACAGAGTCACATGAGGGGACATGTTTCATTACATTTCTATTTAAATTTTTTTTTCATATATCTTCATCTCCTGAGGCAGCTCTCTGCCTCAGCGAGATTATATAGCATGTACTCACGCTTGCCCAGCTTACACTCCTCCCCTCCGCCTGCACAGGCAGCGCTTAGCGCAGCCGCTTGCGTTTCACACTGGGTGGGCCTTAATTGGCCCGCCAGCATGAAATTGTGTTCCGGACCCCGAATGCCAATGGCAAAATTCTGCCCATGGTTTCTGAGGCCTGTCCATGATGGATACTTAGTGATGGCTATGTAAGTGGCATTGAGAGTATGAAGGGCCATGGATGTTGGGTGATGGCATGGGTTAGCATTGAGTTGGCATAGAGTGTATGAGGGCCTATGGGGGTGGGTGCGGGCGAGGAGAGGTGAGGGATAGAGGGCCTCACAACTTCTAAAACAACTGGGATGAAGTCCCAGAAAACCAAGGTGGATCTTCTGACCAGCCTGCCTCAGCACTTGTCCTTCCCCGTGCCACATATGTCAGTGGGCCTGACTCTGTCCCACACCAGTCCACACCCCTGGAGCAAAACTCATGCATTTGGGTATGTTTTACTGAGGCAGATCAGTGCATCAGGAAATTTCCCAACTCAAACTACCTGCTTCGGTAGTCAAAATCCAGATCTAACAGTCTATCCACAGTCAGCTTTTATCATTGTCTACAAACATGAACACCCTGAACCTCCTTCCCAATAAGTCAACTTGGGCACCCTTTAATCTTTAACAGCTAAGCTACACAGGCTAGTTGTTGGGCAAAATTCAAGCAGGTCATATGACCACTTTCAATCCTCCATTTTACCTGAAATTAAAGAGGCAGTACCAAAACAATTGTATTTTCAACAAGCCATTAGGCAATTAACTTATCTGCCAATATCACCAGCTCTGTCAGACCAAGATCAAAAATAATTTAAAAACAGAAGAGTGGGGAATTGACTATTGGCAAAATTTGAGGTACTTATATTCCCCCTCCATGGACACAAAGTCATATTGCTCAATACAAACTTTGACCACATGATCTCTTTTTCCTCCTGTAACGAGAATATTCTAATTTTAAATATTTAAAATAAGTTTAGAGAAACATCGTATGATAGGAAACTTAAATGTATTTGGCCATAAACACACATACTTCAGTTTTCAATGTCTCAAGCTGCCATTAATTAAATAAGTAAATTCCTTGGAGCAGCTGTGGTTAACTATCCATATTTGATTTCTTACTTCAACCTCCATAACATGAACCTGTCCGCCCCTGTCTCAGCTCAACTGCTGCTGAAACCCTCATGCATGCCTTTGTTACCTCTAGATTTGACTATTCCAGTGCACTCCTGTCTGATCTCCCACTTTCCATCCTTCATTAACTTGAGGTCATTCAAAACTGCTGCCAGTGTCCTAACCTGCACCAAACTTCTTTCACCCCTCAACCCTGTGCTTGCTGACCTACATAGGCTCATGGGTAAGTAGCCACAATCTTTAGCTTCCAAAGCCCAAAGCGCAGAATTCCCTCTCTAAATCTCTCAGCCTTTCCATCTCTCTTTCTTCCATAAGGTGCTCCTCTGTGGTCATCTGCTGTATTATCTCCTTTTGTGGCTTGGTGTCAAATTTTCTTTCTTAATGCTCCAGTGAAGTGCTTTGAGATATTTTGATACATTGAAGGTGTTGCTGTGGTTGGCTAAGCTTCTTTGTCCAGATTAATAAAAAGCCCACTGATTATGATTCTAGACAGCATTATGAACTAAAACAAAATTATTTTACATTGGTCGGGTGGACTTTGCGGAAGTGGGCGGGGGTGGTCGGGTACCCGACCGCCGCCTGCGATCGGCTCCGCACCGCCATTTTATGCAGGCGGGCCAATTAAGGTAAAAGTACAGTGCACTGAGGTCAGAATGTCTGTCATAGCAACCATTCTATTGCTGTCTCTATATTAATGTCAGCCTTGCACATGGAATCCCCATTGATATTGGAAAGACGAGGCACCCTGATCTGGGTGTAAGGTATGCACAGTAACAGTGTAATGACTTCAACTAATGACATGTCCTTGTTCTTTTTTTCAGGCTCACCAGAAGTCCATTGGGGTCAGGAGCCTGAAGGCATGCCTCTCACCCCAGAGGATACAGATTATAGAAATGCACTAGCGTCACACCCTCTCAGCCAGGCAGGCACCAGCACAGATACCAGCAACTTGGTGGACATTAGGTCGATGGAAAGTATCTTGTTGCACAGCGGTGAGGGCACTTCACACTTGCTTGAGGTGCAGGCGGAGGCAGAGAGTGCCCAGGGTGCTGACAGCTGGAGGACTGCTGGGGACCAGGAACATGCTCAGTTGGTGGCTGATGATGTGCTGCTGGAGCTGTCTCTGAGGCAGCAGATGCTGGAAGTCCAGCAGGGATGGACTGGTATGGGAGGATATGGTGGAGATACATGAGCGAATGCATGCCATGGTCTCCATTGTGGAGGAGTCCTCGCGGAGCATGAGCAATGCAATGGCCCTCATGGCCAACGTACTGCCCCCTCCATGGAGAGAGTGGCGACCCTCATGGAGAGGCTGCTCCAGGAGCTGAATCAGGGCTTCCTGGTGATACGCTCGAACCTGCAAGCCCTCACACCGGCAATGACCTCAGGTGGTCACTGTCAGTGTGGGAGATGGATTGGGCACTCAGTAACCCAGCTAGGTGCCCATCCATCAATGGTGAGCAGGGAGGTCCAAGGCAACCTGACATTGGCGCACGAGCTGCTTGTCATCTCTGTGGGCTCCTCTCAAGAAGAAGGATGAGGGCAGCAGCTCCTCCACCCCTCTGCCCCTCTGCCAGTGACCATGGCATCTGATGAGGCTGCGGCGACCAGGGAAATGCCACCTGTGCCACAGGCTGCTCCCTCCCAGGCGGGGCCAGCACAGGCTCCACCGGCCAGAGGACGCCCACCTAGGTCAAGACCAACAGGACAGCAGAGTGAGCAGGCTGTCTCCAATGTCAGTGCCAGCGAGGGAAGAGCACAAAGACGTAGCACCCACAAACAAAAACTTAAAGCACCTTACGCGCAACACGAGCTTATCACTGGTGATATTTTTTTGCCCCATTACTAAGTTAGTTATTAGTAGGTGTGATGGAGAACACCTTTCCATTTAATTAGTTTTCTGTATGCCAGGCACCATTAGATGTGTTTGTGTTCAACGAGGGGGGAGTACCTAGGTGTAGCACCTACAAGTGAAAACTTAAAGCACCTTAAGCACATCATGGGCTTATCACTGGTGATATTTTGTTCCTCCACTTTTAAGTTAATTATTATTAGGTGTGATGGAGAACACCTTTTCATTTAATTAGTTTTCTGTATGCCAAGGACACCATTAAATGTGTTTGTATTCAACAAGCCTCTGGGTGCTTCATTAGTTCTGCAGGTAAAGTTACTTGTATGAGTTACTTGTTTATCACTGAACTTTATTGAAATGGCACATAGTGCATGTTGTTCACCAAGCAAATGTTCCTGTCAGGTACCGAGTATGGATTCTGCAGCCCTGGCATGTAGTGGTGGTTCATCTTTGGTAGGCTAGCTGAAGGAGTGTTGGATCAAAGCCTCCTGGGTGTCCCTATCTCCCTGGATGTTGCCCAGGTCAGCATCTATCCCCTCAGCGTTCTCCTGAGTGTGCTCATTTCGGACTCACTACTGGACTCATTGTCTGCTGCCAGAGCAGCTGCATCAACATCATTTTCCTCCACTGCATTCCCCTTTCCAGTGCCAGATTGTGGAGAGCACAGCATGCAACCACTATCAGTGACACACGGTGTGGGGGGTATTGCAGTGCGCCCCCTGAACGGCCCAGGCATCGGAAGCGCATCTTGAGAAGTCCGATGGTTCTCTCTCCCAAAGCCCTTGTGGAGGCGTGCCTCCTATTGTACTGCTGCTTGGCCTCTGTTCTTGAATGGTGGAGAAGTGTCATGAGCCATCTTTTGAGGGGATAGCCCTTGTCACCCAGCAGCCATCCATCCAGCTGGGCTGGAGCACAGAAGAGCCTCGGCACCAGGGAGTGTCTCAGGATGTAAGCATCATGGGAGCTGCCTGGATACCTTGCACAGACTTGCAGAATCTGCATCCTGTGATCACACACTATCTGCACGTTCATGGAATGGAAGCCCTTCCTGTTGATGAAGGCACCGAGCTCACCCACTGGTGCCTTGATGGCCACATGTGGGCAGTCTATTGCACCCTGGACACGGGAGAACTCAGCAGTCGCGAAAAAGCCTCTGGTGCACTCTGCCTGGCTGCCTCGTCCGTGCGGTAGTGAATGAAAGTCAATGCACACCTGAACAGAGCGTCTGTCAGCTTGACACAACCATGGAGAGCTAATTGGGAGACTCCACAAAGATCATCCACCGACCCCTGGAAAGAGCTGGAGGCATAGAAGTTGAGGGTCACTGTGACCTTCAGCGCCACTGTCATGGGGTGTCCACCCATACTGTTGAAGTTGATCTCAGGGCCAATCATCTGACAGATGGAAGTCACGGTCTTCCTTGAGAAGCAGAGCCTCCTTCAGCATTGCAGCTCAGACATATTGAGGTAGCTGCTTCGCCACCTGTAAACCCTGGCATCAGGATAGTGGCATCTTCTGTGGTCCCTTCCACCTTGGACTTTGTGTTGGCCCCTTGTGCCTGCACCTGTCCTCCCACAGGTCACGCCCCTGGAGGCTGAACACCTGGCCTCCTTCCCCTTCTGGCCCTCTCTTCCTCCTCAGAGGAGGTGCCTCCAGCGGAGACCACAATCCCCATTCCCAGGGTAAGGGAAGGCTGTCTGAAGGCCCCAAGTGTTATGACTGCTCCGGAGTCCTAAACTGAAGTCTGTTATTTCTGTCAAAGCAGCTCTGAAGTGAAATGAAGTTGTCCTGTTCACACAAGCAAGCAGCTGTAAGTTATAATCTAAAGTACTAACGACTTGCACTCACCCCACTTATCCCGCCTAGCGATGAGGTTTTTGAAAATGTGGCCTACCCGCCTGCCCATTGTGCCCATGGAACATCCTGAAAAATCGCATGGGCTGTGCAAAATCAAAGACAATTGGTGCCTCAAGGGCCTTAACTGGCCCGTTAATTAATGGCGGCCGCGCCTCTGTCCTCATTGCACACCCGCCTAGCGAGGGTGTGCGTTGACATCGGGATACACGCCCGATGTCATCGCATGTCATTTTACATTCTGGCATGTTGGACCTGCACCTGCATGCTTATTGTAAAATTCTGCCTCATGTCTGTGATGTTTGAACATTTTCTGTTTAAAATGCCCTTTTGATGGGAGATCCCTAACTGTTGCTTTCCGTTTTGTTGGTTCATTTATCAGATGATCCAGACCCATAATCCTACCAAAAGCTTTGGTTTAGCTAAAGACACATACTTCTATGAAGCAGGACAGCTGTTGTTCAGTTCTCACTTTCTCCCTCGCTTCACAATACTCACTCCAGCAACCCAGTTGAGATCTAATCATATGTCTCCAGATGATTTAGGGGATTGCTGTGAGACTTAGCCATACTGAATTAAAGATCTCGGATTCAATCCCTCGGATACGCTAAGTTAGCTGATCAGGCAGCATTTTGAGACCTACAGCTGGTCTCAGAATCCCCAAGCTAAATATGGGGAAAATAAATGAGGATTACTGTTCCTGATTGTTATTCAGTGAGCCCTGTGTGTCTGTGCACGTTTATGTGTTAGTGAGATCAACACTAGGCTTAGCTGTGATGTCCTATGTAGTCAAATAGCTTGACAATTTGCACTACTTAAATAATGGTGGAGCATCAGAAGACTGCCAGCCCTGGGAATCCACATCCCAGCAGCAGTATAGCAGTTTCAGGAAGGGAATGGAAAACATTCAGGGTATTCAAACCTCACCCTGGCAAGTTTCACTATCATTTAAGCCAGTATTCAAAGGTCATAACCCCATGTTTTGGACTCCCATTGCACAGTGCAAATAGTGTTGGCCACCCTTCAATACATTTTTTTTTAAAGTCGGTGAAGAAATGCCACTATTGTTCTCTAAAGGTTAATATGACCTGGGTGTTTGTTTTCCATGAATGGACTAGTTGTTGTGGGTGTTGCATTATATTGAACAAATCATATTCCGACATTCTTCAATGGTGCAATGCAATCTCCAACTACTGAACTGAAAACCTCCTTTGATAGTCTATTTTTTAATCTTTAAAGCTTGAAATATTCTGGATAAAAAAGCTTGATGCAGCACATCATTAACAAGAATGACAATAATCCTATTTTGATTTACATTCTGCCATTAGTTTAATATATAGGGGCCAGTTATTTTTGACAATTTTTTGACCAACTCTGTTATTACTAAACAATGTCGTATTGATGCTCTATACAACAATGGTATCCCTATATAATCAAGTCTTTTGCAGACAAAACCGCAACTGAATTGAAAGATGTTGCTCATGGCTATTGGTCTCACCCTGTTTTACACAATACCTTATTATAGAAAGAGCTGGTATTAATTTACATCTGCGCTGAATAAATAATTACTGTTCAGCGTGTTTCCATGTCCTGTTTTCAATACAACTGAAATTAAAGCAGCAGTACAATACTACAACAATATTTACCATGCAAACCTTTAAGCATGCTCACAAATTAAAACAAAAAAATGATATTGAGAAATGTGTATTTAAATTGGGTACAGTAGTGTGAACCAGATGTTATTTCTTATAAGTGGAAGGAGGGTAAGAGTTTTCAGGAGTGCAGCCATAGCCAATATATTATAATGTAGTATCTGCCTGTGTTCCTTGTGAATGCAACCCTTGCCTCTTATTGCAGCATTTTCTGTTACCATTCCTAATCGCTGTAAGCACCCTTGGACTGTTTCTATTTCATTGCTGCTAATTTATGTTCTGGAAGCCTCTATTTTTAAATTAATTTTCTCCATGCTGAAATAATTTTCACCTCTTCCTACAAAAAATACAGCAGCAGCATTCAAATATTATGGGGAAATAATACTTTTAATAATAGATGTTATTGCTGAAGTCGGTGCTGATTAAATGAATGCTCCAGAGGAATGTGTTCATCTCTCTTTATTATGATGCTATAACTTTTCTCTTTTTAAGTTATTACTTTTTGAAAAAAAATCTATACATCTGTCTGCCTTCCTTAAAGAGATTCCAATTCCCTTCTGGGAGTATTTCGAACAGACTAAATTTCTGCAACATCTGTGAAGATCAGCTCATTTGCAATGCTCATTTTGTGGGACACTGCTAATTTTCAATGTTGCTTAGATTTTTTGTTCACCAGCATGGCTACAGAGAAGATGCCTAAGAAATCTCCAACAGTTGGTTCCTGATGAGAACCACACTGTCCAAGGAGGCACGGGATGGTCATAAAGTGACAGTGAAAATTGGAACATCTCTTCTTATTAGCCCTTGATTATACTTACCAGGCTGGAGTTGGGCCCACATTAAACTGTTGCTAAGTCTCAACCATGCATAACTTCACTATCTGAATCGAGATCTCTGTTCTTTCCTTCTCAATACCTTTGTGGGGAACCCCCAGCTTCTGCTTCTTGTTTGCAACTGATAGAAAACCGCATCAATGAAATTCATAGGGTGAAAGGGTTGTCTGGGCTTGTTTTCAGGCCTAGTCTTGGCACTACGTGGAAATACTGGGTAGCTTTTCCTTGCTTTTCTTTGAAATGTCAGATAAATCATGCTGTCCTGAGAGGACAAACGGAGCCTCTGTTAAATGTTTCATTGAAAGACGTGAGATGTGAAAGGCTGTTTCTGCCGTCTGGACAGTCTAGAACTGGTGTTTCGTTAAGCCATGTGCACGTGCAACCACCTGGAAGGTACAGCACAGGCCTTGTCCCACAATAAATACCGCTCTTAACTAGCTTAATTGGCTTCAACAGGACCACAGACAAGTTCTGCAGGCCCATGCTCTCCCCTGCCCTTGTAAAAATTTCTGATGACCAGAACAGAGTCAGGACATCAGCACGCACAACGTTGCTGCCTTTTTTTCTGGCCACCGGCTTCTGTTCAGGCCTGATTCAGGCCCCAAAGATGCAACCCTTGGACACTAAAAGAATCAAAGGATATGGGGATTGGACAGGAAAAATCAGCTGTGAACTGATTGAATTGTTGAGCAGACATGAGGGACCATAAGGCCTACTCCTGCTCCTATTTCTTATTTCCTTATGGCACCTCTTACAGTGCAACATTCCCTCAGCATGATGCTGAATATCAGCCTGGGCTGTGCTAATAACCTGGTCCATCACATGTGGAGAGGCTCAGAGAAGCTGGGTAAGTGGATAAAAGACATCTGAGAAGGTGAAATACATAATATGACTATTACATTGCATCTACAAAAAATTAATTTTAAGTCCAGTTCATACAGTATATCCCTTTCATCCCCAGTAAATACTACATCATTCACAGCTTTGCCTTTTTGACTGCTGGAATAAATTTGCATTGAATACAGAACCAGCAGATATTCAGTTCATATGAAAATTCAGTAGGAACAGACATTAATTATTGTAGAGGTTACTCTGTTATGTAACAAGCAGATGATTTGCTTGTTTTATATCTGATTATTGTAAGTTTCTGTTGAAGATATGAGTGTATATGTTACAGGTTATATACTCACACTTACAACTGGAACCTTGTATGACCACAGGAGGTGCTGTTGCTTCAATTACTGTAGATGCTATATTCATACAAGAGTGACTACACATCAAAAACTACTTAATTGGCTGTAAAGCACTCTGGGAGGTCCAGAGATTGTGAACAATGCTCCAGAAATGCAAATCTTTCTTTTTTTAATGATTGATTACCTGATTGACTGAAGCACACTTCCATTGTTTAAACGGGAAATGAAAAATGGAATGGTTTTGCAAGAGTAGCTGAACGTTGGAGGCTAGGGGGAGGGGTGGGGTTGGTGGGAGAGGTGTGGTGGCATTCCAGTGACAATGAGGCTGCTGTAGTACTGTTACTTTATTGTTGATGAAAATCAGTTTCCACTTTTCACAGTGACACAACAGTAGTAGTATAAGAATAATAGTCCAGTAGTTTGTAAGAATCCTGGTGGACTGCTATTTTGCATTTTCTTACTAATTAACAAACACTAAATTAAACGTTATGACTGGCTGTGCATCTATTTTTAATTTTATTGTTATACTATTTTTTTCTTTTGTGATTATGCTCTGGGTAAGGATGGCAGGTGACTTGATGGGAACTGAGGCCTTCATTAACCAAATGTTTTATTGGTCCATAAGGTCAAAAAGCAATAGTTTAGTAAAGTGTGAGAACAGACAACATGTTGTGGGAACAGGGAGATAAACAGCTCCCAGAGGACAGAGAAAACAATGGTGCCTTGAATCCTCGACAAGACAACTAGGTTCCAAGGCCATCATGTTTTCATTGCTTGGCATGGAAATGCTGATTCCATGTACCGGGGATGAAACATGGGAAGCCAATTATTTCAGAGTTTGACGTGGCTTGGGCAAGCACAGATGGTTCAATGACATAAAAAAGAGATAAAAACAAAAAACTATGGATGCTGGAAATCCAATACAAAAACAGAAACAGAAGTACCTGCAAAAACTCAGTAGGTCTGGCAGCATCGGCGGAGAAGAGTACAGCTGACGTTTCGAGTCCTCATGACCCTTCAACAGAGCGTGCCCCCAGTTTCATTTTATTCTTCGTTTCATCCGACGCCTCAACAAGAAACTTTTTCTCTTTCTCTCAAGTGCTAAGGAACGCAAGCTCCAACAACTCATCGACACCAACACCCATCCAGGACCTTCCAACCCTGCCTGTCCCTCTGTCCCCACCCCGTCTTCCAATCCCAGCCCCGGCCGTATATTCACTATACCCCTGACCTTCCCCTCTCCGACGCTGAACGTTCAGTGCTCAGCAAAAGACTTAGTTTCATACCCTTACGCCCTCATCTCAATGAATTTCGGGCTCGGCACGATGCTGAACTCTTCTTCCGCCGCCTTTGACTCTGTGCTCACTTCTTTGGGCAGGAATCCTCTCCCCATTCAATGGATCCTTTTACACACCTCCAATATTCTCCCTCCACCTGGACCCCTCCCTCTGGATTCTTACCTTCTCTTGATCTTTTCATTGAGAACTGTCGGCGTGATATTAGTCATCTCAATTTCTCTGCTCCTCTCACCCATTCTAGCCTGTCTCTCTCTGAACTTACTGCACTCCAATCTCTCAGGTCCAACCCTAACATTGTCATCAAACCCGCTGACAAGGGTGGTGCTGTTGTTGTCTGGCGCGCTGACCTCTACCTCTCCCTGGACCATGACCCCACCACTGAACATCAAGCCATTGTTTCCAGGACTGTCACTGATCTCATCTCCTCTGGAGATCTTCCTTCCACAGCTTCCAACCTGATAGTTGCCCAACCTCGGACGGCCTGCTTCTACCTCCTACCCAAAATCCACAAACAGCACTGTCCCGGCAGACCGATCTTGTCAGCCTGTTCCTGCCCCATGGAACTCATTTCTCGCTATCTTGACTCCCTTCTCTCTCTCCTTGTCCAGTTCCTTCTCACCTACATCCGTCATTCCTCTGACACATCAACAATTTCCAGTTCCCTGGCCCCAACTGCCTCCTCTTCACCATGGACATCCAATCCCTCTACACCTCCATACCCCACCTGGATGTCTGAGGGCTCTCTGCTTCTTCCTCGAACAGAAGCCCGAACAATCCCCATCCACCATTACTCTCCTCCATCTGGCTGAACTTGTTCTCACATTGAACAATTTCTCCTTTAACTCCTCTCACTTCCTCCAAATAAAAGGTGTGGCTATGGGTACCTGCATGGGCCCCTGCTTTGCCTGTCTCTTTATGGGGTATGTGGAACGCTCCGGCCCCCTCCCACAACTCTTTCTCCAGTACATCGATGATTACTTCAGTGCTGCTTCATGCTCTCTTCGGGACCTGGAAAAATTTATTAATTTTGCTTACAATTTCCACTCCTCCATCATTTTCACATGGTCCATCTCTGACACTTCCCTTCCCTTCCTTGACCTCTCTGTCTCAATTTTTGGTGATAGACTGTCCATCAATATCCATTACAAGCCTACCGAATCCCACAGCTACCTCGACTACAGTTCCTCACACCCCGCTTCCTGTAAGGACTCCATCCCATTCTCTCAGTTCCTTCGCCTCCGTCGCATCTGTTCTGATGATGCTACCTTCAAAAACAGTTCCTCTGATATGTCCTCCTTCTTCCTTAACCGAGGTTTCCACCCACGGTAGTTGACAGGGCCCTCAACCGTGTCCGGCCCATTTCCTGTGCATCCGCCCTCACGCCTTCTCCTCCCACCCAGAAACATGATAGGATCCCCCTTGTCCTCACTTATCACCCCACCAGCCTCCGCGTTTAAAGGATCATCCTCCGCCATTTCCGCCAACTCCAGCATGATGCCACCACCAAACACATCTTTCCTTCAACTCCCCCGGCAGCATTCCATAGGGATTGTTCCCTCCGTGACACCCTGGACCACTCCTCCATCACCCCCTACTCCTCCTCCCACGGCACCTCTCCATGCAAACGCAGAAGATGCAACACCTGCCCCTTCACTTCCTCTCTCCTCACCGTCCAAGGGCCCAAACACTCCTTTCAAGTGAAGCAGCATTTCACTTGCACTTCCCTCAACTTAGTCTACTGCATTCATTGCTCCCAATGCAGTTTCCTCTACATTGGAGAGACCAACTGCAGACTGGGTGACTGCTTTGCAGAACACCTTCGGTCTGTCCGCAAGCATGACCCAGACCTCCCTGTCACTTGCCATTTCAACACTTCACCCTGCTCTCTTGCCCACATGTTTGTCCTTGGCTTGCTGCATTGTTCCAGTGAAGCTCAATGCAAACTGGAGGAACAGCACCTCATCTTCCAGCTAGGCACTTTACAGCCTTCCAGACTGAATATTGAGTTCAACAATTTTAGATCTTGAACTCTCTCCTCCAACACCACCCCCTTCCCGTTTCTTCCCCCTCCTTTTTGTTTTTTCCAATAATTTATATAGATTTTTTTCTTTTCCCACCTGTTTCCATTATTTTTAAATGTATTTCCACCATTGTTTATTTCTACCTTTTAGTATTCCCCCACCCCTACTAGAACTATCTGTACCTTGCTCGTCCTGCTTTCTACTCTCAATTAGCACATTCCTTTAGATAATATCACTACCTTTAACATCTCTTTGTTCTTTTGTCTGTGTCAGCTTTTGGTTATCTCCACCTATCACTGGCTGCTTGTCCCAACACACCACCACCACCACCACCCCGCCCACCCCCCTTAAACTAGCTTATATTTCACCTCTTTCCTAATTTTACTTAGTTCTGTTGAAGGGTCATGAGGACTCGAAACGTCAACTGTACTCTTCACCGATGCTGCCAGACCTGTTGAGTTTTTCCAGGTATTTCTGTTTCTGTTTTTGTTTAGGTTCAATGACATGTTTTGTATTTGGTCTGTTCAAATGATAGCTAGGCAGTTATTGGGTTAAGTCAGTCTTTATAGACTTGCTCTTTAAAAAAATAGAAGAAGGGATTCCCTGAGTACATATTTGTAGAGGTTTTACATATTGCATTGACTGGTGCCATGGCATCTTGGGCAGAACAGGGAGCGTTTAACATGGTGCCATGCAAATATGCTGTTTGGAATTAATTTGATATCTCATCAGCTGGTTTCACAAATAAAGCTTTTTTTTAAAAGGGGAAATTTCACTGGAACACAATGACATTGACTTAAAATTGCTGCCAATTTGCATCTATGTAGCCTTATTTCATGGAGGCTTTGGGATAGAAGCCCCAACAGACAATGACCTTCTTTGAGGTGTGAAAAGCTTCCTTCCTATCTCATCAAATGGAAGAGTGAACCATTCAGGAGATTTTTGATGGAACATTAAAAAATAATCACTTGGGTTATCACATTAGCTAAGAGGAGTTGTGCCAGACATGAGCTGATCAACTTCCTTTTAGAATATACAGCCAACATGGAGAGAGATCATGCAATACAACTTTTTGTGTGGATGCTTGAATTTGGGATTTGGCCGATATTCTAGCTGCTGGAGAGAGCGGCTGTCTCTTTCCTCCACTCTGTGCAATATCTCAACTAAATTTTGAATACTGTTTTGTTGAGTTAAAAGTGTTCAACATCAAGATGGCCAACACTAGTAGAGAAAATTAAGGGACTGCCGGCCATGTTGCAGTGGGATGGTCGGGGGGGGGGCACTGCCAGAACTGTGTGAGTTGGGGGGTTGGGGGTGGTGGTGTGGGTTGGTGTCCTGCCAAAGCTGTTATAGTACTCAAACAGGAGGGGAGTGGGTACTGCACATGCGCAAATTTAAAGGTCCGAATTACGGGACAAACAGCATCTCTGTAGCATTCAGCTTGAAACAGTGGACTCAGATATTGGCCAATCCCATAAGACGAGGAATGGTTGGCCACCTGGTCTACATTCCTACAGCAGACAGAGACTCTCTCCTGGAAGTCACTGGATTACCGGCCACAACTTTAAACCAACTGCCTCAGCTGAAGAACCAACTCCTCCAAATGCAACCAGTGAATCTTTATTGACTTGGCATTTTTTTAAATCTACATTTTAACTTGGCCAATTTTAACATCTGACATTCAGTAAAGTTGTATTTTTTTTCTGCATGCTTGACATTTGATTGTGTGTTTGCACATGTTAGTGGAAAGTAGGAGGTTTTTGTACATTTTTAATATTTTAAAATATTTTCACCTGGGTGGGTTTTAGCACAATAAAACTAACCCTTTACGTGCTTAACTCAAGAATACCTGTCTGGCTTAATTCTTACAAACTGTACACTGTCAAGTACATATCAAATTGGCAATACAGCATCCTTTCAAAATTCAAAATCTCTTCTGCAACCAAACAAAAACTGGCAAAATAGAGGTGTCATTGCACCCCTTCTCACCTCGTTGTAACAGTGGAGGTTGTGTTTATATCCAGAGTGTAATAGTAATGCTGTTGTGCTTTGACACTACTACTCAGACATCAGCATGTCTCAGGTCTTATATGTGCTGAATAAAATATAACCACTGTCACCAATAAGGGTTATCTCTTCAAATTATTTTAGAATTTGGAAAAAGGGTATAAAGGGTTAACTGACCTTCTGAATCCCAATTTCCAACAAGTGGGGGATCAAATTTTTTTTCTAGTTCTTTGGCAGCAGTATAACCCCTCATTTGGAGTTTGGGTATCAGCAGGAGTTTGGAGATATAGCATGGAGTGAAAAAGAACTATTGCATATCAGGCAAAAATGATGACAATATGATAATTTGATGTTATTTTAATGAATTTGCATGGCAATATCCCAAAAATAGACAAGATCTTCTACATTTGCTCAAAATCCTACTGAACAGTGGGGCACGTGCAAAAGTGACTTGTGATCTGGAGTGGTAGAAATCTGCCAATTTTCCAATTGAAACTGCCCAACTTAATCAGGTGGCAATGATTGGAAAATCGTTGTTTTGAGGTTTTGTTTTTGCAGCTTTATGTTTAGTAAAAGTTTCCTGCTTAAGATTTCACATTGGCTCTCAATGCTTAATTTTGACCTGATATGTGAAAGCACACTTGCCAACATCTGTAATTTGTGAGATGTTGGTTGGAATTACACTCTGATAAAACTGTTCTTATAAGCTGGAGTCAAATTATGCACAATCTTATTCCTTTCCTTCCTCTGTTCCTTTCTGGTCCTAGTGGGGATAAGGGATAATAGTGGAAACTCCAGGGACAATTTTCAGTAGGACTCACCTGTTTAGTAATTCCCCTTTAAGAGGTGCGGGATGCCTTTAAATTGCGGGAGCCTCATCAGATTTCCTGTTTCCCTAATTGTCGAACACGAGTAATGCAAATATCTTGCCTCCGCAATGGAAATAAGGCATGCCCACCAAAATGGCATATGCTTCACATCGGCAGATTTGGGTGGATGCAATAGATTCCTCAGCTACTTCAAGCTCATTTTGGATCCTACTTGAAAATGGTTCCCTCTACATCCAAATTTCACTGCACCACCTATGAATAAATCTATTTAAAACTTGCTCTTATACTTAGGGGAGTAGTAGTAATCTTAATCACTATTTCTCAGAATGCTTTTCACCATCCACATGCAAAGTGCAAATGTCTCACCATTATTATTGTACTTTGCGTCTTACATCTTTGATGTCATGACACTCTTGATGTGATTTTGTAGGATACTGTACATTCATTGCTTATGGAGGAATACAAAAATTGGATATATGACACAGAAAAAGATCATTCAGCTCAACCAGTCCATGCCGGTCTTTATGCTCCACCCAAGCCTCCTTCCATCTTTCCTCATCTAAATTTATCATCATACCCCTCTATTTCCTTTTCTCTCATTTATTTGGTTGTTTGACTTCCCCTTAAATGCATCTACACTATTCGCTTCAACTATTTCCTGTAGTAGCGATTTCCATGTTCTCACCACTCTTTGGGTAAAGAGGTTTCTTCTGAATCCCCTATGGATTTCTTAGTGACTATCTTATATTAATGGCCGCTTAGTAATGTTCTTCCCCACAAGAGAAAATATTCTGTTTGTATCCACTCTTATCAAAAGCTCTCATAATTTTAAAGAGCTCCATTGCACCATCCCTCAGCCGCCTTTTTTCAAGAGTAAAGAGACCCAGCCTGTTCATCCTTTCCTGATATGTATACTCATGCATTTCTGGTATTATCCTTAGAAATCTTCTCTGCACCCTCTCCAGTGCCTCTATATCCTTTTTGTAATATGATGACCAGAACTGCATCCATACTCTAAATATGATCTTCTAACCAAGGTTTGATACAAGTTTAACATAACTTCACTGCAGGGGCGTGGTGCCAAATTTTGAGGTTCCGGTGATCTAAGAAAATGTGTTGGCCATCCCATTTCTAAATCTACTATTATGTTGTTTTCCTATGTATTAATTGTTTGAATCCCCAGACATCAGTAAAACTATGCTTTTTTAAGTGAAAAATATTCTTGCCTGTAGACATTTTATTTTGAACCATGTGGTGTTTTGAATCATTAATTTTTTAGCATAGCTAGAATTTCATTATGCAACAGTTTAATTATTTATTACAAGCCTATTAGAAGATTAATTACAGAAAACTTTATTTACTTCTGACTGGGGATGGTATATAGAGGGGACACTGCTTTTCTTGATTTATATTAATAACCTAGACCTGGATGTATGGGGCACAACTTCAAAATTTGAAGATAATACAAGATTTGGAAGTATTGTGAACTGTGAGTTAAATCGTGATAGACTTCAACAGGATATAGATAGTTGGTGGAATGGACAGACACATGACAGATGAAATCTAATGTAGCGAAATGCAAAGTGATAAATTTTGGTCAGAAGATAGGTAGAGGTCACATAACATAAGGGGTACAATTCTAAAGGAAATGCAGGAGCAGAGGGACCTGAGTGTATATGTGCATAAATCATCGAAGGTGGCACAGCAGGTTAAGAAAATAGTTAATAAATTATACTGAATCCTGGGTTTTATAAATAGGGGCACGGTGAGTTATGAACCTTCATAAAACACTGAGTCAGCCTCAACGGGAAGGATGTGAAAGTTTTAGAAAGGGTACAGAAAAGATTTACAAGAATGGTTCTGAGGATGAGAGACTTCAGTTATGTGACTAGATTGATGAAGCTGGGGCTGTTCTCTATGGAAAAGAGAAGGCTGAGAGGAGATTTCTTTGATGTATTCAAAATCATGAGGAGTCTGGTTAGAGTTAATGGGGAGAAACTGTTTCAATCAGCAGAAGGTTGAGAACCCTAAGGTGACTAACAAAAGAACCGGTGGTTAAATGAGGAAAAACTTCTTAATACAACAAGTGGTTTGGATATGGAATGCACTGCATGAGTGCATGGTGGAGACAGATTCAATTGTGGTTTTCAAAAGGGACCTGGATAATTATCTGAAGAGAAAGGATTTTACTGGGCTACAGGGAAAAGGTAGATGAGTGAGACTAGCTGAGTTTCTGTTGTAGAAAACTGACACAGTGGGATGAATTTTCCATGCCCGCTGGCCCGGTGGTGTATGTGGACAATAAGGTGCGTTCGGTTTCATGACAGTGGGAAGGCAGGTCGTGATCACCTGCTCAGCCCGCCGAAGTTGGGTCACGTTTCCTGCCAGGGGTCGTTTGGAGCTCATTGTAATACATCAGCATATCATTAAAAGGCCATCCCGCCAGGTTCTTGGACCCCCACCGGATCATCCGTTCCTGTCAGTGGGAAAGCACGTCGATGTGTTTCACAACAGGCGCAGGCAATGTGTACTTGGCAGCCTTCACTTTGGGGGAACGGAAAGTGAGTGAACAGCATCGTTCTGCCGAGCTCGCCAGGGTTGCCCAATGCTTGGCAGGCTTCAGGGGCACCAGGGGGCCTGGGTGATGTGCCACCCTGCCATGGAGATGACTGTTGTCGGCGAGGGAGGGTGGTGTGGGTGGTGTCCGGGGCAAATGCTGCCCTGGGGTTGCATCCCACACACAAGAAATTGAGGTGGGGGGCAGGGTAAGCCAGGGATGTGGCCACGCAGTAGGGACACCTGTATAAACTGACCAGGCCTCTGTAACTGAAACAGTTCAGGTGCAGCCACAGTGATATGATTGGGGTCGGGCTCCTAGCCTGCCCGCCCATGCAAGCAACATGGAGGCACCAAAATGCCACCAAGTGCTCCAGACCTCCAGCCCTGTGCCCCCACCCCAGCACAGACTGCGATTTTGCGACCACTTCCTTGGACCGCAGAGCAGTTGGACTGCACACGTTGTACAATCTCCTCGCCAACACTGGCCACAAAGCAGTCACTGCTGGAGGCACTCACAGCCCCTTTCAATCTCAGCATCCTGGTTTGGACCATTGTCCCTCATGTCTCAGGTTGACAGGACGGCCATGCAGCGCATTTATCTGTGGCCATCCGAGGGGCGACCAGCACGTTCCGAAGCATTAAGGGACGGTCACGCTGGGCCAGGAAAGGTGCTAAGTACAGCCATGCTAACCGCATCTCTATCTCTCTTTCATGCCGCAGGAGGACCACGTCAGAATCATGGAGCCTGGTGACCTAGCTGTAAGCCTGATGGCCTACAGAGAGTGGAGCAGACGGAGGAGAGAGCGAGTGAGGCTCCTGGACACACAAAGGCAGGAGCAGCAACGTCAGGAAGAAGGGGCAGCAGGGGCTCCCACACACACTGCCCAGGAGTGACAATGAGCCGTGGCTGGTCAGCGCCTAGCAGCACCCAGGGTCTGTTGACGCTGTCTGTCATTCCTGCAGATGACTGAGAACCAGTGTCGCCGATGACTGCGCATGTCTAGGGACCTGGTCACTCACATCTGCCACTTACTGCAGCACTTGGCGCCAAGGGGACATGGAGGGCATCCACTGCCAGTGGACATGAAAGTCTCAATTTCTATGCCAGTGGCACCTTTCCGTGCTCCACAGGTGACCTCTGTGGGATTTCACAATCCGCCACCCACAAATGCATCCATGAGGTCATGGATGCCACCTTCTCTGTGGCATACAACTTTGTGCATTTCGCCCAGACCGGGACAGCCAGGATGTAAGAGTGATTGGATTCGCTCTGATCTCAGGATTCTCACAGATGCAGGGTGCAATTGACTGGACTCATGTGGCGCTCAGATCTCCGTTGCTACACATGGTGGATTTCATCAACAGCAAAGGCTTCCACTCACTAAACAACAGCTGGTATGTAACCACCAGAAACACATCTGGCAGGTGTGCACAGTTTCCAGCGAGTGTGCACGACGCCTATATCCTCAGTCAGTCACAGATCCTTGATGTCTTCCAGGGTCCACAGAGGCTGGAGGGTTGTCTCCTCGGGGACAAGGGCTACCCACAGAGGCCATGGCTGATGACACCCATGCAGCAGCCTCAGACTGCAGCTGAGAGACGGTATAACGACGGTCGTGCAGCAGCTCACAACTTGGTGGAGCAAACCATCGGGATGCTGAAGATGTGGTTCTGGTGCCTGGACCGGTCTGGTTGACCCCTGCACTATAATCTGCAGAGGGTGTCACCCATCATTGTCGTCTGCTGCCCTGTTTACAACCTGGCGCTGCAACAGGGAGTGGAGCTGACTGAGGAGGAGGTGGAGGAGCTGCACGTCCACTCCAATGAGGAAGACGCCGATGGGGTTGAGGCTGAGGAGGTCCTCGGAAGCAATAATGATGGGGATGAGGCCCTCACACTGGCTAGAGGAGGCAGTTGCGCTCAGGAGGCCCTCATAGTTGGTAGATTTGTGGAGGAAGATGATGACATGCTGTGAGGTGACCCCATAGATCCTCACATTGCACTTGTGAAAGTTTGACTCCAGTCTGGCTTATGGCAGCACGAATACCCTCTGTGAGAATGCTCCTGTCATGGAGATGCAATACAGGCCTTAATAGTCGCTCGATTACAGGAGGATGATGACGTCATGCAGTGAGGACACTCCACAGATCTTCACATAGCCTCTGAGAATGTCTGACTCCTGTCTGGCTGAGGGCAGTTCACTTGCACTCTGTGATCAGGGTCATCTCAGAGAGACACAGCCATGAAACTTCAGAAGTTCTGATCCTTTGTCTGCCTTCAGCACCTGTGTCCTTCAGGAGCTGGAGCACAGCATCACTGGTCACAGATGCTGAAGAGATGGGGGGCCAGCCCCACCTTACAGGTTCTGAGAGCACACAGAGAGAATGAGGGAACTCTGTGGCACCTGCCCACTACATTCTGGCAGCAACAATAAGCGCTGTCGAGGTGCAGGCATCAGAAATGTTTCCAGTGAGCGTGAGGCCAGACCATCACTGCGGTCTGAAGGCTGCACAAAGCACAGGGAAGAGGCCCTGGACTGAGACACCTGCCTTTATCTTGTGCAGAAAAGTTTTACATCTGAATGATAAGAACACTGCTCATCAGAACAAGGAGCCATAGGCAGGGAGTCATTTTTGGGAATTTATTGACAATAGTGAACAGTATGTACAAGTGATCAACACCTGTGCCCAGGCTGTGCAACAAATTCTCCTTAACTTTCCTAACCCTGCCACTACGTCTTGTTGCTCCCTGGACACCCACAGCAGAAGTGGAGGCAGCCTGCTGACTGTGACAACCTGTCTGCAATAACTTTGGTGGGCATCCTCTGAAGGGCCAAGACTTGGAGGACCCCGGCCTGTTTTTGGGGTTATGCTGTGTGGCAGTGGCATCCTCTCAGCCTGTGGAGCTGGAGCTGCTGAGATCACAGGAAGAGGGGAGTCGGATTGGCCGGACACTCACGGAGTCACCTGAATGGACAGCCCCGCGGGTGAACACCTGCTTATCCTCCCTCTGGGTGCCCCAGGCTGACTGCTTGAGGAGCAGGGGTAGTTGGAGTGAAGTCGAGCTGCCCAGCATCCCTCTGTCACATGTGCTGTTGAAAGCCAACTGTGGCATCAGTGATGGAGTTGCGCCCGCACAGCAATGCAGGAGCGACATCCTGGACCAAGGTTCTGCATGGTGGCCGCCGTCCTACCAGTGTTGGCCTCAGTGCATTGCGATGCTGGCTCTATCACCTAAGCCTGAAGGCGAACAGACTCCTCCATCGTGCCTTGCAATCTGAGAAGTGCAGCAGACATCTATTCCTGGCACGGTAGTCTGATGGATGTTGCACCGCTGGATCCTCACTTGGTAGAGCAGCACTGATCTCACCGTCAGCACAGGAACGGTCCAGATCCTCACCGGCCAGCTGGATGGCTCAGTTTTCAAAGTCTGTGAGGACCTTGATTTCAGGCATTCCTCCACCAGTCTGCAACCTCTCCCTCTTGTTGTGTGCCTGCATGAATAGAGATGGATAAAGAGTGAGCAAGATGCCTGCCAGGCCAGATGATAAGCCTGGCAAGTGTGGGTGATGAGCGGTCCCATGGACGGGATGAGGACAATGATGGTGAGTGTGAGAAAGTGAATGGTGATGTCCCTTGAACTGGCAGTGAGTGAGGGCCCTGAAGATGTGTGATGGGTTTGAGAGTGATAAGAAGAGTGACTTACTGTGGCTGTCTTCTTCTGTAGGGCATTGGTGCTGACCATCACTGCCACCGCCTCCTAAGCTGGATTGGTCACATTGCTGCCCATCCTGCGGCCAGAGCAGGGGTACAGGACATCCTGGTGGGCCTCCACAGCATCCAGCAGTCGCTCAAGGGACCCGTTGTTGAAGCGGGGGGCTGCAGTCTTTTTTAGTTTGCTGGCCATGTCTTCTGTGCAGCAGTGGTGAGCTGGAAGCAGTGAGCACTTTGCTTGAGGCTGAACTCTAAACATGATGCCCAGCGTGACGCAGCGGCAGGGTGATAGTGGGCAGGTGAAGGAGAGCCCACCCACCATGGAAATAGTGTGTTCCCGGGAGTGCGTAAATAATGAGGCAGGTTTGGGACAATACAGCATGAAAACCCATCATCGCAGCCGATGATGAGACATTGTTTTACCTGCTCGCTACCGCACTCAGTGCAAATCTGGGAAAATTCTGCCCAGAGACAATGTGCTGAATGGCCTCCTTCTTTGCTGTAACCATTTTATGATTCTCGTATAGATACATTCAAAAAATTTGATATTCACATGAGGAAGAAAGAAGCTGAAAGTTACTGTGATAGTGTAATCAAGGGTGGGAGGAGGCTTGTGTGGAATATAAATATCACCAAGATGAGATGGGCCAAATGGCCTGTGTTTGTTCTGTAAATTCCATGTAAAGCTGCCAGCAGGGAATACAAACACGAAACTGTGCTTCGCATCCTCAGGCCATCACAGCCAAGAAATTAATGTTCAGTAGGCAAACACCACAGGATGTTTAGGGATATTGATGCTGTCTTAGATCCTGGGAAGCTGGAGCTTCAAAGACCCTGAAAATGCCTGTTTATGAGAAAGCTGTTTGCAGGGGGTTGTAAGGTCTGTATTTTTTTAGTCAGGGGAGGGTTACTGTTATCGTTGCTGCTGCACATTGACTCAGTAACATTCATCGGCAGCAGCCTGAGGCCCGGGAGCCTGGGCCCAGCCTTCCCTCTGCCATCTCTTAACCTCCCCAGGCTCCGGATTCACAGCCACAACTTGAGCTCCAGATATTCCACCAACTCTTATTATGAAATCAAGCTCCAGGAACACAGGGCCAAACTTTCCCTTGTGCTTCACATAATAATGCAGGTGAAATTTACTCGATATGATCCCCATGCCGGCTGCCTCTGTGTCACAAGTCCCACATGGTTGCAAGAGGATTGTTCTCCTGTTCTGATTGTTGCCATCAATGATCCAAATTCCCCTGCATGTGTTACTTCTGCAAAACAAATAGCTTCAATATTGGAGACAGTGAGGATTAAAATCAAAACCAGTCTTATAGACTGAAAATCCAGTCAATTAATGGAGTGGATTTCACTGAGATCAGTGGTAAGGAAAATCAAGTGGGGTGTATAACGGATGGCCGATCAGCAAAGGAGACTTTACCATCAAGACTTTACCATCAGATTTGTGAGAGAAAAAGATAAAATTCTGCTTTTATCTTTTTTACGGCATTTCATACATAACTTAGTTAAGTGCATTTCAATGAATTTTTGTAGCAATACCGCATAAGTCATTTAACGTCAATTAGCAGGGGTGTGGGAGTTCCTTCTATATTTTTTATCAGGCTTTGCTTGATGATATGACTGAGGGAATCTCCTTTATTTGTGATTGAAACTGCCAATAATGAACTGGCACCGGCAGTGCGGACTTCGCCAGAGTTCAAAAAGGCTCACCCGTAAATTCTGGATTTGATCATGAGTGGGCTCCCCAGAGTTTACTGTGTCATTCCGGCTCTCAAAAGCAGTGAACATCTCAGCTTTCGCCGCCTTCGGAACTGCAAGATCCAGCCATTTGTATGTGATACGGATCACAAAGTCTGGCCCATTATCTGTCAAAATTGGGTCAGGACCAATGAGTTTGTGGGTAATTATATGATTTACCAAAGGACGGAAAACAAGTATGCTCTACTTAAGATCAAAGCAATGGTTATGCAGAAATTGAGTAAGTGATATTACCCGATTATTTGGGGTTGGCGTGTGGTGCCGATCCGGCTTTGAGATAGGAGGTACTGGAGGTAAAATAGGAGGTATCAGAAATGGGGAAGGCTGGAGCCAGAGTTAGAGAAAATCCAGTGACATTTCCAAACTACTAATCTTTGGGACTGTTCTCGTTAGTTTTAAAATTCACAGCTGACCTCTGGAATTTTATATCAATGCATCTTTTGTGAGTAATTTCACTTCTTTAGCAATGTTTTATATTGTTGTCAGGAAAGAGAAGCTGGATTTCGACAGCTGAGTTAGCCTGAGAGCTCTTTGAGTTAAGGATGGGTGTCTAAATTGCTGCACGCAGCATTGGTAACTATTTGTTATGGTTCCTATGAATCACGTGGGATAATGGGTTACAGGACTATCCATAAAAACCTTTAAACAGGAGTAAATAGCTCCAGTGCACTCTGGTAGCACTTCACCCCTGCTTCACTACTTTTCAATTTTATCCCTCTAGAAATAAAGCCTAGTTGCTTGGTATGTTTTTTTATTGCCTTGCTGATGTTTGGCACAACTTTTAGTGATCAGTGTATCTGTACGCTATAATTTCTCTGTTCCTCTACCCCAACTATACTTGGACCTTCGAAGTAATGTGGCCTTCCTATTCTTCCCACCAAATGGACTACTTCATATTTATTTCATGTTGAACTTCATTTATCAATTATTTGCCATTTCTGCAAGTATGTTAACATAATTTATTGCAGTCCGACTCAGTATTGACCATCCCCTCCAATTTGGTGACATCTGCAAATTTAGAAATTGTGTGTTTTTGATTTTAAAGTCCAAATCGTTAATGTAAATTGGGAACCTCAGGCGCTGACCCTAATGGAACACCACTTCCCACCTTCTGCCGTTCTGAATAACTACCCGTTACTCCCACTCTCTGCTTCCTGTCTTGAAGCCAGCTAGCAATCCATTCTGCCACCTGTCCCCTTACTTCACATCCCCTGACCTTATTCATTAGTCTATTACAGGGCACCTTATCAAAGGTCTTTTGAAAATATAGATAAATTACATCTACGACATAACCATTGTCTATTCTCTGTGTTACGGCCTCAAAAATCCAATAAGGTTGGTCAAGCAAGGTTTTCCCTTTTGGAATCCATGTTGAATATTCACTGGGCAGAATTTTCTGCTTAGCGTGTGGGGGGCGGGCCCCACATGTCAGCATGTAAAATGAAGCGCGGTCACGTTGTGCGAGCGTTCCGACATCACCGTGCGCCATCGTGATATGTCGCTGGGCGGGCGCGCGATAAAGTTCCATGCACGCCCGCCATTAATTAATGGGCTAGTTAAGGCCCTTAAATCGTCAATTGATGGTGATTTTCAGCTGTCCGTGTGATCTTTGGGTCGGGTAAGGGACTTTTTAAACAAACTCATCCACAGGCAGGATAAGAGGGCCCAGTGGGGTTGTCAATCTGGTCTGTGAGTATTTATTGCAGAAAGCTTTTTAAACTTGCCTGTGTGATCTGTAGCAGTTCAGAACAAATTCCAGCAGCTTTCTCTGTACTTTGAAGCTTCACCTCAGTACTCTGCAGTTAGTAATCTTTACCAGGCCTGCAGCTTTCCGGAGGCCTCCCTTTAGCCTGGGTATGGGTTCTGACATCTCCACTGGAGGGAGCTCCTCTGAGGAGGAAGGGAGGGCTAGAATAAGGAGGCCAGGAGTGCACCTTTGGGAGTACAGGCGCATGCACAAGGGGCACAGGGCCAAGAGGTCGTCCAAGGTGGAATGGGCCGCAGAAAACGCCACTATCCTGCTGCCAGGGTATACAAGCGGCAAAGCAGCTACCTCAATGTGACTGAGGTGCAATGCTGAAGGAGGCTCTGACTGTCAAGGGAGACAGTCAACTACATGTGTCAGATGATTGGCCCTGAGATCTCCCCTAACTGTGTGGGCAGACACCCCATGCCAGTGGCTCTGAAGGTCACTGGTTCCTTCCAGGGCTCGGTGGGTGATCTTTGCGGTGTCTCCCAATCATCTGTCCACACTTGTGTCAAGCAGGTCACAGACGTTCTTTTCAGGCATGCATTGACCTTCACCCACTTCCGCTGGGACCAGGCAAGTCAGACACAGCAAGCCAGAGGCTTCGCGGCCATTGCTGGATTCCCCCGTGTCCAGGGTGCCAAAGACAGCACACACATGGCCATCAAGGCACCAGCAGGTGAGCTGGTGCCTTTGTCAACAGGAAGGGACTCCACTCCATGAACATGCCGATAGTGTATAATCACAGGATGCTGATTCTACAAGTCTGTGCCAGGTACCCAGGCAGCTCCCATGACACCTACATCCTCAGACATTCCCAAGTGCCGGTGCTCTTCAGTGCTCTGGCTCGGCTTGATGGATGGCTGCTGGGTAACAAAGGCTATCCCCTCAGAAGGTGGCTCATGACACCTCTCCGCCATCCAATATCAGAAGCTGAGAAGCAGTACAATAGGAGCCATACCTCCACAAGGGTGGTGGTGGAGAGAGCCATCAGTCTTCTCAAGATGTGCTTCCAATGCCTGGACCGCTCAGGGGGCGCATCCAGTACCCCCCAGATCGTGTCTCGGTGATACTGGTTGCATGCTGTGCTCTCCACAATCTTGCGCTGGAAAGGAGGGACGCAGTGGACATTGAAGACATTGACACAGTGGATGCAGCTGCACACGATGAGTCCAGTAGTGCTTCTGAAGATGAGGGAACACATGGGAGTGATGAGGAGCTAAACACTGACCCGGGACTACACCAAGGAGGCAGGGACACCTGGGACACTTTAATCCAACGAACCTTCAGTTAGTTCCACACAAATGGATCAGGAGGACCAGCCTTGCCTGGTGCTTCCCTACTCGGCACTTAAATGCTACATCTGCCAGGTCATCAGCTGCAACTAAGGGCTTTGGACATAAATTTCAATGTCCACTCAAACACTCATGACATGTATGTAGAACATACAAATGCAGAACGAAGGAGCCACCTTCAGCCATGGTAACACATCTGGTTTTAATTTTCACCATCAGAAGTTCTCACAAAGTCAAAACAAAGTGTTTTTCAAGCAGAAACAAATAACAAGTCTCTAATCTAGGGCCAACACAAAAGCACCAATGAGAAACCCGTGGTGTGCCTAAGATGACTTATGCTTACATTTACGGGTGCTATGTCTTGGTGCCGCCCCTTCGCTCGGAGTGGCATCTGAGACAGCCTGCTCACTCTGCTGTCCTGTTGGCCTCAATGACCTTGGCGGCTGCCCTCTGGCCTGTGGAGCCTGTGCTGGCCTCATCTGGGAGGGATCTGCCAGGTTCACAGCTGGCATTTCCCCAGTCATTGCAGCCTCACCCGATGAAGCGGTCACTGGGAGAGGGGTGGAGCAACAGTTGTCCTCATCCAGAGCGCTGTGAGAGGAGCCCGCAACAGGCAGCTGCTCCACCGACGTGAGGTCACCCCGGACCTCCCCGCTCACCATCGATGGATGGGAAACGAGCTGGGAAGTTTGAAGCTCACACCATCTCCCACATTGGCAATGACCAGCTGTGGCCACTGGCGCTGTGAGGACTTGCAGGTCCAAGTGTAACCCCAGGAGAAGCTGCTTGTTCTCCTGGAAGCCCCTCTCCATGAGAGTCACCACTTTCTCCACGGAGGAAGCATGCGCTCTGCCATGAGACTCATTGCATCAGTGATGCTTTGCGTGGAGTCCTCCACCACGGACACCAAGCGAAGCATAGTCTCATGTAACACTCCCAGATGCTCCCACACATCCGGCCGCATTTCCTGCCCGCATTTCGCTGCGTGGCGGACGACTCCAGAGGCACATCATCACGCCCCGACTCAGCATGTACCTGGTCCCCTGCAGTCCTCTGACTGCTTGCACCATTGGCATTCTCTGTCTCTGCCAGCTCCTCCAGCGATTGTGAAGTGCCCTCTCCTCTGTGCCCCGGGACACTAGCCAATGTTCCAGTGCCCACTGAGGTGCTAGTATCTGCGCTGGTGCCTGCCTTGCAGAAATGGTGTGACGCAGGTGACACTTGAGGACCCTCAGGTGTGAGAGGGGCTTCAGGAAATCCTCCTGATGGCCAGGCTCTGATGATGCTGAAACGAACAACAAGGACAGTGGATCAGTTAGAGTGCACACAGTGATACACTTCATCCCTTTCCCCCGGCTCATTATGCGCTCAACCTTCCCGAACCTATGGACACTAATATTGATGGGGTGGCAAATAGACAGGGTGAGACCCTTACATTACAGACGGATACAGACGGGCTGGTCAGATGGCCTAAGAGATGCCAAATGGAATGTTATGTGGATAAGTGTGAGGTGCCGCACTTGGGCCAGAGAAACAAGGCATGGGAATACACGAGGAATGGTAGGACCGTGGAAAGTAAGAAGGATCAGAGAGATCTTGCTGAGCACGTCGACAGGCCCGCTAAGGGAGCGGGACAGATGCATAAGGCGTTTAAGAAGGTAAAGGCAAACTTGCCTTTATTAGCCGAGGAATAAAATATAGGAACAGGGAGGTAATGTTCTAAGTACAGAAAATGCTGCCTAGGTCACAGCTTTAGTTTTGCGTGCATTGTGAAATGCGCTTCACGAGAGGGATGTGATTGGAGTGGAGAGAGTGCAGAGGTCATTGACCAGGATGCTGGCTGGGCTGGAGAGTTTAACTTATGAGGAGACATAGCATAGACTGGGGTTATTTCCCCTGGAGCAGAGGAGATTGAGGGGTAACATTATTGAGGCTCATGACATTATGAGGGGCATAGATAGGGTCGACAGAAAGGGACTTTTCCCCTTGGTGGAGGGATCAGTAACCATGTGGCATAGGTTTAAGGTAAGGGGCATGAGGTTGACAGATGATGTGATGAACAACATTTGCATACACAATGTGTTGGGAATGTGGAACGCACTGCCTGAAAGGGTGGTGGACGCAGAAACCCTCCTAACATGTAATAAGTATTTGGATGTGCAGTTGCGATGCCATGGCATACAAGGCCATGGGAATAAGACGACTTTGGAAAGTGCTTGACACGCGCATCTTCAAAGGGCCAAGGGACCTTTGTCTATGACCCACACCTCTGACTCTATCACTCCATGACTGAGCAATGTTGCAATAATAACAAATCAAACAATCATCAACGTTATGGATGTTGGAAGGACGGAGCAGATCTCACTGTTGGCCTGAAATACCTGGCCATTCCACCCGAGCCTCACCGACACTAGTTGACCTGGGCTCATGGGGCCTCTCAGGCTCCAGGGCCTTCTGTTCGAAACGGCTTAACGTCATGAACTGGACCTGGCCGCCTCTAGTCCTCGAACGCTCAAGGGCATTGTGAGCATTGTTCTCCTCAAAAACAGAGGAGACCATTCATTGCAGTTAATCGTACATGGACTCTGCATGCGCAAGCCCCACCCCAACCACAGTGGCCCATATCAGGCCTCCAGTGCCTCCTTTCCCCGATACTGCTGATCAGTCACAAAGATAGTACACCTGCTCCCAAGCACCCCCCACCCCCACCGACCACCCCACAAACGGCCACCATGGACACATTCTGCTTCCATCACTTCAGGAAACACGGTTTTAGATCCCATAGCAAGGAGGCGCAACTACGTGCAGCTTCGAGGGCAGCAGTTGGCTCTTGGCCACGAGACCTTGAGGCTCCCCTTCCACAATCTCATCACCATGAATAGGACATGTGTTGGAGTTTGGAGCATGCGCCCAGCTGCATCTCCTGCAGGTTGCCCCCAGACTAGTCATGTGTAACTAAGAGCAACACATGGTGCAAGGGAGAACACATCTTCTCGTGAACCACTGAGGCTGATGTAAACATGGGCACTATCTGCTTGGCCACCCAGTGTACGAGAAATGCCCAACATGATTCAATGCAGTCACAACAGTAAGACTTGAGTGGGGTGGAAGGGGCCCTCAAAGGCTAAAGCTACCTGCTGGGTTAAATGCCCAATGCCAACATAGTACTCATCCTTCCAGAGTGCAACAAATTTTTGAAGCACCACCTCCGCCAACTCCTCCCAGGCACGCTTCATCGTGTAGGGTACCTCCTCCACCCATCCTGGGGGACCAACACCTTCCACCGTGCTGCCACCTCCTTGAGGAGGGCAGTAAGGCAGTCATCAGAAAAGCGAGGGGTGCTTTTAATGCAACCACTATCACCGACACACGATCTGGGGGGTACTGGAGTGCGTCCAGGCATCAGAAGTGCATCTTGAGAAGACCGATGGTTCTCTCCACCACAAATTAGTGGGGGTGACTTTTCATTGGCTGCAGGGCTAGGGCTTGCTTGGGGAAGGGGAAGAAGTGGCCTCAGGCAAGTGAAGAGGCTGCAGGGCGCAAAACTGCACGCAAAACTATAGCTGGCCTACCCTGCAGCCTGCCCTGCTCCTCTGCCCTTCCCTCCAGCCTGGCCTGCTCACCCGACCCCCTGCTGTGTGACCTGGAAGTGGCCATTGTGAGCAGCCTTCAGGAGGCTGCCAGGCTTTCCTTTAAACAGACTGCCAGGTCGCCATTGGACCCTGCGGTCTGTGCACGCCCGGTGCAGCCCACACACTCCTGCTATTCACAGGAGTCGGAAATGCACTGGGCGGGCCTTAATTGGGCCGCTTGCGCAAAATTGTGGTGCCACCCCAATCGGGTCCACGCCCACCCGACAGGCAGAATATTCTGCCCATTGTTATGTTTTATCATTCCCAGATTTTCTTCCAATTCCTTCCTTTAGTAGGGATATCATTATTTTTTCTTCTATCGATGTTAAGCTGACTGATCTGTAATTCCATGGAAACATTCTGTCCCCATTCTTAAATACAGGAATTACACAGCCATCTGGCAGTCCTCTGGCACTACACCTATTGCTAACAAATTATTAAATATGTGTAGTTAGTGCCTCTGCTGTCTCTTCCCTAGATTCTTTTAAAATATTTGGTTGCAATCCATCTGGATTAGGGGTTTCTGAGTTTGTTTAGTTTCTTCAATACATCCTTTTTAAATTTTAAATGTACTTGTCTCATTACTCTTCTCATCATTTAATATCATATCTATCTGTTCTATCTCCATGGTGAATACAAAGAGAAATAATTATTCAATATTTTTGCCATCTCTCTATTGCTCCATGTAGCTTTATCCTGTCTATCCGTTAATGGTCCTATATGCTTATAAGCATTGACAACGTTAATCCTTTGTGAATCTGGACTGGGCACTTATGAGTTTTGTGACCTTTTAGACATGAGCTTTTTTTTAATCTCATGTGCTGGGGCAAGATCAACCCTTAAGTCACTCACCCAAGTTATTCACCATCTAACAACCACCTAACAACCACCTAATATGTATTTACACAGCAGCATAGTCAGCAGACTAGCTTCCAACTTCTCTGCTGGAGAATAGCATGCAATGAATGGTAACTTAAAAACAAAGTGTGAAAGTGAATAAATATTGTTCATATAAATCAGTTATAGCTTTGCTATCTCTTATGATATCATAAAAATCACTTAAAACCAGTACGAATTTTTAATTGTTGCAACTATGATTATCAACCTTTGCATGTTACATGATTTTAAGTGTAAATTTACCATTTTACATTAGCCTAAATTTTAATTGTAAAAGACATTTATGGGAGTTTTGTGGCATTTTCAATAGCAACCAGCAGAGAAAGAATTTGTGTTTTTATAGCATCTTATTGTATCTTTAGGTAGGCCCAAAGCATTTTACAACCAATGAATTATTTCTGAAACAAAAACAAAAATACCTAGAAAAACTCAGCAGGTCTGGCAGCATCTGTGGAGAGGGGAGAGGAGCACAGTTAACATTTCGAGTCCGCATGACTCTTCAACAGAACTGAGTGAATATAAGGAGAGGTGAAATATAAGCTGGTTTAAGTTGCGGGGGGGTGGGGGGGGCGGTGGGGGGGGGGGCGGTGCGGTGTTGCGGAGGGGAGAGAAGTGGTGGAGGGGTGGTGGTGTAGTTGTAGGGACAAGCAAGCCGTGATAGGAGCAGATAATCAAAAGATGTCACAAACAAAAGAACAACACATTTGTTTAGATAATATCACTACCTTCAACACCTCTGTGTTCTTTTGTTCTCTTGTCTGTGACATCTTTTGATTATCTGCTCCTATCACTGCTTGCTTATCCCTACAACCACACCACACCCCACCCCACCCCACCTTAAACCAGCTTATATTTCACCCCTCTCCTTATATTCACTCAGTTCTATGGAAGGGTCATGAGGACTCGAAACGTCAACTCTTTTCTTCTCTGCCGATGCTGCCAGACCTGCTGAGTTTTTCCAGGTAATTCTGTTTTTGTTTTGGATTTCCAGCATCCACAGTTTTTTGGTTTTATCTTTGTGAAATATAAGCTGGTTTAAGGTGGGGGTGGGACAAGAAGAGCTGGATAGAGGGCCAGTGATAGGTGGAGATAACCAAAAGATGAAACTATTTCTGAAGTTCAGTCACTGTTATGCAAGCAAATACAGCTGCTAAATTGCGCACAGCACGAACACATTTAATAGCACCTGATTATTTAATGTCATTTTGGTAGTGTTTTGATGAAAGAAAGACAGAAATAATGAACGTGCAAATATATTGGCCGGAATTTTCCAGTCCTGTTGGCACCAGGAGTCATGGCGGGCCAGGGTGGAGATGACAATATGGCAAGGCAGCCAAATTAGTGGGGATGACTTTTCATTGGCTGCAGGATTAGGGCTTGCTTGGGGAAGAGGAAGAAGTGGCCTCAGACAAGTGAAGAAGCTGCAGGGCGAGGGCTGTACTGGGGAACGGGGGTATCCCAGGGTATGTGTGGGGGCACATGTTGACCTGTGCAAGTGGCCTCAAGATGATGAGGGCTAAGGAGGCAGTCTTCAGAGGATTTGAAGCCAGATGGAGATGTGAGGGTGTATCAGAGAGAGTGAGTGGTGACGTCCCTTGAGTGGCGAGGTAACGGTATGGCAGGAAATTCGGAGGCTGCCTGCCAGTGAGACGGCGTGTTTCCTGGGGCTGCATAATTAATGACGCGGGACAAAAACCCATCATTGCGGCTGGTGGGTAAGACAATTTTTTTCCTCACCCACTTTCGCACTTTGTGCAAACCTGGGATGATTCCGCCCGTTGTCTTTAATGACCTCAGGAGTGCTTTGCAGCAAATAAAGTACTTTTGAAGTATAATTATTATGCTTGTAGTGTGGCAAATGCAGCAGTAAATTATACACAGCAATATCCCAGAAACATCAATAAGATAATGACTGGATAATCAGTTTTTAGTAATGTTTGTTATATCATGCCTCTGCCTGACGCATTCAATGTAAACCAGATTTGGGTTTGGGTCTTAAAACAGGAATTAGCCTCTTATTAGCACACTCAGAAGCAGCATTCCTGTTATTAAAATAATAGCCATTAGGGTCACCCTGAATTGGACCTCTTTGCAAGAATTTCCTACCAAGAGATGGTAGATTCTCTTCCCTGAATTACATTATGGGCCCCAGTTGTGGATTTATATAAAAATGCAGCTTGTTTTTTGGATTTCTTTTGCTGCAAGATCTTCAAATTTGTTAATTGAATCAATTTCATAATTTGATACGGTGGGAATTTAATTCACGATCTTTGGGCTGTTAGTCTACCACAATAGTCTACCATTATGCTTTCATGGGGAAAAATTTTCCCCCCGTGGGGGGGGTGGGGGGAAGTGCAGGAGTGGGTGCGGGCAGGAGTGCCACCGATTGGCGCCCTGGATTGGGGGCGCACCGCCATTTTATATGGGTGGGCCAATTTAGTCCCAGCCAGTGTGATGTCTGCCAGAAAGCGCTATGCACTCCCTGTGCGGTGGTGGTGGTTGGGGGTGGGGGGGGGGGGGGGGGTGGATGCGGTGGGAGGGCAGGATTCCTTCAGCTAAGTGCTGCCTCAGGAAGATCAGCACCAAATTTAAAAATTACAAAAGCAAAATTTCCCTGTCACATGAGTTGGGACATGTTCATCACTTTAAATCAGACATTTATTAAATTTTAAAAAACCCTCAGGAAACCTCATCCCACCCGTGGATGAGGTTTCATGCTTTTTCTGAAGCCCGTCAGGGCTCCCGGTCTGCCCACCAACCTTAAGGTTGGACGGGTAGGTCCATTAATGAGGTTAATGACTTTGTCAATGGCCTCAATAGGGTGTTGACAGGTTGGGGGGCAGACAGCTGATTCAGCTGCGCCCCCGCCGACCTGAAAATGGAAATGATACGGAGTGACATCGGGAGTTCTGCCCGACATCATCCCACGTAATTTTATGTGTTAGCGAGCGGGCCCTGCCACCCGCTCGCCGACCTAAAGATCCTGCCCATGGACTTACTGAATGACTCACTCTTGTTTCTATATTCCTAAAAGGCTTAAGGGTGGAAATTATGATGCTCTGTTAGCAGCATGGTAATCTCAGCTCTATAATGTAAATTCCCACTCTCTGTTGTCATAAATCTACTAACAATCTGAGCAAGAGATGACCCTTGTCACAACCAGAAATGTTAATTCAAATATTTAATATGCCTTTAGTGTTATCGAATTTACATTGGGCTCCTCACTCTAAACTGATTGTTGTAGGTTGAATCTCACGTGCATTTCAGCTCAGCTTTTTGTATGAAAAACATGACTACAAAACAGCCATGTTACCAGTAACACTTGAAATGGAGATTCAAGATTTTAGAAATTGTGGTTCTGGATATTAACAAGGGTTCAATTAACTTCAGAATTGATGGTGGTTGTGTAGTTGTTTATTTTAACACAGGATCCAAACCAAAGTGATGATGCCATTCCTTTCATTAGTTGGCTCACTGTTTCCTCTGTTCAATTACAGTGGATGTTTTCCAGCAGTTTCTCATTCCTGTAATCAGAGCGCGCTGTGCTGATCCTCTCCAGCCATCAGAAAGCATCTTCTTTAATCCAGATAAAATGATGGTAGTGGCAGCTTCTCGTTCCTGTGTATATCTCTCAAGGGATAATTCCATTTGAGTAATAAAACATGGTGGGAGCATGATTTGGACAAGAAGTACGAGTCTTTTATATTTAATAATAGAAAATAAACTTTGTTTGTATGATCTAATTAAGTAGAGTATTTTAACAACAGAAAGGTTATAAAGAAACTAATTCCTTATTCAGTTATCCAATAAGGCTATTAAGTAAGCCTAGGGGATTCTTGGCTTCATAAATAGAGGCATAGAGTACAAAAAGCAAGGAAGTTATGCCAAATCTTGGTAAATCAATAGTTAGACTTCAGCTGGAATATTGTGTCCATTTCTTGGCACCACTCTATAGAAAAGGTGTCAAGGCCTTGGAGACTGCAGAAGTGATTTACCGGGAGAAATTGTCTTACTCAGCAAGTGAGTATGAATGCATTGCATGAAAGGGTGAAGGAAGCAGATTCAATAGTAACTTTCAAAGCTGAATTGGATGTGTACTTGAAAAGGAAAAAAAAATATCAGGGCTATGGGGAAAATATGGAACCAATTGGTAGCTGTTTCAAGAACAGGCATAGGCCCAGTAGACTGAATGGCCTGTTTCTGCACTGTTATGATTCTATGATCTGCTGCCATTTAGTTACTATTTAACAATTCTGAATGCTGGATGGTTTAAGTCTGTTCTTGAAACAAGTCATTTAAGGTAATGCACATATAATGTGGAACATATTGAACAATGGAAAGGAGGCATTGCTGAGTCTCGTTCTTGGGAATGAGGTGGGCCGAGTAGATCAAGTGTCAGTGAGGGAACATTTAGGGGATAGCGAATGTTAGATCACAATGTTTAGTTTGGCTTTGGAAAAGGACAAGGAGCAATCAAAAGTATGATTAATTAATTGGGCAAGGGCAAACTACAATGGTATGAGAACAGATCTGGCAATGATTGGCAGGCCAAACTGTAACTGATCAGTGGGCTGCTTTTAATGAGGATATAGTTCAGGTTCGGTTGAGATACATTCCCGAGAGGAAAAGATAGGGCAAACAAATCCAGAGCTCCCTGGATGGCGAAAGAGATAGAAGATAAAATGAAACAGAAAAAAGGGTGCATGTGGCAGATGTCAGATGGATAATATTAAAGCGAATGGCTTGAGATACTAAATGAGTACTTTGCATCTGTCTTTACCTAAGAAGAAGATGCCAATAAGTCATGGTGAAAAAAGAGGTAGTTGAAGCACTTGCTGGGTTTAAAATTGATAAGGAGGAGCTACTACATAGGTTGGCTGTACTTAAAAGTTAATAAGTCACCAGAACCAGATGAGATGCATCCAAGGATACTGAGGGAAGTAAGAGTGGAAATTGCTGAGACAATGGCCATATTCTTCAAATCCTCCTTAGAATACAGGTGGTGCCAGAGGACTGGAGAATTGCAAATGTTACACCCTTGTTCAGAAAGGGGTGTAAAGACAAACTCAGCAAGAACAGGACAGTCAATTTAACCTTGGTTCGGGGGAGGGGAACACTTTTAGAAACAATAATTGAGGGCAACAAGAATTATTACTTGGGCAAATGCGGGTTAATTCAGGAACGCCAACATGGATTTGTTAAGAACAAATCATGTTAACAAACTTGCTTCATTTTTTTGATGAGCAGCTAATGTGGTGCACATGGACTTTCAATGGCATTTGACTAAGAATCACAAAACAGACTTGCGAGCAAAGTTAGAGCTCATGGAATAAGAGACATTGGCAACACAGATACAAGATCGGCCGAGTGGCAGAAAACAGATTTTTGAATGGTTGTTTTTCAGACTGGAGGAAGGTATAGAGTGGGGTTCTTCAGGGGTCTGTGTCAGGACCCTTACTCTTCTTGATATGAACTAATAAACTAGACTTTAACGTACATGGCACAATTTCAAAATTTGTAGATGACATGATACTTGGAGGTATTGTGAACTGTGAGGATAGTGTTAAATTTAAAAGGTCATAGACAAGTTGGTGGAATTGGAGAAAAAGTGTGACAGGTGGAATTTAATGCAGAGAATTGTGAAGTGCTTAATTTTAGTAGGAAGAATCGGGAGAGGCAATATAAAATAAAGTAAAAGCATCCAGGATCCTTGGCTTTATAACTAGGGAAATAAAGTACAAAAGCAAGGAAGTTATGATAAACCTGATTTAAAACACTGATTTTCCTCAACTGGACTATCGTGCTGAGTTCTGGGCACGAAGTTTAGGAAGGATGTGAAGCCACTAGCAAAGTGCAGCAAAGATTTACAAGAATTAAGTTCTTCATCCTTGGAACCAGTTATATTGCCAAATTAGAGAAACTGGGGCTATTTTCCTTGGAAAAGAGGAGATTGAGAGGAGAGTTGATAAGGTATTCAAAATCATGAGGGATCTGGTCAGAGTAAATAGAAAGAAACTGTTCCCATTGGCGAAAGGATCAAGAACCAGAGCAAACTGATTGAAGTTGTTGGCAAAGGAAACAGTGGTAACATAAAGAAAAACATTTTTACACAGTGAGTGGTTAGGATCTGAAATGCACTGCATGTGAGTGTGGTGGCAGGAAATTCAATTTGCGGTTTTCAAAAGAGAATTGGATCATTAACTGAAGAGGAAAAATTTGCAGTGTTACAGGGAAATGGTTGGAGAGTGACATTAGTTGAATTGCTCTTGCAGACAGCCAACACAGATATGACAGGCTGAATGTCCTTCTTCTGTGCTGCCCATATTCTATGATTCCATGTTTCTATGTCACTTGTTGGGGTTGGAGATGATGATGTGCTGGACTGTGTCAGAAGCTGCAGAGAGCTCGGTGGGGACAAGGTTGGATTGTGCACCACAGCCACAGACAATGTTTATTTGTGTTTGTAATTGTGGGCCATTTCAGTGCTGTGGTATGGAGAAAGCACAAGTGAGTGGTACTGATTGGATAGCTATTTTAAAGAGGTAGCACAGGGATGGTGGGCTGAATGGTCTCCTGCACTGTACAATTCTATGAAAGGCATTGAAAAAAGATTAAATGAAAAGTTTTTGATTGAACTGGCAGAGGCATGATGACCTCTTTATATTCTGCATAACTCCATGAAGAGCATGGGGAAATTGGGCAGGTTTCATATTTCTGATTGCAATCCAGTCTGGACCCACGCACATATATGTAAATGTAGGCTTTCACATGAACAGTGGACATCTGGGTGAGGAGCAGCAGGCCATGAGCACCCGTGGAACCACACACCAAAAAGAAATAAATTGGATGATCTATTTTAAAATAAATACTCAGGCTGACTTGAAGTTATGTGAGTGTCCAGCAGTCTTAAAGAAGGAACAAAATATTAGGAACTTGCCTTTGGATCAAAAGCCTCAAGAATGAATCAGCAAAATGGCTTCACAAAAACATAGTTTTACCACCACGTGCTTGCATATGAATATGAATTTGTTTTAAATTAAGCAATTACTTACAAAAATGAAGAGCATTGAGAAATTTGCATTGCAAGTATCAATTCATTCGATTTCTGCAGACTCGGTGGAGAGGAGTTTGGGGGGTTGATGGGCAACCTGCCCAATTTCCCCATACTCATCATGGAGTTATGCAGAATATAAAGAGGTCATCATGCCTCTGCCAGTTCAATGAAAACTTCTCATTTGGTCTTTTTTCCATACCTTTCATAGAATTGTGCAGTACTGCATGAAAACTGCCATGTGTCTCTTCCTTTTGCTAAGCAAAAACCTCAATAACTCCTCACTGGTGTTTCCTCTTTCAAGAAATCAACTTAATTCTGGTTCTTTTCATACTTAATGTATTCATTCTGACTTTTGTTTTGTTAATTTGGTGGATTGATTTTTAATATTGCCAATACATTTGGCCAGCAATGTTATGCAGTATCTTATTAAAAGTTTGAGAATGCATGCATTTCCTGTCAACAAATTTTACATCCTGTCACCATGAGTTTTAGTTATTTTTTTATGGTGACAAAAACTGAGTCAAAGAGACTCAAGCCTTGGGTTTTCAAAGGTGGAAAGGGGAGTTTTAGGTAGAGAGCTCCAAAAAGGAGGACCAAGTCAGCTGAACACTATGACAACAAAAGTGGGTCAAGGGCCTTCACAGTTAAATGCAAAACTCTTTTTATCCATTATTAGCACATAAACTCCCAGGAAGTGTAACCATATAAAAAGATGTGTATTTGCATTCATATGGCACCTTTCATGAATATAGAGAGTCCTAATGATGTGCTTCTGAAACAGTCACTGTTGTGAACACAGCAGCCAATTTGCACACAGCAAGCTCCCACAAACAGCAATGTGATAATGATCAGATAATCTGCTTTTGTGATGTCGATTGAGGGATGAATATTGGCCAGCACACTCAGGATAACTCCCATTCTCTTCTTCGAAATGGTGCCGTAGGATCTTTTATGTCCATTTAAGATGACAGACAGGCCTCAGTTTAACATCTCAGCTGAAAGTAGGCACCTCTGACAATGAAGCGCTCCCTCAGTACTGTGTTGGAGAGTCAGCTTTGATTTTTGTGCTCAATTCCTGGACTTGAACCCACAACCTTCTAACCATGAATGGAAAGCTTTGCTGATTTGCCCTTCCTAACCCAGGAGTTCTGAGGCTAACTGCATTAGCTGTATTGCCATCCCGTGGAAACCACCTAATTCATCACTGACTGGGTTTAAATCTGGAAACATCCTGTTATTCCTTGGAGTGGTGGTGGGGCAGTGGGGTGTTTTATGGTGCATTGCGCAGATCCATTAGACATTTCTATATGTTTTGGAACAGGCAAATATGATCTGCTTTTAGATGACAGATAAGACCTTAGCTTTCTTTGATGTTGAAAATTTTCCTGAAATTTCCTAAGGGGGCACCAACCTAGTATTTAAAGAAAAACTCCACATAATCTATTAACAGCAAATTTGTTTACCCACAATCAACAGTGAACAGAAACTGAAATAAGATTGATGGTTAAATTGAAAAATTAAAATCTGTGTGCTGAGATGTGAAAGTGTAGTGCTATAAATCTTGTCACAATTAAAAACCTTGATCTTAACTGAATGCCTCTAAGTGAAACTGAAGAATTTACCAGCGTCGTGACTCTAAATTGTATCAGTCGGTGGTGAGGCCCATGTTAAATGGAAACAAAAATTCTACTTCTGCAGAACACAGGAGGAAATAGTATCACTTTACCATTATCAAATTGGATGCAATTTCAAAATTAAGCATGCTGACATCCAGAAGCCTCCTCTAGAGATGATGTCATCACTTCCGCAATCCTCTGAGGTAAGGTTTTCTGCAGCTTCCTTGACAGCATTGTGTAAAGTTAATGCAGAGAAACCTCAGTGTATATGAACTACAGATATTGAAGGGAGACATTCCAGGGCTTGTGGCTGCAGCTTTCAGTTGCCTCTGATCATGGAGAAATAATCCTTGATTAATTGTGGGCCCTATGCGATGTCTGTAACAACATAATTACCTGATTCAAATTGTTTTGCTCACTCATGCTCAAAGGGGCCCAGTATGATCAACTGCGTATGATGTGGCCTGAGCTGTAATATTTAATAACTAGTTTTCTGCATTATCACCAGATGGGCATTTTGTTAAATTCAACCTCATTCACCACTCCAACGGAACATCATTATGTAAAAAATAATCAAAGCCTTTCATGGCCTTGAGAGATGTGTTGGAAAGAGACCAAGGGCCCCAGTCGAAATTGCTTAGAATTCATTCACAATCATAATAAAATGTTAAATTGGTTTGGCATAGTTTAAAACACCGTAGCAGTCTCAGAATTCAATGTTTTCACAATTAGTTACCATTAGTTATCATTTGTGAAGACATTCTGCAGCCACAGTGATGCGTTCTGTGATTCTGTCCAACTCGACTGTTCTTTTGGGTAATACGCAAAGAATTTTTTTTCAAAATTCAGGAAGTTGTCCTTGTTAAATCTGTCCAGGTTGTGGAGTCCCCCTTCAATAACCTCTTATATAGTTGGTGGCATTTGTGTGAGAATGGAGGATATAACAATAGTAATGAAAAAAGTTGATGAAAGCACGAAGGGCTGAATTTTCCCACCATTGTTGGGGGAAGTTGATGGGCGGGCGTATACGGGCGCACTTCCGATTGATGCCCCCGCTTGGAGACGCGGCGACATTTTACGTTGGCGGGCCAATTAAGGCCCGCCCAGTGTGACGTCCGCAGGGAAGAACTATGTGCTCCCTGTGCGGGCTGTGGGGGGTGGAGATTCCTAAAATCGAGAGTGCATTCTTTCGCACATGCGCACAAAAGAGTGCACTCATCTCCCTGAGGCTAAATGCTGCCTCAGGGAGATCGGCTCTAAATGTGAAAAAGCTCAAAATGGAAAAATAAAATTTCCCTAACATGTTCCCTCATGTGACACTGTCACATGAGTTGGGACATGTTCATAATTTCCAAAAAAACTTTATTAAAATTTTTAAAACCCTACATGAAACCTCATCCCGCCCGTGGATGAGGTTTCATGTTTCTTCTAGTTCCTGCTGGTGCTCCTGGCCTGCCCACCAACCTTAAGGTTGGACGGGCAGGTCCACTAATTACTTTAATTGTTCTATCAATTGGCCGTTGACAGGTCGGCGGGTGTGCAGCTGATTTTGCTGTGCCCCCGCCTTCCTGAAAATTTAAATGGGGCGCGGTGACGTCAGGAGTTCGGCCCGATGTCACTGCGTGTCATTTTATGTGTCGTTGAGCGTGCCCCAACCCCCCAGCTTGCCGACGGTAAAATCTAGCCCTAAAGGTTTTCCGTCATCAGTGGAAATATGCTCCAACTACAAAATTAAATAATTATGGAATATAAAAAGAAATAGCAAAGTATTCTACAGGCACATTAATAACAAGAAAAGTCAGGTTCGGGACATGAACACTAAGCAAGTTAAGTTGGCAGTTAATGACAGCAAAATGGCAGAAATATTGAATCATTACTTTGCCTCGATATTTACCATGGTGATTAATAAGGTGGGCATGTCATTAGCAGAAATCAAATAAGCTATAAAGACACTTAAGATAGAAAGGGGGAAGATAATTGAGAAACTAATTAAACTTAAAGAGGATCAGAAGCACTGTTGCATTAATTTATCATATTCATAAAAAATAATTAGAAAATTGGTTGTGGGTGGGAGTGAGGATGGAAGTCTTGGGGTTGAGGTTGTTATGGTGGGGCCTGGTTGAGGAGACTCCGCAGGTAGGCATCTGAATCCAAGAGGTAGTTGTGAAGACACTTACCTCCTTAAGCCACTAAGTCCTCACCTTGCTGAAGCTGCTAGGTTCCCTAACGTTCAGGAAACCTGACCGACCACCATTAAGATTCAACAGTCGAATAACAATGAGGCTCAAAGTCCAAATATCATAATTAATGTTGCAACCCATCTCTTTGGACAGACTTTGGGCAATCCACCCAGCCGTGGGCCAATAGAAGCCCTTAAGGGGCCAATTAATGGCTGTTTAAGGGCCTTATCTCACTGCAGCTGGGATATAAACTCACAGCAGGAGAGGCCCACGCCAAGCACCTAGCCTGGCACCTCTCACTGTGAGGGCTGGTGCCAAAGCCTGGTAAACTTGTGGCAGTGGCAGGTGGGTAGGAGGTAGGCATGGCTCCCATGGAATTTTACCAGCACCCCTATCTGCAAAACTGCTTCCAGGGGCTGGAAAATCTAGCTTTATATTATATAAAGCATATAGAGGCATTGGAAAGGATGCTGTTATGGTCTCCCTAGAGACTGATAACTTCTAAAAGGAAATTTGAACTTTCAGTTAATAGCTGAAATGATAACATGACAAGAGTTCACGTTTTAAGACTTCTACTGTAACACAAGACTGAAAAAAACCATTGAATCAACACCAGTTTTGTAGGCAACATGTACTTTAAACCACAGAACAGCATTTTCCCCTTTTTTTTCTCGCACAATCAAGAAAACACACTTCACAGATATACTTTACACTGACCTTTAAGTACTATAGACATTCAATTCTCTCGGAATTAGTCCAAAGTGACTCTTAGCTTCCAAGGGTTTACTTCCAATCTTCTTCTTTTCCAGCCTGGAAACTTTTAACTCCAGAACTGTCTTTCACGGTGTGAATTTTCCTGGAGACTTCTCCCTCTGGCTAAAGCTAGGCAAATCTTCCAGCCTTGTTTTAACTCCTCAGAAATTTGGTCTTTCCAATCTGAATGTGAGTTCCCACCCACATTCATGTGTGGTGAACGCCAACAACTTCCTGCCTACAGCTGCTCTCCCTTTCCTAGATCATGGCAGGCAAACCTGTCTGATATTCAGTGATATTTTAGGAAAGCCTCTGTGCCCTTCCCATCTCAAAGCCCATCATCCAGGCCATATGAATCACATGAGCCTTGCAACCAGTTAGAAATACTGATTAGTTATCCTTGAGACCCGAACTCTCTTTTACCTTGGAAGTTTAAAGCACAAGTATTTACAACCTGGCATCCTGAACATTTTTCTGGGACTTTGGAGATTCACAGGGTGGAATCATCCTAGGTTTGCACAAAGTTCAGTAGCAGGCGGAAGAGAAGCCATTTTACCCGCCGGCCGTAATGGCGGGTTTTTGCACTGTATCGTCCCATTACCTCCTCATTAATTATGCAGCCACAGGAAACACACAGTTTTGCTGGTGGCTGGCCTCCGATTTGTCTGCCCTGCCTTTACCTCACCGCTTCCTCACACAGAGCGCTATATTTAAACTGCAGCCATGTGCACACTTCTCAATAATTGCAGCCCAGGACTGCTCCAGTGAAGACATAGCCCCAGAAGCCAAGAAGAGTGCTGCCCTCCCCAATTCAGTGACACATCCTTGGGATTTCTTCCGGACACCGTGGAAGCCTGCCACGAAGTCCTCTACCTCTACTCCAGCCGCAGGAGGCCCATCAGTCTCAACGCTCTGGCTTGGGAGGCAGTGGCAGAGGTGGTCAATGCCAATATTGCACACAAGAGGTCGGCCATCCAGTGCAGAAAATGGATGAATGATCTCACCTATGCCAGCAGGGTAAGGAAACCATCTCATCAATTTGAACTTGCCCACTCTCACAAGGCCAACACACATTCACTGGCATCTCACTCACTGCCAGCTCAAGGGGCATCACCACTCATTCTCTCACACATACCCTCACATCTCCATCTGGCCTCATCTCCTCTGGAGACTGCCTCCTCAGCCCTCACCATCTTGTGACCACTTGCACAGATCAACGTGTGCCCCTACACACACCCTGGGATACCCTCCTTCCTCAGTAATGCCCTCGCCCTGCAGCCTCTTCCCTTACCTGAGGCCACTTCTCCCTCTTTCCCAAGTAAGCTCTAGCCCTGCAGCTGTTGAAAAGCCACCCTCACCTTATGGCTTGTCTGGTAGGTAGAGACCTGCCCTCGAGCCACTCCCTATTAACAGTGTGGTGCTGCCTGTGAAGTCTGGCACTAACGACTGTGAGTGCTGCCCAAAGTAAGGTAGGCAAACAATGCTCGAAGTCTCAAATGAAGTGCAGCTCACCAGGTGCACGTCACTTGAGTACAGTTGCGAAACACATCGGCGTATAATCATGCCGATGTGCCTGATGATCCCGTGTGGGGGGATGATTCTGGTGAGCAAGGCTTATAATGAGATGCTAAAATATTGAAATTAGGTTCCTGATATGTGGTGGTGGGAAACATGGCCCACGATGGAGCCGACGACCACAACCTGCTTTAATGACTGTGTGAAACCGATTTTTGGCCTTCTTGCCATATTGCTCCCCCTGTACACCACTCGCCATGCCGCCCAATGCCACTGGGGCCAGAAAATCCTGGCCATAGTCTATCTACTGTTAGCACACAGGCTGCTGACATTGGCTTTAAGTATAAACACCTTGCCCCTTGTTATGATCCCCAGCTGAGGTTACCCCTAGACAAGCCTGATCGCAGAGTGGAACCCAGCTCGATAGATCCTAACTTTTATTTGTTTGTTTAGATATGTGGAGATTAGCTACTGAACAGAGTCACCAGAGTCAGCAAATGAACTTTTAACAGAAGAATAAAACATTTATTCAATAAGAAAAGATGAACTATATTACAATACTCCTTCATCCACAACTATACCTTTACAGATGTATATAGATTTGTAAGGATACTACAAGTTACAAAACTTATCTTATATTCTAATGTTCACACTAAATACACAGTCCATGTAAACCTATGGCACCCTGTGGTCAGACACACCACACCCTGAAGCCAAGTGACAGATGCCACCTCAACCAGATGCTATGGATCTCTCTTCCACTCCCCCCAGACCTTGTCACACCATGAGCCAACCATTCTCTTTGAAGTCCGTCCTTTACAAGGGGGATTCCAATCTCCACTCTCCAGGACCTAGCCTTGGAAACTTTTCCCAAACTGTCAGTTTCGCTCAGGTACCTTCCACAAGGGTTCACCTCCAGGGTCTGGAACTCTCCTTCTGATGTTCCTCTTCCCTGGGCCACCACATGCACTCAAGCTGTCTTCCATGCACTCTCTTTCAACAACTCAGCATTAACAGTACACCACTGCTTCACATGCCCATAGCAAAGAATTACAGACCTTCAGTTGTCTCTTTGAACCTTCTTGCTTCTTACAAGCTGTTCCCACTTTAAATGTGAAGTGTGGGGCCTTCCTCTCTACCCCTCACTCTTAACTTCACCTAACAGGACCTCTTCCCAGGTTCCTGTCCTTCCTTTAACTAGAAGGTCTTCTTTGGGCTTTCTCTTCTTCCACTCCCCTGGACTTCTTTGGTTTTTCTTAGCTTGGGACTTGCTACCTGTCCCCTTTTACGATGCTTCCGCTTCATAGCTGCCCTCAAACCAACTGAACTCAAACAGCTTCCAAAACAAACTGCAGTCTTTCTTCTTCTGTTTGTGTGTCTGTGGGTGGAACTTGCCTATCTGGCCCCATGTTGCTAGGCAACAGCACTGTTCTTCCTACTCTTGTTTGTTTTCTTTCACTTTATAGGGGCCGTAAACGTCTCATAAGAAATGCAAGCAGCCTTTTGAAGTGAAACTAAAACTCTATTTCTTAACACAGAAACAGAAATACAAATCAAACTTAAACTTTAAAGCTAAAACTCATTCCGAACACCCACAAATACAAGTATAACTTACTTAAGCTATCTCTATTTCCTAACATAATTTCTTCCCAATAAAGCAATCTAAGCCTCCTTTAATCTCTAATGATCAGACCACCCTGCCTTGCTGTCAGGCAGACTTCAGAACAGGTTACATAACTCCCTTCATTTTCCCTAAGTTAAAGACACAGTCCAAAAACATAATAATCTTATAATTGTAAAGAGTGGTGAGAATGTGAAATGTGCTACCACAAGGATTAGTGGATGCAAATACTAAAGACTCACTTAAGGGGAAGTTAGACAAGTTCATGAGGAGAAAGGATTAAAAGGCTCTGCTGAAAGGCTGAGATGATGAGGGTTGGGAGGAAGCTCATGTAGAACACAAAGTCTGGCATAAGTCAGTTGTGACAAAAGACTTATTCCTGTCCTATTGGCTTGATGTAACTTGAGTGACTTCAGGGAAGGTTAGAAAAGTACATCAGGAAAGTAAAACAACCCTAAGGTGCACCATGTTGTTTGACAGGGAGTACCAGTGTTACTGAAAGATGTCTGCCTCTGTGATATTGAATGGTTCCACAGACAATCTTATTATGTGCATTTAACAGTTTTTTTTATTGTACAGTATTCCCATTTGACACTCCCGTAGTTCATGTTGCGGTCAATTAACTTGCCTTAAGTCGTGGGAATGAAAAAAAAGTTTTTTTTACAAACCGAATATAGGATACATAACCCCAAATATGAGACATCATTTTAGAATAATCAGTACCTCTTTGCAGGAAAGGAATTTATGCTGAGGATGAACCTAGTAACTTGTGAATGTGTGAACATGATGGAGAGAGAATGAAAGAGCTTGACTTGTGATTAGTGGGTGGCGAAGTTTCAGCTGAAAGCTGCCTGACACTTGTCTAGACTTCACAGGAAACATTTTCCACTTTGTAGTGCACTAAATGGCAACAGCAACGATGTGCACTTTTATTTTGCCTTCAATGTAGAAAAAGATCCCAAGGCGCTTCACAGGCAAAATTGACGCTGATCTAGGCAGTGATATCAGGAGAGGTGACAGAATGTTGGCCAATTAAGTAGTCTTCAGGGAAGAGTCTTAAAGGAGAAGCGGGAGGCTGTGTGTTTAGGGAAGGAATTTAAACGTGTAATGCCAAGACCAACCTAAACTAGAGCTGAGATGGTTTAGCTCTGGAACAGTGTTATGACCTGATTGTATATAGGACAGTCTCACACTGCTTGAGTTTGATGCTGCATTGGGTATAAATCCTGTGTGATGCCAACCAGAGGCTTGAAGGATGTTCAGGGATTACAGCAGTTTTTTGGGATAACATTTCATCCATAGATCCTGCTGCAAAACTTCTTGTGTTGAAAATTTGTCAGGAAAGCAGATGTTGGAGAAGATTTCCAAAATTAATTCCTATCTCACAAAACTCCATGCTGGGAGAATTAAAAACAGCAAAAACAAAATGCTGCTTTATAAACTTACCTTGAGCTTATTTAACTGTACTGAGAGTTCAGACTTATTCGGCTTGATTTTATTAATTGGGTGGATGACTTAACAGTGGAGTGACAACCAGATGGGCAGGTGGTGGACTTCCACGGCGATATTGTGATCAAAAATCAACTAAAGTAGGAAAGCTGTCAGTTACTGGTGGCGGACAGCTACTATTGCTGGCAGCCAGCTGAAAGCTGTCATTTTTAAAGGGGGCCTTCAGGTAGGCTGCAGCTAAAAAACCCTGAGGAAGAGGTGCAGAGCAATAGAGGCTGCAGAGAAATGCCTTTATTGTGAGGAAGGGTCACTCCAAGGTTCAGTGATGCCACCCTCGAGGTGCAGCAGCAAGGCAATGAAGAGAGGTGCTCTTTCCAGGGATGGGAGGTGGAGGTGAGCAAGCCTCATGAGGAAGGCATGGCTGGAGGTGGCTAATGAAATCGGTAGCTAGGAATTGGTTGTAAGAATGTGCTGGAAGAGATTTAATGACCTAGTGCAGTTTGGAAATGTGAGTGGCATTTAGAATTATAAACTGGAAGCCCAGCACAAATTAATAGGTGCCCATGAAATGTGATGCCAGGTGATAGACCCATGCATGATGCAACCCAAGGCACCACTTCATGCACACTCTAACTCCATGGTCAATAGTGGATGAACGCAGCTTTGAGAAGGCATCCCATCTCAACGATGCGGTGCTGCACATGCCTGAGAGTGAGCAGCACAGATGGGCCATGAAACAGGAGTGACACCGTGTACATATGTGCTTGCTGGAGAAGTGTGTTCATAATGCCAGGGAGTTTCAATGCCTGGCTGGTGGAGTGCCATTCATTGTTGTGGTGATACCAGTGGAGGAGGAGAAAATGGAGATTGATGTGTCACAGCAGGGTAGCTTGTTGCTGAGGGTGAGGCAGGCATGGAACAAATGGAAAGTGAGTAAAGCGATGGATTCTCTTGACCATGTATGGGCCATGTTACTAATATATGTCTTCAAAGCTACTGGAAGCTCCTGATCAAGGGGAAACACCCTTTTTCTCTAAGACCAATGGTTACAACTTCGATGCAGCCTCGAACTTGTTAGCTGGGCTCTGCAATTGAATTAGAAGCAAAATACCACAGATACTGGACCTCATGGAATCAAGCTGGTGAATGTTGTGAGTGGTACTTAGGAATCTGAATTAGAAAGGAGCATGAATGCAAAAATCATGAGCTCTGCAGAAACATTGAAACATTAGCTCTGTTTCTCTCTCCACAGATGCCACCAGACCTTCTGAGTTTCTGCATCATCTTCTGTTTTTATTTCAGATTTCCAGCATCCGCACTATTTTGCTTTAATGAAATTTAGGAACTTGGCTATCAGGTCCCCGTTAGCTTGTTTCAACATTCAAGCAAATCATGATTGATGTGTACCTCAACTTCATTTGCCCATCTTTGTTCCATATCGCTTGCTGCTGTACCCCAAGAAAAATCTATTGATTTCAGCCTTTAAAATTTCAGTGGGGGGAGGGGCAAGTTTTCTAGATTTCCTCTGCAAAAAGTGCCTCTTGGTTTCACTCCTGGATGGCCTAACTTTAAGATTGTACCCTTTAACTGGATTCCCCACCAAAGGAAATTGTACAGGGCTTTGGTGAAACTACACTTTGAATACTGTGCACGGTTTTGGTCTTCACATTTAAGGAAAGATATATTCGTATTGGAGGTGGTACATGAAGGTTCACTAGAATGGTCCCTGGGACGAGAGAATTGTCTTATAATGAGAGGCTGAGTAAATTGGGTCCATATTTTCTGGAGTTTAGAGGAATGAGAGATGATCTCATTGAAACCTTCAAGATTCTGAAGGGGCTTGACAGGATAGACACTGAAACATTGGGCAGAGATTTCCCCCTGTTGGGGGGGTTGTACGGGGGCGGGCGGGAACGAGCGCGAACCCGATTGGCGCCCCCACTCGGGTGTGTGCCACCATTTTATGTGGGCGGACCAATTAAGGCCCATCCAGTGTGACACACACCTAGAAATGCTGAGCGCTCCCTGTGCGGGCAGGGGTGGGGGCGGGATTCTCTGAGTCAGGGCCTGTGCCCCTTCGCCCATGCGCACGAAAGAGCACAGAAATCTCCCTGAAGCACGGAGGTGCCTGAGGGAGATTACTTTTAAGTTTTGAAAAATGGAATAAAGGCAAAAAAAAATTTTAAGGACATGTCCCCTCATGTGAAACTATCACATGAGCTGGGACATGCCCATTAATTTTTTCAAAACATTTTATGTGATTTATAAACCCTTCATGAACCCTCATCCCGCCTGTGGATGAGGTTTCATGAAAAATGCGAAGACCGCCTGGGCTCTTCGCCTGCCCGCCAACCTTAAGCGTTCTTAACAGTTTTAATTACTTTGTTAATGGCCTTAATAGTTGACACAGCCGACGCAGCTGCGTGCCCGCTGAACTGACAATCTAAATGACGTGCGGTGACATTGGGACGCCCTGGTTGGGGAACCTAGAACATTGGGGCACAGTTTCAGGAGAAGGGGACGATCATTTAGGATTGAGATAAGGGGAAGCTTCTTCATTCAGAGGGTTGTGAAACTGGCACAAGCTGCACTGTTTTTCCAAAGTGAGTTTATGGTTCAGGTTCTGTCCCATTCATTTGCACAATCATGAAATTAACCTGATCCACTCTTATTAATACAGCTTAAAACAAATTTATCACAAAAATAAGCATTTTTCATAAATGTCTAGTTCGCTACCTTTGAGTAACCTGATTTTAACTCACTGAAAAATGACGTAAAAACACTCCACTGTACCATCCATAATAAAAGCAGAAAATGCTTCAAATACTCAGTGTGTTTGGCAGCATTTATAGAGAGAGAAAAATGGAGTTAATGGACTGAATTTTATCGGTCCCAGGTAGTGGGGATAGAGGTGGGGATGGCAAATGATTGGGGTGGGGGTGGGGGGTGGCAGAGGTGGGCGATGTGGCGATAAATTTGCCAGCAGCCAATTTGCACAGTTAAAGGCCTTATTAAAGGCTATTTAATGGGGCCACTGGCATTTGCTGATGGCAGAGTGGATGCCTGCCGCCTGGGAAGGCTGCCAGCTTCATGGAGGCGACCTTTCTTTGGTAACTCAGGAGGCCAACAGAGCCAGAGACTCCATAGTCCAAAATGGAAGCCATGGGCAGGAAAACCAGCTTCAGGGCCCAGTGATGCACCCGGAAGGGTTCCCCCCCACCCCGGCTCATGGAACCTACCGCCTTCTGCACCCTAACTTTTGATTCGTACTTACCTGTCCGAGGGCCTCTTCTGATGGGGCTGCTGAGGTTCCAGAGCTTCCAGCCCTCTGCTTGGGCTGGCAGCATCAGGAACCTGCCTGTTTTAAGTGGACACTGAGCCTACAGGCAGCCAATTCGGAGGCCACCTGCAGTGAAATCGCCGAAACAAGAGCAGGCTCGGAACCCACTTTTCAACTCGACGTCAGGATCCCAAAGCCTGCGGTAAAATTCAGTCCAACATTTCAGGTCAGTGACCTTTCATCTATTTCATTGTCTGAAAAATTGGGCAAGACTTTTAGCTCGTTGGACGGGTGTGTGCCCGACCCGACCGAGGGTAAAATGACGTGCGAGGACGTCGGGCAAGCGGGCGGGTGCCAGAGTCAGCAGCGTACCCGATGACAATTAAAAGGCCTATTCAGGCCATTAAAAATATAATTAAAAGAAATTTTTTGCTGCCCGTCCAACCTTACTGTTGGCAGGCAGGCGAAAAGGCCAAGTGGCCTTTGCACTTTTTAGGAAACCTCATCCACGAGCAGGATGAAGTTTCCTAAATAAAAATAAAATACAAATTTTAAAATTTATTTAATAACATGTGACATATGAGTCATATGAGGGGACATGTTTTATTACATTTTTAATTTCTTAATTTTTTTTTTGAAAATGCTTCTGCCTCAGGGAGATTCTCAAACACACACTTGTGCGCATGCTCGAAGTTAGTGCTCACCCTGCTCACCCTCCTCCCCCCGCCCACACAGGCAGCTCTGAGCACTGCCGCTCATGTTTCATGCTGGGCGGACCTTAACTGGCCTGCCAGCATGAAATTATGGTCCGGCCTCGATCGCAGGCAGCAGTCGGCTTACTGACCACGCCTGCCTACCCCCACTGAGCCCACCCAACAAGAGCAAGATTCTGCCCATTAATTCTATGTCTCTTGCCACAGATGCTGGCAGACCAGTTGAGTATTTCCAACATTGTCTGTTTTTGTTTCAGATTTGCAGTATTTGTTTTAATAGACTGTACCATTTACTGGTTTCACTAGGGTACTCTAGTCAGTTTCTCAGTAAATGTAACATTCTTAACATGTAAAAAAATATTAAAACACCTAGTGCTTGGGTACTTAAAACAGAGCTCAATTTGACGAACCTTTGGTAACCCAGAAATTATACTAGTGATGCTATTATTTATTCTGAATGTCATTAAACTGCTTAACAAATCAGCGCAGATGCAAAGGTCAGCAAAAAATTTGTATCATAGCCAATTTTCAATTTCTCCATCTCCTCAGCAGTGTTTTCAATATTAGTATTTCACCACCTATAATATATTGTGACTGTTAATATTTTGAGTTGCAATTAATATAAAAATCTGCTGAAATGAATTATACGATTGTTTTTAATTGTATTAACTTGCCTTAGAAATGAAAGTTTACAAATGGGCTGGAAACAATGATGTGATTTGTATGAAATGAAACTCTATTCATAGTAATATTTGTGCTCTAAATAACTTTAAAGCAGATATTGTGCCTTATAAACTGTAATAGATGTTATATTTGTTTCATAATCGAAATGTTCATCATTATCTTATTTGAGATAACAAATATGTCTCTACTAAATGGCATTTTAATCTAATTTGTTTTGGTTAATAGCCTCAGCTGGTATCTCCAATAATTTCCTTTAATTTTATAATAGTATATATCCGTAGACATCATGCAGCACTTATCATTTTTTCCTATATTAGGGAGGCGATTGTGATATTTAGCATCAGTTGGGTGTTTCAGCCATCTGAAAACAGAATGCAGTTAAAGTGACAGTAGTTGGAATCTGAGCAGACACAAGGCGTTATGTTGTCAGAGGCAATTTTAAATGTGCAACCAGCCAGTTCCTACTAGGCGGGTGGGTTAAAATCACTCTCTGCTTTTGAAGGAGTATAAGAGTGAGTGCTGGTCACTGTTGCCTTTATCTTCTGCAGCTTCAGCACGAAAGTGGAATTTGTATCTTGAAGGGGAAAAACTGGTTGTGCTGTGTTGATCTATTGAGGCAAAGTCTGCTGAAACCAATTACAGTCTCCATCATCTATAGCAGGCACATTGGCGCTAATGCGATTTCCCTGCTTTAGATGGTTTCATACGTCAAAGAATTCCTCAATGGCATCCAAACAATTTATTCATAGTTGCATTTCTCCTTGCAAAACAATCTAACAGTTAATGATTTGTATCCACCTGTGTAATTTTACAATAAAAGTAAATTACTGCGGATGCTGGAAATCTAAAATAAAAATAGAAAATGTTGGAAAAGCTCAGCAAATCTGACAGCATCTGTGGAGAGAGAAACACAGTTAACATTTTGAGTCTATATGATTCTTCTTCAGAGCGGAAGAGAGGTTGAAATGTGATGGATTTCCTACTGTAAAAGAGGTGGAATAAAATAGAAGGTCAGGGATTAGTGGAAGCTCAGGAGAGTTTAGACAAAGATGTCATGGACACGAGACAAAGGGAGTGTTCATGATAGTGTTCAAGACTAAGGGAGCTGCTAACAGTCTTGTAAAGGTCAGATGGCAGAATGTGTTAATAATAAAACAAGGGTCAGTGCTCTTTGAAAGTAGAATGTAAGAACAAGTTACAGACTGGCCCTGTTGGGGGAGGGGGTTGGGGAAAAAAAAGGAAAAAAAATAAATTATTTTAAAAAATGATCAAAATGAAGGAGAGTTCATGGTTTGAAATTGTTGAACTCAATGTCAATGTCCAGAAGGCTGTAAAGTGCCTAATCGGAAGATGAGATGCTGTTCCTCCAGTTTGCATTGGGCTTCACTAGAACCAATGACGGAAATGTGAGCATGACAGCAAGATGGTGAACTGAGGTGAATTGAAATGGCCTGCGTCTTGCTTACGGACTAAGAAGAGGTGTTCTGCAAAGCAGTCACCCGGTCTGTGTTTAGTCTTCCCAATGTGGAGGCATTGTGAGCGGCGAATACAGTAAACCAAATTTAAGGAAGTGCAAGTGAAACAAGCACTGCTTCACCTGCACAGTGAGGCGGGAGGAGGTAAAGGAGCAGGTGTTGCACCTTCTGTGATTGCATGGGAAAGTGCTGTGGAAAGGGGATGAGGAGTTGGGGATGATGGAGGAGTGGACCGGGGTGTCCCAGAGAGAACGGTCCCTATGGAATGCTGATGGGAGGGTGAGGGGAAGATGTGTTTGGTAGTGGCATCATGCTGGAGTTGGCAGAAATGGCAAAAGATAATCATTTGAATACAGAGGCTGGTGGAGTGAATAGTGAGGACAGGGGGCACTCTGTCATGGTTCTGGGAGGGAGGGGAAGGGGTGTGGGCAGAGGTGTGGGAGATGGGTCAGACATGGTTGAGGGCCCTGTCAAACAGAGCGGGGAGGCACCCTTGGTTAAGGAAAAAGGAAGACCTGTTGGAAGCGCCGTTTTAGAAGGTGGCATCATTGGAACAGATGTGATGGAGGCAGAGGAACCGAGAGAATGGGATAGAGTCCTTACAGGAATGAGGGTGTGAGGAGCTGTAGTCAAGGTAGCTGTGGGAGTTGGTGGGTTTGTAATGAATATTGGTGAACAGCCTATCAACAGAAATGGAGACAGAGAAGTCAAGGAAGGGAAGGGAAGTCTCGGAGATGGACCATGTGAAGGTGAGAGAGAGGTGGAAATTGGAAGCAAAATCAATAAATTTTTCCAGGTCCAGACGAGAGCAGGAAGTGGCACCAATATAATCATCCATGTACCAGAAAAAGAGTTGAGAGGGGGCTTGAGTAGGACTAGAAGAAGGAATGTTCCACACACCCACAACAAGACAGGCAGAGCCCAATGCCAATGGGAGGAACATTACCTCCTTCCAATGAGGCACTTTACAGCCTTCTGAACTCAATATTGAGTTCAAAAACCTCTGCCTATGAACTCTGTCCTCCATTGTGATCATTTAAAAAAATTTTTTTTTCTTATTTTTCCCCAACACCCTCTCACAGGGCCAGTTTCAACTTGTTCTTATGTTTTACTTTCAAAGAGCACTGACGCTTGTTCTGCTATTAACACATTCTGCCGTCTGACCTTTATGCCACTATTAGCATCTTCCTTAGTCTTTAACATGATCATTTACACTTCCTTTGTCTCATGTCCATGGCATTTTTGTCTAATCTCTTCTGAGTTCCCACTAATCCCTGACTACCTCTCCACCTCTTTCACAGTATAAAATCCATCACTTCTCTGCCTCTCTTCAACTGTGGAGAAGTCATGCAGACTTAAAATGTTAATTCTGTTTCTCTCTCCACAGATGCTGCCAGACCTGATCAGTTTTTACAGCATTTTCTGTTTTTATTTATATTTAATTCTAGAGATTTCCTTTCTCTCCAGTATTTGTTTAAAGCCAGCAAGGCCAATCCATAACATTTGCTCACTCTTCATAGAGTACATGTTATCCTACAAGGAATAATAATATATATATCGTTCAACGGATATACTATCTTCAGCACGTATGTTGTACAGAATCTCACTTAAAATATTTGACAAATAGAATCCCATATCCATTGCCTGCACAAGAGTCAGTGTTTTGGCAGCTAGAGCACTATTGTTATAAATGCCTAATTCATGGTTTACAGTAATGTTTTAGGGGTAATTTTTAGTTTGGGGAAGATTAAAGTTTAACTATAGAAAATGGGATAAATGGAACTAAAGCAGCTTGAAGACTATTGTGCTTAAAAGGTTGGGACCATGTTGATTTAACAGCTAGAAAGGTAAGATCACAAAACAGCAGTCCAATTTGAAGGGTCATGAGGACTCGAAACGTCAACTTTGTCCTTCTCCGCCGATGCTGCCAGACCTGCTGAGTTTTTCCAGGTAATTCTGTTTTTGTTTCACAAAACAGTAGGTGGGCTTACTTAGCTGGAGAATTGGAGATTAAGTGTTGCACTGCTTGCGAAGAAATGCAGTCCAGAGAGTTGTTTTGTTTTAAGAGTTAAAGCTCCAATTACTTTATAAGCATTCAGTGAGCCCTGGAAGACATGGAGACAGGTGGAATTTAAAAAAGTTCTAGGGTTTTAATTTATCTCTGTGTTTGCTGGGGGAGGGAGTGTTCTGCAGCAGGGGTAAAGGCCATACTGTAAAGGAGCTGCTGTTAGCAGGCTCCAGGCAGAAAAATTGTTGCTATTAGCTGGCTCTGACAGTGAAAAGTTTGGAGTCCCTCATGAGGAAGAGAGAGTTCCAGTGAGACTGGTTGACTCACGGTGTTTACTGACATCTGGGTGGGTTGCTGAGAAATCTGTGGGATTTGTCTTGGTTGCTTTTGCTGTTTATTGTACAGTGTTGTGTATTCAATTGCAGTTTACCTCTTAATTCACATGTACCTCATATTAACCCTGATTGTTAGAGTATAAAATAGATATTGTAAATTGTTTTATCTCTTTGACTTTTGTTTAGAAAGTTTATTTTTGTTTGTTCAAAACCTGTTGAATCATGTGGCTTTTAACAAGTGTCCTGAATCTCACACTTTGACTACTTTAAACAAAACGTTATTGGTCCCTAACTGGATCTTACGAAAAACTTGGGGGTCTGGTCTAGGATCATAACTCTATCAACAACCCATTTGTTATGACCGGTCCCCAGGCAAAGTTTGCCCAATTTGTTATGATCCCGGATGAGGTACCCCAAATTATTATGCTCCCGGGTGAGGAAGGATGAACTGGCTCCCTTTCTTTATTCAATCCCCTCAATTGGTTGCAACCAGGTTAATTTAAAAAGAATCCCTTCCTTCATGGACACCTTTTCCCAGTACAAATGTATTTATGTTTTAAAAGAAGCCAACTTAACCAGGCTGTCTTGAGTCAAATAAAGTGAGCTTATTAGTCACTAAACATGAGAAAAAATAATTAAAACGGAACACACACAAATTAGAAATGAGAATTTAAGTCCAAAAATAAAAGTTAAAAAAGATATGTAAATCAGTCCTTTGGCTTGCCAAAGGAATAGATGGTGAAATGTTGCGGCTGTTAAGTTGTGATGATTCAGGTAGCACTGACTTTGGCAGTTGAGCAGTTGGGTTGGAGATTCCTGATTCTGCAGGTTAGCTGAAAGGAGTTGTCCTGATTCCTTTTCGACTGTGGCTTTGCAGACTTGTGACTTGCTTCCAGCAACCAGAGAGAGAGATTTTTTTTAAACCTGCAAGCGCAGGGATGCCCACCTCCACAGCAGATGCACACACCACATCAGAACACCAGACTAGGACACAGAACTAAGGTTTCAGTTGGCTTTTTAAAACCCCTTTCCTTGTGTTTTCCTGGAAGGGATAAACAAACGTCTTTCACCCAGATCTGTTTTTTCAACTCAGTTCATGTTCACAGTCTGGGATATAACTCAACAGGAGGGTGTTTTGGCTGAGATGGTAATAATTTTCCATTATCTCTGCAACCACAGGAGATTACAGTTCAGTTTGCATTGTATCTTTTCCTTTGAATTGCCTCTGTCTGATGTAGGCCGTGTTACACCTTGTTAAGTGCAACATTCCATTCTCTCTGAACTAGTTGGTCAAATAATCCACATAGGAATTTTCCAGCAAGTGGTTACCTTACAGTTTCAGCTAGTTTTTGTTTGTATGGCCTTTTTAAAAAAACACATGTCTTACTCAAATGTTCAGTATGTCCATCGGTAATTCGGGGATAGGATCCGTGGTCATGACACTTTTAATTTTCTTTGCACCCCAGCTAAAGGACAACATCTTCATTCTCACCCATCAGAAATATTATGAAATCAGATGCACTAGAACACTTATCAGCAAGATTAGCATGGTGTGAGTGTGTGTGTGTGAGAGTGAGTGTGTGTGTGTGAGAGTGAGTATGTGAGTGTGTGTGTGTGAAAGTGAGTGTGTGAGTGTGTGTTTGTGTATGTGAGAGTGTGTGTGTGAGAGTGAGTGTGTGAATATGTGTGTGTGTGAGAGTGTGTGTGTGTGTGAGAGTGAGAGTGTGTGTGTGTGAGAGTGAGTGTGTGAGTATGTCTGTGTGTATGAGAGTGAGTGTGTGCAACATTACTAAAAATGACTAGCTTCATGTTTTCTGGCTCACCTAAGGATGGAAATTTAAGTATACTTTTATTCTGATTTAACTTTGTTTGCGCTTTATTTGCCCTTAAAACATTTTCGACTTTAAGATGTTTTATCATTGTACTTAACTCTAACACATCAAAATTAACATCAGATCTGAACATACAACCAGCTCAATTGACCAATTACACCTGAAACACCGGTTAACTGTTCCTGTGGCATTCCTGGGATTCATTCACCCCTTCTTTTGGTTCCAATTTTGTCTTCTGATGTAATAGACAGATGTACTAAAGATGCTTTCATCCTCATTCTGTCTATCTTGAATCCTTCTGTTGTATTGATGCCTACATCCAGTATCTGGACGATTTTGAAATCTGGCAATCATTGAGTCCTCTATTCTTTGTGTCACTGTGGGAAGTCTCATTTGTTCCACAAAGGCTGAAGGAAATGACTGTTCCCAGGATTTTTTTTAGACAGGAGTTATCTGATCCAACAGCAGATACTGCATCTGACCTCTGAGAACTGGACCATTTAGAACCAGCTGCCTGTCCATATAAGACACTTTAGCATAATCCAATCATTTAAATGCTAGTACCAATCCATTTTTTAATGAAATCTGTTCAAGCCCATGATATATTCTTCTATGGAATTACCATCTGTTTCCCGAATCTATTAAATTCTGACTGTGCCTCATGGGCATTTAACAGATTATCTTTCATGTAAATTTCATCCAAGAGCTCTAGAAGGTCCAAACCTTCATCACCATCCAGCTAATTGGCATCCATCTCACAAATAACATCACTTCTGATTTTATTTCTTGTAGAAAGTAACAACCCCAAGGCCATACATTGTTTTCTCTTTGGTAGGGCGGTGACATGTGTCAACACATCCACTTAATTCTTCCACTGGTTGTATGGTTCAGCCTCTGAGAATATTGGAAGATAACCATACCTCTTCAATTTACACGTGCTTTCAGCCCGTTTCCACAATGACCACTCAGATTTTAGTTCACTGTATGAAAAGTTTTTCGTAGTTTCCAACCATCACCTTTAGGCAACCATTCTCTGCTACAGTGTTACAATCCAGGAGGTCAAGTGGTGAAGGATAGAACTGGAGCCACTCTTTACACATTTATAAAAGCCTTTATTTACAAAGATACACATTACAACCTTCTAACCTGACCACAGTTTCGGTCTGTTTCTATTATAGGGGCTTTGATGAGAGATGTATAATTTTATATGTTTGTGATTATATTTTCTGTGTTAGCAGCTGTGGGTGTGTGTTTGTCCAGGGTTAGTTAAACAGGAGGAAGGTTACTTGAGACAGGTTGGCTGTGAGGTGGCTAAGAGCTGAAAGGTTAAAGGTGTTAGGTTTGTTCATTTGTAATGAGAGGTTATGGTGGGTTTGGGTTACAAGTAAATAGGTTGGATCTGAAATTTGCTTGTGAGATAAGTGGGGAAATTGGTTTTCGGCTGTTAAGTTTCAAAAGGGAGTTCAAGAGGTAACAGGGAACATTTGCATCTTACAGGGGTTCCATGAGTAAACAAGGGAAGGTATATTAGATTTTATGAAAGTAGAGACAAAATAGAAAACATGAAAGACTTTTTTATATTTAGAGAAGTTGAGTTTCAAAGAGGTGTTTGAGGACAATAGAACGTGAAGTGAAAGGGGAAAAAGATACTTAAGGAAAGGGTTATTTAACTGTAGAGAGTTGTTATGGGGATGCCAGCTTCGGTGTGCTGCGGTGATGTAAAGCTGTGAAAGACTTAAATTGAAGAAAACAATTCCACTGCGAAGCCAGGAATGCCTTTGTTTTAGGAAACAGTTTGTTTCTGAACCTCCTCTTGGAATTTCACATCAGAGTGGAAGTGTCTGAGAAGTTGTTCTGGAAGATTGTTTTAACTGTGTAACTTTTATCTTGTGTGCTTACATTTTTTTCTTTTTAATAAATCTTTTAATTAAAAAAATTATAAAGGTGTTACTGGAGTTCTATGCTCTTCTTCCTCTTTATCACAATAAGAAAAAAGGTTTATGATCAACGAGACAGACTTCACTCTAGGGTCTGGCTTGTTCAACAATAACATCAGCTGTGGCCATAACAGAGCAGAAGTGAAAACCTAGTTAATGCCCACCACCTGCATACAATTATATAGAATGAATATACAAATAACAGTTATCCTGCATTAATCGAGTATGTGGGGAATATCTTTCGCTCTTTCTTTCTTGCTGTCTGTCTTTTCATACACCTTTTCTGAATATTCGCTACTTAGTTTGTCAAAGGTAATGACCATTTCCTACCCAAACAGGTTGTGTAATACAGCCTATTGATTAATGCTCCTTTTTTGCATTGTTTCTGAATGTTCGTTAGTAATCAATGTATTAATTTCCCCTGTTCAGTTCAAATACACATATTCTTTGATTTCGTTTGATTTAGGAGGATTTTCCTTTCTGCATTCTTTATGTGGTCTTCCCTTCAGTGAGAGCCACTGTATATTATTAGGGCTGCACTTCTCAAAATGTAAACACTATTTAGCTGCAAATGCATCATGCTTTAAAGTCAGTAACTTAATGATTACTGGTAGTGCGATTCATAAAGAAAGCAGTAAAAACACTCAGCAGCTAAGCACAGCCTGCTGGACATGTGTCTTTCAACACTGCACCAGCCATTCCACTAATATATCCAAGTCCTAAAAATGTAGTGCGCAATCCAAACTGCCCCCCATTATTCAGCTTCATGAGGCGCTTTTTAAGTCCCCAGTAGGTGACTTGACTGGTTAAATGATTTTTATGTTATATGTAGTTTGTAATTCCATTAGATTGTGAAAATCATCACAATGCATTCCATTCGAAAAATTTCTTGTGAGAGAAGATACATTACAGCTGCATAAAACACCTTCCCTGAAATGTGGGTTATTATCTTTCCAATTTATTGGAAGCATGTTACAGCTGCAAGAAATGATATGTTTGCCATTCACAGTCAAAATGTTACTGAATATATCACTTGTGTCACCTGGAGGGAGGTGACACTGGCACTGAGTGCCAACATTCTCACGTGCCAGGACTGCAAGAAGTTCAACTACTTCACAGGAGAAGTACAATACAATGCACACGCTCCCTTTTCTTCCTTGCTAACCCAGGCGCCTAACACATTCTTCACCTTATTAAAGGGACATTTGACTCTGCAAACTAGTCATTGTGGTGCTCAAACTTGGGATCTTGCACCATGTCTTCCCAGTTTTTCAAACAGCAATTACTTACAGGCACAACTCTAAAACACTTTTATCCACTTTAACAGGCTGATGATACTTCCACATTTCTTGCTTCAGCTCTCCCAAGCTACTTGGTGAACACTCTCAACTGCAAGCCTTCACCTTATCCATTCAATCAGCCTGCAGGATGGTGCATAAATGCATGCTAATGGCAGGGCACAAGAGAGGCATAACCACCTTTAGACCCTTCATGCCCCACAAAGTGAAGGCTATGAAGGTCTTTGGGCAACAGTCTTGCCATGGGAGATGATGAGGTCGACAGCATGTTGCCAGTGCTAGTCAGTGATCGAACACCCTACCACCCTGGCACAGCACAGGCACAACTTTTCTCTTCATTCTCTGACTCCTTACCCAAGTTATACCTACCCATTTTTAACTTCTACTCTCCTTCAGATCCTTTATAGCAATGGGGATGTCACACAAAAAGGGAGATGATAATTATGTGGAGGAGGAAAAACACAGATGCAATTACCTCCTTTTCAACTGAGATGATGACAAGGAAGATGATAATGAAATGGGAAATGGTGGTAGTTTGCAACCCACATATGAAATCCTCCAGAGGCATTCTGTCTTGTGTTCCCCTGCACTTTGGGATGTCCTGGGGTGGTGAAAGGCACTTAGTAAATGCATGTTTTTCTTTTTCACTAGCCTGACTGAACAAAGTCATTAACTTGCACTTGGTACAGTGCTTCTCTGGAAATATGGGACATTTGCAGAAATAAATGATTTTTGCGTGCATGTTTTGTCCATACAATATGTATCCTATATATGATTTAATTAGAAAAACTCTTAAAGAAAAGCTCAATTTTCAAAAGAAGATTTTGCGATAAATCAGGTATAATAAACAATGACTGTAATAGAAGGTGAAACTACAATGGATCTAGAGACAGTCTGCCAACAGAATAATAAGGATGGCAACATCCTTGGGGGCCATGAGAGAAGCCAGTTCTTTGCTCTCTGTGTGCTTCAATTATTAACAGCAATATTCACAGTTAAGGCTTGCCTGCAAACAGAAGTAAAGCCAGCATTCATTTGACAAGTGGCTTCATCAAAGTGCTCCAGCAGCTTTATCAATTGCCGGATCAGTGCATTCTTTGCATTTCTTACTGGCATTAATGTTAGGACTCAACACTTGTTCAACAAGCATCCCAGTATAAAAAAATGATATGGAGCCATAGTTCTTTGAATACCGTACACGGCATGGTCCTCTGTTGAGCTAAGCACTGTCTGGACAGCTTTAGTGTGTAAGTGACAATTACAGTAAATATTGCATAATTTGACAGGAGCAGGATTAGTGGAAGTGCAAAGTGATGCAGAATAAAATGATGCAAAGTAATCCCATAAAGCTTCCTCCATTTTTCTGCCATTGCTATCCTCGACCATTCCCACAGATAAATGAAAAGAGATGAGCCAATTTATCAAAGAGGCTCAGGAGATTGTTGCAGAATATAAGTCCTGGGTGATCATTCTGTGACTCTGTAATGTTTAACAGTGCCAATCACGGCAACTGTCTGGAGTGTAACTGTTGGTAGATGTGAAAAAGTGACCTCCTGTGTGCTCAGAGTGACGTGCGGGGCATAGCAGCTTCACATGTCACTTATGAAATGAATTACCACTCTGAGCCTCTCTCACTGGGGACATGACCACTTTTCACAGCTTGATTTATCCAGGCAATAAAAAAATGTGAAAAGGTAAGCTCTGAGGAGGTACTATGCAACGGGCTCAATTTTAACTCCCAGGCGGGAACTCAGCTTAGTGAATTCCTGATCTATCCAGTGACAGGGAGGCTGGCAGATTTTGACAGCTGGGTCTCATTAGCATACCTTTTGCCAACTTTCTCTCCAAATTGGTTGGGAAACATTTGTCCAGCCAATACAATTACTATCAAACAGGAGCAATTAAAATTTCAACCCATTCCCCCAAAATGCTCTCCCCTGCCTTATATCTTACTTGTTTAATTTATGCACTGTGTAGCCTGTAAAGCTACTGGACAGTTCATTTAAAAATCTGGTCCTGGCTTTCATTGCTTGTGGAGTTTACTTTCACCATTCTAACTTCCATTATGTTGTTTCATCTGGTCAGATATATTTTAGACAGACTATAATGAGTGGAACTTCTCCAATCTCCATCCTCATGTCCAAAAAGAAAGAAGGGAATGGCTTTGTCAACTGTTTTGTGAATATATCCATCATGGTCAAATATTGTGGATATTGTGTGCAAGATAGGGTGTGGGGAAGTTAGGGTTGCAATAGTGGTGAGTGAAGAGGGTGCAGAGTACATCTGTTTTTATTCATTCTTCCATGGGATGTGGGCACCACTGGCTAGGGCAGCATTTATTGCCCATCCCTAATTACCCTTGAGAAGGTGGTGACATGAGTGTGAGGAAAGAGTAGTTGTAGGTACACCCACAACGTTGTTAGGAAGGGAGTTCCAGGATTTTGACCCAGAGACAGTGAAGGAACAGCGCGGCATGAACGTTACTTGCCACTTATCAGCCCAAACATGAATGTTTTCCAGGTCTTACTGCATATGAACAGGGACTGCTTCAGTATCTGAGGAGTGGGTTGGAGGAGAAGGGGGTGAAGTATAGTGTCGTGGTTGTAGGAGAGTGACTGGAGTTCCACGTCAGGGTGGTGTGTGGCTAGGAGGGGAGCTTGGAGGTGGTGGTGTTCCCATTCATCTGCTGTCCTTGTCCTTCTAGGTGGTATAGGTCATGGGTTTGGAAGGTGCTGCTGAAGGAACCTTGGTGAGTTGCTGCAGTGCATCTTGTAGATGGCATAGACTGCTGCCATTGTGCATCTATGGTGGAGGGAGTAAATGTTTAAGGTGGTGGATGGGTGCCATCAAGTGGACTGCTTTATCCTGGATGGTGTCAAACTTCTTGAGTGTTGATGGAGCTGCATTTATCCAGGCAAGTGGCGAGTATTCCATCACACTCCTGACTTGTGCCTTGTAGATGGTGGACAGGCTTTAGGGAGTCAGGACTTGAATTATTCACCGCAGGATTCCTAGCCTCTGACCTGCTCTTGTAGCCAGTATTTATATGGCTGGTCCAGTTCAGTTTCTGGTCAATTAACCCCCAAGATGTTGATAATGGGGCATTCAGTGATGGTAATGCCATGGAATGTCAAGGGGAGATGGCTTGGTTCTCTCTTGTTGAAGATGGTCATTGTTTGATACTTGCGTGGCACAAATGTTATTTGCCACTTATCAGCCCAAACCTGAATATTTTCCAGTTCTTGTTGCATATGGACAGGGACTGCTTCAGTATCTGAGGAGTGACTTGGAGGAGAAGGAGGTAAAGTGTGGTGTAGTGATTGGAGGAGGATGACTGGAGTATTGTGAGTCATGAGGCCTTAGATGATGTGGGTGTGACGAAAGGCTAGTTGAAGGGAGAGGTAATATTCTTATCTTGACAACTCTGCTGAGGTTGTTGAACTTCTTTTGTCATTACAGTCATGGTTTGGAAACTAAGCCCCTTGAGTATACCTCTGCAGTGACTTGTTCCCAATAAGCAATGGAAGTGTTGTCAGAAGAGAATCTCTTTCATTGTGTCTACTCCCTGCTCCATGGTCTTCAAAGTGACATTGGAGAACCAGGCAGCCTGATCTAAATGTGTTCCAGCCTTGTTCCTGTTCCCAATTGTTCCCTCCCTGTTGCCTCGGTGAGTCTTCAGTTTAAGAGGTGTTGGCTGCCTTTATGTGGCTTTGGAGAGGCCCAATTTCCTCTAATAAACACGTAGTCAATAAGCAGCATGTGTCACTCTGGCTGCACGCCTGTCTTATGGCAGTGAGTTTGCATCACAGATTTCATATTTTGTCTGCTCCCACAAGAAAGGATGGATGAGACTGTCACCAAACCCACACTGCCTGCACTCCCATGGGACCAATCAAATTTCTAGGCCAAACTCTCCATGATATTCTAAATGTTATTATAAGTTGTTCTCAAAAATCATGGACAAACAATTTCCGAAGGAATAGACTAAATCTCAAAAGACAAAAGCCTGAAAATATCAAAGGCATGTCAACAAATTGCAACTTTTTGCTCTTTTTAATTTTTTAGAAAACAGAAGAATGGTGTCCACATGGGAGAAAAAAACAACAAGGATTGAAGAACAGCTGTAATATTTCATGCACTGATAACTCAGTTACTCCAGTTAATATTGGGCAATTTCATAGAATCGTAAAATGGTTACAGCACAGAAGGAGCTCATTCAGCCCATCAAATGTGTGCCCACTCTGTGCAAGATCAATATGGTTAGTCCCACTCCCCCACCCTTTCCCCACAGTCCTGCAAATTTTTTTCTTTTCCGACAATTATCCAATTCTCTTTTCAAAGCCATGATTGAATCTGTCTCTGCCACACCAACACGCAGTGCATTCCAGGTCCTAACCATTTCCTGCATAGAAAGTTTTTCTTCATGTTGCCTTTGGTTCTTTTGACAATCACCTTAAATATGTGTCTTCTGGTTCTCAATCTTTCTGCCAATCAGACCAATTTTTCTCGATCTATTTTGTCTAGTCCCCTCAGGATTTCGAACACCTCTATTATATCTCCTCCCAATCTTCTCCTGTCTAAGGAGAACATCCCCAGATTCTCCAATCTATCCATATAATTGAAAGCTCTCATCCCAGCAACGATTCTCGTAAATCTTTTCTGCATCCTCCCTGAAACTTTCACTTCCCTTCTGAAATGTGATGCTCAGAATTGAACACAATACTCCAGTTGAAGCCAAACAAGTGTTTTATAAAGATTCACCATAACTTTGTTTTATACTCTGCAGGTCTATTCTGTTCTGGACTATAATTTCTAAAATCTTTCCCAACACCGAGGTTAGACTAACCAGTCATGTTAATTGAATAAATTAAGGTTAAGTGTCCACAGGTGGGTGGGGGTGCACTTATTGGATAATTCCTTGTGCACATATAAAGAAACAGTCCAGAAATAATATTTTGGTTTAATTTTGTAAGTTTCCTTTCACATTTTTGTTTTAGTTAGTGCCCCACTAGGGGCTGTCACCCCCTCTGATTTTTAGTTTAATTTGTTGATTTTGCTTCTCAAAAGGAGTCTATAAAGAAACAGGAAGGTCATGTTGTTGTGGTATTGTCACTGGACCCATAATCTAGAGAGCCAGGGTAATGCTCTGGGGACCTGGGTTCGAGTCCCATCATAGCAGATGGTGAAATTTGAATCCAATAAAAGTCTAAAGAAACTGACCTTTTGTGACCTCAGGGGCTGGAGTGCATCATCAGTCCCCAAAATGACATTTTAATTTAATTTATTAAGTTTCCTCTGAAGCTTTGTTTTTGTTACAGTACCCCTTTCATTGGTTAATTAATTTATTAGTTAGTTTGTATATTTTATTGGTATACTGAAGAGTATAAAGAGACACTGTCCCTTTAAGAGGCTATTAATTAATTCATTAGTTTAATTGTTTCACTGTTGTACTCAAAAAAGTATAAAAAGATCTATTGGTGGCTTGTATGGTGGTGTACTGGTAATGTCACTTGGCAAAAGATTCATGTTAATTCTCTGGGGAGTAGGGGTTCAAGTGCCACCATGGTAGCTGGTGGAATTGGAATTCAATTAATAAATCTGGAATATGAGAAGTTAGTCTCAGTAGTGCTGATTATGGCAATTATTGTAAAAACCTATTTAGTTCACTGGTCCCCAGGGGTGATGGTGGTATAGTGGTAATGTCACTAGACTAGTAATCTAGAGGCCAAGCTAATGTTCTGGGGGCATAAGTTCAAATCCCACCACATCAGCTGGTGGAATTGGAATTCAATTGAAAAAGAATTCTGGAATTGAAAGCTAGTCTCAGTAATGGTAACCATGAAACAATCATTAATTGGGATGGTGGCACAGTGACAATTTCACAGGACCAGTAATCTAGAAGGCCAGGCTAATCTTCTGGAGAACAGGGGTTTAAATTCCACCATGCCAGCTCGTGGAAATTAAATTCAATGAGTAAAAAAACCTGGAATTGAAAACCAGTCCCAGGAATGGTGATCATGAAGCTATCACTGATAGTTGTAAAAACCCATCTGGTTCACTCATGTCTTTACGCTCAGATGGCAGCATATACACCTCTAAATTGTAAGGTTCCAAATTCAAATTTCATTCCTGGGCTTGAGAGTAAAAATCAACATTGACAGTACAAGTACTGAGCGAGCATTGCACTTATTGGATTGGCTCAGTTGGCAGCCTTCACATCAGCTTCTTGCAGTTCAAGCACCATCTAGGGCCTTAAATTCATATTCAAGGCTAACAGTGCAGTTGTCCCCTCAGGTTTTTGTTTTAAATCACCAGGCAGGGCCTTGGTTTATCCAGCTCACGGCCAAAGTCATCCACGGCCTTAAAATTATGATGCTCAGTCCTGACTGCACACAAGCTGTTGGGGCATCTCAAGCGTGTGGTGGTCTGCCGTCTGACCCGTTCAGATGGAATCTCACGTTGGCCCTGTGTCCTGACACCTCCCTCAGGAACATCAGCCACACAATTTGATCCGTCTCGTGGAAATTCCCTCTGTGCCTTTTCATTTGGCGTGGAGGGTTTTCCTGTACAGACTGCTGCACACCCTTCACTTCCTCACCCTCATTAACCATCTGGACACGCCAAGGCATTCTGTCTTACAATCTGTCTGTGGCAGGGGTTCCCAGTGGAAGGCGCTGTATGTGGGAGTCCTCTCCTTTTCCATCGGGGACCTGGCATGGAGGGTGTGTCATGGAGTAGTCCCGTGCAATAGGAGAATAAGGTGGTTCACGGACTCCAAGGCTGCCTGTATTTGCTGCAGTGTTGAGGTGTTCCTTGTCTATATAGGGTGTAATTGGTTGCAGCCCCTTTTTGACTCTTTGAACGGGCTGCTCCTCAAATTTTATTGCACTTCAACCCCACGCTCCTGATCTTTGGTCACCCAGTGTGGAGGGGGGCAAGGAGGGAGGAGGACTTCCTTGTAAGTCTGCCCTTGGACTTGGCCAAAGTGGCCATTAACAGGTCAAGGCAGGGAGCAGTCAAGGGGGTCTTTTGACCTGACTGTCTGCCCCTCTTCCATGGCTATGTTCATACCAGATATCTCTGGAGAGGGAGCATGCAGTCTCCACCGGTACGCTTGAGGCCTTCTGCAACTGATGGGCACAGTGGGGGCTGGAGCGCATTGGCAGCCCAAGAATGACATTATTGTTTGATTAGACAAGTTTCCTTTGGTAGGTTTGATTTTTGTTATAGGGCCTCTTTAGGGGGTTGTCATCGGCCCTGCCCCCCCTCTCCTCGCCCCTCCAACATTACTTAGTTATTTTATTGTTTCAAGGGTTTCTTTAAAAGAACATGTAAAGAGACTGTTCTTCTGCGACCAGTGTGCGCTGCAGAGGCTGAAGTGCATTATCAGCCCCCAAAACAACATTTTAGTTTATTAAGTTTCCTTTGAGATTTTGCTACAGTTCCCCCTTCATGAGTTAATTTGTTACTAGTTAATTAGTTTATTTCATTGGTATGCTCAAGAGTATAAATAAACACTGCCCCTTTGAGGGGCTGTTAATTAGTTCATTAGTTTATTTGTTTCACTATTGTGCTCAAAAGACTTTAAAGAGACGTATATATTGGTGGTTTGTACGATGGCGTAGGGGTATTATCACTGAACTAATCCAGAGGTCTAGGCTAATACTCTGGGAACATAGCTTCAAATACCTATGGAAGTTAAAATTTAATTTGGCCCAACCAAGGTGGCCACTCAGGTCCAGCAACAGGTGGTTTTGGGGGGATAGGGTCGCACAGCCCAGCTCTCTTCCGCGGCTATGTTTGCGCCTGGGTATCCTCGGAGAGGGAGCATACAGTGTCCACTCGTTCGCTTGAGGCCTTCCACGAATAGTGGGCACCTCAGGGACTGGCGTGCATTATCTCAACCCAAAATGGCGTTGTAATTTAATTTGCTAAGTTTCTTTTGAAGTTTTATTTTTGTTACAGTGCCTCTTTAAGGGGTGGTTCATCAGTTAATTAGTTTATTTTGTTCATTTGGTATAATTAACAGAGTGTAACACCAGCTGCAACTCAGTTGGTAGTTCTGTGCTCGCTTCGGCAGCACATATACTAAAATTGGAACGATACAGAGAAGATTAGCATGGCCCCTGTGCATGGATGACACGCAAATTCGTGAAGCGTTCCATATTTTAGACTTTCAAAACATTTCAGTCGGTAGTTCTGTTGCCTTTGAGTCAGCATGTTTTGGCTTCAATTTCCATTCAAGACTTGAGCACAAAAATCAAATCTGACACTTCAGTGCCACACTGAGGGAATACTGCACTGTTGGATGTGCCATATTTTCAATGAGAAGTTAAAGCTATGAGTTCCCATCTGCTTGTGCAGGTGGGTGCAAAAGATCCCATGGGACCATTTCTTGAGCTTCAGCCCGACACTCTTAATCTTTCACCACCCAATGCAGGAGGGGGCAACCAGGGCAGAGGGCTCCTTGGTAGCCTGCTCCTAGGCCTGGTGGGCTGTTGAGGGGGTTGTGAGACCCAAATGCCTGCCCCCTTTCGCAGTTACGTCTGCGTCTGGATGTCCGTGGAGAGGGAGTGCAGTGTCCACTGGTATATTTGAGGGCTTCAGCAACCAGTGGGAGCCACAGAGGCTGGAATGCCTCACCAGCCCATGGGAACGTTATTTTAATTTGTTCAGGTTCCTTTATAGTTTTTGTTTGTTATAGTATCCCTTTAAGTGATGGTTCATTAGTTGGATAGTTTATTTGCTTAGTTGATTTATTAACGAGTGTAAAGAAACACTTTTAACTGTGCAACATGGGTCCCTAGATGTCCAGCTTGCAGCCAAAGCCACTCAGAGTCTCAAAAATGTGGTGCTCAGTCCTGACTGCACTCGTGGTGTCGAGATGGCACAAGCGTGCGTTGGACTCCCATCCAAATTGACTCCTGTTTGGGCGGAATTTCACAGTGGCCCTGGGCCCTGAAACCTCCCTGAGGAACCCTAACCCCACAATTTGAGCCAACTCATGGAAATTCCCTCCGTGCTAAGGGGTTTCCTGTACAGGCTGCTGCTGTGCACTCTCCACATCCTTGCTCTAGTCAGCCATTTAGGACACGCTGTGGCGCTCCATCCTGCCATCTGGAGGAGGCAGGGGGTCCCGAGGTAGGCTCTCTACATGGGAGTCCTCCCCTTTTCCATCACGGATTTGGCGTGAAAGGTTTTGCATGTGGCAGACCCATGTTATTGAAGGTTAAGATGATTCATGGACTCCTAGACCATCTTTATTTTCTGCAGCCTTAAGGAATCTGTGCTCCATGCTTATGTAGGTTGTGAGAGGTTGCAACCCCTTTTTAATTATTTGAGGGAGCGACTCTTTGAGTTTCGTTTGCACTTCAACCCCACACTCCTGATCTTTGGCCACCCGGTGCAGAGGGTGGCAGGCAGATGGAAGACCTCCTTGTTCGCCTGCTCCTGGGCCTGGCAAAAGTGACAGTGGGCGATTGAGAGGGTCGTTCCTCCCAACTGCCTGCCTCTCTCCCGTGGTTATGTCTGCACCCAAGTGTTGCTGGAGAGGAAGCACATGGTGTCTGCTGGTATGCTCAAGACCTTCCGCCACCAGTGGGCACCGCAGGGGCTGGAGCGCATCATCAGCCCCGGGAATGTTATTTTAATTTCATAAGTTCCCTTTGTAGTTTTTGTTTTATTTACAGTACCCCTTCAAGGATTTTTACTTAGTTACTTTGTTTATTTATTTATCATTTACTCAAAAAGAGTATAAAGAGATACTTATTAACACTGGTGGTGGGTGGGTTGAAGGGTTAGGAGTTATGCATTTGTACTGTCTACTTTGTGAACATATCTAAAGCTGAGTAAAGATTGACTTCTAGTTTCTTCTTTCAACAAGTGGCTGTATGACATTTAACAACCTGTAGTTGCTGGGGTTATCCTTACACTATTTTTTTGGACAACGGTGTTTATAATTTTCCAGTCTTCTGGTACTCCACCCCCACACCTAAGAAGGATTGGCGAGGATTTCCTTCAGTTTCCACCCTTAGTTCCCTCAGCATCCTCGGATGCATCTCACCTGGTCCTGAAGATGTATCAACTTTAAGTACAATCAGCCTTTCTAATATCTTCTGTTTATCAATTTTTACTCCATCTGGTGTCTCAACCAGCTCCTCTTTCATTATGACCTTGGCAACATTTTCTTCCTTGGTAAAGACAGATGCAAATTATTCATTTAGTACCTCAGCCATGCCCACTGCCTCCATGCATAAATCCTCTTTTTGGTCCCAAATCAGCCCCACTCCTCTTCTTACGACCTTTTTACTATTTATATGTCTATAGAAGACCTTTGGAACTCTTTTACATTAGTTGTCATTCTCTTCTCATTCTCACTTTGCCTTTCTTCGTTCCTTGTGTACATCACCGCTAAATTTTCCATATTCAGCCTGTTTCTTACATGTATTATCAGCTGGAGATTTGTGCTATGCACTTTTTCCTTGCTTCATCATACTTTCTGACTCCTGTCATCCAGGGAACTCTGGTTTTCTTTCTCCCACCTTTCCCAATCGTGGGAATGCACCTTGACTGTATCTGAACTATCATCTTTTTAAAGGCAGCCCATTGTTACATTACAGTTTTACCTGCCAATCTTTCATCCGGTTGACTGGGGACAGGTCTGTTCTCAAACCATTGAAATTGGCCCTCCTCCAATGAAGTATTTTCACTCTAGACTGTTCCTTGTCCTTTTTCGTGGCTAATCTAAATCTTATGAATCACTGTTCCCTAACTGACATTTTATCCACTTGGCCTACTTCATTCTCCAGAACCAAACCCAGCAGTATCTCCTTCCTCAGCAAGTCTGAAACATGCTGGTGAAGAAAATTCTGCTGAACATACTTCAGAAACTTTTCTCCCTCTCTGCCCTTTATACTATTGCTATCCCAGTGTATATGATGAGAATTGAAGTCCCCATTGTCACTGCTCTATAGTTTTTTCACCTTTCTATAACTTCCCTTCAAATTTGCTCATCTGTATCTTTCCCAGTGGTTGGTGGCCTGTAGAATACATAGTAGTGTAATGGCACCTCTATTGTATCTTAACTCGAACCCAATAGATTCTGTCCTTGACCCTTCTAGAACATCCTTTCTCTCTGGCCCTGCAATATTCTCATTAATCAATACTGCCACCTCTGCTCCTTTCTTTCCTTCCCTATCTTTCTTAAACACTTAGTATGCAGGAATATATAGAACGCAGTGCAGCCTTATTTTGAGCCAGTTCTCTGTTGTCATCACTACATCATATTGCTGTGTGCCTATTAGTGCCTGAAGCTCACCAGTCTTATTTACAATGTTTCATGTGTTTACATACATGCATTGGAAAACCTAAATTAAATCTTACTGTATTCTGTCTTAGTGTAATTCCTTACTCCAGCACTATGTCCCTCCTAATCCTTTGTACACCTTATTTTTAATGCTACAGCCTGCTTCCCATCCCCTGACAAATTAATTTAAACTCTCCCACAGCACTAGCAATGCACTTGCGAGGAAATTGGTCCTGGCTTTGTTTGTCTTAAATATATGAAATGGAGATATGCATACCAGTCTGTACAATTCCAGGTCCCCAGAACCAATCCCAATATCCCAAGCATCTAAAGCCCTCCCTCCTGCACAATCTCTCCAAAGTTTAATAATGTTTTAATGCTTCATATATTACAATCTTTCAACTGTGACCATTTAATAACCTTAGGCATTGAAAAAAAGTCGGTTATTCCTCAATCTATGTAAATATGATTGATCTATAATTAATTGTTTTTTTCTTTAATTTCACTCAGGTTATTTTTAATGCTAGTTAAGCAAAGTTTTTTTCCATTGTATCCCTATCAATGATTCTTCCCCGTCTTCAGAGATGATACTGGACCCTAGTCATTCACATATGAGTTATTACTTTGCTGTTATAGTTACTTACAATGGAAGGATAAAGGGGGATATTCCCAAATTTCACCTTTTGAGTAAAACAGCAGAGGCAGAAAATCGATACAATTGTAATATTTATTGCACTCCTGACAATTGGCTAAATTGCTAGTTACGGAATTGTTTTAAAAAAACTGCTTTTATCCAAAGAAACATGGGGTATAAAAATCAAATTGGTTTAACATTGGCTAAAACAGACCTTGTTGAAAATCCTATTTTCTATGTTGTGGAAATTGAATGGAAAATTTACTGACAGCTGGATCACCAGCTCCGTAATGTCTTTGCTTCAAAATGAGAAGTTGTAGATTTCATTACCTGATTTTCCCTATCGGATGAAATGATTTGCAAGCAGCACATGACTGCAAGATTATAATTATAAACATGTTAGCTTTGACAAGACAAAGCAGAGTTACACATTTTCTCTGGATGTGTTCTGATCCCAAAGCTACCCCAAACTGATGTGACTGAATATAGGAACACAATAAACCCCATTAGAACAAGATTAATTGTGGAAATTTCTTTCGCTATAATATATATCACACAGGTTTAGTTAAAGAACTCAGTTCCCATGTGCTTTCCCAAACTGTCATCATCAGAAGCTGAGAGTCACACACTCGCTCCTAACACAGGGGAAGAGTAGATATATTTTAAATTTGCAGTGTGTCAAACAAAGCATTATGGGTTTCCAGTCCATCATCCTGAATTTGCTTTTAGTGTTGAGTGCTAAATACGAGAAATACTTGTGCAAGGAAATAAGCAAGAGTAATGATATCAGCCATGAGTGATTAAAGTTTAACTTTGATGACTAGTGTAACAAGCATAGTGTAACATGGAAGGAAAGAGGCTGAATGCTAACAATAATCTTGCAGATCGTTTGAAGGTGTATTTTGTCACGAGTTGCCTGGTTTAGGAGAAGTGAATTGAACAAAATAAGGGGATGAATGTCCACTATGTTTATGATGCCACCAGGATCAGAGGGACCTTGGTGTGCATGTCCACTGGTCCCTTAAGGTAGCGGGACAGGTAGATAAGGTGGTTAAGAAGGCATATGAAATACTTGCCTTTATTAGCCAAGGTATAGAATATAAGAGCAGGGAGGTTATGCTGGAACTGTATAAAATGTTGATTAGGCGACAGCTAGAGTATTGCGTGCAGTTCTGGAATCCGCATTATAGGAAGGATGTGATTGCACTAGAGAGAGCGCAGAGAAGATTTACCAGGATGCTGTCTGGGCTGGAGAGTTTTAGTTATGAGGAGATTGGATAGACTGGGGTTATTTTCCCTGGAGCAGAGGAAATTGAGGGGGGACATGATTGAGGTGTATAAAATTATGAGGGGCATAGATAGAGTAGGCAGGAAGGAACTTTTCCCTTTGGTGGAAGGATCAATAACCATGGGGCATAGATTTAAGGTAAGGGGCAGGAGGTTTAGAGGGGATGTGAGGAAGAATTTTTTTCACCCAGAGGGTGGTGGGAGTCTGGAACTCATTGCCTGAAAGGGTGGTAGAGGCAGAAACCCTCATAACATTTAAGAAGCATTTGGATGTGCACTTGCGATGCCATGGCATACAAGGCTATGGGCCTAGTGCTGGAAAATGGGATTAGAATAGTTAGGTACTTGTTTTACTGACGCAGATTCGATGGGAAAAAGGGCCTTTTGCTGTGCTGTAGACCTCTATGACTCTTTGTCTCATGGAGTTTATCTTTGACAGCTGTCTGATTGACCAGAGCCCAATTTAGTACAAGTCATGATACCTTCTCCAGGTCAACTTGCCACAGTTCCAGGGATGTGCAAGCATTGAACTTCAATTCTCATATCCCACAAGTAAAATTTATTGATAAAATGATTTAAACTGTAAACAGCACTTTATATGTATATTTTGGATGAATTCCAAGTTAATTTCTATTTTCTTCAAGACATATTGAACCATGCCCTTATTGGAATATGGTCTCTTTCCAAGCTCTCTCAGCATGTGCCATATTCCTAGATGTACAATTCATGGTCAGATCATCAAGGGGAGTTAGAGGGAAGAGGGAAGGAAAAGGGATGATGCTAATTTACTTTTTGATCAGTACCCTGAAGTTAAGATTTTTTTTTATCCCTAGACCACTGTAATGCACTGTAGATTCTAATTGTTATGGAAACAAATATAGACTTGGGTGGCAACCATGGCACAGTTTATAGCACTCCCACCAATCAAATAGAAGGTTGTGGGTTCAAGCCCCACCCCAGAGATTTCAGCATATAACTCAGGCTGACATTCCAGTGCAGTATGAGGGAGTGCTGCATTGTCAGAGGTGCTTTATTTTGGACGGGATGTTAAAACTGAGGCCTCATCTGCCCTCTAGGTGAACACAAACTACACAAAGAAGAGCAGGGGAGCTCCCATTCCTCCCCTGCCCAGAATATTGGCTGATATTTAATCCTCAACCAACATGACTAAATCAGATTATGTGGTCATATCATATTGCTGTTTGTGAGATCTTGCTGTGTGCGAATTGGCTGCCCTGTTTCCTACATTCCTACAGTTCAAAATTACAGTCCCCACCACTTACAACCTTTCACTTATCCAGTACAGCCACCTATTTCAAGCTAAAGGTGCTGACCATTTCCCATTGCCATTTGCATCAACGACAGACACTGCTTAAACTGCATTAAGCATGGTGGCTATTTTGGGGAATTCAAACAACTATTAAAACCTTGCCATATGCGTCATGAAGTTAGTCATTGCTTGCAAGCTGGACTGTTGCTTCAAGCAGTCCTCAATTCACTTTCCCACATTGAAAATACATGTTTCTTGACGTTTAACAAGAGAAAATGACTTTAAAAAGGCTTTGGAATTTCTGTCTCTGTTGTGATCCCTTCTTGCTGAGCTTGACATCATATTACTTCATTTTAAATATTAAACACAAAATCCTCTGAGGGGCTGTTTGAAAAGTGAGTTGAATACAGGAATGTGTTTTGATGATGTCAAAGTTCCTTTTTTGTCAGATGCCATTAAATTTGGTTTTGATGTAACTTTTGACAATAAATGGGAATCAAAGGGAATATTGTTAGCCCCTGGCCAAATCCCTTTGGTGAATTTAAATGACAATTATGATAGAAGTTTGGCACTTCTGCGTTTACATCACAGATAGGAGGCAAATCTCATCCATCCAAGTGCCCCTACTGGAAGCAGTGGGGACTGTACTTCATTGGCTACAAAGCACTTTGGGAAGGTCTGAGATTGTGAAAGGTGCATAAGTGCAAGTCCTTTATTTGCAATATTATAGAGATATGCTTCAGCATTTTACTTGATTATCTTACGGATAGAGGAGAAAGGATGATATCATTAGTCTTATTTGGATGTATTCCCTGCAACTATCACCCTGCAGGAGAGTGAACATGTTGAGCAGAACCTATGATAGTGTGAATTGTACATGGTTTGTGGAAAACAGGGTCTCCACAGGCCAAATGGCCAATTCGCAACCTGCTGTTTTCTCATGTTCTTACATTGGATATATGTTGCCTGCTCATCCATTTGGGTTGAGCAAATGATTCACATGTCATGTATTCTTTCAAGGGCTTTACAACAATTGTTTTTTACAAAAATTGTGCACATTAATAATTAATGCTCTTTAATATCAGTAAATGTCAGAGTGGACCATTGGTGGACTAACGCCCATAGTCTCAGGTAAAAATACACAGATATGTCACAGATTCATCACTCACCAAGTGCTGTGAAGGATTGCTAAATGAACATATGCACTTCACTACAGCCTTGATGTTGGATTCATGCCCTTGAGTCTCACTAGATTAGTTTTTTTGTAAGGAGAGAGTTGGAAACAGAGGAAGAAATTATTAACTCCTTTATCATGTTTGAAGTTTTATCCATACATTCACCTGCCTAGGAGACTGAATACATTGGGTAGAGTCCACATGGTGTGTTAGAAATTTATGAGCCTGCCATTTTGCGGCCTTGTTCCTCTCAACACCTCCAACCCACTCCTCACACATTGAAAGTAATTTAGTAGCTGATGAATAATTCTCAGTATACTACACCAACAGCACGTTGATCACGATTATTTTGTGTGAGCACCATTTCAGTTTCAGAACGACTATTACTGCTGCTGGCTAGCAGTTTTGTGCTGCAGAGTTCAATGGGGTTTTTCTGCCTTCTCAACCATATTGGTTCCTCTTTGCTATGCTCCCTTTCTCAGTTTGTCTGTAGCATTTCCTCCTTGCTGAGTGCGCTCCAACTGGTATAGGTAGAGCGCTACTTCTGATTGGGCATATTCCTGGTGATTTTATCACATGATCTCCCACCACTAGGCATCTGCACTAGCAAAACAGCCTCCCCACACCCTGCATCTACCTATACTCTTTTTACATTTAAAACAGGAAAATGAAAATGTTGTAAGAAAATTTTTAAAAATCATATTTTCTTAATGCTCCTTTGACTTTTCTTCTCGGTTGCCTGTAGCATTGTCGAGTACATTAATCTTTAAAGCTTGGGGCTGAATTTTCAGGCCCCTTCCCATCCACAAAGCTGAAAGCTGAGGCAGGGAGGGAATGGGAAAGGGGTGGGTTGGGGGAGGGATCAGAGGACTGAAAATACTCATACCGTTCCCCGCACCAGCAATAATCTTCAGGGCAGGGGAAGGGTGGGACAGGAATCCTACTGTCCTCCCAATTAAATTTGCTGAAAAGCTTGTTTAGAGTTTGTTGAAGGAGAAAGGTGGAATATTTAAAAAGGTGCATGGGTTTCAGAAGCTCAGGTGAGGGGAGGTGGGTACACTGTGGGGAGCCAGTCAAGGCTGCCCTGGGTATCACCCCGGCCCTATAGGAGGGTCAGCAGGACAAAGGAGGACAGGGCACATGGTAAGGGGATGTCCTTGGGGCTGCACAGGTATCAGAGAGAGCGGGCACTTAGGACTCGGATATTGATTGGGATTGACATCCCCTGGCATCATGTGGGCAGAAGAGCAGAGGCCCCAGTCTGCCAAAGACATTTGGATGCCCACTTGCTCAGAAGGAAGGCTCTAGTTTGCACTGGGGACAGGACTGTCAGATTTTAGGACCAGTGATGCTGAAGGAGAACACGCTCCACAGGAAGGGTGGAATCCCAGGCATCAGGAGGGAATTGGAGAGGAAAGGGGGCAGGAAGGTAATGGAGGCCAACCCCTCAACATAGGATCAACTGCTGAAAACAGAGCTACCTGGAGATGACCAAGAACCAGTGCCTCAGGAGATTGCGACTCTCCAGGCAGATGGTCACTGACACCTGTGACCTTGTTGCTAAAGACTTCACATGTCATAGCACTGGTTGTTGTGCCCTCTCAGTAGCCATCAAAATTACCGTGGCCTTGAATCTCTTTGCTTATGCCTTCCAAGATTCAAATGCAGACCTGAGTGGCATCTCAAAAACAGCTAAACACCACTGCATCTCGCTGGTCCCTGATGCCCTCTTTGCCAGACCTGAACAGCACATCCATTAGTGCCGCACACGACCTCACAGGGACAGAGGGCAGTGGGTTTCACCTCCATTGCAGGATTCCCCAGGTGCAAGGCATCATCGATTGCACCCATGTGGCCATCAAGGTACCCTATGACCAGCCAGTGAGATCCATCAATAGGAAGGACTTACACTCTCAATGTTCAGCTGGTCTGTGACCACAATAAGAGCTTCCACCATGCGTGCGCTCGATTTCATGGCCATTGCCATGACTCCTTCATCCTCCATCAGCCCAGGCTGTTTATGATTTTCACTCCAACCATCTAGGTGCGTGGGAGAAAGGGAAATTGTTTGAAGAGATGGCTACTTATCTGTCTATAAGAGTCATGGACAGCGGCACAGCGATGATGCAGCCAATGCCGCCTGGTCAGCAGGATAACCAATGAGCAAACCATGGGCTTCTGAAGATGCGATTCTGGTTCCTGGACTGATCCTGCAAGGATCTTGGTCATTGTGGCGATTTGCTGCACTCTCCATAACATGGCCCTCTTCACAGAGCTATGGACCTTGCGCACGGTGATGCCCCGAAAGGAGACAGCTGAATGGGGGAGAAGCAGGAGGTATAAGAGGAGGATGAATTGGGGCAGAGGGAAGTGCCCCTGCTGCATGATGAGGTAGCCTCTTCCTGCTACCCTCTGGGAAGAGGACCTCCCTCCTCTCCCAGAAGGCCCCCAGCATTAGATCCAGGTTGGCATTGATGAAACAAGGGTCTGCCCTTGCCAGCAATGGAAAACAGATACACAAATTTAAACTGCCACTCAGAATTTGAGTTTCGATAAAGCACAATCTATATATTTAGTATTATCATTGAAATTTTGAAAAATTTGTGCAGATTTTTTGTGCTCATAATGTGGGCATATTGAATCATCCAGGTACAGAGCACCGAACCCTCCAGCCTCCAAGTACATGCTTGCTTGTTTGAAATGGGTGCATGCCACAGAAAAAGATAAAGCTAAAGGAAATTGCCTAGGAAAAAATGGGTGTTGTGTTATGTTCTGAACAAAACAGCCCTTACTGGTTTCAAAATCCTAAAAACATTAGAAACTAAATGGAGAGGTTAAGTATTACACTGAGGCTGGGAGAATAAGTAGAGTTCTGATCTCTGTCGCTCACAATGTCATTGCAGAGAGAAACGATATAACTGTGCATGCAGTGCAGTGGCAGCAAATGCAGCCTTTTTAAATTCAAATGCCCTAATTGGCTATGAGGTGATCTCAGCGCCCGATTAACGGCACCAAGCATTGTGAGGAGGCAGGAGCTACCTGCTTGGGACCCACAGCAAAAGCAGGCAGCAGCATTGCTGGGGCCTGCCATTGCCTTGCTGAGTAAAGCAGGCAGCTCCTCAGAGGGCCAGCAGCATTGATACAGGTTAAAGAGGCCATGCAGGCAAAATGAAGGTCCATTGCTCACACTGGTGCAAGTAGGTCCAGGAATGAATAGGTTTAATCAAATGCAGCGAAATTTCTGACGTCCCTGCAATGAACCTGATGGCTCTGCACTAATGTGCACCAGATTGTTCGGGTCTGCCGAAGAAACACTAAAAATCACAATCTCCACAGGATTGGTCAACGGGCTATTAATTGGTAGAGAGCAGGTTTCCCATTCCAGTTCCCTGTAACCCCCCGCCCCACCCCCAGGCCCTTTGAAAATTCCAAACTGTCCCAGAGGCATCAGGATCCTGAGATGACCTGTGGCACCCTGATTTTGAAATCCCGCCTGTATCAGGTTCTGAAAACTTGGCCCTTGGTCTTTTATCCCCTCCCCCCACCCAACCCTCCATTATTTCCCTGCTGTGCTACTTGCTGAAAAGCTATTACATCTCTAATTTTTGTCAATTCTGGTGAAAGTTCATTGACCTGAAACTTTGACTCTGTTTCTTTCTACTTCTAGAATATTCTATTTTTATTTCAGATTTCCTCAGCACTTTGCTTTTCTGTTGCTGTTTTCTCTCCTTTGCTGAAGGTGCTGAATCATGCTGAGGTAGAATTCTTTCCATGCTGGGTACTGCACACCACCTTGTCCATTTTTCATTTGTGAGTTCAGGCAGCGACTGTTGGGAGGCTTCTATCACAGCAGAGCTCAATGTGGTCTTCCCTTGATATCCGCACACAAACATGTACAGCAAGGGTCTCTGGACACTTGTCAGGGTTTGTTATTTCCTTATTCTTAGGCCGAGGAGTGAAGTATAGCAGCTGTTCTAACAACCCCACTGAAACTCTGGGCTAGATTTTAATGTGCAGGTGGGCTGGGAATGGGCAGAAGCTAGACAACACGTAGGAAATCCAGAAATATATGAAGCACAGCTTTCAGTCACTTTTTAATGCAGCCACTTCATTAACTTTTTGTTTCCTGGTGTGCTGTCCAATTGTCAGCCAACATGATGACGACCAAGAGATGCAACCTCAACTTCAATATTTAAAAGGAAAATCTAAACATGCAAATTGAAGCAGTTTTGGGAGGAGGAGAGAAGAATGGTTAGAAATGGAAGGTAGCTGGTCAAAGGCTGTGCTGCACTTTACGGACAACTCCCTGGATGTGCTGTCAGGCTTTGTGAGGAGCTGTAGTGTCTTCGCTACCAATGGGAAGAAACCAGCTGCTGGGGAAACAAAGAAGATGTGGTTGGAAGTGGCAGAAGAAGTCAGCAGCAGGAACATGCTCCTAAATTCAGTGACATAACTGGGGCAGGAAAGGTGAGAACAGTGTCACATTCACCTACATCCTGATGTACATATCACCCAACACACTCACTCTGCCTTCTCAAACCTACTCAAGCCTATAATCCTCACATCCACTTATCTTGCAGGTGCTGCTGAGTTTTTCCAGGTAATTCTGTTTTTGTTTTGGATTTCCAGCATCCGCAGTTTTTTTGTTTTTTGCACCCATCCCATCCCTGTCTATGCATGACCTCACATCTCCATTTATCCACTCATCTCTAATACTCCTTATGCAATGTCATGCCTCGTCAGTCTCAAGAAATGCTCTCCATCCATTGGGTGGACTCATGCCATTACTCTAATGCATAGGTTTCTTCTTTCCCTCCTTGGAGGAGAAGAGAGCACAGAACACCAGGGGAAACAGAGAATCGGAGGTGCTTCCAGGTGCAAAGATGATTGGGAGGGTGGAATGCAACAGAATGAAAGCAAAATTTCCAGGAATATTGCACACATCTAAATAAAGATCCTTCTGTGGTTACACACCAGCTGCGCATTCATGGGGTGGAAACCCTTAGTGATGTATATGCATGCAGTCAATGATGCGCTGTACCTGTGGGAAGCACCAGAGCTACAAATTCAAACACCTGCTCATTCTGACTGACATCATTGCAGACAAAGTTAACATAATTAGTGACCCTGGTAAACAATCCATCAGTCACCTGACTTACCCTTTGTAAATCGCTGACTGTAAGATCCTGCCAATGTCTCCAGCAGTGTCCTGGAAAGATCAGAGGCAAAGAAGTGAGGGCAGTGGTGACTTTGAAAGCCACTGGTAAAGCATGGTCACCAGGTTCAGCTACAAATGTCTGTGCCACCTGAACTGACAGCTTGAGCCTCCCGAGACGCAGGTATCCCAACATGTTGAGGAAGCTTATCCTCTTCCAGTAAGACCTTGTGTGCTGGGTATGACACCTCGTGAGCTATATCTCTCTGTTGGTTCCCTCTCCTGTAAGGTTAGGAGTCAATGACTAGAAGGCTGCTACTGCTGCTTATGCTGTTGCTGGTTATTGTTCCTCATCTGAGATCCAATGTAAGGCAGCAGAAGAAGCATACAGCCTGATCTGAAAGACCACCAAATTGAAGATCAAGCCTCCGAATTGTTGAAGAAGCCTCTAAATTGAGTAAAGTAACCATTCAGCACTACTTGTAAGCAAATGCTTTTTCCCACAAGCAGGTAAGAAAGCAGTTATGAGTACTGAGCCTTTATTGGCATCTTTCCCTGACATTACTTCAGCCCTTTAATTGCCCCTGTGTTTTTACCTTACATTCACTGGTGAGTTCCAGGAAGCTCAGGGAAACCCATAGATACAAAGTTGAACTGAAAAATCCTTGTTAATATCATTCTAATTGAATGTAAGTAGAAACCTGCCTCTCCCTTGGATTGCTCACACAGTCTAACGCACTGCAGTGAAACTTGGAAAACAACAGGTTGGAGCTGGGTTTCTGTTGAGGTGTCAATTTTACCAGTTTGAAGACCCTACCCACTCCCAAACCCATGTGCTCCTGCAGATTAAAATCCAGCCTAGCCTGTCTTTATCTGGTATTTGTTTACAAAATTGGAGGTAAAATGGAGATTATTTTTTAACCTGACACAAAATAGCAAATGGCTGAGCTAAGAAACCAAATCCTGGTCCACTGTCAGCTCTCCGCTCTGGAAATCTATTGCCCAGAAACAAAAGTTGTCCGGGATTTTTTTGAGCAGACCCTCAACATCATTGGCATCCTTTTAGATAGTACTTTGGGATCAGAAACATGGAAGATAGAGTATTTGGATAAGTAAAACTATTTTTATGACTGTTTCATAATATTTTAGCACTGTTTTATGTTTCAGGTAAATATCTATATCTATCTTGTTTTCCGGTTCACACACTTGTAGTTAGGCATTCTAACATAATTCTACAATCCAGAAAAATCCAAAATCCAGAAATGACTTAGTCCCAAGTATTCTGAACTGGTGAGATTACAGTGTATTTCTCATGAAAATATAATAATTTTCATAATGTTATTGAGATTTATTGCAAAATAGGAATAGTGGAGTCTGGATAGTCTGTAACTCTTTCGAGTACAAACCCATTTCCATCTGTTTCAGATGAAGTTACATTGTTTCATAGTTTGCCATTGTGAGATTTGAACTCTTGATCTTGGGGTTACAAACCTAGTACCATAACCACTTGGCTATTTAGGCCAAGCCTGAATAGTCTGTATGTGTATGTGTGTGGGACTTAATTGAATTAAAGACAGCTGGTCTGAAGGCTTTGATGTATCAGAAGAGAAGCTAGGTTTGAAATGCTAAATAAGTAAACATGGCTGGCATTTTAGAATGTGAGGTGTAAAGAAAAATTTGCATGTTTAGATAAGCCAGAGTAGTTTGAATTTCAAAGGAGAGAGTGAAATGTTACACTTAGCCACAAGAAGCCAAACAGTGTGTTTATTTTTCCAAAAGCTTACTGATAAAATTGTTACTATGAAAGATTTTTATTATTAGAAAGGTAAAGTTGCAAAGACATATTGGGATAATGGGATTTACATTAAAAAGGGAGAAACCTGTATAAAGGAGTTGAAGTTATGTGTAAGAAGAAGGCATTCTCAGATCTAACAAGTGTGAAAAGCCTCCAGCCTCTATGTACCAAGTTGCTGCCTATAGGAACAGAAGCTAAGAGAACTCACTGTGAATATCCCTGTCCAGGGTATTGTGTGCTTTGCCTGAGTCTGTTAAAATCTATTTTGTTTTTATTGTTGCATTAACGGAGGTGTAACTGGGAGTCAGATTAATTAAGGGAGCTAAGAGTTATCATAACAGTAATTTGTAGACCTAATGTGTGTGCTTAAAATTATTACTTTTATTAATGGTTAATTTAGTTTTGTAAAAATCCTTTGGTGGACTTATTTCTCCTGAATTCAAGGCACGCATCTCGAAATAAAAGCACAAATTGTAAAAACAGTTAAGGCAGCTGTTTCAAGTTTCTCTCTGGGATTTGAGCTGCTCAGCATTTACCATCAACTGTTCCATAACAGTATTCCTCAATAGCTAAAATATACATTAGGCTGCAGAAGTTCAACAGCAAAAGCAAAGTGGAATTGCTTCCCCCTTACCTCCCAGAAAAAGAAATGTCCACACTCACTACTGATGACAAAGAAACTACTGTTAAGTATGGAAAACTGAATGAAAACAATCACTTTTTAATGATTTATTTCATCACTGAGTCCCATTTATGTATTGTTTTATCCTTTATTTCCTGTTATTAGAACAAAGTCTGGTGGCCTCATTGATCTTTACTAGAAACAAGAAACGTAGAAAATATAAGAATTTTCCCAAGTCTTTGTGTCAAAATCGTTTGGTAACTACACTATAAATTCAAAGAAGTAATATCAAGCTTACTAATGAAAGCAGATTATTTCCTGAATCACAGAGGAGAGTTGGACGAAACAGTTTTGCTTAGTTCAACAACATTTTTTTTCAAGTACACTCAAACCTTAACTGCTATGATTTTTAGTTAAGTATTTTAATTTCCTGTAATTATATTCTTTAAACAGAAATTTTATTGTGCGTCTCCAGACATGGGAAGTCTATCCCAATAGAAGAAGAAACAATGTAAAACCAGGGCCACAATAGTTGAATTACTCCAAAGAACCTAAGAGGAAAGAAGAAATATTTTAAACATGGAGAGAAATACATAGAAAGAAGAAAACATTTGTGCAGGTTAGCTAAAATAAGCGTTAAAGATAAGGTAAATTTTTCACATCAGTGTTTAGCGTCATGTCACATTGTATTACCTGCAAAGTCATGAATGCATGAGTGTGTGTTAAGAGATTATTACAATTATAAATATGATAGTAATGATATGACACTGCAAATTGCAATTTTAATGATCTCCAACATCAAATGAGCCCTGAGGTTTCTGCAGCTATTTTGAATTAAATTAGCCTCTTTGTTATTTTATACAATAAACAGTATTGTGCCATTCATTAGTTAATAACCAAAATAGTCAGGCCTCACTGTAATTTCTACATAATGTTTGGTAATATTCGTTAGTGTTATGACCACTTGAGGCAGGGTAAAATGACACCCCTATTCTCCCACTCCAGGTCTGATTACAACATGGTTTTTTTAATTCAGAGAGGATATGCTTTGCCAGTGCTGCAGGAGTCCCACTATTCATAGAATCACAGAATCAGAATCACAGTGCAGAAGAGGCCCTTCGGCCCATCGAGTCTGTACCAATATGTGAGAAACACCTGACCTACCTACCTAATCCCATTTACCAGCACTTGGCCCATAGCCTTGAATGTTATGACATGCCAAGTGCTCTTCCAGGTACTTTTTAAAGGATGTGAGGCAACCACCTCCACCACCCTCCCAGGCAGTGCATTCCAGACAGTCACCACCCTCTGGGTAAAAAGGTTTTTCCTCACATCCCCCCTAAACAACCTGCCCCTCACCTTGAACTTATGCCCCCTTGTGACTGACCCTTCAACTAAGGGGAACAGCTGCACCCTATCCACCCTGTCCATGCCCCTCATAATCTTGTACACCTCGATCAGGTCGCCCCCTCAGTCTTCTCTATTCCAACGAAAACAACCCAAGTCTATTCAACCTCTCTTCATAACTTAAATGTTTCATCCCAGGCAACATCCTGGTGTATCTCCTCTGCAACCCCTCCAGTGCAATCATATCCTTCCTATAATGTGGCGACCAGAACTGCACACAGTACTCCAGCTGTGGCCTCACTAAGGTTCTATACAACTCCAATATGATCTCCCTACTTTTGTAATCTATGCCTCGATTGATTAAGGCAAGTGTCCCATTTGCCTTTTTCATCACCCCACTAACATGCCCCTCTGCCTTCAGAGATCTATGGACACACACGCCAATGTCCCTTTATTCCTCAGAACTTCCTAGTGCCATGCCGTTCATTGAATACATCCTTGTCAAATTACTCCTTTCAAAGTGTATCACCTGACACTTTTCAGGGTTAAATTCCATCTGCCACTTATCTGCCCATTTGACCATCCCGTCCATATCTTCCTATAGCCCAAGACATTCAGCCTCACTGTTAACCACCCGGCCAATCTTTGTGTCATCCGCAAAGAATTCAGATTGCAAAGAATTAGTCAAACAGGTTTCCTTAGGTTAAACAAAGAACAAGATAATTGTATCGAAACTATTTCTTGAATGAAAAAAACTAGGGGCAGAATTTTACATTCAGCTTGTGGGTGCGTGCCCGACACTCCGGTGTGTAAAATGACACACATTGATGTCGGGCATGGTTCCAACGTCACCGCGCACTGTTGCGATATTTCACTAGACTATGAGGGCGGAGGCGCGCTGGCCATTAATTAACGGGCCAGTTAAGGCCCTTGAGGCACCAATTGTCTGTGATTTAAAGCAGCCAGGTGATTTTCAGGGCATTGCACGGGTGCAACAGGCAGGCGGGTAGGCCACATTTTCAAAAACCTCATCCACGGGCTGAATAAGAGGGGTGAGTGGCCTTGTTAATGCGAGTTGTTAGAACTTTAGATTATAAGTTGATGCTGCTTGATTGTGTGAACAGGACATCTACATTTCAGAGCTGCTCTGGCAGAAATAAGAGGCTTCAGTTCAGGACTCCGGAGGAGTCATACCACTTGGGGCCTTCCAGGTATCAGACAGCCTTTCCTTACCCAGGGAATGGGGATTGTGGTCTTCGCTGGAGGCACATCCTTTGAGGAGGAAGAGAGGGCCAGAAGGGGGAGGAGGCCAGGTGTCTCTTTTCAGCCTCCAGGGGAGCGACCATGGGAGGAGAGGCGCAGGCACAAGGGGCGCCGGGCCAGCAGGAAGTCCAAGGCGGAAGCGGCCGCAGAAGATGCCACTATCCTGCTGCCAGGGTTTACAGGTGGTGATGCAGCTACCTCAATATGTATGAGGTGCAATGCCAAAGGAGGCTCTGCCTCTCAAGGGAGAGCATGACCTCCATCTGTCAGATGATCAGCCCTGAGATCAGCTCCGACAGTGTGGGTGGACATGCCATGACAGTGGCGCTGAAGGTCACAGTGGCCCTCGACTTCTATGCCTCTGGCTCTTTCCAGGGGTCGGTGGGTGATTTTTGTGGTGTCTCCCACTCAGTTGTTCGCAGTTGTGTCAAGCTGGTGACAGACGCTCAGTTCAGGCGTGCATTGACTTTCATTCATGACCACACGGACGAGGCCAGCCAGACAGAGTGAGCCAGAGGCTTTGCCGCAATTGCTGGGTTCCCCCGTGTCCAGGGTGCAATCGACTGCACACATGTGGCCATCAAGGCACCAGTGGGTGAGACTGCTGCCTTCATCAACAGAAAGGGATTCCACTCCATGAATGTGCAGATAGTGTGTGATTACAGGATGCAGATTCTGCAAGTCTGTGCAAGGTAACCAGGCAGCTCCCATGATGCTTACATCCTGAGACACTCCCAGGTTTCGAGGCTGTTCAGTGTTCCAGCCCGGCTGGATGGATGGCTGCTGGGCGACAAGGGCTATCCCCTGAAAAGATGGCTCATGATGCCTCTCCGCCATCCAAGAACAGAGGCCGAGCAGGAGCCAGGCCTCCACAAGGGCAGTGGTAGAGAGAACCATTGGTCTTCTCAAGATGCGCTTCCGATGCCTGGGCTGTTCAGTGGGTGCACTGCAATACCCCCCAGATTATGTGTCATTGATAGCGGTTGCATGCTGCGCTCTCCACAATCTAGCGCTGGAAAAGGGGGGACTCAGTGAAGGGAAGAAGATGTTGACGCAGCTGTTCTGACAACAGACGATGAGTCCAGTAGTGAGTCCAAGGACAAGCAGGACATCTGCTGACCTGGGCAACCTCCAGGGAGGCAGGGACATCCGGGAGACTTTGATCAAACGCTCCTTCAGCCTGCCTACCAAAGAAGAATCACCACCACATGCCAGGGTTGCAGGATCCATACACGATACCTGACAGGAACATTTGCTTGGTGAACAACATACATAATGTGCCATTGCAATAAAGTTCAATGACAAACAAGTCACTCATAACATCATGGATACCCTGCACCTGAAGAATTAATGAAGCACCCAGAGGCTTGTTGAATACAAACACATTTAATGGTGTGGTGCTTGGCATACATAAAACAAATTAAATGAAAATGTGTTCTCCATTACACCTAATAACAATTAACTTAAAGGTGGAGGAACAAAATATCACCAATGATAAGCCCATGTCGTGCTTAAGGTGCTTTAAGTTTTCACTTGTAGGTACTACACCTCGGTATTCCCCCCTTGCTGGCACTGACATTGGAGATCGCCTGCTCACTCTGTTGCCTTGTTTGCCTTGGTGACCATGGCGGGCGTTCTCTGGCCCGTGGAGCCTGTGCTGGCTCTGCCTGGGAGGGAGCAGCCAGTGGCATGGCTGGCATCTCCCCAGTTGCCACAGCCTCATCGGATACCATGGTCACTGGCAGAGGGGCGGAGGAGCTGCTGCCATCATCCAGAGTGCCCTGAAGAGATGACAAGCAGCTCGTACACCAATGTCAGGTTGCATTGGACCTCCCTGCTCACCATTGATGGATGGGCACCTAGCTGGGATACTGGGTGCCCAATCCATCTCCCACACTGACAGTGACCACCTGAGGTCATTGCCGGTGTGAGGGCTTGCAGGTCCAAGCGCATCCCCAGGATCCCCTGTTTGAGCTCCTGGAGCAGCCTCCCCATGAGAATCGCCACTCTCTCCATGGAGGGGGCAGTGCACTCGGCCATGAGGGTCATTGCATTGCTCATGCTCCGCATGGACCCCTCCACAATGGAGACCATGGCATGCACTCCCTCATGTATCTCCACCAGATCCTCCGTCACACCCTGCTGGACTTCCAGCATCTGCTGCCTCAGGGATGACTCCAGAGGCCCATTGTCAGCCGCCGACTGAGCATGTTCCTGGTCTCCAGCAGTCTTCTGACTGCTGGCGCCCTGGGCACTCTCTGCCTCCGCCTGCACCTCAAGCGAGTGTGAAGTGGCTTCACCACTGTGCACTGAGATACTATCCAAGGATCTAATGCCCAACAAGTTGCTGGTATCTGTGCTGGTGCCTGCCTGGCTGAGAGGGTGTGACACTGGTGCATTTCTATAATCTGTATCCTCTGGGGTGAGAGGCATGCCTTCAGGCTCCTGACCCCAACGGGCTTCTGGTGAGCCTGAAAAGAAGAACAAGGACATGTCATTAGTTGAAGTCATAACACTGTTACTGTGCATACCTGACACCCAGATCAGGGTGCCCTCGTCTTTCCATTATCAATGGGGATTCCATGTTCGAGGCTGACATTAATATAGAGACAGCAATGGAATGGTTGCTATGACAGACATTCTGACCTCAGTGCACTGCACTCTTATCTCCCTGTGGCACCCCAACCTCACTGCGGCCAGTTGACCTAGGCGCATGGCGCCTCTCCAGCTCCATGGCCTCCTGCTCGTATATGGTCAAGATTAGAAAGTGGGGTAGTCCTCTGCCAGCCTGCAGCCTTTCTGCATTTCTATGGGATGTCTTCTCCTGAAAGGACAGAGGAGCATTGATTAGTTCACCCTGTACCTGCATTGCCATTGCAGCCTGGCCAACCCCACCTGAGGAACACCTCGCATACTCGGCAGATATCGTGACCCCGGAGCCGCAAGACACTCATTCCAAGCAGCCAAGGTTCACCCACTTTCCCAGATGTTGCTTCATTGACATTTGCCACTTGCACTCTAAGAACTCTGAGGTCCAGGGGAGGAGTGGGGAGGGCCGCTCCTAACTGCTGTGCTAAGTGACCTATGCCAACATGGTACTCACCCTTCCCAATTGCAGGAGATCATTGAACTGCTTACGGCACTGTACCCATGTGCATCTCACCACATCATGGCAGCTGACCCTGGATGCCACCTCCTCCCAGGCATTTCTGGTGAGGTTGTGGGGCCTCCTCCTCCTGCCTCTGGAGACAAGTATATCCTGACATGTTGCCACCTCCTCCAGGAGGGCAGCGAGACACTCGCTGGGAAAACGTGAGGCCGACTGCCCCATCGACTTGCCCTCCCACCTGCTGTATTCAGCACTGAAGTTCTTCATAGCACTCATAGACCTCGGAGTCACTTGGGACCTTCGCATGGCTGCCACAGTCTTTTTTGAATTGGCCGCCAGGTCACCATTGGACCTGGCGGACGTTGAGCTCCTGCCCCCGCCCACCCCTTCTGCTGATGCTGCTGTTGCATTGTATGCTGGGCAGGCCTTAATTGGCCTGTGTAAAATCGCGGTGCAGAGCCGATTGCAGGTGGCCGTCGGATTCTCGACCAAAACCCGCCTGCTCCCGCTGAGCCCGCCTGACAAATATAAAATCCTGGCCAAGGTAAATTACAATCACATTCCTGTTGGGCCCATACACACACACCAATACAGATGGCGGAATAAGAGGATAAGGATTTAGGATTTTAAGCTTAAGGATTTTTTACAGTTTGTGAAGAAGATAAATCAAAGGAGTATATGGTCAGCTGTTCTTTGGCTGGCCTCAATGCAATGATTTCATGTTGCAGCTAGTTTGTCCAGTTGTCTCCCTGGGTGTAGTTGTATAGAACAGATTTCCATGTTTTATTCCCAAAAAATCTCAGTTTGCAGTAGTTTTCTCAGGATGGTTACCTTTTAAATCCGGGCACAATTCTTCGGAGTGAGGAGAGAGGAAGGGAGATACAGAAAGGGCACACCTTCAGCAGCTTGATTCAGTATAGCATTGTCTTTTTTTTTTCTCTCCTGCTTGGTAAGCATTCCTTTAAGTACTCTGCTGGCTGTATTTCCTCAGAAATTCTCTTAGTCTATGTCTGCTGCAGTTATTGTTTCAGCACAAGTAATTGCATTTTGATATCTTATTTCAGAAACTTTTGAAAAGTCTCAGGATAGTGTAAAACCAACAAGAGATGGACTCTTTCATATTCCTCAGGGAGTTGAGTGTCTTTTCTTTTCATCCTACTTGGTAGAATATAACCTGTATATTGTAGTAGTCTGGGCAGTTTCCATTGTCTTCAGAGGGTGCTGGCTTTTTAAAATTCAGCCAGAGAAAAAAAATTGGAAACTGTATCTTTAAAAAGCACATTTTTGTAACATTAGTGAAGATTGTAATCGGTCACATTGTGATTGATGTTAACTCTGCAGAATAAGTGGATTTTGAGTGAGTTAAAATTTCGCCCAATAAGTGTTTTGTGATAAAAATAAAATACTGCAGATGTTGGAAATCTGAAACAAAAACAAAAAATGCTGGAAAAATTGAGCAGGTCTGACAGCATCTGTGGAGATAAAGACAGAGTTAATGTTTCAAGTCCGTAAGACTCTTCTTCAGAGCTGAAGGGAAGTAGAAATGTGGTGAAATATAAAAAATATATTTCATCACATTACTACTTCCCTTCACCTTTGAAGAGTCATATGGACTCAAAATGTGAACTCTGTCTTTATTTCCACAGATGCTGTCAGACCTGCTGAGTTTTTCCAGTGTTTTCAAATGCTGATCAACTAAGTTCTCAATTCAAAAACAGAATTACCTGGAAAAACTCAGCAGGTCTGGCAGCATCAGCGGAGAAGAAAAGAGTTGGCGTTTCGAGTCTTCATGACCCTTCGACAGAACTTGAGTTCGAGTCCAAGAAAGAGTTGAAATATAAGCTGGTTTAAGGTGTGTGGGGGGTGCGGAGAGAGAGAGAGAAGTGGAGGGGGGGTGTGGTTGTAGGGACAAACAAGCAGTGGTAGAAGCAGATCATCAAAAGATGTCAACAACAATTCTCAATTGTTCTCAATTGTTATGTTTATTCTAGAAATCTGATTATGGCTGAAGAGAGAGACATGTTGCCAAAGCTTTTTGTCTTGCATTCATCTGGACAAATGCAAGAATCCAGACTGATTCCTGGGATGGCAGGATTGTCGTATGAGGTCAGATTGTGCCAACTAGGCCTGTAGTCACTGGAGTTTAGGAGAATGAGAGGGGGTCTCATTGAAACGTATAAAATTCTGATGGGAATGGACTGACTGGATGCAGGGATGATGTTTTCTCTGGCTGGGGGAGTCTAGAACAAGAGATTACAGACTCAGGGAATGGGGTAGACCATTTAGGACTGAGATGAGGAGAAACTCCTCCACTCAGAGAGTAGTGAACCTGTGGAATTCTCTACCTGGCTGTGGAAGCCAGGTCACTGAATACAGTTAAGAAGGAAACAGATAGATTTCTGGACTCTAAATGCATCAAGGGATATGGCGAGAGGTGGGAGTATGGTGGTGTGATAGAGGATCAGCCATGATCACATTGAATGGCGGAGCAGGCTCAAGGGACCTGCTCTTCCTATTTCTATGTTTTCTATGTTTCTAAAGCCAAATTTTAAACAATCATAACAACTTATACTATAGGAGAAAAGGGGCTGTTTGGTGGAAAGTTGTTTCTGATTGGCTGAGGATTTGCCTTGGAGAAAGCAATGAAGAACCATAGGCATAGTTATGCTACGCTAACAACCAATTTAAGATAATTAGCTGAGCTTGTAACATGGTTCATTTACGCTTGCTAGAAGCGACATACATTCATACATAGGAACACATTCCAGGCAAACAGAAGGAATATATTCAAGCCTTACACCATTTTTGAATTGCCTGGAAACTTCGGGAACCATTAGTTCTTTATTGCTTTCTCCATGGCAACGCTTTGGCCAATCGGAGTCAGCTTGCCAAAAAATCCTTTCCTCCTGCAGTGTAAGTTGTTGTGATCATTTGAAATTTGGCATTCTTGCATTTGTCCTGATGACGGCAAGACAAAAAGCTTCAGTAACATGCCTCTCTTTTCAGTAATATTCAAGTTCTAGGAATCGATGGTGATATATACAATATTGTAGATTATGTTTGGTCTGAGGGAAAGAACAACCAATGTAATGGTTGGTATGGAAGACTTTCGAGCCAGTATTGGGCAGGTTAGAGAGAATATGGAATCAATAACAGGCAGGCTGAAACTTAAAAGGTTTTATAATATATTTTAAATTTAGATATGCTCTGTAAAGTTATGCTGAAGCTGCCTGTATTCCTCTATATTTCTTTGCTCACTGTCCTGATATGGGTTATTGAGGCTGTTGTGAACAGTTCTGTTTTAATGCCAAAAGAAGAAGTGTTAGAATGCATCATGCTGTCCATTGATTCTTTTCCTATTAAATTGCGGTCCGGTTTTGTGTTTTGTCATTCATTGCCACTTCTGCCCCTCATTGTCTGAATGCTGTTGTATTCACTGTCCAGAACAGGTGGCTGATTTCTGCTTTGCATGTGTTAAATTTGAATAATTTCAACTAACACCTAATCAGATAAAAAGAAAATGCTGCGGATGCTGGAGTCAGAAATAAAAACAGAAAATGCTGGAAAACTCAGCAGACCTGGCAGCATCTGTGGAGAGAGAAACAGAATGACTTCTTCGGAACACTTAATCAGATATCTACTCAACAGCAATTGTAGGTTAAGAGATCAGAATATTCATGTTAAATATTTCAGCAATCAGCTTAATGCAGAAGACTGTCTAAAATGCCTTTGTGCTTGACATTCTTCAGTACTACTGAAGAAACTTCCTGAATTCTAAAGAAATTATTTTCTGTGATCAATGCAATCTCATCGTGCCAAGTATTATTTCCTTTTCTAGAGTCCAATTTTCTAAGAAAATTAAGTGTGTAATAAAACATTGTTACTGTTCTGTAATTGTTGGTTTCATATTTAGTGGATCCAGACAGGGTGTTAATGTCCTTGCCCATGTCATGCTACTTGATAGTAAAGTTGCTTGGGGGCCAATGTGCACATTTCTTTTATCTCTAATGAGGGTGAATGTAATAGTCATATCCAATAGTCAATATAGTGAGAAACCTCCTATAGGGTTACTCAAGGCAAGCTAGAAGATACATGAAGTGTGACATCTAAAGTGTGGCAATTAAAATGCAGCAGAAACTAAGTCCGGAATCTTTGACCAAAAGAAGCCTCATTTCAGGGTTCCAACCCCTGGTTGGCATCTGAGATCAGCATCCCCTTGGCATAATCTCACAGAAGGCAGAGAATTAACAAGCCAGACCCAGGAGCTCTATTCTATGAGGAATGATGACAGGTTCCAGAGGTGCATTCAATGCAGCCAGCCACCTTCACAGTGTGGATGCTGATGAGGGGTCAGCAGCAGGAACAGCAATGGTGCCTTCAATAGAGAGGGTTACAGCTACCACTGTGTCAAGTACAACAGTCGTGGAGACATCAATCTCTATGAACTGGCTGCAACGGCTTGTCTTCTGCTTGGGGATATGCCAACATTGAAAGTTACTACCAAATGTTTAAAAGTTCTTAATTATTATGCATCTCAGACCTCCAGATGTGAAGCCGCCTCTGATGCATTGCTGGGATTGTCAGATTGCTGGGCTTCTGATCCAGTGGATGGCATGTATGATATCAGGAAACTTTCCTCCCTCTATACCAATGGCCATAATGGAGCCCTTAACTGTCTTAATTGCCTTCTTGGTTCCCCCATCTCTGTTCAATTTTTCACTCCCCCCTCCACCACCAAAATTGTGTCCACGAAGCTTAGAAAATTTCAGCCTATGTTTGATAATTACACTTGTGATGATTACAGAAAGTGTGTATTATGAAAAAAACGTTTAATGTATTTGATCCATGCAAGTGGAAATATATATTCAAGTGTTGTATGTGGTTTAGCAGGCTATCATATTTATGAGGAGTCTATGATGTATACCTGCTATTGAAATTTTACGGAATTTACTGTATGGTGTTAGGGAGAGATTTCACCAGTTTAATAAGCTTTTTCTGTGATTCGTTCACTCCCTCAGGGGATTAAATAAATTAGATAATTGGCTGGATTTTATGTGCCGCCACTGGGCGGCAGTTTCCAGTGGGGGCAGCTAGCCCACCACTTTGTCGCCCACCCCTAAACTCACCCCTTTGATACGCTAGGTAGACGGGTGCCACAATTGGCAGTCCACCCACCACATGTAAATAATTAGGGGTCATTTAGGCATGTTGGCAAGCCTATTGACCTGAATAATATGCTGCCCATGCCATAACACATGTGGCAAGTCAGGTGGGAGTGGTCTGGCCATTTTTAAAAGCCTATATGAACAAAGGCGGGAAGGAAGGGTGACATCTCATTCAGGGCAGTGGGGTGGGGTGTTGCCCTGCTTGGTGCCCCAATATGTCACCCCCCCCCCCCCGCCCCCTCTGCATCACTTGCCCCACAGAACACGGTCCCTGACTCTCCCCACTCCCTGGGCTCTGTAATGAACTTGGTGTGCCAGACAGGTTTCTTACCTGAAACAGTTAACTTTATTTACAGAGCCGCCAAAGAAGCTACATGCTTGAACCAGGTCCATAGAAAACTCTGCTCCTAAGATTATCGGCGGTTAGGGCTGATTCATTAATACAAACACATGACCCCTAAAACAGTAGGAAATGTTTTACTTATAATCACCACATTCCTCCCCCTTTAATTTTTTTACATCTCTTATTTACAAGAATATCTTAATCCATATAATATACATATATACACAGGTCATGCAATTCCAGATTAAGTCTCTGAGGTGATTTTCTAATTTGGTTAGAGCAATGTAGCCCTGTGACTTGAGATCCTCCCACTGGATCGACATGATCAGGAACTGCAACATCCGGGTCATCCTTAAACAATGGCAGTTCAGAATTATTTCATTTAACAGAGACATCAGGAATGTCTATCTTAGTTTGACCTGGCACCTCAGGGATTAAAGGTTCGACATCAACTACAGGTGGAATAACTGGTTATTGGAGAATCTCTCTGCTCCTTAGATGATCCACACGTTTTCAAACAATTTGGCCTTCCACTTCCACTTGGAATGACAAAGGTCGAGTTTCAGAGACAATTATAGCAGGAGCCCATTTCCAAAATTTCACACGAAAACTGTTGCTCGCACAGTAAATATTCGAGCTTTGCTGTGAATATCATGATTTACTTTCTGACTATTCGGTTTCTTCTATACCTTCCCTTCTAAGTTTGGAAACACCAGACTCAATCTTGTATGAAGGCGGTGTTTCATCAGTAATTCAGACGGTGTTGAACCCATAGTTGCATGAGGAGTCATGTGATAGTTGAGAAGAAATCGTCAAATTCAAGTTTTAATGTTCCTTTGGATAGCTTCTTCATTCCTGTTTTGAAGGTTTGCACTGCTCTTTCTCTTAACCCATTGGATGATATGGTGCTATTTTAATATGTTTAATCTCATATAAACTAATGAATCTCTGGAATTCTGTACTAGTGAAGACAGTACCATTATCTGAAACAATGACTTCTGGTGGGCCATGTATACTAAAACATTGGCACAGCTTTTTAATAGTTGCACATGATGTCGGTGATCTAACTTCATAAACATCCATCCACTTAGAATGATCAATAAAAACAAGGCACCTAAAAATGGACATACATAGTCTATATGTCGTCCAACCCAGGGTCGACCAGGCCATTCCCACAGATGCATTGGAGCTGAAACAGGCAACTTCTGTTGTTGCTGACGCTGGGGACAGTGTTTGGCCATTTTTTTCTATATCACTGTTCTACACCTGGCCACCAGACATAATTTCATGCAAGCATCTTCATCTTCGAAATGCCTGGATACGCACTGTGAAGCTTTGTCAAAAGTGGTTCTCTTCCTTGCAAAGGGATGATGACACTTACTCCCCACAACAAGATTCCATCTTGACAATTTAACTCAATTTTATGGGGCATAGACTTAGTCTTATCTCTTCAGAGACTGGTGCATTCAACTGTCCTTGCAATACCTGGTCTTGGACTTCTGATAAAATTGGATCCCGGTTTGTCCAATTCTTTATCTGCTTCACACAGACTGGCGAGGAGTCCAGGAAATTCAACACAAATACAATTCTTGTGGTACCGGGGCACGTGTAATGCTATCTGCAAAGGAAGATGACTGAGGGTGTCTGCATTTGCTATATGCACACCCGAATGGTGCATAAAGGTGTACTCATATGCTGACAAAATCAAGGCCCATTGTTGAATTCTGGCAGGGGCTAAGGGCAGAATTGCTTTATTTTCACTAAATAAACCCATTAGTGGCTTGTGATCTGACACTGGTAAAATGTCGACCATGCAGATATTGATGGAATTTCTTTACTCCACATATTACAGATAAGTTTTCTTTTTCAAGTTGTGAGTTACCCTTCTCGGCTGCAGAGACGGTTCTGGAGACATATCCTAATGGCCTTTCGGAACCATCTTTCATCTTGTGTGACAACACAGCTCCCATCCCCATAGGGAGATGTATCACAGGTTAATATTAATTTTTTTGATGGGTTAAAATGTACTAGCCGATATGATGAGCGTAATAGCTTCTTGACTTTTACGAAAGCTTCTTGTTGTGCCTTCCATGACTATCTATGGTTCTGTTTCAATAATAAATGTAAAAAGGCTAACACTGTTGACAAGTTTGGCAAGAAGTGACCATAATAATTTACTGCATCCAAAAAAGACTTGGGTTCAGTGACACTAGTAGGAGAGAGCGCCTCCTTGATTGCCCTGACTTTCTCCTCCACTGGATGCAACCCCTGGCCATCCACTCGACCCAAATAAGTGACTTCAGTTACTTGGAAAGTACACTCTCTTTCTTCAATCGTACACCAGCTTCCAAAAATCTCCTTAAAACCTCTTCTAGGTTGGCTAAATGTTCTGTTGATCCTGTGATCAGGATGTCATCCATGTACACTATAACTCTGGGAAGTCCTTGTAGTAGGCTTTCCATGGTTCTTTGGAAAATTGCACAGGCAGATGATACACCAAAGGGTAGGCATGTACAGGTCCTTGTCCATGTTGATGGATACATACCCTCTAGACGTGCTGTCCAGTTCAAGCTGTTGGGATGCATGGCTCATGTTCAGTTTGGTGTAGGATTTTCCTCCAGCAAACCTAACAAAGGAGAATAATTTGTTCTGGTTTCATCACGGGAACCTTGGGCGCTGCCCATTCTAAAAATTGGACTGGCTGGATGATGCCTAACTTCTCTAAGCGGCACAATTCTTCCTTAGGGTGTGAGGCACAGGTCTGGCCTTAAAGAACTGGGGGGATGTTGCCTCCGATTGTACATATATTTTTGCTTGTAGGCCTTTTATCTTTCCCAATTCGTTGCGAAACACACTTTCATACTTCCTTAACAGTTCAGGAATTTTTCCTGTTCTAACTTAAAAAATTTCTGACCAGTTGTGCTTAATTTCTTTTCACCAGTCGTGGCCCAGAAGACTAGGTCCTTCACCTGTTATAATAACCACTGGAAGCTGGACTGTCAGTTGCCTGTAGGATACTGGTACAGAGGTGATCCCTTTTATCTGCATTGCCTCTCCAGTGTATATCTTCAGCTGAGCCGTGGTTTGCTCCAGATTCAATGGCTGGGTACCTTCACTTAGGTATTTAAATACATGTTCTCCCGCCACTGCGGTCGACGCTCCTATGTCAACCTCCATGACTAGAGTCTTGCCATTTACTTGAAGGGTGACGGTGATTGGTTCAGTTTTTACTGCTTTGACATTGTAAAAGGAACAGATATCAGTATCAGCAGCTTCTGGTTCAGTTATATTTTGCATTTCAATCATCTTGGTCTGCTGTCTGAATGGCTGTCTTGATTTCACCCTGCATTACTTTATAACATGCCCTTTTTTGTGACAGTAATGGCCTCCTTAAATCTGCAGGTTTCTGGTACATGGTTACCCCCACATCGGTAATAAATTCATTTCTGAATTGCTGGTGAGGTGCTTCCAGTCTGCCTTTTCATGTTTCGAGCAGTGGAGACTGTTTCCCGCTTTGTGGTTGTCTCCCTGGTTTTCGCGCCACGCCCAGTGGTAGGCTGTTGCCCCAACTGAAGAACGGCGCCATGCTGCACACTCTGCAAAGCCTGTGAGTCCCTCTCAGCACTCTCTGTTGCTAGCACTATCTCCATGGCGTGCTTCAGATCAGTATTAACTTCTGCAAATAAACGGTGCTGAATGGCGTCATTGTGTATGTTGCAAACCAAACAATCTCGCAACATTTCATTGAGTCTATATCCAAAGGTGCAGTGCTCAGTCAACTGTTTTAACTTCATGATATAAGTTGCGATTAACTCACCGGGGGCCCCTACTATGAGTTGAACTTAAATCTTTGCATCAAGATAAAAGCAAAACACTGCAGATGCTGGAAATCTGAAACAAAAACAGAAAATGCTGGACAAACCCAGCAGGTCAAACAGCATTAGTGGAGAGAAAAAAAAACAGTTAACGTTTGAGTCCGTATGACTCTTCTTCAGAGCATAATTGCATAATCACCAAAGGCTTCAGCTGAAAATGTGTCTTCATGAGGTCTATCAGCTCTTTAGAAGATTTAGTATTGGGCAAGTCGGGCCGTCAGACTACGAATGAGGTCATATGCTTTGTTCCTGCAGACACTTAAAAGAATTGCTTTCTGCTTCTCCTCTGCTGTTACTTCATTCGCCACAAAATAAAAACCTAGGTGTTCTATGTACTGGCTCCAATCTCCCGTGGATGAGTCATAAGGGTCGATTCTGCTGAAGAGTGGCATGACTGGTAAGTATACTTTTCTTGCTTTCCTTCAGAATTGATGGGCTCACAGTCAGGACGTCAGGTGCATTGTGGAGCTATTTATTCTTGTTGTAAACTTGGGCCAGAATTTTTGGCTCGGTGAGCGAGGACGGGGCCCACTTGCCGAGGTGAAAAATGATGTGGCGAGATGTCAGGTGTGTGTCCTGACATCACCGCGCGTCATTTAAATTTTCAGTTTGGCGGGCGCGCAGCCGACTTGGCTGCGTGCCTGTCGCATTGTCAAAGGCCTACTAAGGCCATTTAAAAACTAATTAAACCAATAAACTGAGCTGCCCATTCACCCTTAAGGTTGGCAGGCAGGCGAAGAGCCCAGGCGGCCTTTGCATTTTTCATGGAACCTCATCCACAGGCGGGATGAGGTCTCATGAAGTGTTTATAAATTGAATTAAAAAATTTTTAAAAATTCATTGACCTGTCCCAGCTAATGTGACACTGTCACATGAGGGGACATGTCTTAATTTTTTTTTTCTCTATTTAGCTTTTTAAAACTTAAACTAATCTCACTGAGGCTCCTCTGGAAGGTGCTGTTGAACAAACCTTGGTGAGCTGCTGCAGTGCATCTTGTAGATGTATATGGCTGCCACTGTGTGTCAGTGGTGGGGTGAGCGAGTATATAAGTTAGTGGATGGGGTGCTAATCAAACAGGTTGCCTTGTCCTTCATGGTGTTGAGCTTCTTGAATCTTGTTGCAGATGAGCTGCACTCATTAAGGCAAGTCGAGCATTTCATCATACTCCTGACTTGTGCCTTTAGAGAGTCAGAAAGTGAGATTCCTTATTATCAATCCACTCACAGGGCAGATCGAGGCATTTCTAGTTCAAATTTTTATGTCACGGAATTGTTCAAGGAAATGATTATGAGCTCATTAAAGCTCTGAACAGTTCTGATGAAAGGTCATCTCAACCTGAAATGTTAACTCTGTTTCTTTCCACAGATGCTGCCTAATCTGCTGAACATTTCCAGCATTTTTTGTTTTGTAACGTTTGCTCTTTTGATAATCATCTGCTGCTTGTCCTTTATCATTACGCCTGACTTTACTCATAAATGTAAATGGGATAGATTTCGAACAGATTTAGCATTTCAGAACTGAGCATCAACGAGGTGCTATATGCCATCAGCAGCAGCAGAATTGTACTCAACCACAATCTATAACATCATTGCCCAGAGTATCCCCCACTCTACCATTACCACCAAGCCAGGGGATTAACCTTGGTTCAATGAAGAATGCAGAAGGGCATACCAGGAGTAGCACCAGGTATACCTATAACTGAGGCGTCAACCTAGTGAAGCTATAACACAGGATTACTTGCATGCCAAACAGCATAAGCAGCAAGTGAAAGACAGAGCTGATTGATTCCACAACCAGATCTATGCTATGCAGTCCTGCCACATCCAGTCGTGAATGGTGGTGGATAATTAAACAACTCACTAGAGGAGGAGGCTCCACAAATATCACCATCCTCAATGATGGGGGTGCCTGGAACATCAGTGCAAAAGATGAGGCTGAAGCATTTGCAACCATCTGTAACATGAAGTGCTGGGTGGGTGACCCATCTCGGTCTCCTCTGGAGTTCCTTGGTATCACTGATGCCAGTCTTCAGCCAATTCGATTCTCTCCACGTGATATCAAGAAACGGCTGAAGGCACTGGATACTGCAAAGGATATGTGCCCCAGCAACATTCCAGCAATAATACTGAAGTCTTGTGCTCCAAAACTTGCCATGCCCCTAGCCAAACTGTTCCAGTACAGCTACAACACTGGCATCCACAAAGCAATGTGGAAAATTGCCCAATTTAGTCCTGTTCACAAAAAGCAGGGGAAATCCAACCTGGCCAGTTACCGTCAGTCTGCTCTCAATCATCCACAGTGGTGGAAGATGTCATTGACAGTGCTATCAAGTGGCACTTATTCAGCAATAACCTGCTCACTGACACTTAGTTTGGGTTCTGCCAGGGACATTCAGCTCCTGACATCATTACAGCCTTTATCCAAGCATGGACAAAAGAGCTGAACTCCCGAGGTGAGGTGAGAGTTACTGCCTTTGACATCAAGGCAGCATTGACCAAGTGTGGCATCAAGGAGCCCTATCAAAAATAGAGTCAATGGAAATTGGGGGAAAACTCTCCACTGGTGGAGTCATACCTAGCACAGAGGAAGGTGCTTATGGTTGTTGGAGGTCAATCATTTCAGTCCCAGGACATCACTGCAGGAGTTCCTCAGGGTAGAGTTCTAAGCCCAGTATCTTCAGCTGCTTCATCAATGACCTTCCTTCCATTATAAGGTCGGGATTGGGGGTGATCACAGATGATTGGACAATGTCAGCACCTTTCACAACTCCTCAGATACTGAAGCAGTCCATGTCTATATGCAGCAAGAACTGGACAACATTCAGGCTTGGGATGGTAAGGGACAAATAACATTCGCACCACACAAGCGCCAGGCAATAACCATCTTCATCTTCAACAAGCGAGAATTTAACCATTTCTCCTGACATTCAATGGCATTACCATCACTGAATCTGCCACTATCAACATTCTGGGGTTTACCACTGACCAGAAGTTGAACTGGACTAGCCATATAAATACTTTGGTTACAAGAGCAGGTCAGAGGCTGGGAATTCTTAGGTGAACTCACCTCCTGATTCCCCAAAGCCTGCCTACCATCTACAAGGCACAAGTCAGGATGATTGCAGCTCCATCAACACTGAAAAAGCTTGACTCCATCTAGGACAAAGCAGCTTGCTCAACTGAAACCACATTCACCTTCTTAAACATTCACTCCCTCTACCACCAACGCACAATGGCAGCAGTGTGTACCATCTACAAGATGCACTGCAGCAACTCACCAAGGCTCCTTCGACATTGTAGAATAAAAGGTTGACAGTTATGTAAATTAGACAATGACCTTAATGATGATGTAAGCATGACATCAGGGTCAGATGACCAAAAGACTCCAAGGAAGCAACAAGACATTGAACAGTCTGTGTCTAGAGAACAAGGTACTTATCATGAAGTCTTGGATGTAAGTAGTGTAAATAAATAGTTTTAAGAAAAAATAAATACTAACTTTCTCCAAGTCACTCCTAGAGTAAGTGAAATCTCATCGAGCCAGAAGACAACACTATTAAAGGGCAATAAACAAACCCATGGTGGCAGTGCTGGAGATTGCAGTTTAAGAAAACTGAGACCACCGATTTGTAACCCATGAGTCAAGACCTAGGAACAGCTTGACTTCACAAAGAAGAAGAACAAAACCAAGATATACCTTGGTAAGGGACAATGTGTGAACAACTCACGACGTCTACAGCCATTGAATAGCCACTATCCCTTCCACAGTCCTTTCAACACATTGATGGTCTGCAGCAAAGACAGCAATGGGAGCTCTAATGCCAACAGTTTGTAAGGTACTGAATAGCTTTGGGCTTACAAGAGAGGGCATAAAAACATCAGGTCAGTACTCTTCTATATGCAATTGGGGAAATAGTTGATGATGTCCTGGAGACACAAGGATTCACCATCCTATAAGGAGGTTTTGAGGGCCTTCAATAATTACTTCAGTCCTAAGGAGGACCTGGAAATTGAACAGGCAAGATTCAACCAAAGGAACCAAAGGCCGGGTGAATCTATCAATTCATTTATTAACGACTTGTATAGATTGACTAGTAGCTGCCACTAGGGAGCTTTAAAATGTGACTGAATTCGTGACCGCATTGTAGTCGGTGTGCTCAACAAGTTGCTGTCAGACTTCTTGCGAACCAAGGAGGAATTAACATTAGAGAAGGCCGAAAAGTTTACAAGGCAGGAGGAGCTGCAAATGCAGAATCAGAATGTACTTTGGGGAGATGTCGAGGCTTGGGAGGGGTTGATCCAGTATGTAGGCCCAAAGCTAGGAGCCCAACGCACTGAAAAGTCTGCCAAAGCCAAAGGGGTGGGAAGAACCCTTCCAACTATTTTATAATGTTCCAGATGAGGTGCTATAAAGCAGTATTGCCATGAAGAATGCCCATCGGGGAAGCTGAATGCTTTCTCTGTGGCATGAATGGGCATTTTAAACAATTCTGCAGATCTAAAGCATAACTTAAAACAAGAAAGCTGGAACAAGCTTCCAACTATTTGGAAGTCCAGGAAATTGGAAAAATAGCAGTTCAACCTGATGTTTTCTTAGGAGAAGTCAAAGATCCTAATAAACAGTTCTGCTCTGTAGAGCTGGAAGTCAAAGGATGCAGAACAGAATTTAAAATGGACACTGGGGCTAGGACTCTCAGTCTGATCAGATAAATTGGACTGGCATAATGATCAAAAATAAAGCTAAAGGGAACAGGAAGCATAGGCCTCAAAATAAAGGGTCAGATCATATCAACCCTTCAACATAAAGATAAAGAAATTAATGAAACTCTTTATATCTTACAGAACCAGCAAATTCCTCTGCTTAGCACAGCAACGTGTTCAGGACTTGGTCTTCTACGAAGGTTCGATGAGGTAACGCAGACGACAGCGGAGCCATATTTAGTAATGGATTTCATAAGTTGTTCCAGGGACTGGGAAAGCTCAAAAGTGAGTATCACATCACTCTACTCCCTGATACCAAACCCCATCTGCTTATTTACCCCTAGGAGAGTACCACATCCACTGATCGACAAAGTCAAAGAGCAACTTGACAGGATGCTACATCAAGGAGTTATCTGTGCTGTTACAGTGTCTACAAAATGGTGCACAGGGCTAGTGATAATCCCTAAACCTAATGGCGAAAACAGGCTCTGTGTTGATCTGACACAGCTAAATAAAACTGTTCAAAGAAAGATACACCTGATGTCTTCTGTTAGTGACAGTCTGGTGAAGTTGCCCAAAAGTGTTCTTTTTACGAAGCTCGATGCCAACAGAGGTTTTTGACAGATGCCCCGTGGCCAAGAATCAAGGTTGTTGACACCATTTATCACTCCCTTCAGTTGCTTTTGTTTCAAACAACTTCCCTTTGGCATATCCCCTGCTCCAGAAATCTTTCAACGCATTATGTCCAACATTACCAAAGGCAGAGAAGGAATTATTTGCAGCCTGCTCATCCATATTGCTACCAAAGAAGAGCATTATTATAGAGTCCAGGAGGTTTTAAAAGTGCTTGAACAAGCAGGTCTCACTCTGAATGAAAAGTGAGAGTTTGGGAAAACCACTGTCAGATTTTAGGCCATATTACACTGCAAAAAGGGGCAACAGTAGACCCCCAAGAGACAAAGGCGATTAAAGAATTTCCACAGCTCAAGTTTGTTGCTGACTTACAAAGATTTTTAGGCATGGCCAACCAGGTGGGGAAATTCATCCCAAATCCTTCTGGCATCAACAAACCTTTACGAGACCTTCTGAGAAAAGGTTAGTGATGATATTGGGCAGTCGAGCAAAAGAATGCCTTTAACAGGATCAAAGAGCCGGTCATCTCTTCAGACATGCTTGCACATTATGACCCCAAAGTGCCGACAATGGTGATAGCTGATGCATCATCATCAAGGCTTGGAGCGTTCTTCTACAGGTTCAGGAAAATGGCAGGAGAAAAACAGTTTATTATGCCTCTAGATCAATGACAGAGACTGAAAAAGGTTATGCAGCGATTGAAATGGAATCATTAGTGGCGACATGGGTCTGTGGAAAATTGTCAGATGACTTAATAGGCTTACAATTCAGGATTAAGATGGACCATAAACCTCTGGTTACTCTCCTGAACTCCAAGGAAATTGCAAAGATGCGCGTTTCCGACTACAACTCATATGCCTATGACTCTATAACACAATACGTGCCAGGGAAAAGTCAAACAACTGCCAAAACACTGTCAAGAGTTACAGTTGACCAGGCTACACAACAAGACTTGACACTTATTCCTGAAGTGGAAGCATATTCTTCCTCAATAAAAAGTAACCTATCAGCTTTTGCAAACAAACTCAGAGATTAGGGAAGCCCAGTTAAAGGACACAGAATGCAGTCAGGTCAGAACATACTGCCAAAATGGTTGGCCTGAATATGTCCCAGGCAATCAGGTGTTAAGACAATACCATGAACAACAAAAGCATCTGATGATTGTTGATGACCTTTTAGTGTTCCATGACAGGCCAGTAATCCGGAGAGCGATGCAAGAAGACATCTTAAAAAATTCCACAGTGGTCATTTGGATATGACCAAATGCAGAGCACAAGCATACCAATCAGTATGGTGGCCTGGAGTTTTGAAAGCCATAGAACTTATTTCGATGTACCATGCTTGTGCCATCAACAGCCAGAAACCAACAGAATGATTACTATCGTCAACATTTCTGTCCAGAACTTGGCAAAGGCCAGGACTGATCTATTTGACTTCAAGTGGAAAAATCTACATTATAGTCATTGACCATTACTCTCACTGGTTGGAAATCAGCAGACACCATACCACAACTGCAGAAGCCATGATAAAAGCTTTGAAACACATTTACTCTACACATGATATTTGGGATGAGATAGTCTTGGACAACAGTCCACAGTTTATCAATGGACATTTCCGACAATTCACAGTGGAATATGGATTTCACCATGTGACCAGTTTGCCACAACATCCGCAGGCTAATGGAGAAGCAGAGAGAGATGTAAAACCCATCAAAATGTCGATGAAAAAGAACAATGACCTAGCGTTAGCCTTACTCAATTATAGGGCAACATCATTAAGTAATAGCTTTTCACCAGCAGAATCATTGATGCGGAGAATGCTAAAGATCCAAATTCCTTCATTGCAACATAAACTCAGACCCAGCATCATCTTATAAGATCATGACTGAGTAGGATGTCGTGAGCAAACACAAAAGAGAAATAGTCCAGCTGGTATAAGTAGCAGCACAGAGTGAAAACACTATCCATGCTAGTGCCTGGGCAAAAAGAGTGGATAAGAGACTGTCAGGCAAAAGGTACAGTCAGACAGCAAACTCAGCAGCCACTTTGTACAAGCAGCACTTGGGTTCTCCAAAGAAACACGCTCTGATATTCTTAGAAACCACAAGGAGACAATCATTCCAGTATTACTATGATGGGATTGGTGAGATGGACTCTACAGCAAACACCTCAAGAAGTGACGCGCGAGTCACGGAACCAAGCGTCAGCCAGCACACTCAACCAAGAATAATCAGGTTGAGCCCATCTGGTGCTTTTATGTCTCTCCCTGATCTCACCTTATGATGTTATGACTTTGGGGGGAGATGGTGGAAATGTTTAACAAAATAATTTAACAGTTTTGAGATTGTATTTGGGGGAGATTTGGAGTAAAGGGTCAATGGTTATGTTAATTACACAAAGATGTAAATGATTATATAAGCATGATGTCAGGGCCAGATGACCAAGAGACTCCAAGGAAACAAGACACAGAACAGTCTGTGGCCAGAGAACAACTTACCTGCTGAGTTTTTCCAGGTAATTCTGTTTTTGTTTTGGATTTCCAGCATCCGCAGTTTTTTTGTTTTTATCTCTGTGTTTAATTGACTGCCACTGCTCTTCAAGAAATGCCTACCTCCTTGAAGAAGTTCTGTTCCTCTCTGCGACAAGATTTCCGTATCTCTCTGTTGTCTTGCTCACCTTCTTTGCTTTCCATTTCCCTCCTAGTGTTTGACAAGGTGTTTACTAAAACCCGCTTTCACAGCCATATCTCCTTTCTCAGTGACTGTCTCCGTCTCCGACTTACCCCACGTGGATTTCAACTGAAGTTCCACCCCTCATGTTTCGAACCCACCCAGGATTACAGGTATCTCCGGGACATAAAACGTTTCTCGGACTGCTGTTCCCGTCACATTCTGAAATCCACACTCAGTGCCATGCGCTGCCATATGAACACACTCGACCTCTCCCTCCAGCAGCACCGCCGTACCCTTTTTCAAAGCTGCGCGTGCCCCCAGTTTCATTTTATCCTTCGGCTCATCCGACGCCTCAACAAGAAACTTTTTCTCTTTCTCTCAAGTGCTAAGGAACGCAAGCTACAACAACTCATCGACACCAACACCCATCTAGGACCCCCACCCCTGCCTGTTCCTCCGTCCCCACCCTTTCTTCCAATCCCAACCCCAGCCGTGTATTCACTATACCCCCTGACCTTCCCCTCTCCGATGCTGAACGTTCTGTGCTCAGCAAAGGACTTAGTTTCATACCCTTACGCCCTCACCTCAATGAATTTCGGGCTCAGCATGATACTGAACTCTTCTTCCGCCGTCTTCGTCTCCGGGCTCACTTCTTTGGGCAGGAGTCCTCTCCCAGTTCAACGGATCCTTTTACCCATCTCCAATATTCTCCCTCCACCTGGACCCCTCCCTCTGGATTCTTACCTTCTCTCGATCTTTTCATTGAGAACTGTCGGCGCGACATTAGTCGTCTCAATTTCTCTGCTCCTCTCACCCATTCTAACCTGTCTCTCTCTGAACTTACTGCACTCCATTCTCTCAGGTCCAACCCTGACATTGTCATCAAACCCGCTGACAAGGGTGGTGCTGTTGTTGTCTGGCGCACTGACCTCTACCTCGCGGAGGCTGAGCGTCAACTCGCAGACACTTCCTCCTACCTCTCCCTGGACCATGACCCCACCACTGAACATCAAGCCATTGTTTCCAGGACTGTCACTGACCTCATCTCCTCTGGGGATCTCCCTCCCACAGCTTCCAACCTGATAGTCGCCCAACCTCGGACGGCCCGCTTCTATCTCCTACCCAAAATCTACAAACAGAACTGCCCCGGTAGACCGATCGTCTCAGCTTGCTCCTGCCCCACAGAACTCATTTCTCGTTATCTTGACTCCCTTCTCTCTCCCCTTGTCCAGTCCCTTCCCACCTACATCCGTGATTCCTCTGACACCTTACGTCACATCAACAATTTCCAGTTCCCTGGCCCCAACCGCTTACTCTTCACCATGGACGTCCAATCCCTCTACAACTCCATCCCCCACCAGGATGGTCCGAGGGCCCTTAGCTTCTTCCTCGAACAGAGGCCCGAACAATCCCCATCCACCACTACTCTCCTCCGTCTGGCTGAACTTGTTCTCACACTGAACAATTTCTCCTTCAACTCCTCTCACTTCCTCCAAATAAAAGGTGTGGCTATGGGTACCCGCATGGGCCCCAGCTATGCCTGTCTCTTTATGGGGTATGTGGAACATTCCTTGTTGCAGTCCTACTCCGGCCCCCTTCCACAACTCTTTCTCCGGTACATCGATGATTACTTCGGTGCCGCTTCATGCTCTCGTCAGGACTTGGAAAAATTTATTAATTTTGCTTCCAATCTCCACCCCTCCATCATTTTCACGTGGTCCATCTCTGACACTTCCCTTCCCTTCCTTGACCTCTCTGTCTCAATCTCTGGTGATAGACTGTCCACCAATATCCATTACAAACCCACCGACTCCCACAGCTATCTCGACTACAGCTCCTCACACCCTGCTTCCTGTAAGGACTCCATCCCATTCTCTCAATTCCTTCGCCTCCGGCGCATCTGTTCCGATGATGCTACATTCAAAAACAGTTCCTCTGACATGTCCTCCTTCTTCCTTAACCGAGGTTTTCCACCCACGGTCGTTGACAGGGCCCTCAACCGTGTCCGGCCCATCTCCCGCGCATCCGCCCTCACGCCTTCTCCTCCCTCCCAGAAACATGATAGGGTCCCCCTTGTCCTCACTTATCACCCCACCAGCCTCCGCATTCAAAGGATCATCCTCTGCCATTTCCGCCAACTCCAGCATGATGCCACCACCAAACACATCTTCCCTTCACCCCCCTTATCGGCATTCCGTAGGGATCGCTCCCTCCGGGACACCCTGGTCTACTCCTCCATCACCCCCTACTCCTCAACCCCCTCCTATGGCACCACCCCATGCCCACGCAAAAAATGCAACACCTGCCCCTTCACTTCCTCTCTCCTCACCGTCCAAGGACCCAAACACTCCTTTCAAGTGAAGCAGCATTTCACTTGCATTTCCCCCAACTTAGTCTACTGCATCCGTTGCTCCCAATGTGGTCTCCTCTACATTGGAGAGACCAAACGTAAACTGGGCGACCGCTTTGCAGAACACCTGCGGTCTGTCCGCAAGAATGACCCAAACCTCCCTGTCGCTTGCCATTTCAACACTCCACCCTGCTCTCTTGCCCACATGTCTGTCCTTGGCTTGCTGCATTGTTCCAGTGAAGCCCAACGCAAACTGGAGGAACAACACCTCATCTTCCGACTAGGGACTTTACAGCCTTCTGGACTGAATATTGAATTCAACAACTTTAGGTCGTAAGCTCCCTCCCCCATCCCCACCCCCTTTCTGTTTCCCCCTTCCCTTTTTTTCCAATAAATTATAAAGATTTTCCTTTTCCCACCTATTTCCATTATATATAAAAAAAAACCACTAGAGCTATACCTTGAGTGCCCTACCATCCATTCTTAATTAGCACATTCGTTTAGATAATATCACCAACTTTAATTTTAACACCTATGTGTTCTATTGTACTATTGTCGTTGACATCTTTTGATGATCTGCTTCTATCACTGCTTGTTTGTCCCTACAACCACACACCCCCACCCCCCCCTCCACCTCTTTGTCTCTCTATCTCTCCGCCCCCCACACACACACCTTAAACCAGCTTATATTTCAACTCTTTCTTGGACTCGAACGCAAGTTCTGTCGAAGGGTCATGAGGACTCGAAACGTCAACTCTTTTCTTCTCCGCCGATGCTGCCAGACCTGCTGAGTTTTTCCAGGTAATTCTGTTTTTGTTTTTTTTTACTTACCAGGAGGTGTTGGATGTTAATAGTGTAAATAAATAGTTTTAAGAAAAACTAAGTACTGACTTTCTCCTAAGTTATGCCTAGAATAAAAGAAACCTCAGCAAGCCAGAAGACAACACTAGTAAAGGGCAACAAGCCAAACCAGACAGCACCTTCCAAACCGCAATCTCTAGCACCTGGAAGGTTGCAGACACATAGAAACACCACCCCCTGCAATTTCCCCTCCAAGACACACACCATCCTGACTTGGAACCATATCACCATTCCTTTACTGTCACTGGGTCAAAATCCTGGAATTCCCCTTCTAACAGCCCTGTGGATGTGCCTACACCACATGGGCTGCAGCAGTTAAGGAAGGCGGTTCATCACCATCTTCTCAAGGGCAATTAGGGGTGGGCAATAAATGTTGGTCTAGCCAGCGATATCTACATCCTATGAACAAATAAATAAAGGCCTGCATTTATACAGTCCCTTTCATGATGGCAGGATGTCCCAAAGTGCTTCACAGCCAATGAAAGCCTTTTGAAGAGTAGCTACTATTGTAGTGTGGGAAATGCAGCAGCCAGTTTATGTATAGCAAGCTCCCACAAATAGCAGTTATAATAATCAGCTTATCTCATTTAGTGATGTTGATTGTGAAATAAATGTTCGCCTGCTCTTCTTTGAAATCGTACACCCAGTTGGGGGAGGAGGGGGCTCAGTTTAAGTCCCATCAGAAAGACAGCACCTCCCACAGCGCAGCACTTCCTTAGTACTACACTGGAGTGTCAGCGTTGATTTTTTTGTGCTTAATCACCTAGTCTTTAGAATCCTAATGATCACAATTATATCACCTCATACCCACATGCAACACTTACAAACAATGCAACATACTGCTACATTTAGACGAGCAAAACTGTAGCCTATATATAAATATATTCTACTGACAATGCAAATGCACACGTTGAGCACCCAGACTAGTTGGATTTCACAAACCATAGTTCCTTGACCCTAGCGTCATAGTGACCACTCTGTTTCATATAATTTTTCAATCAGTTCTGTGCCTAACCAGATGTTGTATCTGGCTCTTTTCTAAAGGAGTTGATAAATGATTTCCCTTCTCAATCGTGGTACTGTCAATGACGTTTATTTTGTACGACAGAAATTGAATTAAGCTAACTTGTTATCTGCGGGTCCCTGATCACGGGGTCGGGGCAGGTTTGCACGCAGAAAGTTTCAGTTTACATGGGTTCATCTAAATTACAATGTGTTGGTGTGGTTTTGAAAACTCTCCGCCCACATGCTTGACAGCAGCTCTGAAGCAATGTGGGTTTCATTTTGTCAAAGCCAGCATCTCCAAACCGATCGACCTGAAAGTACTCGACTCAAGCAGAGCTGAGTGAGCTCCACTTTGTTTGATCGAAGCAACTATGAACTACAATCCGCGGAGCAGTTGGAAGGCAGGAGCGGCGAGAGATCAATGAAAATGAGTCTGCAAGGTAAGCCCACAGACGTACATACTGCAATGTTTGGTTGAGTATCAGATAATGACAATATTAAACGAATGGGAACCATTACCGGCAATGGGAGTTTGCCCACAGACTTTGAGACTGATTGTTTCTGCCTTATTGCCTGAAAAGCAAACTTCGTCGCAGCTCTCCCCTGAGTTGCACAAGTCTTAACGACGAGCGGAATCACGTATTTCACCTTGAGCCGGATGAGAAACGTAAATTACTTATCCATGCATTTGAGAGCAGAATAATAGGGCAAGTTTGGTGTAGTTTGATCTGCAAGTAAAACCTGTACTGCTTATGGAAGGGATTTCTGTTTTGTGAAGCTCATGAGGGAAGTAACCAGCTTCAAGAAACTCTTGATTTTAAAAGTTTCTGAACAAACAAGTTGTGTAAATGGCTGACACACATATTTAAGTTGGCATCTATGGTACATTTTTTTTTAAAAATGAGAAATATGTAAAATAGGGCTTAGTTTGGAATACAGCCAAACATTAGAACCAGAAAATCTCGAGAGTTAACCATTGAGTTCTTGTTGAAGAGCTGTTTTATTGCTTGGACATGCTCAGCTACTGGAGTTGTTATGTGGAGCAAGGGAAAGTGTTTTTTATAATAAGTTGCCCAACAGTGTGATAAAAGGTGATGATTGTTCGACATCCATTCTCGATGCTCTTTATGACATTTATGCAATGAATATAACAACTGTGGAACTGGCTTACACTCAATTAATAGATGTTTTTAAAGTTGCTGTATCTCTGGAGACCTATGTTAAGATTCATAATAAAACAAATATAAAGTGTTTGAATGTATGGATTTAACTTGGATAATATGACTTTAGTTAACATTTTATAAGCATTTAAAGAGTGTTCCCTTTTACTGCACATATCACATTACTGGATTACTCATACTTAAGTAGTTTTGAATAATACTGTGTCCCTCTCTTAAAGTGCTAAATTGTGGGGGATCAATTCTTTGAGGGTTGGAATACTATTTTAGCTGTTAATAGCAACATGGTCAGATCCTATTCTGTCTGGTCCTTGCCTTCATCCACACACAGATTTACACTTTCTATCAGGAGTCCCCTGGATAGCAATGGGGGCAGGAATGGAGTTGATTTCTTCCCCCTCCTCAGGCCTAGGATGATGCTTGCTCAATTGCCCTTCCAGCCAAGATCGGGGCACTGCACAATCTGTGACGTACCTGGCCTATGAAACCTCAATTGGTGGCACAGCATCAATTGGTGAGTTTAATCATTGGAAGCAATGATTAAATAACATTTCAGGACTTCAAAGATACTTAATTGACTGTAAAGCACATGGAGTATCCTGAGGCTGTGAAAGGTATAATCTGAATGCAAACCCCTTCTTCCTTCCTCCTGTCCTCAATTTGTTCCTTCTTTCCTTCCTACCTCTTCTCCCCCATTCCTCCCCAAGCAATCCATTGTTGAGATGGTGTGTTTGTGTATGTGATGAAACATGTTGCAGTGGAGAAAATGCATTACTTCCTTCATAATTAGAAGACAGCTGGCATGGTTTAGTTAGCACCAGATCCATTATAAATCATCTTTTCATTTTTGCTTGCTCTGGATATATTTGTGTTCTGTTTTCATGACAATCTGACAGCAAATTAGGGCAAATAAACTCTAATGACTTGTGACTGCTCTGAGGAAGAGTGATCACACTGACACCAATGTCCTTTAGAAGACATGTTGCAAGACACCCGCTTTAGCTGATGCCATTGGAGTGCAATTGCTCCACTTTGAGCAAATTAAAAACTGCTGGGTCTTTGTGGAGAGGCAATTAAAATTCATCTTTTAGAATAAAACTCTCATTTAAAGATTACTTTGGGTACCTCTTGGGGTAAGTGCCTTCGCTTTAAAGCAAGTCATTTTACCTTAATTTGTTGTGCTAGTGAAATTGAAAGCTGTTGAATACACTGCACTGTGTGATATGAATCATTTAAAAGTAAATTTAAAAAAAAACACACATGCCTATAATCCAATTACAAATGTAAACTTTGAGCATTATCTACATTAGAGTGCTGAGCTACAAACAAGGCCTTGGTAAATTCACGGCACCTCATTCATTGCTACAAGAATTAGATATTTAGCCGAAACAGTTAGACTGACAACTGAAAACCTCTTATCACCTTCTTGCAACATTTCACAGAAAACCTTCAGCTCTGGAACATCTTGGAAGGAGCATATAACTCCAGCCAAATCACATTGTCCAGCTATTATGTTGCAAAGCTTTTCCCACGTTTTCCACCCACACTTAAGTTTATATGTTGCCACAAGTTAACTTGGCACCGAATTTCACACTTGGGTTTAAAATAAATTCAGGCATTAAAACCTGTTTGGTTTTGTCTAGGTAATTGGTTATGTAAATCAGAGTATATTCAATACATTTTCATAAAGATGTTGTCAGGTTTTACCTTAGAGTCCTAATGATGAAATAATTCATTTAGCTAGGAACTGGAACAGGAATGCAACTCTTTGAGCTTGCTGTGCCATTCAGTTATACCTCAACTCCAATTAGCCACCTTAGTTCCATTTCCTTATCCCCTTACTCAACAAAAATCTAGCAACCTCAGTGTTGACAGATACTTTTGTCCCAGCATCTGTAACTTTTTGGGATAAAGAACTCCAGATCTCTATGGTCCATTCAGTTGTCTGTCACACTGCTATGTTATCTTTATCAGGGTCAGTATTGGCTTTAGAATGTCAGTCAATTTTAGCTAATAGTTTCATGTGTTTGCTCCAGTGTTGGGATTAAGTCAATTTATATATTTAGTCTCTGACTAACCTAGAAACGGGTTTTAAGCCAAATAGGGCCATCAGGAAGATTTCAAATAGAAGGACTCACCCATATAATGGGGGAATAAAAGTTGTCTGTGAGTCAGTTTGTGGCTCCATGCACTTCCTGATAGTTGGTTAAAGAGCTGCAATGACAGAAGTTTGGGAACAGGTCACTTGCCCGCTGTCTAGGTGGTGGAGTAGTCCATGACATAGGATGGGTTTAAACTTTGGAATATATCTATTGAGTTATGTCATTGAGGTGTAATTGGATTTCCAGCATTGGCAGCTTGAGAACTACTTTATCTGTAGAGGTTATTCTCTAACAATAGACAACAAAGTTAAAAGTTGACCTAATTGTGTCTTTGACATGATCATTTCAATCTTTTGACCCGGACAAACAATTGGTTGGAAAATCTGCAATTAGAGTCACTGTATAACCAATCAGAAGCTAATGTCTACAATGTATGTCCCACCTCCAAAATGGATGATTCTGTCCCAGAGGCAGAATAAAACCACTGAAGTAATGCATTTAAATTTACTTTTTGGATGAGATGTTAAGCAAAAGCCCTGTCTGTCCTTACAGATGTGTGAAAAGATACTGTGGCACTATTTCGAAGAAGAACTGGACAGTATTTAACCTTAAACCAACATCACCAAATCAGATCATATAGTCATGATCTCAATGCTGCTTGTGAGAGCTTGCTGCACACAAATTGTCTGCCATATTTTCTACATTACAGCAGTGACTACACTTCAAACGTACTTCATTGGTTGCACAGCGCTTTGGGACACCTTGAGGTCATGAAAGGAACTATATGAATGCAAGTTAAAACTACTTTTAGCATCATCATCCATGGTTATTTATGAATGGTCAACCGAAGGGTGCTGGAATTCCATGCAGCTGCTGGAAATCTGAGTTGAGAGGAGGAGAAAGTACAATTTTAACATACAAATAAATGTGAATTAATGGCATAAATACAAAGGTGAAAGACTGCGGATGCTGGAAATATAAATTAGGAGTATAAACAGAAAATTCTGGAAATACTGAGCGGGTCAGCTAGCATCTGTGTAGCGAGACAGCCTGACCTGCTGAGTATTTTGGTGTTTTCTGTGAAAGACTTTGTATTAACTTACATTTAAAACAAGTAGAGAGTTTCTTGCTTAAGTGTTTAGCAGGGCAAAATATGACTCTGAAAAGTCTAGGCCTTATGAAGATGTGAATCAACAATTGTGTTTCAGGTGCACAGATTATAAAACTGCATAAAAGCAAATTCTATTCTTATTATAATTCAAATGTCAGAGTTTGTTTCCACTGTCTGGAAGGGGAGAAGAATAATTTAATTTTTAACCACAAAAACCTTTCAGTTTACGAAAGTGAAAATGAGTATGGATTTGTATTTGAAAAAGGAAAAGATTGGAGGACTAAGGAGAAAAAGCAGGGCAGTTGGACTAATTAGTTAGCTGGCACAGCCATGGCAGGCTGATTGGCTTCCAGTAAAAGATTCTATGGTTCTATAAGTATGATACGGTGTTACAGCCACAATCAACCCATTAGATAAAATGACAATTTGTAGATTTTAAAGTAAAATACACAATGCCAGGCATTCTTAAACTTAACATCCTTCTTAGAAGCCAATATCAGGTTTAATACTCACAGAAATTAAATTATGTGAGCTCTCTCTGGATATTCTTCAAAATGATTTGGATTATACAGTATTTGGTGAAATTGCTAAATGCCTCAGTTTCAATGTTTAGGCATTCCGGTACTCATATAATGAAATTTAGCCCTTGCCATTCCATTTAGCATTTCTTCATCCAATCTTCATTCCTGTGTTATATATACAGAATGCCTTAGTAACAACACCTTTACTGTAGTAAACATCTCAAGGCATAGGTGGCGTAAAAGACATGTCCAAATAATTCTCCTTTGTCCCTCAGAACCCCTGGGCATGTGTTACAAATTTCCGTCTATGTTACTTTGGGTTCAGAATCATTGGTCACTCCCATAAGTTGACCCCAAACCTCCGTGTAATCTTTCCAGTATCTTTACAGCTCTAGTGAATTGATAGTGTGACCCAGGGGCATATCAGGGTGAGGTGCAGATGTGTCCACACGCCGAGTGTTTACAGTATCAGGATGAGTGCGGGTGTGTCTTTGTGCAGAGTGTGTGCTAAGTAACATGGTGAATACGAGTGTGTCTATAGATAGGGACTCTGCACTGCATTTGGGTGAATGAAGGTGTGCCTTTGGGGAGAGAGTGTGCACTCTGTTATCGGTAAATGAGGGTGTCCCAGTAATAAAGGAATCATATCCTGTTTTTACCTTAGTACTGTATTATGGTTTACGCACATTTTATTCAGGTGAACTCTATCAAAATATTGTTTTCTCCTCAGTGTCTCAGCCAGAAGGAATGGATACGTATTCTGGATGTAAAACAAATAAAAATTGATTACCACTACATCAGGGATTATCTAGGCAGGACTTTCCCTGAGCAGATTTAATAGGTGAGGTAGAATTCATGGCACAGTAAACAAATGGTCTATGTAGGGACCAGTCTTGAGTGGCAAATTGGCCTTACTTTGTGATAAATTTTCTCATCTCTTGCCTGTTTGAGGGTAGCCAATTATCCCTCCTGACGTGGAAACATCACCTGACAGCAATAAAACCTAGCCTGATACCCAGTAGTTGAAGCCAATTGGCCCATTGTGCCTGTGCCAACCCTTTGAAAGAGCCCAATTAGTTCCATTCCCCTGCTCTTTCCCATAGCCCTGCAAATATTTCCCTTTAAGTATTTACTTAATTCCCTTTTGAAAGTTATTATTGATACTGCTTCCACCACTCTTTCAGGCAGTGTTTTCCAGACACAACAACTGGTTGCATAAAACAAATTCTCCTCATCTCACCTCTGATTCTTTTGCCAATTACCTTAATTGTGTCCTCGAGTTACTGACCTTTCTGCCTTTAGAAACAGTTTCTCCTTACTTACTCTGTCAATCCCTCCATTATAGCCTTTATAAAATCTCCCCTTAACTTTCTCTTTTCTAAGGAAAACAACCGCAGCTAACTGCTAACAACAGTTCAATGTGACAGGAAGGATTGCCCACTCTCGTGACCCTGAGAGCTGTGTTGGTCAGAGTATAAATTCCAGTGGAGCCAGGAAGGAGCCATTCTGAAGAGCAGCCTAATGGTCCTTCTGGTAATATGTTGTGAATTATACTGACGATCTGCCTTTCATTATGGAAATGACCCAAAGATGAGACAAGCCTGTCACAGATTTGCAAGTGTAAAAATTAACTGTGGAAAATTGCAGTCTGCTAGACCTAAGATAAGATGATGCTCCGATTGGAGTCAGACACCTTGTTCTGGACAGGAAAAAACAGGTTGTCTCTTCTGCTAGTAGGCACAGAAGACTCTAACCAATTAACAACTAACAGCACCAAGTTGTATCTTTCACTTAGAGAATATTCCAAAACATTTGACATTAAGGGAAGGAAAAAATTAATTAAAGAGATAATGAATAAGCAAATGCTTAGTCATGGTAGGAGATTTAAGAGAGATGATGGAAAGCTTGGTGAAATAGATAGGTTTGTGATGGTGTTTAAAGATGGAGAGAGATGTGGTGAGATGGAGGATTTAGGGAGGGAGTTCCTTGGCATAGGAACCTCTCTCACCATTAGCAGGATGAAGGGATGGAATTATAGTTTGAAATAACATGTAAAGATTTAATAAAAAATGCTGTGTACATTTAACAAATTGTCCACACATTCAGAACTAAAAAGGTAAAATGTGCAAAGGTTAAGAGTGCACACTGTCCCAATTACCAGATCACTGGGCTGTGATATATGAAAGCGATACAGGTATACTGCTGCCTTACTCAAAGCCCTTGAAGTGTAATCACTAATGTAATGTAGAAAATGTGGCAGCTAATTTGGAGAAAGCGAGGTCCCACAAAATGAGCTGATAATCTATTTTAGTGATGCTAGTTGAGGGATAAATATTGGTTAGGATACTGGGGAAACCTCCCCTGCTCTTTTTCAAATAGTGCATGGGATTTTTTGCATCCACCCAAGAGAGCAAATGGAACCTGAGTTTAGCATGTAGTCCAAAATGTAGCTCATTTAACATTGCAGCACACCACTAGAATCCCAATTTAGATTTTGTGCTTATGGCCTGGATTGGGCATGGAAGGGCCATGAGTTGGCATGGAGGATATGAGGGGCCATTGGGGTGGGTGGGGTGCATGAGTTGGCATGGGGAGTGGATCGGAGGTTGGAGCAGGGGGGTTAGTGGGTCTAAAATATCACAATACAAGTGGGATGGAGTCCCAGAGCGCCAAGGTGGGCTTTTTAAGCAGCCCACCTCAGCACTCAGCTACCCACGCTCCGCTTTTGGGGGCAGTGAGCCGGACTCTATTCTGCGCCTGCCACCCATCCATATCTCTCCCCCTCCACCACACTCCCCGGAGTGAAGTTAGTGCAATTTGGAGGCCTTTATACTGAGGTGGGTTAAGGGAACCGGGAAATTTCCCGACTCAAGCTACTGGCCTTGGTAGCGATGTGCATGGATTGGGGTTTGTACCCACAGTCTTCTCACTGAGAGGTAAGGGTGCTGCCCACTGAGCCACAGCTCACAAGGAATAAGGTTCTATCTATGTGAATATGGCTACAGATATTGGCCAAAGATCTGGATCAGATTCTAAGAAATTTGATTTTCTTCTTCAGTTTTTCTATCTGTTCAGAAACATTTAAAAAAGCACTTGAGGACAACTGACATTAGTGCTTTTCTCCCATTGGAGCCTGGGAGAAATGCATAGAATAAACAAATTTTTTTTTTGCGTTGTATTTGCTTTCAGTGCAGAAATGCTAACACTGTCCTCAAAGGTTAATTGGTTTCCTGCATGTGTGCATGATGGGTATATCCAATCATGTAATCTCACTACTGGAGTGACGTGCTGTAGATGCTGTGATAACAGAATGTATGTTCACTTGTACAAAATGGTAGTGAGGGAAGGTATGAATTAAAGATTTTTTTTTAAAACATTCACTTGATTGAACCATTGATGATGATGGCATCTGTCCATCTCGATGGACTGTGCCCAGGGTGTATGTCACTTTTGTACTGAACATATGTGTGCTGTAGATGTCGATTTGTGAGTGGCAGTCCCTTCCACAGTTGATACAAATGAATAGCATTGGCTTTTTTCCTTCTGGTGGGCTCTCTTATCCGCCATCTGGTCATTTCTTTTGACCTCTGCTTTTTCCATGCCCTACCTGATTGCTTATCTCTATGAATCATTGAGCCAAAAATTACTTAGGAACTCAGTAATATTATTGCACCAAAATTATTGCAAGCTATATCATTTATTTTGTTTATTGGATAGTTAAGGCATACTTCACTTATTCTTTAGGTTTTGTATTTTAATGTTCTAAGATGACTATGTATCCCTGTTTAATAGGGAAAACCTCAGCAGGCCTGGCAAAATCTGTGGACAGAGAAATAGAGCTAATGTTTCGAGTCCTTATGACTTCTTCAGACTAAAGAGAGGTAGAAATGTTTCTGTTTTTATTTCAGATTTACAGCATCCACAGTATTTATTTTTTGCTTTTATTTATTAATAAGGAGTATGCTGGTTTTTGTTACCTCTGTCTCAGTGCAATGTTTTGGAACCGATATTCATTTCCTTTTTAATTCATATCATTGTACCTCACTGTTGTTCTCTGCCAGGATCTATTTCCTGTTAAGTTTCCTATGACTGAACCATTGAGTAAAATATGTCTTGTACGACCATTCCACCTCTTCTGGTCAAGTTATGATCACCTCTCCTTACGTAATAGTATTTAGTACCAGAAAGCTGCAAGAAAAACACTATGGAGGTAACCTTAACTGAACTCCATCCCTTATAGGAATTCCACACAAGTTTTCCTTATTTTCAAATAGTACTATGAGACCTTTTACATCCATTTGAACAGGTGGACAGGGTCTCAGGTCAACGTCTTGTCTGGAAGGTGGCCCAACCAACAGTGAAGCACTCCTATGATTTGAATGCAGGAGTTAAGTCATACTGCAATTAAAAAGAGCCTTGGTGAGACCACTCCTGGGGTATTGTGTACAATTTTGGTCTCCTTACCTAAGGAAGGATATGCTTGCCATAATGGGAGTGCAACAAAGGTTCACCAGTATACTGATCCCTGGGGTGGCAGGATTGTCCTATGAGGAGAGATCGAGGAGACTGGGCCTGTATTCTCTAGAGTTTTGAAGAATGAGAGGTGATCTCATTGAAGCATGCAGAATTCTTACAGGGCTCAACAGGGTAGATGCAGGAAGGATGTTTGCACTGGCTGGAGGTGGTGGTCTAGAACTCAGAATAAGAGGTAGGCCTGAGATGAGAAGGGATTTCTTCACTCAGAGGGTGGTGAATCTTTGGAATTCTCCCAGAGGGCTGTGAAGGCTCAGTTATCAAGTATATTCAAGACAGCGATGGATAGATTTCTAGATATTAAAGATAACAAGGGATATGGGGATAGTGCAGGAAAATGATGTTGAGGTAGAAGATCAGCTATGAGCTAGTTGAATGGTGAAACAAGCTCGAAGGTGCAGATGGCCTACTCCTCCAATTTTGTATGTTCCTACAATACTGCATTGTAGTTTCAACCTAGGTTATATGTTAGAATCTCTGGAATGAGACTTTGAAGCAACAGCCTTCTAACTCTGAGACGAGCATGATACCACTCAGCTAACTTAAAATCCAAAACACTGTACAGCCTGACAGTGGGGGAGATACAATGTACATTTACCATTTAAAGTGGTGTGATTTTGATTGATGTTGACTTGTCAGATCTGATTGCAAGAGAAAATATTGCATCTGTTGCTGTATTTAATCGGTTAGCTCAGTTGCATAGATGGCTAGTGTGTGGTCCAGAATAATACCAACAGCATGGGTCCAATTACTCTTTTGGATTAGGTCAACTTGGGGTCTGGCTCTTTGCCTTGCCCCTGAAAGTAGAAGGCAATGGCAAACCGCCAGTGACAAAAACAGTGAAGGAAATGGCTCAGGATGAAGCATCAGCAAGCAATGAGCCAAGGACCTGCCTTTGGGCAGAGTTAACATGAATGAACTGTATATAACTTAAATTAAACATATGGGTGTCTCCAAGATACATGATACTATAAATGTTCTGTCATGGAAGATTCTGGAAGATCACTACCACTGACAATAGTCATTTTATTTTTCTTGCTCTTCCAATTACAACAATAAGAAGAGCCTGTATTTATATGAAGCCTTTAATGTAGTAAAACATCCTAGTGACTTCACAGGATCCACATTTAATATATTTCTGTGGTTTGGGGTCCCTCCCTTCAAAGGAACACTGAAGCACTGCAAGGGGGGTCACATGAAGAGCTAACGGCAATTAGAGCTCCAAGTTATGAGGAAGAATTACAGAATGTAACTTTTTTCTTTGGAGAAAAAAATACCCAGTAAGAATGTGATTTAAAACAGAGTGGTACTAAAATGCTGAAATGTAAGTAGGATATTTAAGTTTGAAGGCACAGATTCAAATCAGGTAAAGATTAGATCATTTGGGAGTAGGATAGTTGAATTGTGAAATTTCTGTCCTCTACAAAGCTGTCGATGCTGAGGCATCAACTGAGAATTTCAGAACTGAGTTTGAAAGACTTTTGTTAAACAAGGGTATTAAAAGTTACAGAACCAAGATGGGTAGATGGAGTTTAAAATTCAGATTGGACATTCAATTTAATTGAATGGTGGAACAGGGTCAAAGGGCTGAATGGCCTATTCTGGTTCCTGTGCTCCAATGGGAATAAGGCCCACCAGAAATGGTGCTGTGTTGATTCCTGTCTTTCATGAAGGAATGAATAACTGCCTTGGGGGCTAAAATCACACTGGTCAGTATATGTAACTACATTGCAACAGCATTTAGGAACATCCCTTGGGTTGATAGTAAAATTGTAAATCCCATGTTAGTAATTGTAAGTTGCATGATGGATTAAGGAGATGGCCTACTTATTGAAATTGCCTTGTTGCTTTAAACACAAGTTAAAAGTGTTCAGAGAAATCCTTGACCATTATAATAGATGTAGATTAAATTCACCTTTATAATATGATAATCAAGGCAGATTGAGAGGGTTGAGGGTGGGTATGCGTTTGACACCAGGCCATGGTTGGGGAGAAGATGGGAATAAGGGTATGGATGAGACATTGATGGGATGGGGTGGGGTGGGGGCACCAGGAGAGATTTGGAAAGCATTAGATTTCTTGGGGGTGGAGGGCCATTGCTGTGTAGGTTAACAGATTACTTGGGGATTTAGGGGAAGCACTTCTCCTGCTGGCCCACAGGTAGTGCTAAAAAGGCACTTAGCTGTTTCATGCAGCAGTCACTGCCTCCCTTTAGTTGCTAAATTAAAACTGGAAGAGAGAGGAAAAAAAACAGAACAACGCTGCCTCATCAAAATATTTAAATGAGGGGTTTGCCTCCTGGGAGTGAGTTTGTTTGCTCCACGTCCCTCCTCCCACCTCATTTAAAACCAGAAGTGGGCAGGTTTGAGATGGGTTGGGTTCGGGTTTAAGATCTTTTACATTTTTACTTCCCCCAACCTTTTCACCCACTTCCTCCCCTGCCTTGTTTCAGGTGAGTTAAAATTCTGCCAAATGAGTTAGAATAAGAAGCAATATGACATGTATACTGTTATTGTTCTCTTTTTAGTACAGTTCAACCTCCTTCCCAGAAGAGCAAGGAGCACCTCCTAGTTCAAATACACTTGATATTCTTTGTTCATCCTGCACACAATGGAATGCTTGAGATTATATAGAATTTCTAACATGGGAATAAACCGGTCAGCCTATGTTGCTGCTTATGTCCCACACAAGTCTCTTCCCACCTCTCTTTGTCTCACCTATCAACATTATCTTTTATTCTTTGCCCTCAAATATGTTTACTTAGCTCCATCTTAAATGTTTCTGCTGTTTGCCTCAACTGCTGAATGTGGTTTTGAGTTCCACATCCACTGAAGCCCAGTTGTAACCTATAGTGTAGGTTTGTGTCACTGGAGGTAATGTTGACTTTAGGTATGTGATATTGATTTGGCCACTCATTTTCACACCTCTTCCAACTTTATTTCCGTTGAAGTGAATATACGTACAAATCAGGAGAGATGTACATTGTGTGTCTGAATAGATACTGCCTGTTTGACATCATCGCTCAAGATCAAAGTGACCCCTTCCAAACCTGAGCAGGAGGTTTCTGTCCACCAGCATATCATGCTTCCTTAAAGACCCCAAACACAATTCCTTCCAAATCCCTCAGTTTAGCTATTGCAAGTACTTTATCCCAACTTATTTTCTTTTTCATTCTTGCCATGTGATCATCATTGGCAAGGCTGCCATTTATTTGAAGGCCTCCTTCCCAGGCCATTTCATAGAGCACTTAAGATTCAATCACTCTGTGCTGGAAAGAAAGCTAATGAAGAACAACAACCAGACTGACTGATAAATGAACTGAAGTTATTAACTTTGCAGTGAACTTATTTTAGGTTGGTTGCAATTTGCACTCTCTCCCACTCACAATTAATTATAACAGTCATCTCATTCATAAAAACAGCAGCAGACAAGCATACTATGTTAATGCTCTTAACGGTCATGTAGCCATTTCAACTTATCATTCATTTTAGGTGTCACTCATTATACCATGTCTGGTTTTATTCTAACTTGCAGGAAAAACAGAATTGCCCTGAGTTCATTGTAGAATTCAAGGAGCTGGAGAAGGTATGCGCAAAGAACCCGAAGTGGTAGAGTGTTAAACTGCCATGGCATGTGAGTTAGATGATGGAGTTTGTTTTGTTTGTTGCTACGCCAGTAGTCAGGATCTGAAGCTGAGAAATTAGGTGAAGGGTCAAGTCCATAGTCTAGGACATAACCAAAGTTGACATGAGTAAACGAGAAGACAAGATAAACCAAAGCAGATAGAATAGGATTTCAAAGAAATGGCAGATATACTGTTGCCAGGGAAACTTAATACTTGAGCTTGGACTGGCCAACTGTTATGTTAGAAGTTAAAATTAAGCAATGTTGAGATCTGTATCCCAGTACTCTCTTTAAACTGCCTGTGCCCAAAGCTCTGAAATCCCCTCCCTATGCCTCTCTGCCTCTCTACCTCTCTCTCCTATAAGATGATGCTCCTTAAAACCTACCTCTTTCATCTGTGCCAATATGTGACTCAGTGTCAAATTTTGTATGATAATGCTCTTATGAAGTACCTTACAATGTCAAAGGTACTATGTAAGTTGTTGTATCTGGACAGTTTTACGGTAATGGAGAAGAATGAGTTCAAGTAGGAGATTGTGTGACAAGTCTTGATTCAAACTAATGTAAATTTGCAAGTAGGCGATAAAGCATTTTGGCAATCACATCTGGAGCATAGGAGAAAGTATTTAATGGAATGGAAAGCGAACGTACCTCTGGGCACCTTTGACCATCTTTAACACCTTTGCTGAAGGTTTGATTAGGGATCTATCGTAAAATTCCCCATAAACATCTTGAACTTCCCAAATATGCAAAAAAAATCCAATTTCATGTTAGATTAGCTAAAGGAAATGATACTATTTTGATTTTAATTTTTGGTAGATACAATGGCTCTGAATTTCCTCAGGCACTACTTTGCAGCATCTTGGTGGGAGATTAATGGGACCATTAGAAAAGGATGTCAATGGTCATTTTTAGCTATTTCCCAGGGGTGTCCACAGATCTGTTGGAGAAAGCCAATGGAGATTCCAGGTGAGGTACTGGAAAATTCAGAATATCAATCCAACTATAATAAACTTAAAATTTTATTTTAAGCTAACAGCTTTTAGACCATCACAGGAAGCCTTTCCCAAAGCACTTTACACTCAATTAAGTACTTTTGAAGTGTTGTAGGAAACATAGCAACCAATTTGCAGGTAGCAAAGTCCCACAAACAGCAATAATAGGATAATAACCAGATAAACTGTTTTGATAATAAATATTAGCCATTACGCCATGGAGAATTTACCTGCTCTTATTTAAATAGTATCATGTGATCTTTCATATCCACTTAAGCAAGCAGGTGGAGTCTTGGTTTAAGATCTCCCCTGAAATACTGTAGCCTTGACAGGAGTACCAGCCTAGATTCTATGCTTAAGTCCTTGCAGGGGCCGCAGGATGTGATGGGGCAGTGGGACTTGAACCTACAACCTTCTGATATGGAGATAAGAATGCTACCCGCTGAGCCATAGCTAACCATAAGCAAAGACTGGGGTGAGAGCGGAGCTAGACTGTTAACAGCCGGGGGTGAGGTGAGCCTCGTGTGGCTGATGACACATGAGTATCAGAGTCTCGCAGTGATATTATAAGCACGATTGGTTTGACTTTGTAGCAGCTGCTCTGTGTTGCAATATCAGATGAGGCAGGAAAAATGAAAAAATTTAATAAGCCAAAACTGTCGTTCAGGAGAATCAAGGATTGTACATCACTGCCATTGAATCCTATGAGAAAAAAGATTTTTGCACCTTTCTGAGAAGCTGTCATAAACATAGAAAACACAGAACAGTATTTTTCTATTATTTAAAGGGAAGTAGTTGTTTCAAATGGTGTGCTGGCATTTTGATTCATAATATATATCAGTTTTTACCTCAAAAGCAAATGCTACTTGTTTATTTTTTTGCTCATTTTTTGTGCTCATTACAGTGAAGAATGTCAGTACTGGTGTATGAAACACTTTTCACTTTTGGCATTCAATGTCAGCATTTAGCACATCCTAGCGTGGCTGAATCATTACTAAAACTAATTTTAATTAGCTCTAACAGTGTGAAGTAACATGTAATAAAAACTGAAAATGCTGGAAATGCCCAGCAGGTCTGGCAACATCTGTGGAGAGAGAAAGATGGTTAACGTTTCAAGTCTGATGAAAGGTCACAGATCTGAAATGTTCACTCTGTGTCTCACCCCACAGTTGCTGCCAGACCTGCTGAACATTTCCAGCACTTTCAGTTTTTATTTCAGATTTTCAGCATTTTGATTTTGTGAAGAATGTGTCTGTTAACTTGTGTGTGTGTGAGAGAGAGAAAGACAGGGAAGGGTGTATATTAGAATATATCTGTGCATGGGTGTGTTCGTTTACTACTTAATAGGATGTTAAGTCTGTACTTTCTTTGTAGATTGTTGTAAGAATTAAGACACAGAATGTTTGTGGTGTATTACGATGGAGGAGACAAAGTTTTAATAAAGCAATACAGGAAACATCTCTAACAGAACCCTAAAGATATTCTGATGACATGAGATTCAACCACAATGTCATTCAGAGCATCAACTCAGAGGTGCAGCATTTAGTGTGGCTTGGCTCCTATCTATGGAATGTTCACCAAAAGAAAAGGTGGAATTTATTCCAATGGAATTGGAATTAAGAAAAATGAATTTTCAGCAACAGAAAAATGCACCAGCTCTAAGAAGCCTGTTCAGTTTCAAAAGAATCCTATTCCAAGTGCCACCTTGGATCAGTAGGTAGCTCTTCTATCCATGTGTCCAAGGTTTTGGGCCACTCGTGTACTTCAGTTTTGACCATAAAATTTAGATGGAGGCTTCATTTGAGTTCTATATTGAGTTTGTACTCCAAAGGAACATGCCATGAAATGCTACTCTGTGACCTTATTTATTACTATAGGTGGAAATAACACATCTCATTGCACAATTCGAAGACAAGCAGGAGCTTTTCTTGGTGGGTTTGATAATTTTTCTCCCACAGCACCACCCACTAAAATTATGTTCCTGGTCATTCATTGTATTGGTGCTTGTAGAATATTGTTGTGGTTCTCTTCAAAGGTAACAAATTGAATGTGAAGCAGGTTGAAGCATTCTAGGAGATGTGATGTACATGAATGACAGCTCTTTTATACTATTTACATGGGTGGTTTTCCTTGCTGTTTTATTCTAGAAACTTATTACATTTCTGGTAACAATATTCCACCTGGCTTCCCCTTTCGCCCCTAATCATTTTCAACCAAGTTGGTTGTTTTTTTTTGGATCTTTTGCAATAATGAATAATTTGTCTAGGACTTACAATTCACTTTACAGAACACTGCAGAGCCAGTTATATTTGTGAAGAGAGACGTCCAAATACTTTTGTGGAACCCATGAACATGTATTGGGAAAGTGCGCTGGGAATCAAAGGCTTGACCATGGTAATGATTTGGGTAAACACGTGATCATCGCAAGATTTTTAAAGTGCACAATTAAATAGTTTAGTTGTAGTTTTGTTGTTGTACTGTTGCCTGAGGAGGAAATGGAATCACTTGAGATCATTTCCTTCCCTAGCACTCTGCAATTCCAGTTCATCGTATAATAAAATTTCAATTTGAAAACTGCACTTCCCATTGCCAAATTTTCTTTCAGTACTGCAACACTTGTTACCACTTTAATGAAGCTCTCTCTGATGGATTGGTGAGAAATCATCACATCCAATGGAGACCTTAGCCATGCCAGCCAAGGTGGTTCTAGATACAATATCCAGTCTCTGCGAAGATATACAAAGAATTTACAAAGTATTGGTTACAACATGATGCTGCTTGACAAACAGTGGACAGTAGACACCAAGTGGGAATTGAAAGAAAAATGGAGAGGAGGTGACTGAAGGCATTGAGTTAGATCTTGAGGTGGCTTTTGAAGAAGAGATGTAAGAAGGAAAGAATCTGCTATTTCAAATCATCTTTCACAAACTCAGTACATCCCAAAGTGATTTACAGCCAATGAAGTTCTTCTGAAATGTGGCCACTGTTTTCAATACGGGAAACATGGCAGCCAATTTACACAAGACATGATTCCACAACCAGCAATGAGAGAATGGCCAGATAATCAATTTTAGTGATGTTAGGTGAGGGATAAATATCGGCTAGGATTCTGGGGAGAAGTCTCTCACTCTTTTTCAAAATAAGGTCCAAAATGCATTATTTTTATGGCCATGTGGGAGGTCAGATGGGCCTTGGTTTAACATTTCATTCGAAGGATGACATCTCTGACAATTCAGCTCACTCCTGAGGAGTGTCTGTCGGGATTTTGCACTCAAGTCTGTGGAGTGCAACCACTGAGCCACACTAGAAACACTGACTGGGAATCAAAAAACAACCATTGAAAGTAGAAAGCATCTGCAAAGCAGCTTGATCAAGAGGAAGCTGTATTTTCCTTTGCTACTGTTGGAAAATCTGACCTAAGCGGGAGCAAATGCCATTTGCAAAACACAGCAGCCATTTGAACCTGAGAGTATCATGTGATGCTGTTTTTACAAGCTTCCCAGAAGTAAGGCATCCTTTTTGGTATTTTTTTTCCATTTTGTCATAGATTACTTCCCTTTATCTCATTGTATTGAACTTCCTATATACTGAGTATGAGTTTTTATAAGCTTATCAGAACATTGCATTTGCTGTGGAAAGAAAGCAATAAAGGAAGTGTGTTATTAATAACATGCTCTCTAAAAATCCGTGAATAATTTATATTCATTAAAGCTGCCATTAGTCTTTAGGCTCCACAAACCATTTTGTAAAGCTGTGGAAAAATACTACAGACTGCTTCCCTTTGTAATTGTTTTAAACTAAATCACTGAGACTGCAATTCGAATAATTTAACAGTGAATTAACATGCTTTTTATTTATTACATTTTTAAAAATACATATAACTTTTTCCCCTCAAATAAAAATGAAACAGAAAATGCTGGAAATACTCAGCAGATCTAGCAGCATCTGTAAAGAGAGAAACAGATGACCTTTCATCAGAACTAGAAGGTGTTAGAAATGAACAGCTTTCAAGCAAATGCAAAGCGGGGAAAGGGTTAGGTGGACAGGGGATGGGGGTTAGGGAATAAACAAAGAGAAAGGTTTGTGATAGAGTGGAGGGCAGGAGTGATTAATGATCGTCAAGGCACCTATCTAGGGTCTTTTACCCTTCACCCACCACTCTCCACCTCGCCCTGGCCAATGTTGCACACGCACCTCAAGATTTTATTAATGCCTCTGCTTTATTCATAATATGCCCTCCTTCACAGTGAGAATGTGCTTCATCCCACAACCTTAGCAATTCCAATATCAGTAGCTCAATGCATGAGGAATTTCAGATCAAAACAGAAGACCTGCATGTACATTATGCTTTATCGTAACTGCTTTGGCGGCTGTGATATGACAGAAAATGTGCATGTTCTGAAACTTGTTAATGACTTGCAGCTTTTCAAGGGTTAACGCACAGTTAAAGAAGCTCACTGATTGGTCTAGCGTGGTAGCAAGCCAGTCAGAGCAAAACCATCCTGACTCAATCGCAGTTCATGCTAGCTTAGCTGACCTTAGACAGGGCAACAGTTGTTGTGCTACAACTGGGTTCAGCACCCCTGGGCTGCAAAGTAGGAATAAAACACAACCTGAATTTCATGCACCAGTGAGACTTGAACACAGAACCTCCTACCTCAAAGGCAAGAATGCTACCACTGAGTCACAGCTAATGAAGGGTGAGAAAAAAAGGAACTTGAACCTGAAGCTGGGCAAGATAGTAGATGACAAATGACTGGGAACTGAACTGAATATACCGGGTATAAGGTCTACAAGAGAGACAGGGAAAATGTTTGAGAGGGAAGAGTAGCCTTAAGTGATTAAGGATGAAACCACTTTGGTGGTAAGAGAGGATATAAGGAGAGGTAAGATGGCGGTGGTGACTTTGATTGTAGCTTGCCATTTTCTCATTGCTGGTTGTGGAATCTTTTCTCGTGAAAATTGATTGCCATGTTCCTGCATTGGGATTCCTGCATTGTATAAATGCAGAGATTATACACATAGCACATAGCAAGAGGTTTTATTGGAGGATTGTAACCTTCAAAATAGATTGGGATAAGCTGACTAGCACACATCAGAAAAGTACTGAATTTCTTGAGTGCGCCTGGGATTTCATGAGGATGTGTCCAAGAGACGACAAGATGGCAGCGGGTGGTGCCATATTAGATTTAGTAATGAGCAATGAGCCAGATTTAGTTGACAAGCTACTGGTGTGTGAACGTTTATCTAATAGCAATCATAATATGATTGAATTCAATCTAGTGTTTGAAAGGGAGAAACACAAAATAGCCACTGAGATACCAGATTTGGGTAAGGCTGACTTCAAAGAGATGAGACAGAGGCTGTCCAGAGTAAAGTGAGCAAATTTGTTAATGGGAAAAAGGACTGAAGATCAGAGGTAGGTATTCAAAAAGGAATTTAATATGATACAAGACCAATTTATATCCCTAAGGTCCAAGAGCTATAGTTGTCAAAAAACAGCCATGGATGACTAATGACTAAGAGACAACATAAAACTAAAAGAAAAAGAATACAAAACTCCACATAAGGCACCAGATCCTGGCAAATTGGAAAGAAATGAAGAACAGAGAAAGGTGAGAGCTGCAAAAAGGGAGTATGAAAAGAAAGTTGAAAGGGCCACCAAAATCAACACAATTAGGAAAAAGAAATTTGTCAGGAGCAATGTGGCCCTTCACAGCTCATGACTGTGATATTGTCAATGGAAAGAAGGAAATGGTGGGCATGTTGAATAATTACTTTGTATCAGTATTTACAGTAGCAGAAGTGGTCACCATCCCAGAAACCCCAAGGCAACTAATTCTGAATCGGGGACAGAGACTCAGCAAAGTTAATTTAAACAAAAAGCAGTGATGAAGAAATAATGTCATTAGAGTGGCAAGTCCCCAGGACCAGATGGTTTCCATCCCAGGGTTTTAAAAGAAATGGGTGAGAACATTGCAGATGCCTGAACAACAACCTTCTAAAGTTCACTTGGTTTGGAAACTATTCCTTTAGATTTGAAAATTACTACAACCCATTTTGCTATTTAAGAAAGGTGAGAGAGTAGAACCAACAAATTAAAGACTAGCCAGTCCAACATCTGTTGTTGAGAAATTACTAGAGGCTATACTTAAGGATAATATGACTAAATACCTTGAAAATTTTCGACTGATGAGAGCGAGCCAGCATGGATTTGCAAGGGTTGACCATGTATGAGGAGCCTGACACAGTGACAAAATAATGGACAGGGGAATGTCTATGGATGTTATTTATGCAGATTTACAGAAGGCGTTCAATAAAATCCTTCATTAGAGACTATGAAAATTGAAGCCCATGGAACTGAAGGCAAATTATTGACATGGTTAGCAAATTGGTTGAGCAGTTGGAGCCAGGAAGTTAGTATAATGGGCAGGTACTCTAATTGGCAGGATGTGACTAGTGATGTCCTGCAAGGATTTATGTTGGGAGCGCAACTATTCACTGGCTGGGATTTTAAGTGCCTGTTGGCGTTGGGCATGACCGGTGGTGTGAGTGGTTAATATGGCGCAATTGGTTTCACAATGGCGTGAAATCAGTTTGTAATCGTCCGCTCAACCCACTGATGGCGGGCCACATTCCCTGCCATTGGATGTTGGGAACCTCATTGTGATACATCAGCATACCATTACTAGGCCTGCCCACCAGAATCGTCCCCCACCGCTGGATCGTCTGCCCGCATTGATGGGAAAACACGCCGACGTGGTTCACAACAGCACATATGCGATGTGCACTTGGCTGGCTACACTCCACTTTGGACTTCAAGGTTTGTTTGCCTACCTTGCTTCGGTCAGCGCTCGCAGTCATCAGGCTTCGCAGGCAGCACCACACCACATTTAGGAGCAGGTCTCTAGCGACCAGATCAGCCATATGTGGGTGGCTTTTCAATGGCTGCACTGCTAGGGCTTGCTTGGCGAAAGGGGAAGAAGTGGCCTCAGGTGAGGGAAGAGGCTGCAGGCTGAGAGCTGTACTGGGGAAGGAGGGTATCCCAGGGTGTGTGTGGGGGCAGGTGTTGATCTGTGCAAGTAGCCTCCTGATAGTGATGCCTGAGGAGGCAGTCTCCAGAGGAGATGAGGCCAGATGGACATGTGAGGGTATATGTGTGAGAATGGGTGACGTCCCTTGAGTTGGCAGTGGGTGAGATGCAGTGAATGTGTGATGGGTTTGAGTGTGAGAGTTTAGAGTGATGAGATGGTTGCCATATCCTGGCTGCACGGATGAGATCATTCAACTTCTGCCTGAATTGGATGGCCAACCTCTTCTGTGCAGCATTGGCACTAATCACTGCTGCCATCGCCTACCAAGCCCTAGTGGTAATGTAGCTGCCCCTTGTGCGGCCAGGGCGGGGGTCTAGGACATCACAGCAGGCCTCCACCGCATCCAAAGGGTGCTCGAGGGCTGCAGTCGTCTTGTCTTTTGGGGCCATGTCTTCTTTGCTGCAGTCCTGGGCTGGAAGCACTGAGCATGGCTGTACTTTAAATGTGGTGCCTGGCGTGATGAAGCAGTGAGTTAACAGTGTGGCAGGTGAATGAGAGCCCGCCCACCATGGAAACGGCACGTTTCCTGGGAATGCATACATAATGTGGCTGGTTTGGGATGATACAGCTTGAAAACCCACCATCGCGGCCAGCGGGTAAAAGTATTGTATTTATTAATAACTTAAATGATGGGATAGAAAGCTACAGATCTAAATTTGCCAATGACATAAAGATGAGCAGCATTGTAAGCAGTGTAGATGGAAGTGTAAAATTATAAAAAGAGACTGATAGATTAAGTGAAGGGACAAAACTGTGACAAATGGATTTCAATGTAGGCACATGCGAGGTCATCCACTTTGGGCCTATAAAGGTTAGAACAGAGTGCTTTCTAAATGGTGAAAAGCTAGAAACAATGGAAATTCAAAGAGACTTGGGTGTTAAGGTACATAGATCATTTAAATGTTATGAACACGTCCAAAAAATGAGAAAAACTAATGGAATGCTGGCTTTTTATTCTAGATGACTATTATATAAGGGGTAGAAGTCATCTACACAAAGCCCTAGTTTACCACACCTGGCATATGGTGAGCAGTTCAGGCCACTGCACATTAGGAAGGATATGTTGGCCTCAGATGGAGTACAGCATAGATTTACCAGAATTATACCTGGATTCCAATGGTTAAATTAAGAGAGATTAAATAAACTAGGGATGAGTTGCTTGAATTTGAGGTTCAGGGATTGATATTTTCAATAATATCTTGAGGGGAACAGATAGGCTGGCTAGATAGGAACTATTTTGGGGAGCCTTGGACTGGAGAACATTGGGCAGAATTTTCTGCTTGATGTGCTAGGAGGTGGGCCCTGCACGTCAGCACATAAAATGATGCGCGGTGATGTCGGGTGAGCGTCCTGACATCACTGCGCGCCATTGCGATATTTCGCTGGGCAGGCGTGCGATGAAGTTCAACGCGCGCCCGCCATTAATTAACGGGCTAGTTAAGGCCCTTAAATCATCAATCGATGGTGATTTTCAGCTACCCGTTTGATCTTTGGGTCGGCACACGGGCACAACGGGCAGGCGGGTAAGAGACTTTTTAATCAAACTCATCCATGGGCGGGATAACAGGGCTCAGTGGGGTTGTATATCTGGTTTGTGAGTATTTATTGCAGAATACAGAACGAAGGAGCCACTCTCAGCCATGGTAACACATCTGGTTTTAATTTTCACCATCAGAAGTTCTCACAAAGTCAAAACGAAATGTTTTTCAAGCAGAAACAAATAACAAGTCTCTAATCTAGGGCCAACACAAAAGCACCAATGAGAAGCCCGTGGTGTGCCTAAGATGCCTTATGCTCACGTTTACGGGTGCTACGTCTTGGTGCTGCCCCATCGCTCAGAGTGGCACCTGAGACAGCCTGCTCACTCTGCTGTCCTGATGGCCTCAATGACCTTGCCGGCTGCCCTCTGGCCTGTGGAGCCTGTGCTGGCTCCATCTGGGAGGGATCTGCCAGGTCCACAGCTGGCATTTCCCCAGTCTTCACAGCCTCACCCGATGAAGCGGTCACTGGGAGAGGGGCAGGGCAGCTGTTGCCCCCATCCAGAGTGCAGTGAGAGGAGCCCGCAGATACAACAGGCAGCTGCTCCACTGACGTGAGGTCGCCCCGGACCTCCCCGCTCACTGTCGATGGATGGGCAACGAGCTGGGAAGCTTGAAGCCCACACCATCTCCCACATTGGCAATGACCAGCTGTGGCCACTGGCGCTGTGAGGACTTGCAGGTCCAAGCATAACCCCAGAAGAAGCTGCTTGTTCTCCTGGAAGCCCCTCTCCACGAGAGTTGCTACTCTCTCCATGGAGGACGCATGACGCACTGCCATGAGGCTCATTGCATCACTGATGCTCCACATGGAGTCCTCCACCACGGACACCAAGCGAAGCATAGTCTCGTAACACTCCCAGATGCTCCCACACATCCGGCCGCATTTCCTGCAGCTGCTGCGTGGCGGACGACTCCAGAGGCACATCATCACGCCCCGACTCAGCATGTGCCTGGTCCCCTGCAGTCCTCGGATTGCTGGCGCCATCGGCACTCGCTGTCTCTGCCAGCCCCTCCAGCGATTGTGAAGTGCCCTCTTCACTGCCCCCCAGGACACTAGCTGATGTTGCAATGTACCACTAGAGGTACTAGTAACTGTGCTGGTGCCTGCCTCGCAGAAATGGTGTGACGCAGGTGACACTTGAGGGCCCTCAGGTGTGAGAGGGGCTTCAGGAAATCCTCCTGATGGCCAGGCTCTGATGATGCTGAAATGAACAACAAGGACAGTGGATCAGTTAGAGTGCACACAGTGATACACTTCATCCCTTTCCCCCTGGTTCATTGTGCGCTCAATCTTCCCAAACCTATGGATACTAATATTGGTGGGGTGGCAAATAGTCAGGAGGAGACCCTTACATTAAAGGCGGATACAGACGGGCTGGTCAGATGGCCTAAGGGATGCCAAATGGAATGTTATGTGGATAAGCGTGAGGTGCTGCACGTGGGCCAGAGAAACAAGGCATGGGAATACACGAGGAATGGTAGGACCGTGGAAAGTAAGAAGGATCAGAGAGATTTTGCTGAGCACGTCAACAGGCCCGCTAAGGGAGCGGGACAGATGCATAAGGCGTTTAAGAAGGTAAAGGCAAACTTGCCTTTATTAGCTGAGGAATAGAATATAGGAACAGGGAGGTAATGTTCCAAGTGCAGAAAATGCTGCCTAGGCCTTAGCTATGGTTCTGCGTGCAGTTGTGAAATGCACTTCACGAGAGGGATGTGATTGGAATGGAGAGAGTGCAGAGGTCATTGACCAGGATGCTGGCTGGGCTGCAGAGTTTAACTTATGAGGAGACATAATATAGATGGGGGTTATTTCCCCTGGAGCAGAGGAGATTGAGTGGTGAAGTTATTGAGGCTCATACCGTTATGAGGGGCATAGATAGGGTCAACAGAAAGGGACGTTTCCCCTTGGCAGAGGGATGAGTAACCATGTGGCATAGGTTTAAGTAAAGGGCATGAGGTTGACAGATGATGTGATGAACAACATTTGCACAAACAGTGTGTTGGGAATGTGGAACGCACTGCCTGAAAGGATGGTGGACGCAGAAACCCTCCTAACATGTAATAAGTATTTGGATGTGCAGTTGCGATGCCATAGCCTACAAGGCCATGGGGATAGTGGTGAGAAATGGGATAAGGCGACTTTGGAAAGTGCTTGACACGCACATCATCGAAGGGCCGAGGGACCTTTGTCTATGACCCACACCTCTGACTCTATCACTCCATGACTGAGCAATGTTGCAATAATAACAAATCAAACAATCATCAGCGCTATGGATGTTGGGAGGACGGAGCAGATCTCACAGTTGGCCTGAAATACCTGGCCGTTCCACCCAAGCCTCACTGACACTAGTTGACCTGGGCGCATGGGGCCTCTCAAGCTCCAGGGCTTCCTGTTCAAAACAGCTTAGCACCATGAGCTGGGCCTGGCTGCCTCCAGTCCTCGAATGCTCACATGCATTGTGAGCATTCTTCTCCTGAAAAACAGAGAAAACCATTCATTGCAGCTAATCGTACATGGACTCTGCACATACATGCTACACCCCAACCACAGTGGCCCATATCAGGCTTCCAGTGCCTCCTCTCCCCGCTACTGCTGATCAGTCACACAAAGACCACCTTGGACACATTCTGCTTCCATCACTGTAGGAAACACGGTTTTAGATCCCATAGCAAGGAGGCACAACAACATGCAGCATCGAGGGCAGCAGATGGCTCTTTGCCACGAGACCTTGAGGCTCTCCTTCCACAATTTCATCACCGTGAATAGGACATGTGTTGGAGATCTGAGTATGCGCCCAGCTGCATCTCCTGCAGGTTGCTTCCGGAATACTCATGTGCAACTAAGAGCAACACATGGTGCGGGGGAGAACTCATCTCATCATGAACCACTGAGGCTGATGGGCGCTATCTGCTTGGCCACCCAGTGTATGAGAAATGCCCAACCTGATTCAATGCAGTCACGACAGTAAGACTTGATTGGGGTGGAGGGGGCCCTCAAAGGCTAAGGCTACCTGCTGGGTTAAATGCCCAATGCCAACATAGTACTCATCCTTCCAGAGTGCAACAAATTGTTGAAGCGCCACCTCCTCCCAGGCATGCTTCACCGTGTAGGGTACCTCCTCCACCCATCCTGGGGGACCAACACCTCCTACTGTGTTGCCACCTCCTTGAGGAGGGCAGCAAGGCAGTCATCAGAAAAGCGAGGGGCAGATTGGCCTCCCAGCTGGCTTACCCTGCAGCCTGTTCTGCTCCTGTGGCAGACCCTGCAGCCTGCCCTGCTCCTCTGCCCTTCCCTCCAGCCTGCCCTGCTCAGCCGACCCCTTGTGGTATGACCTAGAAGTGGCCATTGTGAGGCTGACAGCTTCCTTTAAACAGACTGCTGGGTCGCCATTGGACCCCGCGGTCTGTACATGCCTGCCGCAGCCCGCACACTCCTGCTAAAGAGCTGAAATTGCGCCAGTTATCAGATGCTGGAGTGAAGTCTCAGGAATCCAGGGGCAACACAGTCTCAGGAGAAAAAATTGAACCACTGGGAGATGAGCAGCCATTGAGTCAGGAATTGGAATGGCTGAGGGAATTCAGAGGCCAGATCTTTGAAAGTGAACAATCAAAAATCCCTCATATGGGTGACAAGGTTAATGAGATTTTGTGGCTCACAGTGGTCACTGATGTCTGGATAGGTTGTTAAGAAATCCGTGGGATCTGCCTTGTTAGCTGGCTGCCATTTAATGTGCAGTGTGATGTGTTCAACCATAGTTTGCCTGTTAATTCATATCTACCTCAATTAATTCTGAATGTTAGAACATAAGATAAATATCATCAATCGTTTTACTTTTCTGACTTTTTATAGTAAAGTTTATTTTGTTTCTTTAAAACTGTGGAACCTTCTGGCTTTATTCTCCTAGTGGGGCAACTGTGATTTCAAACTTTGTCTACTTTAAACAAATAATTACTCGCCCCTAACCGGATTGTAACAAAGGAAAGAAAATAGTGAGTCATGTTGGCAAAAGTAAAGTATGAGAATAAGCTAGCCAAGAATATAAACACAGATTGTAAGAGCTTTTATAAGAATAATGTGGAAAAATGTGAAGTGATCCACTTTGTTAGGAGGAACAGGTTTGTACAGAGTATTTCTTAAATGATAAGAGATTAGAAAGTGCAGATGTACAAAAGGACCTGGGTGATGGTGTCAATAAGTCACTGAAGGCTAACATGCAGGTGCAGCAAGCAGTTAGGAAGATTAATGGCATGTTGGCCTTTATCAAAAGAGGGTTTGAGTGCAGGAATACTGAATCTTGCTATAATTGTATAGAACCTTAGTTAGACCACATCTGGAGTACTGTGTGCTGTTTTGGACCCCTTACCTTAGGAAAGATATGATTACCATAGAGGGAGTGCAACAAAGGTTCATTAGGCTAGTTCCCAGGATGGCGGGATTGTCCTATGAAGAGAGATTGGGCAAACTGGACTTGTATTCTCTAGAATTTCAAAGAATGAGCAGTAACCTCATTGAAACCTACAAAATATTTAAAGGGATAGACATAGTAGATGCAGGTAAGATGTTTCCCCAGGCTGGGGAGTCTAGAACCAGGGGCACAATTTCAAAATGGGCAAAATTGGCCCAAACAGCAATCGAGCTAGATAAATTGTTAATTTTAAGTTGTAGGTAGATTTTTCTTATCCAAAGGCATTAAGGGAAATGGGGCAAAGGAGGATATATGGAGTTCGGTCACTGCTCAGCCAAAATCTCAGATGGTGGAACAGGCTCGATGGGCTAAGTGGCCTTCTCCTGGTCCTGTGTTCCTTTTTTCCTAAGGTTGATTTTGACAAATTGGTTAGATTATCTGTATCTAAAGTGTTCAGTTAATGTCATCCACTTGGAAAAAGGGCATTCGAGTACAGTTCTGTTCTGTCTTTTAACTAAAGGCTCCACTTTTCTCATTGACATTTATTCTTATTGCCAAAGGCTGAAACATACATTAAAATATTAAAGGCCTTTGTAAAAACTAGCTATCCTGTATATAGAGCCACTTCCCTTTAAGAAGCAACATCCCTTTTTTCCCACCGCTCTCTGTAAGTACCCCAGTAAGGCCTGCTTACATATGATCTCCAGCCCACCTCCCCTTCTCATGAGCTTGCAATACCCAGGCCAATGTCGACCACGTTAAATAAATGACGCTGATCCCACAAAATCTGATATCTGCCCCTAATCCACGAGGAAGGCCAGACGGAAAATTTCTACTGGGGGCATCCAATGCCTCATCCTGATTCAAGCATAAAATATTCCCCAATTATCCAATTCAAAAAGCTCAGCCATTAAAACACAGTCAATTTCACTCCAGACAGCAGCATACTTCACTAGTCTAATCTCCTTTGTGTGCAATGTTTTATCTTAAATTTGTTGTGTTTTGTTTAGATGGAATCGCTAAATGAATGATTAAGTGGGCTCTGGTACAAATGTTTGCAAATTAACTGTTTGTATCGGCAGCTTAAAGTCTTGACCTCAGCAGAATGCAGCTTGGCAGTGCGACAGTGATTTGATCAGGCTGGGGCATGCCTGCTGTGATAATTAATACCATTTTTTAAAAAAGGAGTTTGCTGTTTGGAACAGGATTGAGGATTTGAAGATTTGGCAATGATGGACATGGTTAAGGTCTGTGTGGACAACGATGGTCCCTGAACTGTTGGGATGTTCAGGGTGTCATGTTGAGGGAGACAGTTGTTTAAGGATGGTTAATGTAGGATGTAAGACCCTCCAGAGGGTTTCTGGTTTTATCTTTGGGAGGAGTGGGATGTGGGGACTCTTTGTAGGACCTTTCATCAAGAGGTGAATTGGGTTGTACAGGATGTGTGACAAAACTGGTCTGAGTGGCCTTTCATAACATCAGTGCGCCTTACATTCTCAATCTGTAGGGACCAATCTCTAAATTGTATCTTGTGAATCACTTTTTGGGGAATTTACAGATTGGAAATTGAGAGATTGGAGGCAGAATCATCCCTGTTTGCACAAAGTGTAGTAGCAAGTGGGGAAAAAAAATTGTTTTACCTGCCAGCTGCAATGGCAGGTTTTTGCGCCGTATCATCCCATTCCCACCTCGTTAATTATGCAGCCACAGGAAACATGACGTCTTGCTGGTGGGTGGCCTCGTATTTGCCCACCATGTCGTTACCTCACCATTTCCTCACGCAAGCGCCATATTGAAACTGCAGCTGCATGCATACTTCTCAATGCTTGCAGCCCAGGAGGCCCCAAAAACCATGAAGAATACAGGCCCCCAATTCAGTGATGCATTCTGGACATCATGGAGGCCCACCAGGATGTCCTCTACCCCCACTCTGGCCGCAGGAGGCCCATCACTCTCACTACTCAGGCTTGGGAGACGGTGGCAGAGGTGGTCAGAGTCAATGCTGCACACAAGATGTTGGCCATTCAGTGCAGAAAATGGATGAATGATCTCATCCGTGCTGCCAGGGTAAGGCAACCATCTTATCACTCTAAACTCACACGCTCACAAGGCCATCACACATTCACTGGCATCTCACTCACTGCCAGCTCATGGGACATCACCACTCACTCTCTCACACACACACACCCTCACATCATCATCTGGCTTTACCTCCTCTGGAGACTGCCTCCTCAGCCCTCACCCTCTTGATGCCACTTGCACAGATCAACATGTGCTGCCTCACACACCCTGGGATATCCTCCTTCTCCAGTACAACCTTCACCCTGCAGCCTCTTTCCTTGCCTGAGGCCACTTCCCCAAGCAACCCCTACCCCTGGAGCCATTGAAAAACCACCCTCACCTTATGGCTGGTTCTGGTGGGTAGAGACCTGCTGATGAGACCACCCCTGCCTGTGAAGCCTGGCGCTAATGACCACGAGTGCTGCTTGAAGCAAGCTAGGCAAACAAACCTCGAAGTCCCGAGTGAAGTATAGCTTGCCAGGTGCATGTCGCTTATGGACAGTTGTGAAACGCATCGATGTGCAATCATGCCGACATGCCCAGATGATCCAGCGTTGGGGGGAAGACTCTGTCAAGCAGGGCTTACAATGTGGTGCTAAAGTATTGAACTTAGGTTTCCGACGTGTGGTGGCAGGAAACATGGCCCCCCATTGACAGATGGAGTGGACCATCGCAAACTGGTTTCACGATGGCATGAAACCAATTTTTGGCCTTCTCATCATATTATCCCCCACCTCCCCATCTGCCATGACGCCCAACGCCAACGGAGCTGGAAAATTCCAGCCTGGGATGAACAAGTCCCAATATCTGATATACCTTGATCTGAAAGGGCATTTTATTGGCCCAGTTGTTTCAGTCTCTGGATCGTTGGAGACCTGATGTACGACCCAAGATTTATGTTTGGACCCCGCGGGAATCCTGATGCGCTGACTTCCGTGGAATTGCCCAGGAAATTTGAACTTCCCATGGGCAATTCCCCTGCTCCCTGGGACTATCCGCAAATGACTTCGAGTTAGAGTCGGAGACTTTGGACATTCCGTGGTACTTACCTGGATAGTTACCCAGGAAATGTTAGACTCATTAAAACCTAGACTTACCCCTGGGTAATTACCCAACTTACCCCCAATCACTCACACGAACCTTTCCCCCAACTACTCCCACTGACGCCCCAACTAATTCCCTGATCTCCCGACCTGACTCAACCTGGCTACCCCCCAATACACCCCCAATGACACCTGACTACTCCCTGACCTGACCTTAATAGCCCCAAATCTGACTACCCTCCCTACACAACTACCCACCTCACTCACCTACCCACCTCACGCAGCTGCCACCCTTCCCACCTGTCACCCTGCCCACCTGCTCACCCAGCTACCACCCTACACACATACTCACTTACCCACTCACCTCCCCACCCTACCACCCTATCCATTCATCCACTCACCTATTCATCCATTCACTAACATTGATCCATTCATTCATTCACTAAGATTCACACTGGACCTTTAATTTACCATATAAAAAGGAGGCATGCCCTATCTTCCTTTCATCATTATTGCACTGCGATGGAGTTCTTCAAGGGACGCTGTGCTCTGCATTTCTGAAGAAGCTGGGCTCAGAAGACCTGGCAAGAAATGCGGTGCAGTGTCCGAGGTGTGGAAAAGTTCGAGCAGAGCGGCAATCCGAATCCTCGGAAGGTCTGGGCCTTTTGTTGACAAACAGGACTCTTAAGTTAAATAGAAAATCTTGATCAGGTTGCTTTTAAAGCGAGCATCATACTTGGATGTTGGAGTGTAGAATGTACAAGCAAAGTTTGTAAAACCTATCAATGTACACCCATTCACATTATTAAACAGCAGTTTGTACTCCCAGTGATAATCCTAACCTGCACTAAAGCTGACTACGTTGTTTAAATGGCTGAGCTTTTAAATTCAAACCAGCTTGGATTCAAGCCCAGCACTGCCTCTCACTTCCATTATTCTGCATTAGATGAATCCTGGCAATTGTTGGCCAGAAAACGATTTAGAGTCTTCAGTGATAATAAAGCATTTTATGTTCTGAAGCATGGGCTGTGCCTCCTGCTGGTTGTTTGGATGATACCAGCAGTCAGAGAGAGTTCCACAGCCAAGATATTCCCGCTTTGATGCCTAGAGGTGTGATGGCAAGTAATTGAAGAAAAATACGCAAAGTGTAAACGTGAGGAAAACACTCATTATTGTTGATCATTTAAGTGGACATAAGAACATATGAATTAAGAGCAAGAATAGGCCATTCAGCCCCTTGACTAATCTAATTGTAGCCTAATTGCCGCTTTCCTACCTAGCCCCTATATGCTTTGTTTCTCTTTTTAGTCAAGGATCTATCTATCCCTACCTTAAAATATTCAATGACCCTGCCTCCACCACTCTTTTGGGGAAGGAAGTTCCACCGACTCATGACCCTCTTGAGAAAAAGAAATTCTCTGCCTTACATTGGAGACCCCTTATCTTTAAACTGTGTCCCCGAGTCCTGGTCTCTCCCTCAGGGGGAAACATCCTTTCGGCATCCACTCTGTCAAGTCCCCTCAGGATCTTATATTTTTCAATAAGATCACCCCTTATTTTTCTCCAGTGGGTATAGGCCCAACCTGCCCAATCTTTCCTTGTAAGAAAGCACACCCCCATCCCAGGAATCAGTTGAGTAAACTTTCTCTGAGCTGCTTCTAATGCAATTATATCCTTTCTTAAATAAGGAGACCAAAACTGTACACAGTACTCCTAGATGTGGTCTCACCATTGCTCTCTACAACTGTATCAAAACATCCCTATTTTTATATTCCATTCCCTTTGCAATAAACGGCAACATTCCATTTGCCTTCCTAATCACTTTCTATACCTGTGATTCATGTACCAGGATACACAAATCTGTCTGTCCCTCAGAGTTTTACAATCTCTCTTCATTTAGATAATACGCTGTTTTTCTGTTCTTCCTGCCAAAGTGCAAAGTTCATATTTTTCCACAATACAGGATATACTGCATCTGCCAAATTTTTGCCCACTCACTTAACCTAATTTACCCACTCACTTAATCCCTTTGCAGATTCTTGATGTCCTCTTCACAACTTAGTCTCTTACCTATTTTTGTGTCATCAGCAAATTCAGCAACTATCCATTTGGTCTCTTCATCCAAATCATTGATATAGCTTATAAATAGTTGAGGCCCCAGCACTGATCCCTGTGGCACTCCGCTCAACCCGAAAATTATCCATTTTTGGCTACTCTGTTTCCTGATAGCTAACCAATCCTTTATCCATGCTAATGCATTACCCCTTATACTGTGAGCTCTTATTTTGTATAGTAACCTTCGATGTGGCACCTTGTCAAATGTCTTCTGGAAATCTAAGCACAACACATCCACAAGTTCCCTTTTATCCAAGTTCCTTGTTACTTCCTCAAAGAACTACGATAAATTAGTCAAACATTATTTCCCTTTCACAAAATGATGTTAACTCTGCCTGATTGCATTGAGATTTTCAACCGCAGATGTTAAGATACGTAGCCTGTAATTCCCTGTTTTCTGTCCCCCTCCTTGAATGGATGAGTTACATTCGCTATTTTCCAAAATTGCTGGGACCATTCCAGAATCTAGGGAGTTTTGGAAAATCAGATCAATGCATCTACTATCTCAGCAGCCACTTCTTTTATGACCCTAGGATGAAGTCCATCAGGACCTTGGAACTTGTCAGCTTTTAGTTTGAATGATTTTCTCAATACCATTTCCCTGATGATTATAATAATTTTAAGTTCCTCCCTCCTTTTCACCTCTTAATTAACAATTATTTCTGGGACATTAATTGTAACCTCTACATTAAAGACAGACACAAAATATCTGTTCAATTCATCCCCCATTTCCTTATTTCCCATTATTAATTCCCTCGACTCTCTCTTGACAACCAATCCAATGCTTACATTACTTACTCTTTTCCTTTTTAAATGCTTGTGGAAGTACTTATTATTTGTTTATTTTCTAGCTGGCTTTCTCTTGTACATTAACTTCTCGCTACTTATTATCCTTTTCATCATTTGCTGTTTTTTAGATTCATTCCAGTCTTCTGACCTGCCACTAATCTTCACAGAATTGTACGTTTTTTCTTTCAATTTGACATGATCATTCACTTCCTTAGTTAACCATGGATAGTGTGTCCGACAACTAGAGTCTTTCTTTCTCACTAGAATATACCTTTTATGTGTGTTATGAAATATTTCCTTAAAAGTCTGCAACTTACCTCTACTGATCTATCCCTTAACCTAATTCCCCAATTCATGTAGTGGTACTGTCACTGTATAAGTAATCCAGAGACCCAGGGTAATGCTTTGGGGACCCAGGTTCAAATCCCACCATGACAAATGGTGGAATTTGAGTGCAATCAGTAAAAATTTGGAAGTAAAAGTCTAATGATGACCATGAAACCATTGTTGATTGTTGTCAAAACCCATCTGGTTCACTAATATCCTTTAGGGAAGGAAATGTGCTGTCCTTACCTGATCTGGCCTGCACGTGACCCCAGGTTGACAGCAATGTGGCTGACTCTTAAATGCCCTCTGAACAAGGGCAGTTAGGGATGGGCAATAAATGCTGGCCCAGAGAGCGACGCCCACATCTCATGAATAAATAAAAATAAACATGGAGTTCTGGGAAAGATTGGAATGGATTTGGAAAGCAATAACGTGTTCAAGGACTTTGGAGAGAAAAGGGATGTTGAAGATGGGACAGTAGCTTGCAAGGATGGAAGAGTCAGTGATTGGTTTTTTGAGGAGGGGGTAATAACAGCAGATTTAAAGGAGAGAAGGATAACACCTGAAAAGAAAGAACTGTTAACAATATTGACTAACGTGAGGGCCAGAAGGGGAACTTGGGTGATCAGTAGTTTAGCGGGGATAGGGTCGAGGGAACAGCAGGTGGGTCTCATTTTCAAGATGAGCTCAGAGAGAACATGAGGGGAGAAACTAGAGAAAGAATCAGCACTTTGTGGATGAGGGGAAAACATCCTTTAATTCAACATTTTGTTTTTGTCTCAAACCCCTCACTTTGAAAGCAACACAGATTTGTTGCAATAAAAACAGAAAATGCTGGAAAAACTCAGCAGGTCTGACAGCATCTATGGAAAGAGAAACAGAGTTAACCTTTCGGGTCTGTATGACTCTTCAGGGCTGTTCAAATTTCTTCACATTTGTTGGTAATTTGATTTCAGTGGCACTACCATAGCAACTCATGATTCCTATTGTGCTTCTTGTAGCAGCGTGAGACAACTTTCACCTCAATTTGTGGTAGATTTGTCTATTTCATAGGAAATCCCCGAAGAAGGGACTTAAGCTAAAAGTAGGACTCTTGCAGCTCCAAACACTACACCTCACCTTCAAAGCTTGCCGTAGATAATCAGAACTGTTTAAAACTACTTCAGAATTGCACTCCAAAATTTAGACACTGAGTCCCACTGTTGCCCTCATTCGCAACACATAGCTCCAGAGTTCAAAGCATTGACCCAGAATTTCCTCGCAATGTACACACAGGTATCAAATTATGCCTGAGTAAAAGATCAAGGAAATGCAGGCATTCCTTCAACCTTTGCCCCTGATTTGGTGAAACCTCCAGCGAAACTTTTTGCTGCTCAATTTCAGAGCCGGTTTCCATCTTTTAGAAGAACAAAGAGTACAAGTTTCCTGCATTTATGACTGTTTTGAATGGGTGTAATTATATGCCCAACATTTTCGATGAAGCAGGACTCAAAGTCACATTTCTGATGTTTTATTGTGGTGTTTTAAGTGAACTTTAAAATTTTCTCCTCACAGAGAATTTTTTGTTTAAATGCATCAAAATAAGTTACATTGAAAATCTGTCAAGATTGCATTTTCTTTATTTTGCTGGGGGTGTAATGTGCATTAATGGTGGCTTTATGACTTAAAATGGTTTCATTATTGTAGATAAATAGCATTTCCTTGGGCTGATGATGTTGATATCTGCTTGTTTGTGGCCTTTTTTACCTCCCCATATATGTAAATGATAATTTCCTGCATTACATCTGTGACTACACTTCCAAAACTGGTCATAAAGCTTTGGGAGGTGGTCGTGAAAGATGCCATATAAATGCAAGTCTTCCATTTTGATTGGCAGAGAATATCGACATGAGAATGGGCATAAGTTGCCGATTATGCTGCTTGAGAAAATTCTAGCCTTAATGTTTCAAAGAACACTTTTAAAAACATTCACACACAACTGTAGGTTTTCACTCTCTCACGACCCATTGTGTAAGTATTTATAGCTCCAACTGCAAGTGCAGCTTTTGAATTTAAATGATTGAGGGTTTTCAGCATTACACTGATACACATCTATATTGTGCTGTAGGGCTGGAAGAGGGAGGGAAGTATTCTTTTCTGTAAGCTGTTCAGTGAAAGATATTAATCGTGGAATAATATTTTTGTTTTGCCTGCATGAGTAGTTTAATTATTTCCCTTGCCAACCTTTGTTCTTCTTGTATGTCTTCTTAGCTCCCCAGGATATTCAGTAAGATAATTGCAGTCAAGGTACAACAAACAGATCAAAGTGGGTGAAGAAGATCTTTGCTAAGGTACTTTATTGTAACGACCGAGTGTTCCCTGTGAAATTTTCCTGTAACGTGCTCCAAAAATGAGAAACTCAAATCATAGCAGCACAAGGACATGGCACAGTGCTCCAGTTATGTCCTATTGAATGGTAGCTTGGAGGTCTGATCTCTGCAAGTTCTCCATGGCCTTATCCTTCCCATTTCTGTAACCTCCACCAGACCTACAATCCACCAAGATCTCTGCACTCCTCTAATTATGGCTACTTGCCCATTCGGATTTTCATCGCCCCACCATGAGTGCAATTCCTTAAATGTACTAAGCTCTGGAATTCCCTCCCTAAACCTAGCACTTCTGTACCTTTTTCACCTCCCTTAACTCACTTATTAAAACCTATCAATCCTAATATCACTTCATGTGGCTCAGTGTCAAATTCAATCTACTACTGCAACATGAAGCAACCTGGGATGTTTTACTGCATTAAAGATGCTGTATAAATACAAGTTCTTACCATTGTTGAATGTGCTGTTGGCTTGAGGGTTTAACGTTTTCCCCTATGATGAGGGAACAGAAAATTGGCCTAGTGGACATCTCAGTAGTTGATTTGGCAGAAGTCTGGGATAAAGTTTTATACCTATCCTGTTATCCAAAGGGTGATGTGAGTGGAATGGATGATAAGCAACATGAGTGATTTGGCAATCCATGTCAAATACCACATATTCCTATACTTTTTCAGTACAAACCAATTTTGGAGAGAGGGCTCAACATGTTTGGCCTATTATTTGTGCAGGCAAAGAGCCTTTTTAAAAATTCATTCATCAGATGTCAATATTTATTGCTCGTTCCTAATGGCCGTCTTGATCCACTGCAGTCTGCGTGGTGTATGTACACCTTCAATGCTGTCAGGAGAGAGTTCCAAGATTTTGACCCAGTGACAATGAAGGAACTATGATACGTTTCCACATCAGTGTGAGACTTCGCAGGGAACTTGCAAGTGGTGGTGTTCCTATACATCTACTGCCCTTGTTCTTCCAGCTGGTAGAGCTCACGAGTTTGGAAGATGCTGTCAAAGAAACTTTGGCGAGTTGCTGTAGTGCATTTTGGAGATGCCCAATGTTGGTTTCAGGTGAGAGTAAACGACAAATAATTTTTCTCCTTCCCAAAATGATAATGGTGCACTTCCAGCTGGCAATATGAGAATACTCTTTCCCCCTTATTGGGAGCTTGGTATTCAAGTAGCATTTAAAATATAGATAGTTGCAGTCCAATATCCAGGTCAACTTATTGCAGCCTAAAGGGCCATTTCTGCTCTCCCATCCACTGCTGTTAACCGCTGAGCATCAAGATGACACATTGGTACGCTTCCTACATTTCCCCAAGTCGTGTAATTTTGCACTAAAAGGCCCCAAGGCAGCTAAAATACTAGGATCAGGGTGATAAATAATTTTCCCTAATGATTATTAGCATGCTTATTTCATTAAATCAGAAAATTTTCTAAACCCCAATCACTAACCAGCCTCTTTTTATTGTCTGAGGGACCTTCGACAATGTAACTCTTGCGATGAATGAAAATGCTAATGCATTGAGAAACTTGTCAAAGCAGTTTTTAGCTGGAATGGGAGAAAGGTAACGGTGACATAATATCACATTCCAATCGTGCTTTGAGTGGGAAATCCACTGGGGACAGAAACAATAGACACACAGTGTCACACTGAATTACTCAACAAGCCAGATTCTGCGCATGACCAAGTTGTAAGAACTCCCTGGAACTCCCTGCCTAACTGGGTGTACCAATGACACATGGACTGCAGCAGTTCAAGAAGGCAGCTCACCACCATCTTCTCAAGGGAAATTAGGGATGGATAAGAAACACTGGCCTAGCCAGCGCTGTCCACATCCCATGAATGAATATATTAAAAAAAGAGAACACCTGTCTTGCTGTTTGGATACTTGCAATCCCTGCTGGAAATACAAAGAAACAAATAGAAACATAAGGCGGATTTGCCATGCCCGTTGGCGGCAGGTGTGTTTGGTGGCGTGAGCGGACAACATGACAAGATGACCAAAAATTGGTTTCACAATGTCATGAAACCAGTTTGCAATCATCTGCTCTTTCCGCCAATGGTGGGTCACGTTTCCCGCCATTGGATATTGGGAACTTCATTGTAATGCGTCTGCATCTAATTATTAGCCCAGCTTGCCTGAATCATCCCCCCATGCTGGATCATCGAGCACATTGGTGTGATTTCATGCTGATGTGTTACACAACTGTACATAAGTGATGTGCACCTGGCGAGCTAAATTTCACTTGGGACTCAGGTTTGTTTGCCTACCTTGCTTCGGGCAGCACTTGCAGTTATTTCAGCCAGGCTTCACAGGTATCACCACATCACTTTTAGGGGGGCTCACGAGCAGGTTTGTACCTTCCAGACCAGCCTTAAGGCAGGGGTGGCTTTTCAACGGCTGCAGGGCTGGGGCTTGCTTGGAGAAGGGGAAGAAGTGGCCTCAATCAAGGGAAGAGGCTCCAGGGTGAGGGCTACACTGGGGAAGGGGGGTATTCCAGGGTGTGTGTGGGGGCACAAGTTTATCTGTGCAAGTGACCTCAAGATGGTGAGGGCTGAGGAGGCAATCTCCAGAGGAAATGAGGCCAGATGGAGATGTGTGGCTATGTGTGAGAGAGTGAGTGGTGATGTCTCTTGAGCTGGCAGTGAGTGAGATGCCAGTGAATGTGTGATGGGTTTGACTGTGAGAGTTTAGAGCGATGAGATGGTTGCCTTACCCTGGCAATATGGATGAGATCATTCATCTTCTTTCTGCATTGGATGGCCAATCACTTGTGTGCAGCATTGGTACTGATCACCACTGCCATCGCCTACCAAGCCATAGTGGTGAGATTTCTGGATCTCCTGTGGCCAGAGCGGGGGTAGAGGACATCACGTTGGGCCTCCACGGTGTCCAAAAGGCATTCCAGAATGTGTCACTGAATCGGAGGGCTGCAGTCTTCATGCCTTTCGGGGCCATGTCTTCTGTGCAGCAGCCCTGGTCCAGAAGCACTGCGAGGTGTGCGTGCAGCTGCACTTTAACTATGGCATTCGGCATGAGGAAGTGTTGTGGTGACAATGTGGTGGGCAAAGAAGAGTCCCCCCCGCCATTGAAACAGCGTGTTTACCAGGAATGCCTGATTAATGAGGTGAGATTGGGACAATATGGCATGAAATGCCTCCATTGCGACTGGCAGGTAAAACATTCTTTTTCCCGCCCAATACCAAATTTGGGATGATTCCGCCATTAAAACCTTGAATTGACCATTAATGGCCATGCCTTTGGCTACCTAGGTCCTAAGCTCAGGAATTCCCTTCCTAAACCTTCACGTATCTCTGTCCTCCTTTAAGAATATGCTTAAAACCTACCTTTTTGACCAGTCTTTTGATTATCATTCTAATGTCACCTTTTTTGGTGTCAAATTTTGTTAGATTACACTCCTGTGGGGCATTTTACTACATTTAAAGGTACTGCACCAGAGCTCGTTTTTGTTCTTCACTGTATTAAATCCCTGAATAGGTTACACTTCAGGTGGCCAAGAGTTTATGGCTGGGATTTTCTGTGCCCGCTGGTGTTGGGCATGTTCAGTGGTGTGGGTGGACAATATGACGTGATCGGTTTCACAATGGCGTGAAACCAGTTTGCAATCATCCGCTCAGCCCACCAGTTGCGGGCTGCATTCCCATCTTTGAACGTCAGGAACCTCATTGTAATCCATCAGCAGATCATTTTTAGGCCTGCCCGCCAGAATCGTCCCCCACCGCTGGATCGTCCATCCACAGCAGCAGGAAAATACACCGTGTTTCACAACAGCACATAAGTGACATGAACTTGGGGAGCTGCACTTTGTTCGGGACTTCAAGTTTTGTTTACCTACCTTGCTTTGGTCAGCATTCACAGTCATCAGCACCAGGCTTCACAGACAGCACCACATCATTTTTAGGGGGCTTAAGGCAGGTTTCTACCTGCCAGATCAACCATATGTGGGTGGCTTTTCAATGGCTGCAGGGCTAGGGCTTGCTTGGGGAAGGGAGAGAAGTGGCCTCAGGCAAGGGAAGAGGCTGCAGAATGAAAGGTGTACTGGGGAAGGAGGGTAAGCCAGGGTGTGTGTGGGGGCACATGTTGATCTGCACAAATGTTCTCAAGATGGTGATGCCTGAGGAGGCAGTCTCTAGAAGGGATATGGCCAGATGGACATATGAGGGTATGTGTGTGAGAATGGGTGGAGATATCCCTTGAGCTGGCAGTGGGTGAGATGCCAGTGAATGTGTGATGGGTTTGAGTGTGTGAGTTTAGTGTGATGAGATGGTTGCCATACCCTGGCTGCATGGATGAGATCATTCATCCTCTATCTGCATTGGATGGCAAACCTCTCCTGTGCAGCATTGGCACTGATCACCACTGCCATTGCCTACCAAGCCCTAGAGTTAATGTAGCTGACCCCTTGCAGCCAGAGCAGGGCTAGAGGACATCACAGCCGACCTCTACTGCATCCAAAGGGTGCTCGAGGGCTGCAGTCTTCTTGCCTTTCAGGGCCATGCCTTCTTTGCTGCAGTCCTGGACTGGAAGCACTGAGCGTGGCTGTACTTTAAATGTGGTGCCTGGCGTGATGAAGCGGCAGGGTGACAGCGTGGCAAGCAAATTGGAGCCCGCCCACCATGGAAATGGCACGTTTCCTGGGAATGTGGCGGGTTTGGGATGATATTGTGAAAACTTGCCTTCACAGCCAGCGGGTCAAACATCATTTTACCTGCCCGCTACCATACTTAGTGCAAACCTGGGACAATTCCACCCTATGTTTTTATGTTTTATTGATGTATCTTGAAATGTTCCTTAGGGAGGAAATCTGTCATCCTTACCTGGTCTAGCCTATACATAACTCCGGTTCCACAGCAATGTGGTTGACTTTCAATTGCCTTCTATAGTGATCAATCAACCCACTCAGTTTGGGCAATCAATACCAGCCATGCCAGTAATACCCACATCCCAAGAACTGGCGTGAAAAAAAAATGTCAGCAGCATGACATGTTCTGAAGACATTCAGGATGCTGCTTAACTCTAGTATGCAGTCCATACGAAGAGATTAAGATAATATGCTGATATATTTAGTTTATTCAGAAGTCTCCCACATGATTTTTAAGATGAGAAAAGGGGAAGTAGAGAGAACCCCTCCCAGCCTCTCAAATTTAGACTCTGCAGCTGTGAGTTTGATGTCCGTTCCTGTAGTTCAGTGTCATTGGGGTAAACCTCAGCCAATTACACCACTGTTATTCCTTCTTGCTCTGCTTGAAAAGCTCAGGCTTTTGTACCAAACTAAGAAAAATAGATAAAAGAATTACAGGATCGTCATGTTTGTAAGCAATTCAATGAAGGTGTGGGTATGCCTTTAAATAATTTTACTTTCTGTCAAAACCTAGCTCAAAGGCACTGCACTTTTCTTACGTCAATGGTCTATGCTTGTGGCAAGTTAGTCAGAACAGGATAAAGCTTTCAAGATAAACGGGTGTTTATTGAAAAGGTGGTTGTATTGCATGTCAAATTATAAATGTGTTCAGAATGCACAGCTATTACAAAATTGGAGAGAGGGAGAAAAAGCTAAACAGTATATGTTTGCTAGCTTTCAAAAAGAAAAATATCTCTTATGATCTTACATGCTGCAAGTTCCTTGGTGGTTTGTGGTTTTGCTATTAACAGAATGCATAGACAGGGCATGTGGCAGTCTGTTTCCGTTCTGGCACAGATAGATAAGAGCTGGTTCTGGTCCATTTTGTACCAGGTGTAGTTATAGAATACTGTGACAAGCCAAAGGTTACAATATTCTGATGGAGTGAAAGGCCTCCTTTGATTGCCCATTTTGGACTGCCTCAAGGTTTACATTGTGTCAATTTATCTAGACCTTGTATTTCTTTTGGTATAAACGTTGCATCCATGGTGAAATCTGCCATATTTTGCCACAAGTCTGCCATGTATCGTAATGCCCTCATTGCTAGAGCTTTTGAGCACCTCAGATTGCTGCCTGAGGTGTCCCTATACTTGTCTGAAAGTTTCATCTAAGCATGCTTTTAAAATTTTCCTTCAAGCAACATAATACACCTATCAAAGCAATATTTGGGAATAAGTCTTCTCTCATTTTCTAGGCAGTAATGACAATAATTGCTTCCAAGTTGTAGATCATAGGATCACACAGCACAGAAGGAGCCCATTTGGTTTAACGTGTCTATGCTGGTTCTCTGAAAGAACCACCATTAGTCACAACTAATGCTCATAGCCATAGCCCTGCAAATGTCTCTCCCTTTTGAAAGCTACTATTGAAGTTGCTTCATGTATTCTTTCAGGCAGTGTATTCCAGATCAAAAGAACATAAATCCAAGATGACACAGGCATTTTCCATACATTTTCAACCTTGTCCTTGTTGAGAAGAAAATAGTTGGAACAGAAGGAATAAGTGCTTTTGAGAGCATTCAGAGTGGAATTCACTGGTGGCTGCATATTGGCCACCAGAATGCAAGGGTACAGAATACTGAGAAGTATAGAAGAACAGAGGAACCTTTTGAGTGATGTCCACAAGCCCCTGAAGGTAGCAGGATAGGTAGATAAAGTGGAAGAGGACATATGGGATATGTTCCTTTATTAGCTGAGCAGAGAGGTTCTGCTGGAACTGTATAAAACACTAGTTAGAACACAGCTGGAGTACTGCATACATTTCTGTTGACCACGTTGCAGGAAGCATGTGATTGCAATAGAGGAGATTCATGAGAATGTTGCCAGGAATGGAGAATTTTAGCAATGGGGAAAGATTGGACAGGCTGAGGTTGTTTTCTTTGGAACAGAAGAGGCTGAGGGGAGATTTAATTGAGCTGTGTAAAATTTTTAGGAGCTGAGGTAGAGTGGATAGGAAGGACCTAATTCTATTAGAGAGGTCAATAACCAAGGGACGTAGATTGAAAGTAATTGGCAGAAGGGTTAGAGGGGTGTTGAGGAGATGTTTTTTCACCCAGAAGATAAGTGGGCCCCTGGAACACACTGCCTGAAAGGGTGATAGCAGTAGAAACTATCATTGCATTCAAGAAACACTTGGGCATGTACTTGAAGTGCTGTAACTTACAGACCAAGAGCTGGTAAGTAGGATAAGCACTTTTTTGCCATAGGCGTGATGGACCATGCATTTTATATGTTTTGTTTATACTGGTGAGCTGGAACCATTGGCAATCCCTCTGGTTTAGAATGGAAGTGTTTGAATACACTCCTGATGTCGACTAGTCAAAGTTTGCTCATTTTTCACTGTCAGGCCTGAGGTCTGGTGCTCAGTGATATCCTGGTAGCTCTAACGTGAATTTTTCAGGTAGTGTTATTTCTGGTTTAATTTAGCAGCTCTAAACTACAACGAAATGCTGATAAACAATGATTTACTCTTCTGCCTTACTCAGATCACGTTTATTTGATGGAAATTATTGCATTCCATAAACTGCCCCATAACTCTGGCAGTAATTGAAAGTATCTCACAATCAAAGCCACCTTAAACAGGGAGTCTTGTATTGATTTTGCTCTGTTGCTGTCACAGTATAACTGCTGCTAATACTAAACATCCCTTTTACTGACTTTCTCCACCACTTGTAAACAGCTGGCTGCCATGCTTGGCCTTGAAAGTTGTGGTTTCAAGCCCCACTCCAGAAACCTGCACACAGAATTTTTTTATTTGTTCATGGGATGTGGGCATCATTGGTTAGGCCAGAATTTATTGCCCATCCCTAATTACCCTTGTTCAGGGGACATTTAATGGTCAACCACATTGCTGTGGGGGTCTGAGGTCACATGTAGGCCAGGTAAGGACAGCAGATTTCCTTCCCTAAAGGGCATTACTGAACCAGATGGGTTTTTACAACAATCGGCAATGGTTTCACGGTCATCATCAGACTTTTAATTCCTGATTTTTTAATATTGGATTCAAATTTCACCATCTGCCGTGTGGGATTTGTACCTGGGTCCTCAGAGCATTACTCTACTCTGGGTCTCTGGAATACCAGTCCAGTGACAATACCACTAAGCCACCACCTCCACTTGAATATAGGTTGACACTCCAGTGTGGTACTGAGGGAGGAGGTCTTTTGGACAAGATATGAAACCAAGGGCCTGTCTATCCTTGCTAGTGGATATATGGCAGTATATAGAAGAAGAACAGAGATGCTTCTGGGGTTACACAAATTGCACTGAAGGAGCTCTGGAGCTTGATGTGTTGGAGAGATAATGACGTGTTTGAGTGAAAGGACATGATGTGGGGTGACTTACTCCACTAAAATGGACCAAAAGGGAGGATGAGTTGCCTTTTTGCATGAACTGTATATAGATGAGGCATAGAATATAAGAGCAGAGAAGTTCTGCTAGAACTGTATAAACCATCAGTTAGACCACAGCTAGAGCACTGCAAACATTTCTGTTGACCACATTGCAGGAAGGATGTGATCGCAATAGAGGAGATTCACAAGAATGTTGCCAGGAATGGAGAATTTTAGCAATGAGGAAAGATTGGACAGACTGAGGTTGTCTTCTTTGAAACAGAAGAGGCTGAGGGAAGATTTAATTGAGCTGTGTAAAATTTTGAGGAGCTTACATAGAGTGGATGGGAAGGACCTATTTCCATTAGCCAAGAGGTCAATAACCAAAGGGTGTAGATTGAAAGTAATTGGCAGAAGGATTGGGAGGGTGCTGCTGAGAAGATGTTTTTTCACCTAGAAGGTAGCGGGGACCTGGAACGCACTGCCTGAAAGGATAACAGAGGTAGAAACTATCACTGCATTCCACAAATGCTGCCTGACCTGAAATTTTCCAGCTTTTTTTTTTTGTTCTTATATTTCACATTTCCAGCTTCCGCAGTATTTTGCTTTTGTTTTCATAATGCAGTCTGTTCTCAACTTTTCAAACTCTTTACTATGCAATAGGTGTCTACCTCTTTGTTGCATTCATCAAAGTATTATTTTCAGTACTTTATCTGTAGGCTTGCTTTGTACCACCCTTCTTCAAATGTGCTGCTGCTCAGATCGTATGTCACTGCTTCTGTCCTGAAATGTTCTTCTACACAGCCATCATCAGAATATTTGATATAACATTTACCTGAAAACATATTTGACTCACTCATACATTGGAATGCTATTGCCAACACCACTATATATTTCACAGTAATTCAGCCAATCTTCAGTTTGAACATTTGAATAACCATAGAGCAGGGGCATTTGGAAAAGCTTTTCTCTTGACAGGTTCCTTTAGCTCATGTATGTCAGCACAAATTGCCAGGCAATTGTGAGGGAGCGGAGCTTTGACATAATACATTTCTGTTGATTCAACTCTGATAATCCTTTGTGATTTTATGATTCTTCAAATTATCTTTCTGAAACTCCATTTTACTGCAGTCAATTTACTGACATAGGAATTGTTGTCAATTTAAATTTAATCAGTAAAGAATGTGGAAAAATGCGTTTTTGTTTGTAAGATACCCCTTGTCCTGTAGATTGATTCTAGTAAATGTTTACTATATATCTGACATTTGCTATGGGTTGTTAACCCCAGGTGGATGAATGGCTGGGAGCAGTGAGAGAGAAAATGAATTGAGGTTGAAAAATCTTTCTGCCATCTCAACACAAAGCAGAATAAGGTGAAAGTCTCAAACAGGAATGATAGCAGAAGAAGTGGAACAAGAGAAAAAACATGTAAGAAACAATGGAGAACAGTGCAGAAAATAAGAGAATTTAACACAATCTCTAGAAGAATAGGAAATCTAAATGACGTGCTGAAGTCTTTTAGTCCAGGATATTATCAACATTGAATTCCATAAAAGACAAGGGAAGTAAAGAAGCAATGACTTGGCAGTGTTAACATGGGTTCTAAAAGTCCCCAGGTTGCAAGAGGAAGGAAACATGAGGGAGGTAAGGAGTTGCCAGAAGTTACTGACCTTGCAATAGATCAGTTTGGAAAATATGATTACTGAAGACAATTTTAAAAAATAATCCAAAGCATAACGTTAACAGCTAAAGAAATTGCTCGTAAAGCTTATCATAATATAGAAAACTCAGCAGGCCAGACAGAATCTGTAGAGAGAAACATATTGTTTCACATCAACCTGAAATGTTAATTGTTTCTCTGCACAGATGCTGCCTGATCTGCTGAAATTTTCCAACTTTTTTGTTCTTATTTCAGATTTTCAGCATCCGCAGTATTTTGCTTTTGTTTTCATAATGCAGTCTGTTCTCAATTTTTCAAATTCTTTACTGTGCAGTAAGTGTCTACCTCTGTGTTGTATTCACCAACATACTATTTCCAATACTTTATCTGTAGGCTTGCTTTGTACCACCCTTCTCCAAAAGTGCTGCTGCACAGATTGTATGTTGCGGTGTATGTCCTGAAGTGTTCTTCTACACAACCATCATCAGAATACATGTGGTAATGTTTAACTGAAAACCTGTTTGACTCATTCATGCATTAGAATGTTGTTGCCAACACCACTGTATTTCACATATGCACAAAATCCAAAACATATGCCAGGATTTTATGGCCCTGCCGCGGCGTGTCTCCTCCTGGCGGATATGGCGAGCCATTTAAGGATCCATTCAGTTTGGCAGGACCGTCATATCACACCGGGCGGGAGGGGCCATAGTTTGCAAATATAATCTTTTATAAATTGGCTTACCAGAAGTATACATTTAAATATATATTTTATGAAGCTATTGCATATTTCAAACGTAGAGGGCTTGAGGAAAGAGCGTTATTAATATATCCACATTTTTTAGCTTTCCCTGGGAGTAAGGTGTGTCAAGAAGTTGAAGCAACGTATTTGGTTTGGTGCTTAGGGACTAGGGGACGGTGTGAAGACTCTGAATACTTGAGATCATGTTAGAGTCATAGGTCTTCATGATCAGTGGGTGGGTTGCTGTGCTAGGAGAATGATTCATACAGTGTGAGCCTACTAGAATGGGTTCCAGACAGTCTGTAGTTTCTCTGCTTGTCAGCCTTGGCTCAGTAGTAGCACATCTTAGCTAAAAGGTTCCAAGCCCACATCAGAGACTTAAGAACGTAATCTAGGTTTACACTCCAGTGCATTATTGAAGGAGTGCTGAACTATTGGAAGCACTATATTTTAGTTGAGACACTAAACTAGGGCCTTACTTCTGCTGTCAGGTAGCTTCTTTGGCACTCTTTGGCGAAGAGCAGGAGCATTCTCCCGGTGTCCTGGCCAAAATGTAGTCTTCAATCAACATTATCAAAAACAGAATATCTGGTCATTATTTCATTTCTGTTTGTGGGACATTGCTGTGTGAAAATTGGCTGCTGCATTTCCTACATTACAACAGTGACTGCACTTGAAAAGTACCTCATTAGCTATAAACTGCTTTGGGATGCACTGAGGTACTGAAAGGTGCTATATAAATGCAAGTTGTTCTTCATGTAACTTTTGATTTTTCATATGATTTCAATTATATTACATATGCAAATAGTATGGCTGCTTTTGATTTAGTCACAGTTTCCTTAATGAATATTAATCCTTCAGTAAATACATTACAGTATATCAGCTACACAATCTCATTGTATAGTCTGCCTTGACACGAAAGAACCCCATAACCTCAATGGCACATATTTTTAGAAAATGAATGCATGGAAATTATTTCATAGCAGTAATCTCATTTTGGGCTTCAGAAATGGATATTGGCCAGTAGCATTTGTTCTTGTAATTAATAATCTAATTTGAATCCTTCAAGATTACTGTTTTCATTTCACTCCTTGTGTATTTATTATTCTTTGTTTAAACCAAATACATAGACTGTTATCAATGATTTATTTATGATTAATTATGTCTGAATCTGCCAATCTCTTGACTCCTAGATTTTTCCACCACATCCCTGGTGACTGGCAACAATCTTTCAATCTGATCTCCCTCGTATTGCTTTTTATCAGCTGCAATTATTTTAATTTTTCATACTCACTTCTTGAAGATTGCTCATGATTATGTGAAAAAAGGGTGAAACGGTTGGCCACTATTTTCTTTTTCTCCATAATATGTCTACCAGCCTGCTCATTACAGTGAATTCACTAACAAAATCACAGCACCCCAACTTTGAATCAAGGAGAATGCAGCAACTTTGAACATGGGTTAATCACCACAAAATACTGCAAAAATCACTATGTTGTGTAAAAGTAGCAATTAGTCAAACAATTAACCACTGAATGAGCCAAAATCTTTATAACTAGCTCACCTTTCAAACTTGTACATTTCAAAATCACTTAGTAGCTTATTTTCCATATATAATTTATTTACAATATATTTTAGAACAATTCCTTATATCTGCTTCTCTTTTACTGCTCTGTGAATTGTGGACAATATTATTCACTAATAATATCTAATACAGTAGCCTTTCTTCAACTAAAGTTAATTTCAACTCCACAGTTGCTGTGAAAATATTGCTTTCACATTCCAAAGAGGTACTGAATTAATATTGTAATCAAAATGTTCTCTCCATAGACAACTGGTGGATGACATAAATCATTTAGTGCTGTATTTGCAAATTACAAATACCAATTACAATTACTGATTTACCAAACTTCTTGAATGTCATCCAAGGCTTCAAAGAAAGAAAAAGAAAGACTTGCAATTATATAGCACCTTTCATGACTTCAGGGTATCCCAAAGCACTTAATAGTCCATGAAGTGGTTTTGTGAAGTGTAGTCACTGTTGTAAGATAGGAAGAGTAGCTGCCAATTCGCACATAGGAAGGTCCCATGAACAGCAAGGTGATAATGGCTATATCATCTATTTTACTGATGTTGATTGAAGAAGTAATATGCTTAAGAGAGGTTGCTATGAACAAGTTAAAATCCAAGCTGTATTGCCAATTGTAATTTTACATTGTGCTTCAATTTTGGAAATGTTTTGGCACTGCCCACACATTCCAAACTGCTATGCAAAAGAGACCTAACAGCTCCAGTGAGAGCTGTACCACATAATTTTCTTACCATTGATTCAAAAAGGAAGCATTTTATTTTTTAATTAACAAGTGAGCTATGCTTAACTGAGAACAGTTCAGACTTAGTATTTCCTATGACATGTTTACCTGGTAGCTGATCATCTAAAACAGTTGCCTGAACCAAACTAATTAAAGTCGTCACAGAAGGTTATCACCATCAATGTGCTCATTTCATAAACACATACATGTCATGCATGAGATGCAGTGGCCGACAATATTCAAGTGCAGTTGATGACTATCAGTCTGTTTGATGCTTACAGTCAAGGGAACAATCTGTTGCATGCAAACCTTGAAATAATATTCAGTCAATTTATATGACTACCTGTGATTAGATCACAAAGGATCACATTGTAGGATAATTCTGTGATACATATGAAAATGTTGGACTATAAAAGACACATAGGTTCATTTAGCTTATCACATATTACGGTGACACATTATGCATCATGATACAGATACTCCTTATCCATGTAATCAGGCAATCAAAACTGGTCCAGGAGAGCACATTGTTCCTGACTTACATTATGGAGGGATTACTGTTATGACATAGCAGTTGGTAAAGGCTTAGTTGTTCAAATCCTAGAGGTAAACTTGAACAACTGTCATAATCTATATTTTCAATTGGTATATTTGAGATGCAGCTCTGAATTCAGAAATGAAACCACCAAGCCTCGAGGTTTTTTATATAAAACTAAATTAAACATTTATTAATTTAGTAACCAATTAAATACATACACATGTCTACAAATTACTACCATAATAACTTTTAAACAAATCCCCAACTTAATCACTCCCAGGTAAACCTTCATCAAGGCAATAATAACTCAAAGATTTTGAACAGACACAAGACAAAGCACATTTAACCTTACGAATTCGAAATTAAGTCCCTTGCAATTTGGTTCTTTTGCAGACACAGTTGTAGGGCTTACAGGCTGCTTAGATCTTTCATGCCACTGACCTGCAAATACAAAACTCCTATCTGTTTATACCTAGCCTTCCCTTTTAATGTAAATTCTCATTGTATCACTACATCTTTGAATTCCACCTCTTCTAACAACAAAATCCCTTCATAGCACCAATTTTATTAGTAATATAAATGCATTGCTTGGTGTCTTTTAGCTTGGTGCAAGATTTTACTCTCTTCTTTTGAATGCTTTATTCAACAAATGCAAAGGTCCTCCTTACCTTCTAGTCTTATGTTTATCTAATTAACATCTCAAACTACTATACATCAAAGCACCCAGACTAGTTGGCTTTAATCCATTTAAGTCACACACAGACACAGATCCTACTTCAAGTCCAATTTAAACATAATTTCTTATAACATTATACACATTAATATCTCTTCATGACATTCCCCTCCCTATCGAAAAATAAACCATCGTAATTTTAAAAATAGCTTCATTTTTAATAGCCCATCTCACACTATCTCAGATACTTTTTGCATTATTACATTACTACATGCATGCATTAACATAACAATATATATACACAAGTCTTTGGTATCAACAGATATCACTCCAGTTCAGTGTCCAGGTTGTCTAAAATGTCCAATTTTTCTTTAAGCTTCAAACTCTTGATAATGCATCTGCGAACAGATTTTCTTTACCAGCAACAGGTATAACCCATAGATTAAATGATTGTAACAATAGACTCCACCTGAAAAGTCTTGCACTTTTGTCTCAGAATTTGTCCAAAAACTTCAAAGGATTGTGGTCTGTATACAAAATTGTTTCTGATGAATTGTTTGCAACATAAATTTCAAAACACTGCAATGCTAACACCAAACCCAAGGTCTCTTTTTCGATCATTGAATATCTTCTCTGTTGTACATTCAGCTTCCATGAAAAATACCTTATCGGTTTTTCAATTCCAGTATCATTTTCTTGTAACAGTACGGCACCAATACCTACATTGCTTGCATCAACGGTTAACTTAAATTACTTGGCATAATTGGGTGTGTCATTGTTAATAGTTTTCAAACAATCAAATAACCTCTGACACTCCAATGTCCATTGACACTTCTTGTTCTTTCTCAATAGTTCAGTCAATGGAGCAACCACACTGCAAACATTTGGTACAAATTTCTGGTAAAACCCACTCATGCCCAGAAACCTCAAAACTTCTCATTTTGTTGTAGGCACCGGGAAATCCACAATAGCCTTGACTTTTGCATCTCTTGGGGCCACCTTACCATATTCAGTGGTGTGGCCTAGATACGTAACTTGTGCTTTTGCAAATTCACTTTTAGCCAAGTTCATTACCAAATTAGCTTCTTGTAATCGAGAAAATAATTCTTCCAGATGCTGTAAATGCTCCTTCCACGTCTGACTGAAAACTATCAGATCATCAATACAAACAGCACAATTGCTTAGATCTGTAATCACTGTGTTTGTCAGTCTTTGAAATCTCGCAGGTGCATTCTTTATACCAAATGGCATGACTTTAAACAGATAAAGTCCATTTGGCATCACAAAAGCCTTTGCCCTTTCCAACAATGGTACCTGCCAATATCCTTTTAGCAAGTCAATCTTTGTGATAAATTTCGATTGTCCCACTTTCTCAATGCAATCTTCCAACCATAGTATGGGCTATGAAAGCACTTTTGTTATCGCATCGACAGTCTACAAACAATCTTTGTGTTCCATCCAGTTTCAGTGCCAGCACAATATGCGAACTCCAGTTACTGCAACTGGACTCAGTGATATAATTTTGAATCATGAAGTCAATTTTTTTTTGTACTTATGATAAATTTGCAGGATTTAAACTATAGGGATGTTGCCTTAATGAAGATTGAACCTGTACAGACACATTATGTGTAGCTAAATCTGTCTTCCCCAACATATTCCCACAAATAGGTTTGTGTGACTGCAATAGCTTTTCCAAATCACTTTGACACTTGTTTGGAAGATAACTCAATATATCATTTAAATTTTCAAGCATCCCTTCATTATCCAATTTGATTAGAGGAAAATCAGTTTGAGAGTCCTGTACTTCTACCTCTTTCTCATCATCCACCATCCCTAATACCTCTTTTTGTTCCTTTTCCTTGTCAAAGTACCTTTTAAATATATTTACATGATATACCCTCTGCTTCTTTCTTCAATCTAGAGTATTTATTAAATAATTTACTTCACTCATTTTCTTTTCGATCCTGTAAGGTCCACTAAATCTTGCATTTAATGAATTGCCTAGTACTGGTAACAAAACTAGTACTTTCTTTCCAGAAACAAAACTGTGAGCTTTGGTTTTCTTGTCTGCCTTCATTTTCATTACTTGTTGTGACACCCTTAAATGTTTCGTAGCCAACTCATGTTCTCTGTTCAATCTTTCCCTGAAATTTGATATGTAACCCAGGAGAATAGTTTCTGAATTTTGACCTACCAATTTCTCATGAATCAATTTCAGTGGTCCCCTTACCTCATGACCATAAACTAGTTCAAAGGGGCTAAAACCAGTCGATGCATTAGGAGCATCTCTAATAGCAAATAACAAAAATGGAATTCCCCTATTCCAATCCTGTGGATAATCCTGACAGTATGTTCTCATCATGGTTTTTAAAGTTTGATGCCATCTTTCCAAAACTCCCTGTGACTTGGGATGATAAGCTGTTGACTTAAATTGTTTTATCTCCAAACTGGTCATTACTTCCTTAAACAGCTGTGACATGAAACTTGAACCCTGATCTGATTGTATTTTTTTAGGTAAACCATATCTTGTAAAAAAAATTAGTTATCGCCTACACAGTCTTCTTAGTTGTAATATTTCTTAAAGGTACCACTTGAGGAAACCTGGCTGACACATCCATTATTGTCAATAAGTATTGATTTCCACTTTTAGTCTTAGGGAGGGGTCCCACACAATCAATCATGGCCCTAGTAACAGGTTCTTCAGATGCTGGTATTGGGATTAAAAGTGCCGGCTTAATCACTGCTTGTGCTTTCCCTGTTATGTGTGACATGTTCTACAGAATTTGACTACATTCCTATGCAATCCTGGTCAATAAAAACACCTCTGTATCTTTTCCTGTATTTTCCTAATTCCTAAATGTCCCCCCATTGGAATCTCATGAGCACTCCTCAGTATCTCATTTCTACACCATAATGGGATAATAATCTGGTGTACCTCCCTCCAGCTTTCATTTGCTGAGACATGATCCAGCCTCAATTTTCTCATTAAAATATCTCCCTTAAGGTAATAACATACTGGAACACATTTTGATTCTGTTTCCGAGTAAGCTTTCTGAAATAGCTGTTTTAATTGGAAATAATTTTTCTATAACTCCACTAACCTTGAGTTAAACACTTCAGCTAAATTGTCCTGTTTGCTCCTTAACAATATTATCATTCACAGTGCCAGCCAATTGGATTTCAACACCTTCTTCTTCCCTTTGAACTGCCTCCCCTTCTTGTTTTTTTTGTTCAACCTGTGTGCCTGTGACTTCATTATCGCACAATCAGGAAACAATCCAGGATGTTCCTTCTGTAACACCTCTGTTGAAACCAAATCTACAGGCTGCTCAACTACTATAGGCATCACCCAAATCTTTGACCCAGCTACATCGTTACCCAAAATAAATTGAACTCCTGCAATGGCCAATCTTCCACCACTCCAACAATAACTTCACCTGTCTTCCATTTATGCTTTGAATTTATCTTCCACAAGGGAATAGGTTTAGCATCTCCATGAACCCCCTTATTATCACCTGCTCCTGCAATACTCCCTCTGAACAACAAATATCACTATCCCACAACATTAAGGATCGATTAACCCTTGTGTCTCTTAAAATTTTAACATCTTTACCTACTCCACCCAGTACACATGGAAAGGCTTTCCCTTCACACACAATGGGCATAATTCTGCCCTTGGCAGGGGTGCTCAGCAGGGGCGGCCAGGGGTGGTCAGGAAGCTGACTGCCACCCATGATCGGCGCCAGACCATGATTTTACACTGGCAGGCCAATTAAGGCCCACCCAGCATGAAATGTGAGCAGCAGCGGTGAGCGCTGTCTGTGTGACGGGGGGAGGAGGGCAAACATGTGCATGAGTGAGCAAGGGAGAATTTTCTCCCTGTTGGGATTGGGCTGGAGTGGGCGGCGCGTAGCCGATTGTCGCCCGTGATCGGCTGGGATCCACCATTTTGCATTGGCGGGCCAGTTAAGGCCCACCTATTGTGACACGCAACCAGAAGCGCTGAGCGCTCCCTGTGTGGGCGGGGGGGAGGAGGGAGAGTCGGGGCCTGCGGAAATCCTCAGGGAGATTAGTTTGACATTTAAAAATTTTAATAAAAAATAAAAAGAAAAATGGTGTTTAAGACATGTCCCCTCATGTGACAATATCACCTGAGCTGGGACATGTCAATGAATTTCAATCTTAAAAATTTATTTAATTTATAAACCCTTTATGAAACCTCATCTTGCCCGTGGATAATGTTTCATGATAAATGCGAAGGCTATCTGGGTTCTTCGCCTGCCCGCCAACCTTAAGATTGGATGGGCAGCTCAGTTAATACCTTTAATTAGCTTTTAAATGGCCTTAATAGGCCTTTGACAGTTCAGCAGGTGTGCAGCCGACTCCAGTGCGCGCCCGCCGAACTGAGGATCGGAATGACGCGCGGTGACATCGGAACACATGCCCGATGTCACCGCTGCCTCTGGGAGATGAAAAGATGTTAAAAAAAAAAAAAATAAATGTAATGAAACATATCCCCGCTCATGTGACTCTGTCACATGAGCAGGGACATGTTATTAATGAAAACAATTAAAGTTTTTATTTTAATTTTATTTGCTTTTGGAAATGTCATCCTGCCTGTGGATGAGGTTTCCAAAAAAGTGCAAAGGCCATTTGGCCTTTGCGCCTGCTCGCCAACCATTAGGTTGGACAGGCAACAAAAAACTTAATTTAATTGATTACTTAATGGCCTTATCAAGCCTTTTAATTTTCAGCGGGCGCGCTGCCGGCTCTGGCACACGCCCGCCAACCGAAATATTATGCGACCGCGTGTTGATGTCGGCACACTTGGCTCACATCAATGCGTGTCATTTCACACTTGAACGGGTGTGCACCCGCCCACCAAGCAAAAATTTCTGTCCAAAGCTTTTAAACATTTCTCAGAACCCATGATACTTTTACTTCCGGAACTTTTCTGCACCCCAACAATTAACAGATTTTTTTTGCAATTTCTAACACACTGACTTTGCTTGCCCCACTTTATTACAATGAAAATACCTCAATTTTCAAATGTCACTCCTACCCTCAACACCTTCCTTCCTTCCTTTTTATCCTGAGAAAAACTTCCTGGGAATTTTCATCTACTCTTTCTCTTCCCTGAATTCCTACCTTCCCACTTTCTATCTTTTTCTGATTTGAAAGGGTGACTAAAGAAAAGGCTTAGCTCTATGCAGTAACTCACAGGGGGGAGCGCTCCCTGTGCGGGGTCCTCTTTTGCGCACGCAGAAATCTCCCTGAGGCACAGATTAGTTTAAGGTTTAAGATTTAAATAAAGAAAAGAAAATATTTTAAGACATGTCCCCTCATGTGACAGTGTCACATGAGCTGGGACATTTCAAAGAACATTAATGAGAACATTTATTTTATTTATAAAGCCTTCATGAAACCTCATCCCGCCCGTGGATGAGGTTCCATGAAAAATGCTAAGGCCGTCTGGGCTCTTCGCCTGCCCGCTAACCTTAAGGTTGGACGGGCAGCTCAGTTAATAACTTTAATTGATATTTAAATGGCTCTTAATTGGCCTTTGACAGTTTGGTGGGTGTGCAGCCAACTCTGGTGCATGCCCACCAAACTGAAAATCTAAATGACACGCGGTTACATTGGGAAGAAGGCTTTCCCTTGTCTCTTTCTTTATCTTTCTCCCTTGCCTGAAATTCCAGTTCCAGCTTCCTTTCTTTCTCCTGCTTTTCTGCTTGCTCCATTTTAAATTCTCATTCTCTTTCTTTTGGTTCCAATTCATGTTTTCTCAGTTTCTTTGCGTGTTCAAGTTCAAGCATCTTCATTTGTAACTGAAGTCTCACTACCTCCAGCTGTGACTCACTAGTGTCAAGTATCACTTCAGACTGTTGGTGCAGTGCTATAGCTTTAATTATATATGATTTCCTAGCCCCTGCCGGTAACCCCAATTTTAACTTATCTGCCAACTCTGTTAACTTACTCTTAGTTAATTTTTGTAACTCAATCAGAGTTATATCTCTACCCCCAGACAAGTCTTAGCAATTGCCAAAGCCATCCTTCAGTCTCACCACTTATGAGAAACCTCACCACTTATGAGAAACCTCACCAACGCCTGAATTCAAAGGCTTCTCATACTCCTAACCTTAACATTCACCAATTCCAAACCAATCAAGTATTACAAATATTATCCTGCCAAGAGCTCCCAATTGTTATGACATAGCGGTTGGTAAAGGCTGATTTGTTTAAATCCCAGAGTGAAAGTTGGACAACTGTCATAACCTGTGAGCAGCATTTTCCCCTCGCCGGGGGGGGCGGGGTTTGTGCAGGAGCGTCATATATGCCCGGAAGTGCTGTGCGCTCCCGATGCGGGTGGGGGGTGGGGGGGGGGCGCAATTCCTTGAGCAGGTCTGTGCGCTCTTTCACGCATGTGCGAAAGAGCCCACAGATCTCCCTGAGGCAAAGTGTTGCCTCAGGGAGATTGCTTCAACTTTAAAAACTGTGCTGAACGGAGAAGAAAAACATTATTGACCATGTCCCCTCTTGTGACACTGTCACATGAGCTGGAACATGTCAATTACTTGAATGTTAAAACTTAATAATCCTTTTTAAAATCCTCATGAAACATCCCACCCGTGGATGAGGTTTCATGTTTTCCTGGAAGCCCGTCTGGGTTCACGGCCTGCCCGCCAACTGTAAGGTTGGACGGGCAGCCCTGACAATGGCCTCAATTAGGTAATTAACAGGCTTTAATAGGCCTTTGACAGTTCAGCGGCCCGGCTCCCTTCTTTTGAATGGTTTAATCAACAAATGCAAATGTCTTCTTTACCTTTTAGCCTTTATAAGGAACATTTTCCCCCCCGTTGGCGGGGGGTGGGGGGAGTGTGGGAGCGGGCGCCGGTAGCCGTCCTTCTGATCAGCATACCCAGCCGGGGGGGGGGGGCGCCATTTTATGTGGCGGGCCAATTAAGTCCCTCTCAGCGTGATGTCCACCAGGAAGTGCTATGTGCTCCCTGTGTGGGCGGTGGGGGTTTCCCTCAGCTGGGACTGTGCTCTTTCACGCATGTGTGAAAGACCCCACTGATCTCCCTGAGGCAAAGTGCTGCCTCAGGGAGATCGGCCCCGATTCAAACGTTGACAGAAAGGTAATAAAAAAATTTCCCTCATGTGACACTGTCACATGAATTGAGACATGTCCTTAATTTTTATTTAAACATTTGATAAACATTTAAAAGCCCTCATGAAACCTCATCCCACCCGTGGATGAGGTTTCATGCTTTTTCCGAGGCCCACCTGGGCTTCCGGCCTGCCTGCCAATCTTAAGGTTGGATGGGCAGGTCTATCAATCAAGTTAATTCATTTTTTAATGGCCTTAATAGGCTGTTGACAGTTTGGCGGGCAGCCAAACCGCCGAAGTGAAAGTCTAAGTGACGTGGGGTGACGTCGGGACGCATGCCCGATGTATCCCTGCATCATTTAACGCATCGGCAAGTGGGCCCTGTCCCTGCTCGCCGACCGGAAAAACCTGCCCTCTGTTTATCTAATTAACTGCTCAAATTACTGTACATCAAAGCACCCAGACCAGCTGGCTTTCATCCAATTAAGCCACACACAGACACAGACCCTACTACAAGTCCAATTTACCTTGGCCTAAATAGCCAAGTGGTTATGGTACTGGGTTTGTAACCCTAAGATCAAGAGTTCAAATCTCCCAATGGCAAACTATGAAACAATGTAATTTCATCTGCATAGGAACAGATAGAAACATGTTTGTACTCAAAAGAGTTACCTGCTTTATATTGGGCTTGGCCTAAATAGCCAAGTGGTTATGGTACTGGGTTTGTAACCCCAAGATCAAGAGTTCAAATCTCCTAGGGCTTCTGGAAAAACAAGAAAACTCATTCAACGGAGGGATGATATTATTGTCCCTCTTCCGTGGCTACGTTCGCTGCCGGATGTCGCTGGAGAAGGAGCACGCGGTGTCTGCTGGCACACTCGAAGCCTTCCGTGCTCGGTGGGCACCGCGGGGACTGGGGTGTTTTGTTGACCCCTTTAATCACATTTTGATTTAAAGTTTGTAAGTTTCCTTTAAACTTTGTTCTTGGTTTTACAGCTGACCTGAATTAGGGGCTGTGCCTGATTTATCCCAATTTTGTTGATTTGGTTTTCATTTAAAAGATTATCAAGAGTTCAAATCTCACAATGGCAAACTATGTAACTTCATCTGAAACAGATGGAAACGGGTTTGTGCTCGAGTTACAAGTCCAATTTAAAAATAATTTCCAATAACATTATACACGTTCATATCTTTTCATGACAGTTACATTTTCCATGGACAGAATTTTGCCCTTGTTGGACGGGCTCAGCGGAGGGAAGCCAACTGCCGCCCACGATCGAGGCTGAAAGGCGATTTCATGCTGGTGGGCCAAATAAGGCCCGCCCAGCGTGAAACGCAAGGGGCAACGCTCAGAGCTGCCTGTATGGGGGTTGGAGGAGGGTGAGTTTGGCGAGCGTGAACTTCGCGAATGCACGCTCGAGATTCTTCACGGGCAGGATGAGGTTTCCTAAAAAGTGCAAAGGCTGCTTAGCCTTTTCGCCTGCCTGCCAACCATAAGGCTGGATGGGCAGCAAAAAATTTCATTAACCTTGTAAATGGCCTTAAGAGGCCTTTTAATTTTTGGCGGGCACGCTGCTGACTCTGGCGTGTGCCTGCCGACTGAAATATCGCTTAACTGTGCGTTGATGTCGGGACGCTCGGCTGATGTCAATGTGTGTTATTTTATGCTCGAGTGGGTTGGGCGCGAGTTAAAAATTTGCCCTGTGAGATGAATCCTCCCCTGCTGGAAGCGGTTCTTCCTTGAAGAAATACAATGAATCGATGTTTATTACACAAACTGGCAACCTCTTTCACAGGTCTACATCCACCAGAAAGGGAAGAATTGCCTAACATCCAAACTAGTTATGCTTCAACGTTACTTGTAAGTATGTCCCCTGGTGCTCTTTAACCTACCCAGTGAAATAATTGGTCCACGTCAACAAAATCTAGCCCTTTCATTATTTTATAAACACTCAATCATAAAGCACTTAAAATAATACTTGATGATTTCAGGGTTGCAGTTCTGAGCTCATTCAGGTCAATCAAATCTCCAAATTCTAATTCATCGCACTACTTTTTATACTTTTCCTGGTGCTTTGTGATTGTCTGTATAGAACTACCTAGAATTTTATAGCAGAGAAACAAGTCTTTCGTTCCAACAGGTCTATGCTGATGTTTATGCTCCACACCAGCCTCCTCCTCTCATTTCATCCCACCCTACCAACATATCCTTCTATTCCTTTCTCCCTCATGCACTTGACTAGTTTCTGTTTAAATGAACCATTTGCCTCAACTACTCTTTGTGTTAGTGAGTTCTACATTCTTACCACTCTGAGTTAAGATGTTCTCCTGTATTCCTTATTGGATTTGCTGGTGACAAACTTATAATTATGGCCTAGTTTTGGACTGTCAAATGGAAACATATCCACATCCATCCCATCGAACTGTTCATAAGTTTCAGCACTTCTATTCGGTCTTCTCTTTTGTTCACATCACATGCTTATGCCAAAAGTGAAAAACAACAAGAAACTAATAACAATATTTTATCAGTAACTCAATTTACAAGCTAATTTCCTCACTAACAAGCACTTTTCTCATTGCACTAATAAAGTCAGTCCAACCCCCATCTTGTTATCTTGCTACAGATTTCTCTCCAGTTAAATATAATTGCTATTCTGACGCAAAGTCTGTCTTTAATTTGATATTATTCAGCTAAACTCTAATTAAAAAGATAATGTTTTACCCAGATGTTCTGTCTTTGCAATGACAGTGCTTACAATACTCTCATGCTTGATATCATCATGCACTGGCACATACCCAATTAACTTACCCTATTAAGCAGGTGGTTACTTCATGTTAAAAGTCAATCCTAGTTCAAAAGTTCAGTGGACCTTATCCTAGAAAGGCTTTGTAGCTGTACAATTGCAACTATTTTAAGACATGACAACTTAAGAATCATACCTCCATGTCTAATAAGCAAAGGTTAAATGTTAATGCTACTACAATCTAAAGACAAATCAATAGAAATGCTACATTACTGCATTTCATCAGGTCAGTTTGCAAAACTCTGCTGCCAGTCTTATTAACCTTTCCCTTACACTGGGGTATGTATTAACCAGACTCAGATGTGGATTCTCCACAGCTTGAGAAACAGCTGGCTGCAATGAATTGGAAAACTGTATGTTGTGACCAACAATAAAGATTCATTTTTGTCATATGCTGCCGACATCTCATACCAACATTTAGAATTGTTGATTACCCACCAATCTCCATGCTCTGTGGGGCAACATGGAGGAGGGCACTGAGGGTCTGCTCCACTATAGTTGATAATGGAGATTGGTGCCTGTGGTAGAAAGTCATTTTAATGGTTAGCATGTGTAGTAATCCCCAGTTCAACTTCATCCTCTTCAATTGGACTGTTGTGTTTTTGGCACAGAGGCTGATCCAACCCATTATGTTCGCAGATTCTGTTCCAGCCAACCCGTCAGTGAGGGAAGGGGATGTGTCCTTATGCCAGTTCTTCTGTCCTGCTGCAGGTCAGGTCTGCAAACTCATGTCACATGCAAAAAATTCAAGCACTAATTGTGGTTGAGACTGAAATTCTAATTAGCTACAGTCGAGAGACTAGCAGTCTGACATGTCGATCTTAAATTTCTGTTGATGTAGGTTTAATCATGTCACTTCATGAACTGATTATGGTGGAGTAGAATAATTTTAAATGTCTTCAGTAATATAAACACTACCAGTAGCTAGAGCCTTAACATTGACTGGAAAGAAATATTATTGTTTCCGTACTGAAGTCCCTTCATGTATTGGTAATTGATTATAGCCAAGAGCATGATAGTATAATACGTCCTTGCTTTAATTGTTATAATACCATCTAAAGGAAGGCAATTCAGTGTAAATTTCACACTCAAGGTTATCTATGAAGCCATGACACTCTATTTATCATTACAGCCTTCTGTAGCAGTGGACCGTAGTTTAGTGTTATTATACAGTCACATTAGGTTTTAAATGCCATTGGTTCAAAACATCACATTTGAGAATATAGTTGTCCCTATTTCCTGCTAATTACTGTCACTGACAATTGAGCAGAGGCTTTTGCCCATGACCTCATAAAGGACATAGATGCAAAGCTATCCTGTGGGGATATTGTTTTTCATTCATTGCTTTGAGTGACTGGGAAGCGATGTTCTCAGCTTTCTATTCACACCTGTATTTTCACAAGAATTGGTGAATAGGAAAAGATAGCTTTTGAATTTTGCAAAAGTATGTTATATTAAGTGCCATTTTGGTTTAAAATAACCTGCTGGCCCTCTAATTTCAAGACAGACTTTACATATGCTGTTTACACACACGTGCGCACATGCACACACAATGTATATTATATATAAAAAATACACACATATTGCAGCTTCTGGAATCAGAAGCCAATAACAGAGACTGTACCAAAATGCTTCCACAGAGAATGTGGAATTTTCATTGAAAGCAATTTGGATTAGGCAGGGAAAGTGAAGATAACTGCTCATAATGGAGAAATAGATTGAGTGCCAGTGGTTTGACAGGGCCTGTGATTTTTAGTACTTCTCTAAGCTGTCAAGGTCTTTATCAGCTTTTGAGTTGTTGAGGCTGCAGAAGTCAAGGCATTGTACAAGCACGATGTTTTAAGCATGGTGGAAAATTATAGCTATTTTACCCTTTGGACTGAAATTCTAACTCTGACTGGCTGAAAACATTCACATGGTTAGAAAAAACTTTCTCTTTAAAGTTGTTGAATTGCTTCAAGTTAGTCTCTTGCTGGGGAAAGCAGGGTAGCTAAGTGACATTGAGGCATGATCAGAGGAAAGAATTCAAAGCATAGAAAAAGGAGAATTCAGTAGTTGATGCAATAAGATACTCTCAGCTTTGCCCAGACCCATCATTCTTCACCACCAGTAGTCACCGTTTATATATGGTATAAATAAGTCAAATAATTAATTATTCTATCTCAAAACAATCTAGTCATCCCTCATATCCTGTTGAAATTCAAAATTCTACCAATTGAGATTAAAGGAGTTGTAAGAGTTGATAGAGATAAACTATTTCCCCTGGGAAGAGAAATCCAGAACAAGGGGACATAACCTTAAAATTCGAGCTAGGCCATTCGGGAGAGATGCCAGGAAGCACTCTTCACAGAAAGAATAGTGGAACTCTGGCTGCCTTCCCTGCAAAAATCTGGAGGTCAATCAGCAATTTCCAAACAGGTGGATAGACTCTTATTAAATGAAGGTATTAAGGATTACGGAACCAAGGTGGGTTAATGGGAGTTAAGATGCAGGTCAACCATAGAACCAAAGAAAAGTTACAGAAGGAGGCCATTCGTCCATGCCAGCCTGAGGACACCCAGGTGCCCTTTCTAATCCCACCTTCCTGCACCCGGCCCATAGCCCTGCAGCTTATAGCACTTAAGGTGCAGATCCAGGTACTTTTTAAAAGAGTTTAGAGTTTCTGCCTCTACCACGAACTTGGGCAGCGAATTCTAGACACCCACTACCCTCTGCGTAAAAAAGTTCTTCATCTCCCCCCTGCTCCTTCTGCCACTTATCTTGAATTTATGTCCCCTGGTTCTAGAATTCTCCACCAAGAGAAACAATTTTATCCTGTCCACTCTATCTATTCCCCTCATAATTTTGTACACCTCAATCAAGTCACCTCTCAGCCTTCTTTGTTCTAAGGAAAATAACCCCAACCTATCCAATCTCTCCTCATTGCTACACTTTTCTAACTCTGGCAACATTCTTGTAAACCTCCTCTGCACTGTCTCCAGAGCTATTACGCTATTACGTCCTTCCTGTAATGTGGTGACCAGAACTGCACACTCCAGTTGTGGCCTCACCAGTGTTTTACACAATTCCAACATTATATCCTTTTATATTCTATACCTCTGCCAATGAAGGAGAGCATTCCATATGCCTTCTTTACAACCTTGTCTACTTGAACTGCTGCCTTCAGGGACCTGTGTTCTTGTACACCAAGACCTCTCACTTCATCTACCCCTCTTAGTCTATTCCCAATTATTGTGTAATCCCTGTAACTGTTTGACCTCCCTAAGTGTATGACCTCACACTTCATTATGTTAAAATCCATCTGCCACTTTACCGCTCACTCCACCAACCTCTCAATATCATTTTGGAGATTATGGCTGTCCTCTACACTATCCACTACTCGGCCAGGCTTTGTGTCATCTGCAAATTTGCCAATCGTGCCCCCCACGTTCACGTCCAAACCATTAATATATAACACAAACAGCAAGGGTCCCAACACCGAGCCCTGTGGAACACCACTTGAGACAATTTTCCATTTGCAAGGGCATCCATCGATCGTTACCCTTTCTTTGCTGTTACAAAGCCAACCTTTTATCCAGTTTGCCACTTTACCCTGAATCCCATGGGCTTTTACTTTCCTGACCAATCTGCCATGTGGGACCTTGTCAAATGCCTTGCTAAAATCCATGTACACAACATCCACTGCACTACCTTCATCAACCCTTTTTGTCACTTCCTCAAAGAATTCAAACAAATTTGTGAGGCAAGACCTTCCTTTAACAAATCCATGCTTATCATCGCTGACTAATCCATGCCTTTCCACATGACAGTTAATCCTATCTCTCAGGATTGATTCTACTAATTTGCTCACCACCGATGTAAGACTAACTGGACTATAATTGTTTGGCATTTCCTTTGATCCCTTTTTAAACAATGGAATTATATTTGCATTTCTCCTCCGGTACCTCTCCTGTATCTAGTGAAGATTGGAAAATCATCCTCAGAGCATCTGCTATCTCCTCCCTGACTTCCTTCAGCAGTCTCCGAAACAATCCATCTGGCCCTGGTGACTTATCAACTTTCAAGAATTTTAACCCTTCGAGTACTTCCTCTCTCTTTATGACTATCCCGTCCAATATCTCGCAGTGTTCCTCCTGGACTACTATATCTACATCCTCCCTTTCCTTTGTAAACACGGAGACAAAATATTCATTCAAAACCCTTCTCACAGCCTCTGCATCTACACACATGTTTCCATCTTCATCTCTGATAGGTCCCACTTTTTCCTTAAATAACCTTTTAGCATTAATGTATTGGTAAAACACCTTTGGGTTATCTTTAACTTTACTTGCTAATCTTTTTTCATGCCCTCTCTTTGATTTCCTTATTTCCTTTTTAACTTCGTCCCTGCACTTCCTATATTCGTCTAGGCTATCTGCAATGCTTAGTTCTTTGTGCCTATCGTACGCTTTCTTTTTCTGTTTGATCTTCCCCTGTATTCCTCTAGACAGCCAGTGGGATCTAGATTTGGCAGTACTACTCTTATTCTTGTAGGTGACATGTCTACTTTGTACAATTTCTAATTAATTGAACAGCAGAATATGCTTAATAGCTGAATGGCCTCCTCCCACTCTAATGATCTTACGTATCAGAAACAAGTTGCATGTGATTTTTTTTAAAAGAAACTTCCTTAAAAATCAGTGAAGAGATCTGCTGCCGAACACCAGACTGCTCCATCACCAAAACTGTCTGCTTCCACCTCCTTAACATTGCCTAACTCCAATTGTGAATCCAACTCTTCAATTGATGAAATCCTCCGCTGTGCCTTTGTTATCTTCAAACTTGACTATTCCAGTGCTCTGCTGCCAGTCTCTCATTTTCCACCCTCTGTAAAATTAAGTTCATCCAAAATTCTTTTGCCCACATCTTAATCCCCACCAAGTCTCATTCACCTGTGCTCGCTGAGCGACAGCAGCCCTTAGCCTGACAACACGTCAGTTTTAAAATCCTTGTTTACTAATGCCTCCATGGCCTCACCTGTCACGATATCGTTAACATTCTCCAGCCCTAAAAGCCATTGAGATTTTGGTGCTTCTCCAATTCTGCCCCCTTGTGTATCCCCGATTTTAATTGCTCTACCAATGGTGTAGCAGTAGAGTCTGGTATATACAGGGTTAATGTGGGACTGAATACAGTACCGCCCACACAGTGAAGTAAAAAGGCACATGACTCAGAGCCATAAGTCAGTCTGGAGATGAACTTGGCTCTGAACTCTGGAATTCTCTTCCTAAAGCTTTCTGCCTCTGTATTCCTGTCTTTCATGAATGCTCATTAAAATTTACCTCTTTCTCCAAGCTTTTGGTCACATGTCCTAATATCTTAGTTAGTTTAGTGTCAAAGATATTTTTGTTGGTAACTCTCATGGTCAGCTCTTTGGAACATTTTGCTACGTGAATATATATATATATATATATATATATATATATATATATAAATGCAAGGTGTTGATGTTGTTAAATGGGTCTGCTGTTGATAGTTATCCATTTTGTGATTGTGTTGTTATGGCCCAGTTTTTGTTAGGAAAATAACACCAGGTTTAATGGCACTCCCCAGTACTACTCTGTAAATAATCCAGCAATTTGTGGTGAGCAAAGTCAGGCCCTGTGAATAGTGAGCTGTCACATGTTACCATCAATTTGTGTTACTTTGCTTTTAGCACTGCAAAAACAGCAGCTGATGAGACATTGCTGCATTTGTGCATTAATTGCTAAATAAACTCAGCGCTGAAAGTTAGGACTGCTATTCAATAGAGTTAACTTTTAATGTTGAGATTAATTTTCCTGCAATGACCCTCAACCTCTCCAGCTCAGAAAGGAAACAATTGAAACTGTTTTGTTGTTTCATTCCTGCAAGTGGTTACTTGTTTTTAAAATTTAAATTTTAAAAAACTCGCTTTTCCTTTCTGTCTCTTACTTCTCTCTGTCTCTTAATTCAGTCTATTTTTCACTCCCAGTATTTATTTTTCTCTACCTGATTTGACTGTAATTCACCCTTTTCCCTTCTCCAATGTTCCTTTACTTCTTGATCATTAAAACCCATAGCTCACCAAAGTCCCAGGTGCTTTATTGCCCTCACCGCCCCGTTATCAGCTTGTACTTCCAGCAATTTGTGGTTCAAAGATTTTTTAAAGCTGAAGGTATTATTCAGAGACAGATCTAACAAACGATGCCCCACTCCAGCAAAATGTAGCCCACTTTTGTACTTAGCTTGATTCATGAGGTTGTTGCAATCTTGAATTTCTAAGGGTATTGTCACAGTGACATTTTTATTGTTGTTGTGACAGGGAGTATCCAGTGCTACCATGTGCCACATTGAATGTGGAGGGGTAAGTAGGCCAGCCAGGGTTCCCACTCCTGATCAATATGCAATGTTCTGCTGGGTAAAACCAGATCCGTAAGCATAGTAGGTGAAGACAAAACATTTTAATTCTCCCACAGTTGGATGGCCTGTTGACGCTCACCAGGAAGGACATCCACTTGGATAGGGTGGCATGGAGCTGTCTATGGAACCATAGGTTAAAAACTTGTTGGCTGGTTGGAGGAAAGGAAAAGGAATGCAATGAAATAATATCAGAAATTGAGAATGTGAACTCATTCTTCGGAGAAAATCTGAATTTCTTGAAGATTATTCAGGATAGAGCATGCTTAACCCTGATCTTAAGTATACAAAAACCTGGCCAATGTGCAAGACTGAGAGTGGATTAACTTCATTTTTATCCATTTCTTTATCACTCCAAGTTTCTTTATCAATTCAAATTTCAAGCTCTTTCTAACCTTCTAAAGTTACATTACAGAATAGCTTACTTTGGTGCTGGAGATCTGTGGTACTGATGGGGTTAATGTGGGGGTCACTGGTTTACCTACTTGGAAATAAATGCAAATAGGGAAGAGGAACAATGACAGACCTCTGTGGTTTCATTAGTGCGGTGGCAGATCCCTTTAAGGATGCTGTCTGCTGAACCACAGCCACAGATCCTTTCCTTTATAAATGCGTCCTTTGAGTGGGCAGATACAATCGCTGAGGGACAATACCAACTACACTTCACACTTTCTATTGACTCAAACAAGAAATATTTCCCTCCACAAATTACTGCTGTCAGTTATGGTAATTGCATTTTGGAAGATTCTGTCTGTTTTCTGGTGAAATTATGAATTGTTTATTTTAGAACAAGTGGACAATTTTGCTAGAAGTAACAGAGAAAATCTTCACAAGCACATTTACAGTGGTGTTTGATCATCATAGAGATTCTTCCTCTACAACTGTCTCCTGGATTATTTATAGAATTCCAGAGCACAGAAGGTAGCCATTTGGCCCATTGTACCTGCGCTGGTTCTTTATTAAAGCTATCCAATTAGTGGCACTCAAATTTCCTTTCCCATAGCCTTGCAACATTTTCACTTCAAGTATTTAACCGATTCCCTTTTGAAAGTTACTTAGGAATCTGCTTCCAATTAGTTAATTAAACCTCGTTATCATTACCTGCCAAATTGGAACGATACAGACAAGATTAGCATGTCCGCTGCGCAAGGATGACACGCAAATTCCATATTTCAGACTTTCAAAACATTTCATTACTAACCTCAATGACGGTGATGCCCAAACCATGGTGCTTGGTATCACGCATGACTCACCAGCCGTGCAACCTAGCCCTTGAAAACCAAGGATCAGTCCTAGCAATGCTTATATTACTTCCTTACTGGCTTGTCCTGTGAATTATGTGGACGTCAGGGTCTTACAGACCTGCTCTTAACATTGTTACTTCATTGGATGGGAAAATCCTCAATCAAGACCCCAGAAGAGATCAGCTTATATCAGCAACTTGATGTTAAACTTCACATATGTGACCTCCAACTCTCTATTCTGAAGAAAACTCAGCATCCAAAACATTAAAGGGTCTGATCTCTCCATAGATACTACTTGGTCCATTGAGTATTTCTGTTATTCTCTGTTTTTGTTCCAGATCTCCAGCTTCTGCAGATTTTTTCTGTGTATAAAGATAACAGCTTCATGATTATGGCATAGTTGATCACCCAGTGCAGTTAGCACGATCTCTGTTGGGACACAAGGCAGTAACATATCCAAGGGTTGAGGTGACACTGATAAAGCAGTAGGATTTTGCATGATAGGTTCTGTAACGTTAGCTCAGCACTACAATGTATTATTAGCTGGCAATGAACTGCAGACTGCTGTCCTGTAGCTTATTGCAATATGTCAATATTATAAAAAGTATTTTAATTCCTGCTAATGCATAAACTCGGTCTTTGCTGTTTTAAATGCCATTTTGCATGACCAATGATCTTCAGGGCTGTACTAACTCTAAGGTTTTGAAAAGCAAAATGCAAAGTACACTTTTAGCAGGTTAACACTTGCATTTGAACGTGGAGAGGTTCACAATGACCTAAGACTCAACTCGGTCTTGTGCTGGCATTCAGACCTTGACACTCACTGCTTGGCGGAATAAGATTACTCATCTAATGATTTCAGCTATGTTTTTGGTCTAATAGCATTGAGTTACCATGACCTAAGAATAAGCAAACAACTTTTGGATTAAGTTGCCCATCTGCTCCCACATAGGACAGAGCAACAACTAAAGAACTTATATTTATATAGCACCCTACAAAACCTCAGACCATCTATAGCACTTTACAGTAACTAAAGTACTTGGCAAGTGTAGTCATTATTGTGAACTCTGAAATTTCGCAGTCAAGTTGCAGACAGCAAGGTCTCACAATCAGCGATGGGATCATGATCGGATAATCTGTTTTCGTGACATTGGTTCAGGGGCAGGACATCAGGGAGAACTTCCATTGCTTTTTAAAAATCATATTTGTTCACCTGAGATGGTAGATGGCCTCAATTTAAAACCTCATTGCATTTTGACAGTGTATTGCTCCCCCAGTTGTCAAGGAAATATATTTTCCCTAATATTACTGTGGGATACTGAAGCAGGCTTGTTGAGGCTGAGAGTGTGTGCTGTGTGTTTGTGACTAATTTAGTTAAACTGAAGACAGTCAGACTACAAGGTTTAAATTATCAGAAGGGATTAGGTGTAAAAGCAGGCAGTTTGAAATGGAAATGGATGTCCAGTCCCTTCCCACCTACATCCGTGATTCCTCTGACACCTTACGTCACATCAACAATTTCCAGTTCCCTGGCCCCTACCGCTTCCTCTTCACCATGGACGTCTAATCCCTCTACACCTCCATCCCCCACCAGGATGGTCTGAGGGCCCTTAGCTTCTTCCTCGAACAGAGGCCCGAACAATCCCCATCCACCACTACTCTCCTCCGTCTGGCTGAACTTGTTCTCACGCTGAACAATTTCTCCTTCAACTCCTCTCACTTCCTCCAAATAAAAGGTGTGGCTATGGGTACCCGCATGGGCCCCAGCTATGCCTGTCTCTTTATAGGGTATGTGGAACATTCCTTGTTGCAGTCCTACTCTGGCCCCCTTCCACAACTCTTTCTCCGGTACATCAATGATTATTTCGGTGCCGCTTCATGCTCTCATCAGGACTTGGAAAAATTTATTAATTTTGCTTCCAATCTCCACCCCTCCATCATTTTCACGTGGTCCATCTCTGACACTTCCCTTCCCTTCCTTGACCTCTCTGTCTCAATCTCTGGTGATAGACTGTCCACCAATATCCATTACAAACCCACCGACTCCCACAGCTATCTCGACTACAGCTCCTCACACCCCACTTCCTGTAAGGACTCCATCCCATTCTCTCAGTTCCTTCGCCTCCGTCGCATCTGTTCCGATGATGCTACATTCAAAAACAGTTCCTCTGACATGTCCTCCTTCTTCCTTAACCGAGGTTTTCCACCCACGGTCGTTGACAGGGTCCTCAACCGTGTCCGGCCCATCTCCCGCGCATCCGCCCTCACTCCTTCTCCTCCCTCCCAGAAACATGATAGGGTCCCCCTTGTCCTCACTTATCACCCCACCAGCCTCCGCATTCAAAGGATCATCCTCCGCCATTTCCGCCAACTCCAGCATGATGCCACTACCAAACACATCTTCCCTTCACCCCCCTTATCGGCATTCCGTAGGGATCGCACCCTCCGGGACACCCTGGTCCACTCCTCCATCACCCCCTACTCCTCAACCCCCTCCTATGGCACAACCCCATGCCCACGCAAAAGATGCAACACCTGCCCCTTCACTTCCTCTCTCCTCACCGTCCAAGGACCCAAACACTCCTTTCAAGTGAAGCAGCATTTCACTTGCATTTCCCCCAACTTAGTCTACTGCATTCGTTGCTCCCAATGTGGTCTCCTCTACATTGGAGAGACCAAACGTAAACTGGGCGACCGCTTTGCAGAACACCTGCGGTCTGTCCGCAAGAATGACCCAAACCTCCCTGTCGCTTGCCATTTTAACACTCCACTCTGCTCTCTTGCCCACATGTCTGTCCTTGGCTTGCTGCATTGTTCCAATGAAGCCCAACGCAAACTGGAGGAACAACACCTCATCTTCCGACTAGGGACTTTACAGCCTTCCGGACTGAATATTGAATTCAACAACTTTAGGTCGTGAGCTCCCTCCCCCATCCCCACCCCCTTTCTGTTTCCCCCTTCTTTTTTTCCCAATAAATTATAAAGATTTTCCTTTTCCCACCTATTTCCATTATATAAAAAAAAACCCACTAGAGCTATACCTTGAGTGCCCTACCATCCATTCTTAATTAGCACATTCGTTTAGATAATATCACCAACTTTAACTTTAACACCTATGTGTTCTATTGTACTATTGTCGTTGACATCTTTTGATGATCTGCTTCTATCACTGCTTGTTTGTCCCTACAACCACACCAACCCCCTCCACCTCTCTGTCTCTCTATCTCTCCGCCCCCCACAAACACACCTTAAACCAGCTTATATTTCAGCTCTTTCCTGGACTCGAGCTCAAGTTCTGTCGAAGGGTCATGAGGACTCGAAACGTCAACTCTTTTCTTCTCCGCCGATGCTGCCAGACCTGCTGAGTTTTTCCAGGTAATTCTGTTTTTGTAATGGATGAGCTAACATTGGCATTTGTCAATAAGTTCAGAGGTTGTTTGAATTTCAGTGGGGAATTAGAAGGTGACAAGGAAAATGGTTGCATCTTGCAGGAGTTCACAGGTAAACAAGTAGTGGGGATATCATATTTTAATGATCCAAATGCAAAGACAGGATGGAAACATGAAAGATCTTATATTTGGAAGAGTTTGAGTTTCAAAGGAGGCTTAAAACTATGGGTGTTAAAGGCCAAAAGGGAGAAAATATATTGAAGGAAAGATTGAAAGCTGTATGAGGAGTGGCCATGCAAGATCCTGAAGAGTGTGCTGTGAAGTATCAGCTTCTAGCCACCCCAGAGAAGTGCTTGCTTATTCTGGAAAGCAAGATTTTGTTAAAAGCCTTGGAATTCCAATGTTGAGTAAGAGGAAGTGAGAAGCTGTGAAATACCTCTATTTTGCCAACAGTGGGTGCCTTGTGGTAATATTACTGGATTTTTATAGATTAAGAATATAGTTGGACTGTTGCCTGGAAAAGGATCTTTATTTTGGGCCTCTAGTATGTAGAAATCTCTTGGCAAATGTTGTAACACTAAATTTAACTGTAACTGCAATCTTGTGTGTTTAAGGTTTCTTTTCTTTTGTTAATAAATATTTTAATTTAATATTTAAAATCTCCAAAAGTGGTAGTGGACTCTTTACTTCTGACTTCAGTGCACATACCACCTCGTAATAAAAATACACATTGCAAATCATTGTAATAGCTTGGCCAAGCTTCCCTTTGGGACTTGTTCAGGCCGGCTGTTACCACCTGCCATATAATAACACAGTACTCAAACTGGACTCTCAGCCTTGATTTTGCATACAAGCCCCTGAAGTAGGACTTGAGCCGTCTTTTGACTCAAGAATGCTACTAACTGACAATGAAGCAGTTTGTATCGATATGCAGCAAGATCTGAACAACATTCAGGCTTGGGCAGATGAGTGGCAACTAACATTCATGCCACACAGGTGCAAGGCAATAATCATCTCCAACAAGACAGAATCTAACCATCTCCCCTTGACATTCAATGGCATTACCATCACTGAATCCCCCACTATCAATATCTGGGGGTGGGGAGTGGGGGGTTTGCCATCGGACAGAAACTGAACTAGACCAGTCATATACTGTGGCTACCAGAGCAGGTCAGAGGCTAGGAAGTCTGTGGCAAATAACTCACCTCCTGACTTTCCAAAGCCTGTCCACTATCCACAAGGCACATGTCAGGAGTGTGATGGGATACTCCCATTTGCCTGGATGAGTGCAGCTCCAACGACACACAATAAGCTCGTCACCATTCAGGACAAAGCTTGTTTGGCATCCCATCCACCAGCTTAAACTTTCAGTCCCTCCACTAATGACGCACAGTTGCAGGAGTGTGTACCATCTGCGAGATGCACTGCAGCAACTCACCAAGGCTGCTTCCACAGCACCTTCCAAACCTCTACCATCTAGAAGAATAAGGACAGCAGACACATGGGGCAGAATTTTTCATTTGGCATGTGGGCATCTGCCCAACACGCTCGAGCATAAAATAGCATGTGATAACTTTGGGCAAGTGTCCCAACATCATCACGCACTCGTGTGATATTTCGGTCAGTGCTGGAGCCATACCCACCATTAATTAAGAGGCCAGTCAAGGCCATTAAAAAGTCAATTGACACATGTTACGTTGCCCGTGCTATTTTTGTGCTCGTCGCATGGGCAGTCAGTACGAGCAGGCGGCCAGCTAACGATTTCAAAAACCTCACCCACAGGCAGGATAAAAAGGGTCAGCAGCATTACCAGTGTGAGTAGTGAGGAGTTTGGTAGATAGTTTGCTGCTGGTGACTTATTGGTATATGGCAGCTTCATCTCTGTTCATAGTTAGGATTTCAAGGCTTCATTTCAAGACTCCTTGGTGTCTCCAAGGATCCTGGAGAATTCAGACCGTGTGGACCCTTCCAGGTATCAGACAGCCTTCTCTACCCTGTTAACGGGGATTGTGGTCTCCGCTGGCAGCACCTCCTCTGAGGAGGAAGAGAGGGACAGAAGGGAGAGGAGGCCAGGTGCCCCTATGCAGCTTCCAGGGGAGTGACCTGTGTGAGGAGAGGCGCAGGCACAGGGGGCACAGGGCCAGCTGGAAGTCCAAAGCATTCGGGGCTGCAGAAGGCACCACTATCCTGCTGCTAGGGTTTACATGCGGCGATGCAGCTACCTCAATATGTCCGAGGTGCAAAGCCGAAGGAGGCTCCGCCTCTCAAGGGAGACAATGACCTCCATCTGTCAGATAATTGGGCCTGAGATCACCTCCAACCGTGTGGGCGGACACCCCATGCCAGTGGCTCTGAAGGTCACAGCTGCCCTCAACTTCTATGCCTCCGGCTCTTTCCAGGAGTCAGTGGGGGATCTGTGTGGTGTCTCCCGATCAGCTGTCTATAGTTGCATCAAGCTGGTGACAGAAGCTCTGTTCAGGCAGGTATTGACTTTCATTTGTTACCGTATGGATGAGGACAGCCAGGCTAAGCGAGCCAGAGGCTGGCAGCGATTGCTGTGTTCACCGTATCCAGGGTGCAGTCGACTGCTCACATGTGGCCATCAAGGTGCCAGTGGGTCAGCCAAGTGCCTTCGTCAACAGGAAGGGATTCCACGGCATGAATGTGCAGATAGCGTGTGACCACAGGATGCAGATTCTGCAAGTCTGTGCAAGTTACCCTGGCAGCTTCCATGACGCGTACATCCTGAGACACTCTCAGGTGCTGACGCTATTCAGTGCTCCAGCCCGACTGGATGGATGGCTGCTGGGTGACCAGGGCTATCCCTTGAAAAAGTTGCTTATGACGTCTCTCCGCCACCCAAGAACAGAGGCAGAGCAGCATTACAATACAAGTCATGCTTTCACAAGGGCAGTGGTAGAGAGAACCATAGGTCTTCTGAAGATTTGCTTCCAATGCCTGGATCGTTCAGGGGCCGCACTGCAATACCCCCCAGAGAGAGTAGGTGTCACTGATAGTGGTTGTATGCTGCACTCTCCACAATCTGGTACTGGCAAGGGGGACCCACTGGATGAAGAGGATCTTGACGCAGTTGCACAGACCACAGATAATGAATTCAGTATTGAGTCAGAAGAGGGGCAAGGTGAGGAGAACGCTGAGGGTGTGGAGTCAGACCTCGGTAACCTCCAGCGAGGGAGGGGCACCAGGGATGCCTTGATCCAACGCTTCTTCAGCTAGGCTGCCAAATAAGCGCTACCGCCTCATGCGAAAGCTGTCACCTCCATCTCAGATGTCTGAAATGACCCTTTCCTTTGACCCCAAGGTCCACTCAGTGCCTGTGCAATAAAGGTTCGAGCTACCCATGTCTAGCATTACTTGCTGGCGTACTCTGCACCACATTAAATAAAAATGGTGAAGCATACTCGGGCCATTACAACAAAAGAAAATTTACCTCATGTTAACAGTCAAAACAAATCAGATGCCATGGTCACTGGCAGAAGGGCAAAAGAGCTGCTGCCATCATCCTGAGCGCCCTGAGAGGAGCCTGCAGAGACGATAGGCAGCTTGTGCGCCAACATGAGGTCGCTCTGGACCTCCCTGCTCACCATTGATGGATGGGCACTTTTGTTGGGATACTGGTGCCTCATCCATCTCCCACATGGACACTGACCACCTGAGGTCTGTGTGATGGCTTGCAGGTCTGAGCACAACCCCAGGAACCTCTGGTTCTGTTCCTGAAGCTGCCTCTCCATGAGAGTCGCCACCCACTCAATGGAGGAGACAGTGCATTCAATAATGAGGGTCAACGCAGTGCTGATGCTCCGCATCATGGTACGAGACTATGGCACTCATACCCTCATGGATCTCCCCCAGATCCTCCCGCACGTTTCGCTGGACATCCTGCATCTGCCGCCAAATGGATGACTCCAGAGGCTCACCATCTGCCTTCGATCTGGCCTCCAGCAGTTCTCCAACTGCAGGCGCCTTGGGCACTCTCTGCCTCTGCCCGCACCTTAAGCGAATGTGAAGTGCCCTCACCGCTATGCACCGACATTCTAGCCGAAGATCTAATGCCCACTGAGGCACTGGTATCTGCACTGATGCCTGGTTCAGAGAGCAGGTGTGATGCAGGTGCATGTGGGGCTTGGCAGTCCTCTGGCATCAGGGTGGGTCTGCGGTCCTGTGACTGCATGCATGGTGGCAAACCTAAGGGAGAACAATGACATGTCATTAGTTTAAGTCATCACGCTCACTGTGCATGCCAGGCACCATGGTGAGACAATGGAGATCCGTATCATGGTGCCATCGTCTTTCAATGATCAATGGGGAATCCAGTTTTGAGGCTTCCATCAATGATGAGACTACACAAGAATGTTTGCACCATCCAAAACTCTCACCTCTGTGCACTGCACTTTTACGTTTCTCTCACACCCCAGCCTCTCTGTGGCCGGTTGACTGAGGTACGTGGCGCCTCTCCAGCTCCAAGTCGTCCTGCTCATATCTGGTTAGGATGAGGAGGTTTGGGGGCCCTCCGTCTGCTTGTGACCTCTCAATATTGTTATGGGTCGTCTTCTCCTGAAAGGATAGAGGAGCATTGATTAGTCCACTCTCTACCTGCAGCACCATTGCAGTCTGGCTAACCTCAGCTGAGGAACACCTTACAGACAGATCGGAGTCATGGCCCTGAAGCTGCAAGGCACTCAGTCCAAGCAGCCAGGGCTCGCCTCTTTGGCCAGCTCTGGCATCGTTGACAGGTGGCACTCAGACGCTAACACTCCTGAGCTCCACAGGTGGACAGACAGTCCTTAACACATCTACACACTGATCCATGCCAACACGGTACTCACCCTTGTTGAGCGCAGCAGGTTATTAAACCTCTTGTGGCACTGGACCCAGGTGCACCACACCACATCATGGCTGCTAAGCAGCACTGCCGCCTCCTCCCAAGCTCTTTTTGTAAAGTGCAGTGGCCTCCTCCTTCCACCCCTGGGGCAAGAGTGCCCCCCTTGGCAGCCACATCCTCCAGGAGGACCGCGCGGCACTCATCAGAAAACCTGGGGGCCGAGTGTCCACTTGACCTGCCTGGCATTTGCAGCCGCACTTGAATCCATAATTTTTACTCTCCTGCAGACAACATTGAAGATGTTTGTGTCACCAGCAGCCTTCCAGGGCCTGACTATGCCAGTCCTTAACCGGCGACCCGGCGGTTGGCAAGCTCCTGCCCCCATCCTCCCCTTCTTGACCATTGGGGAGCCGCCATCATGCTCAGCAGGCCTTAATGTGAAATCGGGGTCAGGGGCCGATCGCAGGGGGTGGCCCATTTCCCGGCTGCTCCTGAGCCCACCGAACGCGCCTGCACACTGAACTCAAAATCCTGCCCATGGGAACACATCACCAGCAAGTTCCCTCATAAGCCACACACCATGCACACTTGGAGCTATATCACCGTTCCTTCATTTTCGCTGGTCAAAATCTTGGAACTCCCTCCCTAACAGCACTGTGGATGTACCTACACCACATGGACTGCAGCAGTTCAGAAAGGCAGCTCGCCACCACCTTCTCAAGGGCAATTAGGGATGGCAACAAATGCTGGCTTAGCGAGCAACGCCCACATCCCGTGAAAGAGTAAAAAAAGCTGAACCACAGCAGACACCTCTTACATACAACGGACCTCACGCCTCTCTTCTGCACTCACACTACAATCAACAGTTTTTCTGTTTTGAATGCTAGCATGTCGGGCTGCCGCACATTGAGCAGCACCACAATGAACATGGTTTAGCAAGTTGGAAGATTGCATTGTGGGATGGGAAAGTCTGGAGAATATCAATAGTCTTGCTCCGAAGCTTGAGTTCAACAACTTTAGATCTTGAACTCCCTCCTCCATCCCCACCCCCTTTCTGTTTCTTCCCCCTCCCTTTTGTTTTTTCCAATAATTTATATAGATTTTTCTTTCCCACCTATTTCCATTATTTTTAAATGTATTCCACCCATGGTTTATTTCACCCCACCCCCACTAGAGCTACCTTGCTTGTCCTACTCTCCACTCTTAACTAGCATATTCTTTTAGATAATATCACCACCTTCAACACCTCTTTGTTCTTTTGTCTGTGACATCTTTTGGTTATCTCCTCCTATCACTGCTTGCTTGTCCCAACAACACCCCCCCACCTTAAACCAGCTTATATTTCACCCCTTTCCTGTTTCTACTTAGTTCTGTTGAAGGGTAATGAGGACGCAAAACATCAACTTTGCTGTTCTCTGCCGATGCTGCCAGACCTGCTGAGTTTTCCCAGGTATTTCTGTTTTTGTTTTGGATTTCCAGCTTCCGCAGTTTTTTGTTTTTATATTTTTATATTTTTGCTCCGAAGCTTGTTGACTTTGCAAAGGAAATGATAACTTTGTTTGTAATTCAGCATGCATCATAGGAGCGATTTAGGAAGCTGAATTGAATCAGCCTCGTCTGTCACAATCGCTGGATAACAGTTGCTTGAAACCTCTATTGTAAAAATTTCATTGACTTTTATACCATGCGAAAGTAGAAACTAGAGAAGTTAATGAGTAAATGCTCAGCATGTTGACACAACATTAACTCCTATTTTAATTGTGGCATTAACCCCATGGGGTCAAATGGGGTGTGCCTCAATTAAAATAGTGGTCACAGGAATGTCATGCAAACTTTAAATGTTTGCATACTAATACCTTATTGGGCCATGGTTCCAGAACAGAACTTTGAAAAATTCCTTTACTCAAAGGGTAAGATTTACAGTGATCCACAGGTAAGATAGTGGAATCAAAGGCATTAAAGAAATTGAGAATGTAGTGTTGAGAAACTGGATGGATAAGCTCGATTGGAATAATGGCCTTTCCCGTCCTTGGTTTCTCTTATCTTTTTGTTTAACAGTAATTTGGAAGCTGTTGTTTGGCCGTCAGTAGGGTAGAAGGTGGAGGGTGGCAGACTTACACTCTTTGACATATGATGATAAAGTGCGTGCTGCCTGGATCTCTATTAAAGCTCCAGTCACTGCCAGTGATTCCCATCACCTGAAAAACCAATAATAAAGTCCCAAAGGCATTGATTTGATTTGTGCCACATGGCTCAACAGAAAACCTTAATGGACGGAGTCTTCCAAAACTGCTGTTAGCATGTGTGGTGTTGATGTTGCCATGGCAACAGAGCTCCAGCAACACTCCAAGGTGTTTACGTGCAGAGGCCACAATTACTTGTGAACAACACAGGTTTCAGAACATCTTACTGATGCAGATGCTTACTGACGTGGATACAGTGAGAGTAGGTGATTCTGTGTAGTTGACTGCCTTAGCTACTGGCCGGTGGGGACAGTTGAGGAATCTCTTAATGGCGTTAGCAATGACAGTGCCCAAGCAGCTGGCTCATACTTCGTACACCCCCTTTTCAAAGATACGGATTTGATTATTATACACAAGTATGAGGGTAAGGATCTAACATGGCATTTTAATTACTTTTCATCCCATTCTTTTGGGTCCCACTATAGGTTCTTCCTCAGCCAGCTTGGTGAGCTGACAACCTGCCATAAGCTTCTGCTAAGGTGTGTAAAAGTGAACCATCCTTCTTTTCATTCTCTTCCTCCTTCTTCTCTCCTTGTGACCCTGTTCCATGTGGTGCCTTCATTGCCGCCCCTTGGCTGCAAAAGAGGAAGAGATAACTAATGCAAATTTTTTGTGTGTGACTCTTGTAATAATAAATAGGGTAATGTGACTGAATGACAGTAAATTATTTTTTCAAAGAGCTGCCTACATGTTTTCAAATGATCGCTTTTGCCGGCAGAATTAGAAAATCTTGTACCAATCTGTGTCAACTCTTTAAACAGAAATAATATTTTGAGAATTTCAGAGAATTCAGCTGTGAAGTGGATGTTTCACTTCCTGCTGATGCAGTGTTTCTGTTAGAAAATGTAGTTACATTTTCTTCAGAATAGCAAATGTTTGGCTATGCATAATTTATTCCAATGAACAGGGTTAAAGGCTTCCTCTTCCAAAACCTGTTTCACAACTCTGTATTGGATCTTAGAATCTAAGAATCCTGTCTTGTGGCAATTTTTACCTTTTTAAGCTTAAATAAAGTGTGTGGGCGTTATGGTGGATGAACTCTCCTTTATTGAAAAAGTATTCTGATAGGTCCTACCGTGTGACCTCCTCCAGCTGTACAACCCTCTGAGAACTCTGTGTTTCTCCAACTCTGACCTCTGGTGTGGCCCCATTTCCTTTCCCCACCTTGGTTGCCATGCCTTCAGCTGCTGGCTTTAAGCTCCAGAATTCCCTCCCTAAACCTCTAATCTCTCTACCTCTCTCTCCTCCTTTAAGGCATTGCTTAAAATCCACCCCTTTGACCCTTTGGTCACCTCTCCTAAAATCTGCTTCTTTGACTCGGACACTCCCATGAGGCACCTTAAGCTGTTTTACTCATTTAAAGGTGATATATAAATGCTAGTTGTTGTTGACCAAAGTGGCAGTCTTCAAACGAAGTTCTAGCAGTCAAGAATCATAGAATGTTATAATTGTCACTGGCTAATTGGTTCATCAAATCTACAGCAATAACTTGCATTAACAAGCTCCTTTAGCACAAAAAGAATCACAAGGGATATTTCTCTGCCTACTCTTATCTCTTGCTCACTGCCCAAACCCTCAAATGCTCCATTTTTTCAAGCAATTATCTAATCTTTTAAAAGTATTAATGGCTTTGTTTCAACAGTCATTTGTAGTGAAGAATTCCCTCCACTCCCTGAGTAAAGATTTATTTTTATCTAACTTGCTCTTTAATTGTTTTTCTGATGACACTGAATTTCTGTTCTCAATTTCCACTGGCCACTCAGATTTAAAAACAATCAACATTATTAATCTTCTCACAGGAACCCTGCGCAGTCTTGAAACGTTCAATCAGGTTTTCCATTTTAGAAAGAGCTGCAGGTCATTCATTTAGATCACGGCTGATCTTTATCTTACCTGCCTTGGTTCCCTGCCTAACAAAAATCTATCAATCTCAATTTTGAAATTTTCAGTTCACTTTCTCTCCCCCACCCCCCAACCACCTCATCAACCCCTCTCACCCCACTACTGGGCAAAGAGCTGCACAGAGAGAGTCTGTAGTGGGCATGGCAGGAGGAACACAAGGTACAAAATTTAGAGGGTTGCCAACCCTCCAGGATTGGCCTGGAGTCTCCAGGGATTGAAGATCAGTCTCCAGGACACAGCTCTGTGCAACACTGGAGAAAAATCATGGAGACATTGAAAAAAGGTTGTTCTTATTTTTGCCATTTTCTTCGAACATTTCTCTTTACCAGATATAAAAATATTGAAAAGCTCCAATGAAAAGACTGTTTGGCCAACACTCGAGCATCGTCCAATTGGGTAATGAGTCTTTTTGCTTTCCAAATGACATAAGAAGGCAAGACGTCACAGGATGTGTGTGTTGGCTGACTAATGACTGGTGCATGTGGCAAGTCATGTGATGAAACCTCCAGGAATACATTTAATCACAGTTGGCAACCCTAAAAATTTAATGAATAAACAAACTCTTCTTTAATTGAGAAACCAAGTAAAGTGTGCAGGAGCCCTTTGGGGATGCGAACAGAAGAAGAAAAAGTATAATACTGACTTTTCGTTTAAGAGGAGAACAAATCTAAATGGCAAATATAGTCCAAAAAGTCTTTGGCATAGTTGTTTGAGATAAGCTTAAATGATTTTATAAATCATTCAAGCTTTGTTCTTCTGGTTCATGCTATCATCTGAACTCCCTGGTTGTATACATCATCATAGTATGCTGTAAGCTGGTTCATAAACAACTTTTGCCAGTTGAAGGGTATTAAGGAATACAGAACTAAGGCCGATAGATGGTGTTAATATACAGAGCAGCTGTGATCTAAGTGAATGCAGAACAGTCTCGAAGGGCTGAATGACCTCTTCCTTTTCATACTTTTTAATGTTATGGGGTATCTTGTGACTGGTGGAACATGCTGGTGAGTTGGCCATCCTGGCAAAGAGCCCAGTTTGGATCATGAGGCCCCTGTTCCCTTTGTTTTAATCTTTATTTACTATTGCCTGTACCCACTGTGGTGCACTTTAGTAAAGAAGATATTTGGAGACAGCAAAAATATATAATGCAAAATATGTCACATCTTTATTTAGTTATAAAATAGAATCATAATTGCACAGCACAGAAGGAGGCCATTTGATCCTTTATGTTTTTGCTGGCTCTTTGAATGAACTATTCAGCATCTTTAAACTGTCAGACTGCTTCTCCGCTAACCAGTCCTGGATGAGCAAAATTTTCATCTAACTAAATATTGTCAGTGCCAATATCCTTGGTTTCTGCCACAAACTTCATTCCCTCACAGCTGACTGCATCTCACAGGCAACTGTTCGTGTCTGAACCAGACCATTCACAACCTTGGTGTCATAATTGACCCTGAGATGAGCTTCTGACCACATATAACGCCCTAGCCTCAGCTCATCTGCTGCTGAAACCCTGATCTATGCCTTTGTTATCTGTAGACCTCATTACTCCAATGCACTCCCGAACATAGTTCTGCCTAGCCTCTCATCTTTCAACTTACAAAAACTTGAGCTCATCCAAAACAGTGCTGTCCATATTCTAACTTGCACCATGTCACATTCACTCATCACCCCCTTGCTCGTTAACATACATTGATGCTTGGTGTGATATCTCAATTTTAAAATGCTTATCCTGGTTTTCAAATTGCTCCATGGCCTTATCCCTTCCTATCTCTGTCATTTCTTCCAGCCCTACAACCAAATATGCCCTATAAACTGCACAGGCTACATTTGAGCTAAGATGATTGAAGATGATTGATAATTGACTCTTCCACTGCTGGTGGAGCATTGGGAGGGTGTGAGACACAGGAGGTCATTGTCTGAGCATGGAAGAGCAAAGCATGTCAAAAGAGCTGCAGAAAGTTGAGAATACATTCAGTACTTGAAGGGTTAATCCATTCGGAATGGCCCAAAAGATTAGTTTGTCTGCCATTTTAATTTATATGCTGAAGTTTGAGTCAGTTTAACACTTTTAAAATGTGATGATATGGTGCTACATCTGAAAATAACACTTTTCAAAAGTGCTTAAGTCACTTTGTTGCTATGCCAGAAATTCCAGTTTTCATGGAACATTTTAGCACCACTTAAAAAAACATTTTTTTAACCTGTCATCAGATTAGCCTGTGCTTTGTGGTTTTGAATCCAGGTGTAGGTGCCCATCTATATCTCTGCCACTGTCTGCCTGCCTAATCTACGGTCTAATTGCCTGTATACACAGCATCAGTTTCCACATGAATGTTGCTGACACCCAGCTTTATCTCACCACCACCTCTCTCAACCCTTCCACTGTCTGTAAATTGTCAAGCTGCAAGTCCTACATCCGGCACTGGTTGAACAGAAATTTCCTCCAACTAAATATTGGGAAGATTGAAGCCTTTGTCTTTGGACCCCACCACAAACTTGGTTCCCTCGCTGCCAACTCCATCCCTCACCCTGGCTACTGCCTGAGGTTGAACCAGATTCTTTGCTACCTTAGTTACATATTAAATGTTGAGGTAAGCCTCTGACCACATATCCCTGCCATCACTACCACTGCCTTTTCCACCTCTGCCTGACTGCACCCCTGCTTCAGCTCATTCCCTGCTGAAACCCTCATCTGTGCCTTTGCTACCACTAGATTTGACTTTTCAAACATACGCCTATCAAGCCTCCTATGTTTTATACTCTGTAAATTTGACGTCATTCAAAACTCTGCTTCCCATGTCTTAGCTCTCACTAAGTCCTGTTCACTCATCACGCCCATGCTTGCTAACATACACTGGCTTTGGTTTAGCATCACCTCAATTTAAATTTTTTAAATTCTCATCCATGTTTTCAAATCCATGGCCTCGTCTGTAATCTCCTCCAGCCCCTCAACTGTTCAAGATACCTCCACAAATCCTGACTATGGAGCATCCCCGATTTGGATCACTTTGAAATTGGCAGTTTTGCCTTCAGTTGGCTGGGCCCTGAACTCTGGAATTCCTTCCCTAAACCTCTCCACCTCTCTACTTCTCTTTCATCCTTTAAGACACACCTTAAAACCTACTTCTTAACCAAAATTTTGATCATCTGTCCAAATATATCCTTACATGGCTCAGTGTCAAAATTTGTTTTCTGATTCTCCTGTGAAGCATGTTGGGAGATTTTGTCATGTTGAAGGCCCTATATAAATGCAGGGTGATGTTGTTGTTGTATGACTGTATGTGCTTGTCTATGTTTCTTAGTTATTTATTAAAAGAAAACATTCAGTTCTCACTTTACATGTTAGAATTTTCTGAGCAGCCTGCTCAGACCATCCAGTCCTAAACTGAACATGTTGGGAGTTTGTCCTGCAGGCTATTCATTAACATGTTGGGTTTTTCGGTTTGTTCACTTTTTACTGATACCAGCCTTTTATTTCCAGATTTCTTTTAAAACTGAGTTCAAGTTCTCAGTTTGCCTCAGCAGTCCAGATTCAAACATCCCCTTTAAAAAAAAGTCTCCTCTAAGAGCTGCAGCCACCTGTCACTAGTAATTAGCTCCTTCCTGATGATGAGCCTGAACCTTGCCAGGAGCTTGCTGTTCATAGTTAATGAGACACGCTTAGCCTGTTGCAATGCCAGCAAAGCTTACTCAGCTTCACTCTCTTTGCTTCAGTACCAGAGAAACATACCCTGGGACTCTCAGCAATACTTTGGACATGATTGAATTTTTCCCATTAATTTGTTACGGCTTTTGAAAACTACATATCATATCAATCTGCTGGATGTAAGTGTGAGAATAGTAACAAATGCATCAACACCTTTGTATCTTAACATCTTCAAATGTGGCTCGGTGTCAAATTTTGTTTGATAAAGCTCCTGTGTGGAGCCTTGGGATGCTTGACTATGTTAAGGGTGCTCAGGAAGAAACTGGGCTCTCTAGCACTCGTTTAAGGTGCTGTGTGGCCACCAAATGTCAGAAAGTGGTGTCCAAGACGTGTGCACATGCTTCTGACAGGACACCATCTTGGGTTTCATCGTGCACACACCTACTAATCACAAGAAGCATGCAAAGCAGTTAGATTATGATGTCAATCAGTGTGCCATTTATGAGGCCATATCCATCAAAGGTCTTTAGGAAGTATCCCCTTACCTCAACTTCAGCAAGGACCAATACTTGTGACATAGTTGCTTTACAAAAGAGGTCCTGGCTGAAATCTGACAACCTCTGCAGCCACAACTGCATCTCAAAGCAGGGCAAGGATCACATTGCCTTTGGCTGTCAAGGTGAATGTGGTTCCTAATTTTTGTGTCTGGATCCTTCCAGGCTGCTGCAACATTTGCAGGATACTGCTGCATAAGGGAGGTTACTAAGGCTCTATATATACAAAGCTATGTGGGAACGTAAGCTGTGAAGAGGACACAAAAGACTACAAAGAGATATCGATACGTTAAGTGAGTGGACAACAAAGTGGGAGGTGAACGATATTGTGGGGAAGTGTGAGATTATTCGCTCCGGTCCTAAGAATAAAAAGGCAGAATAATGTTCTAAAAGGCATGAAACTTATAAATGTTGATGTTCATGTTGAGGTACATCAAACAATAAGGAAGGTAAGTTGTATGTTGGCCTTTATTGCAAGGGAATTGGACTCATCCAAGCTCCTTGACAGTGACAGCAGACTTTGTGGCAGATTATCCACTGCACCAAACCTTCTCTGTATCATCTGGGCCATCAAAGTCTTCATCTGACTCCTTGAATAAAGAAGTCTTGCTAAAAATTGCATAGTGTTTAGTGAGATCAAAACTGTGCACAGTTATGGTCTCATATTTAAGGAAGAATATACTTGTACTGGAGGCAGTACAGTGATGCACACTAGATTGGTCCCTGGGATGAGAGGGTTGTCCTATGATGAGAGACTGAGTAAATTTGGTCAATATTCTCTGGAATTTAGAATGAGAGGTGATCTCATTGAAATATTCAAGATTCTGAAGTGACTTGACAGGGTAGACTCAGAGATTGATTCCCTGGCTGGGGTATCTAGAACATGGAAGCACAGTCTTGGGATAAGTGGACGATCACTTGGATTGAGTTGAGGAGAAATTTCTTCACCCAAAGGGTCGTGAATCTACTGCAGAGGGTTATGGATGCTCCATCATTGCATATACTTAAGGCTAAGAGAGATAGATTTTTGGTGTGTCAGGGAACCGAGGGGATGGGGAGCAGGTGGAGAAAGTGGACTTGAAATCAAAGATCAGCCATGATATTGAATGGCGGAGCAGGCTCGAGAGCCCATATGTTCTACTCCTACCCCTATCTTTTATGTTCTTATACAGAGAGAACCAACTTCATCTCATTGCCACTGGCTTGAGACAAACAGCATAGCAAGCATAAGGGTTTGCATGGATTTCTAACCTTCCCATGGGGCAGGATGGCATTGATGGAACCCACAGTACCTTGGGTGTACGTCTCATCTGAGCTCAGCCATTTTCATGAACTGGAAGGGGTTTCACTCCAGCTGGTTATGACCATTCATGCAGCTGAATGTTGAATGTCCTGACAGTAGTCATGATTCCTTCATTCTGTGACTTGTCACTCGCCACAAAAGGTCAAAGGCTGGAGCGATGCCAGTAACCTCAACCACATATCCCCATTCAATTGAGGAGACTCAATGGAAAGTGATCTCATGCAGCTCTGGGCCTAGAAGGCCCAATTTCAGACTGCACCATCATAGCCTGGGCTGGCTGGCAGAATAGCAGTTGTGAAACAGGAATGCTGTCAACCTAGGAAGGAAAACAAATTTGTGCTCCATTGAGCTACATCCATTATCTTGGGACAATTAGCATTCCAGCCAATCTGCTAGAGGGCTAATTAATGAACTGCTGCATGATGCCCTAGAAGCCCCTTTGAACAGTGGTATCCAGAGCGGTGATAGCAGCAGGCAGAACAACACTCGGTTTTTGTTGGATGTGTTTGTGCTGCAGTGGAAGCTATGACATTGGCCAGCAGGTGCTTCATCATGGTGTTCCAAAGGTTCCACGCTGGAGGGGATGGCCTCCAAAGTCTGCACACAGCCCTGTGCCAAGTTGCTGTTGGACTCATCCAAGCTCCTTGACAGTGACAACAGATTATCCACTGCACCAAACCGCTTCAACTTTTTTATGTAGCCTGGGCCATCAAAGTCCTCATCTGACTCCTCTGTATTGTACTTGTGAGCAGTCAGAGGTAGGACTCCTGAGAGGGACATGTGACTGCTGGCGTCAGATGTTGGTTTGAGGAAGCCCTGGTGATTGAATGAATGGCAGGTGAGGGAGCAGGCTACTCTGACATTGGACAGAGCAGCGAGGAGGGCTTCAGCAGATATATCCTCCTGGTAAGGAGGAGGCCAGAGGAACACAGGGCACGAAGCAAAGAAGGTCCGACCCAAAACATCCGATGTATCACCCAAAAGTCAGCTACCTGCAAATGACAGAGCACCAGTGCTGCAAGAGACTGCATCTATTCAGGCAGTTGGTGTCGGACATTTGAGCTCTGATCCAAATGACACGAGGCCTCATGGCAGTCTGTCACCTGCAGTTGTCAAGGTCACTGTAATGCTGAATTTCTAGGTCTTTCTGGGTCTTTCCAGGGCTCAGCTGTGGACCTGGGTGGAACCTCATGGTTGGCAGCTCGTCAGGCAAGTCACAAGTGTCCTATTCCAGAGAGCAGGGGACTACGTGCATTTTGAGACAGATAGGCCAGTAGAGGCATGGAGGGCATTGGGGTTTACTGCCATCGATTGATTCCCTCAGGTCAACTGGGTCATCAATTGCACCCAAGTAGGCATCAAGGCACAAGCAGACCAGCCAGCCAGAATTGTGTACAAAAAAGGCTTTCACTCATTGAATGTCCAGCTGGTCTCTGGCAACAGAAGCTGCCCACTTAAGAGCCTTATCCTGCTGTCGCTGGTATGAACCTGCAGCGGATGTGGGGTTCACCATGTGGTGTGTGACAAGCAAACCCATGCAGGTTCGCAGGGGGAGTCCCTCATTCAAAGGCAGAAGGACCCAGCATTGGCAGGAAGGGCCTGCAAAGAGCCTTGCCTTGCCTTGCCCCAATCTCCCCTGTGACTTACACCCCATGATTCCCCTTCCTGCCGTATCTCACCATGACCTTGGATCCAGCAGTGATAGCAGGCCTCAGGTGGGTGTAGTACCAGCAGCAACCACTACGTCCTTGGCAGGCAGGACATCTGCCACAGGGTCCTTGATCATGGAAAAGGCCGGCTGCTATCTAATAAAGTGCCTGAGTGGCACTTTTCCTAAATGAGGTGACTCGGTGCTCTCACAAGCTCTCCAGCTGAAGGTCAAGATCTCCGTTGCTCCCATTAAATACTACCCGTTGCATGCATCTAACAATGTCATGGCATCTTATGTTCCTGTCTACTCCTATGTGGTATTCCCTCTGTGGCTGCAGAGGTGGAGGGAGCCCGCTCCAATCTCTCTGCTTGCAGTTGAGATGCCCTGGAAAGACAAGTGCTAGCGACACTCAAATGGCAGGTCTCTAACTCTGTATACACCTGCATGCACACAAGCTGAGCAGACTGAGTGCCCATATTTTTTATTCTTGTCAGGTCAAATAGCATCACTGAGTCAGGTCAAATAGCATCACTGAGCCAGAAGAAACCTCAACACATTGGGCATAATTGAACAGAAGTCACCACTGAGGAGTTTAACATCTCATGGGGACGCAGAGGTGCCTTGATGCATCTGCGATCATGCGGGGGCAGCATCTGTCACATGGCCTTGCGGTTCCTGACTTGGTGACACCCTTGCGATCTTCAGTGCTGCCCCCTCCATCAGGGTCAGTGTGTGGAGCTGCAGCACGCCACCACCCATCCAAGATATTTCCCTCGAATTATGCGTTCGCTTCTCCGACAGGATGAAGAGAGAAATATTGATGAGAAGGATAGCTTCCCACACCTATTCCAGCATGACATTCCCATGAGATGTTATGCTCCTCAGTAATGATCTCTGTTCAATTATGCCCAATGTATTAGGGTTACTTCTGGCTCAGTGATGTTATTTGACCTGACAAGATTAAGAACTATGGGCACACAGTCTGCTCAGCTTGTGTGCATGCAGGTGTATACAGAGTTAGAGACCTGCCACTCGAGGTCGCTAGCACTTATCTTTCCAGGCCTTATCAGGTCACTGAATCGCTCTCTACACTGGACTCACATCCATCTGGTTTCTCCCCGACTGCTGACTTGTATCCATGCCTCCTTTGTGTCACTAGGTAGATTTCCAGGCTGGGAACAATTTTCCTTTTGGATACTGCATCTGTTAATGCCTCAAGGAAGGCATCTGAAAAGCATGGTGTTGCCCAGGGCCACCTGCCCATGCCAGCACTGGCGCTCTGAGTTTCCTGCTGCTCTATAGCTTCAGTGAAAGGCAAGCCCAATCATGGCCACTGTTTGCCTTTACAAAGGGCACTCTGTTATTGCATCCTGCCTCCAGGCTGCTCCTTCACCACTAAATGGGCACCAAACTTGCCCCTGAGCCAATTAGGCCCTTTGCATTTCAAAACTATTAGGTTTCCAACCCTGTAAAAACCTAGCCCAAGTGGAGCTGGTAGGATGTGCCATTTGACGATGAACTCACTCACCTTGATCACTCTTGTGAGGTCATTAAACTGCCTCCTTCGCTGCATCCCTGTTCTTGCAGCAACAGTTCTGGAATTGCCCTCACCATTATTTATTCCCACTGCCAATTGAGATTCTGTCTGGAGCACCTCCTGCCCACCCCCACATCTTTCCCTCTTTCCACCTCTTCCACCAAAACCTCCAGTGCATTCTTTGAAAACCTAGGTGCATGCCCTCTTGCGTGTGCAGCCATTCCTCAAAGCATCACAATACAGTCTGTAATCTCACCAAAAAACTCTCACCAGTTCTTGCAGCCATAATGCACCTTCCCTTTAAGAGTTGCTGGCTGCCTTTAAGCAGCACCAGTCACTTGCATTATTGTGCTCCCTGCTGGTGCATGCAGACAATGAACTGAAGGATTAGTGTTGATTGAAACAGCAACCATGCAAAGCAGCAGGCAGCACGGGTTTAACATGTGGCTGCAACACAATGAGCTGGCACGGGATAACTGTACACCTCATTCCCTATTTTCAGTTGTATATTAGTTGTGTTTAATTGTATTTAGGCAGTGGGCATTAACTGGGATTCACTTGTGCTTCTATATAAAGGAGCAGAATGAAACTGTGGCAATTGGGTTTTGGAGGTACATATTAAGAAAGTATATCTCTGTATATAAAAACTCATGAAGCTCAAGATTAGACTCCAGATATTCTTCACCGCCTTATTTTCTTGATTAAAACATCCACACCCATTTTCACGGGGTTAGCAAAGTTATCCCCTGCTACATAAATACAAGTTGTTGTTGTATGTGATAGCTCTGATTATTATTTTCAAAGAGGCCTTCATTTTTTTAAAACTTGTAGGCCGTTAACATGGAAACAATGGGCAGAATTTTTTGTGTGGCGTGTGGATGTGCGCCTGACATGCTCAAGCATAAAATAGCACGCAATGATGTCGAGTGAGCGTGTGCTAAACTCAGAAGCGTGCCCATCGACAATTAAGAGGGCTATTAAGCCCATTAATGGCACAATTAACTGGGATTTTTTGTTGCCCTTCCAACGTTACAGCTGGCGAATTGGCCAGGCAGCCTTTGCATTTTTAAGGAAACCTCATCCAAGGGTAGGATGTGACCGCCATTAAATAAAAAAATAAAGATGTTTGCATAGAATTTTCATGTTGTTTATGTTCAGGTGACTGGGTATCTGTTTTCATTGGATTTGAATCCTTCAGCTCCCTAAGGCAACTCTCTATCTTCAAGGAGTGCTCCCCTGTGCTGACTTCAGTGCTCTCCCTCCTTCCTTTCCCATATCGGCAGCGCTGAGCATTTCAACGTGCCTCTCATGCTAGCTGGCCACTAATTGGTCAGCCGGTGTGAAATGGCGGTTGGGGGCCGATTGTGGGCGTTGGGCCATTTCAGTTAGGACCGTGCCCGCCCACCCACCAACTTCAAAATTCTGGCCTATGTCTTCTGGCAGGAGGGTTGATAAACAAAGATTTAAGATAATTGATGTAACAGTCAGAGGGGAGATAAGGATAGTTTTTTGTTAAGCAGCGAGTTGTTATGGTCTGGAATGCACTGCCTATAAGGATCATGCAAGCAAATTCAAGAGTGACTATCAAAAGGGAGCTGGATATATGCATGAATAGTAGAAATTTACAGGGCTATGGGGAAAGAATGGGGGCAGGGGAAGGGGACGAATGGGACTGATTGGTAGCTCTTTCAGAGAGCTAGCATAGAAACAATGGGCCAAATAACCTGATGCTGTGCTGTATGATTCTGTGAACACATGCGTACATTGCTCAATTTCAAACCTTTAAGTCTGAATTAAGGACTTCATAATTTCATTATTGTGAAAGCATAAATACAGTATAAAATCCAAATGTTTTTAATACGGATGTATTCTTAGGGAAAATTTATATATGCTGTCATTATTTGTAGGGCTCTTGGCCTAGAGCAGTGTGAAATAGCATTCGTTTTTACATCATTTGAGAAGCAGAGCTATCAGCAATCCAGCCACAAAACCTGACATGTTTTACTGCTGCCTGTCTTGACCAAGTAGAGTTTACAGACACCAAATGTATATGGCTGTTGATATCTAATGTAACTATTGCCAATGACCTTCTTCTCTGCCGTGCACTGTGAGTGTTTAATCACTAAATTACTGCCCTTTCCATATGACACATGCAGACTTTTATTGCTACCCTAAGCAGGCCTAATTACTGGGCACTTCAAGCATGTCTTATGACAGCATATTTTAACTAATGTTTATATATGGTTCTGCAATTAAATGGACATTCTGACTGTTTAATCATTCCACACGTGTGTGGCCATAAACCCACTTAATAAAGCCAATTAACTACCAGCAAATGAATGGATGAAGAGATTCAGGATTGTGTGCAATCACAACAATGCAACAAGTAGCTTAGTCAATCTAAGCCATATGAAAGAAGGATGATGCAAAAAAAGCCGACGACCCATTCTAAACAAGAATGAGAAACCACCCCAGAGAAGGAAAGCCCTGAGAAAGAAAAGAATGGAAAAAAGAAAGCAACTTGCATTTTTAATTGAATCTTTCACGACTTGCAGCAATCCAAAGGTACTTTATAATTGAGTACTTTTCACTTTCGCTTGAGCTGCCTTTGGAAGCTTTTGAAGATCAAAAAAACAGATGCTAAGGTGCTCACCCGAGCTGGCATGCCAAGCATTTACACCACATTGAGACAGTCGCAACTGAGTTGGGCTGATCATGTAGCCAGAATGCCTGACGCTTGCTTACCAAAACAAATCACCTGTGGAGACCTTGAGGCTGGGGTATGTTGTCATGGTGGTAAAAGGAAATGCTACAAGGTCACTCTGAAGGCTTCACTTAGGAGTTTTGATATTGACCCCGTGTCCTGGGAGAAGCTCATACAGGATCACTGCACCCAGCACATCTAAATAAAAAAAGGTGCAGCCTCGAAAAGCAACTGCATGTCAGAGGTAGAGAGAAAACGCAAGAAGAGGAAATCCTGAGCCAGCAACTAGTGATGAACACAGCCATCTTCGCCTCGCATGCCAAACAAGAAGACTTTTGAAGTACAGTAACTGTTGTAATGTAGGAAATGTGACAGCCAATTTGCATACAGCAAGTTCCCCACAAACAGCAATGAAATAAATGACCAGATCTGTTTGGAGGTGTTAGCAGAGATATAAATATTGGTTAGGACACCAGGGAGAAGTCCCCTGCTCTTCTTTAAAATAATGTCATGGAATAATTTATATCCACCTGCAAGGACCTACCTTGACTTAAGATCTCATTTTAAAGATAGGTCAATCTGACAGTCCCTCGGTACTGCCCTGAAGTATCAGCTTAAACTGTGTGCTCCGTCTGGAGCGAGACTTGAACCGATAGCTTTCATGACTCAGAGGTGGGGGTGCTCCTCATTAAATCACAGAAGGACACCAAAGAAACACAAAAGGGTGCACAATTCCAGTGTACAGAGCATAATTCAGTAACTACATTGGAATAACAAATCACCATAATTGCCAGTTTGAGATATGTATAGCTCCTCCAAAAATGAACAGTGTGTTGGTCACTGATATCTCAGCATCAGTAGCAAACTAGCGCAGAATGAAGACATGTCACAGCTTCCAGTTGTTACTCGAGAAGTTTTATGCACCTGGCTTTTGGACCCACCTTCTGCGAAAGCTAGGAGTTATTCAAAGTGGTTTTAAAACAATTGCTTGAACCAAATCTTATTTATTTCAGAAGTCAGTGCAAAACCTATACCAGCAAATAAGAAAAATGTAGTTTGTTTTGTTTTGTACAGGTCAAGACAGATTTTCTTTTAGTGAATGTTTGTATTTTTGACCTTGTCCAACAGAGCCATCATTATAATTTTGGTGAGCCTGCCATTTGCTGTCACACCTCACAGTATGCAGATTATAGTTTGAAGCCTGGAACTGGAATAAGATAAATTTGTCAAATCTGCTTCTTCCAGAAAAACATGCCATGGGCCCCACCCAACTGATTTTAATGGGTGGATCAATCGTCCATATGGAAGTGATCAGATTTTAATCGCTTGGTTTAGTAGAATTACATAGAAATTTGCAGTACAGACCATACAGCCCAACAAGCTTGTACTGGTGTTTATGCTTCATAGGAGCTTCCTCCCATCTGATACCATTTCACCTGAACAACACAGCCTTCTAGGGATTTTGAATCTGGAAGCTTTGACATTTGATCCTCCAACACTTGGGTACTGAGAGGAAAACCTACCCCAGTCTCCATGAGGAAGACGACCGGTAACATTCTAACAAAGAAGCACTCTCGAGAACTAGCACCCTTACCACTAAAGATAATGGATTGACACCCTCAGGATATCACTCTGAGATTTCAATTTACATCATTCAATCCTGATTGTTTGTTTGCATTCTACAGATAACCTTGCCACTTAGCCCCGCAGTTTCAGAGATCATAATATTCCAGAGATTATTTGATTACCCACATAGTCATGGAATTTTTCACAAAGGAATTTCTCACAGCAAGCTCCCAGCAATAGGATGTAATTTCAAATTCTTTTTTTAATGAGTTCTTCCCATTACAGCAGTCTCATCATATGTGCCAATGAAGCCCTTACACACCACAAGCTACAGCTTTCTGCCAAGGACTTAGATGTGTATGTGCCAACTGTAGTTCAGTTGCTAGCAGTCATCTCTGAGTCATAAGATTGCCCACTTCAGGGCATTTAAATCTAGACTGGTTCTCCCAGTGCTGTATTGAGGAAGTGCTGCACAATTGGAGGTATAATCCTTTGGATGAGATGTTAAACCAAGGCCACATCTGCCCTCTCAGATGATTGTAAAAGATCCCATGGCACTAATAGCAGGGGAGTTATCTCTGGTGTCCTGGCCAATTTTTATCCCTCAACCAACATCCAAAACAGAATTATCTGGTCATTATGACATTGCTTTTTGTGGGAGCTTCCTGTGTGCAAATTGACTGCCCTGTTTCTTATATTACAACAATGAGTAGACTTCAAAGTTACCTAACCAGCTGTAAAGCGCTTTGGGATGTCCTGAGGCTATGAAGACAAGAGTTTGTTCTCACATAATCCTAGATTACTGGTACCCACTGCCATTTACTTATCTTAAATCAATATGATTACACCCTATGGACAATGCCCCAGACACCACCATCACCATCACTTGGTATGTCCTGTCTCACTGGCAGAGGTGGTAGCACAGTGTTATAGTCAGGAAGGAGTTGCCCTGGGAGTCTCATGGCATCAGGTCAAACATGGGCATGGAAACCACCTGCTGGTTACTGTGTATTGCCTTCCCTCAGCTGATGAATCAGCTCCTCCATGTTGAACATCACTTGGAGGAACACTGAGGGTCGCAAGGGCGCAGAGTGTACTCTGGGTGGGAGACTTCAATGCCTATCAACAAGACTGGCTGAGTAGCACCTGGCTCAGTTGGCTGAGTCCTAAAGGACATAGTTGCTAGACTGGGTCTGCGACAGGTGGTGAGGGAACCAACAAGAGGGAAAAGCATACTTGATCTCATCCACACCAACCTGCCTGCCACAGATGCATCTATCCATGACAGTATCAGTAGGAGTGACCAACGCACAGTCCTTGTGGAGACAAAGTCCCATCTTCACACTGAGGATACCCTTCATCGTCTTGTGTGGCACTACCACCATACTAAATGGGATAGATTTTGAACAGACCTAGCAACTCAAGACTGGGCATCCATGAGGCACTGTGGGCCATCAACAGCAGCAGAATTGCACTCAATCACAATCTATAACCTCATGGCCTAGCATATCCCCCATTCTACAATTACCACTAAGTCAAGGGATCAGCCCTGGTTCAATGAAGAATGCAAGAAGGCATGCCAGCAGCAGCAGTAGGCATACCTAAAAATGAGGTGTCAACCTGGTGAAGCTACAGCGCAGGACTACTTGCATGTGAAATAGCATAATCAACAAGTGAGACACAGAACCAAGCTATTCCACAACAAACGGATCAGATCTAAGTTCTGCAGTCCTGCCACATCCAGTCGTGAATGGTTGTGAACAATTAACAAACTCATTGGAGGAGGGGGCTCCTCAAATACCGCCATCCTCAATGATGGGGCAGCCCAGCACATCAGTACAAAAGATAAGGCTGAAGTACTTGCATCAATCCTTCAGCCAGAAGTGCCAAATGGATGATCCATCTCAGCCTCCTCCAGAGGTCCCCAGCATTGCAGATGCCAGTCTTCAGCCAATTCAATTCACTTCATGTCATATCAAGAAGTGGCTGAAGGCACCGATACTATGGGCTCTGACAATATTCCGACAATAGTACTGAAGACTTGTGCTCCAGAACTTGACGTGCCCCTAACCAAGCTGTTCCATTAATTGCTACAACACTGGCATCTACCTGGCTATGTGGAAAATTGTGTGTGTATGTGTGTGCATGCATGTAAGTTATTTAATTAAGCTGGGCAGAGATTAATAGGAGACAGGCTCTCTGGGGAGTTTAAACATGAAAGGGTAGAGGTGTTAGGTTTGAGTTACACGTTAATAGGCTAGATCTAACAATTACATTTTTAGATAAGTGGAGAGTTTGTTTGAATATCAAAGGGGAGTCAGTGTCAAGAAAAATGTTTGCATGTTGCTGGAGTTCCATAGGTAAATAGAAATGGGGTTATATTCTATTGACCCATAAGCAAATATAAGATGGTGGCATGAAAGATCTTATATTTGGAAGGATTTGAATTTCAAGGAGGTGTGAGAACAGTGGAACCTGAGATGAAAGGGGAAAGGGTATCTTAGTGTTGGGCTGTTGGAGCTGGAGCTGTGAGGTGTAGCTGCTGAGCAGTGGCTGTAGGCTGGGAGAGGATGCAGGTTTGAATCAGCCATCCAGATAAGCTTTGGGCTGCAAAAAACAGTTTTATTCTGAAGTTTGAATTTTCACTGCAGAATGGAAGAGGGTTAGAGGTCATGTGGTATACCTTTATTAAGACTTGGGTAATATAATTCAATATTTTAATAGTTAAAAATTTATAAGGGAGTGTTACCTGGAAAGTGTTTACTTGTGGGTCTGACCAAGTAGAAAGTCTTTTTGAGGGAATGTTTTGTAATACTAAGTTTAACTGTGTAACTGTAATCTTGTGAACTTAAGTTTTCTTTTATTATTGTTAAGAAAACTTTTACTTTTAACTTTTAAAACCCCAAAGTGTTCCTGCACTTCTTGCTGCTGAGATCAGTACGGCTTCTTCTTGTTTTCAGAATATGAGAAAAGAGTATGGCCCCGTAAGCCAAGTTTCCTTCTGGGATTTGGTTGCTCAGCAATTAACATCGGCTGTGGTTGTAACAACTTTGAGCATCAGTTAAAAATCAATCACATTAGTGTGGGACAGGACTCATATTGAGGCCAGACTGCACTGGCTCATTGGGTTTTCTTCCCATAAAGATATTAGTGAACCAGAGTTTTATGACAACTTGACAGCTTCATCTTAAGTGATACTAGCTTTTTATTCCCAGATATTCTTTCAGACTGAATTCAAATTCTCAAAATGTTTTGAACGCAGATTCTCTGGACTGCTATTCCAATAGCATAACCACCACACTACCATAACTAGAAAGGCTACAATGACAGCTTGCTGCAGTATGTTTGGCTTCCAGATGGTGGACTTCATCTTGCAAGAAGATAGCATCATTTTGATTACGTGTCCAACACCTACTTCAGGCTCCTTAAACCTGCAAATGGGACTGCCAGAATCCCTTTGTATTTATTCTGTGCACTTCAAAGACTAATGGATCATTTAAAGTGAAAGAGAGAGAGAGAGAGATGGGAAACAAGGTGGTCCAAGATGAAACAAAATGAATGCTGGAGCATCTTACAGGCTTTTAAACTGATGCTAAACTGTAGGGAGGAAGGTGAAGCTTTAAAAGATCAAGCTAATTAGTGCTGTCTTTGTATCTATCCTTGTGTTGTTCTCTGTATGTCTGATTTGCTTCATTTCTGCAAATAGTTAATTGGTTTTGCATCTGATCTCAACTCAACTGTTTATGTTGATTCTTTTTGGTTATTTGTTCATGGGATGTGGGCATTGCTGGTTAGGCCAGTATTTATTGCCCATCCCTAATTGCCCATGAGAAAGTAGTGGGCACTTACATGTCTCCACCCTTAAAAGAGATGAAACGCCATTTCAGAAATGATGAAAATGCATTTCATCACAAGCTATGTGACACATGGACACCAAAACACAAGACTTACTTCCATTCATCCTTCCTCTCCCTTATACAATCTTTTGCATCTTTGACGGCAATGTGAACAATCTTTACATTGAATGGTTGAAATAATAGACTCCATCTAAACAGTCTCATATTTCAAGTTTTAAACTTTCAATGAGTGCCAGCGGATTATGGTCAGTGCAGATTAGTGTTTCTTTGTTATCATGTCGGACCTAAACTTCAAAGTGTTGAAGAGACAGCAACAATACTAGAGTTTCTTTTTCGACTGTAGAGTACTTCCTTTGATGTTGACTTAGTTTCTTTAAAAATTACCCTACCGGCTTCTCTGTCCCTAATTGATCATCTTGTAATAGGACTGCACCTACCCCCAAGTCGCTAGCATCAATTGTCATTTTAAAAGGTTTGGTAAAGTCAGGGGCGGCCAACACTAGTTCATTTATTAACGTTGCCGTTAGCTTTTCAAAAGGTGCTTGACATTCTGCTGACCATACCACTTTTGTCTGTTTTCTTAACAGTTGGTGAGAGGTACATCTATTGTGCTGAAATTAGGCACAAACTTCCTATAAAAGCCACAGATTCCCAAAAACTCACAATATCTCAGGCATTTACATGCTCCTGTGAGTTTTTTTTAGAAACATGGACACGTAATCCAACATGGAGGATTCATCTTTCTGCTTTAGAAACTTTTCCTTAATCACTTTTAATGCACCTCTAATTTTATGACCATAGATCAATTCGAATGGACTAAACCCAGTAGATTCATTTGGAGAATCTCTGATAGCAAATAGTAAGAAATATTATACAAAAACAAAAATAACTGGAAAACTCAGCAGGTCTGACAGCATCTGTGGAGAGGAACACAGTTAACGTTTCGAGTCCGTATGACTCTTCAACAGAACTAAGGAAAAATAGAAAAGTGGTGAAATATAAGCTGGTTTAAGGGGGGTGGGACAGGTAGAGCTGGATAGAGGGCCAGTGATAGGTGGAGATAACCAAAAGATGTCATAGGCAAAAGGACAAAGAGGTGTTGAAGCTGGTGAAATTATCTAAGGAATGTGATAATAAAGGTACAGATAGCTCTGGGGGGTGGGGTGGGGGGAAGGGGTTGAAACAGGCTAAAAGGCAGAGATAAAAAAATGGATGGAAATACATTTAAAAATAATGGAAATAGGTGGGAAAAGAAAAATCTATATAAATTATTGGAAAAAAAGGGGATCGGAAAGAGAGTGGGGATGGAGGAGAGAGTTCATGATCTAAAATTGCTGAACTCAATATTCAGTCTGGAAGGCAGTAAAGTGCCTAATCGGAAGATGAGGTGCTGTTCCTCCAGTTTGTGTTGAGCTTCACTGGAACAATGTAGCAGGCCAAGGACAGACATATGGGCATGAGAGCAGGGTGGAGTGTTGAAATGCTAAGCCACAGGGAGGTCTGGGTCATGCTTGTGGACAGACCGAAGGTGTTTCACAAAGCGGTCACCAGTCTGCTTTTGGCCTCTCCAATGTAGAGGAAACCGCATTCGGAGCAACGAATGCAATAGACTAAGGGAGGTGCAAGTGAAATGCTGCTTCACTTGAAAGGAGTGTTTGGGCCCTTGGACGGTGAGGAGAGGGGAAGTAAAGGGGCAGGTGTTGCACCTTCTGTGGTTGCATGGCAAGGTGCTGTGGGAGGGGGTTGAGCTGTAGGGGGTGATGGAGGAGTGGACCAGAATGTCCCTGAAGGAACGATCCCTGTGGAATGCCACCAGGGAGGGTGAAGGGAAGATGTGTTTGGTGGTGGCATCATGCTGGAGTTGGCGGAAATGGCGGAGGATGATCCTTTGAATGCGGAGGCTGGTGGGGTGCTAAGTGAGGACAAGGGGGACCCTATCATGGTTCTGAGAGGGAGAGGAGGGTGTGAGGACGGATGCGCGGGAGATGGGCTGGACACGGTTGAGGGCCCTGTCAACTACCGTGGGTGGAAAACCTCGGTTAAGGAAGAAGGAAGACATGTTAGAGAGGAACTGTTTTTGAAAGTGGCATCATCAGAACAGATGCGACGGAGGCGAAGAAACTGAGAGAATGGGATGGAGTTCTTACAGGAAGCATGGTGTGAGGAGCTGTAGTCGAGTTAGCTGTGGGAGTTGGTAGGCTTGTAATGAATATTGGTGGACAGTCTATCACCAGAAATTGAGACAGAGAGGTCAAGGAAGGGAAGAGAAGTGTCAGAGATGGACCATGAGAGGTGGATCAGTGGAAATTGGAAGCAAAATTAATAAATTTTTCCAGGTCCAGATGAGATCATGAAGCAGCACTGAAGCAATCATCGATGTACCGGAGAAAGAGTTGTAGGAGGGGGCTGGAGTAGGACTGGAACAAGGAATGTTCCACATACCCCATAAAGAGACATGCAGGTACCCATAGCCACACCTTTTATTTGGAGGAAGTGAGAGGAGTTAAAGGAGAAATTGTTCAGTGTGAGAACAAGTTCAGCCAGACAGAGGAGTGTAGTGGTGGATGGGGATTGTTCGGGCCTCTGTTCGAGGAAGAAACGGAGAGCGATCAGACCATCCTGGTTATAAGAAATATAATCCTTTGTTCAAACCTTTGTGTATTCATGGCAATAGATCTTAATCATGTTTTTGAGAGTCTGATGGTACCTCCCTAATGCTCCCTGTGTCTGTGGGTGATAGGCAGTAGACTTTAGTTGTTTGATACACAAACTGCTGATTATGTCCTGGAAAATTTTAGACATAAAGTTAGAACCTTGGTCAGATTGTATTTCAAGTGATAGGCCGTACCAAGTGAAACACTGAGTTAACTTTTCCACGACCACCTTAGCTGTAATTGTCCTTAAAGGAATAGCTTCTGGAAATCAGGTTGTCATATCCGTGATTGTAAGGATATGATGCCCTGCTTTCATTTTGGGTAATGGTCCTACACAATCTATGAGTACCCATCTGAATGCTTCTTCAAAAACTGGTATGGGTGTTAAAAGTGCTGGTTTGATTACGTGTTGAGGTTTACCTACTATCTGACATGTATGACATATTTTACGAAATTGCACTACGTCCTTATGAAGCCTTGGCCAAGTAAAATGCCTGTTTGTTAATGCTTGGGTTTTCCGTATTCCTACATGTCCTGGCCATGGGGATTTCATGTGCTACTCACAATATCTCCTTACAATATTTGGGCGGTACCACTAACTGATGAACAACCGTCCATTCCTCATCCGCAGGTCTGTGAGGGTGTCTCCACTTCCTCGTCAGAGCTCCGCTTTTAATGTAATAACACTCCAGAACTCCTTCTGCCTCAGTTTCAGTGTGAGTTGACTGTGCTAACTTGTTTAGCTCTGGATCTGCTTTCTGAGCCGCAATTAATGAATACATGCCAAACACTTCCTTTGAATTATCCTCATCCTTCAAGAAAGCTTCGGCTACTCTAACATCTGCTTGTGGTATTACTTTGACCTCTGGTGATGGACTTTGTTCTGTCATTGTCCTGGTTACCACGCATAATGGAAAAATACCAGGAACTTGTTCTTGTAATTGTTCCGTCTCTTTAGCCTGTCTCGGACTTTCCATAATTATGGAAGTCACTCCTGACAAATCATTCCTCAGGAGTAAATCAATTCTATCCACAGGTAGTTTCTTAACCATTCCTACAACCACCAATCCAGACAACAAATCACACTCCAATTGCACTTTGTGCAATGGAACCGGGATATACTCTCCACTTATCCCGTTTGACAACACTTTAGCTTTCATTGAACTCTCTGGAGGGAAAACTAAGTCCTTCCCCAGCAAAAAAGTTTGAGTAGCTCCTTTGTCCCTTAATATAGTTACGGGTTTAGCTGCATCATTTGATGAAAAAGGGGTTATTTTTCCTTTAGACAAAGACCCTTTATATCTCTCATTTACCTTATTCACTTCACCTGCATTCACAGCAGTGTGTACCTTTAGGCCCTTATTTGTAGTTAAAGCTACAATTTGATCCGTGTCATTTTCTTTTTGGACTCATTCTTACGAACTCCAATAAGTTCCATGGGCTTCCCTCACAACTTCCAGCATTCTGAACAAATGTGTCCCACTTTATTACAATGAAACACTTAGGCCTTCGAGTTTCACCTCGACCCTCAGTACCTTCTTTCCTGATCTTGGGAGGAGATCTCAAGGTATTCTCAGCTATCCATTCTTTACCCTGGCTACTTGCCTTCCTTTCACTCTCCCGCTTTCTATCCTTTTCAAATTTACGGGGATGATGGAAAAAAGGTTGTTTTATGGATCAGCTCATAATCGTCAGCCATTGTTGCTGCCTGTCTAGCAGTTGCAACCCTTTGGTCTTCACCCTGGATTCTTAATACAGAAGGTGGGGAGTTTTTAAATTCTTCCAAGAGAATGGTCTCTCTGAGAACTTTATAGGTAGTTTCAACTCCTAATGCTCATTTCCACCTGTCAAAACTACTTTGCTTAATCCTTTCAAATTCAATGTAAGTTTGCCCAGACTGTTTCCTTAAATTTCAAAACTTTTGTCTGTATGCTTCAGGGACCAACTCATATGCAGTCAAAATAACCTTTTTCACCACATCATAATCCCTTGAACCCTCCTCTGATAGTGAGGCATAAGTTTCCTGTGCTCTACCTATCAATTTGCTCTGCATAGGCAATATCCAGTTTTCCTTTGGCCAGTTCATCTGTTTAGCTATCATCTCAAATGAAATAAGAATGCTTCAACTTCCCTTTCCTCAAATTTTGGAAGAGCTTGTACAAATTTAAACATCTCCCCACTGAGTTCTGATCTGGAAACAAGCCCTGCCTCACCCACTGGTGTCTCTTTTCTTACTGCCAGCATTCTAAGCTGGAATTCTCTGTCTCTGGCTCTATCTTTTTCTCTTTTCTTGTTTTCTAAGCTCACCATTTCTTATTCCATTTCGTGTTTTCTTTCTTTCTCCTGCCATTCTGTCTGTTCCCTTTGAAATGCTCTTTCTTCTTCTGCTGCTTCTAGTTCCATTTTTTTCATTTGCAACTGAATTTGAGCCCATTCCAATGAACTACCCCTTGGAGAGCTCCTTCTCTCAGTTGTTCCTTCCAATTTCGAACGCTGTGCCATCTCTTCAATTATCTCTTCCTTCCGAGGTTTGGCAGGCAATCCTACTCTTAATTTCCTCGCCAATTCGATTAACCTGGCTTTTGGGATCCCTTGTAAAATCGTCAGGGACATCTCTTCCACTTGCAGAAAAGCTTTAGCAGTTTCCAATGCATCTTATTTTTGACAGTACAAACATGGTGTTTCCTTTTAGCTTTTACTACTTACTAAATGTACACCTTCCAAAATATTCTGGACCCGAGCCCCCAAACTTTGTCACGACTCACTGGAGATAGCGCACTGTAATATCAAGCCCCACTGTTCCCCAAGCCATGACAAATCAAGAATCACAGAATCTTAACGGCACAGAAGGAGGCCGTTCGGCCCATCATGTCTGCGTCGGCTCTCCAAATGAGCATTATGACCAAATGCGATTGCTCTGCCTTTTTCCCGTACCCCTGTACATTATTTCTATTCAAATAGTTATCCAGTGCCCTCTTGAATGCCTCAATTGAACCTGCCTCCACCACACTTCCAGGCAGTGCATTCCAGACCCAAACCACTGGTTGCATGAAAAAAAAAAATTCTCACATCATATTTGCTTCTTTTGCAAATCACTTTAAATCTGTGCCCTCTTGTTCTTGATCCTTTTACGAGTGGGAACAGTTTCTCCCTATCTACTCTGTCCAGCCCCCTCATAATTTTGAAAACTTCTGTCAAGTCTCCTCTCCAGGGAGAACAGTCCCAACTTCTCCAATCTATCCCCATAGCTGAAGTTTCTCATCCCTGGAACCATTCTTGTAAACCTCTTTTGCATTCTCTGCAATGTGTTCACATCCTTCCTATAAAACGATGACCAACACTGTACACAATATTCCAGCTGAGGTCTAATAAGTGTTGTATATAAATTCAGCATAACCTCCCTGCTCTTGTACTCTATGCCACTATTAATAAAGCCCAGGACACTATATGCTTTATTAACTGCTCTCTCCACCTTTCTTGCCTCCTTCAATGACCTGTGCACATCTACACCCAAGTCTTTCTGCTCCTGCACCCCCTTCAAAATTTCATCCCTTATTTTATATTGTCTGTCCATGTTCTTCCTACCAAAATGCATCACCTCACACTTCTCCACATTGAACTTCATCTGCCACCTATCTCCCCACTCCCCACAATTTGTCTACGTCCTCTTGAAGTTCTACACCGTCCTCCTCGCTGTTCACAACAGTCCCAAGCATCGTGATGTGAAAAGTAAATGTGAGAAGTTTGACCAAACCACCAGATTGCTCCAATTCTACCTAACTGTTTAATTTAGGTTTAATTAATGCAAAGGAGAGGTACTATTGTTACTTCAAATACAATAGTTAGCCTAGCAGGAACAGAGACAAATGGAGAAAATATAATTTGGGTGTGGAGAAAATGCAGAGAAAAAAAGAGAAAAGAAATGGAGAAGTCACTGAAAAGTTTGTTGGAAAAGTTCAATGTTTTTAAAAGTGTTTTGGCTAGCTAGGAAAATGCTGAATTAATGCACTCCAGTGATTGTGTCACCACGACTAAGGATGAAGACATTAGTGCAAAATGTACACAGGTTGATGAAATAGCCAATACTTTCAGTGCTATTTCCACTGAAGAAGCAGTGTATGATCCAGCAAATTGGCCAGATTTATTTGACAACAAGAATGCAGACGTTTTAGTGCAGAGAGGGCCTGTGAAAATAACTGGCAGTGACTATGTCTTTCCAAAGAATGATGAGAATCAAAACTTTTCAGAAGACTTATACACAGGGAGAATGCCAAACGGAGAAAGGGTTGAAAGAAATTGGCTGGTGTACACTAAGAAAGCTGATGCAGCTTTTTGCTTCTGCTGCAAATTGTACAGCTCAAAAACAGCATGCAAATTGGTAAAGGAAGGCTGCAATGACTGGAAGCATCTCAATGACAGATTGCAATCTCACCAATTATCTGAGGAGCATATTCAAAATGCAACAAAATGAATTGAAATAAAGCAAAGATTCTCTGCAGTGAAGACACAGAGAGAAATAAACAAGAAGAAACTTTGGCAATCACTCATTGACTTTCTGCGGAAATACAGGAAAGGCTTGAAGTGCAGTACTTATTCTTTCAGGGACAAATTTACCTCAGCCAAAGGCACAGCAACAGAAAAAGCAGCTGAAATGGACGTTGAACCTAAGTTCAGAAAACACGTGAAACGAAAGAGAGGTGAGGAGGAGATGGAGAATTCGCCCAAGAAAGTATTTGAAACCAATTACTTTCTGGTCATTATGGATCAGGCTCTCGTGTCACTGACCACACGATTCGACCAAAAGCAAGTATATGCCGACAATTTTGGTTTTCTGTGAAGAAGCTCTGAGAAATGACAGAAGATGACATGAGAAAGCGATGCATGGAATTGGCATTGCCTGATGAAGAATCTCAGTATATCGACAGTGCGGATCTTTTCTCAGAGCTTCAGGTGCCACGAGAATTCATCCCTGAAGGAACAAGTACTGCACTTTAAGCCTTTCAGTTTCTTAAAACACTCAAAAGTTCCTTCCCAAACACAGCAAGAGCATACAGGATTTTGCTGACAATCCCAGTCACAGTGGCTTCAGGGGAGCAAAGTTTTTTCAGATTAAAAATCATAAGGAACTACCTGAGGACAACTACGTCTCACGATAGCCTGGGTGAACTGGCAATTCTGTCCACCAAGAGTGAAGGAGCATCAAACTGGATTACCACGATCCGGTAACAGAGCTTACTGCAAGGAAGTCTAAGAAGCTGGGTTTCTGAATGTAGGCTGCGCGACACTGATCGTGATCAATGAGGTTTTTAAAAAAATTATATGAACTTCCATTATAACTATACATAAGAAGTACGATATAATATAACTACATTGTAATTGTACAGCTGGCCTTGACTTCATTGTAACCAGATTTCACCTGTATAAAAATGTTATGGAGAGCCCCAGGCCCTGCACACCCTAGGGATGGCCCTGAACATGTCAGAAGGAATATAATGTGGAAAAATGTGAAGTTATCCACTTTAGTTGGAAAAACAGAAATGCAGAGTATTTCTCAAATGGGGAGAGATTGGGAAGTGTTGATGTCCAAAGGGACCTGGGTGTATTTGTTCTTAAGTCACTGAAAGCTAACATGTAGGTGCAACAAGCAATTAGGAAGGCAAATGGCATGTTAGCCTTTATTACAAGGGGATTTGAGTACAGGAATAAGGAAGTCCTGCTGCAATTGTACAGAGCCTTGGTGAGACAACATCTGGAGTATTGTGTACAGTTTTGGTCTCCTTACCTAAGGAAGGATATACTGGCCATAGAGCAAGTGCAATGAAAGTTCACCAGACTAATTCTGGGGAGGGTGGGATTGTCCTTTGAGGAAAGATTATTGAGACCGTGCCTGTATTCTCTAGAATTTAGAAGAATGACAGGTGATTTAATTGCGGTGTACAAAATTTTTACAGGGTTCGACAGGGTAGACGCAGGACGGATGTTTCCTCTGGTTGGTGGGGGGCAGAGGGAGGTCTAGAACCAGGAGACGCAGTCTCAGAGTAAGAGGTAGGCCACTTGGGACCGAAATGAGGAGGAATTTCTTCACTGAGGGTGGTGAATCTTTGGAATTCTCTATCCCAGAGGGCTGAGGAGACTCAGTCATTGAGCATGTTCAAAGCAGAGGTCTATAGATTTCTAAATACCAATGACATCAAGCGATATGGGGATAGTGTGGTAAGATAGCATTGAGATAGAAGATCAGCCATGATCTAGCTAAAAGTTGGAGAAAGTTCAAGGGGCTGAACGGCATACTTCTGCTCCTCTGTTCTTATCTCAGAGGCTCCTAGGGCTGGAGTTACAAAGATAGGATGGGGCCTTGAAGCGATTTGAACACAAGGATGAGAATTTTAAATTTGAGGTGTTGGTGGACAAGAATCCAATGTAAGTCAGTGAGCAGTGAATGGTGGGTGAAAGGACCAATCTCATTGGTGTGGCATTAGGCCTGTGTAAATGCCAGACTAGTTCAAGAGGTCAGGTATCCTTCTCTAAAGGATATTGATGAACCAGTGTGGCTTTCAGACAATTTGACAGCTTCACTTTTAGTGATATCAGCTTTTTACTCCCAAATTGATGCATATTTGAACATGGTCAGTAGAGTTTTCAATGTGCTCAAGTTTAGGCAGGGTGGAATGTGACAGGCCGGTCAGGAGAGCACTGAAATAGTCAAGCCTGGAGGTGACAAATGCGTCAGCAGCTCTGGTACAGAATGAGGAATTTGAGATTTATGTATTATTTTATTTATACGTTACAGTATGATTTCATATTAGATGGCAATAATTCATTTAGATGGCAATAATTCATTGCCTTTCTGAAGACATCATGATGCTGTATTGCATTGGAACATTAATATATTATACCGCAATGTGGTGGCAGATGGAAATGTTACCCAGAATAAGTCTTGATCTCAGTTTCACTAAGAAGAGCCAGGCACATGTGGAAGAGCTAGGGGAAAAAATTAAAAAGAAAAGACAGTAAGAACTTACAGTTTCTATAGCACCTTTCATGACTTCAGGACATTCCAGGCACTCTGCAGCCAATTAAGTACTTTTAGTGCAGTCACTATTGCAAGGTGCCCTCAGGCCATAATCAGACAGTGGCCAGTGTACAGCTCCATTAGTGGTGTCCTGACAGTAGCTTTGGACATCTGCTCTCAGTTGCATCCTTCGTCAAAGGGAATGATCTGAACAGAGAAATAGAAAGACTTTTCTCTCTATAAATGAAATTGCCCATTTATTTCATGTTGGCTTGGCTCAACTGGTCAGAAGATCATGGGTTCACACCCTACTCCCTTGAGCACATAATTTAGCCTGATACCTAAGTGCAATACTGAATTGTTACTGTATTGTTGTAGTCTGTATCAGATCTTTAACCAAGTCCTGTCTGGCTGCTCAGGTGGGTGCAAAAGATCTCATGGAATCTTTTCAAAGAACGGTATGGTACTTCTGTGGGTATCCTTGCCAACATTGTTAGACAATGAGAATCAATCCAATGTTAATTTATATTCATTATTTCACTGGCACAAACCTATATTAAAGTCTGAATTAAGGGAATCCTGCCTATTAAGCAGATATGCGGATACATATTAATTCTAAAATCTGAGGTGAGACATTGGAACAGGAAAGCACAAATTTCTGTGGATGGGACAAAGGCAAACTGTTAACTTGCAAAAGCAGATTTGGAAAAGATCTGATTGTTCATCGGAAGTTTCAGTCAAAATGAAGATGTCATCCATTAAATTAATTGGAACATTGGGATTTCATTAGATTTTTGGAACGTCATCCAAATCTTGTGTACAGCTTTGACAATTATAAGTTCACAAGGACGTTGGTGCAGTGGAGAGTTTTCAGCTAAAAAAACAACAGGAACAGGGAAGGTTAAGAGGTTTTCAAGATGGTGAGAGGCTTTGATAGAATAGATAGAGAAAAACTGTTCCCTCTGGCGAGTGGGTCAATAGCTAGAGCTCATAGATTCAAAATCATTGACATAAGGTCTAGAGAAGAATTGTTTACACTCAGGTGTTGTCAGCATCTGAAATGGTCCACCTGAAAAAACAGTGCAAGCTGATTTCAGAAATAATTATAAAAGGGAGTGGACAGTTACTTGAGGATGAGGAACGTACAGTGTTACGGACAAAAAGTGGACATGTGGAACTAAGCCAAAAAAGCCAGCATAGGCACAATGGTCTGATTTTGTTTCCTTCATTCTTTCATGGGATGTGAACAAGGCTAGCATTTGTTCTCCATCCCTAATTGCCCTTAACTGAGTAGGTTGTTCGGCCATTTCAGAGGTCAGTTAAGAGTCAACCACGGTGCTCTGGGTGTGGAGTCACATGTCAAACAGACTAGGTAAGGACAGCAGATTTCTTTCCCAAAAGGACATTACTGAACCAGATGGGATTTTACGACAATTGATGATAGTTGTCATGGTTACCATTACTGAGACTAGCTTTCAATTCCAGATTTGTTAATTGAATTTAATTTCCACCAGCTGCAATGGTGGGATTTGAACCCATGTCCCCAGAACATTAGCCTGGGCCTCTGGATTACTAGTCCAGTGACACTATTGTGAATGACCTCCTTCTGTGATGTAAATTTCTATGACTGTGATTCCTGAACTTGGGGATCGAGCAAATATGGAAAGAGTTTCACAAGATTCAGGACAAAAGCTGAGTCTTTAAAAAGCCAAGCAGATAAGTGGCAGAATTTAACCCTGAAAAGTGTGAGGTGATACACTTTGGAAGGAGTAATTTGACAAGGAAGTATTCAATGAATGGCATGACACTAGGAAGTTCTGAGGAACAAAGGGACCATGGCATGTGTGTCCATAGATCTCTGAAGGCGGTGGGGGGGTGCACGTTAGTGGGGTGGTGAAATAGGCATATGGGACACTTGCCTTTATCGATCGAGACATAGATTACAAAAGTAGGGAGGTCATGTTGGAGTTGTATAGAACCTTGGTGATGTCACAGCTGGAGTACTGTGTGCAGTTCTGGTCGCTACATTATAGGAAGGATGTGTTGCACTGGAGGGGGTGCAGAGGAGATTCACCAGGATGTTGCCTGGGATGAAACATTTAAGTAGTGAAGAGAGGTTGGATAGACTTGGGTTGTTTTCATTGGAGCAGAAAAGACTGAGGGGTGACCTGATCGAGGTGTACAAGATTATGAGGGGCATGGACAGGGTGGATAGGGAGTAACTGTTCCCCTTAGTTGAAGGGTCAGTCATGAGGAGATACAAGTTCAAAGTGAGGGGCAGGAGGTTTAGGTAGGTTGCCTCACATCCTTTAATAAGTACCTGGATGAGCACTTGGCCCGTCATAACATTCAAGGCTGTGAGCTAAGTGCTGGTAAATGGGATTAGGTAGGTAGGTCAGGTGTTTCTCACATGTCGGTGCAGACTCGATGGGCCAAAGGGCCTTTTCTGCACTGTGATATTCTGTGATTCTGAGAGTTGTAATGAGATGTTGTCAAGTTAAGGTTGTCACTGTGAGAATGATAAATTAGATGGAATGTCTTTATGATGAGATGTTATGCAATATTCACCATTGGAAATAGCTGCTTGCATCAAGAAAAACACAGGGCTCTGGGGACAGAATAGGGCAGTGATGTTAGTAATAAAAACAGAAAATGTGGGAAAAACTCAGTAGGTCTGGCAGTATCTGTGGAGAGAGAAACAAAGTTAATGTTTCAAATCCACCTGACCCTTCTAAGCAGTGGTGTTGGTGTTCGATTGCTTAATTAAAAAAAAGCACAGACACAATAGCTTCTCTCGCTGCTTTAACCGTTCTGAAGCTGTAGATATAAATGGAAGCTATTTGGCTTGAAAAATAAATGCACATCAAAAGAACAATGACTTAAAATGATTAAATTATTTGTGAGACTGATGACTAGAAGAATAATTATCCCTGCAGCAGAGTAGATATATGGAACAAACAGCAAGTAAGGATTTTATTGATGTAACTTTATTGCTTCAAAAAGAAGCAGTATAACATCTGGTTGGAAACAAGAATGCAGCGAATGAAATATAATGGCTGAGAGAATCCTGTCTCGATTCCTGGTCACTTGATTTTTTTACTAACAATTTCCCTTATTGAGATATGGTCCAGACCTAGTGTAAAAGATATACTTTAAAATGGGTTGGTATGAATGCCCTGCCTATCTGCCAGATTCACAACAGTTTTAAATACGCTTCACTTGCCTCTTTTTTATAGGTCAGGAGATGGAGGCCTGTGCATCAGAGACAGAGAATTTTTGCAGTGGGAAGGATGAAGAAGATGTGGTATGGGAGAACGTGGAGCGTAACCGGCACGTCCTCAGCCGATACATCAATCCAGCCAAGCTTACACCATACCTCCGACAGTGCAAAGTCATCGATGAGCAGGATGAAGATGAGGTGCTCAATTCACACATGCTGCAGTCCAAAATTAACAGATCAAGTAATTGAGTTCAATTCTTTTTTTTAAATGAGCAGCATCTGATGTACCCTTCTTTAAATAATGTATTCCTCCAGTTTTATATCAGATAGAAACAGTGAACCAGTAAGATTTTGTAAGAATAAATTCCTTTGTTTTCTTTTATTCATTCTTAAAGGACAGTCTTACTGGCACAACCAGCATTTATTGCCCATCCCTAATTGCCCTTAGGAAGGTGATGATGCGCCTCCTACTTGAGCCATTGCAGTCCATGTGGTGAAGGTGCTCTGACAGTGCTGTTAGCTAGGGGATTCTAGGATCTTGGTCCAGTGACAATAAAGGGACGGTGTTATAATTTCAAGTCAGGATCCTGTTTGACTTGTTGGGGAACTAGGAGGCGGTGTTGTTCCCCTACACCTGCTGCCCTTGCCCTTCTATGTGTTGAAGTTTGTGATTTAGACAGTTTCTACTTAAGAAGTCTTACAAAGCCCTCCTTGCTTGATGGTTAATTACATCTTTTTTCCCATGTATTTTACCTCATTTCTTTGTACAACCCTTTGCCTCAGATGTCCCTCTGTACTTTCTTGCCAAGTCAAGAGGTCTACATCTACCCTCAGGCACTCAAGGATGCTATGACTTGAGAAAATAAATGTAGACTTCCTAAGAAATTGATACACATGAAAGAACTGAGAGCTATTCACAGCGTGCCTTCCCTCCATTTGTGGTTCTCGACAGACTTACTGGACCATCTGCCTCCACTGTGGTCTGTCTAGCTGTGGAAGGCTAATTGAGCTGAGGTTTAGTTCATTTCCACAGAAAAACAAAGCAAGGGTTTGCTACTAAAGCCTCCGTAGAGCAAGTGAAAGGGTCTTCATAAAAATGGCTGTACATAATGACACCACACATCTCAGACAGAATGGAGATGATTGGGTGATTCTCTGTCAATCATACACTGCTGTGATTGGGTTTGATTTTATGCACATGATTTGTGTTGTGTAACTAGTCTCCTCACTGCATTTTGCTGGAGAAATAATCCTGCTTTTATTGGGATATGGCTGTGGTTTTGGTCATAGGTTCTCTGTCCTGCAGTTCATAAAAACTCTGTTTAGATAGACACTGTTTTCATTTTTCTGAATAAATTGACATTGCTTGCTGTAAAATAGACTCTGTGAACTTAAAGCCCTGTTGAAAACCCTGCTCTTGTCTCCAACTCATTGGTTGCCACAGTGGTATCAATATTCACTCTATTCAAATGAAATGCCTGAAAGAACTGTTGGTTTTGTAAGGTTTTTTTTCCTTTCCTTGCCTCCACTTGACACCTGCTCACAGTGGTTGAATTAAAATAGGAAGTCTGGATTTAGCTGCAGCCACAGTCCACCCTCTGGTGCAGATGCCTGTTTTATTTTAAATTTGATAAAGCAGAAGAGAGGGTACCTCCATTTTGGGAGGCCCTCACACTCACTTACCTGCCGTGGTACCCTGTTGCTGCTTCCAAGCAGGAAGACCTCCTAATGGCCTTCCAGCTTTGACAGTGCAACAGCCATCATTAGTTGGATGGTGGGCCTGCCCTCTGGCCACTAACTGGCCAATTCAAGGGAAATCACTGGTAAGTGACTGTTTTTCTTGCTGTACAGGTTTCTGATCCCTTAAGCCTGACGGTGGGGTTCACAAGCAGTCTTAAACTCTGGAGAAACAAAGAATATGAAAACCCATGAAAATGGGGATCTACAAATGTGCGTTGGGTTAAAGAATCTGCTTCTATCAAAACAACTATGAGGAGCTGGTATCCTTGTGTTTCCACCGATTCAGCAATTAGGAGTACGCCTTCCACATTAAAACTCAGTGCCATTCAATCTCAATTGTAAATATAAAAGGAAGGTACTCTACCAATAATACAGATGATACAAAAGTATCTTTTGTTGGTGTTTGTTTGCCTGCTTTGCCACTTCTTTAGTGGTTAGTGAAACTAACTACCACAAGGAGTATTTGAGGCGAATAGCATAGATGGATTTATGGGGAAGCTGGATCAACACATCAGAGTAAAAGCAATAGAGGGATATGCTGATAGGATCAGGTGAAGATGGGTGCAAAGAAGCTCATGTGGAGCATAAACACCGAACATAGACCGATTGGGCCAAATTGCCTGTTATGTGCTGGTGACACGATGTTGATGGTATCTGGTTAAGAAACATCACAATCTATCTCAGCAAGAGAAAGGGGACAAATCCAACCTCCTTAATCTCTACCTCTTGTTGGAATACCCTGATTATGCCTGCAGAACATCCTGACTCCAGGTTGTGCTCCTCTTCCCAAGGATAAATAAGTTTGATTGAAAGAGCTAATGATTCAAACAGAATCTCACTTTCTTTGGTCTTTCCAAAGGTCGTCTGCTGGATATCCTCCAGACAAAGGGACAGAGAGGATATGTTGTTTTTTTGGAAAGCCTTGAGTTCTACTATCCAGAACTGTATAAGCTGGTCACGGGAAAGGAGCCCACACGGAGATTCTCTACTATAGTAGGTAAAATGACTACTCTCATTTAACCTTTAAATTCATATTTCTCAGAATGGAACAATTCTAATCTTCAAAATAATGTGCAATGAATTATGGTTAACTATTGCAACAAATATTACAGGTTAAATATTAATCTCTTTCTTTCTTTCTCTCTTTCTCTCTTTCTCTCTTTCTCTCTTTCTCTCTTTCTTTCTTTCTTTTTGTTTCTGTTGATTCTTTATATCTATGTTGAAAGAAAGTGCAGTGTTGTCATTTTAAATTTGAAATTTAAGAATTGGGTGCAGTTCTAGGTAATTAAAGAAATATTCTAGACCTGGATTGAATATCCAAATTACCTGCACCATATCTGAAAAACTTTACAGGGCTAGCTACAGGGAAAGAGCAGGGGAGTGGGATGAATTGGATAGCTCTACCAAAGGGCCAGAACAGGCACGATGGGTTGAATGGTCTTCTTCTGTGCTGCATCATTCTATGATTCTTGAAGCTGACAGAATGTTGGCAAATTAAAAGATTTGAGTTAAGGTACACAAATACATAATTGAAATGACTTCTGAAGTATCTAGGGGTATTTTTTCTTGAGACCAGCTCCCTCCCTCACTCTGTTAGACTCAGTAACTTCCCCCTCGTTGGAGCTCTGACCTAGAGGCTGCAGTATCTCCACTAATGTTACGCCAACTTCTTCATTATAAGATAAAGGCAAAATACTGTGGATGCTGGAAATCTGAAACAGAAACAAAAAATGCTGGAAAACTCAGGAGGTTTGACAGCATCTGTGTAGAGAAAGACAGTTAATGTTTTGAGTCCTCATGACTCTTCTTCAGAGCAAAAGGGAAGTAGAGATTATAAGGCTCAGCAACTCCTCGAAGTCAGTTCCACCTAAATCATCATAGTTTAAACAGAATATTAAAAAACAGAATCAACAGAAATTAAACAAAATAGGATGCCTTGAGTGGTCATTCTTTAATATGTTTGAATTCGAAGGGATCTCAATGATGAAAATCCCTCTTAATACAAAGTAGATTTTATGCATAGATGCAAAATGAAAGAACTGTTTTTGTGTTCTACAAAAAAGGTGGTGTAGATACATTACATGTTCAAACAAGGCCATACATATTGGGCTTAACTTTGGAGTATTTCCTGAATTGATTAGAGCTGCACCTGATCCTTAAATTCAAATTATTTGAATTTAGTTTGAGTTGGTCCCAGTTTTCATTGCTCCATCACTGGCGGCTAGTCCTTCAGCTACCTGGACCCCAAGCCCTGAATTTCCCTCCCTAAACCTCTGCACCTCACCTCCTTGAAGATTCTCCTTAAACTTTGACCAAACTTTTGGTTACCTATTCTAACATCTCTTTATCTAGATCAGTGTCAAGTGCCTATTTGATAACACTCCATTGAAATGCCTTGGGCATTAAAGGTGCTAAATAAATACAAGTTATTGTTGTTAAATTTAAAGAGAATGTGGTGTGGTCATGAAATGTTTTAGTCCTGCCTCACTCTTGCCCTCTGATATTGACAACTGTTGGATCATGTGGATCCTCGTCGCCAGTTTGTTGTGAGACATGACCGAGTTTGTATTATTGATAGAGTTGATCAGCAGACATTTCTAGTTTATTTAGCAGCAGCAACTACATGTGTGCTTTCACTTCAAACTCTGTGTCTACACTACTAACTACGAACCACTAACTACTGAGGTAGCCCACACTACTCTCCTATTGGGTATTGAAGATCATGTGATCTTCCTTAACAAACATTCTTCTTATAGGTATATTATACGTTAGATAAAACCATAGTTACCAAAACAACCATGTTCTATATTGCAGTGGAAGAAGGACATGAGGGTCTGACACAGTTCCTGATGAATGAGGTAATAAAACTACAACAGCAGACAAAGGCAAAGGAGGTGCTACGGTGCGACCTTCAAGTCAAAATGAAACAGCTTGAGGATGAAAAGAAACAGCTGAAGCTGATGAATCAAGAACTATACACTTTCCAGGAACGTTACAACAAGATGAAGGAGGAGAGAAACAACTATAATGATGAGCTTATGAAAGTCAAAGATGACAATTATAACCTAGCGATGAGGTATGCACAGCTCAGTGAGGAGAAGAACATGGCAGTGATGAGAAGCCGGGATCTACAACTTCAGGTAAGACATAAGATACTTGGGAAAATTTAGCACTCCCAGTTACTGGCTGATCGCCTTGTCCCAGTGGTGTTCACAGTTACCAAGACTAGTGCTGTAATATTGCTGGTATCGGTATAAATGCTGTAATAGTGCTGGTAATGAGGTATGTACATGATTGGGTATATACAAAGAATTAGGAGCAGGAGTTGGCCATTCGGCCTCTCGAGCCTGCTCCGAAATTCCATAAGATCTTGGCTGATCTGATTGCGGCCTCAACTCCACATTCCGTTTACTCCCAATAAGCTTTGACTCCCTTGTTAGTGAAATATCAGTGTCAGGGCTGTAATACTGCTGGTATCAGTATCAATGCTGTAATAGTGCTAGTCATGGAGTATCAATATCAATGCTGTAATACTACTGGTACCAGTGCTGTAATAGTGCTGATAATGGGGTATCACTGTTAATGTTGTAATACTGCTGGTATCAGTATCAGTGCTGTACTAGTACTGGTATGCCGGTATTAAGACCTCAGGAATATAAAATACTACTTTTCTGGAGGCTGATGATTTTGGTTAAATGAAGCACTGTTGTTACTGGCACTTGTTACTGAAGCATTTTGCAAGGTGACTAGAACTTTAGCTCCCACATTGGGTCACACAGTACATTTGATAACTGTTTGTGTTTCACAATTAATTCACAGCAGTAATTTTATCAAAATCCCACATCCACTGTGCTCAAATTGTTATAAGTTAATAATAAAGAATTTCACAAGCAAACATCCTACTATTAAACCAAATAGGGGATCATATGAGTAATGTACCTGTTATCAGTAGACTGACTTCTACAGTTAGAAAGCCTGACAGACACAAGGCAATGTTAAGCAGCAAAAATGGAACTCACTCAAAAAACTGAAATGACTGCTGGGTTTGAATGGCTCTTTCTGTTAAATCACTGGGCAGAATTTTCCCAAATTTGCACCAAGTGTGGTAGCAGGTGGGCAAAATGGCGTTCCACTCGCCAATGGCGATGGCAGGTTTTCATCATGTATTACCCCGAGCCCACCACATTACATATGCATTCCCAGGAAAGAAGCGCTTCCGTGGCAGGCGGGCTGTAATTCGCCCGCCCACCATCACCTTGCCGTTACATCACACCAGCTGTCATGTTTAAAAGGCAGCCACCAGCACAGCACTCATCGCCACCAGATCACCACCGCTTCCCAGGAGACATGGCCAGCAAATGAAAAAAGACCGCAGCCTGCACCCCCCGCCCCCCACCCCAAACCTCCGATTCAATGACGGGTCCCCCAAGCGACTGCTGGATGCTGAAGAGGCCCACCGGGATGTCCTGTACCTCACTCTAGCTGCAGGAGGGGCAGCAATGTGACCAGTCCAGCTTGGCATGCAGTGGCAGCAATGGTCAGTGCCAATACTCTGCAAAAGAGGTCAGCCACCCAGTGCTGCAAGAGGATGAATGATCTCCTCCGTTCCGACAGGGTAAGTTACTCTTCTCATCACCCTCAACTCACACAATCACAAACCCATCACACATCCACAGGGCCCTCACTCACTGCCAGTTCAAGGGACATCACCATTCACTCTCTCACACTCACCATCATTGTCCTCAACCCGTCCATGGGACCACTCACCACCCATACAGGCCAGGCATACTTAGCATCTGGCCTGGCAGGCGTCCTGCTTACACTTTCTCCATCTCTATTCATGAGGACAAGCTGGCACACAACAAGAGGGAGAGGTTGTAGACCGGTGGCAGAATGCCTGAAATCAAGGTCCTCATGGAGTTTGAAAACAGAACCATCCAGCTGGCTGGCGAGGGTCTGGATCATTCCTGCTGATGCTGAGATCGGTGCTACTCCACCAAGTGAGGATCCAGCAGTGCAGCATCCATCAGACAGCCATGTTGTGAGTGATGTGTCCTGTTTCACAGGCCACTGCCATGCACTAATTATCTTCCCTTGCTTTCGCAGGCACATCTGCCAAATAGCTGACAGATTCTATGACCCAGGGCCTCCAAAGAAACCTCCTGAAGAGGAATCTGAAGGCACCTTCTTTGAAGACCTGTCTCAGCACTCACCCACACCCTCCACCAGCGCAGAGACACACACCTCGGTGGGAATTAGCTTTAGAGTAGCCTCGGGATCACAGTCTGGTGAGCACACCACATTCTCTGATCCACAGCAGGCGGCAGCAGGGACTTCCCAGATCCCTGGCACTCGGAGGACTGCTGGAGGCCAGAAGTTTGCTGAGCCCGAGTCAGATGTCGAGCCTCTGGACTCGGTCATGTCACAGTTGCTGGAACTGCAATGGCAAGCTAGGGGACATCAGGAAGGGATGTCCGCTGCACTCCTCAGATTACAAGGATGGAGGAGTCCGTCTGCCTTCACTCTGAGGTGATAGTGGCATTGCAACGCACCAAGGTCAACATGGTAGGGTGGTAGCCACCGTGGAGACCTTGGTCCAGGTCTTCACTCCACTGCTATGTGGGCTCAACTCTATCACTGACGCCATAGTTGGCCTCCAACTGTGTGTACACGAGAGGGGTGCCAGGCAGCTCAATCTCACTCCAGCTACCTCTGATCCTCAAGGACACAGCCTAGGGCCCTCTTGCACCCATAGGGAGGAGGATCAGCAGGTGGACACTTTGAGCCCATCCATCTAGGTGACTCCAAGAGTGTCCGGCCCATCCGACCCCAATTCCTGTGACCTCAGCAGCTCCTGCTCCACAGGCCGAGGACGGTGCTACTGCCACATAGCAGAACCCTGAAAGCAGGCCTGGGCCCTCCAAGTCTCAGCTTCTAGAAGATGCCCATGAAGGTCATCACGGACAGGGCATAGCAGGCTGCCTCCACCTCCACCGTGGATGTCCAACAAGACGTAGCGGCAGGGTTAGGAAAGTTAAGGAGAATTAGTTGCACAGCCTGGGCAAGGGTGTTGATCACTTGTACATACTGTTCACTATTGTCAATAAACTCCCAAGAATGCCTCCCTGCCCAAGGCTCCTTGTTCTGATGAGCAGTGTTCTTGTCACTCAGGTGTGGAATCTTTCTGCACAAGATAAAGACAGCTGTCTCAGTCCAGGGCCCCTTCCCTGTGCTCTGTACAGCCTTCAGACCATGGTGATGGTCTGGCCTCACATTACTGATGCCTGCAGCTCGGTGGTGCTGGTCATTGCTGCCAGAATGTTGTAGGCAAGTGTCAGAGTTCTCTCATTCTCTTGGTGTGCTCTCAGCACCTTTAAGGAGGGGCTGGCCCCCATCTCTTCAGTATCTGTCACCACTGATGCTGGGCACCAGCTCCTGAAGGTGCTCAAGGTGGACAAAGCATCAGATGTTTCTAAAGTTTCATGGCTGTGTCTCTATGATATGACCCTGAACACAGCACAAGCGAGCTGCCCTTGGCCAGACAGGAGTCAGACATTCTCAGAGGCAATGTGAAGATTTATGGAGTGTCTTCACGGCTTGTTGTCATCATCCTTCTGCAATCGAGCAACTATTAGGGCCTCTACTGCATCTCCATGACAGGACCATTCTCACAGAGGGTATTGGGGCTGTGATAAGCCAGACTGGAGTCAGTTGTTCACAACTGCGATGTGAGGATCTATGGGGTTGCTTCACAGCATGTCGTCATCATCCTCCACAAATCTGGCAGCTATGAGGGCCTCCTGAGTGCACCTGCCTCATTTAGCCAGTACGAGTGCCGCATCCCCGTCATCGTCGCCTCCAAGGACCTCCTCAGCCTCATCCCCGTTGGTGTCCTCATTGGAGGAGACCTTCATCTCCTCCATCTCCCCCTCAGCCAGCTTGTCCCCCCGTTGCAGTGCCAGATTGTAAAGGGCACAGCAGATGACGACGATGCATGACACCCTCTGCGGACTGTATTGCAGGGCTCCACCAGACTGGCCCAGGCAATGGAACCTCATCTTCAGCATCCCAACGGTCTGCTCCACCAAGCTGTGAACTGCAGCATGAGCCTCATTATAGCGTCGCTCTGCTGCAGTCTGAGGCCGCCACACGGGTGTCATCAGCCATGGCGTCTGCGGGTAGCTCTTGTCCCCAAGGAGCCATCCCTGCAGCTTCTGTGGACCCTGGAAGACTGCAGGGATCTGTGACCGACTGAGGATGTAGGCGTCGTGCACACTTCCTGGAAACCGTGCGCACACCTGCAGGATGCATTTCTGGTGGTTGCATACTAGCTGCACATTCAGTGAGTGGAATCCCTTGCGGTTGATGTAGTCCACTGTATGTAGCGACAGAGACTGGAGTGCCACATGGGTGCAGTCATTAAAACCCTGCACCTGTGGGAATCCCGAGATCCGGAAAAATTCAATGGCCCTTGCATCCTGGCTGTCTCGGTCCCGGGCAAAATGTACAAAGTTGTGTGCCCTCGAGAAGGTGGCATCCGTGACCTCATGGATGCATTTGTGGACGGCTTGTGATACCCCACAGAGGTCACCTGTGGACTCCTGAAAGGAACCACTGGCATAGAAATTGAGCGCCATGGTCACTTTGACAGCCACTGGCACTGGATGCCCTCCATGTCCCCTTGGCGCCAAGTCCTGCAGTAAGTGGCAGATGTGAGCGGCCAGGTCCCGAGTCATGTGCACTCATCGGCGACACTGGTTCTCAGTCATCTGCAGGAATAGCAGGCGGAGTCTATAGACCCTGGGTGTTGCTAGGCGCCAACCAGAGACAGCTCGCTGTCACTCCTGGGCAGCGTGTGTGGTAGCCCCAGTAGCCTCTTCTTCCTGAGGTTGCCACTCCTGCCTTTGCATGGCCAGGAGCCTCAGTCGCTCTCTCCTCCATTTTCTTCGCTCTCTGTAGGCCATCGGGCAGACAGGTCACCAGGCTCCATGCTCCTGATATGGTCCTCCTGCGGCATGGAAGAGAGAGAGACGTGGTTAACATGGGTGTACTCAGCACCTTTCCTGGCGCTGTGTGACCGCCCCTTAACACTTCCCGGAACGTGCTGGTCACCCCTCGGATGGCCACAGATGAGTGTGCTGCATGGCTGCCCTGTCAACCTGTGACATAGGGGAGGCTGGTCCTAACCGGGATGCTGAGATTGTGAGGGGCTGTGAGCACCTCCAGCATTGACTGCTACATGGCCAGTGTTGGCAGGAGATTGTACAACGTGTGCAGTCCAACTGCTCTGAGGTCCAATAAAGTGGTGGTGGGCTCGCAGACTGTTCTGGGGGTTCATGGAGTGGGGGGCTTTGTTAAGGTCTGGAGCACTTAGTGGCACTTTGGTGCCTCCACATTGTTTGTGTGGACGGACAGGCTAGGAACCCGACCCAAATCATATCACAGTGGCTGTGCCTGAACTGTCTCAGTTGCAGAGGCCTGGTCAGTTTATACAGGGTCTCTGCTGCGTGGCCATTCCCTTCACCTACCCTGCCCCCCAACTCGATTTCTTGTGTGTGGGATTCAACACCAGGGCAGCAGTTGCATCTCTCTCCCCTGCCCCCCCACCCCGACAACAGTCGCCTCCGAGGCTGAGCAGCAGTTGTTCCCGGACACCCCCGACAGCAGTTGCCTCTGTGGCAGGGCAGCACTTCACCCCAGCACCCCTGAAGCCAGCCAAGCAACAAACGACCCTGGCGAGCTGTGCGGAACGATGCTGTCCACTCATCTCCCAGCTCCCCCAAAGTGAAGGCCGTCAAATGTACGTCACCTGTGTGCTCTTGTGAAACATGTTGACGTGCTTTCCCACCGACGTAGATGGACAATCCAGCGAGGGTCCAAGAGCCTGGCGGGATGGCCTTTTAATGATATGCTGATGTATTACAATGAGCTCCCCAACGACTGTTGGCGGGAAACGCAGCCTGCTGTTGGCAGGCTGAGTGGACGATCACAACCTGCCTTCCCATCGTCGTGAAACATTGTGCCATATTGTCCACACATGCCACCTATCATGCCTGTCACCAGCGGGCATGGTAAATTCTGCCCACTGTCTGGTTTAAAGAGGAAATGTAGTATGTCAAACTGCTAAAGAATGATTTTTTTTTTAAAAGCAAAATGCTTTGCAGTAACACTGTTTAGCAAATGGTTTGAGTTGAAACAAATCCTGTATGGCCATATAATTGGCACACAGCTACCATATTGTTCTACTGTAATACTACAATAGACTAATCTTATGTTATCAAAATAGGACATATAATCATTACTTGCTCCTCAACCAAGCTGCTCCAGTTTGATGTTTGGTTTAGGGGAATTACATATTGTGTTTATACTAAGCTCCAGGGACCTAAACTCACCTTGTCTAAACGAGAAACGAACAAAAAAAGAACTAAATTTTATATCGTGTTTTTCATTCAAGGATGTTGCAAAATACCTAACAGCTGATTGAGAAATGTAGTCATTGTTGTAAAATCCGGACACATCGGGCAGAATTTCAACTGCCAGGGAAGTGACAGGTTTGGGTGTGGGTGGCAGGGGGTTGGTTAAGCTCTCAAAAGTAGCAATGGGGCAGAGACCTGACATGATCCCACCCACTTTTGGGTTTAACCCAGGTAGGTTTGCAGATGGAAGGGGAACCCCTGTAGAGTTGTTGGGTAACCAATTATCATCCAGCCCACGGGTTTCCTGCGCTTTTTGAACTTGCCAGGCTCAACAAGGCAAGAACACAGCAGGGAATACTTCTTGAGTGAAACTGACAGGCTGGTAATCTTTCAAACAGTGAAACTGACCAGTGGTATTCTTCCCTGGATGAGAGGCTGCAGCTAATTTCCTTACACCCACCCTGTTTGATTTAAGAGGCTAGCCTCTTCCTCCTGTACATCACTTCATTTCAGTCCCTCAGATCCCCACATCAGAACCACCGGGTAAGATGCTGAGACTTGAGGTTGGTGGGGTGGCGCAGTATTCCCAAATCTCCTCGCCATTCCTATTGTCGCTGAAGCCTCAGGAATCAATGTACCATTCAGCCATTCTGACCTCAGCTGAGGCCCATTTAACTAGAAATCCTTCCTTTAGCAGATTCAGTATGTCATCTCGCCCACTCTCAGATTGGTCAAGAAACCTGGAAGGTGGGGGCGGGTGCTCATAATTTGGCTGAGTTAAAGAACCCTGGTAAATCTCGCTGACATAATAAACAGATTCCTGACCCACTACTGGGTCACCCACTACATGTGGATCTGTTAAGCTAAAATTTTGCCCCAACAACTATTTGCACATAAGATGCCATCGTTGAAAGGTCCCGCTAACAGTGGAGATAAATAACCAGATAATCAATTTTTGTGATGTTGCTTGAAGGACAAATGTTGGTCAGGACACCAAGGAGAATTCCTTACTCTTCTTCAAACATTCCTATTGCATTTTTTATGTCAACCTGAGCGGGCAGGTGGTCCATGGTTTAATGCCTTATCCAAAGGTCGGTATCTCCATCTGTGTAGTACTCCCTTGGTACTGCACTGATCATGTACTCATATCATGGCTGGGGGGATTTGAACCCACCACCTTCTGTCTCAGAGGTGAAGTACTACCCACTAAGCCTTGGCTCTCAGTTTGATTTCTAGTAATCATAGCATTTTGTCACATCATTAACCATCCTCCTCTGCCTAGCCAGAGATCCTGATTGCAGGTGTGTCATCCTGGGTAAATGGTTAGTTCAGATACTACACTCTTCAATGTTGCATGTGTGCTCCTGTACAAATTCCAATTTTTTGCAGTGGATGGAATCGAACAATAGAACTCTGTAGATGAACGGGCAAATATAATTCAGAGATAATTTGCTTTGCACTATACCCAAACTTATACTAACATTAAACCTCAATGCGAGACTAATTTGGAAAGCAAACATCAACAAGGTTTACACTGGTCACTCAGAGGTTGTAATTAGACAAATGTCACTTACTAACAGAGGTAAGATGCCAAATTTTCTATTTTACAACAGTGACTTCACTTCAAAAGCACTTCATTTTTGTAAAGCACTTTGGGACATCCTGAGTTTGTGAAAGGTTCTATATAAACGCAACTTTTTTTTTAACAAAGGAAGGAATTACCAGGGTGAAGCCTGAGTATCCTTCATCAGTGGATTCAGATGTGTAATACAGTCTACTCTTGACAATTGAAGGAGGAAAGGATATCTTATATATAAAAAAAAGGTAGCCAGCAGAGGAAAGTCTGCAGGGGACCACATGCACCCATTTGTCGGTTATGTGTTATGATCCCCAGCTGAGGTTACCCCTGAACAAGCCTGATCCCAGAGTGGAATCCAGCTCGAAAGATCCTAACTTTTATTTGTTTGTTTGGTTATGTGGAGAGGGGCTACTGAACAGACTCGCTGGAATCGGTTAATGAACTTTTAACAAAAGCATAAACATTTTTACACAAGAAAAGATGAACTATATTAATACTCATTCACTCACAACTTTACAGATATATACAGATTTGTAAGGATAAAACAAGTTACAAAAACTATCTTATACTCTAATGTTTAAAGTAAGTACACAGTCCATATAAACCAATAAGCACCCTGTGGTCAAACACACCACTCTGAAACCAAGAGACAGATGCCACCTCAACCAGAAGCTATGGATCTCTTCTCAATTCTCCCCAGATGCTTGTCACACTGAGCCAACCAGTCTCACTGAACCCCATCTTTCACACGAAGGTTTCCAATCTCCACTCTCCAAGAACTCACTTCGGAATCTTTCCCCAAACCAACACTTTCTCCCAGACGCCTTCCGCAAGGATTCATCTCCATGGTTTCGGACTCTCCTTCCGAAGCTCTACCCCCCTGAGTCACCACATACATTCGAGCTGTCTTCCACACACTCTCTCTCACTGACTCAGCTGTCAACAGTACACCACTGCTTCACATGCCCATAGCAAAGAGTTACAGACCTTCAGCCGCCTCTTTAGACCTGATCTCACTTTAAATCTGCTTTCTTCAGCTTTTTTCTCTTAAAATTTGAAGCTTGGAGCCTTTGTCTCTGCTCCTCACTCTTAACGTCATTTAACAGGACGTTTTCCAAGTTCCTGTCCTTCCCTTTGACTAGAAGGTCTGCTTGGGACTTTCTCCTGTTCCACCCCCCTAGATTTTGGGGTATTTTCCTTTAACTTAGGACTGGCTGTCTGTCCCCTTTGCTCCAGTCTCTCCAGGCAGCTACTTTTGAAACCAAATGAACTCAAACAGCTTCCAAATCAAACTGCTGTTTCTAGTTTCTTCTGTGTGTCTGTCGGAGGGACCTGCCTCTCTGGACCCCTGTTGCTAGGCAACAGCCCAGTTTCTCCACTCTTGTTTGTTTAACTTAGCTGCAACAGTTGTAACACTCTCATCAGAAATGCAGGCATCTTTTAAAGTGAAACTGAAACTCAACTTGACCTTTTCTTAACACACACATACAGGAATACAAATCAAACTTAAACATTAAATCTAAAACTCATTCCTAACACCTACAAGTACAAGTATAACTTACTTAAACTATCTTGATTTCCTAACACATGAATCTACTTTAGGCATTTCTTTAAATGGACACCCTGCATTTTGCCTGAAACAGAGGTGTTTAAATAGGGAAAAAAGGAAAGACTTGCATGTGTATAGTGTCTTGCATGCACTTTACATTTAAGAACTGTTTATTGAAATGTCGCTCCTGTTGTAATGTAGGAATTGCGGCAGCTAATTTGCGCACAACAAGCTTGCACAGAGATACTGACCAAATAATCTGTTTTAGTAACATTGAATGAGGGGCAAGCAATGCCCTGAATTTGAATGAGGGGCAAGCAATGCCCTGGATGCCAAAGAGATCTCCCTGTTCTTCATCAACATTGCACATGAAAGCTTTTATATCTCTCTGAGAGAGAGTAGATGAGGCCTCAGTTTAACGTGTCAACTGAAAAATGATACCTCTGACACTGGACCCCACCCTACTGATCGCCCAAGCCCTCCATGACCACCTGAAACCCCCACTGAGCACTCGTCTCTGCCCACTGACTACCCAATCCCACCCACTGACCATCCAAACCACCCACCGACCACCCGACTCCAACCCACCAACCACCCAATCTCTCCCCACTGACGCCCACCCCACTGATCACCTGACACCCCCCCACTGATCGCCCCCCCCCCCATTGCCCCATTGACCACCGAATGCTCCCACTGACTACTTGATCCCCCCGCTAACCACCTGAACCCCCACATCGACCACCCAATTCCCACTACTGACCACCCAAACGTCCCACTGACCACCCGAGCCACCCACTGACCACCCAGTTCCAGCCATCCTATGCCCGCCACCACATCCTACCTCCTCCGACCCACCCACTTAATTAACATACGTACCTTCTCCCTGGCTTTTCAAAGTGGCCGGACCTTTAAATTTACCTGCTTTATGGCAGCTGGTGCCTTAAAAAAGACGGATGTCTTCCTTTCTCCCGACTCTACTGCACTCGACTGATGGCCTTGGGAACCCGTTGCACTGCACTATTCTCACCCAGCCCAGTCGGAAGGTCGGGCAAGAAACTTGTGGCTGCCTTTCAGTGCAAGTAAATAGGAGTGGAGTGGCAATCTGACCGTGATTGCTATTCCACGGAAGTTCTGGCCCTATTAGCCTAAATCTCTGAATGAATAGTTCAGCGACAAACCTACAGCAGACCAATTAATATTAAAATTGATAAATCACACAATAGGTTGTTTAGAAGAACACTTACGCAAAAGAATAAGGTGCAAAAAAGATTAATTTAAGAGTAGTGTCATGTGACCCTGTGCGCGAATGAGATACACCTGTAGGAATCTCATTTGATCCTTCCAATAGGCCATGGGGTAGAATTTCTCCCACTCTCCCACCATAACTTTGTTAGAAGATTGGCTGTTAACATTGCTTCTCCAGGGTTTTTGGTCTTATTACCGTGGGCGATCAGAAGACCACCTGTAGAAATTCCAGGCACATGTTTTTTGCTTTTGAATGAAAACACTGTGCACTACAAGGTCTCTTCCCTATTTTATTTAATGTCCAAAAGGAGATTAATAATCTCAGATAATGATTCTGAAATAGATATAGCTCTGTGAAACTTCCTCATGGTTCCTGATGATAACCAACTAGCAATATTGTTGTACCCCTGAAATCTAGGATATAGTGTGGGACCACAACAGCAACTATCATTTAACTTTGCCATGTGGGATGGATCTTTTTAAGGTTCTGATCCTTTGGGAAGATCTCATGCACAGTGGGTCACTCATCAGAAAATTTTATGTGCTTTATCTAAACCTTCTGTTTTTTGACATTAAGGGGAAGATTATCATGGGCAATACTCCCACACTTTCAGCCACTTGCTGAACAAGGCTCTATTAATGGCAGCAGACTGGGAAAGTTCACCTGTTATCTACTCTGCATTGACAAGTAATGCATCGCAAATGTTATCATATATTTTATTGCCACTGCAATATATTATATTTACATATGTTCGTGGACTAATACTGATCTACTAATCTCTAACATTGTTCCATCATTGATCCTCCAATTGTTAATATTAATCCATTAACCACTAACATTGATCCATTAATTGTTAACATTAATTGTTAACAGTAATCCATTGCTGTTAACACTGATCCACTGGATGCTCCACCTATAGTTAATTTTAAACCATTAGCCACCAATATTGATCCTTTAACTGCTAACACTGATCTGTTAACCACAAGTACAGATCCCTGAACCATTAACACTGATTTGTTAATCGCTTCCATTGATCCATTAGCTGCAATGCTGGGCCATGTAATTCTTTTTTGTTTTAAACACTCACTCGGGCTTATAGTTCATTTTGACCTCTTGACTTACATGAGAGCAAATTGGTGACTCACTCAAAAGGTTATTACGATTAAAAGGGTTAATTTAATTGTACCCACAGTGACAAATTTAAAATGGTCTCAGATTTAAAACGATTACAGAAAGATTAAAATGGTTACAGAACATCATTACAGATGTAACAGGTTGAGAAAGAAGAGGAGAAAAGAAAATAATTTTAAAAAAGCAAAAAAACCTGCTTTGTGGCTTTACTCCCAGCAAGTAAATGCTTCAACAATGTCTAACATTAGAATGCTCAAATATGCCACCAATAAACCTAGTCATATAATCACTGAAATGGCCAGCTCCTGTTGATTGCAGGTAGGTTCTTCCAATGCTCAGTTGTGTTCTTTCTTCCGAAACTCGGTCTGGTCTTCGATATTCAATTGGATTTCTCCTTCCCTCGATGACAGCGCTGGTGTCTCATGTCTTGCAGTGAAGATCTCCATCGTGTTCAACCTTTTATACCCTTTTCAAGGGATGGGGTTAGATTACTTTATTGACAGGCCACATCATCCTATGAGGCTTCCTTGAAAAGCACAATACCCAATTATATTTTGTACTCGTTGTCTAAACCATGGTTTAAACCTGTCCAGAAAACTGTCCATCTCTTTTTCACTTTCTCCAATAATTTTCCATCATGTGAAGCCCCTTGCAGTCAGTCTTCCAGAAAAAGATGTTTGTATTTTGCTGATACACTATGTTTCAACTTATCTAAGTTATCTCAAGACCTAACATTCATAAATTCAAACGCCAGTATCTCTTACTTGCCTGCACAATCTCTGTTGTTTTCCCTGTTGGCATTTGTTTTAGTTTCCCAGTTCAGCAGGTTTACTTTAGAAAGACTGAAATTTGAGCAAAAGATGCTATTTTCAATCCAGTTCAGTTTGTTTCTGGGCATCATGGATAATATGATAATATTTTCGTCATGAATTCATTCAAAAAGCAGCCATTGATCTTGATGCTGTTTTGATGCTGTCACACAACAACTAGCAGATACAATAGACAAATCACTAGACTTAGACAAATCATTTTTTGCAAACATAGAAGCATCAGTACAGAAATGCCCATGAGGACAGCCACATGCTTGTTGTGATGATTAAGGATCTTCAGGTATAATGACATGACTTATTGTGGATAGCCACTTGATCAACATTATACAGAACAAGGAGCACTTGGTGCTTTTAGATATACAAAATATCTATTATTCATGGAATCCAGCTAGACCCCAGGATATGAATCGAACATTAGCATTCATTATTCAACTCCCAATCAGTTGCATTTCACAAATGTGGGTTTTGTGATCCCAAATGCAGAGAAACAATCTGTTCTCCTGAGTATTTGTTTGACTGAGTCCATACTTACAAACTTTCAATCCCCTTTCGAGTCAGATATTCATCTAGTTTCGTTTTCAAGAAGTTAATCAAGGCAGTGTTAATTACTCCTGATAGGGGCTCCCCTGCAAATATTTACCATCCCATGAGAAAATAAAGAATTCTTCCAATGTTTAGTCTTGCTCAAGGCATGTTGATTTTGAACTCATGCCCTTGAGTACTGCAGTCACAGTTTAAACTAAATTACTTGCTTGTATTTTCATTATTCACCCTTGTCAGCATTTTCTTCTCTCCAATAAAACCAGGCACAATTCTGTGAGCATCTCTTCACAATTTAACGATCATTGTCATTCTTTTCAAATTAGGTGCTCAAAGTTTCACACAATGCTCCAAATGAGGCTTCACTGATAAATTATACAGGGTTAAAATAATCTGTTCCATTTTATAATCAAATACTTTCCAGTAGCCTCTCTGTGCTTGATTAGCCTCATTTATTACAGCTCCACATTGATTGGATAATTTCAGTAATTGGTTGATAATCACACCTAAAGCCTTTTTCGCTTTACGCTTCTGTCAATGGATACTGATTCATTGCGTCCCTTAGTGGCAGGTGGAAGCCAAATGGAATATCCCCGATCTTATCATTTTAGTTTAATTTGGTTTATTATTTTAAAATTCAGTTTGAGCTGGTCCAGCTTTTCAAAAAATGTCGTAGTTGAGATGGGGGGGTGCAGATGCAGGTGTAATCATTTCACCCAAGACTGGTAAATCTTAGTTAGCTGGTCAGTTAGTTATTTAGAGTCTCATGCACCTAATGGCCACCCATTGTTAACACCCCTGTCTGTCCAGATCAAGATATGACTCCAATCGGAGCATGCTGCTGGCCTATATCTGGCAGGTTGCGATGTTTATAGTTGCAAATCTGCAACAGACTCTTCTTGTCTCTAGGTTATTTCTGTAACCAAAGGTATTTTCATTTAGACAGCCCTGGCAAGAGGCCTGGTGGACCGGCCTTCAGCCTGGCTCCCACCTTTCAACCATTCTGGCCCTGGCCCTGCCAGGCCTTTAACTTATGCCAGCATAGCTCTCTGAGTCATGGGCACATACAAGCCTTCCTCCACATTAAGTAGCAGCCTACACAAGATAGCACAGTGTCTGTACATAACTGATAGACACCCCATGTAATATCTGGCTTTATATTCTGTCATATTTCTGTTTTCATTAATTTGTTTATTTTCATTAATTATATTTTTCAACAAATATAATTTTTGAGTGGGCTGTCATTCCTTGACGTTTTGATGGTGTACTCCCATTTATGGTGTGCTTCCTAATTTAAAATGGCGGGGGGGGTGGCACCCATGGGTAGAATGGCTGCTCATAGCTCTTATAGATTGGAGGTGAGATTTTCACCCTTCAGGAATGGGACGTCCCAATTCAGAGAGCTGCCAACCAATCAAAGAGCAGCAGCTCTCGAGTACTGGCAGCACCATCATGGCCACTGCCGGTACTGCACACAGGGCTGGAGGAGGAGGTGTTCAGCGATGGATTGGAACTTTGTAAGTGCTTGGGGGTTGGGGAGTGGGCTGGGGAGTAGCGGGGAGGGGTCCAGGATTTGTGAGGGCATGGTGGGGGGAGAGAGTGACACCTTGGAGAGGGGTGCTCTCTGATGGGCCCAGGTGACCAATTCAGGAAGGAACCCCTTACCCCATTGCCCCCATCGGCTGCCCACTGGATTTAACATGTCCACCCCACCCCCGAACCTTCAAACTCATCAGCAGGGGAAGGGGTTCTGTTGAAGCATTATTGACCTGAAACATTAACTGTGTTCTTCTCCATAGAGGCTGCCAGACCTACTGAACATTTCCAGCATCTTCTCTTTTTATTCCTGATTTCCAGATTCTGTTTTTGTGTATGTGTGAGGGCAGGGCAGAGCCTGCCTGAGTGGCCTATCTCCTTGTCCACTTTCCAGTGCCTCTCCAACATCTGCAAGGCTCAGCTTGGCTGTGTGATGGAATTCTCACCACCCACCTCGATGGGCGCAGTTGCAATAATGTGCTTGACACCATCCAGGGCAAAGCAGTCCTCTTGGTTGGCAGCCCTGTCACTGAACTCGGTATCAATCCCTCCCTCCTCCAATAATGAACTCCAGAAGCTTACCCAGCTTACTTCAATAGCACCTCGTAGCCTTGCAATCACCAACAAGGAGAAGGAAAAACCAGAAAAGTCATTGGGCATGCCCTCACTGCTTGTTCCCCTCCAAGTTGTACATACTGAATTGGACATACATCACCATTCCTTCATCATTGCTGGATCAGAATTCTAAAATTCTCTATCCATCAGCATTGCAGGAGCACAATCAGCATACAGAGTGTAAAACTTTGTGATGTTTACGATGACCCACCACCAATTTCCCAGAGCAAATAATGGTGGGCAATAAATGCCAGCCTTGCCAACATTGCCCTCATTCTGAGAACAAAATTGGAAGAAAAATCAAGTTGCTGCACAGCAATTGAGAACAAGAACCCAATCTGATTATGTTCCCACTCCTTGACTTGAATGCACTGAGGCCAATTGTAGCTCACTCAATGATACTCAGACTCTTATGCAACCCAGGAATAAATTCTAGGATCTTCTTGGTCTGTATGTCGGGGAGGTGTAGATTTGCTTTGAGCTTCTGAGGAAGTTTTGAACACCTTCCAAAAATGCGAAAGGTGCTATCTATTGGGCAGGCCTTGTGAACTAATTCAGTCACCTTTACAATTAATCCCTATAGATTCATGGCCTTTCCTCACTGGCTATTCCTTTGTGGTCTCTAAAGGGGAATGTTTTCTGTTGTTTGCTATTAAAGTGTATTTAAAGAAGAGATAAATTATTTTGTTATAAACAATAAATGGACAAAGTATCATCCTGTCCCCTGACCCCCACTTCCCACTATTTAGATAAACAATAAAATGTTCCAGAGCACCTTTCTCATTATCGGTATTAGCATCTAATTATCTGTCATAGCCCAAAGCTGAGGCATTCACTTGTGCCAATGTGACAATGGTTTTGAAAGTCAACTTTAACTCTTTTGGGGCCTGACCAAAATTAAGTGAGACAACAGTTTGTCCAAATGCTATCTAATGCAGCAGTGATGATTAAAGTAATTGGTAGGGTAGATGGAGAGAATCTATTTCCTCTGGTGGGGGAGACCCAAGCAAGGGTGCATAACCTCAAAATTAGAGCCAGGCCTTGAAGGGATGGTGCGTAGAAACGTTTCTTCACACAAAGTATGGTGGAAATCTGGAACTATCTCACCATAAAGTCAGCGAGGCTGGCAGTCACTTGAAAATTGCAAAACTGAGATTGATAGAATTTTGTTGGAGGTCTTGTAGCATGGTGGATAGAATCCTGGCATCTGAACCAGAAGCTCCAGGTTCAAGTCCCACACCAGGTCTTGATGGCCAAGGAAGGTGCGTTCATAACATGGTTGAACAGGCTGAGTATCAACTTGTAAATCCAACAGAAGCCAATGGCAGGCCGTAGGGGCGGGAGAGATTCCTGGTTAGCCATGTGATATAAAGAAAATTTGAGCCTCTACCATCACTATTCTTAGGTCCAGACTATAAGATGCTTGTGTAAGTGCATGTTGCCTCAGCAACTCTGAGTCTGGGGGGCCAGTTGGCTCAGTTGGCTGGACGGCCTGTGTGGATCGGATTCAGGACCTGCTTCCTTGCCCTACCTATGGTGGAAATCATGCCGCCATGGGTCGGACCAGTCCTTGAGCAGAGAAGTGAAAAAGAAGAAGAAAAGTTTTGTTAGGCAAAGGTATTAAAGGCTACAGAACCAAGCCAGGTGGATGAGGTAAAACACGGTTCAGATATGATCTAATTGAATGGCGGAATAGCCTTGAGGGGCTGACTGGCTGACTGCTGTTTCTTCTTATGTTTCTGTGGTGTTTGTTTAAAATATTAATAATGGTGTTGTTAATTAATAATAATCCTGCAAGCCTGCCATTATTTATTTCAACATGTAGCTTTACTCAAGGTGACTTACTAAAGGTTACAGAAAAATTGGTATCATTTAAATGGGCACTGGATTAGTATTTAAATGGCAAGCTGGATGCAAGGCAAGGGGATTAGAGTAGATGCCTACCAATTCTGATTTGCTACTGGCTGCTGTTGCTTTCTATTGATTGATTTCCATTAAAAGCTTGTAAAGAATCACAGCATTTTTTCCCCCTTTCTTGTATCCACATTGCTGTAGATCGATCAGCTGAAGCACAGGTTAAACAAGGTGGAGGAAGAATGCAAATTGGAACGCAACCAATCCCTCAAACTGAAAAATGACATTGAGCAAAGGCCGAGGAAGGAGCAGGTGCTGGAATTAGAACGAGAGAATGAAATGTTAAAAACCAAAGTCCAGGAACTACAATCAATTATTCAGGTAACCATGGCCATCATTAATCCAACATTTAGTTACAAATAAGGAATCAAAAAAACAAACAATTCCTCATGCAGAAACAAGGCTTACACTTAGAAATGAAAACCTTCACTGTCATTTTAAACCATGGGGCATCTAAACTTGTGACAGTGTGGCAGCAATTAAATGCTTTTTGATGAGCTTGTCGGTGACTCCTGGATAACTGGATAACCTTCTGCTTAGTAAACAAAGTTGCCATTTATATCCTATTTTGAAACTGTGCCAGTCAATGCATGGAATGCTTCCATATCTGCTGCCAGCTTGTTCTTTTCAGCATCTTGCAGAGTCTGTCATTTTTCACATGTTGAAAGCACTCATTTCCATTCACTGGGCATGGTTCAGATTGTTTCAAACAGTGTCAGGACCTCTAATAACTGCTGTTACTGTGACAACAGCATCAACTCCAAAGGTTTCCTGCAGCCTGCCCAGAGCAGAACAATTGGTCGCGCTGGCTACAAGCTTTCATGTATTGAGTACCACATTACAGTAAAGTAAGAGTTTGATGAATTGAAGGATGCATTTTATGGGGAACATTCTTTTTAAGTTTCAGGTATCTTCTCGCCCCCTTCATCACATATTGTCTTAGGCAAAGCGAGTGTGTAGGGAAGGATCAAACTTGCAAATATTCACCACTGCTGCCATTATATTAAGTAAACTCTAGAATATCTCCCATCCCCACATCACCACTACTCGGCTTGTTTGGCAATATTAAACAGATGACAACATCCTCCCTTCCTCCAGCCCCGGCAGTACAGCAAGAATTGTGATCTCCACCCATAAATATCTTCTCAGCCTTAGATCTTATTTCTGATCAGTTATGTATCCAACTCTATATTCAAGCAATGTATTGGCACAGCATCAACTGCCTTTTCTTCTTCCCTATACCAGTACTGGGAGGTTATGCCCATCGGGGCCCTCTCGGCAAGAAAAAAGAAGGCTGGGCAGTGACCTGCAAGGCCAGGGAGAGAAATCATGAGCCGTGGTGCTCTTTCTGTTTCCAGGCCTCTTATCCCCTTCTTCTTAACCCTCAACGGTTTCTGTCAAGCACCTTTGCTGTGTGCTTTGGATCCTAAAGAATAATGCAGCACAGAATGAGGCTATTCATCCCATCGAATCTGCGCCAGTTCTTTCAAAGGCAATATTCAGTCATTCCTATCATGATCTCCCCCGCCTGCTCTTCCCCTATAATTTTCCTTCAAGCTTTTATCCAATTTTCTTTTGAATGCTATTTTGAAATTGTATCCACCACAATAACAGGGAAGGGTGCAGTCCAAATCCTACCCACTCTTCATGTAAAAGCTTTTCCTTCGCTCACCTCTGGTTCTTTTGCCAATTAACTGAAGTGAAGTTAAATCCGGACTACCTGACTAATGATCCTTCAGCCATTGGAAACAGTTTCTACTTATTCTGTAATTTATACACCTCCATCAAATCCCCTCAGGCTTCTTGGCTCTTAGGAGAACAACCCCAGATTCTCTGTAATCTCTCATCCCTGGAGTCATTCTAGTAAATCTCTTTTGAACCTTCTAAAAAGCCTTCACATCCTTCAGGTGCGCAGAATTGGGAACCATAGTCACATTGGGATCGAAGTGTTTTATATGGATCCAGCAAAACTTTTTGGCTTTTGTGCTCTATTTACAAAGCCCATCAAAAGTGCAGGTTTCAGTATGATACATTTACAACTACGGCTTTGTCTGACAATTACACACAACTTGGCCATTGGATGATATGTTGCTTCCCTGCTGCCAGGATCAAGGATGTCACAGAGCAGCTGCAGGACATTCTTCTTGGGGAGGGTGATCAGCCAGAGGTCGTAGTCCACAATGGTACCAATAACTTAGTTAGGAAGGGGGATGTGGCCCTGCAGTCAGAATTTAGGGAGCTAGGTAGAAAATTAGCAAGTAGGACCTCTAATGTAGTAATCTCCAGATTGCTCCTAGTGCCACATGCCAGTGAATACAGAAATAGGAGGGTGAGGCAGATGAATGCGTGGCTGAAAAGATGGCGCAGGAGGGAGGGCTTTAGATTCCTGGGACATTGGGACTGGCTCTTGGGGAGATGGCACCTGTACAAGCCAAACAGGTTGCACCTGAACAGAGCTGGGACTGAGTTCCTTGCGGGACAGTTTGCTAGTACTGTTGGGAGGGCTTTAAACTAATTCAGCAGGGGTGTTGGAACCAAGAAAAAATATTAGAGAGGAATACAAAATGCTGGGATGGACAGATAGCACTAGTATAGAGAATAGTAAGTTAATAGGTAAAGTCAGGGTGAGGGAGAAAGTAACAAAATCTAAATCAGGGTTACTATGCATGTATGTGAATGCACAGAGTATTATAAATAAGACTGGGGAGTAACAGGTGCACATTGCCATGTGGAAATATGGTGTTGTGGCAATAACAGAGACCTGGCTCAAGGAAGGGGAAATATTCCCGAGTACAAGGTGTTCAGAAAAGATAGGAAAGGAAGGAATGGAGGAGGGGTGGTATAGTTTAAGGAGAGCACCGCAGTCCTGGAGAAAAAGGATGTTCAGAGGGTTCAAGGACTGAATCAATTTGGCTAGAGCTAAGGAACAAAAAGAGTGCAATTACATTGCTCGGTGTAGTCTATAGACTGCCAAATCGTGGGAAGGATGTAGAAGAACAAATCTGCAAGAAAATTACAGAGAGATGTAGGCATTATAGAGTAGTTATAATGGGGGACTTTAATTACCTGAATGTAGACTGGGGCAGTGGTAGTGTAAAGGGCGGAGAGGGGCAAAAATTCCTAGATTGTGTTCAGGAGAATTTTTAACAGCAGGATGTGTCCAATCCAACAAGAAAAGATGCACTGTTGGACTTGGTTCTTGGAAATGAGGCAGGCCAAGTAGATCAAGTGTCAGTGTGGAAGAGAGAGTGATTTAGGAGACAGTGATCATTGTGTTGTACATTTTAGGATGATGATAGAAAAGGATGATGGACAACCCAGGGTAAAAATAATTAAGTGCACAAGAGCTGACTTCGATGGGGCAAGAACGGAGCTGGACCAGATAGACTGGAACAAAAGGTTGGCAGGAAAAACTGTAGCTGAACAATGGGCTACATTCAAAAAGGAATTGGTTCGGGCACAGTCAAGGTATATTCCATCGAAAGGGAAAGGCAGGGTGAGCAAAGCCAGAGCTCCCGCGATGAAAAATGAGATTGAAATAAAGATAGAGAAGAAAAAGTGCGCTTATGACAGGTGTCAGGTGGAAAATACAAATGAGAACCAAGAGGAATACAGAAGGTTCAGAGGGGAGTTGAAGAAACATATTAGAGAAGCGAAGAAGGATTATGGTAAAAGACTGGCAGCCAACATAAAGGGGAATCCCAAAGTCTTCGATAGTATAAGAGTGGTAAAAGGAAGAGTAGGGCCGATTAGGGACCTAAAAGGGAATTTACACATGGAAGAAGGGACCATGGCTGAGGTATTAAATTAATACTTTGCATCCATCTTTCCCAAAGAGGTAGATGCTACCCAGGACGTGGTGACAGATGAGAAAACTCTGTCATTAGAAGGGTTCAAAATTGATAAGGAGGATGTGTTGAATAGACTGTCGGTATTTAAAGTTGACAAGGCATCGGGGCCGGATGAGATGCATCCAAAGATATTGAAGGAAGTGAGAGTAGAAATTGCTGGGGCACTGGCCATAATCTTTCAATCTTCCCTAGACTCAGGGGTGATGCCAAAGGACTAGAGAATTGCAAACATTACGCCCTTGTTCAAAAAAGGTTATAAGGATAAGCCCAGCAATTACAGACCAGTCAGTTTAACTTCAGTGGTGGGCAAGATTCTAGAAATAATTACTCGGCATAGAATTAGTAGTCACGTAGAAAAATACGGATTGATAAGGAAGAGCCAGCTTGGATCTCTCAGGGTGAAATCATGTTTAACTAACTTGCTGGAGTTTTTGAAGAGTTAACAGAATAGTTCGCTGAGGGTAATGCTGTTGATGTGGTGTACATGGACTTTAAAAAGGCATTTGATACAGTGCCACACAACCGACTTGTGAGAAAAGTTATTGCTCATGGAATAAAAGGGACAGTAGTAATGTGGATACAACATTGGCTGAAAAATAAGAAGCAGCAAGTAATGGTCAATGGATATTTTTCGGGCTGGAGGAAGGTTTGTAGTGGAGTTCCCCAGGGGTCAGTATTGGGACCCTTGCTTTTCTTGATATATATTAATGATCTAGATCTTGGTGTGCAGGAGACAATTTCAAAGTTTGTGGATGATATGAAGCTTGGGAGTGTTGTGAATTGCAAGGAAGATGGTGTGGAACTTCAAGAGGACATAGACAAGTTGGTGGAGCGGGCAGATGAAGTTCAATGCGGAGAAATGTGAATTTTGGTAGGAAGAACATGGACAGACAATATAAAATCAAGGTGAAATCATGAAGGGGGTGCAGGAGCAGAAGGACTTGGTTGTATTTCTGTATTGTTCATTGAAGGTGGCAGGACAGGAGGAGAGAGCAGTTAATAAAGCATATGGTATCCTAGGTTTTATTAATAGGGGTATAAAGTACAAGAGCAGTGAGGTTATTCTGAATTTATATAAGACATTCATTTGACCTCAGCTGGAATATTGTGTACAATGCTGGGCACCATATTATAGGAAGGATGTGGACACATTGGAGAGAGTGCAGAAGAGGTTTACAAGAATGGTTCCAGGGATGAGAAACTTCAGCTATGAGGATAGACTGGAGAGGTTGGGACTGTTCTACTTGGAGAGAAGGCTGAGAGGAGATTTGACAGAGATGTTCAAAGTCATGAAGGGGCTGGACAGAGTAGATAGTGAGAAGCTGTCCCCATTTGTAAAAGGATCAAGAATGAGAAGGCACAAACTTAAAGTGATTTGCAAAAGAAGCAAATGTGATGTGAGAAAAAACTTTTTCACACAACAAGTGGTTCGGGTCTGGAATGCTCTGCCTGGAAGTGTGGCGGAGGCAGGTTCAACCAACGCATTCAAGAGGGCATTAAATGATTATTTGAATAGAAACAATGTGGAAGGGTACAGGGAAAAGGCAGGGCAATGGCACTAGGGCATAATGCTCATTTGGAGAACCGGTGCAGACATGATGGGCCGAATGGCGTCCCTCTGTGCTGTTAAGATTCTGTGATTCATATTACACAACCAGCTCTCCTTCTTTGAACCTGGCCCTATGCAATATCTGGACAGCAACATCCAAAAGACCTGAACCTCACAAGTACAACAATACCATGCAGAAATGAGAATATCTTGAACTAACAGTGACATATTCTATTGAGGAACGACTCCTGGTTTTACTTCCAAGTTTAAAAATGGCAAAACCTTTCAGTAAATTAGCACCAATCAGTCACTTGCAATAATGTGCTATTTCTATACACACAAGTGGGCTTAGTCAACAGAAAAATCACACTTTGCATTGAGTGATAAGTATTTTCTTGTTTTAAATTGAAATTAACCACATTTGTGAAAGTCCAGCTTGGAGCATAATAGGAGAGCAAAGTAGTGCAGATGCTAGACATCTGAAATATAAACAGAAACTGTTGGAAATACTCAGCAGGCCAGGGCAGCATCTGTGGAGCAAGAAACAGTCAACACTTCAGGTCCACAATCTGCACGAGTTCTGACGAACGGTCACTGAACTCTGTTTCTCTCTGCACAGCTGCCGCCAAATGTGCTGAGCATTTCCATCACTTCTCGTTTCTATTGGAGCAAAAATAACCACTTTTGCCAGCCCTCCAAAAAGCAATCAGACTCCTTGTGAGCCTCTCAGTCCCCTTCAGCAAGAAACCCAGCAGCAGCTGCCTGAGATCAGGTTTGGCACAACATTAAACATGAATTTCAAAACAATAGTTAACGTATTTTTTGCTGAGCAAAAAAAAATCAATGTCAAAGCAATAAAGTTGATCATTTTAAGAAATGAGTAATTAATGGAAACGACCATTAGAAAGTGCCAAACAGCAGAGCTAATTAATAAAAGCTTTTTTTGCCTTTTTGCTTAAGAAGCAGAGCAAGAGAGAGAGACAGGACTAGGCCCTGGTCACCAGGGAAGGGGGAGGGGACCAGGGCAGAGCTAAGGAGTTGGGTTTAACTAACACCGACATTGTGTTTGCCTCTGGTGGCACACACTCTGAGCTGGTCTCGGCGGAATTCATACGAAGGCTTACATTGGAAGTGGGTTGCCTTTCAGCCTGGGTTTTCCTCCTCCTCCGCACTTAAAAAAAACAATTGTGAGCCAGGACTGCTTCCAGGTCCTGACTCCACTCAAGTCACTGGTGACTTGGAAACTATTCTACCTGAACTGCAATATTGAACAACAAGCTTTGAGAAGAATGTGGCTTATCTTTCTACCCTCTCCTGTGGTTTGTACAGGAACCTGATGAGTTTTTTGCTTAATTTTTTTTCTCTTGTTTCCCAGTCTCAAGGCATCTCCTTTTCCACTTTCTCCAGTACTTTGTTAATACTACTCACACACATGTCAACCATCAGCATTTTACAGCCTTATAAATAATATTATAATACAATAGAATAAAAAAACTTCAATTTTAAGAACTAAGCTAAATCTTTGTGGATAACTTCTAAATGCTGAAGCAATTCTTTCAATTTCTTCCCATCATTGGAGCCTAATTAATCTACACTATTTGAAAATTCAAGCTGATTTTTCTCCCTTTCAGCAGTTTCAAACTGGTTGATTCTTTTCAATTTTGTTCCTCCAACAAATTGGACTAAAAATCGGGTTTTGTGGTGGGGTGGGTGGGAGGGACACTATTCATGATTGACCTGTACCCATGCAGATTGAGGTGGAGGCTGTGCAACTCTCATGTCCCCACTACATCTTCATCATTGTAGTGTTAACCTAAGGCAATTCCAGTGCTGCATCTTCTTTGCCTGAGCTGCTTGTGAGCTCTGCACACAGCAGGGCAACTGGCCAAGGTCCAGGAGAAGAGTGTGCACTGGCGCATCTGTAAGGTAGATCTCCCTGGACGCGGCCAATTGGGATGCATGTCCAGGAGCCCCATCGAATTGGAGACAACGGCTGGGTGTCAGAGTTGGGTTATGCATTCAGTGAGGCCTGTGGATATGGCCATTTTCTGCCTCCGCAGAGGGGCAGTGCTGCTGGTAAAGCAAAAACTGTGAGATGAGCCCAGTGCCCCAGGCCCTTCTAAGGCATGGGTCCTGGTTTTGCACCTTGTACACCCATCTCTCCCTGAGCCTTGGTGACCTGATAGAGGTATTTAAGATGACGAAAGCCTTTAATAGGGTAGGTGTAGAGAAGATAAACATTATGGGGAAACCAGAACCAGTTGTATGTTGATGTGGGGGTGGGGGGCAGCCTTTCATCAATCACCCTGGTGGGGTTCCACCAATCTCTCAAATCATGATCAGGCCAAAATAATGTTCTTAAATCTACTTAAAAATCCATCTATTGTTCCTTAAAAGATAAAGACTTGCATCACTTTTACATTGCTTTTCACAACCTCAGGACATCCAAAAGCAATTAATCCAATTAAGTATTTTTGAAGTATAGATACTGTTGTAATGTAGGAAAAGGGGCATATTATTTGTGGACAGCAAGCTCCCACAAACACAATAAGATAAATGAGCAGATCACCTGTTTTAGAAATATTGGTTGAGGAAAAAATATTGGTTGGAAATCTGACAAAACTCTCCTACTCTTCATCAAAAATTGCCATAGGATCTTTGACATGCACCTGAAAGGTTAGATGGGATCTTGGTTTAATGTCTCATCTAAAAGACAGCTCTTCTGTCAATGCAACACTCCGTCAGTACTGCAACAACTCAGTAATGCACTGGGGGGTGTCAACCTGGATATTGTAACTCTTTTAGAGTTAAAACAATTAAACCTGGATATTGTACTCCAGTCCCTAGAGTGACACTTGAATCCACAACTTTTTAATGGGCTCAGATCTCTCAATCGGTAGTAAAGCTGTGTAGCATCAACCAACCTTATCATGTACATAACATCAAAACTACTTTGGAAGCATATAATCAGCAGGAATTATAGTTTTAGGGAGCTCTCTAATTGTATCTAGACATAATGGAGTCACTTATTTATTTTCTAATTTAGTTTAGGGTACTCATTTGTATCCCATATTTTGTGAAGAGTTAATTCTTTTAACATTTTCACATCATGCATAATTACACACCCAATACTAATTAAACCACTTATCTAATTACCTCACTAATATTGGATGGCTCCTGCCAGGAAGTACCTCATTAACATGAGTTATTTAAACCAAACAATTTACTCAACATTGAATGATCATCTAAACCAAACATTAAATGATCTAACCTTGTGCAACACTGATATAAAATGATGCTCGGCTCACTAGTCAAACATCTCACTAACTATGAATGACACCACCAGGCCCCCCCCACCCCCCCACCCCCCCACCCCCCCACCCCCCCACCCCCCCACCCCCCAACATCAAACACTTCACCAAGCACTGAATGATTTATATCATTCAAGCACCACAGTAATGGATTATCCAAACTAGTCAAGCACCTAAGTGAATGATTCATAGCACTTGCATCATTAATGATGCAACCCAGTCAACACCTGACTATTCATGCCCATCAATACAATTCATTAGCATTAAATGACCCACACCAGCCAACCAGCACACTAATATTGAATGATTCCCATCAGTCAGGCATCTCATTAACAATGAATGTGTAGTTGGTTGACATAAATCAGAATCAAAGCTTGGCCTAAATAGCCAAGTGGTTATGGTACTGGGTTTGTAACCCCCAGATCAAGTGTTCAAATCTCACAATGGCAAACTATGGAACAATGTGACTTCATCTGAAACAGATGGAAACAGGTTTGTACTCGAAAGAGTATCAAGAGTTCAAATCTCAAGGCCTAAATGGCCAAGTGGTTATGGTACTGGGTTTGTAACCCCAAGATCAAGAGTTCAAATCTCACAATGGCAAACTATGAAACAATGTAACTTCATCTGAAACAGATGGAAACAGGTTTACTCAAAAAGAGTATCAAGAGTTCAAATCTCACAATGGCAAAACTATAAATCAATATCAATATCAAAGATTTGCTATCAAAACAATATAAATCTTGTCTACTATTATTAACTGCTCTGAGGTTCCTTCTTACAAATGATGAGCACTATATAAATGCAAGTTGTTTTTTGCATACTCAGATTGGTGATTTTAAGACATCCTTATACTGACTCCAAGAAAATAGCTCTTAGTGCACACCTGTGCTGGCAATCCCTTTCAGAGAACCAATTGAATGTGAACCCTATGATGGTCTTTTTCATACTAAATTTGATTTTGTGGCAGAAGTACCACTGTTTTCAATTCCTGAGAGATTGGCAGATCTGATAAGACACACTTTCCCAAAAAGGACAATGGTGATCCTTCCTAGAGATTGTTTCACGGTGGCTTAGCAGGCATTAAGAGCTGGTAGGCTGAAAGTGGATATCAGGCTGGGTAGATGCATCAGAATATAAGAACATAGAAGTAGGAGTAGAAAATTTAGCCCCTCGAGCCTGCCCCGCCATTCAATACGACCATGACTGATCTCATTTCAGCCTCAACTCCAATGTCCTGACCTCTCCCGGTAACTTTTCAACCCGTTACTAATTTAAAAACCTGTCTATCTCTTCCTTAAATTTATTCAGCATCCCGACATCCCCTGCACTCTGAGGTAGTGAACTCCACAGATTCAAGACCCTTTGAGAAAAGTAATTCCTCCTCATCTCTGATTTAAATCTACTACCTCTTAGCCTAAAACTATGGCCTCTCGTTCTAGAATGCCCCACAAGGGGAAACATCCGTTCCATGTCTATTTTGTCTATCCCCTTTAGCATCTTATATATCTCAATTAGATCTCCTCTTATCCTTCTAAACTCTAGCGAGTTTTGGCCTAAACTGCTCAATCTCTCCTCATAAGACAAGCCCAGCATCTCTGGAATCAATCTAGTGAACCTCCTCTGACTCCTTTCTCTAAAGCTAAATGGTTACAAGTTAGCTTTGTACTACAATTCACTAGCCCACAAATTAGCAGGTCTCTTCAATTCAATTTCACAATGAACTTCTGCAAAATTTGTATTTATGATTCCTAGGTTGCTAGTTTAGTAGCAATAACCATGAGACTACACTATCTGCTGATGTGCTATTAATATAAAAGTGCTTTATCCATGCTCTTGTTACCTCACGACTCAATTTCTTCAATTTCTCCTCGCCAGTCTCCTGAACTCCATTCCATACAAATTCCAACCAGACTAGCACTTTGCCTTGTGCCTCCTGTCCTACTTGTTCCTTTAACCCTCACTGTCTGACTTTGACTGGCTCCCTGTCTTCCAGTGTGTTGAATTCAAAATCCTTGTCCTTGTTTCAACTTCCCTTCATGTCGAACCCAAAATGACCACGGTAACCTCTCCCAACCTCTGACCTATGGTCCTCTAACTCAGTTGGTAGTGTTCTTGTCTCTGACTAGGTTACATTCATTGAAAGAAAGATTCCGTTCATTGAGACTGTTGAACATCTCAGCCAGATAGCCCAGCAGAACCCTAGTAGTTAAGTTTTTACACTTTCCTTTTTGCTGTTGCTTCCCTGAACTCATCTACTACAATGATCACCCATCCAGTAGTTTCTCCTCAACATTTTAATGCTCTGATTTTAATTTTGTATACAAACATTAAAATCAGCCACAGGAATAACGGGCTTGTTTTATCATTTCAGATCTCCATGAACTTATGGTTTATTACTGGCCATTGCAGATATAGACTACACTTGTATCTTCTTGTGAAGTCTTACTCACAACTGGATCAAAAAAAACCTTACCATCAGGACCTTTTTTCAAAATCAAGCAGTTAACATGTTTGATATTAGCATTTAAGATTATTTGTTAAACATTCTGTAAAGGATAGGACAGAGCAAAGATGTTCATGATGATTGTAATTACTTCTGATGAAATGTTTAAATGTACTCTGATCGATGAAATGTTTAAATGTACTCTGATCAATGAAATGACAGCCTGGACTTTATGATTGGGTTATTTAAATACCAGTGTAACCTTCCAGTGTTCAAAAAGTATCAGTCAGACCATTAAGGCTATTCACCCACACAGCCGTTTACTGGCAAGTAATTTCATAAAAGTTATTTATCATTTAGAAAAAAATACTGCAGCCCTTTGTGTAAACCTGTAACTATTGTCCAATTGTTATGGTTTTGAGTGCCTTTGAGAGTATCGCCTGAAACCCAGTTTGCCATGCTAAATAACTCACACAAAACCTAAATATTATCTTTCAGCAAGCTCTCTGTGGAAATAAACTGAAAACTAGAAAGATTAAAATTAAAGCCACTGATCTCCTTATTACTTGAAGGCGCAATATAAATACAGCACATGAATTATTACCTACAATATCTTAAGCAGAATTTTCTGTGCTGCTGAAGTAGTTTCTCTTTGAATGGAGCCAAATCCTGTGCTAAGATGGACCTGGTGGGGCAGCAGGCAGCTGTCAGCATCAAGAAGAGGCAGCTCACGGGGGAGCTCTTGCTGGAGGAGGTGCAGAAGGTGGACTTTGCTGCCATCACCTTATCTCATACTGCCTCCCTAGTCTGATGACTTTGACCATTCCTACTGCCCACCTCTACAGGGGGGGTCACACACTCTCCCTAGTATGGGAACCTCTGGACTACTAAATGAAAAATCTATTGACAGTAATTAACAAGACAGATGTGGATTAAGGATTTCCTGTGTCTGTGCTTGCTTAGAAACTATCCACCCCTACTATCTGTGCTTTACCCTTCATAATTCCCCAAATCAATCAGAGGAGTGTTCAAAACAGGTTTTGTCACATTCTGGAGATAAAGCACGCAGCAGAGAAAGATCAATTATAGTTTGGGATGATAAAACAGAATTGTAAAATTACTTTGTTATGCTGTTGTCATATCTAGTGAGATCACATCTGTTGAATTCTGCTTTTTAATTGAAGAGAATTTAGTGATAAGTCTACTTATATAAGTAAACACCAAGCCAAATGACTAATAATATTTACTCTTTAGCCATACATCATCTGAAGCAAACCCATCTATAAAATGAATCTAGCACATTCTGTAATCATCATTGAGGAAACCTTGAAAATATTGAGAACCGTTCCTTTATTTCTGAGGTATCTCTTTAATACATGTGCAACTTTTGATTTTGTTCTTTGTCCGTAGACTTCCCCCATGTGTCAACATGAAGTTCTGCTCCAGTGACATCATGAACAGCGTTCCCAATTCGTGAAGTCACTGGACTGGTACTTCATGACATTACATCAGAGGGAGTTCAATTAAAACCATAACTAGTGTCCTACTAACCAACGTAAGGCAACATCACAAGGGGTCAGTTAGACGACACTGACCGTGTACAAGTATCTTCCCTCAGGACATTGAGGATTAATTGACAACAGTGCAACACCCACTGCTTTAACTATACATGATTCAAAATACATTTTGTTTGCCTGAATGCTGAATTTTGGCAAACATAGTAAAAAGCAAGCACTGTGAAAAGCAGCATTCACAAAGAGAGATCAGCCTCCATCGTCCAGATATTGCATCACTACTAATAATTGCAATAAAAAAGGCTTGCATTTCTATAGTGCCTTTCACAACCTCAAAACACTTTATCACCAATGAAGTACTTTTGAAGGGTAGTTACTGTTGTAGGAAATATAGCAGCCAATTTTCAAGCAGAAAACTCCCACAAATAGCAAAGTAATAATGACCAGATAACCTTGAATCCACAACTCCTGAATGAGAGACGTGTGTCCTACCACTAAGCCACAGCTGATACTGGACGTTGAGCATAACACTGCTAGAATAAAATATTCTGAGTGGATGAAAACCCAGTGTTCTAATCAATATTCTAATCTCTTACTCAATATAAAATATGGTGACGCATGTACGATAAGCCTACTGAAAAACAATGGGCTTTTATGTAAAAGCTTGAAAACCTGTCAAACTCTGAGATTTGGATTTTCAAGGTGATGTTTTTGGATATTTTGTTAATTATTTGTGGACTTACATTCATTTATATGGAACTATTTGCCTGCACCAACCATGATAATCTGGTAACTACATATTTTAGAATGTTAATGTGAAATATTTGAGAACATGTTTTGTCATCAATTTCCACTGAAGCTCCAAGACCAACAGAGCTTTACTTGCACAATGTATCATTCTGTCTCTCAAAAACATTTAATAGAATAATGGATAACCTGAGACCAATAACAGGCCATGACCATCAAGGAGTGAGCTACCTGAAGAATAATGAATACCTGGGAGTTGTTAGAAGACAAATAACCTCACTGCATTGTTCAGGCAACATTGTCAACCCTGAGTGCAAACCTTGAACAGTTTATGACTGTCACATGAACCATTTCATATGATCACAGCATTGAAACCATACAAGGATTTGCAATGCAGCTTTACTACTCTGCACGAAAAGAACAATAAAAACTGTCACAGGATGCATTGTGTTGTCTTATACTGGCCTAGAGGGTCTCATTTCCATCTTCTTCTACAGTTGATCTATTATGATCATCTTAAGGCCAGTAATGGTTATAGTAACTGAGCAGACTACTGTTAGCACAATACTACTACTAATTCACAACAAGGATTAATTTAATACTTGGAGCATTACTGGGGATAATGCCAACTATCTGTCACTGGCAAGACAATGGCAGTATGAAAGCAATAAAGAAGAGTGCCTGCTTGCATGGCATAGCTACTGGACTAGATCAGAACTAAATAAGAAAATTGAAATGATTCATTGTGCTGTGACAGTTTTCAGTATTGTGTTGTGAGTGACAGTGAGCTCAATTTCCCTCCATCCTGTATGGGAATAATCAACTTTTGGGGTATTTGTAACTTTGGTCTGTCTTATAAAGTGGGCGACATTGTATCAACCGCCCGTTATACCCCTCTGCTGATTTTTGGAAGTTGGTAGACAGGAAAATTCGGAGAAGTCTATATTGATTTGATATCGTCCAGTTTACACCATCAGCAAAAAAGTTTACAATTATCTACTTTCCCAGTTTGTTTTCTATGACATAGACCTGGGGAAAGTGTGAACCTGTGACTAGGAACATCGGGTCGCTAACGTCGGCAAAATCAAATAGTTTGATAAGTTCCAAAGGAAGTTGTTTTCGAAATGTTCATGTTCATTTGTTGCATAAAAATTACATAATTGAAGAAGCATAGAACAATCAAATGAATCAATAGCACATAAACAAATCTCAACTTGTACATTGGTCAAAGTTTAACTGTTCTACTTGAGAATAGAAAGCACCTGGAAGTGCTCGTAGTTAGCATGCAAGGATTTGACTAAAAGATACATATTATGTTTTCTCTCCTGCTGTTCTTATTTCTTTGAATTAATACTTCATCCATTCCAAAAGTAATTGTGTTAATTGTATTTCTTCCTGATGTAGGCTGGGAAACGGAGTTTACCTGACTCTGAAAAGGCAATCCTTGACATCTTAGAGCACGATCGGCAGGAGGCTCTGGAAGACAGGCAAGACCTCGTCAACAAGATTTTCAACCTACAGGAGGAAAACAGACAAGCAGAGGAGCTCAGGGATAAGGTAAGGCTGCCAGGAGAGATTTGGACAGTAAAGCACTGACACAATCATCGGCTGCCTCTCAATCCAAGGATGACATCTACTCAAGGTCATGAGTTTCTGCCATGGGTCTTTGTGTGACTAAACAGGCTGATTCTCAACCCACAGATCTTTGGGCACATGAAGCCGGACGTCCCATGTGGTATTGGGATCCACAGTGCAGGATTTTCTTCCTTTTCTTTCCTTCGTTGTCACTGTTCTGCCTCATCTTTAAGACATTGTAATTCAAAACGTGATGCTGTTTGATGGACAAGTTGTCGCCATTTTGAATGATTAGTAGCAAGCTCCTCCCAGTCATTAATAATACCGCCATGCTTCCAGAAGAGCTTCAGGTTGTCTTTGAAATTTTTTCTTTGTCATTCTGTGGTTGGGCATTTGGAAGTTGGGAAAGCAGGAACTGGCAGGGGAGAAGGTTTTTGGCCATCTGGACACAATGCCCTATTCATCAAAGTTGATTTTTGCATGAGTTTTTCCTGAATGCTTGTGGAGCTGATTTCGAGAGGACACTTGCGTTTATTCGATGGTCCTCCCATTAAATCCAGAGGACGATGGAATTTCTCCAGCGCTCTTATGTGTCATTGATACGCAGTCCAAGTCTCATTACAGTACAGGAGTGCGGTGACGACAGCTCTCACAATACATTCATTGTAAAATGTTATTGTAAGACTGATTATGATAAAACTGTCCCCTGTGTGTGTGTGCAGATCAGCTGCAAGTTCAGTTTTTATATGCACAGATAGTGCCTGCAGTGCCTAAACCTCATGGAAATCGCATTCAGTGGCTAATATAACATTGTATGTTGCTGCAATTAAGAGAGCTATTCTGTTAATCCCACCAATCCTACAAAGCAACCGGGCATTGTTTCAGTCAAAGCATTTGTTTCTTCATGTATCTTTTTTCTCCTCAATTATTGAAATTCACTCAATTATGTTAATTATCATCTCTGACCACACTTCAACAATTATCATGTCAACACACCATAACGTCAAATAATAGGTGTAGCAAGTTATAATTCTGAAATCTAGATGTCTTAACTGCTTAAAGCTGAGTTGTCACTGGTCGTGATTTGTGAACTGTTTCAGTATCTGGAGGAGAAAGAGGATTTGGAGCTGAAATGTTCAACACTGGTTAAAGACTGCGAAATGTACAAGCATCGGATGAACACTATCATGTTTCAGCTGGAGGAAGTGGAAAAAGAACGAGATCAGGTCTGGATAACAGTTCAATTCATTTTCTTTTAATAGGACATGAAACGCACTGAGCATGGACTGGACCTTTTCCTTCAATATAAATTGTTTACCTGACTTTGATTGCGAGTAATCCATTGGTTGCAAAGGTATAAAAGTGAACATCCATTTTCAAGGTTTAATGTAACTTGAGAGATATACAGGAAAGCCTTTTTATTGTTTTGATATATCGAGGAAAATCGTGAAGTTATTATAATATAATATATACTGCTTTCAACTGAATGCTGTTCATTTATGTTTCCCTTGTGAAATAAAGTGACTCTTCTATTGCAGCCTGAGCTTTGGTCTAAATCAGGCTTGTCCAACCTTTTCGTGTGGGGCAGGGGCCGCATTTCAATTTTTTTCTCAATCAGGGAGTTGATGAGCAAATTTTGGAAAAATAAGGTTTGGCACATCATCAAATATGAAGTTCAATAAAATGTTGAGATATGGAGAAAAGAAACAACTTCTGAGCAAAACTAAAGCAATGTCAGAGCAATAAATTGATAATTGAAAAAAAGTTGAGTAATTAATAAAGATGAACAGTAATGTGCGAGAGGATCAGATTGTGTGTGTCTGGCTCACTCCCAGTCTCAGCTGCTCATTTATTCACCCTCACTGTGTGAGTGGGTGTGAGCGCGAACCCTGAAACTTGGGGTGAGCCAAACACATACACACAGTCACAAGCACACGTGTACGTGCGCACACGCGCACACACACATGCGCACGCACACGCACACGCACCCACACATGCACGCACACACACACGTGCACGCACACACACGCATAATCTGTGACACACACCCACACCCCCAAACACACACTGTCTCTCTTTCACACACACATATACAGACAAACTGTCTCACACACACACACGCTGGGCAGAATTTTACATTCTGCAGGCAGGCACGTGCTTGACCTGATTGGGCATAAAATCGTGCAAGAAGACGTCGGCGAGCGTCCCGATCTCATTGTGCACTCGCGCGATATTTCACTTGGTGGGCGTGCAAAAGTTGGAAGCGCACCCACTGACAATTAAGAGGGCAATTAAGCCCATTAACGGCTCAATTGACTCCGATTTTTTGTTGCTTGTCCAACCTTATGGTTGGCAGACGGGCGAATCGGCCAGGCGGATTTTGCATTTTTCATCAAACCTCATCCAAGGGCGAGATGAAATTTCCATGATGAAATAAAATAAAAGTACATTTCTGTGGACAGCATTTTTATCAGGTATATTTTCAGGTGATTTTATTTTAACTTTTTCAGGTCTCCAGCTCCCTGAGGCAGCTGTCTGCCTTCAGGGAACTTTGTCTCAGTGCTCACCTCCGCCCACGGAAACGTCATCGCCTGCCCTCTTCCTGCCTCTACTCCGGTAGCGCTGAGCAATTCAGAGCGCGTTTCACGCTGGCTGGTTATTAATTGGCCAGCCAGCATGAAATTGTAGCCGGAGACCGTTCACGGTTGACGGTCCGTTTACCGACCACTCCTGGGCCCGCCGATCGGGCAAGCCCGCCAAAGGTGAAATTCAGGCCATTGTTTGTCACACTCTCTTTCACACTCGCACACTGTCTCTCACAGTCACACACTGTCTCTCACACGTACACAATCTCTCGTACACACACACACACTCGCTCACACTCACACACCCTCTCTCACACTCACACACTATCTCTCACAGCCATACACTATCTCTCACACACACGCAGTCTCCCTCACACACACATACATACTCTCTGCCTCTCACACTCACACAAACACACTGTCTCTCTCTTCCCCTCTCTCACACACACACTCTCTCTCCCCCCCACCAACAGCCACTCTCTCTCTCCCCCCCACCAACAGCCACTCTCTCTCTCCCCCCCACCAACAGCCACTCTCTCTCTCCCCCCCCACCAACAGCCACTCTCTCTCTCCCCCCCACCAACAGCCACTCTCTCTCTCCCCCCCACCAACAGCCACTCTCTCTCTCCCCCCCGACCAGCAGCCACTTTCCCTCTTCCCCCACCAGCAGCCACGCTCTCTCTCCCCCCCACCAGCAGCCACTCTCTCCCCACCTGGCAGTCACTCTATCTCTTCCCCATGTCCTGAAAACATCCCTCTCTCCCCAGCAGACTCCCCACTGCCATCATACCCATGTTCAGGCCTCAGGCCGAAGGAAGCTGCTCCTCCAAAACTAGTGAGCCTAACAACAGCAAATGCTGGAGATAAACAGCCTGTGATTGGAGAAGCAGCACCTCGCAGAATCTTCGACTTCACTTATTGGCATTTTGACCACCAGATCCGCGGGTTGGATAGAGAGGCATGGCGGGCTGGATGGTGGCCTGCGGGCCATGTGTTGGACAAGCCTGGTCTAAATGATACATTGTCGATAAAGACTTGCATTAACAAACCAATTTTCACAACTTCAGGATGTCCCAAAGTGCTTCACAGCCAATGAAATGTAGACTTTTGAAGTGTAGTCCCTATTGTAATGTAGGAAATGTGGCAGCCAATTTGCATGCAGCAAGTGCCCACAAATAACAATGTGATAATGACCAGATAATCTCTTTTAGTGTTGTGAAATATTGGTCAGGGGGACTCCTCAGCTCTTCTTCAAAATAATGTCAGCGATCTTTACATCCATTTGAGATGGGGCCTCTGCTTACCGTCTTATCTGAAAGTTGGCACCTCTAACAGTGCTGCACTTCCTCAGTACTTTGTTGAAATATCAGCCTATAATTTATGCTCAAATTCTTGGAGTGGGATAATGACCCGACAATCTTTTGACTCAGAGGCAAAAGTACTACCAAATGAGTCACATCAGAAACCTCCCAAATTCAAGGAGAATCACATGGTGGCATGTGAAGCAAAAGGAAAGAAAGATTTGCATGTAGATAGTGTTTTTCATGACCACTGGACGTCTCAAATTGCTTTGCAGCTCCTGAAGTACTTTCTGAAGTATAGTCGCTATTACAATGTAGGAAACAACAGTTTGGTAAATTGGACTACAGTATCGTGTATCGTGCTTTCCTTCTGTTTGAATTTCAGATTTTGTGATGGTTTTCCTGGAAACTGGCATTTAAAAGGCACACTCCAGTTCATGAGGGACCTATGGTCTGCTTACAGGAGTGGCCAGTGATTCTAAATTTGAGTGGAATATCAAGTGTAAAAATACAAGTGTGAAAAACTCATTTCACTGCCTCAGGATGTCCCTAAGTGCTTTACAACCAATTGGATTACTTTACCCATTCATGGCTTTATACCTATACAAAAGATTTTGCAGAAATGGTTGGCAATTATAATTTTACAAGCCAGAAGCACATCCTTCTCTCCCATTTTATCTGCTGCTCATGCAGTTTACAGCACCCCAGTCAATGACCTTAAAGGCATGTTCCTATTCATTACTTCCCTTTAAAAGATAAAAGAAAAACCTTGCATATCCATGGTGCCTCTCCATGTCTTTAAAGCTATGAAAGGATTGGTTTGCTGAGTTCCTCTACCTGTTCGAACCCTGTGTCTTCTGTTAAAAGTGGCCTAATTCTGTAAAAAGATAAAAATGTGTTGAACAACTGAATTATATTGCATACCTTTACTTCCTTATATGTAGCTCACTTAATGTAAAGCACTTTGGAATCTTATTGAAATTTGTTGGGATGCAATGCCAGCGTAGCGGAATTACAGAAAGGAAAATCAGGCGGTGTGTGTAATTGATAGGCCCAGTCCACTTCCCTTTTCCCTTCCTCCACCAAAGTTGAATTCCCACTGCCCCCACCCCTTGCCTACACAAGACCTCACCAATCCAATTGTAATTGTCTGCTCTTTGTGTGAATATTGAAAGTCAGCCTTTAATCTTTCTCCGCTGCATTAATCTTGGTGCTCTAGCTCACGTCTTCCTCTGCTGGCTTTCAATCATGTTCATTACTTCTCTTTAAAAAAGAAAAGGAAGAACTTGCATTTCCACAGTGCCTTTCATGGTCTCAGGATCTCCCAAAATGCTTCACAACCATTGAAGAACTTCTGAAGTATAGTAATGTTGGAAATTTGTGGTGCAACAGCAGGAGAGACCTGGATCAATGTGGTTTAATTAAATGAAGGTACTCAAGCAAACTCGTCTGACAGCTGGAATTTGCTTAATTGCACTAAGAGTAATTTCACCCCTAAAGGGATCTATCGTTATGAGTCTTCTCTAGCCTGACGAAATGCTTCAATGACATAACTTATATCTGTAGCCTGAATGCCTTCCCGAATAGCTGCACTGATTTACTTAGATTGCTGCTTCAGACAAGTTTGGTTACCGACCCGAGGCCACCGAGATAGCAGAAGTTAATGCTGACTGAAGGCAAAACGCCAGAGAAGTTAATGGAGCAGGTTCCGGATCACCTTTAGGAGCAATGGTGAACTTCAGTACGAGCTAACATGTAATCAATATGAAGTGAACACCGAAAAGGTTGGAGGCATAATTTTTCCCAATGACAATTCAAATAAATGAGTACTTTCTACTGACAGAATTCACAAAGCTCTTTGCCTTTCGAGAGAATGGGAGAGCACTAATAATATGCATGTGGGAAATGCACTGTATAGCAAAGGAAGCGATCAGAAGGAGGCCATTCAGCCCCTTGAACCTTCTCTGTCAATCAATTAATTTATAACTGCTCTGTAGCAAAACTGCACTCACCTGCCTTAGCTCCATACTCCTTGAATCTCTAACTAATAATAATCTATTAATCTCAGTCTCAAAAGCTCCAATTGTCCGAGCGTGACATTAAATTATACAATCCTAGGTTCAAACCAACTGCTTGTTAAGTTGATTCAGCTTAACCGAAATGGGGACATTGCCTTTTGAGTCAACATTCATAGGTAGGGAGAAATTAGTCACAAGCCCACTCGACTGAAGCAAGGACAGGAACAGACTGGGTGCAGCTGTGATGGCTGCTTTGGTTGAATTGCCTGCTGTCCAGCCCAAGGAAGAATGGCCACTTGGGTATGACAAAAAAGAGCTGAGGGTACCTGTTAATTGAAAGAAGAAGGAAAGTGTAAAGGAGAGAAAAAATGTAATAAAAGAAGTCTTGTGAGACCTGAAAATCTATTAAACTTTATTAAAATCTAATGGCTATCTTTTTGTAGCCAAAGTACTTTAGAATATTCCCTTTGCTCTTCATTGTTCTGTAACCTTCCTCATTCACACATGCGCTGCAGGTTTGAAGATAATAATTTCTAACAGATTAAAGCTACATTCCTTTTCACGTATCACAGCTCTTTCATAAAGAGCCTTTTATTACTTTGCCTGAAAGCTCTTATTAGCTTCAAAAGCCAGTAAATGCATTGTGGCATGCAGTATGCGCGTGTGTGTATATTTCACACATTCTAATCATTGCACTCCTTCCAGGCATTCAGATCCCGGGATGAAGCCCAGACACAGTTCTCGCAATGCCTGATTGACAAAGATAAATATCGCAAACAAATCCGGGAACTGGAGGAGAAGAATGATGAGCTCCAAATTCAAATTGTCAGGAAAGAAGGAAAAATCGTAGCTTTGGAATCAAAACTCCGGCGTATGTCCAAGGACACCCTGTCGGCAGACCAGGTGAGCGTTTTGACTGACATTTTCTTTGAGTTTTTTCCCATTCATTCTTCCCCTCACCCCTCCACCCCGCTTAATAACTCAATGATTCAATGTACCCAATGGCATGGGAATTCTTATGCACGTTGCTAGCAAGGCAACCATTTCTTGCTCATCCATAGTTGTCCTTGGGAATGTGGTGGTGAGCTGCCTTTTTGAACTGTTGTAGTCTGTGTAGTGCAGGTACACTCATAGCCCTGTTAGGGAAAGGTTTCCAGGATTTTGAACCAGTGACAAAGAAGAAACAGCGATACATGTCCAAATCAGGGTGGTGGGTGACTTGGAGGGAGACTTGGAAGCCATGGTGTTCCCATGCTTCTGCATTCTCTTGTCCATCTAGTTGGTGGAGGTTGTGGATTTAGGAGATGTGATCAAAGAAGCCTTGGCAATTTGCTGCACTGCATCATGTTGATGATGCACAGTACAGCCATGATGCATTGGTGAGGCAGTGTTTGTGGTGGTGGATGTGATAATGATCAAGTGTCCTTGTTTGTCCTGAATGGTATTGAGTTTCTTGAGTGTTTGACAGCTGCACTCATCTAGACAAGTGAAGAGCATTCCACATACTCCTGGAATGAACCAAGAAGATTCCATTCTCATGTTCTGTGCATGTTCTGTGCAGCATCAATTGACCTCAGTTGAGGCAGCAGTCGGAATGACTTAATGTCTCTGTGCAATCAGCAAGCGCTCCTGCTTCATATCACTGTCCAACACATGGTCCTTCCTGAAAAGGGCATGTGTGTGGATGTTCAGTTGGTACAGGGTCAGGCTCAGCTCTGATTCCAGCACCACCACATTCCACTCTGCTGATCCTCACTGCTCAGGTTTACATATGAGAAATGGTTACATTCAATTCCACTACAAGGCCCCACCTGCTATTGACCAGAAACTGAACTGGAACAATCACATAAATGTGGTGGCAAGTAGATCAGGTCAGAGGCTAAATATTCTGAATTCAGTGACTCAGCTCCTGACTCCTTAAAGCCTCTTTACCACATACAAGGCAAGTCAGGATCACTCTCCACTGGCCCAGATGCAACAGTTCCATCAACACAACAAGATCAACACCAACTAAGACAAAGCAGCCCAAGTGATTGGCATCCTTGCACCACCTTAAACATTCACTTCCTCCACCATTGGTATACCGTGGCTGGATTATATGCTATCGGCAGATACATTTCAGCAAGGCTTCTTCAGCAGCACCTCCACCACCTAGAAGCATGGGGCAGGAGGTGCATGGGAACACTATCGGATCCAAGTTCTCCTTCAAGTCACACACCATTCCAACTTGGGCATGTATCACCATTCATTGTCACTGGCTCAAAATCCTGTAACTTCCCACCTAACAGCACCCTGGGAGTACCTTCACTACGGACTGCAGTGGCTCAAGAAGGCAGATCACCTTTTTAAGGGAGGGATGGGCAATAAAAATTCTGGTCTTGCCAACAAAGCCCACATCCTGAAACTGAATATTAAAAAAGCTTAGGCAATGCTTCCAGCACCCCTGAAATATGAGCAACCACTTTCAAATTAAGAGAAAAACAATGAGGGAAACAAAAAGAAAAAAAAAGCCCTTCCATCTTATTTCTATGTATTACCTTCAGTTATTGCATGTTCCATTGCTGTGCATTGGTCATCCACCATGAGACAATGCTTCACTGGGGTACAATGGATGATCTCTGCAACTGGCCCTGACAAAACCAGATACGAGCCGGGAAGGTTTGAGTGTCAGATAGGACTGATTCTTGGATCTGAACTGTCAAGTCATGACTCAGCCCTGGCCCCACTATACCCCACTGTACTGGCCTTTTCAGACATTATTCCAGCAGAATGATTCATAGAAATGCTTCCTGATGAGCATTTGTTCGATGTACACTTATTGACACAAGAATGTAAGAACATGGTATGAGATTGAAGTAAAATGAAGAAAAACGTCAGTCTCAAACTTAGAGAGTGATATCATCTTGGGATCATTTTGCTCTCTTATCCGTCCACTGCCAGAATAGTGAATAAACTAAATATTTGGATTTTTGGATTGCCACATACTTTCTGCATATAACAAAACTCTTTAGTGCAGTCCTCCATTGCCTGGAACGACAAGAGCAGCAGTTGCATGAGAAAACTAAAATGGAAAGCAGTAGAAAGTATATTACTGTTTTAGGAAAACTATTTAGTCCCATCATGAAACATTTAATCCACTTCAGTGAAGAGAATGGATTTCTTAATTATGTATCAGCCTTAGCTCAGTGGGTAGTACCCTTGCTTCGAAGTCAGAAGATTGTGGTAACAAGCCCCAATTCAGAAACTTCAGTAAATTATTTATATTCTAACTCTTTAGTGAAGTACAAAGCAAAGTTTTGGAAGCGCTGTCGTTCAGGTGAGACACTAAACTCAGGCCATATCTGCTCCCTCTGCTGGATGTAGAAGATCCCATGTCATTTTGAAGACGAGCAGGGGAGGATTCCTACCAATATTTATCCTCAAACTAACATCACTTAAAAAAGAATTATCCAGTCATTTATCTCATTGTTGTCTGTAGGATCTTGCTGTCTGTAAATTGGCAGCTGTGCTTCCTACAACAATGTCTATTCAGATTCTTTGGATATAAAGTGCTTTGGGACACCATGGAATGTTCTTTATGATTACAAGTTATTAAATTACAATTTAACAGGCATTTGAGCACAGGAAACATTGTGCATCATATCGCAGGGCTGGGAATATCTTAATGAACCGCAGCAGACCGGTGGTGAATGTGCATCCACAATGCTGTCAGATAGCGAGTTCCAAGATTTTAATGCAGTGGCAATAAAAGAATGGTGGGTGATACATCTCTAAATTCTGGATAGTCTGTGACTTGGAAAGAACCTGGAGGTGATAGTTTTCTCATGCAACTGCTGTTCCTGTCGTTCCAGGCAATGGAGGTCACAGATTTGGGAGGTGCTGTTGATAAAGCTTTGTCGAGTTGCTGCAGGGCATTCTGTAGATAAGAGCATAAGAAGAAATAGGAGCAGGGGTAGACTATGAAGCCCATCCAGCCTGCTCCACAATTCATTACGATAGTGGCTAAACTACGAAATGAACACCACCTTCTCATCTTATCCCCGTTTCCCTTGATTCCTTTAGTGCCCAAAAATGTATCGATCTCATCTTGAATATATTAATTGATTGAGAACCCACAGCCCTCTACAGTAGAGAATTCCAAAGTTTCATCACCCTAAGTGAAGAAGTTTCTCCTCATTTCTGTCCTTATCCTGAAACTGTGACTCCCATGTCTTAGACTCTCCAGTCTCACTGTCAAGCCCTCTAAGAACTTCATATGTTTCATTTAGATCATTTCTCATTCTTCTAAATTCCTGAGAGTATGGGCCCTTTCTACTCAATCTTTCCTCATAGGACTGCCCTCACGTCCTAACAATCAATCTAGTGAACCTTTGCAAGTATATTCTTCTTTAGGTAAGGAGACCAAAACTGTATATAGTATTCCAGGTGTAGCCTCACCAAAGTTCTGTGTAATTACAGCAAGGTTTTCTTACTCCAATTTACTGATCCCATGCAATAAAGGTTAACATAGCCTTTGCCTTTCTAATTGCTTGCTAAACCTGCATGTTAACTTTCTATGATTCGTGTATTAAGACTCCCTAATCCCTCTGCAACATTTACTAGTTTCTCACCTTTTAAAACATTTTCTGCTTTCCCATTCTTCCTATTCAAGTGGATGATGCTGCACTTCCCTGCAATATACTCCATCGCCAACCTTCTTGCCCAATCACTTAGCCAATCTAAATCATTTTATAGCCACTTTGCGGCTCCTGACAGCTTACTTTCCCACCTAGCTTTTTATCATCAGCAAACCTTACAATATTACACTTGGTCCCCTCACCTAAGTCATTGATTATATATTGTAAATAGCTGAGGCTCAAGCTCTGATCCTTGTGACTATTGGATACTACGCTAGTCACACCCTGACATCCTAAAAATCATTTCTGCGCTCTGCTTATGGTCCATTAACAATCCTCAATCCATCCTAATATGGTCCTCAATTCCATAAATCCTAATCTGTATAACAAGACCTTGTATGGCACCTTATTGAATGCCTTCTGAAAATCCAAATATATTACATCCACTGATTGCCCCTTATCCACCCGGCTAGTTATACTCTCAAAAAGTTGCAGCAGATTTGTCAAATATGATTTCTGCTTCATAAAATCTCATTGATTCAGCCTTATCAATTTATGATATTCTAAGTTCTCTGTTATTCAGTCATTAATAATAGATTCTAGTATTTCCCTTCTACTGATGTCAGGCTAACTGGTCTATAATTTCCTGCTTTTCTCTGTCCCTCCTTTCTTGAACAAGGGGTTTACATTTAAAGTTCCCTCTCTCTTACTTGCCTTCCATTGCACCCTGCTGCTCCTTTCAAGCTGGAAGGCCGCTGCTTGACCTTCCAGCTTCAAGAGCTGGCTCACTGTCCTTGGACAGTGAGCTTCCCCTTTGGCCATTAATTAGCCATCCTGGAGAAAATCACAAGAAGTGACTGTTTTCCCCTCAGTGCAGAATTCTGATCCTCATTGCACCCTGACAGAAGGATTCGGCAGTCTGCAGGGAAAATCCAGCCCTTACTGCAAATATGGTTGCCTGGCATCATGCTGCTCTTTTCAAACTCTTACACGCTGCAGACCCCCTGCTCTGTCATCTCTATTTAACCATGCATTATGTAGTTAGTTCACTTGGAATATTTTTAACTAAATAATGTAACTAAAACGAGCACTTCCTCATCAAATTCCCACTCTTTAGCACGCATCCATGCTTCAGTAAACACCTTCGACTTCTCTGCACCTTCTAAGTTGCACACAGGTTCTCACTGCTCAATCAGCTTCCGGCTCGCAGTAATTGCCCTCTATTCTGGCAATCACTTACAGCTGTTTGACTACTAACTGCCTTGCAATTTTAAAAGCTCTAAATTAAATTCCAAGTTTTAAGTCTAAATTTCAGTTTGACCAACTCTCCAACTTATCCACTCTTGCCAAATTCTCAACCTCCCACTCCGTTTATGATGCGTTAACATTGTGCCTTGTCCCTTAGATAGTGCCAAGTGGAGCTACAGTGCACTATTGGTAGAGGGAGTGGACATTTAAGCCACAGATGGGGTGCCGAGCAAGTGGACTGTATTGCCTTGGATATGTTAAGCTCTTTTCGTAGTTTTTATATTTATAAAAAGAAGATTTGATTACATTGAGTAATTAAAAGAATACTTCGTGTAGTTTGTCTATAACTGGTTTGGGGGTTGGGCAGGGGGTTTTCAGGGGTGGGACAGGTGGTTGATAAGGGTTTGTACTTCACAGTAAGCTGGCTTTCAGCTTGTCATAAGGATCTATAACTGGTCAGTTTACAGCGCAGTACACAGTACAGTGCAAAGGAGTCATATTGAGCAATTTCAGAATCCCTGATTCAGAGATAAGTATTTTCGGTAAACTGGTTACAATTTATTTGGATTCAGCTGCAGTTGACGTTAGGGATGGCAAGGGGATGTCAGCAACTCAGCCTTGACGTGGTGCCTTAATGAAAAGTTCCATTGGTCTAAAGGCCTCTCTTGAACAAATTAACCTTGTGCTAGATTGCAACGGTAGAGAAGCACCATCCTTTACAAGAGGAATCTTTTGTCCCACTTTCTTTAACCACCTGTCAGTGTATGCGTAAGGAGACTGCTGGAACTAGCTGGCTGAATATTTACTGGGTGTTTCAATACATTGCCAGGTTGTCTTCTAGTCTCAATGGATGGGCATTTCATAGCATAGCACATAAATGTTGCTGCTGCTGCTTGTAGCTACTCCTGCCAGGAGATCTGCTGTCATGGTATGTCATGCTCTTCTGTCTTGTGCCATCCTCACACATCCACTGTAGCTTGTCTGCAAATGCTCTGTGGTGTCGATCATCCAACTATGCCTAGGTCTTTCTGCTGCCCTCCACTTTGCCCTCTGGAAGAGATCTCTGTAGCTTTTCAGTTTTGATCAAATGGCCAAAATTCTGACATTTTCATTTCTGGATGTCACTTTGTAGAGTTCTTTTGCTCTTGCAATTTCAAACAACTCTTCAGTTGTCTGATAGTCTGTATATGGAATTTTAAGCAAGCGCCTTAGCATTCACATTTATTTATCTTCCTTCCCCTTATATGTATCTATACTGTTCACCTCAACCATTCCAGATGTTAAAACGTTATCAGGCAATGCTTCCAAGCATAAAAACTGCCCATTATTTACAGCTCATTAAAGGCAAAAATACCCTCTGGCTCCTCTTTTCCACCACAAACTGTCTTCTTAAAATACCCTCTCTGCATCCTCCACCCTCAACTTCAATGTGCAAGGAGCTCATAATTTTTTTGTTACAATGATCGAGACCACCCATTCAGCTGCCTTTGCTGCTTCCGTCCCTTCCCCTAGCCCAGTTCCTCTTTGCCCTAACCCTGAATTTGCATCTTTCTCTAATTTCTCTCCTATCTTCCCTCATGGCCTTTTTGGGCTCATCTTATGGATGAGACCCACCCCCTGTTCTCTTGATCCTATTCCTACTAAATTACGCCCCCCCCCCTCCCATCTTGAGCTTCCCTTTCCTTTCCAAGACCCTTGAATGTGTTGCTGCTTCCCAAATGCATGTCCATCTTTCTCAGAACTTCATGTTTGAATCCCACCGATAAGGTTTCCACTCCTATGATGGTACCAGAATATCTCTCATCGAAGTCACAAAATACACCCTGTGTGACCAACACAAAGGGAAATTATCCCTCTTTGTTCTTTTCTACCTGCCTTTGACATTTCTAAATTCTGCTCCAGTGCCTCTCCACTATCATCCAGCTGGGTGGGACTGCACTTGCCTGGTTCTGTTCTCATCCATCGGGTCATAGCCAGAGAATCACCTGCGATGGCTTCTCTTCCTGCTCCCACACCATTACTTCTTATGTCCCACAAGGATCGATCCTTGACCCCCCTCCTATTTCTCATCTACATCTCTCAGGGATATCATAGAGTCATAGAGGTCTTCAACCACAGAAAAAGGCCCCTCGGCCCATTGAGTCTGTGTCGGTCAAGCAAGTACCAAACTATTCTAATCCCATTTTCCATCATTAAGCCCATAGCCTTGTATGCCATGGCTTCGCAAGTGCAGATCCAAATAAATCGTCAGAAAGCACAACATTAGGTTCCACATGTATGCTGACAATACCCAACTCTACCTCACCACCACCTCTCCTGTCACCTTTGCCACGTCTAAATTGTCAGACTGCTTGTCTGACATCCGGAACTGGATGAAATTTCCTGCAACTAAATATATGAAAGATAGATAATATTTCGGTCCCTATCACAATTTTCGGTCCCTCACCATTGACTCCATCCATCTCCCTGGCAGCTATCTGAGGCTGAATCAAACTGCATGTAACCATGAGGACCTTCCTAGCACACCTTCAATAAGACTGCCTGTGTCCATCCCTATTATATCGTTTAGCTCTGCCCTTGCCTCAGTTTATCAGCTGTTGAAACCCTCATCCTTACCTTTGTTACCTGTAGACTTGACAGTTCTAATGCACTCCAGGCCAGCCTCCCACATTCTATCCTTGGCAAATTTTAGGGCAATCAAAGATCTGCTGCCCATGCCATAATTTGTACCGAACCCTGCTCATTATTTACACTGTCCTTACTGATCTATATTCCCTCCCAGTTAAGCAATGCCTCGATTTTACCATTTTCATCCTTGTTTTGAAATTCTTCCATGGCCTTGCCATTTCTGTGATCTACTGCAGCCCTACAGCCTTCCTAGATCTCTGAGCTCCACCAATCCTGACCGTGTGAGCATTCCCAAATTCAGCCTCCCCATCATTGGTGAATGTGCCTTTATCTGCCTAGGCCAGAAGCCTCCATATATCCTCCAAAAACCTCTCTGCTTCTCGAACACTCCTTCCTCAATTAAGATGCTCAAAATCTTCCTCTTTGATCAAGCTTTTGGTCACCTGGTCAGAGAAGCCAACAAAGTCCCACAAAATAATGATTATGGCATGTCAAAACAGTGGTGAGTTTTAGGCTGTTTTGCATCTTAGTAATCAATAGATTTTTAATTTTTAAAGAAGAGAAAACAAGGTGGTATTTTTAATTTTCAAGAGATATACAAGACCATCGATTGCCCAAAAGGTTATGCTAGCCCCATATTCGATCCTCGCTGCCTCCAGGTCACAAGGGCATGCTACACCTCTGAACTCAGTTCACAGAGACATTGTACCCATGTCACTCCATCTCCTTTCAGACAAACACTCTTTCCTCCTCTGATGTTCCCAGGCTATGTTGGACCCTTTGTCCTTCCTCTTTCCCAGTTCAAATTTGCTTAATATTAAGAGTAAAAAAGCCACTTTTAATTACTCTGATGAGGTTGAAAGAAAAATGAGTACTTAAAACAACTACAAGCTGGAACTCAGGTGTAGCAAAAGAACTTTACATAATTGAGCTGGCTCTCGTATTGTTAGTATTTGATATATTACACTAGAGAAACTATTAAAGATGAGTCATCCACTGAACAGTCCTTACTGCCCTGCAATGCGTTCTGTTTCCCATATCTTTATAAAATAAAAATAAATAAATATCTTTTGTTTATGACATTTTTATTCCCCTGCCTCCCTCTCTCGCATTTAGCTTCACACTTAAATGGCAAACTCTACAGCTCTTCTGCCTCTGTTGACAACAGTGACAGTTCTGGTTACTGTGAGAACTGCAAGTTGACGATGCCCTAACTACATTAGGTTGGATATCAGTGCTACAAATCATACATTTTGCAAACTAAGCAGAATGTAAAAATCTGTAAAACCACCGAAGAATAAGATTAGTTTACAAAATGTGCGGCTTATTTTGCATGTGAACATTTATTATATTATTTCAGGTCAGATTTATATCCAAATTATATCAAATTTAATTGACACAAACATGAGTCGCAAAAATAAACATTGTCAGAAATGATTAAAATATTATGCAGTGTATTTTTGTTGTTCTTATTCCCTCTGTACATCACAGTGCCAGTGTTTTAGAGAGGATATTCAGTTGATTTGTTTGTTCAATATATCCTCCTTGAGTCCTCTGCCTGAAGGCAAGTCTGACCCACAGTACCACACCCTCCACCGCGGGTAGGGTAAGGAGGCAGGTCCCAAATCCATCCCAGCTAGAACAGGAATCAAACCTCCTGCTTTGGCACCAGTCTGATCCAACCGGCCATCGAGTCTACCAGCCCCCATGGAGCCCGAATTGCTGTGGCAGCATGCAATTTTACATGTATGGTATAGTCTGGAGCTATGGATTGTGATGGTAGAAGCTCCAACATGCTTCCCATTGCATGGTTGACCAGGAATCTCCCCTGCTCTTACCACCTGCCATTGGCACATGTTGCAAGGGTTTACAAGTTAATGCTCAACCTGTTTGACTGCATCATGAATGCACCTTCCTTGGCCATCAAGTCTTGGAGTGGAACTTGAACCTGGAGCTTCTGGCTCAGAGGCAGGGACACAACCCACTGTGCCACCTTAACAAAAGTGTCATGGACAGAATGTATCTGCTCTCTTACTGCCTGTAATCAGTATGTTTTGTATGGAAAGAGGCATGTCATTTCCCCGTCAAGTGTGTATTCCAATTAAATATTTCAGAGGAAGCTTTTATACATTTAAAATAAAAAATGTTATTTATTCTCACACACTTACCCTGAATTAACACATCATGCACACACACGCACATGATACAGATGAAGATAATGCACTTTCACGGATTACAGTTAATTCCGTTTCTGATTTACAATTTCTGATCTTCCAAGTGTCAGGCCTGTGGTTTCTTGAATGGATTTGATGATTTAAGGTTGAAGTGAGAGTCTTCTAAAGTGAAGAGTTTGCAGCAGGTTGTGAGGTTTTTTGTAGTTGACTATCCAGGAGGTTGGTTCTCAGGTGAACTTTTGAAACTGGAATAGGTTAAGTATTTTGGCTGCTTGATGACTTGCTAGTTTCAGAGTTTAGTTCTTAGACTGGCTGATGATTGATGGTTCTGATGGATCTGCTAGGTCCTGGGGAAATAAAGATGCAGTCTCTGAAAACAGCTTAGATCACATGACCACTGGGCTAAAACTTCTGAGGCCCACCCAGCCTAGTTTGGATGGGGGAGGCCATCATGATACAATGGGAAGTTGAGAGAGGCTATTTTTTGTCCAGTATGAAACGTGGAGACAGGTAGTCACGAAACTCTATAGTCTTTAGATGTTGGCTCATTCTTAAACAATGAGATGTGAGAATTCCACAAATGGCTGAGGTACCCTCACCAATGCCCATATTTAATTGGGCAGTCACCAGAGACTGGATACGGTATGTAGCCCAAATGCCAAAAGTCGCACGATTTGCGGCAGCCATCTTAACAGTTTGTTTGTGTCCAAATTTTTTTTCCACGTATTGCTAGAAAGTTCATAAAATGCCATGCCTTAACTGGGCATGATAAAAGCTATAACCAATTTTTAATATTGGATTTTTGAAGGCCCAGAGCGTTAGAAAATTACACTTACATCTCTGAGTCTATAAGGTTCCTATATGAATTGATTCAGGGCAATGTCTCAATCCAGCCTCCTTGATTGGCACCTCATCTACTACCTTAAACATTCAGTCCCTCCACTGATGTTCAGTAGCAGCAATGCATACCATCTACAAGATGCACTGCAACAACTCATCAAGGTTCCTTTGACAGCAATTTCCAAACCTGCAACCTTTACCACCTACAAGGACAAGGACAGCAGATGCATTGGAACACCACCACCTGCAAGTCCCCCTCCAAGCTGCATACCATCCCTTCACTGTCACTGGGTCAAAATCCTGAAACCCCCTACCTAACAGCAAAGTGGGTGCACCTACACCTGATGGACTGCAGCAGTGCAAGAAGGCAGCTCAACAGCAACTTCTCGAGGGCATTTAGGGATGGGCAACAAATGCTGGCCTTGCCAACAACACCCACATCCCAAAAATGATTAAAAGAAAATTGGAAATTCTTGACTGTAAAGGAGGAAAGGACACCTGCATTTATACAGCACCTATCATAACAGCAGAACATTCCAAAGTACTTTACAGCCAATGAAGTACCATTTTGAAGCCTAGTTACTGTTGTAATGTAGCAGAGCTTTTTGTGCACAACATGGTTTCCCAAGCAGTAAGGTTTTACCCTTATATAGATTACACATTGTTTTGCTTAAAAATACATGAAACCCATTCTGGCTCTCATAATTATTTTCATGGAGTTTGAAGGGCTGCACACTTGGAAAGTTAATGTCCAGAACTTACAAAGTTGACATCAGATCCTCCAGTCACACATTCACTCCTGTGAATGATCTTTCATTTTCATTTACAATCATCCATGGAAACTCAAATTACTTCTATGGACATCCTTGAATTATTCATAATCTATCCAACTCCAAACATTCACAATACTTTAACATTGGGCAGGATTACCTGGTCGGCGAGCGTGGTGGGGGGCGGCGGGTGCAGGACCCGCACACCGACACGTAAAATGATGCAGGATGATGTCGGGCGGAACTCCCAACATCACCCTGCATCATTTCAATTTTCAAGTCGGCGGGGGCACAGCCGAATCAGCTGTGCGCCCTGCCGACCTGTCAATGGTCAATTGAGGCCATTTAAAAACTAGTTGCACGAGTTAAAGTTCCTGCCCGTCCAACCTTAAGATTGGTGGGCAGGCTGGGAGTCCTGGCGAATTTCAGAAAAAGCATGAAACCTTATCCACAGGTGGGATGAGGTCCCAAAGGGAACATGTCTTTGAGGAAGAATAGATCAGTGTAAACTTCACTCTTTCTGTCTACTTATACAGAGCCTCCCACGGAATATTCCAGCCACCATTATCTCTCAGACTTTCTGCCAATCCTGTCAGAAGAGGAATGGACAGGAGCAGGAGAGTTCATCAACATCAGAGGAATCTCCTGAAGACAATGAATTTTTTGTGCAGGAGCCACGACTAAGACGGAGACCAAATCTTAAAGTTTACGGAATTGTATGTAACTGTTAATTTATAAGATTAGCAAAAGTTATTTGTTTGAAGGTTCAAGTGAAATGCCCTACTTTTTGATGCAGACTGAAGATCTCCTGTATGCTGTAAGCTGAAGTGTTCAAAGCTCTTGCTACACTAAGATATGAATAATTTTTTGAAGGATGAGGGACAGTGATATAATGACTGGCTCCTGTGTTTGACTGCTGATGTGAAAGGAGTCTAAGTAAATTCAATTCAGTCTTTGCTGAATGTGGCCACACAGCACAATGCTAGCCCTAATTTGCACTGATTAGTATCTATCAAAAATAATAACTTAGGACTAAGCCATAACCGTGATCTAAAAACAAGACTGGACTATAGTACAATGTCCAAGATCAATAGAGACAGTGTGAGGTAATGCAATGGTGTGATCTAAGCCACTTCTAATTATACTGGTGTACTTTATCTTCTTGTTTACTTTAGAATTTTCTTCATTCTCTTGTACTCTTCCTGTGCCACACATTTTCCCTGGTGAAGTCTGTAGGTTGGAGATCAGCTTCTGGGCTGTCCCTGATGTCAGTAAACCAGTTTTCCCTTATTCCTTGAAAGGAAACTCCTCAACCTCCACTTGACTGCCCTCCAGGGCAACATGATTAAAATAGGAAAATTACTACATGGGACTATTTGTGATCACAAACACACACACTGCTGCTCCATGCTGGAGCTTGCCAGAGCTGGAATGTATCGTGGCACATACTCAATTTCAAGTTACTGGAAAAAAATCACACCAGTGTTTCATTCATTCCTTTTACACTTAGAGTGGGTCATTTTGACTTTGCATGATGGTGTAAAATGAGCAATTTCCATTGACTTCCAATAGATATGCAAATTGGGAGAGATTATAATGGGTGTCTGAATTGCTATCGCTTGTTTCACTCGGTTGCCCAAAGTCAAAATTATCAACAGCATGTTTATTTCAATCATTGTATTAGATATGCTTTATAAACCTAAATATAATGTGTTTGATCATGACATCTGACTAAAAAGGTACCACCACAACAGTTATTCATATGATCTCTGTGCCCCTCAAAGTTTTTAATTTCCTTTACTAAGCATCTTCCTAACCTATCTTATGTGAATATAATGTCAGCCATTTAATCATCTGACCTCATTACAGCTTTGGTCCAAACATGGACAAAATAATTGAACTCCAGAGCTGTCTTGTCCTTGATATCAAGACAGCATTTGACCAACTGTGACATCAAGGAGTCCTAGCAAAGCTGGAGTCAATGGGAATCAGGGGGAAAACTCTCCACTGGTTGGAGTCATACCGAGCACAAAGGAAGATGGTTTGGTTGTTGGAGGTCAATTATTTCAGTCCCAAGACATCATTGCACGAGTTCCTCAGGGTAATGTCCTAGGTCCAACCATCTTCAGCTGCTTCATCAATGACCTTCCTTCCATCATAAGGTCAGAGGTGGCGATGTTCACTGATGATTGCACAATGTTCAGCACCATTCATGACTTTTCAGATGCTAAAGCTGTCCACGTCCATTTTCAGCAAAACCTGGATAACATTCAGGCTTGAGCTGATAAGCAGCAAGTAACATTTGTACCACAAAAGTGCCAGGCAATGACTATTTCCAACAAGAGAAAATCTAACCATCTCCCCTTGACATTCAATGGAATTACCATTGCTGAATCCCCCACTATCAACATCCTGAGGGTTACTATTGACCAGAAACTGAACTGAACCAACCATATAAATATTGCACCTACAAGGGCTGATCAGAGGCTGGGAAACCTGCGGCAAGTAGCTCACCTCATGACTCCCCAGAGCTTGTCCACCATCTACTAGGCACATGTCAAGAGTGTGATGGAATACTCTCCACTAGCCTGGATGAATACAGCTCCAGTAACATTCAAGAAGCTTGACAGCATTCAGGACAAAGCAGCCCGGTTGATTGGCATTTCTTTCACCACCTTCAACATCCATTCCCTTCATCACCCATGCACAGTGGAAGCAGTTTGTGCCATCTACAGGATGCACTGCAGCAACTCAGCAAGGCTTCTTCGACAGCACCTTCCAAACCTGTGACCTCTACCACCTAGAAGGATAAGGGGAGCAGACACATGGGAACACCATCACCTCCAAGTTCCCCTCCAATCCACACACCTTCCTGACTTGGAAATGTATTGTCGTTCCTTCACTGTCAGTGGGTCATAATCCTGGAACTCCCTTCCTAACAGCACTATACCACATGGGCTGCAGCAGTTCAAGAATGTGGCTCACCACCACCTGCTTGAGGGCAATTAGGGATGGACAATAAATGCTAGCCTAGCCGGCAATGCCCACATCCCATGACAGAATAAATAAAAAAGCTCCCATTTTTCTTTTAATCATTTTAAGAATATATCCCCTCTTGTTATCTGTGTGTTCCCTCTTATCTTCTCTATATTCTCATTTTTATTCTAAAAGCTATTCATCTGTCATTTCTTTTCAGCTTTCATAGGGTCCATACCTGAAATGCTAATGAGTCTATTTTCTCAACAGCTGCTCAATGCTTCCAGCTTTTCCTATTTTTGTTACAGATTTGCAGCAGCTTTAGTTTTGTTTAGCTTCTCCACCCTTCTCCAGACTGGGCCTTCCTCAATCCCCACCCCACTCTGTGAATTGCAAATCAGCCAGAATACTGCAACCTTTTTTCTTATTTGCACTAAAGCTTAAATCTCCATTACCTGTGTCTTTGCCAAGTTCCACAGGTTACATGAAGCTCAGTGAATTGACTAAGAGTTTCACCATCATCTTCAAATCCCTTTGTCTTAGTCCCTGCCTGACTCAGCCATTTATTCTGACAGTGCCTCCCCAGATGTGACCTCCACTTCTCCACCATTGACCTATTTTTAATTCCCCATTCCCTCTTTTCCAATGACCAGTCTCCTGGAGTGACTATGCACCCATCTTTTGGAACTCCTTCCCTAAAATTTCCTCCTTGCCACCCTCTTTCAGAATTCAAAAACCAGTTAAACAACATTTGTTTCCCCCAATCCATTTGTTCCATTTCTCTCCTGCTGCTCAGAGTCCATTCATTGTCCTTCACCGGATATAACATTCTGACTTCTGTACATGAGAAGTACCAGGAAAGCCAATGTTGTTTTGATTGTTGACAGGCTGCCAAATAATTGCACCATTTGAGACATGCACATGCAAGTGAGCAAGTGTTTTCTGTGGTGCACACATTGTGATCTGGTTTTTCCTTATTTTAAAGGCATTTTAATGTTGAATATTTCAGTGAAGCCTATTAAAGACGTGTGCATATTGCACAAGATTTATTTTTAATGTAAAATATCCTGTTATGCTTTTTTTTTATTACTATTTATCAAATTTAGGGAAGGCCGAAGTCTCCATGCACCTTCCCTAGACAACAAGATTATCAAGGTATGTAGACACAACAAACAAACTTTCCGATTTGAAGATCTGTTTTATTGGGCTTCCAGCAAAAAGCCACTCATACTGAACCTATTAGGCTCTTAGGCTCTCAACCAGTAAAATGAGATAGGATGCATGAACTGTGCAGAGTGACATTATCATTAGAAGATGTGCTTTGTAATAAAGCTTAATGCATAAACCCAGGCACTTATGAAGCAGATGAAACACTTAGTCCATGTGATCTCCTGGACTGGTTTTGATTGTTTGAGGAAAGGAATTTTCCAGAGTTTTTTTCCCCCATTACTCACCCTGGGTTATTTCTGTTTTTGCCTCTCCCAGGAAATTACTTGGCTATGGGAGGTGGGTGAGAAGTGTTTAGTAATGATGCTCTGGCCCTCATGTTGGCTTGATGGACCAACTGATCTTTGCCTGCCTGACAAATTCAGATGTTCGTATGTTCGTAAAAAATGAAATGGCTAGTACCTTTTGTTTTACATCTGGGTTTTTCTGCTCTGCCACATCATTAGAAGCTCATAGGAAACAGTGTTAAAAATAACAAGCTTGGATTTCCACACATGCTTAAGATATCCATTTCAGATGCACTGTATCATGATTTAAGCTTTGAAATTTGCATCATCTAATGCAAGTATATGAATGCTTAATGTGTGGAAGTTCTGTGTCACTAAGCTTGCACTATTGGTAAATGAAGGATGTGAATGCTAATACTCTGTGTGCTTTCACTTTGGGCACCTGAGAGGTAATATTGCTTTTTGACTGTTGTATAAATCGCACCGTATCTGTTTCGTCTCTTGTTTAACACTGATTTTCAGAAAAGGAAGTGGAGCCATTTTGCAGAACCATGCTTCAAAGCACAAACAAAGCCAAGTCTGAAAAAAGGTTATGCCTGAAACATTAACTTGCCTTTTCTCTCTACAGGTGGTGATTCACTTCCTGTGAAAATCTACCTCTTTTTTACATTGAGTTTACAGCACAGCAATACAGGCCATTTGGTCCAACTGGTCTATGCTATAGTTTATGCTTCCCATGAGCCTCCTCCCACCCATCTTCATCTATTGTAGCCTTCTGTTCCTTTCTCACTTGCAGCAACAACAAGTTGTATTTATCTTCTTCTTGAGTTCTCTGCCTAAAAGCAAGTCCATACCCTCTCCTAAGGGTAGGGCAAGGGGTCAGGTCCCAAATCCAGCCCAGCTGGAGCAGGACTCAAACCCCATGCTTTTGGCACCAATCTGATTTCCAATGGCTGTCCAACCAACTGAGCCAAACAGCCCTCCCTGAGGGAGTCTGAGTTGCTGTGGCAACATACACTTACACATGCATGTTGTAACCTGGAGCTATGGATAGTGATGGGAGATGCTCCAACATTCTTTCCATCACATGGCTGACCAGGAATCTCTCCCACTCTTGCTGCCTGCCATTGCATATGTTTGAAGGAATTACAAGTTGATACTCAACCTGTTTGGCCGCATTATGAATGCACCTTCCTTGGCCATCAAGTCTTGGAGTGGGATTTGAACCCAAAGCTTCTGGCTCAGAGGCAGGGATGCTCCCCACTGCACCACAAGACCTTCTTCTTGTATTTATATAGTATTTTTAATGTATTAAAACGTCTCAAGGCACTACTGAGGAGCATTATAAAGCAAAATTTGACACTGAACCACATCAGGAAATATTTGGGAACATGACCAAAAGCTTGGTTAAAGAGAGGTTTTATGGAGTATCATAAAAGAGGAAAGAGAAAAAGAGAGGCAGAGAGGTTTAAGGAGGGAATTCTAAAGCTTGGGACTTCAATAGTGAAAGCATGGCTTCCAATGATGAAGCAGTTAAAATTGGAAATATTCAAGGAGCCAGAATTCGAGGAATACCGATATCTCAGAAGTTTATGGAGCTGGAGGAGATCACAGAGACAGGGAGGTGCAAGGCCAGGGAGGGAATGAAAAACAAGGATGAGAATTTTAAAATTGAGCGATTGTTTAAGTGAGAACCAAAATAGGTCAGTTAGCACAAGAATGATGGGTGTAAGGGATTTGGTACAGGTAAGGACATGGGCAGTAATGTTTGGGATGACTGCAAGTTTATGGAGGGTAGAATGTCAGAGGCTGGCCAGGAGTGCATTGAAATAATCAAGTCCAGAGGTAACAAAGGCATCACTGATGGTTTCAGCAGCAGATGAGCTGAGGCAGGGATGGAGTTGAACAATGTTATGCAGGTCAAAATAGGTGGCCTTAGTGATAGCGCAATATGTGGTCACAGGCTCATCTTGGGGTCAATTGTGACACCAATGATCGCAACAGTCTGATTCAGTGTCAGACAGTTGCCAGCAAGAGGGGTGGAGTTGGTGGTTAGGAATCAGTTTGTAACAGGGACCAAAGACAATGGCTTTGATCCTCATGATATTTAATTAGAGAAAATTATCTTGCTTCCTTTTATTCACAGAATCACAGAATCATTTGTGCAGAAGGAGGCCATTCGGCCCATCGTGTCTGCACCAGCTCTTCGAATGAGCATTATGACTCAGTGCACTCTCCTGCCTTTTCCCCGTTACCCTACACATTGTTTATATTTAGATAATCACCTAATGCCCTCTTGAATGCCTCAGCTGAACCTGCCTCCACCACACTTCCAGGCAGTGCATTCCACACCTGAACCACTCGCTTTGGGAAAATGTTTTTTCTCACATCACACTTGCTTCTTTTGCAAATCCCTTTAAATCTGTGCCCTGTCATTCTTGACCCTTTTAAAACCAGGAACGGTTTCTCCCTGTCTACTCTGTCCAGCCCCCTCATGATTCTGAACACCTCTATCAAATCTCCTCTTAGCCTTCTCTCCAAGGAGAACAGTCCCAAGTTCTCCAATCTGTCTTCATAGCTGAAGTTCCTCATCCCTGAAACCATTCTTGTAAATCTCTTCCACACTCTCTCCAATGCATTCACATCTATCCTAAAGTGTGGCATGCAGAACTGTACACAGTACACCAGCTGAGGCCTAACTCATGTCATATACAATTTCAGCATAGCCTCCTTGTACTCTATGCCCCTATTAATAAAGCCTATGACACTGTATGCTCTATTAACTGCTCTCTCCACTTGTCCTGTCACCTTTTTATGACTTATGCACATATATGCCCAGGTCCCTTTGCTCCTGCACACCATTTAGAGTTGCACCCCTTACTTTATGTTGTCTCTCCATGTTCTTCCCACCTATACTATTCGTCTCAACCAGTCTATGTGGTTGTGAGGTCCACATCCTAACCACATTCTAGGTAAAGCAGTTACTGCTGAATTCCTTATTGGATTTTTTTGTTGCCAATTGCTATTGTTTGCATATCTTTCTTTTTATTTCCACTCTCAGGAATTTTGGAGAAACCTGCTTTAATCTAGCATTACTCATACCTGAAACGAAAGCACATTCGGTATTCCTCTGTAGCAGTCTCCAGCACCAGAATCCATTTCATTTAGAAAGTTTTAGGTGCTACATTAAATGAATACTGGGATAGTCTAGCTGAAAATCTGATTCCAAATGGTAGCCATGGCAATGTTAGCAAGAGATCGGAGCAGCAAAATAGATTACTCTTTTAAAAGGAACCACTGGAAGGAAAAAATAAATTAGCACAGATTGTTCAGTCAAGGTCCATGCATCAAATAGCTAGTGTTTGTAATTTTAATTATAGAGTGAGCTGCTTTAAGGGGGCACTGGCTTTGGAAAATAAATTGGGAAGACTGACTCCATTTGTATGCAGACATGCAACACAAGGTTATAAATGATATTGAAGCAGACATTTAAAAATCAATTTTGCCAAGTACATCTTTGTGAAGACTGTGCCCCTTTAACCCTCACTTCTTCAAAACATTGGCTTTAAGAATGTAATCACCCTAAATTATTTCAAAGGCCCTTCAAGAGTGTAGACATAATGACAACATGTTGAAAACAATACATTGTGATTATATTTCAGGCTATTGAGCCTCCACTAATTAATTTAAAATTTGAGGAATGTCCATTGAAGTATTTATAATGATGTTCCTAACAAGCTATTTAGATGTACATTATAATCTATAGAGGATGGGAAGTTGGCATGTTTTGCTTCATAACCTGATGAAATCTGCCCAACATTCTGAAAGTTATTTTTTGCTTCATAAAGATGCTTCTCATGTGTTTATTGTACACACAACATTTCTTTTCAACCTATATTATGCTTTTATTTTATTTTATGCTTTTATTATTTTTTAACTGACAAAATAAGCGGCGTGATGACATAATGGATTGAGATGAAAAGAATGGTGGCAGATTGCAAATTGTACTCTCTCCTCTTGACGATTATTATGAGTTTTCCGATACATTAATAGATACATGATACCTATCGTCTTACGTTACTGACTTTTGAACTCCTCATCCTCCAATGTATTTAGATGAAGATTTGTCAGATGTCAGCAGCACCAAGATGGAAACTCCTAATTCCATTAATGGCTGTGATCCTCTGAGTACAATAGTAAGTAACTTTGACAGCTATTTATAACCCTCTCTAGGCATATTTTACTTGTCTGCCATGTTAACGCTTTGAGAATTATTCTGGCATCAGAAACAAAGATACAATGATTTGTGAAATGTTCTGATTGAAGTGTCAGAAAAAAAAATATTGAATGAAAAACATTCGTCCGTGTCTCATCTTGGCTGTTTAGTGGCAGTTAAGTTTGATGAGGCAGCCCAAGCATAATACATAAAGCTCAATAAAGCCTGTAAACCACAGAAAGAATTCAGTCACTGAAAATTCCCCTCAGGAATGCCAGAAACACCACGTAAACTGGAGCTTCCATAATCTTCCACCAAAATTATGCCAGCCAATCAGGAAAGTGTCTTGAGGAAATTGCTGGTAAATATGAAGAAATATAAGGTAGTGCGAACTTGGTGTTAAAATTGCTAAGGATGAAGTTGAAAGAGGTTAAGCAGTTTTAGCTGACTGTACATTCCGCACACCCAAATATTGCTGATCAACCACCAACAAAACAAATATAATGCTGGCCCCAAGAGTCAAAACGATAGAGAACAGTAATATATTTTTATATAGAGTCTTTATCGTACAACTTGTCCTAAGACCCCTCACAAATTGGTGTAAGGAAAATAAGTCCTACATTGTCACTGTAACAGCACTTCAAAGAAGTACTTCATTAGCTGTAAAGTACTTTGGGATATCCTGAGATCATGAAAGGTGCTATTGAAATGCAGGTTCTTTCTTTTGCAATATTTAGTTTTTAAAATTTGCAAAAGCTAACAGTTACTCTGCAGATGAGACAGAAAAGATGTGCATATTTTTTTCAAAATATTTTTCAGTACTCAAGGATAACTAAGTAGGCTTTTGGCTATATTAAGCTAATCTTTTATTGTTGGCATTTTGACACCAAGAATAATGCTGTATGCAGAAAGGCCAGGGTTATTTTTTTATTACTTACTTGATAGTTTCTGTTCTAGTTTATGTGAATCACAAGAAAGCACCCTCAGGCAGTCTATGAAAATGGGCAACAGTCAAAGCTGACAAGCAATTAATAGTAGCTTTACAATGACAATTCATTTATATTCTCCACTCTTTGCTTTACCATTTTCTTCCTCTGTTTTGACCTCAAGGTTCTTTTCCATCTGTATTATGTTTTATTATGAACAGAGAGGGCAAATGGAGAGATGAACTTCTATATAAAAACTGCATAATGCAAGCATTTCTGTTGTCATAGTGATCCAAAATAAACATTGCTGACTTTACCAAGTGCTTTGGCAACCAATTTGATGAGCTTGGAGTGGAAGTGAAGCCACTTTGCAAATCAAATAGAGCCGTTTTATTTACTGTCAGGAATGTGTAGTGCATAAATCTAAATGGGAGCTATTACCAATGTCCTCTTATGTAGGCAGGGTCAGTGCTCGTGTCTTATCTGGTGACTTTGCTTATACAAATTATTGTGAGTAACAACTACGGAGCATTAAAAGTTTGAAGAGAACAACTGAAAGTGGGAGGTAAATGGAATGGATGAAATGATGATAACAATGTATGTGCCCATTTAATTTGAAATGATTCTCTGAACCATGAGATCTCAACTTGAACTAGAAAGTTAAATTTTAGCCAGTTGCTTTGTCTGATCGTTACCATGGACTTGAATCATTAGTCACGGTAGCTATCTCTTGGGAAAATTTGTTTCAGAATCCATTTCACTTTACTGTTGCCAATGCTCACTTTCATTCCAAACGTTAAGCCTGCTGTTACTAGTCTTTTGACTAATTCTTGTAATATTTCTTCTGTGCTTGCTACCTCCCTTGCCGAGTACAACATCACTTGGCCTTTGACAGGAGCTCCTGTCTACACTGTTTATGTTTATTTGTGCTGATGCCATCCTGAGTTGTTTTCTTGGCTATTTTCAGTGGTGGTTCACCATTGCCTTGTTCATATATTCATAGAAGGAAAGTAGCTAAAACAGGTACAAGAATTCAAGTATTTAGGTCGCATAATATCTGCAAATGGAAGGTGCAACATAGAAATAAGAACAAAGATAGCAATAGGAAAGGATATCTTTGGTAAGAAGAGACAGCTGATTACTGGAAAGCCTAATAAACAACTCAACAACCGATTTGTAAAGAGCTTGATTTGGAGTGCTGTTGGACCTTATGGAAAGAGGAGTCAAACTTACTAAACAGCTTTGAAATGTGGGTTTGGAGGAGAATGGAAAGGATCAGCTGGACAGAAAAAATAACAAATAATGAAGTGCTGTGGAGCTTGAATGAACAAAAAGTATATTTTTGAACATGATTAGGAACAGACAGAGGGTGAAATTTAATAAGGACCCTGACAGCAGGACAGGAAGTGGACTCCACTTCCACTTATGCATCAGGAATTGCCACACATGTAATCACAATTCAGATTTTTAGTGTATGCAGCAGGCATATGTCCCATGTACAATTATGCAGTGGGGGACCATTCTCAGCAGCCTGCCTCCACATCAGCTGCTGATGTTGAGGTCACACCAAGGCATAGTGTTCATAAAAGAAAAATTAAGAAGTACTGCGGGCATTTTGTTCACTTGACTGTTGTGTGCATTATATGCATTGTTGGGACACCTTCCTTCAAAGGGCATATTGCACCATCATGCTTCATGTTTGGCAGTTGTTGTGAATGAAGGGGGCTGAAGGACATCGTTGTGTAGGCAACAATGTGGTTAGAGTGTGTGTTAGAGGTCTCTTTTGGATGGTAATGTGTGTACCGTGATCTGCATTCTCAAAGCAATGCGACATACTTGAACATGCAGTATCTGCTGGCCTCTCCATAAGTGGCATGCCAAGCAGATTGGCTGAGGTCACAGATCAGCACGAGAAGCAATGTGCTGTTCATGCAATCCTGGCCTTGACAATGTGTGCAAGGAGCAGGAAGATGGCTTGTGATAGTTTCATTGGCTTGAGTGCCAGTGCAAAGCTGATATCTTTGGGGGGAGTCATCTTTTTTCATCCTATGTGAGAAACAGTCTACTCCCCTTGGTATTCAAGGGGGTAGAGGACATGTGTAGTAAGGTAGCTCTGGATGGAGACTAATAGAGATGGGCGCACAGTCGGAGCAGGCAAAGTTTTGCAGGTGAGGAAATGATGGTCAGGTAGGTGCATCACTCATGGTTGGAACAATTGAAGATGAGGTTGCTCCTGACAGCCCTGGCACATGTCTGCATGGCTTGTCATCTGCAGAGCTGCTGTGAGATCGCTGTCCTCCTCCTCATGTTCCTCCTCATCATTCTCATCTGAGGAGATTAGCAGCTCCTCCATGTCCTAGATTGGACATTCCTCTCCTCTTTCCAGTGCCATGTTGTGCAAGGCACAGCAGATGATGACATTTCCTGGACACCCACTGTTGCTCTAAAGCTCCACCGGACCAGTCAAGGCATCAGAAATGCATTTGAGCAATCTAATGATGTGCTTTGTGATTGCCCTTATAGAGCAGTCTGCAGTGCTGCAGGGCTTTGGGATGACACACTGGTGTTATGAGCCATGCCCTGAGGGGATAGCTCTTGTCACCCAGGATCCAACCCTATGCTTGGGCACAGACCTCGAATAGCTGTGGCAGCTGGGAGTTCCTTAAGATGTATGTGTCATGGGAGCTCCCTGGGAACAAGCACACACCTACATAATTCTTTTCTGGTGATCACAGACGACTTGAACCTGAACCCCCTTCCAATTTACAAAACGCAGCTGGCTGTTCCCAGGGAGCTTCATTGGTCATGCCTGTGTGGTCAATTACATTCTGTACCTGTGGGAACCAATTGCTCAAGTGGCCTGGGCCATCAGCATTTGTTGAGAATCTGATGAATTCGTTGGCCCTTGAACAGGGCATTGGTCACCTCCTGTGTTGCACCTACATGTTGCAGCCTGGAAAATGTCACACATGTCTCTTGTGGAGCCCTGAAATGAGCCACTAGCATAGAAGTTTATGGTTGCAGTTATCTTGAGAGTGACTGGAATGGGGTTCCTTCCAAAATCATGTGGCTGCAGGTCTTGTTGCAGAAGCGTGCACAGGTAAGTAACCACTTCCCAAGAAAGCTCAGACATTTGGAGGTAGTTGGTGTGCGTTCTGAACATGTGCTACCATGCCAACACTGTTCAGCAATGAAGACAGCCCTGGTTAGGTTCCTCCTGACCTTCCTTCCCCTCGGCTGGCACCAGCCAATGGCCTTGTGGCCTATGTTGTTGTGCGACTCCTCTGCTGAATCCTCTCCTCCAACACCTGAGGATGCAAAAAAAAGATTGGGCATGTGAGACCCATGGTAAACCCACAAAGTGGACTTTGTGAAGAAGGCAGGCAATAATATGAGCACCTCTGTTGACATGGCCTTCATTCCTAGAGCAGCTGTAGTTGACCAATGGAAATGCATGACCCTCCCATAGCCATGCCCAGAACCCCTCCCATCCCACAGTGGCCTCCGACAACAACCTAATCATCTGTGAGGTAAGTTTCCAAGCAGGACCTGATCTCCAGGAAGATAGCAGCTTCTTTACAGCCTGTTGATGGACATTAACGCTGTGACCCGGCAGCTGGAGCCCATCCAGCTCCACCCTCCCTCTGTCACCATCGAGCTTCCTCCCATCTCCCTTGACTCCCCCCCACCCCCCCACCACCGCTCCCTCAACCTTACCTTGCTCCTTCTCCCAATCATCCTGGGGCATCTAACCATCAGCACTGATTCACAGCCATTGACCCTCAACCTTCCATCTCTCATCCTCAACCCTCCCAGCCTCATCCTAGAGCCTTCTTCCATCACCCTTCACCTGCCCTGCTTCAAATTCAAGGTCCATTCCCTGACTGTTGACCTGCCATGTGTGGTGCAGCTGCCACCCTTGGACAGACAGGATGAGGCCTCTGCAATGAAGAGCTGCACCTTATAGGCCAGAGCCTGGCTTCCTACAGAAACCTTCTTTCCACCATCCCCCCCACCCCTAAATGTGCCAGTGCCTTGTGCTGCCACTTGAGGACCCAAGCACTAGCTCCACCCTCTTCCCCACCCAACCACCGCACTAATTGAGGACCCAAGCACCATACCTTCCACCCACCATCATCCTTTCTGCTACTGGAGCATCAATCTTCCCCTGGTCCTCTCCCCTGGGTTAGACAAAGAAAAAACTTCACCTCAGATCCAAAGGTTGAACAACTTCACCTGGTGCATGCCATCTTTAAGTTATGAGGAAACATAACTTCCTCATAAGTTTCCTGTGTGCCACTGACTTAATCTTGAAGGTAGGGCTTCATTTGGTGTGCTTCCCAATTAATGGTATTCATGGTATGCAAATGAATGGTAAACAGAATCCTGCCACCAGGTAGCAGGTTGGCCGCCCTGCTGCTGACATGCCACCCACTTTATCTCACAAACCCAACCCAATGTCAGGAAATCAAGATTTTGGCTTTTGCCTAATTAAGTGCCCCCACCTGTCACATTTCCCCTCTTACAGGCCATATTAAATATCTCCCAGAAAGTCTTGGTAGGGCACATCTTAAGAGGAAACAGACTTGTAAGAGACATTATGGAGGGAAAAATTCAAGGAAAAAGAGAAAAAGAAAATCAACCTTGGAAGGCATGAAAATTGAAGGAATTTATTGGCAAATGAAAAGACTGGCACAAGTGAGAGAGACATGGAAAGACTACTATGAGCCAAGGACCTGCCTTCGGGCAGAGCGCATATGATGTGAAGATGTACCCACTTCAGTCATTGGTGAAGACATGAGAATCCCACTCAATCGAGATTTTGAAACGATCTGAATTGGTCCATTTCAAATTAATTCATTCTATATCCGTATTTGGCCTAGAATATTTCAGATTGAGCCCTGCCTGTCCCAGTTAAAGAAAATGTCAACATATAAACTCACTGGCAACATATTACCCATGTGTCTATCAATATCTCCCCCCAAATGTTCATTCTTCATTGTGTCTGCTTGGAGTGTCAGCGGGATATTTGGTCAAGGGGCACAAGAGATGAGCCTGACATCTGCACACAAACACTTTCTAGCAGGGAAGTCTATGGTAAATGACCAGGGTCAAGAGGTCTTGCGAATTACTTCTCAGTATCCTGGAACTTTCCAACTGTAATACTGCCAGTTTAACCTATCTGTGATTAGCTAAAATGCCAAAAACAAAACAGCTAGACATCAAACCTTAGACCTTCCTGGTCTGTTGACTTATTACCACTTTGGGACATATTATCTTAAAGTGCAAGTCATTATTGTTTTGCCAGAACAAACAATGTATTTAACCACTGGACAGAAATAATTCCTTTAAGAAAACGTTACCATTAGCCAAGTATTCTTAACCAATGCAATGAAAAGAACAAACCTTTTATTAAAAAGAAAGACCACATAGTCTTCTAGCAGCAAGGACTCATTCGTGATCGAACAGTGCAATTCAGAGAATTTTCAGAGCCTGTTCTTTGTCTTATAGCAAACATTGAGACCCCGATTCCCCAGTGTCATGTCAACTACTCCTGAACCACCATGCAATGATTCAATTCTACGGAGGACTAGAGAAGAAGACCGGGAGATGCCACACAGAAGGTAAGACACATGCCACTATTAGGTAGGTGGCAAGTGATATCGAAGGGCATCATAATTTTATACAAATTGTCCCTGCTAAACGGTACCAGTGCACTACTGCCACATGTGACAAATCACGTTCAATTACAGTTACTACAATTGTAAGGAGGACCATAAGCCATAAGCAAGACAGGCCCCTAAGTATCCTCACAACATATAAATGGAGCTGGTACCACAACTGTATACCATCTTGGATTGCTTTGACACTTGCCAAATAGTCTACTAATCTTAAAGGGATGTTCTAGTTTCCCAAAAAGCTTACAAGACCCTGTTTAATTCTTGCACTTTGCCATACTTACTCCATCTTTCTCATGCTTCATACTCTTTTGAGTATTATTTGATCTTCCCTTTTCCAATCTCTTTGTTTTCTCAGATCATTGCAAATGAGCTTTCTTTCACAAAACCTTAATGCAACCATAGAACTCCTCACCTCTCTGAATCGTCCCTTCCACCTATAATTCAAACTGTGGAACTCCTAACTTCCCACAGTTACACTTCACTCTACAACCAAACACTTCTAAATCCATGTCACTTGATTCCTAAATCTTGACTTACCTCAATGTTTCTCTTAACATTTCAGTCTTGGTAGTATCCTACACTGAGGACCTAAAATTAATGAATGTGCCTACACTGGCCTGCTACAGTAGATTATTTTCCTAAACTTTCAGCAGTAATTAAGTGGATTTAAGAGCCATTTACTACCCAAAAGACTGCTCTTCAGGAGACCATCAGCATCATTAAAAGCTGTAAAGGAAATGGCAACCTTTCCCTCAGATTTGGCCTAAGAATGTATACTTTCATTGATCTGCCTTTTATTAATCCCTGCTAACTGTAGATGTTTGATCTCATTATGCACTGAAGCTTTAGGACTGTTCACTGAGCTTGGTTGCAAGCTGAATTTCACTGTCAGGTTAGGGTACATTCTTCTGCTGAAAATTCATGTAGATGTGTGTGGTTGTCTCTTCACTATTTCCCGTCAGTGAATTATTGTGTTTGGTTTTCATCGCCAAGTGCACAATATTAAATAATAATTAGATTTTGTATTTATGCTCAAATTTATTTCTGACCATTCAATCTATTAATGAGATTTTTTTTCATTGTAATTGTAATGAATATTTCAGTTGTCAAGGTTAGGGAATGAAACACTCTATCCATTTTTTTTTGTCATCCTCCCTGTGTCGAGACCAAGAACTCTTAAGGCTCATGCAGCATAGTTAGATGCAGATGAATGCTCTCTTACTCACCTTAACAATGTGTCTTTCACTTACGCTGAGATGAGCTGCTTTCACAGCTCCAATGTGACACCCTTATGCAGTGCAAACCATTGAATGCCAATTTAGAGATGCATTGTACTGAACTGTGAGTTAGTGTCTTACACAAATGAGCTGAGACTGTCCACGTTCAATTCAAGTAGGATCCTGACAGGCTGTGGTGAGGGAACATGCATCCCATCTGAATTCAAACTCAATTGTCAAGTGCAAAAGCATGGGATACTAACCCACTGCGCCTCTTGTTCATTTAAAAATTGATGATCTTTCATTTTGATTAATAACTATATTGTCATCATTTGTTTAATCATCTGATCTTATGTTGATTTTTTTCCCCTTCTCCAGTGCTCATTTGAAGAAATACAGGTAATTCATCATGAAGCTGCCTTGGTTTTGTAACCCAAATTGCCTATCACAAATGTTTGTCTCTATCTCTTGTGTTTTGTGCCATGCTGCACTCTTGAATGTTTAATTCTTTTAGTGAAGGTTCTCACATTAGTTGTATCTTCATAAAGGCCTTTATGCCCAATAAACCTGGGTGTCCAGCCTATGCGGTGGCAGAGGTAAGGTTTGGCCTGCTTGTTGCAGGGAGGGTGGACAGGGATCAGAACGAGGCGAGGATTTGAGTAGAATGCAATATTTGGCTGACTTGCCAGGGAAGGGACTGAGCTGGGAACTGCGGAGTGCCACCATCCTCGGTCTGAAGCTGGGAACTGCACAGATCTGCAGCTTGTAACCTGCGGACCAAAGTCAAGCGATGGGGTTTGCTAGGACCTGAAAAGCCATGATGGCTGACCTCAAAATCATTGCTGTTGTTATGATCCCATCTCCCCTGCACCACCTCTCCTTTTGAGGCTATGTACCTGTGTGAAAGATGATTTGTTTTTATGCCACCAGATGTTAAAGTCAATTCATATGTCTCCATGGTGCCTGTAAACTGAGTGAGATGAGCTCAATATGCAGCAGGAAAGAGCTGTCATTTGTTCTGATTCTTATGATTAGACAAAGGAACAAGAATCTTTCTTACTTAAGAAAACATTGTGAGGCCTTTATTGCTGTACAATATTTTGCAAGTGCTACCTGTAATATATATCAGTCTCAATATATAGAGAAAAACCATTGAAAAATTGATGTTTTTGTTACAGTTTCTGGTCACAGTTTTTCCCCTTTTTTCTTCTCCCCTGAAGAGGTTGACTCCTTGCTGAGGCACTGCTCAGTGGACAACAGGTGCCCTGTAGTGTCATCTCCCAGTCCTCATTAGTCATGGGTTAACTTTGACAGTGAGTGGCGGCAAGATATTCCATCAGCGTATCTGGTTTCCAAGTCATTAATTAACGCAATAATTGGAAATGCCACATCTTCGGACCACAGGTAGCCTGATTGATCTTCTGTCTGTCACTTCATCAGGGCTTTTGGGATCGGAGAATAAATCTATAAACCTACACCCTTCTCTTTACATCCACTCCAAAATAAGCATTTGCCAAAATATTTTGATAACTTAATTAAATGAACTGTCAAAGAATATTATTGGTACTTGTATACTGTTTGGCTTTGTTGCCTTAGGGAAAACCTAATGAGTAATGTTGGATACGTAGCTTAAAATATGATCCTGGATGGTGGTCAGTGACCCAGTTGAAGGCTTTTGATGACCCCCTAAACCGTGAGAGCAAAGTTCAAGTTGCCCCTGAAACCCTATGGTTGAACTAATCCTCTCTCAATTTTTATATTATATTATTAGTCAGTCCCATTTTGTTTGAATGGTGGTCATGTTTTTTTGATCTTATCAATTAGCAATAGAAGTCTTTGTAGAGAATCAATGGGCGTAATTTAATGTAGGCGGCAGGATCTTGCCCGGTGGCTGGAGATCCCGCAAAAGCTCCACATTGCATCTTGCCAAGAAGGTTTGTTGCATTGACTGCAAGTCAGGCTCTTAATTGGGCAGCAGCGGACCTTCCCCTGGATCAAGTACCCTGGGGGCAGAAGTCCCACCCACCAAGAGCTGTCAGCCAGTCAGAGGCTGGCAGCTCTTCATTGCTCAGTAGTGCCACCAGGGCAGTGGTGACTGCTGCTGGTCATGCTCCCAGCTGAGGCCCAGGATTGCCGAGGGACCCAGGCCACTGATGAGTGATGGCAGGAGGGGAATCACGGGGTGAGGTTCGCAGATGAAGCAGGTAAATTCGGCAGCAAGGTCAGGGGGGTGGCTCTCAGCTTGCCATGACATTAAATTCTGCCCAATTTGTTTTACAAACTTGCTATTTTGGTTGAATTACAAAAAGGATTCAGGATCCTCTTCAGAAGACTTCACACTAGAGTAATCCTTGGGGTTTATTTGGTAGTTTTTGAGGATATGAGGATTTTCTTTCCTTCAGTACCTTGATTGCTTCTCCAATTCAAATTCTTGTCAATTCATGAACCGCTGTGAAAAAGACATTTGGTTTGGGCACCACAATACGAGTGTGAAATTGGCTGTGCGCTCAATCATGCTATTAGGAGGTCCAAACCACTTTCAGGCTCAGGCCTCATGAACACTTTGTTGAGAAGCTATGAAGGGTAAATGAGCAACCCGTTCTCACTCACTGGTTCCTTAAGGAGAAAAATCAGCCAGTTACCCCATGTGGACAGTTAGCAGGTAAGTCCTGTTTGGGGGTAGAGCGTGGGAGAAGGTTGGCATAAATACTGGGAGGGGATGGCAAGGGGACAGCTGCAGGCTTTCCTTTTAGGCCTGCTAGTTAAGTCTCTTAATGCCTGGCGAATTGGTGACTTTGGTCCTTGCAGTGATAACTGGACAATGACTGACATTGCAATGATGTTGTGATGATAATGGCAATGATCCATATAGTATTAATAACAATAACAGTGATGATGTAGATGAGTTCCAAGTACAACAGTGACTATGGTACTGCTGGTTCTTTTTTTCCCCTGTTTCCTCAACCATTACTTGTTCTGTTTCTGATAGTATTACAGAGGAGGACAATGATAGCATCTGTTGTTACACCTTTGATGCCATGCAAATGGAAACAGATGGTAAGTTTGTATTTTGATTAATTTTCTGATTAGTGAAGCGCAGACTAATAGCACCAAGCATTGATGATACATTCATGCAATTCATTTTGGCATTGGAGAGGGAGTACATGATCTGCAAGTTCAGGGTGACTCAGGGTGGGTGGAAGTTATAATACATATATACATACAAACATACAAATTAATTGCAGGATTAGGCCATTCAGCCCCTTGAGCCTGCTCTGTCATTTGATAAGATCATGGCTGATCTAATTTTCAGCTATATAAAGTTCTGATTAGATCTCATTTTGTATACTACATTCAGTTCTGGGCACCATACCTCAGAAAAGGCTTGGAGGAAGTACAGCTCACATTCACCAGAATAGTACCTGGATAAAACAGTTGAATTATGAGGACAGGTTATTTAGACTAGGCTTGTATTTCCTTGAAGAACAGAATTTATTCTTCCCATATAAGAATAAAGGTGAACTAAATGAGGTGTTTAAAGCAATTGATAGAGTAGATAGAAATAAACTTTTCATCTAGTGGAGGAGTCCAGAAATGCGGGGCATAACCTTTAAAGTTAGAGCCAGACCATTCAGGAATGATGTCAGGGGGGACTCATTCACACAAAGGTTCATGGAAATCTCCCCCAGAAAGCTTTTAATATTGGGCCCATGGGCAGTTTTAAAACTGAACTTGATAGCTTTTTATGAGGCAAGATTATTAAAGATTATGGAACAAAGCCAGGCAGATGGAATTAAGATGCCAATCACCCATGACCTAACTGAATGGCAGAACAAGCACAAGGGGCTGAATGGCTACCTCCAGTTCCTATGTTCCTAGTGTCAGCTCAGCTCAGCCCTGCAATATTGGCAAGCTACTAATTAGTCTTATGTTGTGAACCAGATGAATATCAGGACAGGATCTCTCATGGACCACCATCCATCCATTCATCATCATCGTCACATCAATCTGAAGCTTTAGATTCATGTGAATTAGACCATATGAACTCCATATTCAGAAAATTTTCCTTGGAAAGGTATGGGTAAATAAATAATGAGTTTTATTAAGTACAGTGAGCTACTCATTGTGGCAATACTCTACTTCGAATGTAGACTTTTTTGGGAAAATTCACTGGGAGTAATTTTGGCTCTGTGTGATAGTTTAAAACTAAAGCAAATTGACAGCCCACTTAACATCTTTCCCCATTTTTATCTCCATTGAGGTCAATATAAATAAAAATGAGGAGAAATAGTAAACAGGCTACTAACTCGCTATCACCCATTTTATGCTGTCACACAAAGTCACGATCTACCCCACTATAACTAAGGCTGAAGCTCATGTGTGAGAAGTACCACTGTGATGCAGAATTGATTTTCTTTCTGCCAGTTTGATTCAATGAGTAGCACTCTCCTCTTTGCCGGGATTTTATGGGGCCTATGGGAGAGTGCTGGGATTGGTGGAGGAGAGTGAAAAATCTCGTAATAGCCAGGGATGGCATGCCCACCCCCTTCCTTTATTAGCGGCAGGGAAGGAGGCGGACAGCCCTCCCACCCTTAGGCCAATTGAAGCCCTTAAGTAGCCAATTAAGAGCCACTTATAGAAGGGCCTTTTCCCTCCAACAAGGGGGAGCCCTTCACTACATGGGGGACCACCAGCTAAACCCTAGTGGCCTCCTTGAGGGCTGGGTAGGTTAGGGGGTCCCTCTGGATTGGGCCTGCCTGCCACCTCGCCAGTGGGAAGGATCACCCCCTTGGTAGTACCCCCCTAACACCACAAATAGCACCGCCATCTCACTGGGGCCTGCCTGACTGGCCTCAGTGAGCTCACTTATCTGGGTACCGGGCCATCCCCCATTGTTGGTGCTCCTCCCTCATTGCAGCCCCAGCAGTGACCACCGGCACTGCTGGGATTTTAGAGCTGCCGGCTGTCCTATTGGCTGGAAGCTCTTAGGATGGTACCTCATTCCTTAAAGGGATGGGTGCCCTGAGGGTAGGCAGTTAATTGTTTGCTGCATGTAAAATTGAGTTGGGTGCCCCATAACCAGCCAAGGTAAGGTTGGCCCCGACTTTCCAGCTGGTCGACATGGCTGTCACAACCCCATAGAATCCCAGTCTCTGTGTTGGAATTTTGTGTGTTGGACTAGAATATTGAAGGAATAATGTACTGTTGAATATGCCACCCTTTGATTGAGGCAGTAAACTATTAGCAATTTTTAAAAATTGATTCATGGGATGTGGGCATCGCTGGCTAAGCCAGCATTTATTGCCCCATCCCTAATTGCCCTTGAGAAGGTGGTGGTGAGCTGCCTTCTTGAACCACAGCAGTGCCTGTAGTGTGAGGAAGGGCATTCCAGGATTTTGACCCAGCGATAGTGAAGGAACAGCGATATATTTCCAAGTCAGGATGGTGAGTGGCTTGGAGGGGAACCTCAAGGTGGTGGTGTTCTCATGTGTCAGCTGCCCTTGTCCTTCTAGATGGTAGTGGTCGTGGGTTTGGAAGGTGCTGTCTAAGGACGCTTGGTGAATTCCTGCAGTGCATCTTGTACATGGTACACACTGCTGCCACTGTGAGTCAGTGTTGGAGGAAATGAATATTTGTGGATGGGGTGCCAATCAAGCAGGCTGCTTTGCCCTGGATGGTGTCAAGCTTCTGAGTGTTGTTGGAGCTGCACTCATCCAAGCAAGTGGAGAGTATTCCATCACAATCCTGACTCATGCCTTGTAGATGGTGGACAGGCTTTGCTGAGTCAGGAGGCGAGTTACTCGTCACAGGGCTCCTAGCCTCTGACCTGCTCTTGTAGCCACAGTATTTATATGGCTAGTTCAGTTCAGTTTCAGGTCAATGATAACCCGCAGGATGTTGATAGTGGGTGATTCAGTGCTGGTAATGCCATTGAATGTCAAGGGGCGATGGGTAAATTCTGTCTTGTTGGAGAGAAATACTAAGGTTCCCATGATACAAAATGAAAATCAGAAGAGGTGTCAAGCGGATTGCCAATTCATTATTACCCATTTTTCGTCCAACGATAGAAGTTCAAAATTCACCCCCCGTGGATTTTAATGGGAGACAGCGATAGAGATTGCAATTTTATTTGATAATTAGCTGGTCAATAACCCCTTATCACAAACTCTTATTAGATTACAGCTTCACAAATGATAAACTTTGTGAATTACCCAACCTTTTGCCTGTATTTTGAATCATAGAATGGTTACAGCACAAAATGAGGCTATTCAGCCCATCGTGTCTATGCCAGAATTCTGCAAGAGCAACTCAACTGGAGTGGTTCCACTCCCCCCGCACATTCCCTGTAACCCGCAGTTTTTTTTTTCTATTCTGGTACTTAGGCAATTCACTTTTGAAAGCCATAATTGCATTTGCCTCTACTGCACTCTCAGGCAGTACATTCTATATCCTGACCACTCGCTGCCTAAACAAGCTTTTATTCATGTCCATTGGTTCTTTTGCCAAACACTTTAAATCAGTGTCCTCTGGTTTTCGACCCTTCTGCCAATGGGTACAGTTTCTTTCTATCTGTTCTGTCTCGACTCCTCATTATTATGAACGCTAACGAATACAAATGATTAGTGCCCTTGATTTCTTTTCTTCTTTGTATCTTTGTAGACCATTTCGTCCTTCTGTGACCTCAGCCGCTCAGATCTGTAACCCTTTGAAACATATGCTGCATACAACACTCAATGGTGACAACCTGGTGACCGAAATCGCTGTTGTTGGTGGAAATGAGAGTGGCCTTTTCATTCAATCAGTACAATCGGGTTCTGCTGCAGAGAAGGCAGGGCTGAAGGAAGGACACCAACTGATTTTGGTAAGATTCATCGTACTGAGCCATCTAAGGTAAAGGCAAGATTTGAGAAATATTGTTTGCTGTTGTTCCAGTGACTGATATAGGAAAAAAGGAAATTGACTGATATAAATGCTAATGCACACCAGTGTCAGTATTGAGAACATTGATTGTGTCTATCTAAAATGGAAATTGTGAGTGCATTTTGAAAACTATATAGATAATCAAGAGTCCGCCTGATTGAAAACCCGAGAAGCAATCTGAAATCTCTGACAAAGTGTAAGTGGTTATTCTCATGCTGTTGCATCCTTATTGATAGGTACATGATGATGTGGGATTGATTGTAAACAGTCCGCTTACAGATACAAGTCACTGACCATTTTACAAGCAAATGTAAATTGAAACAAATCATTTATATTACCAGGATACTGACAATGCTAGGACCTGTATAATGGAAGGTCAAAGATTTTTTAACCGGACACATTTCAGAGGTTGAAATAAACTTAAATCTGCCTAAAACGTCTCCAAACTCTATCCATGTTTTGACACTTAAGTGCCAGCTTGGTTTAGTGGTTAGCACATTTGCCTAAGTTGAATTATTGTTGTTCAAGAACTTAAGTACCTATTCTAGGCTAACACCAGCGCAGTGCTAGAGGAATGCCACATTATAAGAGATGCAGTCTTTTGGATATGAGGTTACATTAGTCTCTGGATCTTCTTAAAAGAGCAAGAGGTTCTCAGAGTGACCTGGTCAACATTCATCCCCCAAACACATCTTACCACTCTGTTTATGCGGTCTTGCTGTGCACAATAGACTACCACATTTGCCTGCCTAATAACAGTGACAACATTTCAAAAGTATTTCAAAAGTATATGAAGTGCCTTGAGACATTCTGAGGACATGAAAAATGCTAAGTAAATGCAAATTCTTTTTCACAAAATGATAGTGCTGTATCCTTGCAGGCCTCATCAAAAAGTTCATTCAATTTTGACTTTAAATTAGTCTTTTATGCTGGGTCTGAGCTATTATTGTTTCCTCATCATGACAAACGAAACGCAGGGGAGATGAGGAGAATTTCTTTTATGCAGTAACTTGTTATGATCTGGAACACAATGCTAGAAAGGATGAAAGCAAATTCAACATTAATTTTCAGAATGGAGTTGATTATATTTTTGAAAAGGAGAACTTTGCTAGGCTATGGAAAAAGACCAGGGAAGTAGGAGCAATTGGATAGCTCTTTCAAACAGCCGACACAGACACAATGGGATGAATGGCCTCCTTCTTTATTGTTTGATTCTATGATTTTATAATATCTTCCCAATGCATTGAAAAATGGGACTATGAAATGACTTGATCTATTAATGATGAAATAGCTAATCTAGTCCATCTCAATAATTTATCTTTTGTTATGTGTAGAAAGGAAATGTATGTGGCAGGATGAGCCAACTGACTGCTCCTGTGCTTCATAAAATATCATACCCCAATCAAACACTCACGCTCCTCCAATGTCATCACTGATCCAGCTTTTCCTTGAATGTGCCAACAATACCTGTGTCTCTGCCTCCCTGAATCATTTGTTCCACATGTCCACCAGCTTACATTGAATTACATAAAACATACAGTGCAGAAACAGGCCCTTCAGCCCAACTGGGCCATGGCAGCGTTTATACTCTGCCCAATCCTCCTCCCACCCCCCTTCACCTAACCCCATCAACATAACCTACTACTTCCTCCTGTATTTATCTAGCTTCTCCGATATACATTTACTCTACTCAGTGTGGTTGCAAGTTCGACATTGTAACCACTCTCTGGAGGAAGAAGTTTCCCCTGAATTTCTTACTGGAATTGTTAATGACCCTTTAATACTTAAGGCTCCTGGTTAAGGACTCTGCACCTTCTCCATAAAGTAGATAAATGTAAACTGACTGTTCACTTTCTGCCTTCTAGGGTTGAGGCTGTATTGTTGTAGAGTTTGTGATTAAGTCAAACATGCCAATCGTGGTTCGGTTCATCTGCACCCTTAAAATTCTGAACACGCTAATTGGATTTCTAATGTCTTTCCTTCAGTGTAAACATTTGTATTTTGGAAAGGGTATTATATAATATAAATAATTATCTGCTGCTCATTATAGAATTATTAATTAGAGAATTAACCTTTACAAAAGTCCTTAAATCACTCAGGAATTTGTAAAGCAGCCTTAATTAATCTTGAATGACAGACTTTAAGATAGGGAAGGTGCTATTTTTTTTTTATTCAGGACTGAAAATCTCACTTCTGGAATTAAAATTCTATTTCCAGGCGGTTCTACCAGACAACTTGCTAGTCTTGGGAAAAGGCCCCTTGAGACATTAAGGCAGTTGTACCTTAATATTTATTGCCATAGCAACAGTAGACCATATTGTCCTTGCAGGCACCTTTGGGTCCTTTTTAACATAAGAAAAGCTAATGTTGTCAGTTCCCCTAAAGAGGTAGGGCTAAAATTGATTATGGCCCATTTTTGGGTGCAGGGGTCACACTTCATGACCTGTTCACACCTGTTGCCTTTGAGGTAGGCAACACACAATATTAGTGCTGCCTTCTCATTTAATTGATTGTAGCATTACTGTGAGTGAGGCATGCACTGCTGGCTGTTTACGTGGTCTGCAGGCAGCCAAGCAGCAAGTACTGGTGGCACATGGTGCAGACAGCCTGCTCCTTTTAAAGGCAGTCTGTTCCTCCTAAAGGGGCACTGCACTCAGTGAAAAAGAGCCACTTCTGGCTGCCTTTTACTGTCACAGGCTGCATATAGGACATGCACAGATGGAGCACCAGGGAGGAAAGAGGGCTCCTTGGTTTTATGGCTGCTGCACTGGAGGCCTTAGTGGTGAAGCTGAAGAGGGAAAGAGACCATGCTTTTATGAGGGCCAGGAAGCCCTCAAAGACCACCTTCTAAAGGGAATGGGAGCAGATGGCCAGGGAGGTCAACACCCAGAATCTGGTCCAGATTACCTGATAGCAGAACAGTTTAATGACTTCACTCAGTGGTCAAGGTCAATGAATGTATATTCACATGATATCGCCTACCCATCACTCCACCAGCCTCTCGTGCTGCTCAATGCACCCCATCACTAACCCAGCAGCGATCCCTGGCATTCAGGACTCACAGCTAACACCCAAATACTCTTCCTCACACACATTCCAATGTTGTCAGTCTCATACCCCATTCCCATTGACGTCCAGCTATTCAGCTGTGGCAAGCACATCACCCAAAAACAGTGCCACAAAATCATGGATTATTTTGTCCTTTCTCTTGATGGACAAGGCCACACACAATGGAAAGGAGCACAGTAGGATGTCTGCATGTCCTGAGTCCTTTGGAGAAGATGGTGCTCTGTATCATGGGGCCAGCTCAACAAAGGTCTTTTTTGAGTGTGGTTCTTTGTTTGGATTATAATTTGTAACCTCATTTACAGTGCCTCACCACACTATGTACAGGTAGACACTCTATGTATGGGGGGCACAGAGAGTTAAATTATGAGGACAGGTTACATAAATTTAACTTGTATTCCCTAGAATATAGAAAATTGAAAAGTGATCTGACTGGGGTGCTTAAAATATTAAAAAGGATTCATTGGGGTAAATAAAAACAGAAAATGCTGGGAAAACTCAGCAGGTCTTGACAGCATCTGTGGAGAGAGAAACTGTTATCATTTCGAGTCTGTATGACCCTTCTTCAGAGCTATAGAGAAGTAAAAATGTAATGAAATTTATAATGTTTAAGGGGGCGGAGTAAGTAAAGCTGGATAGAAGGCCAGTGATAGGTGAGAGCTAAGGAGAGATTGACAAAGATATCATGGGCAAAAAGACAAAGGGCCACACTTGGAATATTGTGTGCAATTCTGGTCACCACATTACCAGAAGGATATGGAGGCGTCGGAGAGGGTACAGAGGATGTTTACCAGGATGCTGCCTGGTCTGGAGGTTATTAGCTATGAGGAGAAGTTGGAGAAACTTGGATTGTTCTCACTAGAGCAACGGAGATTGAGAGGCGACTTGATAGAAGTTTACAAAATTATGAGTGGCATGGACAGAGTAGATAGTCAGAAGCTTTTTCCCAGGGTGGAAGAGTCAATTAATAGGGGACATAGATTTAAGGTGAGAGGAGAAAACTGTAAAGGTGATATGTGGGGCAAGTTTTTTTACGCAGAGGGTAGTGAGTGTCTGGAATTCGCTGCCAGAAGAGGTGGTGGAAGCAGGTATGATAGTGGTGTTTAAGAGGCAGCTTGACAAATACGTGAATAGGATGGGAATAGAGGGATACGGACCCCGGAAGTGCAAAATGTTTTAGTTGAAAGGCAATACGATCGCCGCAGGCTTGGAGGGCCGAAAGACCTGTTCCTGTGCTGTACTTTTCTTTGTTCTTTGAGTGTAAATGATACTGGTAAGGGCTAAGGGAAGTGCTGATAGTGGCATTCTGCTTTCTCATCTTTATGCCATGATCAGCATCTCCTTTAGCCCTTACCAGTACCATTAACACTCCCTTTGTCTTTTTGCCCATGACACCTTTGTCAGTCTCTCCTTAGCCACCACCTATCACTGGCCTTCTATCCAGCTTCACTGCTCCACCCCCCTTAAACAGTATAAATTTAATCACATTTTTTTTTTCTCTTTAACTCGGGGTCATACAGACTCAAAACTCTGTTAACTCTGTTTCTCTCTCCACAGATGCTGTTAGACCTGCTGAATTTTTCCAGCATTTTCTCTTTTTACTTCAGATTTCCATCATCCACAGTATTTTGTTTTTATTTCATTCGGGCAAATATGGAGAAATTATTTCCTTTGATGGGGGAATCCTGAAGGAGAGACAATAATCTTAAAATTAGAGGCAGACCATTTCGGAGAGAAATCAAGAAGCACTTTTTCATACAATAAGTAGTAGAAACCTGGAACTCCCTCCCCCATAAGACACTGAATAGTGTGACAATTGTAGCCTTCAAGACTGAGATTAACAGATTTTTGTTAGATAAGGGTATCAAGGGCATCATTTGCTTCCCAAACACCTCAATATTCAGGTCACAGGAGCTAGGGGAACCTGGAATGACAAAGAGTGTACAAACTCATTTCATGTAAGACCTTAAATAACCATCAGAAAGACAATTTCCATCTCATCTACCTGGCCTGGATTTAAAGCAGGGGATCTGGTGAAAAGAACGTTATGTTCTAATGATTAGGAGAATAATTGTCTAGTTTGGCCTCATCTGAAATCTTTATTTCTCTTTGAAGCTGGAAGGATGCATCAAGGGAGAAACTCAAAGTGTTGCCTTGGAAACATCTACTAAAGAAGAAGCCCATTGGACATTACAACGCTGCAATGGACCAGTGACACTCCACTTTAAAGCAAACTTTGATGGTAAGATAAGAGCAGTTACTTGCCAGGCTGTAGGGATTGGTAGGGCAATTCATTAGGTCCAAGAATCAGAAATGAAGAGGTGAGAGGAAGAGCAGCCATCTTGTAAGCAATGTTCCCTTTAAAATTTCATTCCTGCACCTGGCCAGTTTATTCAACACACAATACCTTTACATTTTATTGCACAAGCAATATTTAACACAAAACAAGGTCTGCACAGTACAGGCTGCTGCGCCGCCACTATATGTGCAGCTTAGCCAGAACAAAACTTATAAGAATGAACTGATATGTTTTTTCTCAAATAAAATCTAATTGTCCATGAGGAGGGGCCATTGGAAAGCCTTCATATGAATATCTCATGAGTGCCAGTTATTCATACCCCAATCATTTTACTACAATTGGCCCTATCTCTAAAATGTCTTTGTTTCGAGTACAGTATGGAACACATTGAAGCCTCTCCTCAAGATTCATAAGCAGCCTAATATATAATAAATCTATTCCTTAGACACATATCCAAAATTATTAGGTGGGAAAGGAAGTGGCATTCTGCAACAAACTACATTTCACTGCACCATAGGGCATGGGATCCAAGTTAGAACCCCATCCTGTTGTAATTCTAGGCTAAGACATCAGGTTAGACACAAAGTAGAGAAAAGACAACAGGCCAGATGACACTTCTTGGCAGTGACATCAAGGCCTGGATTTTAACCTGGAGGTGAGTTTTGCGCAGAGGCAGGGTGTTGTGTTGAGGCCGGAAAACCCAAAAGAATGGGGGCTGGATTTTTGCCTTGGGTTTAGGAAACATGAGTCAGGGCAGTTCCCAAGTTTGCCAATCCAAACCCGCCATCTCCCCCCGTACCCGTCATATTTTCATCTCTTAGAGACAGGTGCAGGCAAGGTTTGGATCTGTCGTCTCCCTAAGCAGGCCTGAGGCAACATTGGAGTGCGGGTGCTGAGACAGGGTGCCTAGAGGCTCACCTGAGTTCTCAGGGATATCCGCTCACCCACATTGCCCTTATACCCCTCAACCCCCCATGTCCCCTCCATGCCCCGATACCCATCATGCACTCTCCTTGCCCCCTCATAGCCCCATGCACCCTCCATGCTGCCCATATCCCTCATGCCCTCTCCATTCCCCCTCATTCCCCCATGTGATCTCCACGTTCCCCATCACATATTCTCCATAGCCAGGCAGTCATTATCCAATATGGACAGACATCAAGAGCCTTTGAAATGGATATGAAATAAATTAAACCTCAAGCAATCTAATAAAGCTGTCACCCAAACATGCAGCCATTCATACTGCACTGAAAAAATCTTCACAGTTCTTATCATAAAGTTAAATCCCCCCAAGTGGTCATGGAGTTGGAAACCAATGCATCTATTCAGAAACTACAGCAAAGGCAGATAATCCTTTAATAACCTCTTAAAACTGTCAATCAAACTATAGACACAACCACCTGCTGATCAAGTGCTTTATAGGTTTTGAAACTCAGCCAAGCTTTCATAATGAGCTCAGCTGTAAAACAAACCATTACAGCTCCAGCTGACCTGTCATTCAAAGAACTCAAGGATGGTGACAGGAAGCAGGCATCCCAAGGAGGGGAATGTTGGGTGGTGGTTAGGATGGTGGTCGAGGTGGCAGGGAGACAAAACAGATTGCAGTGGGCAAGGTGGTTTCTGGGTTACTTTTTGGACCTGGGGGAAATGCTCCTGCTCCTCCTGGTCCACAAGCAGTGTCAGAAAGGCACTTACCTCGTTGGTTCAGCACCTCTCACCTCCTTTAGGCTGCTGATTTTCCTAAAGCTTAGGGAATCTGGCCACTGGGGTTAAAAATAGGATGATGGTTAAAATGAAACTGCCTTATTATAATATTTAAATGGTCAACCTGCTTCCCGCAAGTGGGTTGGTCATTCACATCTTGTATGACCTGTGCTAAAATTGAAAATGGGCTGGTTCAAAGCAGGGGAAGTTTTTGTTTCAGATTTCTTGCATTTAACATGACACTGTGGTTTAAAATTCAGCTCCAACAGTCAACAATGATGCTATCCACCAGGGACATCACTGAACCTTTTACAAAGTAGCTGCACAACCTCTGCCCAGTTTCTGCTCATCAGTGAAACTCTCACCTAAATAGCACATTCTGCCTGGTGTCACATGAATGAGGAAGCAAAATAAACTTTTTCAGACTCCCAGGGGTGCTCTTGGAGGCTGTAGAAGTGGGGTAGGGTAATATGTAGTTTTAGTAAAACAATATGTACCTGGAATAAAGAGCCCCTATCTAATGTGAACAAGGACACCCATATAAATGATTGTATAAGGTACAAAAACCTGACAGTCTAAATGGACAGAGTTCAATGACTATCCAAAATTCTCTGTACTGAGTTATAAACTCCCAGTCTCCATCTCCTTAGATCCCATTGGCAGCTGATTTAGATCGGCTTCTGAGGTTCTGGCTCCACATTCTTTTTTCATCGAGCACTAGATCTTTTTTGTTTGTAAGCTTTAAGCCTGAGAAAAAGAAATCAAATTTTATTCATGAGTGTTTTGAAAATGCTACAGAAAGTTTTGCCTGTGTGCCCAAGTGTGGATACAATTTTAAATTTATTAACCTGCAAACCACAATGAATGAAGTTTTAGTTGCAGGTTGTGGTGTGAAAATCCTTATTAAAGGCTCTATATTAAATTTGATAACGTACACTGAAGCATGAAAATGTTTTTCAAAGGTGAATTGTGGTCACGCTTTCTGCCGGGAAAACAAGCTGCCCTACAAATCGGGGAGAGCACTGGGCATTGAAAGCACTGCATTCTTTTCAGGCTTTCGACAGTTAAATTGGAATGAATCAAAATGAAGTGATTTCCAACTAGGAGCTCTTGCAATGGCATTGCTGCTTTGGAAAACAGAACCAGTAGTGCGTACTTTTTCTTTATCTACCTCAAAATGAACCCTTCAAATTTTAGATTCAGAAAACTGGATTGAATGGAAGTCTTAGAATTCCTTTGCTCTGAGGTGGTGATCAAAGGAAAACTACCTCTTGAACTTAATTTTCCAGCTGAAACACTTTATGATAAAGTCGGGATGTGTGCAACAGCATGAAACAGTGACTCACCATACTTGTGAACCCTCACGTGGAGATGTCCGGTTTTTGACTTTCCTGTGAAGTGGTGGAGCAAGTGCTTTGCCAGATGCAAGGGGGGGACATTCCATTGGATTGCCATTCCACAGTGCTATTATCACAGAATCTGCCCCCTGATTATTAAGTGTTGTTGACAGACACCTGGCAACAGGTCCAACCTCCATTTTTGGGAGACAATGCACTATAATGAGAGGAAACAGAAACAATTGTTTAAATTCAACAAGAGATATCAGCCAAGAGAGAGCCACATTGCCAGGCTGTGAGGTTTAGATGATAGTGAACTTCTCTGTCATATAATGATCAGTTAGGAATTGTACATTGTGGTCTGTGCTTTATTCTTAAGGTTACAAAAAACTACAAAAAGATTTGGAAGATGGAAGTATCACGTCTGGGGATTCCTTTTACGTTCGCGCCAATCTGAATATTTCTGGACAGACGGACAACTGCTCGATGTGTATGAAGTGCGACGAGATTATCCACGTTTTAGACACTATGTACCAGGGCAAATGTGAATGGATGTGCGCTCGTGTCGACCTATTCACTGACAAAGACTTGGAGACAGGCACCATTCCCAGTTACTGCAGGTAATTTTAATCTGAGTCCAGAGGGTCAGGTTTACAAAGGATATTTCAACCCCAATAATTGACCAAATAATGTCGACCATGACAACCTATTTCACCTTGTCCAGAACAGTAGAACCAGAGGACACGACTTATAATTGACAGGGAAGGAGTGAGGGTGTGCATTCACAACTTTCTGTGGAAAGCAAGTGGATAGTCTGTGGGACAGACTCCCTAGTGAGATGGTGGAAGCAAATAATGTTGATTCATTCAAGTGCAAATCAGATTTCTTTCAGAAAATAACATTTTGGGATATAGTATGTGAGTAATTTGAGACAAAACGTGAGAAATGTAGCATGCTTGGGAGGAACAAGGTGACTTTGGATCTATGATTCTAAAGCTTTCTACCACTGGGGTTTTTCTCCTGTCATATCTGGGACTCTTGTCGTCTAGTAGATAGAGATTGATTGATGTGATAGGTCAACAGCTCCATTATCATTGTATCATATGACTATGAAGACAAATATACTTTTTAAAGATTACTTTATTTGTGTGTCATTTTGCTCTATGGATCATTACATTTTCTTTGCTTTTAATAGCAAGAAATGAATATATACTTAAAAGGGAAGCATTTGCAGGGTTATGGGGAAGGAGCAGGGGGAGTACGACTAATTGGATTGTTATTTTAAAGAGTTGGCATAGTCATGATGGGTCAAATGGCTTCCTGCTCTGCAAACTAGATGGACCTTAGTTTTTTTTTTAACCTAGCAATTCCCATGTTCTACCTTCCTACCACCTGAAAGGCAGTTGAAGAGCAAATAGAATTTATGGGTTGTTTGGTGACACAATGTACTAGTGTTCTAGGGGCAGAATTTTACGAGTTGGCGAGCGAGGGCGGGGCCCGCTCACTGATGCGTAAAATGATGCGCGGTGACGTTGGAGGGATCTCCCAACATCACCGTGCCCGATTTAAATTTTCAGCAAGGTGGGAGCACAGTGAAATCAGCTGTGCGCCCGCCGACCTGTCAATGGCCAATTGAGGCAATTGACAAGGTCAATTAAGTAATTAAAGGACCTGCCTGTCCAACCTTAAGGTTGGCGGGCAGGCCAGGAGCCCCAGCGGGAACTAGAAAAAACATGAAACCTCATCCACGGGCAGGATGAGGTTTCATGTAGGCTTTAAAAAATTTTAATAAGGATTTTATAGAAATTATGGACATGTCCCAACTCATGTGACATTGTCACATGAGGGGACATGTAAGGGAAATTTTATTTTTCTATTTTTGTCTTTTTTACATGTATAACTGATCTCCCTGAGGCAGCACTTCCGCATGCGCGAAAGAGCGCACTATCAATTTTGGAATTCCCTGCCCGCACTGGGAGCGCAGAGTGCTTCTGTGCAGATGTCACGCTGGGCGGGCCTTAATTGGCCCGCCCATGTAAAATGGCGGCACGCCTCCAATCAAGGGCACCATTCAGAAACATGCCCGTACGCGCCCACCCATCAACTTCCCCGCCCGACGGGGGTAAAATTCAGCCCTAGGAATTGTGGCAATGAATCAATTGGTAAATTCATTGAACCCTATAGACCCAAAATTTTCCAGGTGCCATCCCTCGTCTGATGTATTCGCTGATCCCAATTGGAGCAACAGTGGAGCCAAGAACACGAGAAACTGTAGGGCATTTAGGACAAATGCCTTGCTAGTGGTGGGACATACAAGGTGCTTAAAAAGATGGATGCACTGCTGTGCAGAGTGAAGCTGTACAAACAGCATGAAAATGGATGCCAAACATGCTTGTTGCAGTTATTGTAGGGGAAACACAGCAGCTGATCTGCACACAGCAAGATCCCACAAGAAGTTAATGAGATAAACAACCAGCTGTTCTGTTGGTTGAGGGTTAAGTTGGCCAGGACAACATGAGAACTCACCTACTGCTCTTTGATAGTGCTGTGGGACATCTTACATCCACCTATGAGAGCAGGCAAGGCCTGAGTTTAACATTGCCTCTGAAAGCATTGCACTGAAATGTAAGCCTAAATTATGAGCTCAAGCTTTTAGAGTGGGGCTTGTACCCGTGGCTTCCTGACTCAGTGATGAGAATGTTATCGCTGAGCCAAGGCTGACACCTTATAGTGTTGGACTCCTCCTGTAGTTGCCATGTAATCAAAATGTATAGTGCACAATAGGCTCATAAGATATAAATGTGAACTCTTCAAAATCCAATTTTTAAAATTCCTGCAGAAGCCAGATAGTGCTGAATTCCCAATTATTTCTTCTGTACCTCGAAGGAGTCAATCTGTCAATAGTTACAACATGCAAAACACATCACCTTAGTGAAAGTCACCAATAAAGGCCTTTGAAGAAAGTTCAAATTAAGACAATCAGCCAATTAGAATGCAGTGGGTAGCACATCATAATAACAGTACATTTGGATTGGTTAATGAAAACAGTACAGTCCAGTTGCTATCACATCAAAGTGACAAATGTAGAAATTCAGCCCATCATGCCTGTGCTAGCTTGTTAAAAGGACAGTCCTCCCTATTTGTTTTCTTCTTTGAAAAATACTTGAGCATTAAAAATGAATGCAGCACCATCTAGAGGAAAAGCAAAAGCAGGTCAGCAATTAGAAGCTGAAATAGAATTTAATCTCAACTATTTCCTAAGCATCCCCATCCGTCTCAAGGATTCTTGGAGTAGAACAGCAATAACTTGAAAGAATAGTCTAAGCTCATCAGAAAATCGCTTCATTCTTACTGATTGAACATCTATTTAGGCATCAGTGCTTTTTATTAATCAATACACCATTTAATGGGGGTTGTGATTTCTGGTATCTTTCTGGCATATAGGTGAGAGAAACAACTGAGTTGCCTACCAGTGTTAGCAGCAAAGTAGGGATGTCTTTTTTTTCATACGTTCATGGTCTATAAGGTGAGGCAATCTGCTTAATATACCAATATTTTTTTCTGCCATTGGTGAACATATCCACAAAGTGGTACATTGGGAATATGTTTACTCATTGAATTATACAGCACAAAAGGAAGCCATTCAGCCCATCATGCCTGTGCCAGCTCTTTCAATGAGCTATCTAATTAGTCCCACTTCCTCTGTTCTTTCCCCTTAGCCCTGCATATTTTTCTTTTTCAAGTATTTACCCAATTCTCTTTTGAAAGTTACTGTTGAATCTATTTCCCCCACCCCTTCAGGTAGTGCATTCCAGATCACAACAACTCATTGTGGAAACAAAAATTCTTCTCATCTCCCGCCTGGTATTTCTGCCTTTTTTCAAGAGCTGGCCAGGGTCATCCCGATTCACTATTGAGTTTACTAAGTGAGTGCCCGACGAACGTACATGGAGTTAAGAGTAAACAACAACCAAGTTCAGGCCAGACATTTACTGAATGTTTTAGACTGATGTTTCTAAAAATGACAGCAAGGTGGTGCATTGATGCAGGGTTGTGAAGTCACTGACTAATTGTTTTTTATATATAAACTGTTGTTTTGGTGCCTTTTTGTGTTGCAACAGTTAGATTTAGTGTGTTGTGGTTATGTGTATGTGTTGGTTTCCTTTCTGAAGCAGAGCAATTTGTGCAAAATCACAATTGTGGTCTCATTGCTGAGCTGTTAGCTCAAATGATACATAATAGTGAGAGTGTGGTCGTATCACCCATCCAGACACACAATCTTCACATGGTGCCAAACTCCAAGCAGCATAGGCCCACAAAGCCTTACTTACTGAAAAATTGCGGTTTCACACAAACACAAAAGAACCTAAACACAATTGGAGGAAATACATCCTGGATTTTACTTTAGTTAGTGAAGGCATTCAGGAGGCATTCTATATGATCACTCACAAGAGACTTGTTAAAAAAATTCAGGCTTGTGGTATCAGAGAAAATGGATAAAAAGTTAGTCGAGAGAAATAAAAAAAACTAACTTGAATTTCTAATATCTTTCAAGACCTTAAGATGTCCCAAATGGCTTTACAGCTAATGAAATACTTCTGAAGTGTAGTCTTTGTTACATAAGAAGGAAAGAGTTAAGAAGGATGATGTGAGAAAGATTGGGTGAGATGCATCCTTGGGGTTAGTGCAAGATCCACTTTGTTCTTGACTGATGGATGTTTTGGTCTTGGTAATAGGGAACACAATCTCAAAATTTACTGTTGCCCCAAAAGCAGGAGATTTTGAAAACACTGAAGAGGGATGTTAAACAATTCATCAACATATAAGCAGGTTAGCAGAATGAATAAACAATTGGCAGATTCAGTGTCTTGTGAATAACTGAGAGGTGATATATTTTTGGAGGAAAGCAAGGATTGGAAGTACACGTTGAATGAGAAAAAACACTGAAGAATGCAATTGGCCCTGAATTGAAATAAATAATCTCCTATACCTGCAAGGCTAGGTAAATAAAGTCATAAAAGGCCAATAGCATTTTTATTTTTTATAAATAGGGGTATGGACTACAACAATAAGGAAATAACAGTATATTTATACAAAACCCTGGTTAGGCCTGATTGTATAACTGCTGACAGTCAAACAACCTTTTCCCCCATTTTCTGTATTGCTTTAATAACTAATTTTAAAAAGTTGTTCCAAGAAAATTTTAAAAAGCACACAATTTTTCAAAAAAAAAATCCCTATGATTTTTTTTAACCCCTGACTTGCTCTCAGTAGTGTCCTGGGGATTAATTTGCAATTTCTGGAGCCTTCTACCAGGACAAACCTGATGGGTGACAACCCCAAGTTGGAGGGCAGCTCATTCCTGACGATTGATGGCTGATTCCCTCACATGGACAAGCAGTGTCTCCTTAAAACATTTGGCTCTTGCAACAGAACTTATCTCTGGTAGAAATTTGTGCTGATAGTTTGAATAAAATACTACTTCAAACTTGTGATATTTATAATGCAGAGACTAGCAACAACAAAGCAGCTGCTATTATCTCAGTGTAGCATTCCCAGCCCTGTTCCCACCCCACTCACAATCTATAGCCTTCTGATCTCTCTGAGAGAAATGATGAATTTATAGCAGCAAGTGGTGAATTAGAAAGTAATTTTATCTTTTTTGATATGAGCATGTGTTGATTCTTATCCATTGGGAACAAGAAAACAACATAAAAAATAATGTCCCTTAGGAACCTATCAGCTGGAGGTAGAGACCAGCAGGCTGTTATACCAGCCACCTTTGGAGTTGTAGCCAGAAGAGATGAGGATCGTGATTTGTGAGTGATCTAAAATACAACAGCATTATCAAAGGTGAAACATGCCGAGATCGCTAGTGCTCAGCCCATGCCCTATCTGTGTAATCCTTAGCCTTCATCATTCTGTTCCAGAGCTCAGCAGCTACTCCTGGTGAAGATTCAGAGATTGATGTACCGCGGCAGCAGAGATGAGACAGACAATCAATATAGCACACTCCGAGGATTATGGGTCTGTCTTTCTATCGCTCTGAATAATTTATACTGTTTCATACAATCAATTTCCATTAAGTGAATAACCTATTTTGCCTCAAAACTTCTACCATTTATCTAAATTGTTGACATTACAGAAATCTATGTATGCTTTGGTAAAATACTTAGTACGCATTGGACTACAGAGGAATGATGCATCAAAATCTTTAAACTCCTTGTTCTAACTTTAAGTTTTCTCTATTTTGAATACTTTCTAAGTGTATATTCTGAGAGAAAGACTATTGTTGTATTTAAGCTCAAACAAGCTATTTTTCTCTTGAAATAAATTATAATCCATCTTATTGAGTGATGTAAATATTTTTCATTCTTTAGCAGTGAGGTGTCACAAGAAAATAAGAATTTGGCAACAGAAAGAGGCCACTAAAAGCTCAACAAGATGTCTTTTTGATGCATCAACCCAACTAATTCAAATATCTTCCTTTCTAATGTGTGCCTATCCCTGACATTCGATCTCTTAGCTGCAGAGAAAAATTTGTCAGGTTCCTTCTTAATCATGAAAGCTTCAGTTAAGTCACCTCGAAGACCTCTTTCCAAAAAATGTCAAACCCCATTCCCTTAAACCCACCTCTTGATGTAAGTTCCTGATACACCAAAATGGGCAAAATCTTTAATAAAATGACATTAGTGAGAATAACACTTCAAGTAAACTTCTCAGCTGCCAAGGTACAATAGCAGTGCTGGAGGCATCAGCGAGGCTTGCACTGGCAATGAGAGGGTTAACAAGCTTACATCCCTCAAAATATTGTTTAACTGATTTGAATAGCATGGGCATGAGATGGAAAATGGTTTTGAATTGTCAGTAATTGACTTCTTAATGTACAATTTCATTTGCTCAGGATTCATTAGATGGTCGTGTTGTATTCTGTCATTCTTTGCATTTATATCTACTGTAGATATTTACAGGTTTTTGCTGCAATTAAACAGATATTGAATTTTTATCAAAATATTCAAAATTATTATGTGTTTCCATACAGCTGTAGACATGTAATGGTGCGTGCAGAATAATAGATTGGTAGGAGGGAACTACAAGGTACTTACAAAATCGAATAATTGAAATAATGCTATAAACCATGAGAGCAAAATTAGTTTAACTTATCCAGTGAAGCAAGGAGACAATGCAATTTATTTAAGCCACTGTAGAACTCCCAAGAAACAATTGACTAGATACCATGTGTAGGAACTTAGCCAGCTCAGCTAATTAGCCCATCCAATGCTGTCTGTGATTTCCTCTGTTACAGAATTTTTTACAACCTGAAGAACAGCCCCCCATCGATCCCAAAGCACCCCGTCTCTCTCGAGCAAGCATATTCTTCGGTCAGATTTTACAGGTGATTATTTCATGCACTTTGGGAGCATCAGCCATCACATAGAATTATATAGAATTTATAGTACAGAAACAAGCCTTTCGGACAATTGATCTTTCTTTACTATTTGGTGAGGTATGGCTGTCACTGTCAAGGCCAGCATTTGTTTCCCATCCCTAATTGCCATTGGGACGGTCTGTGCCAGTGTTTAAGCTCCACATAAGTTTCCTCCCACTCCTCTTTATCTCACCATATTAGTCTAACCTTCTATTCCATTCTCCCTCACATGCTTTCCAGTTTCCCCTTAAATACATCTAGGTTATTCACCTCACCTTCTCCCTGTGGTTGCGAGTTCCACATTCTGACCCTTCTCTGGCTCAAAGAAGTTTCTCCTGAATTCCTTATTGAATTTATTATTATTTATGGTCCTAATTTTGGTTTCCACCCAACGAATGGAAATATCTTCCTTACACCTACCCTGTCAAATTACTTCATAATCTTTAAAACATCTATCAGGTCAAGCCTCAGCCTTCTCTTTTCAGAACAGAGCTCCAAGCTGTTTGATCTTTCCCGATGGATTTAACCTCTCAGTCCTGGTATCAATCCTTGTAATTCACCCTTTTCTTCTCTTATGCTTTGATGTTTTATCGGCATGCCATTACATTGCTGTGATTTGAACTTTTTATTGTGTGCATAGTGGAAAGGTAGATAACACAAATAGACTGAGTCTTCTGCATCCTTTTATGTTCTGAGTGTGCAATGGTGCTGCCCAAGATTAATAACTAGCTCTTAACTATTGCACCAGAAACCATACAGGAACATAAGAACAGGCCCCGGAGCCTACTCTACCATTTAACTAGATTATGGCTGTTTTGTACCTAAATTCCATTTATTCATTTTAGCTTCATATCCCTTGATATCCTTTCCTAATCCATGAGACCACCACTTGAGACTGCCACAGTTTCTTGTCTATTCCAAAAGGAGTAAATATTAAATGGTTCAGACCATTTCATTCAGGCTAGACCTAATAATCATCTTTATTTATGAGTAAGTTAATCCTGAAATAGTAAGCCACAGGATGTTACCGATATTACAAATACTTAGGAAACAGATAAAATCACACACCAAAGGGTTAAAATACCTTCTTTAAAATATATATTTTCAACAGATAATTAGACAACAAGGCTATTGGATATAACAGTTGAGGATGTTTATTGAGAAAATAGCTGTAGTTGGTTAATGCACAGTTCATACACACCAGAAGGAGCTTAGTTGCTTATTATACTGCACTGAAACTAAACACATAAGAGAAATCTCCAGGATTTAACTAAAAGTCTCTGAACAAAGAACTGTCAATCAATCAAGCTCAAAAACCCTGTGGTTAGAAAGGATTCAACAAATAGATGTCCACACCAGATCCAAGCCTTGCATATCCAGTAATGCTTTAACCAAGTAGTATTTGATTGAAACCCAGGACAGAGCTTCTGCATTTCGACTATATTTCTGGTTAAACAACCTGGCCTGGACCAATAGTCTATTTGTTTTTCATATAATTACACTACATAAAATTTACAGTACAGAAACAGGCTATTCGACCCAAATAGTCAATGCAACAACGTTCTCCCACTTTACTTCATATAATCTTATTGGCATACCTTCCATTCCTTGCTCCATCATGTACTGATCTAGATTCCCCTGAAATACATATATGCTGCTTACCTTAACCACTCTTTGTGGTAGCAAGTTCCACATTCTAACCACTCTTAATGTGAAGAGGTTTCGCTTCAATTCCTTATTGGATTTGTTTGTGACTCTTTTATATTGACTATAAGTTATATTTTGGACAAGGGAAGTCAGCTTAATCTTAACTCTAGATATCTCAAAACAGTATGGCATAAAATAGACACACTTCCGTTGTTTGACATAGGATGAAACTCTGCTTTTGTCATAAGACCATAAGACATAGGAGCAGAAATTAGGCCAATTGGCCCATCGAGTCTGTTCCTCCATTCAATCATGGCTGATAAGTTTCTCAACCCCTTTCTCCCGCCTTCTCCCCGTAACCTTTGATCCCATTACCAATCAAGAACCTATCTATCTCGGTCTTAAATACACTCAATGACCTGGCCTCCACAGCCTTCTGTGGCAATGAATTCCATAGATTCACCATTCTCTGGCTAAAAAGGTTTCTCCTCATCTCTGTTCTAAAAGGTCTTCCCTTTACTCTGAGGCTGTGCCCTCGGGTCCTGGTCTCTCCTACTAATGGAAACATCTTCCCCACGTTCACTCTATCCAGGCCTTTCAGTATTCTGTAAGTTTCAATCAGATCCCCGCTCATCCTTCTAAACTCCATCGAGTATAGACCCAGAGTCCTCAAATGTTCCTCATATATTAAGCCTTTTATTCCTGGGATCATTCTCGTGAACCTCCTCTGGATCCTCTCCAGGGCCAGCGCATCCTTCCTGAGATACGGGGCCCAAAATTGCTTACAATATTCTAAATGTGGTCTGACCAGAGCTTTATAAAGCCTCAGCAGCACATTCCTGCTTTTATATTCTAGTCCTCTCGAAATTAATGCCAACATTGCATTTGCCTTCCTAACTGCCGACTCAACCTGCAAGTTAACCTTAAGAGAATCCTGGACTAGGACTCCCAAGTCCCTTTGCACTCCAGATTTCTGAATTCTCTCCCCATTTAGAAAGTAGTCCATGCCTCTATTCTTCCTACCAAAGTGCATGACCTCACACTTCCCCACGTTGTATTCCATCTGCCACTTCTTTGCCCATTCTCCTAACCTGTCCAAATCCTTCTGCAGCCTCCCCGCCTCCTCAATGCTACCTGTCCCTCCACCTATCTTTGTATCATCTGCAAACTTAGCCAGGATGCCTTCAGTTCCTTCATCTAGATCATTAATGTATAAAGTGAAAAGTTATGGTCCCAACACTGACCCCTGCGGAATTCCACTAGTCACCGGCCGCCATCCTGAGAAGGACCCCCTTATCCCCACTCTCTGCCTCCTGCCAGACAGCCAATTTTCTATCCATGCTAATAACTTGTCTCTAAAACCATGGGCTCTTATCTTACAGAGCAGCCTCCTGTGTGGCACCTTGTCAAAGGCCTTCTGGAAGTCCAAGTAGATAACATCCATTGGCTCTCCTTTGTCTAACTTACTCGTTACCTCCTCACAGAATTCTAACAGTTTTGTCAGGCATGACCTCCCCTTGATGAAACCATGCTGACTTTGCCCGATTTTATCATGCACTTCCAAGTATTCTGAAATCTCATCCTTAATAATGGACTCGAAAATCTTACCAACGACCGAGGTCAGGCTAATCAGCCTGTAATTTCCCGTCTTTTGCCTCACTCCCTTCTTAAACAGGGGGGTTACATTAGCGATTTTCCAGTCCTCTGGGACCCTCCCTGATTCAGTGATTCTTGAAAGATCACCACTAACCTCTCCACTATCTCTTCAGCTATCTCCTTCAGAACTCTGGGGTGTAATCCATCTGGTCCAGGTAATTTATCCATCTTCAGACCTTTCTGTTTTCCTAGCACCTTCTCCTTGGTAATGGCCACCATACTCACTTTTGCCCCCTGATTCTCTTGAACTTTGGGGATGTCACTCATGTCTTCCACTGTGAAGACTGATGCAAAGTACCTATTTAGTTCCCCCGCCATTTATTTGTTCCCCACTACTACTTCTCCAGTGTTATTTTCCAGTGGCCCAATGTCCACTTTTGCCTCTCTTACCTTTTATATATCTAAAAAAATTCTTGCAATCTTCTTTTATATTACTGGCTAGTTTACCCTCATATTTAATCTTCTCCCTCCTTATTTCTTTTTTAATTGTCCTCTGTTGGTCTTTGTAGGCTTCCCAATCCCCTGGTTTCCCACTGCTCTTCGCCGCATTGTATGCATGAACGTTATGGTGCAAAGCATACATATTGAACATCTGTTACAATCTCGGTAAAGGCCAATAACTTTTATAAAAAGAGATTCAAACTTCCAGTTATTAACTGAAAGAATGACACAGCAAGATTTCACATTTTAAAACTTTCACTGTAAAAATGACTAAAAGCACTAATGACAAAACACTACTTTTTGTAGGTAACTTATGATAAAATGTAAAGAGAGGAACATTCTCCTTTTATACTAATCACCTATCACACTTCCCCTGGAATTACAGCCCTTTTAGCAAATAGTCCACATTTGCTCCCAGCTTCCAATGAGCTTCTGTATCCCCACTTCTCTGAGTAGTAATTTCGAGTGACCGTCTCCAGATGCTTTCCTCAGTTTTCGGAGAGTTCCTTAAATCCACCACCAGCAGTGAAGCTTATTCCTTTTAGGACAAATCTCCTGGAATCCTTAGATGGCTGCAGGATGCATCTTTTTGACCAGAGGTCATCTCTTCTGTATCCTGTGGTAGCTCGCAAAGTCACACAGCCATTTTTCTCTGCTGACTACACAAAACCTCTACTGTGTGTCTTTGATATTCATTGATTTGGCGGGAAGCCTGTAGCCTGATCTCAAAAATGGCTTCTGTCGTCTTCCTCCTGGCAATGTGAAACATATTAGGCTTGTATCTAGGTAGAAATGCTAATTAGCTATCTTTGACCTCAACTCCCTTTCATCTTAGAAGTAAGGTTTACAGCACAACTGTTTACAACCGGATATCTACAATGCTTTCTGGGACTTTGGGGGACTCATTGTCTACTCATGTCAAATTCAGAGACTGTTGCCAATGTCTCCAAGTATAAATAAAGGCTCCTTCCTTACAGTAAAATAATCCAAGCCTTCCTTTGATCTCTAACAATCAAACCACCCAGGCTTACTGTCAGACAGATGCAGAACAGTTCACAGTGACCCTCTTCATTTACCCTAAGTTTAAAGCTCCAGATCTAAAATATATTAATCTTTTAAAGTTCATAATTGTAACACATCCATAAGTTGTGCAAAGTTACAAAGATCAATGCTAAATGTAACAGTGCAGAGTGACAGCTTAGTTACATTGGAAAGCTGCTACAAATACAAAACTGTAGATTGTATTTGAAAGATCTAATTAAATTTCAGATAATTGCCTAAAGAAGACCACTTCCTCCAGCAAATCTGAAATTAGCCACCTTGTTTCTTGTTTCTAACTTTAGTATCAGGCTTGATGGGAGGGTTTACACTGAAAGGTAACCACAGTTTTTGTAAGATGTTTGCATTCGAATCACCGATGTATGGGATAGATTGCAAGAACATTTAGCTCACCATTATTACCTGTTTAGTTTGCACTCAGATATTTCTCTTGTAGTATTCATGAAAGACCACTCTGAGCCCCTGCTTACTACTAACTTGCGAAGTACCATGTCTGCTAATGTAGAGCTCAAACAGAAAGACTCATTGTATTTAGCCTATTGCACATGACACATAATCCCTTTAGACTTCAGAAAGCCTCATTAATGGATTTATTTTAGTCAATCTGGTGTGACCATTATTGGAAAGAAACACTTTCATATCAAACTGCATGTCTCCCCAGTGCCCTGACCAACCCTGCCCTGACAAAATTAAAAAATACCATCAGTCATTATCACGTTGTTGTCTGTGGGAGCTTGCTATGTCCAAATTGGCTGCCAAATTTCCTTTATTGCAATAGCACCTATGGGCCGAATTTGACAGGTCCCAACTGGCGGGTTTCCAGGTGGGGGAGGGCCCGTAAAATTCCCATGGTGACCTTCCTGTCAACCTCTGAGCTGCCTGCAATTTTATGAAGGGAAGGCAAGGCCTAGGGTGGACCACTGCCTTTGCACCAATTGAGACCCTATTGGCCACTTAGGAGCCACTTCCCTCCAGTGGGAAGAATTTGGGACAGGGGAGGCCTAGCAAGTAATCCTGCATGGGCTTTGGGCAGGAGAGGTGGTGAGTGCCTCCATCATTGGCCACTTTCCAGATTGGGCATATTCCCAAGATCTGCCCCTCTCCCAGGTGCTTCCTTCCCGACTGGCCTTGCCATCACAACTCCAACAACCCCATCCTCCCCCCAGGCCTCCCCTCTCGTACTTACCCTGCCACAAGACCCCAGACTTATCTGGTCCTGTGGGCTTCAGCACTTGGACTGGTAGGACTGCTCTGTGGCACTGCTAGGACCACTGAACTGCTGGCCAATCAGATGGCTAGCAGTTTTTGAGGCAGAATTTCCTCCCAAGTGAGGGGCAGAAGTCCTGTTTCCAGCTAATTAATTAAATGGTTTGCAGGGCTGCTGTGATCGACAGGGATGTACCCCCCCGCCCACTTTTTCAATGACAGAGTAACATCTGAAAAATCTTGCCCTGTATTTCAGAAGCATTTAATTGGTTGTAAAGTTCTTTGGGACATCCTGAGGTCATGAAAGGTGCTTTGTAGAGACACAAATTCTTTCTCCTTTCTGTCTTTCTGCCGTTTATATGTGTGGAAATTTCCCAGTTTTCTTAGATTCACGGTCAAATAAAAATACAGCTTTCTAAATACATTTCCCCTCCCCTAATCCTTTGCTGCATTGTAACTAGGAATTCAGTGAGACTCTGGTTAGAGTCTAAAGATAGGTAACTGGTAGAACTATGATGAGTGGACCCTTGGTCTTGTTTTCCACAGACACAAATAATAAAACACTTCTAAAAATGAGTAGGAAGAGATTAATCTCACTGACTCTTGCTTACTCACACACAAACACAAACTTTTTGCTGATTTACCTCATGCACATTTTCTCTCAGAGGATCAAATAGACTGACCCTGCTCCCAGCCTGCCTTTCACACAACTCCATATAAAGATCTGCATTTTTGATTGGTAGGATAGGAGCTCCTCACCAACTGCCACTGATTTATTCTGCTTCTATCTCAGATGATACACTCTATCATCCACTGGGATCCCATGAATCTCAAAAATTAATTCGTAGCTTGGTCTCCAGCATGATTGGCCTGCACCAGTGTCTCCAGATATTACGCTGAATGGGTTTATGTAAAAGGACCCTGCTGTGCAAATGTTACCTTCAAATTGTCACTTGGTGTTCGCCTCCCAAAGTATGTCCAGAATCAATAAAATAACAACTACTTGTTTTTATAAAGAGCGGTTAACATGGTAAAATGTCCTAAAGCACTTCACGGGAGTGGTATCAGACAAAACATGGCACCAAGAAAGAGGAGATATTAGAGCAGGTGACCAAAAGTTTGGCCAAACAGGATGGTTTTTAAGAGTATCTTAAAGGGAGGAAAGTGAGGCAGATAGGTTTAGGAAAGAAATTCCAGAGTTTAGAGCCTAAGCAATCGAAGGCGTGAACACCAATGGAGGCCCAGTGGAAATCATGGATGTATGAGAGGCCAGAACTGGAGGAGTGCAGAGTTTTCAGAGAGTTATAGGGTTGAAGGAAGTTATAGAGATAGAGAGGGATAAGGCCATGGGGCGGTTTGAAAACAAGGATGAGTATTGTAAAATCAAGGCGTTGCTGGACTAGGAGCCAATATAGATCAGTGAGCACAGGAGTGATGGGCGAACCGGACTTGATCACTATCCTTTACTTTAATATGTGCTGGAGGCCTCTCAATGCAGCATTCATTTAGCAAGTACCTAATTTGCACCTTAAAATTACTGGGCTTGCACGATTTGGCTTTGTAACTAGACTTCTCACATTTTCTTTTCCTCTTGACAGTTTGTCAGTAGGTCTGATAACAAGTACAAGAGAATGAACAGCAGTGAGCGCGTGCGGATTGTCACTGGCTCCCCATCTGGCCCGGCAAAAGCCTCTTTCGAAACTCTGAAACTCTCAGCTGATAAACAGGATGGTAATAAAAATGACTTGCATTTACATAGAAAATTTCATGACTTCAGAATGTCCCAAAGCAATTTATAACCAATGAAGTACTTTTTGAATTGCAGTCTTTGTTGTAATGTAAGAAACATGGCTGTCAATCTGCAAACTCTTGCAATCAGCAATCAACCAGATCATCTATTTGAGTAATGTATAGTTGTTGGCCAGATACCGAACTTTTTAAGTCCTTCTCACAGAAACCTGCAAGACTCTTATACAAAAACTAAGATAAATTTGTCCTCCCCATTTTACATTTTTTTTTTGTTGTTGAAGATGTAGATACAGAAAGCGACATCAAGAGGAGTTTCAGCCTGATCCCATACAGCCTGGTCCATCCGTACCACATCCAGCAGAAACGCCCTGTGTTGTTCTCACCCACCTCAATGGCCAAAATGCTGGTGCAAAAGTTACTCAATTCTGGAGAAGCCATGGAGTTTGACATCTGCAAGTCAGGTAAGGGTTGTGTCATAAAAGCAAAGAACTGCGGATGCTGGAAATCCAAAACAAAAACAAAAACAGAAATACCTGGAAAAACTCAGCAGGTCTGGCAGCATCGGTGGAGAAGAGCACAGTTGACATTTCGAGTCCTCATGACCCTTCAACAGAACTAAGTAAAAATAGGAAAGGGTGAAGCTGGTTTAAGGGGTGGGGTGGGGGATGATCTTGTCCCAACACCCCCCCCCCGCCTTAAACCAGCTTATATTTCACCCCTTTCCTATTTTTACTTAGTTCTGTAGAAGGGTCATGAGGACTCAAAACGTTAACTGTGCTCTTCTCCACCGATGCTGCCAGACCTGCTGAGTTTTTCCAGGTATTTCTGTTAAGGTTGTGTCATGCCTTGGCCACAAATGTTTTGAACAAACAGGACAGTGAAACCTGCTCACTGAGCTAACACTTCTAACCAGAACTGAGTAAACAAAGAGAAACTACATTGGCACAAAGGTTAGTAGGCAGAGGACACGTATTTTAAGGTAATTTGCAAAACAAATGGAGAAGAGATAAGTAGAAAGCATTTTTCAACATTGAGTTATTACACTCTGGAATGTACTGCCTGAAAGGGTGGCAGAAGATTTAATAGTAACTTTGAAAATTTAATTCGATATATACTTGAAAAGGAAGCTTTTTCAGGCTATGGGGAAAGACACTGGGGGATTGGGGCTAATTTGATAGATCTTTGAAAGAGACAGCACAGGCACAATGGGCTGAACGTCTTCTGTGCTGTATGGTTTAAATCCAGCCATGGTGGAGAGTACCCTTTCTCTGCCGGCTCTAAGATTCCTACTTGAAAAGAGTTTGTGCAATCTCAGCATAGATCCTGGTGCACCACTTAAGGTCCTCAAAGAACCCAGTGCAATTACGGTAGGAGCAGAAGTGGGAGAGCTTGGGATACACAGAAAAAGTCAAGCTAGTTGTAGCTATGATATTCTTCACTTCTGTTGATTCATGCAATGGAAAGTGTATAAGGAATGTTTTTACTTGCAGGGGGATGAAACTGTGAATGAACTGAGCCATTGATTGTAAGTGTAATTTGGAAAACTGCTGTCAGTGTAGAAGAGCCAATCCATTGGCTACATTGACTGTCCTGTTGGATTGGCCCATCTAAAAGGCTTATCATATTTTAATTGTAAAGATTCAGACTTTAACTATGCGTGAGTGACAAGTGCATTCACAGTCATGCTTCCAAGATATTATTAATGAAGTTATTTTTCATCAGGATGATGAGAATCTATTTTGACATACAATGATGATATATACTTGGTCTTGTCTGGTCCTCTGAGGCAGTTAGCATTCCTCCTCACTGCTCAATTGAAATACTGCTTGCATGATGTTTAGTTGTGGTAAGAGTGTTTATATTCTCTTGAGTTTCTTCCTTGAGGCTGTTCAGTAAGTCCTGGGCAGGAGCATCTCCACTCTCCTACTTCACTGCCTGCAGGCTTCTTTTTTTGCATGCGTAAAGACTGAAGTCTCTCTATTTGGTTGGTTCATTTCCTGCAGGCCTTTTGGCACATCTGGAGGCATCAGTCTCAGTTTAGCTATCAGATGCATTGGTATGTTGCGAAGGATGCAACATAGGATTCTTTTTTAAAAGGAACAATTTTGTTCTTACACTTTCCTTTACAGATCCTCGGTGGTGCCACTACCACCATGTCTCCTTGTGCAATTGAGGACAGAATATCCTGGACTCATATACACTGTTCTGTGGCTGCAGTTACACTATCTTTGATTATTTTGTACTGGCTTGGCTTCCACATGGTCCAGTTGATCTTGCGGGGCTCCCCTTCCCTTCACGTCCACCTTCATAAATCATTCGCCCTGCCACACAAAAAAACTAGTGAACTGCACACAGTAGGGGTTTGGATATTGTCTCCTTACTCTTTTGCTGCTGCAGTTACCCATCTACCCGAATCCATCTTTTTACAAAAGCAAAATACTGCAGCTGTTGAAATCTGACATTAAAAAAAAACACAGAAAATGCTGCAAAACACTCAGCAGCTGTGGAGGCAATCTTGAAGAGAGAAGCAGAATTAACATTTCAGGTCAACGACTTTTCATCTGAACTGAGAAATGTTAGAGATCAAACAGAGCGAGGGAAAAGGAGTAGGGGTGCAGATATAAGAACAAAGGAGAAGGTCTGTGGAAGGCAGGATTGAGTGAATGAGAAAAGAGATAAGGGTATAAGGCAAAAGGGGATGGCAATGGAACAAATAAAACGACAAGAAATGTGTCCAAAGGAGGTGTAAATGATAACAGCAGAACCATTACTATAACCAGCTGCCTGAGAAAATGGGAGCAGTGATTATGATCTGTAGTTGTTAAATTCAATGTTGAGCCAGGAAGGCTGTAAATGCCTAACCTATAGATGAGGTATTGTTCCATGGGTTTCTGTTGAATTTCACTGGAACAGTGTCAGAGCCCAAGGACAGAATGATATGAAAATGCTTGCAAATATTTTATCCCTAAATTTCCATAGGATTCTCCTCCCATTCAGTTATAATTTTGATGCGACATCAGCAAAATCCCAGGAAAGATTGGGTACAAGGCTATTTTAAGCCTCATTTTGGGAGATTTGAATTGAATGACAAATGTGCTTTGGAATCATGTAACAGGAGTTGACATGAAGAGGTGCTGACTTTGTTTTTAACAACTAGTTTGTTGCAGTTTTTGCTGCAGTGGCAGAGTGGCTTATTCACCATTTCTTTGACAAGAAAAAGACATCATTGACACCTACTGACGGATTCTGTGAATTAGTTGATGAACTGTCTGAGACTTTGAAATAGAAAATGATTGTTTTCAGTTTTAAGTGGTTGCATGGAAACTACTCATTGAATTCATGACAGATTCTGGCTCAGGCTTAGCCTCAGTGTTTTGCCTTCCTACCATCTGCTGAAAACTCCAAGACTTTGTTGTTATTTCAAAATTTGTCCCTGAGAAAGAAATGTGATCCGACACCACAGTCAACCAATTTAAACCAAAATATAAACTGGCCTAAATTTCCATCCATTTTAATGTGACTAGGCTCAGGTCAGCCAACAAGAAAAGTGACATAAAGATAAAAGCAAAATACTGCGAATGCTAGAAATCTGAAACAAAAACAAAAATAGCTGGAGAAACTCAGCAGGTCTGACAGCATCTGCAGAGAGGAAGACAGTTAACATTTCGAGTCCGTATGACTCTTCATCAGAACAGTAGGAAAGTGACATGTTGACTTCACGCAAGTTTGACATGTAAAAGGACGAATGAAGGCTACATTAGTGCCATTGGCTCCAACTTTTTGAAACTGGTTTCAAGCATTCATGAAATATAATATGTAACAGCAGAAGTAAACAAGATGAACAATTATAATTTAGTATCTTAATCGCATGATAACTAATTGAACAGGCTGGGGCACATTTTCCAGAAAGTAGAAAGCTGAGGGAGGCCTGATCGAGGTCTTTAATTTTATGTAAGGGTAGACGTAGAAATGATCTTTCCACTTTTGGGGGAGACCATAACTAGGGGCCATGATTGTAAGCTAATCACATGGAAGAGAAAGCAAAAGTGTCACGTATGTTGGACATGTTTCACCAGCGTTGCCTACATAAGATCATGGACATCACATGGAGAAATAACATCACTAATGAAAGCAGTGCTACAGAAAACCGATCAGAAACATCTTTGGGACATCATGACAGAGAGAGACAACTGAGACTGACCGGACAATTATTTCGCCTCACAGATATACACCCTGCCAGAGTGGCAGTAGAATGGATACCACCAGATGGAAAAAGATGATGAGTTCGGCCAAAGAAGACCTGGCAAAGTACATTTAAAGACGACCTTCAAGAGTGAGACAGCACCTATGCTGGATCGAAAGAAATTGTAATGGACCAGGGCCGGTGGTGAAGCCTTGCTGCCCATTATCCTGCAAGGGGCTGGAGGAACCAAGTCTAAGGCCGGGATTTTCCAGCCTCGTCGTGGGCGGGAGCTGCCGTGGGCGAGGCAGCACCCCAGCCAGAAGTCCATTGACTTGCGGGTGCGGAAAATCCCGCCCTAAGTCTAAGTAAGTGACTAATTACTCCCTTAGGGAATTAAGGAGAACCTGGAACTCACTATCACAAGGAGTGGCTTGAGGCAAATAGCAAAGACGCGTTTAAGGGGAAGCTTAAAGAAGAAAGATATAGAAGAATATGCTGGAAGGATATAGAATACCCTGATAGGGATGGGAAAAGGCTCGTGTTGATCATAAACACCAGCTTGGACGAGAAGGCTAAATGGGTTTCTGTGTTGTAAGCTCTATTTAATTCTTTGTAATAAAATGAAGTTTCAGTCAATAAGTCATCTACAAACTTAGAAGAAAAGGATCTTTGCCAATTTGACAAATGCACATATTGGCTGAGAAGGTAATAAAAACAAAAAATGCTGGGAAAAATTTTCCTCCTGTTGGGGGGGATATTCAGGAGCGGGCGTGGGCAGGCACACCTCCGATTAGCACTCTCGATCGGGGGCCCGCCGCCATTTTACATGGGCGGGCCACTTAAGGCCCACCCAGCGTGACGTGTGCCAGGAAGTGCTATGCGCTTCCTCTGCGGGGGGGTTCCCTAGTCAAGAGTACGCCCTTTCGCACATGCGCGCTAAGGTGCACACTGATCCCCCGAGGCTAAGTGCTGCCTCACGGAGATCGGCTCCAAATTTAAAAATGTTAAACAAATGATAGCAAAATTTCCCTGACATGTCACCTCATGTGACACTGTCACATGAGTTGGGACATGTTCATCACTTTCACTGAAATCTTTATTAAATATTTAAAAACCCTCATGAAACCTCATCCCGCCCCTGGATGAGGTTTCATGCTTTTTCTTAAGCCCGCCAGGGCTCCTGGTCTACCCGCCAAACTTAAGGTTGGACGGGCAGGTCCATTAATGAGGTTAATTACTTCCTAAATGGCCTCAATAGGCCATTGACAGGTTGGTGGGTGCACAGCTAATTTGGCTGTGCCCCCGCCAACCTGAAAATGAAGATGAAGTGTGGTGACATCGGGAGTTCCACCCAACGTCATCCCGTGTCACTTTACACGTCAGCGAGCAAGCCCCGCCCCCGCTCTCCGACTGGAAGATCCTCCCCCTGGAAATGCTCAACAGGTCAGGCAGCATCTGCGGAGAGAAATAGAGTTAACATTGCAGCTCGAGATGACCTTTCATGAGAACTTACTAGCACAAATGCTGGTGGTTAGAAATGGAAAAAGTCAGCCTAGGTTTGCATTCCTAATCATTGCCAGTAACTGTGCTAGGGAGGGTATGTATTTGCAGGTAGCGTATGAGGTTGTGATGATTCTGTGTGCTTGAATGGCCTGGTGATGCTGAGGCTTAGCACATGGATAAGATACGCTAGAGCAGCCGGTGTCTTTGAAATCATCATCATCTTCTTATGTAGTTTCTCAGGATGAAGAATGACTTGTTTCAACTCGTGCTCCAAGGGTTCTCAGATGGCCGATAAGCCCAATGTATAATCTGCAGACTCTGCCTCCTGTGGTACAAGTGGTGCTTGAAGGGTAGGGTAGATGGGTTGTTTGGAGATTTGTGCGCTCCCTCTAATGCCTCAACTTTGCCTCTGAATGTTCCTGATGAAGTCTCTTGATGTGTTCAGTGCCCTTCCAGATGAACCTTCTCCATTTCGGTCAGTCACAAGCCAGGATCTACCATTAGCCAGCAAGGATATTTGACCTCTTCACGGATGCTTTGACAACATCCCTAAAGAGTTTCTGCTGTTCTCCTGTGAGACTCCTGCCGTGACCAAGTTCCAAATAGAGCTGTTGCTTCAGGAGTCTGGTGTTAGGCTAAACCATCCTCCAATATGAGCCATTAACTTCAGGGAACAAAGAGGAGATGTTGGGGAGGGAGGGAGGGAGAGAGTTTACAATAAACAGCCATGGAATTACTGTTTTCAAACAAGAATGGCTTGGATTATTTTATTAACTTCAATATTTGCCTTTTAGATATTTTAAACAAAGAAGAATATTTACAGAAACAGAAGTCTGAACCAATTATCTTCTCCAGAGAAAAACATTTAAACACCTTTGAATGCGTCATGCCTGCTAATATCAAAGCTGTAACTGCCAAGGTAAAAGCTTTCCCTTATTGTTTTTTTGCTGTATTATTACAAACGTGGGTAATAAAAAAATGTTTGTTTTGTTGCAATGTCAAAAGCCACTGACATACTGCTGAGAAACATAACTGGAACAATAACAGCTTGTGTTTATATTGTGCCTTTAATATAATAAAAAGTTCAAAGGTGTTTCACAGGAGTATTATCAAACAAAAATTGACAGCCAACCACATAAGGAGATATTCGGATAGATAACCAATACTTGGTCAAAGAGGTAGGTTTAGCGGAATGACTTTAAGGAGGAAAGAAAAAAAGGTGGAGAGGTTTAGGGAGGGAATTCCAGAACTTAAGGCCTATAGGTAGCTGAAGGTGCAGCCAGCAATGGTGGAGTGGTTAAAATTGGGAGTGTTTAGAGGCCAGTAATAGATGAGCGCTGATATCTCGTAGGATTGTGGGGCTAGAGGAGATTACAGAGATGGGGAAGAGCGAGGCCATGGAGGGATTTGAAAACAAGAACGAGAATTTTAAAATCGAGGCATTATTTAACCGGAACCAGTGTAGGTCAGCGAGCTCATGGGTACTGGGCAAACAAGCAGAAGAGATTCCGATGACCTCAAGTTTACAGAGGATAGAATGTGGGAGCGTGGCCAGGAAGTCTGGAGATAATAAATGGATGAGGATTTCAGTAGATGAACTGAGACAGCGGGATGGGGGGTGGTGTTGGTGGGAGATGGGCAATGTTATGGTGGTGGAAATAAATAGTCTTAATGGCATGGATATGGGATTGAAAGCTCATTTTCAGGCCAAATATGTGAACAGTCTGATTCAGCTTCAGATAGTTGTCAAGGAGAGCAATAGAATCTGTGATGAGGGAGTGAAGAAGGGGACTGAAGACAATGGCTTCACCAAGTCACCAGATCTGGAGGGTGGAATTAGTTATTGACAATAGAGCAAAACAAGAAATGGTGAATTTGCAGTCATCTCAGTCAATGGGACGAGCTGTAGACGGGGCGGACTGTGAATGGGGAGGGCTGTGAATCAGGTGGGTTAAAGGGAAATTTGATAGAAGTGTTTTAAATTATGAGGGGTTTTCATATGAGCAGATGGGGAGCAACTGTTTCCAGCAGCAGGTGGATCAGTAACCAGAGAACACAGATTAAGTTAATGGCAATAAATGAGGGGGTCATAAGGAGAATTCGTTAATGCAGAAAGGTGTTATGACCCAAAATGCACTTTCTGAAAGGTGCTGAAGGCAAACTTAATAGTAACTTTCAAAAAGGAATTGGATAAATACTTGAAAAAGAAGAAATTTGCAGGATTATAAGGAAAGAATATTGAAGTGGGACAAAATGAACAGCTGTTTCAGAGCTGGCATAGATATGATGAGCAGAACAGCTTCCTTCTGTGCTTTATGTTTTTATGATTCTAATTGCAGGAAAGCTGTACAATTGTTCAGGTTGCAACCCTGCAAATTTCTTTTACTGCCCGCCTGATTTACAGACCATTCCACTTACAGCCCACCCCATTTACAGCCTATCTGTTTACAGCCCACCTGATTCACAGATTTCCCCACTTTCAGCTCACCCTTCACCCAACTTTAGAGGAAGAACAACTTGGACTAACACAACAATAAAAAACATCCCAAGATCTTAATCAGAGTAGAGAGGCTGAGGGGTGCAGGGAGAAAATTTTCAGCATGAGGCCTAGAGGCGACTAAAAGCTTGGTTGGTGATGATAGGTGAAGAGAGGGAGAGAATATGCAGGAGGGGATGAATTCAAATGGCAGAGATAGGGAGGTGCAAGTTAATGAAGAACTTTTAAATGAAAGGCTGAAAATTTTAACTCCTAAGAATTTGGGTACCAGAAGCCAATGTAGATCAGCGGTGAATATAGTTTAAAAACAGGACTTGGTGTGGTTCAGAGTAAGTTTTGGAGGAGCTAAAGTTTACAGAGGGTGGAGGACAGAAGACCAGCCAGGAAGACATTGGAGCAGTCAAGTCTAGAGGTGACAAAGGCATGAGAGAGGGTTCATTCAATTGTACTTCTGTCTCTGGTCACAATGAAAGCACTTTTTTTTTGTGCTTACAATAAATTAATGGCAGCCATTGTTACGATTCCCACAGAGACTGATAACCTTTAAACAGAGATATCAATTTTCCAGTGATGAATTTGCCAGCCATTGACAGAATTGCACAAGATATCACATTTTAAGAATTTTACTGTAACGAACAAACTAAAATCAATATAGAGTAAACATTATTTAATAGGCCAATAATATAATAAACTACAGAAAAAGTACTTTCTCATTAATTCATTGACACAACCAAAAATACACCATGCTCTCAGCAGATATGTAGCTTGTAGATTAAGTCCCAACCTCCTCCCAGCTTTTCATCAGACTCCCTTCTCATTGCTGCTTCAGGGCAAGTCTTCCAGTATTCTATGTAAGTCCCTTTACTCAATCATCTGAGCATATTGCACTGACTTCCAGCAGCAAGGCAACCTCTGGCAACTCTTTGATCCTTAACTCACTATAAGTCCTGTCTCTTCAAACAGGAAATGCATTCTCACAAGCATTCTGCTTAGTGGTTAACACAAAACAATCTTTTCCACTGCTTGGCACAGCAGCAGTTGTTTCCCTTTCCAGTTCTCTCTGAGTCTTGAGATCTGCATCCAGAAAGACTAGCTGTCCCTCATTTGTGTCAAGATAAATTTCTATGGGTTTCGGCCTGGGCCTCTTTCCCCAATGACAATCGAATCTCATGGGCCTAGGCAATGTTCAGTATGTTCTTACTATCTCACATTCCAGGTCACTCTGTTTTACCTCAAATTAAAGGAAACAGTTTAAAACATAACTGCCTTATAACATCTCGTATTCATAACGCCATGCCTTCAGCTATCTAAGCCCAGCTCTTTCAATTCACAAGCTTAACCCCTCCATCTCTCCATGCCCTTCTCCTCCTTCAAGATCCTTCTTCAAGGCCAACCCTTTAGAGTAGCTTTTGGTTCCCCTTGCTAATATCTCCTTCTTGGTGAGGCATCCATTTTGTTCCTTATGTCTGTAAAGCACTTTGGGATTTTTTTTCAATGTTAAAGGCCCTTTATAATGTAAGTTGTTGTTACACAATATTGTTACACATGACCATCATTGCTACAATTATTGGGATAATTGAAATTATTAGTGGGGGATTCAGTATTTTAAAATTAAATGGCAGCTGTCACAGCTATATTTGCATTAAATGGTATAGCATGCTTGGATACATTTTTTTTTGGATTGTTTTGATGCATCTGTTAAACTGGTGAGATGGAGACAAAAAGATTAAATCTGTCAGCTCGTCTTAATTGGTTGCACCTTCATACCTGAGTCAAAAGATTACGGCTTCCATCCCAGAACTTGAGCACATGATCTAGCCTGTTACATCCCTGGGCAATATTCCCCTCAATTTGTTAACTTCCAGAATGGGACCCCAATTTTGTTATACTCCCGGGTGAGCTGGCTACCCCTCTTTATTAACTCCCTCAGCTAATCACAACAAGGTTAATTTAAAAAGAATCCTTTCCCCTGTGGATACCTTTTCCTCGTCCAAATGTGTTTCTCCTTTTAGAAGGAGCCAATTTAACCAGACATTCTTGAGTTAAAGAAGCAGTAAGTTTATTAGTCACTAAAAACCCAAGAAAAAATAATTAAAACACAACACACGTACACCATTTTACACATTCTGAGATATGGATCAACATGAGTTGGATTTTAGATGCCTATTAAGACGTGGTAATCGGTCTTTTGTCTCTGCAACCACAGGAGATGAAAGATCAGTCTTTTGCATCTTTCATACCTCACTTTTAAGTGTCACTGCTTGAAGAAGGCCATGACACTTCTTCAGGTGCGACATTCCATGTTCTCTCAAGACAGGTCTCTCAGTATAACCCACAAAGGAATTTTCCAGAAAGTGGTCACTTTACATTATCAGCCATTTTTTGCTCAGTGCCCTTGCTTGTATTTCTTTAAAAACACACGTCTTCCTTAAAAAGTTCAGTATTCCCAGAAGTAATTTGTGGCTGTAATTGGCTTTAATGACAAGCCTTATGCTGGAGTGCTACACTGTTGAGGATGCCACACTTGCGATGAGACATTCAATAAAAGCCCCACCTTGCCCGGTCTTTCTGATGGAGATGCCAAGGCATTCTGTTGAAAGAACAGCAAGTTCTCACAGTTTCTGGACCAAAACTCTCCCTTTGCACCAATGAACAAATCATTCACTTGTTGCTGCTGGTGGGATCTTGTTGTGCAGTCAGCTTTGCCATATCAGCCTACATAACAAGTGTCACATTGATTGCATTTAACATCTCATATTCATAACACCATACTTTAATAAATGCAAGTTACCAATGGGTTAAAGATGGAGTTAAAGTGGAATTTCATAGAAATGCAAAAAAACATATGTCCATGGTTAAAAATAACATGAATAGCTTTACTGATTTCCCCCTCCCTCTCACCCGCATTGATATACAGCTACTTTTTCTGCTGTCAGTATGGTGGAATTAACTTAAGTGAACAATGATTTTAAATCTAAACGTAATGCTGAATTTTTGCATTCTTTTTACATCAGTGGAGCTGAGAATGCAGTCATTCAACAGAACCATGGATCAGCAGAATATATAGTGAAAAGATTTCTGTTTCCCCTCCCTCCCTCCCTCCCCTCTGCCCATCAAGTTAGATTGAAAAGTGACTTCAATTCCCTATAATTCCAGCCATTGCTCAATTTGAAAATGTTTTGTGCTGTCAGCTTGTGCCCAGGGGCTGTTGGGAATGAGCCAGTGCAAACTCGCCTTAATCTTTAATCGATGACTGTTTATTTCAACCGATTCTGATCACAATGGTAAAAAGAAAGGACGCAAGTCCCAAGTGCTTTGACTCGTTAATCAAATGTCAGGTTCAATCAGTTAGCATCCATTATCTGTGTTAAGGCTTAATTTCCTTAAGCATCAACTTGATGTCTATCAAAATGGCTGCCTGCAGCCTGATTTCTCAAACAAGAAGTTTGGGGGGTAAGGTGGGGGTTGGCGGGGGAGGGGGGAGCTATCCAATTAAAACTCTCCTTTTCATCCCGAAATTGAATTTGTAAAACTAAGTTCTTCAAAAATTTTGATTCTTCTGAAAATTAAACCTCCATTTATTTTTACACCTAATGGTGAATTTTTGTTATAGAAACATGGTGAAACATAGGGCAGTTTGGATCAAATGGGTTTACTTACAAGGAGAAAGTCATTAGGAAGAAAATTGCCTGGGGTGCATATAATTTAAAACAAAACCAGCAGGAGGTTGTTAAACGATAACAATGGTGGATAATGGCGTCCTTAATTCGAAGGCTTGCGTGGAGTAGAAACACGGGCGCAGACCAATTGGGTGAAATGGCCTGTTTATTGGTGGTAAATTGGTGCAAATTCTATGTAATCCACTAATAGAATCTATTCTCTGTGCCCAGTTCCTGTCACCTCACTTCTTTTATTTATTTCAAAGATATAAAATAAGCATGGTTCTAAATACAAAATTGAAGGGATAGCGGTAAATAATACGAAATAAGACCTCTTTTGGCATTACTGAAGTTCTTAAGACATGCGGCATGAGCAAGCTATCTCAGCCCATGGCCATGGATGTCTTACTATCCATGTGCCGTATATGGTTAAATTGAAAGACACATGCTCCTTGGTGCTACACCAGGCAAATGCACTGCCTCAGTTGTTACTGAGCCTCATAGATCTGCAAAGAAGTTCAGCATGACCCCTGATTTATGTTGAATTAACTCATTTCAGCCACACTATGAACGGAATTTTCCGTTTTGGAGACTAAGGCCAGAATTTTCCCGTCGGCGATTTGGGGGTGGGGCCTACTCACCGACGGGAAAATGACGCGGGATAACGTCGGGAGGATCCCCCGACGTCATCCTGGTCCATTTAAATATTGAGGAAGGCAGGCAGACAGCGAAATCAGCTGTCCACCCGCCGACCTGTCAATGGCCAATTAAGGCTAATTAAAATCATTAAAGACCCTGCCCGTCCAACCTTAAGGTTGGCGGGTAGGCCAGGAGTCCCAGCGGGCTCCTGATAATACATGAAACCTCATCCATCGGCGGTGTTTAATAAAGTTTATGTCCTTTTTATTAACATGTCCCATCTCGTGTGACATTGTCACATGAGGGGGGCATGTTAATAATTTTTATATTTTTAATGTTTTTTTACACTTTCACCAATCTCCCTGAGACAGCACTTAGTCTCAGGGAGTAGTGCGCTTTTTCATGTGTATGCGCGAAGAAGCGCACTTTGACAGTTGGGGAATCCCACCACACACACACCCCCCAAACCCCCCGCACAGGAAGCGCTTAGCACTTCCTGTTGGGTAGGCCACTCAAATTGGTGGCGGGGCCCGCTTCAGTGGCGGAGTTTGACCCGTCCGCCCATCAAGGTAAGAATTCTGCCCTAACTCAGGAGTGACTTGCGTTGGAGAGGGGAATGGCTGAGCACACGCAATCTTGCGCTATTCAGCTCATTAATTATGCAGCTGCGAGGATCGCATCGAATCTCATGGCAGGGCGGGCAGTAAGTGGCCTGCCTTGCCGTCACCTCAGAGGCCCCAACGTCCGAACGCCATATTTGAACAACACCTGGACAGCCATTCACTCTTCCACTCTGCTCCTTGACTCCACACCCCCTCCCCCCAACCCCCAGTCCTGGCTAGGTGTCACCCCTCAGTTGTGCCTTGGCACAGCATGTGTGACAGGCAGCTGATATCTTAAATACGGTGTGAAAGGAAGACGAAAGCAGCATCTACTGCCCTGAAGGTCCAGGAAGAAGTCGACCTTGCCAGGTGCACACCACTCAGGTACAGTCGTGAAACAGAACATTCTAAATTCCCACTGGCGGGGTGCTAAATTTGGAGAGGGGACGAGTTTCCAGTGTGTTGATGAGCATTGATGATATGCAAATGAGGTTCCCAACATAGATCAGCAGGACATTCCTTTAACCTGCCATGAAAGTCAGGAGAATAAGTTTCCAAACTAATTTCCCAACATCATGAAACTGATTTTTGGCTTCCTGCCAAATCCTGTTCCTCTGCCCGCTACAATTCCTACCGCTGGCGGGAGCAGAAAATTTCGTCCTATATGCCCTCGATGTTCCTTGGTTAACAAGTGTTAAAATTACTTGTTACTTATTGCTGCTGACCACCCACAGCAGTTTCTGTCAGAGAAATGGCCACATGTGGACTTTGGATAAAGACACAATCAATTTCGTTTGTAGTGCCTACCAACTCCTGCCCCTGTCGACACTCTATTCTGACTGGCTTACGAAGAAAGGCCACTTGAAAGGTTGCCAAATAAGCCTGTACCTCAGCATTTGCCATCATCTTCAGGAGTATTGAGAAGAAAATTAGGAGGAAGCAATCTGAAAATGAGCATGAAACAATGTAAGACAAAAACAGAATTACCTGGAAAAGCTCAGCAGGTCTGGCAACATCGGCGGAGAAGAAAAGAGTTGACGTTTCGAGTCCACATAACCCTTCCACAGAACTGAGCGATTATAAGGAGAGGGGTGAAATATAAGCTGGGGGGGGGGGGGGTGGTGTTGTAGGGACAAGCAAGCAGTGATAGGAGCAGATAATCAAAAGATGTCACCGACAAAAGAACACAGAGGTGTTGAAGGTAGTGATATTATCTAAACAAATGTGCTAATTAAGAATGGATGGTAGGGCATTCAAGGTACAGCTCTAGTGGGGGTGAGGTGGAAAGACTAGTGGGGCATAAAAGATTTTAAAATAATGGAAATAGGTGGGAAAAGAGAAATCTATATAAATTATTGGAAAAAACAAAAGTAAGGGGGAAGAAACAGAAAGGGGGTGGGGATGGAGGAGGGAGTTCAAGATCTAAAGTTGTTGAATTCAATATTCAGTCTGGAAGGCTGTAAAATGCCTAGTTGGAAGATGAGGTGCTGTTCCTCCAGTTTGCATTGGGCTTCACTGGAACAATGCAGCAAGCCAAGGACAGACATGTGGACAAGAGAGCAGGGTGGAGTGTTAAAATGGCAAGCAACAGGGAGGTTTGGGTCATTCTTGCGGACAGACTGCAGGTGTTCTGCAAAGCGGTCGCCTAGTTTACGTTTGGTCTCTCCAATGTAGAGGAGACCGCATTGGGAGCAACGAATGCAATAGACTAAGTTGGGGGAAATGCAAGTGAAATGCTGCTTCACTTGAAAGGAGTGTTTGGGCCCTTGGACGGTGAGGAGAGAGGAAGTGAAGGGGCAGGTGTTGCATCTTTTGCGTGGGCATGAGGAGGTGCCATAGATGGGGGTTGAGGAGTAGGGGGTGATGGAGGAGTGGACCAGGGTGTCCCAGAGGGAACGATCCCTACGGAATGCCGCCGGGGGGCAGTGAAGGGAAGATGTGTTTGGTGGTGGCATCATGCTGGAGTTGGCGGAAATGGCGGAGGATAATCCTTTGAATGCAGAGGCTGGTGGGGTGATAAGTGAGGACAAGGGGGACCCTATCATGTTTCTGGGAGGGAGGAGAAGGCGTGACCGCAGGTGGACGGGAGATGGGCCGGCCACGGTTGAGGGCCCTGTCAACGATCGTGGGTGGAAAACCTCGGTTAAAGAAGAAGGAGGCATGTCAGAGGAACTGTTTTTGATGGTAGCATCATCAGAACAAATGCGACGGTGGCGAAGGAACTGAGAGAATGGGATGGAGTCCTTACAGGAAGCAGGGTGTGAGGAGCTGTAGTCAAGGTAGCTGTGGGAGTCGGTAAGCTCGTAATGGATATTGGTGGACAGTCTATCACCAGAGATTGAGACAGAGAGGTCAAGGAAGAGAAGGGAAGTGTCAGAGATGGACCATGTGAAAATGATGGAGGGGTGGAGATTGGGAGCAAAATTAATAAATTTTTCCAAGTCCCGACGAGAGCATGAAGCAGAACCGAAGTAATCATCGATGTACCAGAGAAAGAGTTGTGGAAGGGGACCGGAGTAGGACTGGAACAAGGAATGTTCCACATACCCCATGAAGAGACAGGCATAGCTGGGGCCCATGTGGGTACCCATAGCCACACCTTTTATTTGGAGGAAGTGAGAAGAGTTGAAGGAGAAATTGTTCAGTGTGAGAACATGTTCAGCCAGACGGAGGAGAGTTGTGGTGGATGGGGATTGTTCGGGCCTCTGTCCGAGGAAGAAGCTAAGGGCCCTCAGACTATCCTGGTGGGGGATGGAGGTGTAGAGGGATTGGACGTCCATGGTGAAGAGGAAGCGGTTGGGGCCAGGGAACTGGAAATTGTTGATGTGACGGAAGGTGTCAGAGGAATCACGGATGTAGGTGAGAAGGGACTGGACAAGGGGAGAGAGAAGGGAGTCAAGATAACAAGAAATGAGTTCCGTGGGGCAGGAGCAGGCTGACACGATCGGTCTACCGGGACAGTTCTGTTTTTGGATTTTGGGTAGGAGGTAGAAGCGGGCTGTCCGAGGTTGGGCGACAACAGATTGGAAGTTGTGGGTGGAAGATCTCCAGAGGAGATGAGGTCAGTGACAGTCCTGGAAACAATGGCTTGATGTTCAGTGGTGGGGTCATGGTCCAGGGAGAGGTAGGAGGACGTGTCTGTGAGTTGACGCTCAGCCTCCGCGAGGTAGAGGTCAGTGTGCCAGACAACAATAGCACCACCCTTGTCAGCAGGTTTGATGACAATGTTGGGGTGCAGTAAGTTCAGAGAGGGACAGATTAGAATGGGTGAGAGGAGCAGAGAAATTGAGACGACTAATGTCACGCCGACAGTTCTCAATGAAAAGATCAAGAGAAGGTAAGAATCCAGAGGGAGGGGTCCAGGTGGAGGGAGAATATTGGAGGTGGGTAAAAGGATCCGTTGAACGGGGAGAGGACTCCTGCCCAAAGAAGTGAGCACGGAGACGAAGACGGCGGAAAAAGAGTTCAGCATCGTGCCGAGCCCGAAATTCATTGAGATGAAGGCGTAAGGGTATGAAACTAAGTCCTTTGCTGAGCACTGAACGTTCAGCGTCGGAGAGGGGAAGGTCAGGGGTTATAGTGAATACACAGCCAGGGTTGGGATTGGAAGAAAGGGTGGGGATGGAGGGACAGGCAGGGGTGGAGGGTCCTAGATGGGTGTTGGTGTCGATGAGTTGTTGGAACTTGCGTTCCTTAGCACTTGAGAGAAAGAGAAAAAGTTTCTTGTTGAGGCATCGGATGAGACGAAGAATAAAATTAAACTGGGGGCATGCGCAGCTTTGAGAAAGGGTGCAGCGGTGCTGCTGGAGGGAGAGGTTGAGTGTGTCTTTTGTCTGTGACATCTTTTGATTATCTGCTCCTATCACTGCTTGCTTGTCCCTACAAACACACCACGCCCCCCCAACTTCTCTCTCTCTCTCCTCCCCCCCCCCCCACCCACCCCCGCCACGGCACCTTAAACCAGCTTATATTTCACCCCTTTCCTTATATTCGCTCAGTTCTGTGGAAGGGTCATGAGGACTCGAAATGTCAACTCTTTTCTTCTCCGCCGATGCTGCCAGACCTGCTGAGTTTTTCCAGGTAATTCTATTTTTGTTTTGGATTTCCAGCATCCGCAGTTTTTTGTTTTTATCTCTATGAAAGAATGTAATTTGAACATGCATTATGCCTGTGGGAGTACTTATATTAATTTCTTCAAAGGTCTAATCTTCAGCCTACTTGCATTATCAGGCGTGTAGAGTACCACCATCAATTTGATGTTTGTGGCTGACATAACACTCATCCCTTCCTCCTCTCCACATTTTGGGTTATGTTTTATGAAACTCAGTAGTGATAGCAGAAGGATGAGAGCTGGTCGGTGTGATGTTCATTCAAATTGTCTTTCCCTTTTCCTTCCATAATATAGAATAAACATTGTTTACTAGAAGCCGGACTGAGCTGCACAAGAGATTTAATTAAGAAGGACATCTATCCAATTATAATCGTCATTAAAGTCTGTGAGAAGAACATCAAGCGGTTCAGGTACTGTCTGATCCTTTCCACATTGGTGCCTTTAATTAGTTAAAGCTGCCATCTCTAATCAATGTTGCCAAATTAAACTTGTCTTGTTATGCAGGGAGGAGCTAAAGATTGCTTAGCGGCTATCGTAAGAAGGGTTCCTTACGTCACCCTGTTAAAAGTCTCACATTCAAATTTCAACAATTCAAAATTTAATTGAGCACTCCAGGCAGGGAATGATACAGAGCTTTGATTCGCTGATCTATACCCTTTTTAAGCTCAACTCCCCTGCTGCAAGGGGAGTACGGAATCATTTCAGTTGAAGGTACAGAAGCCCTGATTTTAATTTAGGATGGGAATCGGATGTGTAGGGCAAGGTTGTCATGTTGAGGGGATGGGGAGGGGGAAGTTTGACAGGGCAGGTGACAGGCCTTCATGGTGTCAATTTTAACTCCTGGGCCCTCACTATAAAATGGCTGATGGATGGCCACCCAAAAGTGTACCGTAACACACAGCCCACCCGCAATTTCTACCACTGCTACCAAAGCCTATTTAAAGTGAGAATGTACCTCCTAAAGTGAGGTAGCCTCACAATGATGAGTCGTCCTCCTGCCAACCCCACTCCCAGGTTCACATGGCACCCTGGAGGAGGTCCAGGTGGAGGAAGTGAGGAAAGGTTTCCCAAGACCCAAATGAAGCAGCCCTGTTGAGAGTGTCTGAAAGGCTCAGTGCTACCAACATCATCCCCAGGACCCTCATCTCAATGCAGAAGGCAGGTTTCTGACCTCTGAAGAGCAACAACAGTGAGTTGCAAGTGAGGGGCAGCACACAAAGAAAGCCAGCCATGCTGCAAAGCCCCAAGCTCTCTCCTATTGACCGCTGAGCTCAAAGAGGAAAGTGAGGTCCTTCTCCGTTGAGGCAATGGAGATCATCAATCACTTGTTTAACGCAGCTATGTGCTGCTGACCATGATATGTGGCCCATGCCCCCTATAGCAGCTTGAAGGGATCCGGTGGTGAAGACATGAAGGATTGCAATGAATTTGAGGGCCACTGGCATGGTCCCACTCTCCACCAAGCTGCAAGTACATTTTTTTGTGATTCATTAAGCTCTGTGACAGGAAAGACCCATTATATGTCAATGTAAAATCAGCAAATTATTTTAAAGCAGAACTTGACATAAAGGAGCCATAACAGGTGATTAAGACAGTGCACAATGAAATGTCAATGCGATGGCAAGCAATTGTACAGCATTGAGCGAGTTTAGGAGGGGTATTCTTAATTTAAGTTCTGTCTACATAATTTGATGTCTACAATTGTGCAAACCAATGTTCAACACAAGTACAGTAGGTTTGGTTAATCAATATCTCCTCATTATGTACAGTTATCTGCAGAAAATGCATTTCCTGTAAGTGGAGCTGACTATGTATATTTTTTTAAGTCTCAACTGACCTCTGTTCAACATCCATCCATGGTGATCTGATAGAGATTAGGAACTCAATATTGAAGGGAATTGAATACACATCCCACAACTGACAGGGCCCCAGCATATCATCTATCTCATTGTGTTCTTTTCTCCCTTGTTGGCTTCAGTGATGTTTTCAAAGAGACACCACAAAATATCACTGGAAGAAAAATACCTTTGAGAAGGATTAGTAAGGATTCATACTCTTAACAGATTATAATAGCACTCAATGAAATTAAAGGAGGTAAAATAATTAGTGTAGTTTACACAGGAGCTTCATCACATTGCATCATTGATTGGCAGGATTCATGTCGAAGTTTCACCGAAATAGTGTCTGGGCCATGGGGACACAGTATCAAAATTTTCAGGTGGCACAATAATGAGGTTAACCATGAAGAGAAACTGTGCTCAATGTAAGAAGGGCAATTTAGCGGATTAGGCAGCAAGGCATTGAATTAAATTTAACACAAAGAAATGTGAGGTAATACTTTTCCAGAGGAAGTATAAGGGAAGGAAATACAAATTAAATGGTGAAACTATAAAAGGAGTAGAAGAACCAAGAGTCATAAAGGTTGAGTTATAGCCATTTTTATAAATGGAAGGACTCCTGTAAATAAAAAGGGTATTGGATCCTGGGCTTTATAGATAGGAACTCAAATAGGAATGAGTAATTCTAAGTTTTTACAAATCATTGTTTAGGCTAAATGTCAGAGTTGGCTCAGTGGTACAGCACACTTGCCTGTAAGTCAGAAAGTCTTGGGTTGAGCACAAATCTAGGTTGACACTTCTATGCTTTAATTATGAGCGGGGGACTAGAGAAACTGGGCTGTTTCATGAGAACAGAGAAGCTTGAGAGATCAACTGATAGAGGTGTTCAGAACGATAAAGAGTTATGATAAATTAAATAGGAAAGAACGACTTGACTGATCAGCAGCTAGAAGGGATAACTTTATGACCATGGCCAAAAGAAGGGAGGGAAAGAATGGATTTTTATTTTATTATGCAAAGAGTTGTTGAGTATGGAAATCCCTACCAAAATAAAGAAGTAGAAGCAGAATCTGGAATAGCTTTTAAAAGGGAAATGGATAAATATTTGAAAAAGAAAAGCATTAAAGGATACAAGAAAAAGGCAGAGTAATGGAACTAAGTGAGCTGCTCTTTCAATGAGTTAGCACAGGTGGATGGGTCAAAGTGACCTCCTTCTGATCTGCAAAGTCCAATGATGCAGTGGTAGCTCAGAAATCAGCCATGTCATCTTGGAGAAAGATTAAGTTGTGGCCAAACACTTCCTTACAAGGAAAGAGCAAAAATCAGGAGAGTGTCCTCTGGCCAACTCTTATGTGCCTCTGGAGGTTGGTTATAGAGCAGCATAGAGTGAAGCTTGGATCCTTTCAGCCAAGCATGGGCATGGTATTGAGAAGGACCAAAAAGATGATGATAGGAGATTAATAGACCTCTGACTACATTTTCTAAATCTTCTTAACATATTGTCATATTGCGCTGGTGAAACCCAAATAAGATGTTTGATATTCATAAAGAGGTGAATGAATGTATCTAAATTACAGGAGGCTGCCAGCAAAACCAGACAGCGGTGAGGAAGAGTTCCTGAAGAGCTGCCGTTTGAATGAGAGTGAACTAGAATCTCTCCCCTGCATGTACACAACAGTGGAAGCTGACGCATGGAGCAATATCAAGGAGCTCATCAAAATCATCAAAGAAAAAATCATCGAGGAGCAGAGGAAGACAGTCTGGATCGACCAGGACCAACTCTAGGGTTTTATTGAGTGACTGCAGAATTTATCCCAATGGTACATCCCCAGCCATTAATGGACTTGCGAACTGTAAGCCAGTCTTGCAGGGGAGACACTCAGTTGATGCTTTTTGTGACTGATGGGTGATGATTCCTAGATGGGCAGGTACCTCAGTTAAAACTAATGCTCAGAACAACACTTGTTGCAATTGAAAACTTGCAGTTTTAAAGATGATGAATGACATCATGAAAATGCTTTTCCATATTCGTGATTTCCCAAAGCCTACTTGAGGCATGGGTGGAAGTAACTGCGGTCATGCATTACTAGCTGAGAGAGAATGCCACTGAGAGAATTCTCAAGTTTAATCCTTGCCTTCTGCTTATTGCTTACACAATTGCAAGCTCCAGTTTAGCCTGGGTTTCTTGACTATGTATTCATAGCCAAGAAAGGAAAACACCTGTTTGACCCATCAGACCTGACCACTCTGGCACCTCACATTCATCCAGTGGCTTATCCAGCTATGTTTATACAAAGCTATTGAGGGATTACATCTGTGTAGAATGTGCTACTCTTTGGGGGGAGGGGGGAACGACATTGGTAATCTCACCCAACTGTGCACTCCTGCTGTCGGATCAACGTTACAAGAGATCCCAGAGGAGGTAGTATCCCGGAGTGCCGTGAATTCCAGACAAAACAAAGTAACATCAGAGTGGAGGTTATTCCTCTGTGCAAAAGGTGTAGCAAAATAATAAGCATATTCTTTCTAAGCAAACAGGTTTACGATTTTACTACACCAGAAACAGCGAGGGAAATCGCCTCTGTGAATTAAAACCTTTATAAAGGAGGAGAATTAGAGAATTAGAAGGAAAAATACTTGAAAAATAATGGGTTCAAATTTCCAAGCAGGCTTCCGGATTTCCCACTGGAAGGAGGGCAGAGATCCCGCAGCACAAATACTATCCCCATTTCTCTAGGGTTTTCACTGTGGGGGAATTAGAAGAATTCTGTTGTTAAAATTGAGATTATCCATTCAGCTGCCTTGTGAATTTTCTTACGAATTAGGAATAGGAATAGGCCACTCAGACCCTTGAGGCTGCTCTGCCATTCAGTAAAACCATGGCTGATCTGAATGTAACCTCAATTCCACATTCTTGCCTACCCCCAATAACCTTTCACCCCCTTTCTTATCAAGATCTAGCTCTGCCTTAAAAATATTCAAAGACTCTGCTTCCACCACCTTTTGAGGAAGAGAGTTCCAAAGACTCATGACCCTCTGAGAGAAAAAAATTCTCCTCATCTCGTCTTAAGTGGCAACCATTTATTTTCAAACAGTGACTTCTGGTTCTAGATTCTCCCACAAGAGGAAACATCCTCTCCACCCTTTCATGCCCCTCAGGACCTTATCTATTTCAGTCAAGTCACCTCGTATTCTTCTAAACTCCAAAGAATACAAGCCTGGCCTGTCCAATCTTTCCTCATAAGACAACCTGCCCACTCCAGGTATTGGTCTAGTGAACCTTCTCTGAACTGCTCCCAATGCATTTACATCCTTTCTTAAATAAGAAGACCAATACTGTACACAGTACTCCAGATGTGGTCTCAACAATGCCCTATACAACTGAAGCATAACCTCCCTACTTTTGCATTCAATTCCTCTTACATAAAGTGAAAATATTCTATTAGCTTTCCTAATTACTTGCTGTACTTGCATACCAGCCGTTTGCGATTCATGCACGAGGACACCCAGATCCCTCTGCATCTCAGAGCTCTGAAATCTCTCATCATTTAGATAATAAGCTTTTTTATTCTTCCTGCCAAAATGGACAATTTCACATTTGCCTGTATTATACTCCATTTGCCAGGTCTTTGCCCATTCACTTAACTTACCTATGTCACTTTGTAACCTCCTTATGTCCTCTTCATAACTTACTTTTCTATCTATCTTTCTGTCATCAGCAAAGTTAGCAACCATACCATCTATCCTTTCATCCAAGTCATTTATATAAATTGTAAAAAGTTGATCCCCCAGCACATAACTCATTACATCTTGCCAATGAGAAAATGACCCCTTTATGCCTACCCTCTGTTTCCTGTTAGCTAGCCAATCTTCTACCCATCCAATGTGTTACCCCTACATTATGAGCTTTTGGGCAGAATTCTCCCCCCATTGGGGGAAAGTTCAAGAGCGGGCGCACCTCCAATCGGCACTCTCAATCGGGAGTACACCACCATTTTACGTCAGTGGGCCAGTCAAGACCTGCCCAGCATGACTCTGCAAGGAAGCGCTATGCGCTCTCTGTGTCGGGGGGGGATTCTAGCCGAGAGTGCGCTCTTTCGCGCTCTTATCTCCACATAAAAACAGAAAAAATTTCTCTGACACATCCCCTCATGTGGCACTGTCACATGAGTTGAGACATGTCCATCACTTTTAGTTACATTTTTATTAAATTTTTAAAAACCTACATGAAACCTCATCCGCCCATGGATGAGGTTTCATGCTTTTTCCAATACCGCCAGGGCTCCAGGCCAGAACGCCAACCTTAAGGTTGGATGGGCAGATCCACTAATTACTTTAATTACTTTGTCAATGGCCTCAATTATCCATTGACAGGTCGGCAGGCACACAGCTGATCGGCTGAGCCCCCGCTGACCTGAAAATTGAAATGAGGCGGGGTGACGTTGGGAGTTCTGCCCGTCATCCCACGTCATTTTACATGTCAGCGAGCGGGCCCCGACCCCCATTCGCTGACTGGGAAACTCTGGCCTTTATTTTCTGCAATGACCTTTGATGTAGCTCAGTAAGAGGTGCGCCATCACTGAGTGGAGACTTCGGCCTGAGTGAGACAGAGACCAAGTGAGTATATTTGGGAATTTGGTTCAAGTGGGTATTCAGCTCATGGGGGAAAGGGGTGCTGTAGGTAAGGTTTACTGTAAGAAATGCAACTTAGAATAGAGTGCTGGGAGTTGGGTAATTAAGGGAGTTAGGGGAGGAAGGGAAAGAGGTGCTCTTTTCCTTTCTGCTTTCTAACTTTCTCAGCCTTCAGGAAGGCTGGTCATACTCTGCTACAGGAGAAGAAGCTAGTTATTTGGTGAGGATCTGGTAAGTGACTAAAGTTTATTCTATTCCTACGGTTCAAAATAATCTAGCAACTAGTGGTAAGGTTAATAAAATATATAAAAACAAAATTAAAATATGTAATTGAATAAAATTATTAAATAGTTCATTGGAACACATTAAAGATGTCAGGACAGGTGATGTGTCACAGCTGCAGCATGTGGGTGTTCCTGGATGCCAGTTTGATCCAGGGCAAAAACATATACAGTCAGTGTTTGAAGTTTAAGCTATTTTAGCTCAGAGTTTATGAGCTGGAGGCTGAACTACAGACACATCGGTGGGGGGGGGGGAAGTTAGCTGGGTCTGAATCTTCGGCTCATTGAGCGGGGGTGGGGCCTGCTCGCCAAGGTGTAAAATGGCGTGCAATGACGTCGACCACGTGTCATTTAGATTTTCAGTTTGGTGGGCGCACAGCCAAGTTGGCTGCGCACCTGCTGAACTGCCAAAGGCCTATTAAGGCCATTTACATATCAATTAAGCTAATAAACTGAGCTGCCTGTCCAACCTTAAGGTTGGCAGGTAGGTGAAGAGCCCAGGCGGCCTTCACATTTTTCATGGAACCTCATCCACGGGCAGGATGAGGTTTCATGAAGGGTTTATAAATTAAATAAATTTTTTCATTAATGTTCATTGACATGTCCCAGCTCATGTGACACTGTCACATGGGAGGACATGTCTTAAAATGTTTTCTTTTCTTTATTTAAAGTTTTAAAACTTAAACTAATCTGTGCCTCAAGGAGATTTCTGCACTTTTTCACGCACATGCAGGCCCCAACTCAGGGAACCCCACCCCCGCCTGCACAGGGAGCACTCATCGCTTCCGGGCGCATGTCACACTGGGCCTACCCATGTGAAATGGGGGCGCAGACCCGATTGGGGGTCCCAATCAGGTCTGCACCCCCGTCTGTACCCGCACAACCCCCTTGACGGGGGGAAAATTCTCCCCCTGGTTTCTTTGTACCAGGAGGCAGTCACACCTCTTAGGACCGGGTCTTCTGATTTGGTCAGGGACAGGAGGGTGTGACTGCAGGTGAAGCAGGTAAGGGGACTCAGGGCAGGAGCATAGGAGTGTGGGCCTCTGCAATTATCCAACAGGTTTGAGGTTTTTTTGGCTTGTTTGGATGAGAGTGGGGGCTGCAGGGCGGATGAGCAAACTGACAAAAGCACCGTGGTACAGGAAGCCATTCAAGTGGGGGGTGCAAAAGGAATGTAATGGTAGTAGGGGGTAATATAGTCAGGGGGATTGACATCTTTCTCTTCAGCAAAAAAGCATGAGTCCAGATGGTTGTGTTGGCTGCCCGGTGCCAGTGTTTGGGACGTCTGTTTGGGGCTGGAGAGCAACTTGCAGTGGGAGGGGGAGGATCCAGTCGTCATGGTCTATGTAGACACCAATGACATAGGCAGGACAGAGAGGGAGGTTCTGCATAGTCAGCATGAGGACCTAGGCACCAAATTAAGAAGCAGAACCACAAAAGTCATAATCTCTGGACTATTACCTAAACCACGTGCAAGAATTAAAACCACCAGTTTCTAGCTTCTAGCTAACTATTGTACAAACCCACACTGGACCCCCAGGGGACTCCCAGCAACCCCCGGCTAGCCACCCCTCCAAAATGGGATGCCCCCACCCCCTGACTTCCCACCCCAACGGGAATCCCCACAGACCCGTGAACCATTCTGGCCACCACCCTCACGGGACTCCCCCACCCAGCTGACCCCTGCAAGGGATATCCCCCACTCTCTGGCCACCCCCCCCCCCCCCCAAGCAGGACACCCCCACACTCTGACTACCCCCCAACGGACTCCCCAGACCCCATCACACCCACAGGACTAACCCCCCCCCACCCTGGCCAGGCTTGACTCCCAATCCCCCCCACTATCAGGTCTGACCCTCACCCTACCCCCCAACACCCCCAAGGCCCAACCAGACCTGACACTTCCCCTACCACACCCCCACCCACCAAGGCCCCAAGCCCCGACCCGACCTGACCTGACACCCCCTGGGGCTAGCCTGATGCCCCCCCCCCCCCTCCCCCAGGCCCGTCACAACCCAAAACCTCCCCACTTCCACAAAGCAAGCCCCAACCCCTCCCCCAGGGCCAAACCAACACTCCCCCTCCACCTCCCTCCCAGGCCCAACCCAACACAGCCCACCCCGCCAATCCTGCCCACTTACCTTATATGCTTAACTTCTTCCTGGCTTGTGAAGATCCTTTAAACCTGACAGGACCTTTAAACCAGCTGGTGCCATAAAAAGGGGGCATGGCTTCCTTACCTGCGGCGCCTGAGTCGGAAAATTGGGCAAGATAGGATTGCCTGAATGTCAAGGTAAGAACTTTCGAGCGGAGTGGCAATCCGACTCAATTGCCACTCCATCAAATATTACTCACCATGTTCTACAGGTATGCTGATGGCACACAACTGCATCTTCCCACTCAGTCTGTCAGCCCTTCCACTGCTTCTGTGTTGGCAGTCTGCTTGTCTAACATCCAGACTTGCATTTTCCTCCTATTAAACCTTGGCAAGATTGAAACTATCATCTTTGGCCCGACCATAAACTCCATACCCTTAACTTGGATTCCAACCACCTCTTCAGCCACAATTAAAGGTTGAAGCCAATTGTATGCAACCTTGGAATCCTGTTTTACCTCGTGCTTCGCTTCAGACCTCATATTCTCATTATCACAAACACTGCCTGTTCGCACCTACAAAACCTATCTCTTTGACCAAGCATTTAGTTGCTCCTCTTAATGTCTCCTTTGATTTCAAGTCAGTTCTTGCCTGATTACACTCGTGTGAGGCGCCTTAGGACATGTCACTATGTTAAAGGCATTAAATAATGCAGATGCTAGAAATACGAAATATAAACAGAGGATGCTGGAAACACTCAGCAGGTCAGGCAGGGTTAACAGTTCAGGTCGATGACCTGTTGCCAGTATCCCGGTTGAAGGTCATCGACCTGAAATGTTGTCCTGCCTTCCTTTCACCACAGATGCTTCCTGACCTGCTACATTTGAATTCAAATTGTTGTTGCTGTTGAATCCAATAATACTGTTCTTTAAAAAAATCCTCTTTTAGTCGCACAAAGACTGACACGATGTTACATTAAAATAATGCATTGGGTCTGGGATTATTTAGTATATTCTGTGAATTGAAAGTGTTCTTTGATTGGAAGTGTTCTTACACATACCTCACTTTACAGTATTAGATATAGGGAAATTTTCAAAATCTACTGTCTGATTTTAAAAGCTGCAAAGAATAATTGAACATTCTTTGGTGGAGCTCAGTATGAAGAATAATTGTAACTTATGTGTGTTAAATAGTTAAGTGCTACTTATTATTTCCTGTCCATTGTAAACTGATAGAATTTTGTGTACCTGTGGAAAATGGGTATTTGATTTCTGCCTTGTCAAAAAAGGACTTTTGTTCTACACTGAACTCACTGAAGATGCATATTACATTCATATTGATCAACATTTTCCTCAAGTGAATCATACTGAAAGCTCCATTATTCCTAATTTTTGGTACCAGTAGTTTTGAAATTTGTTGAATTTAGTTAAGAATATATAAAATGAGCAGGAGGCAGTGTGTTAAATAAGATGTGCAATATTGATAAATTACCTGAGAATGCATATGGAAAAGTATTGTCTGCTCCTTGGCAAATACTCAATGGCCCTTTGTTGAGACAGTATCAAAATGAATGTAACTGCACATGACACTAGTATCAGGCACTGCCCTTTGCCACTCCATGAATTGGGTCACTTTCTGTCCCAGTAGAAACAGATGAAGGTCCTTTCTTAGCAATAGATTTTGTAGATTCCCAGAGATAGATATTAGGGTAAGTGGAACCTTAACCCACACTGCCAAAATGCCTAGATTTAGCAACAGTTGGTATATTTGGTAATAATACCCTTTTTTGGCTACTGCCATATGTAATTCAGTGTAAAGTGGTTTATGACCAGTGGGACTATGAATCCCTCTGGTTCCATGGTTCAGCAAAAAGTGCAAATTTAAAGTTGTGTGATATGCTTTAAGTGAATGGTGTTTAAAGTATCATTGTCTCACAAACTACTTGAACCTGAGCTCAGATTTACTTCAGGCTTTCCTGCAATCCATCAGTGGTCAAGACAGAGATGACATAGAAAGATTGGTAGCGGTTCATAAATTACTTCTGCTTTGACCAAATCCAGCCTCGGCTGCCATGACAATTAGTGGTATAATTCTGCATCAGTCATCGTTGGTTATCCAATATCTTCACTGGTGAAAAGTTGGGAAATGTTCCATTCCCGTTAGTGGTGTCTGCCTTATTAAAAGCCTTTTTTGAGAATCATAGCAGCATTGTTGCACTAAAATCCCAAATCGCAATCAGGTTATAATCAACTTGCCTCATCTGGAGAATAATCTGAATGAGGCATCACTCCTAGTTTTTTACCTTTCCCATCATGTCTTGGGTAGCATGATCTGAAACCTTCCCTCCAGATATGAATGTAAGCAAGGAGCACACCAACCAACCAATTTTTGTAGCATTTTATTTGATAAGTATAGATTGTTAGTTGAATGTGTTAAAAAATAAAATACATGATAAAGGATTTTCAGGCTGTTTGTTTTGTAAATTTAATTTTTTTTTTTAACAATTCCAGTTATAATATGAAATAATCTGAGTATTCTTGTCTTTGCTGATCAAGTTTGGATAGCATAGTATTTGTCAATCTACTGATGCTGGAGTCAACTTTCCAATGTCTAGTTTTATATCTTGCCAACATGGGTATAGATGCTTTCAGCTGTATGGACCTTAAGCTCTGGGACTCGCTTCATAAAACCCTCTGCCTCTCCACCTATCTCTCCTTTTTTTAAGATGCTCCTTATAACCTACCTCTTTGCCCAAATGAATGGTTACCAATCCTAATATTTCTAAAAGCAAATACTGCAGATGCAGGAAATCTGAAATAAAATTGAGAAATGCTGGAAATACTCAGCAGGTCTAGCAGCATTTTGGAGGGAGAGACAGAGCTAATATTTCAGATCGTAACCTTTCATCAGAACTGGGAAAGACTGGAAATTTAATAGCTTTTAAATTGCTGAAATGGGGGAGGGTGGGACAAAACACAGGAAGGGTCTATGATGGGGCGGAAGACAAGAGACATTAAATGACAAAAGAATTGGTGGGGCAGAGCTAAAGAGAATTGTAATGGGATGAGTAAAGAAACAAAAGATGGGTTTAGAGGAGGTGTTGTCATAGAAACATAGAAAATAGGAGCAGGAGTAGGCTATTCGGCCCTTCGAGCCTGCTCCGCCTTCATTATGATCATGGCTGATCATCCAACTCAATAGCCCGCTCCCGCTTTCTCCCCATACCCTTTGATCCCTTTCGCCCTAAGAGTTATATCTAACTCCTTGTTGAAAACATACGATGTTTTGGCCTCAAATACTTTCTGTGGTAGCGAATGCCACAGGTTCACCACTCTCTGGGTGAAGAAATTTCTCCTCATCTCAGTCCTAAATGGTCTACCCCGTATCATCTGACTGTGACCCCTGGTTCTGGACTCCCCCACCATCAGGAACATCCTTCCTGTATCTGCCCTGTCTAGTCTTGTTAGAAATTTTATAGGTTTCAATGAGATACCCCTCATTCTTCTGAACTCCAGCAAATATAATCCTAACCAACTCAATCTCTCCTCATGTATCAGTCCCGCCATCCCAGGAATCAGTCTGGTAAACCTTTGCTGCACTCCCTCTATAGCAAGTACATCCTTCCTCAGATAAGGAGACCAAAGCTGCACACAATATTCTAGGTGTGGTCTCACCAAGGCCCTGAACAGTTGCAGCAAGATATCCTTGTTCCTGTCCAAAAGCAAAACAAGAAAATCAAGATTAAGACACATAAAAAGAAAAGGAAACAAAATGGGGGAGCCTAGATTAGGGTCTGAAATTTGTTACGAGATCCAAACTTATCTTCTCATCAAGCAGGGCCAGAACTAAACTCCGACCATGCCTCAGGAGTTCCCGCGCAGACACAGACTGGAAGCAGGCAGCACATACGCAGTCCAGCGTTTTGTAGTTCTTCGGGCTGAGGGTGAGCCCAGTATGCCTGTGTATAAATAAAATGGTGTGAAAACTCTGATCATGTGACCGAGGAGTGGGGTCACCATAATCGAGAAGAGTCCCCTACAGGGTACAGGGCAAGGTCCCAAAGGAACTCCCAGAAAGGGGGCAGGGAGAGGCCCCAATTAAATAGAGGGGAGCAGAGGAAGAGGCTCCAGCAGTAAAAGGGCTGTGGTTGAAGATCTAAAAAGGCAGCAGAAGATTGGTGACCGTGCTGCGGGCCATTGGGGTGAAGGTATCCCCTTTGCAGCAGTAGTATTCTACTCAGCTCAGCTGAAGAGCTTGAGAGTTGATGCTAGAGTGTAGACTCTCAAATCCAGGAGAGACAACATTGAAACCCTGCGAGGTGGGCTGCCATTGAGGCTGTCTGAGTTGGAGCAACCTTTGGAGAGAATTTCTAGGTGAGATCTTTGACATTGAAGACTAGAATCCCTCATGAGAGAGACAGAGCTTCAACAAGATTGCTTGACTCACAATGTTTACTGACGTCTGGTTTGCTTGTTGAGAAATCTGTGGACTCTATCTTGGTCGCACCTGCCGTTATTGTGCAGTCTGGTGTGTTCGACCATAGTTTGCCTGTTAATTCATATGTACCTCATATTAACCATGAATATTAGAGTATAAGATAGATATTGTGAACTATGTTTATCTTTCTGTAAATGGTAAATTTGGTAAAGTAGTAAAATAATAAAAATTATTTTTGTTTGCTCAAAATCCCTGAAATCTTGTGGCTTTATTCTCTTAACAAGGGTCTTGAATATCAAACTTTGTCTACTTTAAACAAGAAATTATTCCAATCATTAACCCTATTGTAAAAACTAGGGGGTCCGATCCAAGATCATATAAATTGTTGAGTTCAGAAGGCTATAAAGTGCGTAATCAAAAGATTTGTTGTTCCTGGATATTGCGTTGAACTTCACTGGAATACTGTAATAATCCAAGGACAGAAATGTCAGTATGAGAGCAAGGTGGAGAATTAAAATGATAGGCCACCGGTAGCTCAGGGTCATGCTTGCAGACTGAACTAATGTTCCACGAAGCACTCACCCTATCTATGTTTGGTTTCCCCAATACATAGGAAGCCACATTGTGAGCAGCGAATACAGTATACTAAATTGAAAGAATTACACATAATCATTGCTTTACCTGGAAGGAGTGTTTGGGCCTTCGAAGGTGAGGAGGTGCTACATCTCCTGTGGTTGCATGGAAAGGTACCATGGGAAGGGGGCAGTGTGCTGGGGATGATTGAGGAGTGGGGCAAGATATCGTGGAGATAATGGTCCCTTCGGAATGTTGAAAGGGGAGGAGAGGGGCATGATGTGCTTAGTGGTGGCATCACGCTGCACATGGCAGAAATGGCATATAATGATCTACTGATTATAGAGACTGGTGGGGTGAGGAGAAGGGGAACCCTTTCATGGTTCTGGCAGGGAGGTGAAGGGGTTAGAGCAGAAGTTCAGAGAAATAGGTTGGACACATTTGAGGGTGCTGTTAACCAAGGTTGGAGGGAAATCCTTGGTTGAGGTAAAAAGGAAGATATATCAGAAGCTCTGATGTGGAAGGTTGCATCATCAGTACAAATGCAACAGAGATGGAGAAACTGGGGAATGGAATGGAATCCTTACAGAGTGTAGAGTATGACAAAGTGTAATCAAGGTAGCTGTAGGAGTCAGTAGGCTTATAATGAATGAATGAACAATGACAGTCACTGGCACCTTGCCCTTTTGTTCTTGTTTGTATCAAGGCTGTAGTGAGATCTCTTGCCAAGTGTTCTTGGAGGAGCCTAAACTATGTATCGTTGAGCAGATAATTGCTAAGTGCCACTTGATAACACTGTTGACAACACCTTCTATCACTTTGCTGATGATTGAGGTTAAACTCTTGGGGCAGTAATTAGCTGGATTGGATTTGTTCTGATGTTTGTGGACAGGATATACCTGGGCAATTTTGCACTTCAGTAGGTGCATTCGGAACAACTTAGCTAGGAGCCTGACTAGTTCTGGAGTACAATTAAGTCTTCAGTACAACAGCCAGGATTTTCAGAGCTGTATCCAGTGCACTCAGCTGTTTCTTGATATCATGTAGAGTGAATCAAACTGGCTGATGAATGACATCATGTGGGGACCTCAGGAGAAGCTCAAGATGGATCATCCACTCAACACTCCTGTTTGAAGATGGTTGCAAATGTCTTTTGCACTCATGCTGGGCTTTGCTATCATTGAGGATGAAATGTTCATGGAGCCTCCTCCTATCATTAGATATCTAATTGTTCATCACTGGATGTTGCAGGACTGCAGAGCTTTGATCTGATCTGTTGGTTGTGGGATTGCTTAGCTCTGCCTATAACATGCTTCTTCCACTGTTTAGCATCAATGTAGTCCTGTGTTGTAGCTTCACCAGGTTGGCATCTCAATTTTAGGTATGCCTGGTGCTGCTCCTGGCATGCTTTTTCTCATACATTTACAGGATGTGGGCACCACTGGCTAGGCCAGCACTTATTGTCCATCCCTAATTATCCTTGAGAAGGTGATGGTGAACTGTCTTCTTGAACCTGGCACTTGTGTGGCACGAATGTTACTTGGGCTGACAAGTGGAAAGTAACATTTACATCACATGAGTGCCAGGCAATGACCGCCTCTAAAAAGAGAGATTCTAACCATCTCCCCTTGACATTCAATGGCACTACGATCACTGAATCCCCCACTATAAACATCCTGGGGGTTATCATTGACCAGAATTTGAACTGGACTAGCCATATAAATACTGTGGATACAAGAGCAGGTTGGAGGCTAGGAATCCTGCGGCGAGTAACTCACCTCCTGACTCCCAAAGCCTGTCCACTGTCTACCAGGCACAAGTCAGGAGCGTAATGGAATACTCTCCTCTTGTCTGGATGAGTGCAGCTCCCACAACACTCAAGAACCTTGACACTATCCAGGACAAAGCAGCCCACTTGACTGGCGCCACATCCACAAATTTTAATTCCCTCTATCACTGACACACAGTAGTAGCAGTGCATACGATCTACAAAATGCACTGCAGAAACTCACTTAACCTCCTTAGGCAGCACCTTACAAACCCATGACCACTAATGACCACCACCATCTTGAAGGACAAGGGCAGCAGACACATGGGAACACCACCACCTGAAAGTTCCCTTCCAAGCCACTCACCACCCTGACTTAGACATATATCGCTGTTCCTTCACTGTTGCTAGGTCAAAATCCTGGAATTCCCTCCGTAATAGCATTGTGGGTGCATCCACACCACAGGAACCGCAGTTGTTCAAGAAGGCAGCTCACCACCACCAAGGGTAATTAAGGATGGGCAATAAATGCTGGCTTATCCAGCGATACCCACATTCCATAAAGGAATAATAAAAAAATGCTCTCCAGCATCCTCATTGAATTAGGGTTGATTCCTTGGTAATGCTAGAATGAGGGATAGCCCAGGCCAAGAGATTACAGATTGTGGTTAAATATAATTGTGCTGCTGCTGAAGGCCCACAGTGCCTCATGGATGCCCAGTTTTGAGCTACAATATCCCTTCTGAGTCTATGCCATTTAGCACGGTGGTAGTGCTGTGATGAAGGGTGTCCTTAGTGTGAAGACGGGACTTAACTCCACAAGGACTTTGTGGTCACTTTTACAAATACTGTCACAGTTAGTTGCAGCAGCGGCAGGTAGATTTGTGAGGACGAGGTCAAGTAAGTTGCTGGTTTACAGTGATTTTTTGGCAGGGATATTACGAGGCAGTAAATTTTCAATTTTAAAAATTGACAAGGGAATTCAGTTCTCAAAGGATTGACGCTGCCTACAGAACTGTGTTGTGGTAATTTTATGTGTGTCACATTCTGAGCCCTGTAACAGTGATGGCGGTGTACACCGTACTGATGTGCTGCAATGTTAATAAAGAAAAAGATGAAGGAACAAGCCCGTCGGAATAGAAATTATTGCAATTCCTCAAGCTTTCAGTTCCTTTCATCCGGTGACCTGACAGTCAATTCAGGGTCAGCTACAAAAGCAGCCAACCAGTGTGTATTCCAGCTCTATTCATTGAATAGATTTTTTTAATCACTTGTGTGGGCGAGGGAGAAGAATTCTTCAAACAGCTAGACGATGGCACTGTGAACACTTGGCTGAAGCCTGGGCTTCTGTGGTATGTGATTAGGGTACAATTTCTGCAGAGCTCTCTCAATCTCCAGGGGTTTTTCACCAATCTTCCACTAACCGAAGTTAGGCCAGGAAATTGTGACATCCCATTGCAGCAATTCTAGATGATTGTCCATCATTTATAAAGTTTAATGATTGTTATGTAAAATAGGAAGCTGAAATGATGTCTGAAGGTCTAGAGTGCAGGAGAATGCAGGAGTTGAGAATAGAGAATTCAGCCCATTGATTGTTAAATCAAGACTGATTTGTCCCTCAACTCCATTTAACCATCTTTGCTCCACAACCCATGTTATGGTTACCTAACGAAAACCTATAGACTTCAGTCCTGAATGCTTCAATGTCCAAGCTTTCATAGACTTTTGAGGGGAATAGCACCAGATACCTTTGTGTAAATAAGTGCTTCCTGATATCACTCTTGATTGGCTCTAATTATTAAGATTATACCTCTTGTTCTGGATATCCTGTTCTGTATTTAATCCTTCTGTCTTTTCTAAAATCATGAAGGGCTTAGATCGAAAAAACACGGAGAAACTGTTTCCGAGGGCTGAATGGCCAATAGCCAAAGGACACACATTTATTGTGATTGTCAAAAGAACCAAACTGACATGAGGAAATGCAGGTCTGGCAGCATCGGCGGAGAAGAAAAGAGTTGACGTTTTGAGTCCTCATGACCCTTCAACAGAACTAGGTGAATCCAAGGAAGGGGTGAAATATAAGCTGGTTTAAGGTGTGTGTGTGTGTGTGTGTGTGTGTGTGTTGGGTGGGGGGGTTGGGTGGGGGGAAAGAAGTGGAGGGGGTGGTGTGGTTGTAGGGACAAACAAGCAGTGATAGAAGCAGATCACCAAAAGATGTCACAGACAACAGAACAAAAGAACACATAGGTGTTAAAGTTGGTGATATTATCTAAACGAATGTGCTAAGTAAGAATGGATGGTAGGGCACTCAAGGTATAGCTCTAGTGGGGGTGGGGGGAGCATAAAAGATTTTAAAATATTTAAAAATAATGGAAATAGGTGGGAAAAGAAAAATCTATATAATTTATTGGAAAAAACAAAAGGAAGGGGGAAGAAACAGAAAGGGGGTGGGGATGGAGGAGGGAGCTCAAGACCTAAAGTTGTTGAATTCAATATTCAGTCCGGAAGGCTGTAAAGTGCCTAGTCGGAAGATGAGGTGTTGTTCCTCTAGTTTGCTTTGGGCTTCACTGGAACAATGCAGCAAGCCAAGGACAGACATGTGGGCAAGAGAGCAGGGTGGAGTGTTAAAATGGCAAGCGACAGGGAGGTTTGGGTCATTCTTGCGGACAGACCACAGGTGTTCTGCAAAGTGGTTGCCCAGTTTACATTTGGTCTCTCCAATGTAGGGGAGACCACATTGGGAGCAACGAATGCAGTAGACTAAATTGGGGGAAACGCAAGTGAAATGCTGCTTCACTTGAAAGGAGTGTTTGGGCCCTTGGACGGTGAGGAGAGAGGAGGTGAAGGGGCAGGTGTTACATCTTTTGCGTGGGCATGGGGTGGTGCCATAGGAGGGGGTTGAGGAGTAGGGGGTGATGGAGGAGTGGACCCCCTGGTCTGTTCTGTTCTGATGATGCTACCTTCAAAAACAGTTCCTCTGACATGTCCTCCTCCTTCCTTAACCGACAGGGCCCTCAACCGTGTCCGGCCCATCTCCCGTGCACCTGCCCTCACACTTTCTCCTCCCTCCCAGAAACATGATAGGGTCCCCCTTGTCCTCAGTTATCACCCCAACAGCCTCCGCATTCAAAGGATCATCCTCCACCATTTCCGCCAACTCCAGCATGATGCCACCACCAAACACATCTTCCCTTCACTGCCCCCCCGGCGGCATTCTGTATGGATCATTCCCTCTGGGACACCCTGGTCCACTCCTCCATCACCCCCTACTCCTCAACCCCCTCCTATGGCACCACCCCATGCCCATGCAAAAGATGTAACACCTGCCCCTTCACCTCCTCTCTCCTCGCCATCCAAGGGCCCAAACACTCCTTTCAAGTGAAGCAGCATTTCACTTGCATTTCCCCCAATTTAGTCTACTGCATTCGTTGTTCCCAATGTGGTCTCCTCTACATTGGAGAGACCAAACGTAAACTAGGCGACCGCTTTGCAAAACACCTGCGGTCTGTCCGCAAGAATGATCCAAACCTCCCTGTTGCTTGCCATTTTAACACTCCACCCTGCTCTCTTGCCCACATGTCTGTCCTTGGCTTGCTGCATTGTTCCAGTGAAGCCCAACGCAAACTGGAGGAACAACACCTCATCTTCCGACTAGGCACTTTACAGCCTTCCGGACTGAATATTGAATTCAACAACTTTAGGTCTTGAGCTCCCTCCTCCATCCCCTTTCTGTTTCTTCCCCTTTCCTTTTGTTTTTTCCAATAAATTATATAGATTTTTCTTTTCCCACCTATTTCCATTATTTTTAAATCTTTTATGCTCTCCCCACCCCCACTAGAGCTATACCTTGAGTGCCCTACCATCCATTCTCTAAACATTCGTTTAGATAATATCACCAACTTTAACACCTATGTGTTCTTTTGTTCTGTTGTCTGTGACATCTTTTGATGATCTGCTTCTATCACTGCTTGTTTGTCCCTACAACCACACCACCCCCTCCACTTCTCTCCCCCCACCCAACCCCCCCACCCCAACACACACACACACACACCTTAAACCAGCTTATATTTCACCCCTTCCTTGGATTCACCTAGTTCTGTTGAAGTAGTCATGAGGATTCGAAACGTCAACTCTTTTCTTCTCCGCCGATGCTGCCAGACCTGCTGAGTTTTTCCAGGTAATTCTGTTTTTGTTTTGGATTTCCAGCATCCGCAGTTTTTTTGTTTTTATCTATGAGAAAAAGCTTGTTCATCCAACCAATGGTCAGGATTTGGAATGCACTGACTGATAGGATGGTGCATACCGATTCAACAATAGTCTTCAAGTATATAACACTCATTCCACCTGGAGGAAGGTGACACTGGTACTGAATGACTATTCCCTCATCCCTAGGAGTGCCTTGGAAAATCCCAGATCCTCAGCAGGGCAGATAATGGAATACACTGGATATCTATGCCTGTTCCTTCTATCCCACCTTGGGTACCAACATGTTACTTACTTTTGTAAAGCAGCAATTGCACAACTAACCCCTTACAATGCTCATTAGTTAAGGACAGCTCTAAGTTAGCATCTTCCACCAAAGCGCTCCAACTCCCCTCCGAGCAATAACTTACAGCACTGCCCTAAAACCCTTTCCACCACAGCAGCTGCCTATTCCAGCATTTCTTACTTCAGGTCTGTTACCATCCAATTAGGGACCAATAACGTTTTGTCTAAAGTGGACAAAGTTTGAAATCCATGTTGCCCACTAGGAGAATAAAACCACAAAATTCCCCAGTTTTTAAACAAATAAAATAAACTTTGCAAAATTAGAAAGGTAAAACAATTTACAATATTTATCTTATACTCTAACATTCAGAATTAACATGAGGTAAATATGAATTAACAGGAAAACTGTGGTCGAACACATCACACTGAACATTAAATGCCAGGTATAACAAAGACAGATCCCACAGATTTCTTAGCAACCCACCCACATGTCAGTGCCCACTGTGAGTCACAAAATATCTCATTTGAGTTCTGCTGAAGGGTCATGAGGACTCGAAACGTCAACTCTTTTCTTCTCCGCCGATGCTGCCAGACCTGCTGAGTTTTTCCAGATAATTCTGTTTTTGTTTTGGATTTCCAGCATCCGCAGTTTTTTGTTTTTATCTCATTAAAACCCTGTCTCTCTCAGGAGGAATTTCAACTCTTTACTTTAAGAGGTCTAGCCTCTGAATTCCCCCAAAAGCCACTTTGACTCAGGCTGCCTCAAAGACTGCTCACCTCCTGGTGGTTCAATCGCTTCTTCTGAGACTGCGATCTACAGGATTTACAAAGCTGCCCTCCTGCCTCTAATTACCAACACATTTCCAACTCTTCGCAAACCGCTAGTTTCACTAAGCCCTGGGTTTCTCTGAACTCCAGCCTCCTGGCACACTGAGCTATAAATGGCTCCCAGGGCTTCTCCTGAGCCCTAGCTGCCTCCAGCATGGAACGGATGGCCTTCCGCCACCTTCTCAGCTCCCCAGGACTTTTCTAACTGCCTAGAGCCTGCTGACAGCAGCACCTTTTCATTATCTAGCCTCTTCCCCTCGTGCAGAACACTGACTCCCCTGGCAAGCATACAGATAACTTGAAACCAGAGAACCTTCTTAAGCTCCACCCATCTCCATGATGACGTAGCCTACTCTGGTCTATCCTCAAACTGACCTCCAAGTTAATTATCCCTCCTTTACAATTTTTCCAGTTAAGAAAGACCACCTGCTGTTTTATTGCCCTATTTCTTCTATTCCTACTCTATGAAACAAACATGGGTAACCTTCTGAGCTGCCATTTTCTTTCAGGTGTTCTGGCAATCTCTAAAGTCCAGCAGCTTAGTTACCTTACCTTCGCAATAAGAAACTTCCCAGAACTAAACATGACCTCTAAAATTTTAACATGAACCATGAACTAGATATTCATCACAGTTCTCACATCCCTCTTGGCACAACTGTGAACTTAATCCTTCACCTTATCCTTGTAGGAAAAGTTTGCTGCGATGCTCATAACAGAGCGAGGTCCCGGGGTGGGGGGGAGGGGTTTGGCATCCTCAATCTTTAATATCTCACTCCCTTCGAGAAGATCATGCAGCTCGTGGAGATGGAGTGATTCTAACTGTGGGAGATCATGAGGTCGGCGGCATCTCTGATGTGCCAGGTTACTGATTGAGCATCTAATTTTTAATCCTGGCAGGCACAGACTCATGCTTTCACCCACCCCAACCGCTTCTCTGTCTTCTTAATCTCATGCAGTTAATGGTCACTACCTCCATAGCTTCTACCCTCTCCTGCAGACACATCACAACAATTAGCGGCACTAGAGGAGGAAGATGAGGATGATGAAGAAGAGGATAGATCAAACTGTCCAGTAGTTGCAGTTGAAAGATATCCTGCTTTCTCTCAGTTTGGCAGCAGTGCCAGTCTCTGGCCCTCCCCCTCAGAGAATTCTGCCAGTGACGCCTGAACTGTAAGCTCTGAATTCCCTCACTAAACCTTTCTTCCTCTCTAGGTGCACTAGGAGTAATCTCTAGGAGTACTGGAATATGTGAAAAAAAAGCACATGAGGACACACAGGGAAGCATTATGGTAGGAAAGGGTAGGGTTACTGTGTGTACCAGTTATCGTATTAAAATATATGACACTTTGTTATTTATGCAGGTTACAGTCATGCATGAAAGAATGAAATGAATTGGTGTTGACAGTCATTCAGATAATAATTGCTGCAACACTGATGTTTGGGCAAAGAAAGGCCTGAGTTGTCATGTGGTAAGGTGGTTAGTGGATTAAGAAAATGGTCCTTTATTGGGAAGGGGTGGGGTGAGGGAGAAATTTCCCCCTGTAAAAGTCTGACTCAAGCACTTCCTTCTGTCTTGCCAAAGGCTGTCATGTCACTCACTGACTTACACCTGGAGCATCATTAATATGAGTTGCATACTTATGAGAGACCTTCAGTAAACTATTTGTCATAGCTGAGATATCCCCTATTTAACCATAAAAATGTGTATCTATACTTCATCTTTTGCCGAGTATATGATCATAAATCAGAAAACCAGCTAGTATCTGTTTGATGAGTCCCTGAGGATATGTATGTTGAAGTTGATTTCTTGACTTGTGAATGAGTAGTCACCTCCCTCTATTGGTCAAACTATGGAAGTGCAATATGAAAAAAAATATGCTGTGCAGTTAATTCTGGCTGCTGTAAAATAAATCTGTCCCTTAGGTAAATCAGTAACCCATTTCCATTATATAGCTATTGTTTTTATTCCCTGTTGAGTCATTATATTCAGATTTATATTGCTTTTAAGTGACTGCTTTGTTGTTTTCAGCTAAATTAGGTAGCCATTCCCTCCGCTCAGTGTATTAAAAGCATTGCTTTATAATTACAAATAGGTTTAATTTTGTGAAGACTGGTTTGTATTTCCTGAAAGAATATCAGATAAATCAGTGCTGTGAATGATACTGTCAGTACCACTCAATTTATTTTGTATCCATTTTCTCCCTGACCCATATTCAGTTTTCTCCCTATGAAGGTGCTAACTCACACATTCACTGCGCTTATTCATAGGATCAGACAGCACAGAAAGAGTCCATTTAGCTCACTGTGCCTAAGCCAGCTCTTTAAAAGAGCCCATCATTTAGTCCCACTGCCCTGCTCTTTCTCCATAGCCAAGCAAATTCTCCTTTTGACGTATATCCCCAATTCCCTGTTGAATCTGCTTCCACCACCTTTTCAGGCAGTGCAACAACAAGGGTGAAAACAGCCAACCCCAGTCAAATCCTTCATTCTGAATGACCAAGGAAAGGAGGGGAGAAAGCTGCTGAGTGTGACTCCTGCTGAGGAAGTTAAAATATAAAATCTGTATCCATTGGCAAAAGCTCAATTTCTGCTAATGTAAACAACATAGAGTCACAAACAAGTTCCCAGTTTATCCAAGCCAAAGCCTCCAGTGAGAGCACCATCATTGGATTTTACACCTACTCAGTGAAATCATCTTCTACATTAGTCAAAGTTAAGATTTCCTTAAAAGGTGACTTTGTTTTCATGTACCAGATCAGCAGGACTTTTTCTAACCTAACTGCAAATGACTCAGCATTCATTTTATAGTTAGTGATTAATAACTAGCTCATTCCATCAAGCCTTTTACATTACCACAACGACGACACTTCAAAAGTACTTCATTGGCTGTCTTGCACTTTGGGACATCCTGAGGCTGTCAAAAGTGTTACAGAAATGCAAGTCGTTCTTTCTCTCTCTTTTTGCCTTTTCTTGTCCTCCTTCCCTTTCTCTTCTTTTCCTTTTGTTTCCTTTCTTTTTTTTCTTTCTACTATTTTAACCATGTTGAAAACCCTGTCTGATTTCAGAGAATAAGTCAGATCTTTATTCCCTGGCATTTTCACTGCTGCATTAACCAGCAGTTGATATCAGTAAGAATTGTCCAAATAACTCATTCCTGACCCATCTTCTTGAAGCATTGTATTTTTGATTAAATGCTCAACGTTATGAATCCTTCACGATCAATGTAGAACTTGATTTCACTGAGTAGGTATAAAATCCAATGATGGTGCTCTCACTGGAGGCTTTGGCTTGGATAAACTGGGAACTTGTCTATGACTCTATGTTATGGTGTGTTAACAAAAATTAAGCTTTTGCAAATGGATGTCGGCTTTGTATCTTAACTTCCTCATGCACTGCCATAAGAAACGCTGACCACCAATATCAGTCTTCCCTGGAGAATCAACAGTATAGTAACTGAACTTCCCTTGTGGGATAGCAGGATCATTCATTCTTACCAGCAAGAAATTTAGTCCTAATTTTTGGTCATTGTGGACAACAAATACATTTTATCAGGGAAGATAGAGCAAAATTAGTTTCATAGTAGGATTTTGAACCCACAACAGTGCTACCCACTGAACCACTGTTAATATCAACTTGTTGCAGTGTTAGCAGCCCATGGGCATAAGTCAGCACAATAAAACAAAATGCCAAACTGAGCACTTCTTAGTTCTGCTTGTTTCAGCAGAGTGCTGTAATGATTGCATTGCTGACTCAGCCTTAAAAATTTTAAATCTCTCTCCCTCACCGCCTTTTTGCAATGCAGAGACTTGGAGCCATCCTTTGCACCTAGCATTGCTAGAGCATAAGAGGAGCAAAATACATTGTATGACGTGAATCCCTCATTTTCATCGTGTCTCTGTATACTTGCTCATTTGGGAACTTTCACTTGCATCGCCATGGGTGGAACTGCTGGCAGCTGTCAAAAAGGGAAAGAGACTCAGCACAATCCAAATAGCAGCCTCACCTATCGAGAAAAATTTTACAACCTCAGGGTCTTGGAATTTCAGGATCCAGATCTGGGAACCAGGGTTGATTTTTTTTTCCTTTTTCGACCAAGACACTGAGTGCATTTGCAGAATCCCATCAGCTGACTCAACTCACACCTGTGAAAATAAGGACTCAATCTGGGATGGACTGTAATCTTGGGATGTCTTAAAGCATTTTACAGCCAATGAAGTATAATTATTATTGCAATCTAAGAAGCAAAGCAGTCAAGGTGAGGTCCTGCAAACTGCAATGTGATAATGATAAGGTTTAACATCTCATCCAAAAGACCTTTAAAAGTACAGTTCTCTCCCATTGCTGCACCAAATATCTGGCTAGGCTACGTGTTCAAGTAACTGAGGTGGGGCTTACCCCCACAATCTTCCAATTCTGAGATGAAAGAGCTATCACTTGCCACAGCTAACACCTTAAGTTGAAGCCTTCTAATCTGTACAGTTCAACACCACCACAAAGCCACTGAGTCTTGAAAAACACTCTAATTCAGCCCATCTAATAAGTCCCTAATGGTTGTTTGTCTCATGTCGGCATAGTTTGAACATGCAGCCATAAGAACAGCGCAGTTTATTTAGTTTATTTGTAATCTTCCAGGAATGAACTGGAACTTTGTATAGTCCTACTGGCACTCATAAAACAACAACTTCATTTATATAGCATCTTTAATGTAGTACAACATCCCAGGGCACTTTACAGACAAAATTTAACACCAAGGCACATAGAGAGATATTAGGACAGGTGACCAAAAGGTTGGTGAAAAAGGTAGGTTTGAGGAGCACTGTGAGAAGGGGAGGGAAGTGGAGAGATTTAGGGATGTAATTCTAGAGCTTAGGATCCAGCAGTTGAAGGTTATGGCCATCAATGGTGCAGCAATGAAAGTCAGGGATTTGCCTGAAGAGGCCAGAATTAGAGGAGTGTAAAGATCCCAGAGGATTGTAAGGGGTTACTGAGATTGGGAAGGGCAAAAGTCATGGAGGGATTTGAAAACAAAGATGAGAATTTTAAAACTGAGATGAAGCCAATACAGAGCAGTGAGCACAGGGGTGATGCTTGAACAGGATTGGAAAACAAACTCTGGCCTGTGCCAACACGTACTACAACAGATACAAATGATGTCACTGCCCATTCAAACAATGTGAGAATTGGCAATACCATGGAAGAAAGGGATACAAAAACCAGCACTTTCCATGGTTCTCAAACCTTCTTCCCCAATAGCATTGAAGCAACATAGGTTGTAAAATGCACCAGCTGTTAACAACTATTCCAACTAATAAGCCAAAAAAAATCTTTAAAATAATAGATTTTTTCTATTTCCTAAAAAAATGTTATTGTTTAATTTTCCAGAGCCCCTAATTCTCCAGTCCACATCATTCCATGCCTGTTAGTTGGTCCAACATTGCCAAGACATTATTCATAATAAAAAACTGTGCTAAAATAAATTGTAGCCCTACTCCTTTTGATTTAAAGGCTTTCCTTCCAATTAGTCAATTCATTCTTCCTTGAAACATTGCAAAATGATTCTTTGGCAACCTGATTGTGGTTAACCACCTCCATTAGAACATTCCTTGCAATGATACATTGACCCATATCAAAGTTCTGAGCGAACCACAGAACAATCCCCATTTGGACCAACATCCCACCATAAATGGATAGCGAATTAACCCTATACTTGCTCAGTTGTAGCGCAGCTACATGTGTATATAAATATATATATATATATATATATATGTATATCTACCATTCTTTTGCCTTTGGCTGGTGGACCCAGTCTGGCATCACTTCACAGAGTTCTTTCCTTGATCATTAAATAAATGGCAATGAAATACATATCAGCACTTTCTTGATGCACACCCAGAATTCCAATAATGGTTAAAAAAACATTCCAGACCCCTTTTCCCCAGTAGCTTCTTTACCTACTCACATTGTGCTGAAAGTCTTAACAAGCTGAGACTCCTATCTCTAGAACAAAGACTGAGGGGGTAATTTGATGGAGCTCTCTAAAATTATGCAGGGGTTCGATAGGGTAGATGTAGAGAAAATAATTACACTTGTAGGCAAGTCCAAAATTAGGGACCATAAATATAAGGGACCATAAATATAAATCTGAAAAATAATTTACGAGAAATTTCTTTATCCAGAGGATGTGGAACTCATTGCCACAAAGAGTAGCTGAGGTGAATAGCATAGATACATTTAAGGGGAAGCTAGCATGAGTAATAAAAGATTAGAAGGATATAGTGATGTGGTGAGGTGAAGGGCTGAATCTTCACCGAGTCAGGATGACTCGGGAGCCCTTTAAAAATGTTGGGTTGATCCCAATTCTTTGATTTCAGACCCCATTCCTGGGCTGTCTGATTTTCGGAAGTGCCTTTAAAGGGTGTGGGCTGGTTCCTGTCAAAAGCCCGCATGCAACAATCCCAACCTGGCTGGACCCATTGCAGAGATAGGTATTGCGCACTCCTCTGCAGTTTTCATAGAGTCAGACCAGGTTTTAACAGTCGTGGTTCACAGCGCCTCAGAGGAGTCATGAACCCTAACCTGCATGAGGGGGGCCTTTCAAAAGGTGAGTTCAGAAGGTCCTCCTCATGCCCCCTATGCCAAGCTATGGCACTTCCATGCCCATTGACCCATTATGTATGCTTGGCTGAGAGCCCAGACAACTATTTGTCTTATTGAAACAGCCGCACTCCAGGGAAAACATTACTTGATTGGCAGCTCCGGCTCTCTGATCTCTGAGGTCAATTTCACAATCCTGATTTACACAAGGTTAAGTAGTTACAAGGGCTTGTGGTTTTTGTTATTGATAGAGCTCTCTAAAATTATGATTTAAAGAGTCTGAATGATTGACATTTATATTGACTTGTAGTGAAATTATTTTTTTAACATGGTGGAAAGTTATGGATGAATTACTTTTTTAAAAACATTTATTTACACATCCTACTGTCACTATAGGTTCTATACAGTGTATAGTGGGCCAGGGTCATGGAAGTGGCATAGCTTGGGATAGGGACAAGAGGTAGCATGGATGGGCATGTGGAGCATGTGGGGGGTGAGGGCTGGAGGGCCTTTGTGCGTTTATTTTAACTAGGGCAAAGTCCCATAGCACTGAGGTGGGCTTTTCAACAGCCCACCTTGGACCCCGGCAGCCCCTATGGCTACCTCCAACTTTCTTCCAAAGTTGGCTGGCCCAACTCCAGCCTGCACCTGACCCCCGAAAATGAAGATCCTGCCTTTGTGGACACTTTCTTCCAAGGTAGGCGGGCTGAGCCAGAAATTTTCCTGACTCCAGCTACCTACCTCAAGGATGAAATTTCAGGCTGGAGTGAATGTGGCAAAGGCTCACGTGAAGCATAAACTCTGGCATTTCTGCTCTGTAAATTCTATGCAATCCTATGATTTGTTCTGGATTTCAACTGACAGTTCAGAAAAATGGCTGAGCCTTGTATTCTGTAAAATAAAACTTCTTTTCTTGTGGCCTACATTCCCAGCTAACTCCTACAGTGTCAGTAATGGCTCAGTGGGTACAACTCTTGCCTTTTGGTCAAAAGGTTGTGAGTTCAAGCCAACTTCAGAGATTTGAGCACAGAATTTAGAGACACCAGTGTAGAAATGAGGGGCTGCACTGTTGGAGGTGCTGGCCTTTAGGTAAGATATTAAACCAAGGCTCTGTCTACCCTTTCAGGTGGACTTACTGGGTTCTGTTGTACTGTTTTAAAGAAGAGTGCCCTCCAATTTTAGAACTAAAAGCTGTATTGGACCCACTATGACTTTGGGCAATTTTTTAAAGTTTTCAATGTGATACTCCAGCCTTTAGTTGTGAATATGGAATGGATTAGACTGAGGGAGGAGAATGATGGTTGATGAAGAGGCCAAGATATTTTTTAAAGAACAATCCCTGGACATTCTCACATCCATAAGTGGGAGGGTGCGAATATTGCCTTTTTTCAAAAGGTTCATGATAGGGTTGCCAACTCTCCATGAATAGTCATGGAGTCTCCAGACAATAAAGATCAATCAATAAAGTTCTGTCGAAGGGTCATGAGGACTCGAAACGTCAACTCTTTTCTTCTCCGCCGATGCTGCCAGACCTGCTGAGTTTTTCCAGGTAATTCTGTTTTTGTTTTGGATTTCCAGCATCTGCAGTTTTTTTGTTTTTAATAAAGATCAATCTCCTGGATACTGCTCCCAGCAAACACAGGAGAAAAATGGTGATTTTTTTTTTTAAAAATGTATCTTTTAATTTTTTTGTGATCACTTTGATTTGTTAATCATAAAAATATTGGTGATGGTAAGAAAGTCTGAGTGGGGTGATTGGAGGTGGAAGGTCATGTGATGACTCCTCCAGGGACATGTCCAACCAGAGTTGGCAATTTTAGTTCAGGATGGAGAAGTATCACAAATCATCCTGCAAATTAGTGCACATGTAATGGAAAGACCATTTTTGGCAAAGAGATCACACAAGCGACTGTCCTTGATCTCAGGCATTCTGACTATACAAATATCTCACACTATGCCCCTGCTTAGACAAAGAGGAACCTCACACAGAGCTGCCCCTTAACAAAGAGACCATACACAGCATTATTCTTTGGTCAGTGAGATGCTTAAAATGTGGAGTTCACACATTGAGCTGTTCTTTAATCACACAGCCCACAAACAGAGCCTTTCTTTTTTGTGCAGAGATCATGCATAGGCTGCTCTTTAGACCTAGAGGTCATGCATGGAGTCGTTATGTAGATGAGAAATGAACAGACTTTTCAGAAATGCTGTTCAACTCAGATTTCTGATGTAAATCAATGTAATTCCATCTGCTTTACAATAGAAAGTGAAAGGTGATGATAAATGGATATGGTCTCATCCAGACAGTAGCAGCTACTGCAGCTCTTTTAATCATTCTTTCATAGGTCTTGTAATGTTTGCACTGTTGCAGGGAAGGGAAAATTTTTGCATACCATAATATCTCCACACAACACCAATCAGATGACTAATGCAAGATAACAGTGTGAGCTGTATTAATCTTCATAGGCCAGGGTACATCAGTTAGCATTTAACATGGGACAATGAGTGAATACTGTGATCACGTGACCATAATTAATAGGTATCCATTGACAAAGGTGAAAAATAACATGGTCTGAGTATGACTATTGATTGTTCACTGAGAACATCCAGTCATGGCAAGGCTTTTCTCAACAAGATTAATTAGCCTAGATGTTCTAATGAAAGCCATCGATGCAAAATAGGCAGAAGTCCTGTCCTGCCAAAACTTAGTCCACTTTGTGCCCAACACCTTTTCAGGTTGAAAAGCAGAATACTGCAGATGCCAGAAATCTGAAATAAAAACAGAAAATGTGGAGGGAAAAAAACTCAGCAGGTTAGGCGGCGTATGTGTAGAGAGAGAGTAAACGGAGTTAATGTTTCAGGTCTATGACCTTTCCTGGTTGGTGGGTGCATCAGCGAGTAAATGGGACAAATAATTATTAATCAGGGGAGGAGGGCTTTCTTGCTGCACACCATTTTGGTATGCAGGGTATTAAATGTTAATTGCATCAATTTAAAATAGGTTGCTAGGCAGCAACAAATATACCTGAGGTCACGGAAAGGACACGGGAATTTAAAGGCGAGCACACTTCAAGCATTTCTTACACATTTTACCTCATTGATTTTATTTCCAGTTGACATCCTCTTGCTACCAGTTTTGTTTTTCCCTTGAGAATATTACCAGCATTAATGGGAATCCCCTTATCCTCTCGCCCTGAGGGCAAGGGGGTATTGAGAAATAACGGGAATGGTGCATGTGAGATCTAAATTGAGTGGCCCGTCTGTGCAGAAGAGAGACTTATGGTTTCATTTCCATAAATCCCGTTGGACATACACCCAAATCCAATATCCTGGCCGGAGGGTGGGAGTGGGAATTCGGGTAGCAGGAAAGGGCGGGATAAGTGAGGAGGTGGAGGAAGAGGACCAGGGCATGGGAAGCCTAAGGAGCAGCTCTCCAGCTACACCTGGAGGACCCACAGGGACAGCGAAAAAAACAAATGATTTATGTTACAAACAGATTTGTTTCCCCACCTTCTCCACTTCCCAAATGCGAGGTCCTCATGAGGTGACCTTGGAAGTTGATCCTCTCACCAACCCAGTGTTGATGAGCACCCTGAACATTGTCACTTCCCTCTGACTTTCCGCACAGAATTAATGGCCAGTTGATAGGACTTTCCAACTCGTCTCACGGCCCACCTGTCTGAAAGCTACCTGGAGTAAAAATTGGGGTGGTTGGGTTATGATCAATGGTTGGCGAACTTCACCTTACTTTCATTCCAAGACAAAATGGATTGAAAGAAGACAGGGTGCAGGTCTTTAACATTACTAATATGTATGAATAACAGGGATCTGAGTAATTTAAAATAACTGGCAAAAGAGCTGGGGAGGAAATGAGGAAAATAGTTTTTCCGTCTCCGGTTTTTTCAGATCTGGAATGCATTGTCAGAATAGGTGGTTGAATCATTTCCAGGGCAACTTTCAAATGACAACTGGACATGTACTTGAAGAGAACTAATTGGGGAACAGTTGGGTTGTGAAGTAAATTGGACAGCTCTTTCAAAGATGTGGCATAGAAATGATAGGCTGAATGGCCTTCTGTCCTGTTGATTCTATGATCCCATGTAAGTAGATTCTCTAATATTAATTGTGCCCTGAAGTTAGGTAAGAATAAAATTAACTAATTTCAAACAAGATACAAATTGAAAGAAATTAGTAGATATGTCCATCAAGCAAGTGGCGTTTAGAGCGGGAGTTCCAGGATTTTGATTTAGCAACAATGAATGAGCTTTGATATATTTCTAAGTTAGGATGCTGTGTGAATTGGAGGGAAACTTGCAGATAGTGCTGTTCCCATGTGGCTCCTGCCCTTGTCCTTCCAGGCAATAGAAGTCACAGATTTGGAAGGTGCTGTCAAAAAGCCTTGGCGAGTTGATACAATACATCTTGTAGATCATACACACTGCAACCACATTGCACCAGTGGTGGAAGGAGTGAATGTTTAAGGTGGTGGATGGGGTTCTGATCAAATGGGCTATCTTGTCCTGGATGGTGTTGAGGTTCTTGATTGTTTTTGGACCCACACTCATACAGACAATTAGAGAGTATGCCATTACACTCTTGACTTGTGCCTTGTAGATGGACAGACTTTGGGGATTCAGGAGGTGAGTTACTCCCTGAAGAATTCCCAGCCTCTGACCTGTTCTTGGAGTCACTGTATTTATATGGATGGCCCAGTTAAGTTTCTGGTAATTGGCAAGCCCCAGAATGTTGAGGGTGGAGCACCCAATGATGGTAATGTCATTCAATTTTCGAGATGGGCATTGCCTGACACTTGTGTAGTGCAAATGTTCCTTGCCACTTATCAGCTCAAGCCTGAATGTTGTCTAAGTATTACTGCATGCATGGACTGCTTCATTATCTGGTGCAATTATCAGAACAGTATTTCCTCCTAACTTTATGATGGAGGGAATGTCATTGATGAAGCAAATGAAGATGGTTGGGCATAGGACATTACTCTCAGGAGCTCCTGTAGCGAGGTCCAGGCCTGAAGCGATTGGCCCCCAACAAATACAACAATATTCCTTTGTGCTAGGTATGACTTGAACTAATGCAAAATTTTCCTTCTGATACCCGTTGACTTCAATTTTACTATGTAAGGCATATCAAGTGTACTGAATAATGTTACATTAGTGGACTAGAATCCTCCCTCAATTTGTGTCGCAAGTCAGAGAGAAAGCTCTCTTGTTAAAGATTCTGTTGTGGCTACTTTCCTCCCCCAGAATGTTAAATTATTCAGAATATTCAGCTGTGGCAATAGGACATAGTCTATTGAAAGGGAAGGATGATGAGCTGAATGGCCTTATGTTTTATTCGAAAGAGATTTTTATTTAGAAGTTCATCACTGCAATTTTCTTGTTCTTCCCACATTAACACCATCTATACTGCCCTCTTTAGTCAGGATGTTTGGACAGTCTAGTCTGTGAGCAGATCCATGGATACTTGGTCTACCAGGAGACGTAGCTGAGTGGTGCAGTCCTCAATAGCTTTGCTTATCCAATTTTTGGTATGCCCAAAGTTTATTCCTCCCACTAGCAATATTAAACCTCATACTGCTTACAGAATTCTGCACAGCCTGAGCCAGCCATTTAAAAAAAAACTTTTAAGCTCCCACAAACTGTTATGCTGAAAAATTGTTGCCTTTATGTCAGATTTTAAAAAAAATTCATTCTCAGGATACGGTCATCTCTAGTAAGACCACTATTCATTCCCTGCCCTTGAGAAGATGTTAGTGAGCCAACTTCTTAAACTGCTGCAATCCATGTGGTCTAAGTGCTCCATAGTGCTATTAGGGAGGGAGTTTCAGAATTTTGACCTAGCAGTGATGGAGGATCAGCAATGTATGCCCAAGTCAGGATGGTTTGTGACTTAGAGGGGAGCTTCCAGTTGGTGGTGTTCCCAGGTGCCACCGGCCCTTGACCTTCTAGGTGATAAATGTTACAGGTTTGCTACTTAGGTGTGAGCAGCAACTTTACTAATGTTATGCCAATTTAATATTAATAAAGCCCATGCTTTAAAATTTTGTTAGATGTGAGCTATATAGAACTTGGTTTCGATAGGATAACTTCCCAAATGTGGTTTATAGTTGAATGACGTATTGGAGGATCTTGAAAATTTCATCATAAATATTTTAAATGTTTATATAGATGGGAGCAGGGAAAAAAAGAAAGGGCTTGCATTTACATAGTAATTTTCACGATCACCAGAAATCTCAAAGCACTTTACAGCCATTGAGGGACTTTTGAAGTGTGGTTACTGTTTTAATGTAGAAAACACAGCAGTCAACTTGTGCACAACAAACTTACACAAACAGCAATGTGATAATGGCCTGATAATCTATGTTTTTGTGATGTTGGTTGAAGGACAAATATTGGCCAGGATACTGGAGAGAACTCCCCTGCTCTTCTTTGAAATAGTGCCATAGGATCTTTTACATCCACTCAAATAGATAGAAGGGACCTTCATTTAACACCTGGACCCAAAGACAGCACCTCTGACAGTACAGCACTCCCTAAGTTCTGCAATGTGGTACTAGTGTTAATTTTTGTGCTCATGCTCTAGAACAGAGTGGGATTTGAACTTAGAATCTTATGACATAGAGGCAAGAGTGCTACCAATGGAGCCACAGCTAAAGTTACAGAGGAGCATAGACTGATTAATTGATTGGACAAAATTATAGGAGCTAGAGTTCTATGGGAGGGATATGCAACATTGCCTGCTTTCGATCGAAGAATAACATCAGAATATTGTTTGAAAGTGAAAAACTGGAACCGTGGAGGCGTTTTGAGTGTCCATGTACACAAATCAGTAAAAGCTCCTGCACGAAAAGTAATCAAAAAGGCTAACAGAATGTTGCCCTTCATCCAAACTGTGACGTTGGGGAGAATTTTCTCCCTGTCGGATAGGCCAGTCGGAAGCAGATGCGGGCAGGTGCAGAGCCGATCACTGCCCGCGATGCTCCATGCTGCCATTTTCGTGACGCACGGCCAGTAGCGCTCACTGCTACCTGTGCAGGCAGGTGGAAGAGGGAGAGTGGGAGCCTGCACTCTTTTGCACATGCACGCAAAAGAGTGCAGAAATCCCCCTGAGGCACAGAGCTGCCTCAGGGAGATTAAGTACATACATTGAGATTTTTCAATAAAGAAACATAAAAATTATTTACAGATGTCCCCTTGTGTGACAGTGTCACATGAGCTGCGACATGTTTATGAAATGTGAAAAAATTATTTATTTAATAAAAACCTTCAGGAAACCTCATCCCGCCTATGGATGAGGTTTTCTGAAAAATGCGAAGGCTGATTGGGCTCTTTGCCTGCCCACCAACCTTAAGATTGGACAGGCAGCATTGATAATTACGTTAATTGGTTTCTTAATGGCCTAAACAGGTTTTTGACAGCTAGGTGGGCTCGCAGCTGCCTCCAGCGCACCCGCTGAGCGAAAGATCGGAATGATGCGCAGTGATGTCGGGACGTAAGCTCAGTGTCACCATGCGTCATTTTACACGTCGGCGAGTGGAGCCCACTCCAGTACACCGATGTTAAAATTCTCCCCTTAGAATAGCACTCTTACCTCTGAGTAAGAAAGGAGTGGATTTAGGTTCCACTCCAGTGATTTAAGCACATAATCTAGTCTGGCACTTCATTACTGAAGGAGTGTGATGCTGTTGGGAGTGCTGTCTTTTGGATGAGGCATTCAACCAAGGCACCTCTCAAATGTAAGTAAAAGATCCTTTGGTACTATTTCAAAGGGGACCTCCTGGTATCCAGGCCAATACTTATCCCTTAACTGGCATCTAAAAAATAAGAAATTGATTATTTATTTTGCTTTCACTTGTGGGAGCTTGCTGTGGGCAATTGCTGTATTGCCTACATTACAACAGTACTTGAAGTACTTCAAGAGTACTTAATTAGCTATAAAGTAGTTTGGACATGCTGAGGAAGTCAAAGGTGCAATAGAAATGCAAGGTCTTTCTATCTTTTCAGTGGGGGTGGAAGTACAAAAGGGAGGAAGTTATGCTCCAGCTGGCTGGGATTTTCCAGTGCTGCATTCCACTCTCCAAATTTTCCCATCCCGCCTGCAAGGATGCCCACCATTGGCGAGATCGGAAAATCCCACCGAGAAATAAAATCCTCTGACAGAGGAATCCAGCACAAGATGTAAAACCTTAAAATTGAGAACCAGACTATTTAGGGGTGAAATCAGGAAGCACTTTTTCTTTTGCACTAAGAATGGTGGAAATCCCCAAAAGGCTGTGGATGCTGAGCAAATTGAATTTTTCAAAACTGAGATTGATGGAATTTTATTACGTGTCAAAAGAGTCAGGATGAAAAGTGGATAAGCAGAATTAAGGTTCAGATGTGACTGAATGGTGGAACAGGTTCGAGGTGCTGATGAGCCTACTCGCGTTGCCACTTATATGAATAGCACCTGAAACCTAAGCAGCACCGCCACCTTCATTCAGACTCCCACCCGTTTGAATTCTTTATTACATACAATAATTCAAAGAATATTAAAAAGAGACTCAAGAAATTTGGATGTGAATTGAAAAGAAAAACGAGCTGTGAAGTATTTGAAAATGAGAAGAAACTGTATATAAACAATGTGTCTTAGACTGAAGTAATCTGATACCACTTGAATGGCACGGATAGATGCTATAGACCAAAAGATACATTGCCTTGCCGGCAATGTTAAATAAGCATATTCAAAAACTACCGGAATCAGTAATCAAGGGATCAAACAATATGTTGAAAGACTAATGGAAAAACAACATTTAAAGCAAAGAAAAATAGCTTCCAATTTACACCCAACCCCACCCGCATAATCTGGGGCAACATAGTTGGTTCTAAATTTAGTCTGAATTTACTGCGCCGTGGAAGGAAGCCAGGACTCATTAATGTTTCCAAAAGAGTGGGTGTGAGGGTTGGATGTGAAGCTATTTATAGACATGGTCTACGGCTAAAATATTCCAGCCACTGATTAGTTAGTCAGCAATATGTTAGTTTGGATAATTAATTATGTGAGGTCAAAGAAATGCAATGGCGTCAAAAGTAAAAACAAGGTCGCACGTCGTTTTATTGAATCAGGGAACTTTTCCAAGTCAATAAATATTTCCTGTGTCGGCTATTTATGTAATGTTACAATTTTTAGCGTTAGAAATTTCAGAGCTATTTTGAAAAAATATTGAGGTCATATATATGTATTTCTGAATATAGGTACTGAGGAGGGTTAACTGAAAGTTAAATTTGTCTTGTGCGGTAGCGGATAGTGAATGGGCAGCAAGATTTACCCTGTGGCCGAGGGTGATCGCATGGAGCAGAAACGGGTTTCTAATTTGCTAATCCCCATTTCACACGATTGGTCACACCGAACCTCACCCACTAAAGTTTGTCGTCAGTCAGAAACATTGAGTTAAAATTTCCATTGCATCTCAAAGGCTGTTTAAAAACTTTTACAATCAAGAACCAATGTCCCACTGAAACTCGCCAGCTTTTCTGCATCAAAGAAGGCAGGGCATTCACAACTGCCCCCACACAGAGTTCCCAAGGCCATTTGCACTGGGTGCCAAGTGGATAGAAGCCATCTGCCTACAGTACTCTTGTCCAGTTCTCAACAGCAGGCTAGACACAGTGTCATTCACAGAAAACATTTTCTGCCCACCCTTTTCGAAATGGCGTAGGGAGACTGACAAGAAAAAATAAAAATGGCTTGACTTTTGAAAAAAATATGAACAACTTAGCTGTTGAGTAATCCTTTCGTTTGAAAGTTGTCTGTAGAGTTTCACAATCGGAATCTCATAATGACTTGACACACTACAGAAGTAGTCAGGATGCCGAGGCCTTTCATTTGGTTAAGTATTAGTGGCCTCTTTGACAACTACCGGCTGAGATATCCGGTACGTTCCAGAGCCAAGACGCAGATCAGAGCAAACCTCTGCCAGCTGCGTAATTGTTACAAAAGAAGCTCAAATTAATCCACAAGATGATGCACATTTTGTCCAACTTGCATCACAGGAAAAATGTGATGCAAATCTAGGGGGCTATTCTATATGCCCCCTCCTCGGAACACACAGGTTCCCACCTGCCACAGTAATTCACTGCCTACAGTATTATTTTATTTACAAGCAGCAATGAGGCACAACGTTGTTGTAATCATTAATAGACAAAAAAGGGATGAGTAAATCACTGACTTGTTGATTTAATTGCGGGGCCTCAGTGTGTCTCTTATACTTCTAAGAGCCTGCCCCTTGTCCCAAGATATAAGGATGTTGTGTGAGGGTATTCCCTCCCAGCAAATAATTACTAGTCTACCCATATTGCAGGATGTGGCAAGTATACTTGAAAAGCAGAATTGCTAAATAAGGCAAAATTAAACACTAAGGTAAAAGCAAAAAACTGCGGATGCTGGAAATCCAAAACAAGATTAAAAATACCTGGAAAAACTCAGCAGGTCTGACAGCATCTGCGGAGAGGAACACAGTTAACGTTTTGAGTCCGTATGACTCTTCAACAGAGTTCTGTTTTTGTTAAGGCAAAATTAAAGTTCATGCGCCCCTGCCACTGAATAAATAGAGAAAAATATTACCTTGTGACAAGTGGAGTCAAGCTACAGGGCCTTATTGCCTAGAAATATTGGTCTGAAATAATCTGCATAATTAGCTAAAATGCCAAGGCACTAATCTCAGCACTAACACGCTATTAGGCTGAACAAACTGGCATTTACATGGTAATTTATCTTCACAATTTCAGGAAGTCCTAAATCGCTTCACAGACAATGGATTGCTTTTGAAGTGTTGTTCCTGTGTTTAAATTGGCAAGATGCTACAAACAGCAAATGAAATGGATAAAAACAAAAAAACTGCGGATGCTGGAAATCCAAAACAAAAACAGAATTACCTGGAAAGAATTACCTGCTGAGTTTTCCCAAATGAAATGGATAATCAGTTGGTGGGTTTTTAGTAATGTTGTTTGGAAGGAAAACACTGGCCTGGACATCGGGAGAATTTATTGCTCTTCAATGGGATAATTTACAAACAATTGAACAGACCGACAACATTTTGCCTAAAAGACAGCACCTCTGACAATGCAGCACTTCCTCAGCACTGTACTGGAGTGTTGGATTAGATAATGTGCACAAATCCTGGAATGTGGCTTTAATCCACAACTTTCTGACAAGTGATTTCGCTATCAACTGACTCAAAATTACACTTTTGACGAAGCCTAATGAAAGGGAGAAAGGTTAAAATGAGCAAATATCAATGAACTTCTAGGCTGCATTTACACTACAACAGTAGTATTGGTATGGAACAGTTTTACCCTGCAGGTGTGGAGATAAAGGAAGAGAAAAGCAGCAAAACAAAGTTGAGTGAGTCTAGTAATTGAAACGCTCCTCCAATTCATGAGCAGCGTCACTTGTTTATTATAAAGATTAATGAGTAATGTTTAAACTATTGCAGAAACAACCTTTGGAATATTCCAGTTTTCCTCATGTGATTCTGTTTACCGAAAGATTGAATATCACAATCGTCCTTACAGCATAGTTATCATGCCCAGACGCAAATGGAAATGAAATGATTGTTGTGTTTCAAAATTGCTATCACGCAAATTAAATAAGACAACAAGACTGTAATTTGGTCCCCAGCTTTGCTAACACACCTAGTTTATAATGGTTCAAGCTCATATTTGCATGAGAACTTTGTAACTCTCTCACTAGATATTTATCATTTCATGCTATTTATACACATGTAAATGGAAATCTTAAACTTTGTCACTTGAAAATGACACCAGTGTTCATTTTAAGTGACAATAGCAGATATTATAATCATTGCATAACATTTAATATACTTTGTATTTGTTCAATTTTTTAAAATTACAATTCATTTCATGAATTGTCAACTTATTCCTGACTCCTGACCCTTCTTGTTTAATTTCCTGTTTGACAGTTAATGTTTTTTTTTGGTCAAACTGCATTTCTCTAATATTTAAAATGATGAATTGAAAATAGTGATTTTTCCCCAACAGTGTAATAACCTCATAGAAAAAAAAGCGTGATTTTTAACCTCACTGTGAATTGTCTTTTTCCATTCAGTAATATACTCTAAGCCACAGGCCCAGTTAATAATGTAAGCCTTGGTTGACTAATTTCATTCAGTGCATCCTTAAATTCACTGAGTATAATTTTAGTGTTAACAATGAAAAAGCCTTGGTTGACTGATCTCATTCATCACATGGATACCATTCTTCTGTGCCATCTAGTACATCTCACACGCCCACACCTTGTTGCTCAATGTCATGGAAACAGGAGGAGGCCATTCTGTCCCTTGAGCCTGCACTGTCATTTAATTCAAACATAGTTCAAATGCACCCGAACACCATTTACCCTCCTTTGCTCCAGATCCCTTTATACTCCTACCTTACCAGAATAAGTCTTGAAAACTCCAATTGTTTTTTAAATATCCATGGATATCCAGTGAGCATTGCGGGTCTATTTTGAGTCTTTCAGGGAGGTTTTGGAGAAGAAAAGTAAGCCAGAATGTCCGCTGTTACCACAATCCTGTAACATTTGGTGAAAGCAGCATGATATTACAAATTATTTTTCATTGTTAACACTAAAATTATACTCAGTGAATTTAAGGATGCACTGAATGAAATTAGTCAACCAAGGCTTACATTATTAACTGGGCCTGTGGCTTAGAGTATATTACTGAATGGAAAAAGACAATTCACAGTGAGGTTAAAAATCACGCTTTTTTTTCTATGAGGTTATTACACTGTTGGGGAAAAATCACTATTTTCAATTCATCATTTTAAATATTAGAGAAATGCAGTTTGAGCAAAAAAATAAGTTAGAAAAAAAGTTGCAAGCTATTCTACTGAGGCAAAACAACCATCTTAGAGTAGCCTATAACTGTAGGAGTGTTAAAGGTATTTGAAATTGATGAGAAAGAATCCTCTCTTCTCCAAAGGACATAATTTTATTTCAATTCTTACATTCCACAAGAATGAAAAAGAAATTATTTTCATTTTTATTCATTGTTTTATCCCCACCTTTTATCTTATTGTCAATCTTTTTCTCACCACCATCCCCTGCCCCCACCCCATCCCCACAAGGGCCATCTATCACTTGTTCATGTTGTTCTTTCCAGAGTGCTTACCCTTGTCCTGCTATTATCACACTCTGCTTTCTGACCTTAATGCCACCATCAGCACCTTTTTTAGCCAGTACCACTATCATTAATATCCTTTTGTCCATGACATCTCTGGCAATCTCTCCTTTGTCTCCACCTACCACTGGTCTTCTATCGAGCCTCACCTGCTCCACCCTCCTTAAACAGCATAAATGTCATCACCTTTTACTTCTCTTTAGCTCTGAAGAAGTCATACAGACTCAAAACGTTAACCCTGTTTTTTTTTCTCTCTTTAACAGAAGCTGTTAAACCTGCTGAATTTTTCCAGCATTTTCTGTTTTTGTAATGAAAATGACTGAGTTGGTGATGGAGCACTTGGGCACCTGACACAGTGAACTAAATTTTACAGTTATATAAAAGGTGGGCTTGAGTCAAGTGGAGGGGTTAATGTCTGAAAAACCTGTTTCCCAACCCAAACCCGCATGTACCCTACCTGTTTCCAGCTTTAACAGAGTCTGGAAGTTGGCAGGCAGACCTAACCCATTCCAAGAAGGTGTGTTGAAACTTTAAACATATGTAATGAGGCTGCAAGCCTCGTGGTCATTCAGGTTTTCAACTTCAACTGCTGTTGGTTTCCCAAGTGTTGGGAACTTGGTATTTCACAGAAGTGATGAGTTGGCAGAATCAGTAGGTAATTGCATTCATACCTCCCTCCTAGATTCAGGTGCTTATGTGAGAATCTTCTATGATTAGGCAGCCCCCACACAACATTCCAATCTCCAATTCCAACCTTGCCATCAGGCTTCCGGCCTCTTCCCCCAATCCCAACTGCCCACCAGGCTCCCAATCACCCCTCCCCCAATCAGGAAACAGCAACCTCCCTCCATCAGCACAGCTCACCTGGCCGACAAATGCCTCATTTCCCCTCCGTTGGCCTCCCCCCTAATTGAACACCCCTCCTTTACCTCTTCTCCCCCCAACATCCCCCTCCTCCTCTGATCAACCCTCCCCTCCCCCAGTCAACCCATGCACCCCACAACTGGTTGATCCTGCATGGGCTCGACAACCTCCTACCGCTTGACCAACCTGCTCAACCCACTCACACCCCAACACCTCCAATGTGGACTTATTTGCTGCTGCGGCCTTCATGAAATGGCATCCTGCTCAACTGGAAGTCTATCCTGTCAACTAATCTGCCCTCCAGGTTGGCAGTAAACGCCATAGTGTGGGGGATCCCAAATTGTAGGTTCCTGTAAACTCTCTGATAGATCTGCTCCCTGCGGTTCAAGCCAGTAAAAGTTCTGATATACTTACCAACAGACGGAACTCCATTCCTATTGTACTATTGATACTGTACAGTTAAAAAAAAATGATCTCAACATCAGGGCCAAAGGGAAGCAGATAATGAATTTGGGGTGAGATGATGGAGATGATGAAATCCATGAGTTCTTTGCATTTAATACTGGTGGCAAGGATTAATGAGGTGGGGATCATACCGGAACAAAAGGATTTTCAGCTGAAGTAAGCAAGGAATTATTGCTAAACATGGTGAGCTAGTTCTGACGTGAGTGACTGAATTGGTTTTAACCCGATGAGAGTGAAGATGAGAAATGTACTGAGGAAAGACAAGGGTAAGATCTGGTAAAAATGAAGAAGTTATAGGCAGGCATGAGGGGAGGAGTTTAGAATGTTAATGGCAGCAGAGATGAATAAAAGAGAGCAGGAAGTTTGGAAGTGAATTAATGAGGGAGCTGGAGGAGAGCTTTTACTGTGTGTGGATGATGAGTTTCCTGGGCTTGGGAAAAATTGCTGGGCAAGTGATCAGAGATAGGAGAGGTGCTCAAATCTTAGAAGCTGAGAAGCCATGAGGGATGGTGAGGTTGAGGGCATTGCCATGGATATAATGTGATGGGTGAAATATGAGGGCAGAAAAGTCAAAGGAAAGATGGATGGGGAACTTAGGTGTATGCTGAAGACAATTACTTGAGGACTCAGTTGGTGTAGGGGCTTTGGGAATACATCTTGGTGATGAGATTAGAACGCTTGAAGAAGGATAAAGTATCAGATTGGGAGAAGACATCAAGCTGTGATTTAGCGATAAGCGTTACGGCATTGCCATATGGCTTGTTATGGCAAGTGATGGGGTGAATAGCCAGGCAAAGGGAGCTTGGGGAACAACTTCCATCTCTAATGCATTCATCACTACAAAGAAATGTCTCAGAGTGCTTCACAAGTCAGTAGGGTGGAGATGAAGGAGTGGAATAAGTGGTTCATGGCTGATTAATGGCCACTTGGGGAAGTATCGGAGGATGATGAGCTCCATGAAACTGAAATCCAGTAAGAAACTGGTTGTCTTCAGGTGGAGAGTTGGAGGGAAAAGAAAAAGCAAAAATTAAAAAGATGGTGGTGAAAAGACATTTCCTAAGGTATTTAATTTACCACCTTTGTCTTGAAAGCATACCATTGCAAAATTAATTAGTCATTTTTCAGGATTCAGTCTTCATATATTAATTTTTACAGCATAAACACATTCATTAAAATCTCTATAATTTAGCCAAAAAATTCTGATTAAAATACCTCTGAAAGTGTGGCTTACAGAGACTTTTGGCTGCTAGAAGGCAGTAAATCAATGTCAGACTCCCAATCCTCATCAGTATGATCACTGGGACACAGCCCAAAGTCTTTTCCAATTACCTGTGAAATGTTGCGGAAAAATGCAACCTTAGGAAAATGCTAGAGATTTGGTTAGGTATTTGCTACAGTATTTCACCTGAATGATCCAGTTACAACATTAGTCACCATGTTCCAAATTAATTCATTTTTGTCAAGGGGTAACTTTCTGACTTTGCACTTCCAGCGAAAGGCCCTGTCTGTGGAAAGTGAACTTTGGAAATTTGGGCAAGCACTGCACATGATCTTCTGACCATTAAATTAAATGTTCAAATTGCACATTCCCCAATTTGTTCACCCTACAATTGGCATCCCTGCCTTCAGCCATCTAGGTCCTGAGCTCTGGAATGCCTTCCCAAACCCTGTCACATTAAACTGCTCCAGTCATATTTATGGCAATGCCTTCAACATCACTATCCCTCATGGCCTCTCAGCTTGTAGGGTCTTGAGCATCTCTGCTAGTTATGATCACTTTCTCATTAATTTCCCAATCCTATGAAACTCATCATCCACACAGTAAAAACTCTCCTCCAGCTCCCTCACTAATACACCCTCAACCATGCTACTGTCTTGCTTTGCACTCCACCTCACCACCCCTTTCTCATCTTTTGAGATGCTGCTTATAAACAACATCTTTGACCATTTGATCATCTATCCTAATAGCCCCTTCTTTGGCTCCATGTCAATTTTTGACAGATAATGATCCTGGAAAGCACTTTGAGTCATTTACTGTGTTAAAGGTTATATGTAAATACAAGTTGTGTTGTTATTGGTATGACTTATTGTCTGGATTTAATGGTACTTATAGAAAACATAATATTAAGAACCAACATTGAAGATTTCAAGCCATACCATTAGTCCATGCAAAAGAATACAAGTGAGCAAGTGCAGAATACAATTAATCTTAGAATAAAAGACCAAAAAATGTGAAATTAGACTCGCCACAGGTCAATACAATCTCTTTCTTGGAAATGTGGTGAGATTGGAGTTATGACAAATCATCATAAATGTAGCGATCCTATTGCTCGTACTACACTCAGCTCTATCTCTCATATGAAAACATTTCTGGTTATAGTAATTGCCTTTGCTCTCAGACTACGTGACTTAAAGCTTGCATGTTATTTGAAAAACCAACAAAAACATAAACCGCAGCTGAGTCATAAGAAAACTCCTTCTGTCCTGCTTTGTTGTTGCCTTTTCTCTTGACTGCTGCATTTGTTACTTGACACATCCAAACACAGGAATCTTACATATGCAAGTGATGTCACCTCTGGACTCTGACGGGTCAAAATGACATGGAAATTTAGAGCTGCAGATTGGTTATCTACCAAATGTAAAGTATGGCTGAGCTAGATCAACTTCAACATCAAAAATAGAGCCAAATAATTTGTTCATTTAGCTAATATTTATTAATTTATGCCTCAGTCTCATTCAGATAGGTCATCTGAGAAAGATTTACCTTTACTGCTGAGTAACTGGTTCTCTTCAGTGTCTGGAATGATAAACATCCATTACTTTGCCCTCTAATTTTCCACCGGAATTATCTCCAGGGTGAAGGCTTGTGCAGGATGTTGATTCATTACACAGGCTGTTGACACCAAACTATTCCTTTCTGACAAAAACCAACCTCACAGAAAGATTGAAATCAATGAGTCTTATTTATGTTGTTCATCTCTTTATTCCTCTGCCTTGGGTATCATGTTACATTGTCTCCTGGTCTGTCATTGCCTCAATTTTAAAATTCTCACCTTTGTGTTCAAAATGCCGTTGTGGCCACCTCCATCATACAACACTCTGACATCTCTAGATTTCTCCAATGTTTCTTAATTTTCACCACTATACCATTGGTGGGCCATGTCTTCAGCTGTCTAGCCCCTAAGCTGAGAAATTCCCTTCCCAAACATCTCTCTCCTCCTTGAAAAAATTTCATAAAACCTAACTATTTGATCAAATTTTTGGTCACCTGTCTTAATATCTCCTTACATGGATCAGTGTCAAATTTTATTTGATAATTGTCCCTGTGAGTGCCTTGGAATGCTTTACTGTGTTAAAGGTTCTATATAAATGCAAACTATTGTTGTACCATGCAAAATTTGGGGTCTTTCAATTACAACCAGTTTTTATTATGGAGAGAAATGGAGATTGTACTGTAAGATTAAATCAGACCCTTTGATAGCTAATACTTGCTGGAGTTTTATTATCATATGATAGGACACTTGGAGCAGAAGATTTATAACAGATTTTTGTGACATCTGATACTCACCAGACAATTTATTTACCTCTGTTAAATATCAGTTAAAAAAAGACACTGGGAGGGTAGATGCAAAGAAACAATCTTGAGATCAAGTATTATTTGTTGATGTAATTATAGTGTTATGATCCCTGTAGAGACTGATAACTTTTAAAAAGAGATTTGAATTCCCAGTGACTGACTTAAAAGAATCACACAGGATCTCAAGTTTTAAGACTTTTACTATAACAAAGTTCAATATGACTAAACATTACTTAGTAGGCAACTAATACTCTAAACTGCAGAACAGGTATTCCTTATTAGTTTCTTAACACGACCAATAACCCCACACCATGTTTATACATTATGCTGCACTCTTCGCAGAATTATAGTTTTTGCAGGAAGCAGTCCAAAGTTACCCTCAGCTTCCAACAGGCTAGCTTCTCCCCATCCAGTGTCCATTGAAAGTTGTTTCCCTCAGTCTTCTGAGAACCCATGAACTGAATTCCAGCAGCAAGGCCCACTCCAGTGATTCTTTCTCCTGATTATGTCAGGCAAATCTTCCAGTGTCTTAAGCTTTTGCAGGTTCTGTCTCTTCGATCAGAGAATGAGCTCCCACTAGCATTCTGTCTGGCAGCTAAAAGAGAACAGCCTTTTCCCCTTCTGCTCATAGCAACTGTTGGTTCCCTGCCTCTCTCTCTCCCTGTGTCCAGGGATTCCAAGTCAGTATATCTGCGAGGCCATAAGTTTACGCAAAGCCAAACCAGCTATTTCCCTTTTGTATTGAACTGTTAAAACTGACACTTAGGTTTCAATAAGACTTGAACTGAGCCCCCTGTCCCCGTGGCAACCAGGTCACATTGGCTTATTGCAGGGCAAAACTAGTAGGAGGTCACATGATCCATTTTATCTTGGATTAAAAGAGACAGTTTAAAATATAACCATCTTATAAAACCTCACACTCGTAATAGGATATGAGGAATTTTGATAGAGTAGATAGAGAGAACTGATTCCACTCACAGGAGAGTCAGTAACCAAAGGACACAGAATTATGATAATTGGCAAACAACATCAGTAGGAAGTTGAAGAGCTTTTTCTACTCATTGAGTTGTTATGATCTAGAGTGCACTGCCTGATTATGGAAGCAGGTTCAATAGTGACTTTCAAAAGGGAATGGATGTAAACTTGAAAAGGAAAAATTTGCAGTCTTACGGGGAAAGAGCAGGGGAGTGGGGATAACTGGATAGCTTTTTCAAAGAGGCAACATAGGCATGATAAGTCAAATGGCCTCCTCCTACGCTGTATCATTGTATGATTCTGAGTGAAAGATGAGCAGTTTAGGTTGGACCTGTAAAATACAGTCTGCCCACTACCATTTGTTAGTCTAATATATAGGTGCAGTTTTTATGAATCATTCAGTTTCATGTGACAAGAATACACATCAGTGTTCTATATCAAGGTTACAGTGATCATGGGGGATTTCAATATGAAAGTAGACTAGGAAAATCAGGTTGATAGTGGGTCCCGATTTAAGGAATTTGTGGAAGGTCTATGAGATAGCGTTTTGGAGCAGCTTGTGGTGGAGCCCACTAGGGAACAGGCAATTCTAGATTTAGTGATGTGTAATGAGGCAGATTTGATAAGGGGGCTTAAGGTGAAGGAACCATTAGGAGGAAGTGACCAGAATATGATAGAATTTACCCTGCAATTTGAGAGGAAAAAGCTGGAATCAGATGTAACGGTATTACAGTTGAATAAAGGCAACTACAGAGGCATGAGGGAGGAGCTGGCCAGAATTGACTGGGAGATGAGCCGAGCAGGAAAGACAGTGGAACAACAATGGCAGGAGTTTCTGGGAGTAATTTGGGAGGCACAGCAAAAATTCAACCCTAGGAAGAAGAAGCATACTAAAAGGAGGCAACCATGGCTGACAAGGGAAGTCAGGGACAGCATAAAAGCTAAAGAGAAAGCATACAATGCGGCAAAGAGCAGTGGGAAACCAGGGGATTGGGAAGCCTACAAAGACCAACAGAAGACAACTAAAAAAGAAATAAGGAGGGAGAAGATTAAATATGAAGGTAAACTAGCCAGTAATATAAAAGAAGATTGCAAGAGTATTTTTTAGATATATAAAAGGTAAGAGAGAGGCAAAAGTGGACATTGGGCCGCTGGAAAATGACGCTGGAGAAGTAGTAGTGGGGAACAAAGAAATGGCGGAGAAACTGAATAGGTACTTTGCATCAGTCTTCACAGTGGAAGACACGAGTGACATCCCCAAAGTTCAAGAGAGTCGGGGGGCCGAGGTGAATATGGTGGCCATTACCAAGAAGAAGGTGCTAGGAAAACGGAAAGGTATGAAGGTGGATAAATCACCTGCACCAGATGGATTACACCCCAGAGTTCTGAAGGAGATAGCTGAAGAGATAGTGGAAGCGTTAGTGGTGATCTTTCAGGAATCACTGGAGTCAGGGAGGGTCCCAGAGGACTGGAAAATCACTAATGTAACCCCCCTGTTTAAGAAGGGAGTGAGGCAAAAGACGGGAAATTACAGGCCGATTAGCCTGACCTCGGTCGTTGGTAAGATTTTCGAGTCCATTATTAAGGATGAGATTTCAGAATACTTGGAAGTGCATGGTAAAATCGGGCAAAGTCAGCATGATTTCATCAAGGGGAGGTCAAGCCTGACAAATCTGTTAGAATTCTTTGAGAAGGTAATGAGTAGGTTAGATAAAGGAGAGCCAATAGATGTTATCTATTTGGACTTCCAGAAAGCCTTTGACAAGGTGCCGCACAGGAGGCTGCTCAGTAAGATAAGAGCCCATGGTGTTAGAGGCAAGGTATGAGCACGGATAGAAGATTGGCTGTCTGGCAGGAGGCAGAGAGTGGGGATAAGGGGGTCCTTCTCAGGATGGCGGCTGGTGACTGGTGGAGTTCCGCAGGGGTCAGTGTTGGGACCACAACTTTTCACTTTATACATTAATGATCTAGATGAAGGAACCGAAGGCATCCTGGCTAAGTTTGCAGATGATACAAAGATAGGTGGAGGGACAGCTAGTATTGAGGAGGCGGGGAGGCTGCAAAAGGATTTGGACAGGTTAGGAGAATGGGCAAAGAAGTGGCAGATGGAATACAACGTGGGGAAGTGTGAGGTTATGCACTTTGATAGGAAGAATAGAGGCATAGACTATTTTCTAAATGGGGAGAGATTTCAGAAATCTGGAGTGCAAAGGGACTTGGGAGTCCTAGTCCAGGATTCTCTTAAGGTTAAATTGCAGGCTGAGTCGGTAGTTAAGAAGGCAAATGCAATGTTGGCATTTATTTCGAGAGGACTAGAATATAAAAACAGGGATGTGCTGCTGAGGCTTTATAAAGCTCTGGTCAGACCACATTTAGAATATTGTAAGCAATTTTGGGCCCCGTATCTCAGGAAGGATGTGCTGGCCCTGGAGAGGGTCCAGAGGAGGTTCACGAGAACAATCACAGGAGTGAAAGGCTTAACATATGAGGAACGTTTGAGGACTCTGGGTCTATACTCGATGGAGTTTAGAAGGATGAGGGGGGATCTGATTGAAACTTACAGAATACTGAAAGGCCTGGATAGAGTGGACGTGGGGAAGATGTTTCCATTAGTAGGAGAGACTAGGACCCGAGGGCACAGCCTCAGAGTAAAGGGAAGACCTTTTAGAACAGGGATGAGGAGAAACTTCTTTAGCCAGAGAGTGGTGAATCTATGGAATTCATTGCCACAGAAGGCTGTAGAGGCCAGGTCATTGAATGCATTTAAGACCGAGATAGATAGGTTCTTGATTGGTAAGAGGATCAAAGGTTACAGGGAGAAGGCGGGAGAAAGGAGTTGAGAAACGTATCAGCCATGATTGAATGGCAGAGCAGACTCGATGGGCCGAATGGCCTAATTTCTGCTCCTATGTTTTATGGTCTTATACGCCACATGATTTTCTGGGGTATAGTGAAATGTCCCTCAACCAACATCACTAAAAGAGATTACTAATTGCTGTTTGTGAGTCCTTGTGCTCAAAATGTCAATAAATAACTACTATGACTTACATCACTTGGTATGCCTCCTTTTCAATTCATCACCCATCATCATACTGAGTGACCTGTGGCTTTTTAATTTGCTGCAGTTTTCCAATTAAAGTCAAAGCTTTCTTATTATGAACATTTTGTTTCATTTTCATTTTTATTTGTTCGCAGATTATTTTGATAATTTGATTATTGAATTCCAGGAAATATTATCATCAGTCAGCTATTAACAGAGCTTTTTGAGTGTCCCCCACACCTGTTTGTTCATGATGCTTTATGGGAATGTCTATATTTTGTGCAAGTTGATTATTGTAACTCTAATGTTGAGTCTTTTTGCTTCCAGCCAGAAAATAAGGACAAATTATGGATCAAGTGGAAAACAGCATTTATGAAAGGTTGGCTGCTTTATGTTTGATTTACAACAACTTATTTATATAGCACCTTTTAACATAATTAAAAATAACATAATAAAATGACCCAAGGGCATTATAAAACAAGATATGACATTGAGACAGGTAAAGACACACTAAATCAGATGACTAAAAGCTTAGGATCTCAAAGGAGGTAAGTGTAGTAGAGGGGCAGAGAGGTTTAGAAAGGGAATTCCTGATCTTGGGCCTAGGCAACCGAAGGTATGGCCACCAATGGTGGAACGATTTAAATCGGGGATGCTAAAAAATTGGAATTAGAGGAGTGCATATATCTAAGAGGGTTATGGGGCTGGAGAAGGTTACAGAGCTAGGAATGGACAAGGTCATGGAGAGATTAGAAAGCAAGAAGAAGAATTCAAAAATTGAGGCATTACTAAATTTGGAACCAATGTAGGTTAGTGCAGTACTATGTGTAAATAATATTTGATCAGCATCATCTTGTTACAATTCTGCTTAAAATTGCTATTGAACTGCTTTGGTTTTCCATGTACCTTGTTCTGAAGGACAGATGTTGTACAAACAGGACTAAACTAGTGAGCACACGGTGATGAGTCAATGGTACTTGGTGCAAGTTAGGACACAGGCAGGAGTTTTGGACGAATCCAAGTTCACAGAGGGTGAAATGTGGGAGGCTGGCTAGGAGTACATTAGGAAAGTCAATCTAGTGAAAAGAAGATGGGATGGACGGATATCACCCAAACGTCCAGGCCCAAACCCACCAACAGATACGCGGCTTGGAGAGAGGTGGAATACCGGAAGTGGACCAAACTCCAATGCCAAGGAATCGGCATCGGGTATTACGGAAATGACTATGCCTCTAATTCCTGGAAAGAAGGATTTGCATTTGTGTAACACCTTTCACAGCCATCAGACATCCCAAAGTGCTTTACTTTTGAAGTGTTGTCCTTGTTGGAAACACAGCAGCTAATTTGCATACAGCAAACTCCCACAAACAGCAATGTGATAATTACCAGAAAATCTGCTTTTGTAGTGTGGATTGAGAGATAAATACTGGCCATGGCTCAGGGGATAACTCCCCTGCTCTTTGAAATAGTGCCATGGAATTTTTTTTTAACATGCACCTGAGGAGGTAGATGGGACCTCGGTTTAACAACTCACCTGAAAGATGGCATTTCTGATAGTGCAAAACTCCCTCAGCACTGCACTGGAATCCTAGATCATGTGCTCAAGTCTTGGGACTTAAACCCACAACCTTCTGACTCAGAGGCAAGAGCGCTACTAACGGAATCACATTTGGCACAAAAAGATAAAGACAAAAAATGAACATAGCAACAAAAATGGACAGAGGGAAAAAAGCCATACAGCTGCTACGCCTTGTGTATCACAATATACACATTTCCCATCCCGCCCGAAAGTCAAAAAATCAGATCAAATCTAGGATTGCTATCTACCATCCACTCTGTACTCTCATGAGTAATAGGAGGAATTCTAAACACTGTACAGATGTTTCCAATTGCAATTATTTGGATACCACTGTTTGGAAAATTCTTCACCCTCAGCTTCAATTTCTGCTCAAGCACCAACTGGCCAAAGGAAAGCTGGAGGGTTTGGATGATTGATAGGGTGGGGTTTAGATGATTGACAGAACCTATACCAATTGGAAGCAGGTTACGTCTGATTGATGGCAAACCTGTTTATCTTATTGGCTAAACCGCTCAGAACCTCGACGAATAATTGGCTGCGGACAGGTGATTGACAACGATTGAGGTTTCTCGGGTGTGGCTCGGACCCTGCCGGGACCTAACTGATTGTTGAACCTGGTGAACGATGACTGAATCTCTTGACGAATTGCTGATTGAAATGTATAAATAAATTAATAAAAAACATAATCAAGCTTACCTTCATTTTAACTTTTTAAAAAAATAACAAGGAGCGGACAACAGAGTTATCCAATCAGTGAAAGGATCTGATTTCACTGACAGCGGAAAGAACCAATCCTGAGGAGACTCTTCCTGCTTCTGTTGACAGTACCCGAAGTTTGTGATTGATAGGTCGATCGACCAATAAAAAGTTAAAACGTGAGGTTAGGGCACCACCCCTTTATTCGATTGACAACGCGATTATTGAATGACGATAGGGTTAATTATGATTGACAGTAATATTAGCGAATTAGCGATTGGGATTGACGGGCCATCTTCGTCCCAGCTCGAGCCGGCCTGCACCCCACTCCGCCCCCACCCTCTGATGAAGTTTTCGCCCATCAGTTGGGGGAATGAATGGGGAGTCGGTGGGTTTCGTTGAGAGATCGCGCGGAGCCGTGGGACCGATTTAAAGCGCCAATTTTATTTATTTGTTGTCGGACTGTGTTTTTTTTAAATCCCCCCACCGGGTTGTTCGTGTGTGTGCGCGCTTTTCGTAGCTGAGGTGTTGCCGACGGAGACGATGGCTGAGCTGGTGCAACGCCTGGGCGCCTGTTTCCCGGCCTGTCAGTCCAGCCAGAGCGAGCGGGCTCAGCGCCGGAGGAGCCGGGAGATCGACGCCTTACTGGCCCGGGAGAGGCGCTACGTCCGGCGGTTGGTCAAGATCCTACTGCTCGGGGCCGGCGAGAGCGGCAAAAGCACTTTTCTCAAACAGATGAGGATCATTCACGGCAAAGACTTCGACAGCAAAGCCCTGGAGGAGTTCCGGGACACCATCTTCGAGAATGTTATTAAGGTATCTCGGCAAATTCAATGGGTGGGGGAATTACCAAGCTTCTCCTGGTCTTCAGTTATCATTTAGGACTGCGTGATACCCCCTTCACACGGACAGAATTAGTGGGGGCGTTAAGATGATGCTGTGCAATTGTCCTAATTTTTTTATTGACATTTAACTTAAGTGGAAAATCATTTGCAAAGGCTTTTTTAAAAATCTGTGCAGATGTTTTAAAAAACGTAATTCCTAGGAAGATGGAGTAAATCACTATTGGCACTTGCCTCTTTTCCTTGCTGAAATTTATGCATTGTGAACATCTGGTTAAAGGCATCCCTTCTGAAGTAGGTCTTGCTAGTGTTTTCCTTTGTGATCAGCTGAAGGAGTGTTAACTCTGCTCTCTCCCTTTATGATAATCAGTTAGCCCAAGTATACAAACTCCCCAGCGAGTATGCGAAGTAAAAAGTATAAACCTGTACCATACAGTGATTTATTTAACAAGTTGCCTCAATATCAGCTGAACTTATCATGAATGTATTTAATGCACAGTTGGCTTCTGTTGTCATTACAGCATGTTTGGTATTTACTAAATGGATTATAGATTGAATTACAGATTTACCTATGCTGCGATTCTGATACGGGTGTACATATTTGTTGTTCCTGCAGGCACGCAATTAAATGTTTTGGTTTAGAAGCTAAGGTACATCAAGATGTACAAGATGTATGCTGTATGTTGTTAGATTTTATAATCGGAAGTGTTAGAAGTAGAAAAGGACTTTCCTGCGCTATATTTAGAATATGAGACTACAGTACAGTATACTTTTTACCTGTTACGGAAGGGAAGTACATTATTCTGAGCTGTACTTCTGAGTTTCCGATATTGAATTACAACCCGATTATTTCAATTTTCTGTTGAATTAGTACAAAAACAAAACTCTTAAACGTTGAGTGAATCACATGATGCTATTTTATGAAAAGTCTACATTTATGTTAAGTATTTTCATTTTTTTCAGTTCCTTAATATTTTTGTAGCAAAACCTCCTTTCAATATATTCTGTAAATTTTAATTTTTGATATGACTTGACAAAAGCCAATTTCCTTTCCTAATTCAGGGAATAGACTGAAAGTGAATTTCCTCTGGGGTCTGGTGACATTTTCACTTTTGTAGACATGATTTCTGTTTTTGATACCCATAATTTGCAGGTTGAATCGTAGTTTTCACATTTTTAACTGCATTTTGTTAAAGTAGCTATACGTTTAATATTAGTGCTTCCTTATATTGAGAAACCCAGGCAAAAGACCATAGCTCATTGTGTCAGGTACCATAAAGATTGGAAAATGATAAGAAAGAACAGAGTAAATTTGAGAAATATAGGTAGTATAATGCCAGATCTAGATTTTTAAATTCTGTTTATTGTAGAAGGAAAGTTGGGTTTTGATGTTCAAGGGCTGGGGAGAGTTAGGTGGTACAACAGGGTTTTATTTCAACAAAGCGAGATTGCAGGGAAGAGAAGCATGTAGCACAGTTTAGGAGAGGAAAATAGAAATTTCAGAGAAGCATTACCAGGGCCACTGATTTATGAGTCAAGTTCTATTTTAATTACATGGGATTCTGAAAAATTTACTGGTGTTTGGGGATCAAATTTTGAAATTTAATCTCCATAAATGGACCTTTCTAATGATCTAGAATAGGATCATTGAATGATACTGCACAGAGGAAGGCCATTTGGCCTTTCATATTTCTGCTGGCTCTTTGAAAGAGCTATCCAAATAGTTCCACTCCACTGCTCTTTTTCCATAGCCCAGAAAATTTTTTTCATCTTGAACTGTTTTCCCATTTTGCTTTTGAATGTTTTGTATCTGCCTTTGCTCGTTCTGTGCGTTCCAGATCATGTCACCTCTGGTTCTTTTGCCAATTACCCTAAATCTGTATCTGCTTCTTGGAACAGTTTCTCTTTATTTATTCGATCAAATCCTTTAATAATTTGAACACCTCTATCAGATCTCCTCTTGACCTTTGCTGCTTTGGTCTTTCAGTGTAACTAAAATCTTTCATCTTGTACCTTTAGTAAATTTCCTCCACACCCTCTCCAGGTTCTTGACATCCTTCCAATAGTGTGATTAAAAAGAGTAAGACACACAAGGCTGTGTAAAGGAAATGTAGGTTAACATGCAACAGGCTGTTTGTTGTCTCAGCCCAAGAAAGTGCGAAAGGTGGAAGAGCTTCCACTAATCTGGAAGTAGCCGTGGTAAAATGCCTATTCTAGATCTAAGTTCTGTTAAGGCAAGAAGCATGAAAGGGAATCCAAACATTTTGTAGGGAGCTTGAACATGGAAAAAAAGTAAGTTTTCCATTTGAGACAAATGGAAGTAGTGAGGCTACAAATGTCAAAAGATGAACAACTAGGAGTGAAGCCAATTGAAAAACTGAACCCTTTTCTTATTTGAGTAACTAACAGCTATTTCTTTTGATCACATTAAATAAAAGGCCAGACTGGCTGAGGAAAAAAAACCTTCAATATTAATCCATAGCGAAGAAAAACACGTACAGATAAAATTTGGTTTGCTCAGTGACAAAGTTCATTTTTAACAAACTGAACTTCACGTGACAATGTTGTGGAAGTACTTAAGGGACTAAAGAAAAGAAAATAACTCAAGTTTATGTAGTAAGTCATTGGTGTGGAATAATCTATTGTTTATGGTGCCAAACAGCTGCATCAAGAACAAAAGCAAAAATCTATCTTTCTTGAGGCTCAACTGGTAAAAGGCAAAAGATATCTAGAGGGAGTACTTTTTGTTCAATGTGTTTAAAAAAAAAAAAAAATTTTGCTGTTAATTTCCTGGATATTTTTGTCAGTTTTCTCACTGTGCTGGAGACCATCATCCATGCCTTTTATTACTTTCTAGGCTTGACAATTCCATTGCTCTCCTGGCCAACCTCCCACCTTGCATCCTCCATAAGTTGAGCTCATCAAAAACTTGGCTGTCCGGATATTAACTCTCACAAAGACCTGTTCACCCATCACTCCTACATTTTCTGTCCTGCACTGGCTCCCAGTCAGACAATGTCTCCATTTTTAAAAACTCTTCTTGTTTCAAATCCTTCCACGATCTCATCCCTCCACCTCTCAGTAACCTCCTCCAATCCTATAACCCTATGAGATCTCTGCATTCCACCAATTCTGGCTTCTTGCGTACCCTGATTTTATTTGCTTTAACATTGTTGATCTTGCCTCTGTTTGCCTCAGGCCCAAGCTCTCTACCTCTCCCTTCTTTTCAGACATTTCTTAAAATCTACCTCTTTGACTAAGGCTCTGGCTAGCTGTCCAAATTCCTCATTAGGTAGGTCGGTATCAAATCTGTTTTGATGATGCTCCTGTGAAGCACCTTGGCAAGTTTTGCTGCATTAAAAGTGCCCTATAAATGCAGGTTGTCGTGTACAGTAGGCTGTATCCCAGATGGAATCCTTAGTCTTTATTGAGTTAGATAATCTCAACCAGGGAAGAATTTCAACATTTTTTTTTACAGCATCTCTCGGTTTGGGAGTGAAAAATCATCCAGAGGTCCTTTTTAATTGTTATGATGCAATGTATGTGTGCATTTCCACATAGGAACGTTGGGTGAGAACATGGTCTGGCTTAGCTGTGACACTCCTGTGTAAGTGTGTAGATGATGAATGACCACTTTAGCAAGGTGTGATAGGGCACATGATTCCATTGAAATTTTTTATTCTTTATGGGAGAGAGGAAAAGAGAATCTCAGTCCCTATTTGCCACCATTTGTTGTTGCAATAAATTCTGAATTTTGTATTGAGTTGCTTTCACCTTGAATGGAGGCCTTTTTGGGATTGTTGATGAAATAAGTTTGAAGGGTTGAAATGTATAGAGTCAAAGAGGTCAACATCATAGAAAAAGGCCCTTTGGCCCATCGAATCCGCCGGTCAAACAAATAGCTAATTATTCTGATCCCATTTTCCAGCACGAGGCCCATAGCCTTGTATGCCATGGCATCGCAAGTGCACATCCAAATACTTCTTAAATGTTATGAGGGTTTCTGCCTCTACCACCCTTTCAGGCAGTGAGTTCCAGATTCCCACCACCCTAGGGGTGAAAATATTCTTCCTCACATCCCCTCTAAACCTCCTGCCCCTTACCTTAAATCTATGTCCCCTGGTTATTGATCCCTCCACCAAGGGGAAAAGTTCCTTCCTGCCTACCCTATCTATGTCCCTCATAATTTTATATACCTCAATCATGTCCCCCCTCAATCTTCTCTGCTCCAAGGAAAATAACCCCAGTCTATCCAATCTCTCCTCATAACTAAGACTGTCCAGCCTGGTAAATCTCCTCTGCATTCTCTCTAGTGCAATCACATCCTTCCTATAATGCAGATTCCAGAACTGCATGCAATACTCTAGTTGTGACCTAACCAGCATCTTATACAGTTCCAGCCTAACCTCCCTGCTCTTATATTCTATGCCTCAGCTAATAAAGGCAAGTATCCCATATGCCTTCTTAACTACCTTATCTACCTGTCCCACTGTCTTAAGGGGCCGCTGGACATGCACACCAAGGTCCCCCGATCCTCGGTACTTCCCAGGGTCCTACCATTCGTCATGTATTCCTGTGCCTTGTTTGCCCTGCCCAAATGCATCACCTCTCACTTATCTGGGTTAAATTCATTTGCCACTGATCAGCCCATCTGACCAGCCAGTCTATACCCTCCTGTAATCTAAGGCTATCCTCCTCACTATTTACCACCCCACCGAATTTTGCATCATCCACAAACTTACTGATAACCCTCCTACATTCAAGTCTAAATCATTTATATGTACCACAAACTGCAAGAGACCCAACACCAATCCCTGTGGGACCCCACTGGACACAGGCATCCAGTCACAAAAACACCCCTCGACCATCACCCTCTGTTTCCTGTCACTCAGCCAATTCTGGATCCACTTTGCCAAATTGCCTTGGATCCCATTGGCTCTTACCTTCGTTATCAGTCTCCCATGCGGGATCTTATCAAAAGCCTTGGTGAAGTCCAAGTAAACTACATCAAATGCATTGCCCTCATCTACACACCTGGTCACCTCCTTGAAAAATTCAATCAGATTGGTCAGACATGACCCCCCCCCCCCCCCTTAACAAAACCATGCTGACTGTCCTTGATTAATCCCTGTATGATGAAATACAATTTATTCCGACAAGATCTGTGTTTACAAGTTTTCGTGTTTTGTTACCCTTGTTACAAACGAGACATTTTCACCAACTGAAAGAGAAACTCTCATCCTTATAGTTTTGTTGCAAGAAAAAGATTTTAGTAGTTCCCAGATCCATGCTAATGCAAGTTCATCAAAACTCTAGAACCATTTATAGTTTAGTCCTAATCAATTTAACTAAACAGTGTTTAATAACAGATCTTGATGTGTGTAATCTTGTAGCCTCACTGTTATCTTGAGTTGATGTTTTTTATTTTATGCAGTCAATCAGCTGTGAATTTTTCTCCTCCTGTGAAAAATTAGGACAATATCTTTTAAAGGAAACGTCCAGTTTAATTTTCAAAGGCCTATTAATTTTAAGTTGGTCTATTTTCAACTTTTAACCTACAAAGGTTAACATCTTTCTTGACTTAGTAGCCATAGCAATCTTTGTAGCTCAAACCTAGTTGCTCTGAGAATGTGGTGGTCAACCTTCTCCTTTGAGTTCTTGTGTTGATGATGATGATGTTTGGGTAGGGAATTCCAGAATACTGACTGAAGCAATGGCAACATTTGTCCAAGTCAGGATGTTTGTACCTTGGAGGTGATCGTTTTCTTACAGCCTTACTGTTCTTGTTCTTGATGATAGAAGTTGCAGAGGAAGGAGGTTCTGTCAAAGTGGTTTTGGTGAGTAGCTGCCTTACATCCTGTAGATAGTACATATTGCAGCAATTGTGTACTGGTTGTGGCTATTGTCAGTGGCAGAACAGTAATTGAATGAACTGCTCTGTCCTGGACCGTTTTGAGCTTCCTTAGTGTTATTGTGGCTATACCCATCAGGTGAGACTTTTAGGGGTCAGGAGGTGAGCCACTAATTGAGGAGTGCCCAGCTGAGCCCTGCTTCTCTAGCTATGGTGTAGATTTGGGCGGCCTGCAAGATGTTAACAGTGAAGGGCTTGATGATGGTGATGCTTTTCGAGATGATGGGGAAATAATGACTTTCTCTTGATTTTGAGATGCTCTTTAACTGGCAGTGGTGTGCATGAATATTAATTGCCACTTGGCAGCCCAAGTCTGGATGTTGTTAAGATCCTTACTTTAGGATGATGGGAGCTCCCTTTCTTATCGCACTGGAATTGTCATCAAATAGCCCCACCTCATACCATATAATGGAGGGAAGGTTAGTAATGAAATAGCGTAAGATGCTTCCCTGGGGAAATCTTGCATACCTGAGTCTATGCCCTTGAACAGCCATGACCACATTTTTAAAAATTCATTTCAGGGCTTGGCCAGCATTTATTGCCCATCCCTAATTGTCCTTGAGAAGGTCATGGTGAGCTGCCTTCTTGAACCACTGCATTCCATGTGGTGTAGGTACACCCACAGTGCTGCTCAGAAGGGAGTTCCAGGACTTTGACCCAATAGCTGTTGGAAAACAGTGAAGGAACGATGATATAGTTCCAAGTCTGGATGGTGTGGCTTGGAGGGAACCTTGCAAGTGGTGGTGTTTCCATGTATCATCTGCCCTTGCCCTTCTAGGGGGCTAGAGGTCATGGGTTTGGAAGGTGCTGTCAAAGGAGGCTTGACAAGATGTTGAAGTTCATCTTGTATGTGGTCACATTGCTGTCACTGCATTGGTGGTGGATGGGGTGCCAATCAAGGTGGCTGCTTTGTCCTAGATGGTGTCAAGCTTATTCAGTGTTGTTGGAGTTGCAGTCATCTAGACAAGTGGAGAGTATTCCATCACACTCCTTTTCATTAGCCTTTTGACCCCTGTTGATTTCAGTTTTGCTAGGGCTCCTTTATGCCATATTCGGTCGATTGCCTCGATATCTCTGCTCTCCTCTGGTGTCCATGTCTGGATCAAGATTGGGATAAGGTCTAGAGCTGAGTGCTTCTGATGGAACATGAACTAAGCATTAGTGAACAGGTTATTGGTGAGTTGCTTGATAAAATGACCCCTCCATCACTTTACTGATTGGGAGGAGGCTAATTTTGTGATAATTGTCGTTTTTTTGAAGGAGAAAAGGGTAGGGAAGATGACTTTCAATGTCTCTATCCTAATGGCCTCTTTCCCCCATCAAGATGTTTAAGCACTTTTTTCCCCCATGCAGAGGAAATTTCAACAATGTTTGAGCCTCTAGTATCATAGTTGTTATAGATCTGTTCATCCCCTTTTATTGAATGGTTCTGTAGGGTCCAGAAGTGTTAAGAAATTAGATGATAGTCAACTGTTATGTACTTTTTAAATTCTCCTTGGAGATTCCTATTTAGTAGAAAGCAGAGAGTCGGGATAAATAGGTCTTTTTCTGGGTGGCAAGCTGTAACTAGTGCTTTTGCTAAATTTGCAGATGACACCAAAATAGGTGGGAAAGTAAGTTGCAATGAAGAAATAAGAAATTTACAAATAGATATGAACACATTAGATGAATGGGCCAAAATTTGGCAGATTGATTTTAACGTGAATAAGTAGGAGGTTATCCGTTTTGGTCGGAAGAATAAAAAGGTGACTTATTATTTAAATTGAGAGAAACTTCAGAATGCTTCAGTGCAGAGGGATCTGGGTGTTCTTGTGCATGAATCGCTGAAAGCTAGTATGTAGGTACAGCAGGTAATAAGGAAGGCAAATGGAATTTTGGCATTTATTGCTAAAGGAATAGAGCATAAAAATAGGGAAGTGTTGTTGCAACTGTACAAGGCAGAGACTGTACTGTGCACAATTTTGGTCCCCTTATTTGAGGAAGGATGTAGTTGCATTGGAGGCGGTTCAGAGGAGGTTCACTGGATTGATTCCAGAGATGCAGGGCTTGTCTCATGTGGAGACATTGAGCAGTTTAGGCCTATACTCGCTTGAGTTTAGAAGGATGAGAAGAGATCTAATTGAGGTATATAAAATGCTAAAGGGGATAGACAAAGTAGCCGTGGAGTGGATGTTTCCCTTGTGGATGTTTCCCTAGAATGAGAGGCCGTAGTTTTAGGCTAAGGGGTGGTAGATTTGAATCAGAGATGAGGAGGAATTACTTTTCTCAAAGGGTCGTGAATCCGTGGAATTCACTACCTCAGAGTGCAGTGGATGCTGGGACGCTGAATAAATTTAAGGAGGCGATAGACAGATGTTAAATTTGTAACAGGTTGAAAGGTTATGGGGAGAAGGCGAGAAATTGGAATTGAGGCCGAATTGAGATCAGCCATGATTGTATTGAATGGTGGGGCAGGCTCGAGGGGCTGTATTGTCTACTTCTGCTCCTAGTTCTTATGATCTTATGGTATGTTAAACTAGAATAATTCCATTGCTTGCTGAATCCTTTTGAAGTAATTTGTTGAATGGGTCCTGTAGCTCAGAGGCTGTCAGATGAATTAGAAACCAAAAAAAGTAGGCCTGCAGCCTGCTTTGACAATAATACCAAAAAAAGTTTCTCAAGGTAAAAAGATTTTTGCCTAACTAGATTTAAGGGGTGTAGGATGGGGAGGAGAATGAAACTCTTAACATTAAAAGCAGTGCTTTTTCTTTAGCCTTCCCATGGTTTTATTTCTCCTTTTTAAATGGCCTCATGTAGGTTAAGATGATGCATTTTTCCTGAAATTTCATTACTATTTTTGAGTGACGATTTAGGACTCACTTCTATTGCTTATGGCTCAGTGAAAAGTTATGTGGCCTAAAGCAGCCCCAAAGTAAGTCAGATGCTGTGCCTGAAGACTTCCAACGCCTACCTAGAAATGTGACTTTTATCTGCCAATGGCATCCATAGTAGAAGCAGAGTTCAAAATACATGGGGCATGAGCGAATTTGCCCTTGAAACCTTTTAAATAGCAAGCGAAAGATCGAAAGACAGGGGTGAAAAGTTCAAAATATTGATTAGAAAGGTCGCCTGTATGTATTTTGTTTGGAGGAGTAGCGAGTGTGGGAGAGACAGAATCTGTGAGCAGCAGTTTCTCCGGTCACAGATTCTGTCTCCTGTGCTTGCTACTCCAGCTCCTCCAATCACAGGTTCTCTCCCACCTGATCTTGTTGCTCCTCCAGATAAATACTCTGATTGGAGGAGCAGCAAAGCAGGAGAGAGGAGACCTGTGATTGGAGCAGCTGAAGCAGTTATTCTGTCCAGTCCTGCAGCCATGAAGGAGACTTTTGGCTACACCATTTCCAAGGATGTGATTGCGTTGGAGGGGGCGCAGAGGAGATTCACCAGGATGTTGCCTGGGATGAAACATTTAAGTTATGAAGAGAGGTTGGATAGACTTGGGTTGTTTTCGTTGGAGCAGAGAAGACTGAGGGGATTACCTGATTGAGGTGTACAAGGTTATGAGGGGCATGGAAGGGTGGATAGGGAGCAGCTGTTCCCCTTAGTTGAAGGGTCAGTCACAAGGGGGCATAAGTTCAAGGTGAGGGGCAGGAGGTTATGGGAGGGATGTGAGGAAAAACATTTTTACCCAGAGGGTGGTGACGGTCTGGAATGCACTGCCTGGGAGGGTGGTGGAGGCGGGTTGCCTCTCATCCTTTAAAAAGTACCTGGAAGAGCACTTGGCACATCATAACATTCAAGGCAGAGGCCAAGTGCTGGTAAATGGGATTAGGTAGGTAGGTCAGGTGTTTCTCACTTGTCGGTGCAGGCTCGATGGGCCAAAGGGCCTCTTCTGCACTGTGATTCTGTGAATTGTGTTGAGCGACAGCCGAGGAGACGAAGCCAAAAATGAAAAAAGAGGTGGGAGGAGGAGCCTGGAAACTGACTGATGAGGCTGGAAGCAGGGCCCTTGGGAGCCTCCACTCAGCCTCGCACCAGCATGGACCTAGCTGCCATCTGCACAGATATGGCTGGGGTTCTTGGCTGACCTTTCACTTTTTTGCAGTGGCAGAGCCGGGATGAATTTGTCGGATGTAGTTTTGAAGAGAGGCGAGAAATGGAGAAACTTTGAGCATTGGGATCTGGGTTTGGTGCCATTCGTTATCTGATGATTAGCTTGGTGCTGCAGCATCGATTTTGTTATGACGTGGCAGATGATGTGTGCTAGTCGGACCAAATCCAGGAGGGAAACTTGGTTGCGCTATTACAACGGTTTTGCAATTTGTATTTATTATGAGATGTGAGCACTGAATTCAGAAGTAATAAGTCTGCCAAGACCTTTAGAGATTTTTAAAAAATAAATTAAAATATTTATTAACAAAATAAAAGATTTCAAGCATATACATAAGACTACAATTACTACTATAATAGTAATGCCTAAAATTCCTAATTAACCTGATCCTCAGTTACATTCCCTTTAAGGCAATGGTCCAAAATAGATCTTGGATTTAAAGCAAACTTAGCAAGTTAACACAATACCCTGGGCAGTGGAATTCCAAATGGCTTTTCCCCAATTTCAGTTTCAGTGGACAGCAGACTTATGCACAAATGCTGCATTAAGGCTATTTCACACACTCCTGTTAGATATTACATGGCCTTCTGACACACAGCCTTTCATTCTCCTTTATATATGTTTCTCTCTTAATATGTAAAGTCTGTTGTTCCATATATCTTTGAAACTGTATCTTCCTCATAATATAAAAACTTTCATGTTGCCACTATATATTGTCAGTAACCTTTGGGGAAAAATAAACATATTCCTTAGTCTTGCTTATCTGGCTAGTTGTAAACAGACTAAGATCCTTTTGAAATCCAAATCTTCATTTATCTAAAAATGCAAATTCCCTCCACACCTTGCATGCTAAGCCAGCATCCATGTTTACTCATTAGCATATCAAGCACCTGGCTTCTTTTGATGATTTTGAACTGCAGTCTACTTGACTTCAGATGTAATTAAATCATGCACAGACCCAACTGTACCTACCCCATAAACCTACCTCACAATAAACCAGAAAAATATTATGAAAATTATTATGCTTTCATCACAATTTGTTTATATCCCCCTTGTTGTACATTTGGACCATTGGAAGTCAATATCCTGATGTCTTCATTCACTTTAAATGGCAATATTGAGGTGAAAAAAACTTGAAATTGGCAGAACAAAACCCAAGAATGCTGGAGAGTGTTAATTGCTTGCATTCAATTTTTAAAAGGGTCTACAGATATGAGACTCATTCTCAATAAGTTACCTTGTGCCAAGTAGTTAGAATTTTCATTTTGAAATTGAGTATGGGAGAGTTATTTATTATAAATTAACAGAAACATCTTCGTTATAAAATGAATTTATGGGAAATATGCCAGAACCTACAGTCCTTGGTATTTGTGCCATTTTATCTATCTAAAGGAAATGCTAAAAAAAAAATCAGCATAAATACAGAAGGTTATGTGACTGCATCAACTAATAAAGGTGTTAGAGAGTTTTTTTTGTGGGATGTGGGTGTCACTGGCAAGGATTGGTTTCCCATCCCTAATTGCCATTGAACTGAGTGGCTTGCTCGGCCATTTCAAAAGGCAGTTAAGGGCCAACCACATTGCTTTGGGACTCGAGTCATATGTAGGCCAGACTAGGTAAGGATGGCAGATTTCCTTCTGTAAAGGACATTAGTAAACCAGCTAATTGATTTACAACAATCAATGATATTTACATGGTCACTATGACTGAGACTAGCTTTCAATTCCAGATTTTATTTGAATTTAAGTTGCACCAGCTGCCGTGATGGGATTTGTATTTGTGCTGAATTTTTTTAGGGTTTCTTCTTTAGATAGATATAGCCAAGTCCTCGTATTCAATTTTCTATGAATTCATCTTATAAATAAGATGATCTTATTAATTTGTAATAAATAAATCTCCCATACTCCATTTCCAAAATGAAAATTCTAACTTCTTGATAAAAGGTAACTTATTAAGAACGAGTTGTACATCTGCAGACCCTTTTAAAAATTAATTAATTGCAAGAAGTTTGTTCCCTAGAGCATTAGCCAGGCCTCTGGATTACTAGCCCATACATTACCACTATGTCACCATATTCCCCCAGGAATGAAAAAGGAGCCCCTGAAATCCAAAAAGTAACTTTCGCAAATGTCAAAAAGAGCCATCAAAAAAAAGTTGTTGTGACCTGAGTAAAAGTATATGCATTGCCACCAGGGGCACTTGGAGCCATCCAATCCATTTCTGAGCGGCCTGAGCACTTTGCTGTTTTGTGGCTTGTGGCTTGAAAACATTTTCATGCACAGCAGCTGGACCCTTTCCAAAGCCAATGCCAGACAGTATTTTCAATATAAATGCCAGTCAGGTGTGAACCCTTTATCCTAATATACAAGATTGTAGTTATACTTTTGGTGCTTAAAAACAGATTAGTGGCAAGAGTATCAATATTACTTGCCCATGATTCAGATACTCCCGATCATTAATGAGTTCCACACATTCATGCTTGCGCATAGTTAGACTTGAGATGTATGAAATTTTCTTCATGCTTTTGAGAGTGGTGGCAAAAGTATTTGCTTTCTCAAAACAGGTAAAGTGCCCAGGAGTCCAACTAATATCTTGGCTAAAAGCAAAGTGCTGCGGATGCTGGAAATCTGAAACAAAAACAATAATAGCTGGAAAAACTCAGCTGGTCTGACAGCATCTGTGGAGAGGAAACAGTTAATGTTTTGAGTCTGTATGATTGTTAGTTTGCTCCACGCAGGTGAGAGAATGTCGAATGGAGCAAACTAACAATCATACTGACTCGAAACGTTAACTGTATTACCCTCTGCAGATGCCGTCAGACCTGCTGAGTTTTTCCAGCTCATTTTGTTTTGTTTAATATCCTGGCTACCTGTTGAACTTTACATAGTACCACAGTGGAGTTTCATGTCCAAAGAGCTGGACTCCCACAGCAGGTTGTCTCTTGAGTCAGATTGAAACTTGAAATGTCAGCATAATTGCACCCTAATTTATACAGCAGTATTTCCAGTTCAGCAACTGAGTGCATGGACGGGTGGGAGTGCGCGCTTGTGTGTAATCTATTATGGAGGATTTATTTTGTGATTGACAAATCTAATTGCTCTTACTTAATTGTGATAATTTTGCTTTGTATCAACATGGTAATGGAAAAAAAAATTCTGTATGGCACTTTGGAAAGCTTGGCCTTTTAAGAAAAAAATACAAGATATCCCTTTTGCTGTTTATTCCCTGTGGTATTTTGCAGCCTGGTTCCTTATGTCTTTGTGTCTGCTAATTGTTAAATGTCTAACTAGTTCAGGTTGCTGTTGCCATTGTGCAATGAAATCTCCAGTGGTTAAAAAAAATTCTTGGTATCCACCCTGTTTATCGATGTTTGAAATTTTTTTTTCTGACTAGAAAGAAACAAGCAGTTTCTCCACTTCATCAGAGTCAGACTTCCTTGTAGTTATAATTAAATTTGGAGCTATTGGATTTTGTGGCTTCAAATGGAAGCCTGTTGTAGGCTAGAAGAGTTTTTAGATTTGGGTATCTTCATTTTACAGTTCTTTACATTTTTAATGATTAAAGAAGTTCTAAGTCGTCCCTTTTCTCCCTCCCCACACAATTATTTCCTGTTTTTAAAAAAAAAGTCACCACCATGTGGCTTACTCACTTAACCACTATCAAAGCATCTTTTTACAATAATGAAGGAAATGGGATTTAAGAATGGAGTAAATTTGTCAACCCACTAATTTATGTTCTATTTTTGGTCTTCTCATTTCAAAATTTTTAAACAATTTAGTAGTTTTCTGTTTTCTTCCTGCAAGTTTCAGTTAGTGGACATCGTATACAAACATGTCTTTTGAGATTTTACTTCTGTGGGTTAACTCGTATACTTCATTTTCTAAAGGAAGGTTTATGATCAGTGACCAAGACATGAATATCACTATTTTGTTCAATACTGGGGCTTTAAAATTCCCATTGATGTCAGTGTTCTTTTCAAATGTGACCTGAGCCTCCTTGCAAGAGCACAGTATAGATATACATGAAATAGGGACCTAGTTTTCCTTATTTTATTGCACTGTTTTCTCTTGGAATTTTAAAATGTCTCTTGTTTTTAATATTCTCCCCATTTTCCTATTGTCTAGGGACCGTATCCATATTGCAGCTGAGAGGGTGGATTGTGAAATATGTGGTCTAGATTTTGATTACTATTTCTTTTATTTTATGTTGAGTTTTTTGCTTAGTGCTTCCCTGCACCTGAAAGTGGGGTCTCTTGTGAGGATTGATGCATCTGAGCTTTCAACATTTGAGTTCCAGGATGCTGTGTCATTGTGCCTCTGCCAAGATAAATATTTTTTGAAAAAATATAATTGAACAGTCAAACTGCACTTTAAACATGGAAATATTCCCATAAGATTTATATGTATGCTGATTCATGTAAGAGGTAATGTCCTTTTCAGCTTTATATAAAGGCACATAATTATTTATAATCCATTCTTGATGAGTAGTAACATTGTTTTCAAAAAAGTAAATAGTTGCTGTTTTTTTTCAATACTCCCAATAGCAACTGTAGCCTTGATGCATACCTTTGCTTAAAGACTGCATTGTACTTTTGAGAAGGGAAAATTGTAATTTCAAATATTAGTATGGTCAAACTTCTTAACACCATTAGTGCAAATCTGAAGGGTTACCAAGTACCTAAATTGAAGGAAATAGACTTTTATTGGTTAAAGCTAAAGTTAGTTGTGGCACTATGGCTGTTGATGAAAGTTATGATCAATAATCAACAGCAATTGATGGTGTAATCAAGATCAACACCGTTGAATATGGGGCACCCAGTGGAAGATGTTCATTGATAATTGTAAGAATGTAGACGATTAACATCTCGACTTCTGTTTCATACAGTGCACCTTACAATATTAACAAATTAAAATATGAGATTGTAAATCTGAGATTCTGAAAAGTATTGATTTTTAGCCCTCTGGTTACAGAGATGACCGGAAATTGTCTGAACGTATAGTTTAAATTTGCAAATGGATGTGGTAATTTGCGTTTTGAGCTAAAGTTATTGGATAAGATTTTTTGTATGTTATTTGTATTGAGGTTTTTAGTTTTCACTTTGTGATATTAAAGTATTGAATTTTGTTTGCTGATAGCACACACTGATTCATTAATTATTCTTTTTCTTCTTGCTGCTCACCTAAAGGAAAGAGTTCTGGAGATGTCAGTTACTTTACCGTGCTGAGGCATTTTACAAAACAAAATGCAAGAAACTGTTTTTGAAGTGATTGCAGTTAGGTCTGCTATTTGTAGCCAAAATGCATAGCATAATTGCATTCATACAAGCTTAATTTTTAAAAACCTACACTGGGAAGAAAAGGGCTGGGAAAATCTTTGGGTTCTACCTCTGTTCCTGCACCTGTATAGCCTTATTATGGTTGTCCCTTAGATTTTGTGTTTAGAAATTTCCGCATGAAGTTGGTTGTTATAATGTAGGCTGATTAATAGTTCCCTTTTTACTTCTCCTATCAACCTAATGGCATTTTTTCTGTTTCACCCATCCATTGCCCTTCCCCTTTCCCAGATTGAAAAGGGTGAACAGGGAATTCATGTGTTGTGCAGTGCAGACAAGTGTACTTTTGGAGCATTTTAGATAGTGTTGGCTGGAATGACGAGACTGAGTGTGTATCCGGAAAAGAGATTGTGGAGCTGCGTGAACCTTGGGGGTTTACTATCTGTGTCATATCGCAGATTTGTACAGACCTAATACCTGGAGTATTTCCAATCTTGTGGAAGTTTACATGTTTTTCATGTAGTACTTAATAACAGTTGGCTACTAACTAGGGTATTCAAACCAGTTGAGTCCATCTTTGGGAGAACCCACTAGTTCATGCCATGGAATTGCATTTTATTTTTTAAAATCCAGTGCAGATTTAGTTAGTATCCAACTAATGTTGCAGTGGTTGTTTACAAACTGTAGATGTTCAGATCCTAATGGTATCCAATGAGTTTGACCTCCTGTAGGACTTTATATTACATGTATAAGACTTTGTGTATAGCAATGAGACAAACTTTTAACCACTCATCATGGACTGATAATATTTCTTCCCCTTCATTCAAAATGCATATACGTAAATATTATTGTTTTATTACTTTCTGTTCATGAAAAAGACACACAAACTTTAAAGTGATGAGTTTACTATTAGTATAGTCTGTAGGAAATATTCTTGAAACTTTTCTCTTTAACTTTCCATTCATTCAAAACTCTTCTGAAGTATTGGCTGGAACTTTCATAAGAACATAAGAAGTAAAAGCAGGAGTAGACCATATGGTCCCTTGTGCCTGCTCTGCCATTCAATAAGTTCATGGCTGAACTACTACATTAGACTCGCTGTCTCACATTAAGACCATATTCCTTAATCCCTTTAGTGCCTAAGAATCTATTGACCCCTGTCTTAAATATACTCAGTGACTCAGCATCCACTTGGGTAGAGAATTCCAAAGATTCTCATCTTTGAGTGAATAAATTTCTCCTCACTTGAGCCCAAAGTGGTTGACCCCTTATCCTGAAGCTATGACCCCTAATTCCAGGCTCTGAGAAACAGTCTCTCAGCATCCACGCTGTCAATCCCACTGAATAATTTTGTATACTTCTGTGATATCATCTTTCAATTTCTAAATGCCAGAGAATACAGGCTCATTCTATTAAATCTATCTTTAATAGGACAGCCCCCTCATCCCAGCAATCAATCTAGTGAACCTTCATTACAACCCCTTCTAAGGCACGTATTTCCTTGCTTGGGTAAGGAGACCAAAATTGTATACAGTAGTCGATGTGTTCTTACCAAAGGCCTGTACTCCAACCTCTTTGTAATAAAATCATAATATGATTTTTTTCCCCCAAAATATCCTTTATTCATAAAGTGCTATGAAATTTAACTTGTCTCCATACAGCATGTTCCATTAGGAGGTGCCTCAATACAATTGTAATACTCTTGATATTTGCAATATACGTTCCATGTCAGGTAACAAACGATTTTCCTTACTAATTACTTGCTGTACCTAAATGTTCTGTGTACAAGGAAGAGTAGGGCTAAAGTGGCCATTTTTGGGTTAGCAGGGTGTAACTAACTGATGGAGTGCTGCAAGGATCAGTGCTTGGGCTTGGGCTTCAACAACAGTCTGTATCATTAACTTAGATAAGCTAGATGGGAAAGCAAGCTGTGAGAAAGGAAGGGATACCCAAATCCCTCTGACTACCTCCATTTACAAGTCTCGCACCTTTTTAAAAACAAAAATGATTTTGCTTTTCCATTCTTCCTACGAAAGTGGACAATTTCACACTTTGCCACATTATACTGTCTTGCCCACTCAATTAATCTACATCCTTTTGCAACCTTTCTCACAGCTTGCTTTCTCATCGAGCTTATCTAAGTTAATGATACAGATTGTAGTTGAAGCCCAAGCACTGATCCTTGCAGCACTCCACCAGTTAGTTACGCCCTGCTATCCCAAAAATGGCCACTTTATCCCTACTCTCTTGTTTTTTATCCAATCTTAAATCCATCCTAATATATTACCTCTAATACCACACATTCTTTGGAGATATCAAACTGGATCAGCCAACCATTGTACACTTGCCCAATTTTTCTGTTCATTGATTTCTATGAAAAGGAAGACCAAAGTGGGGTGTATAATATGGGAGCCATCTGTTTGACACCGCATCAAAATTAACAATTCCATTTGTGGCCATTAGATGTAAAACGGCTACTTGGCATCTGTGAAATATTTTGCTGGGATATTGAAGCACTGGTAAAAGTGGAAAGCAACATACCGTATATTAAGAAATTTTGTCGTTTAAAGCTCCTCCTTTCCCTCTTCACTGTAGCCAAAATATACTGGCTTTGTGTTGCCTGGAGACTTCACAGGAAGTAAAAAGAAATTTGATATAAAAATACCATGAAATCTAGTCTAGTATGTATTTAAATAAATATTTCTGTCATTCTTAAATTATAATTTCTGATTGTTCACTTGGAGCCTGTTGAGTTTCCAGTATCCTGTACAACTACTCCTCTGTCATTAGTCGAATGGCTAATGACAAATTGCAAAACTATCTGATCCACCTTTCCAAATCAGCAATAAAGCAACCTTTGTAAATGAGCTAGTCATGCTATTTCTCAGGGTAACAGAATAATATTTTGTTTCATATAATTGAGTACAAAATTGTATTTGAAAACTATCCACACATTTTGAATTGCTTAAAAACTGCAATCACTATAGGGTTTTTGTTTTTGCTACATCACCAGCTTGTGACTGTAACCATTACTCTTCAATTTGAGTGTTAGAAGGATGAAATGACTTCAGGAACAGTCCAAGGTGTGGCCATATTCCTGACAATGAGCTGCAACATTGCATATACTGCCAATGTGAATGTAAAATCTAAGTCTGTAAGATAGGAAGAAAGGTCTGTTGTGCTATTAGACTATCTGAGTTTCAATATAATTTGACTTCAATGGCTGGTGACTCATTTTGGATTAATTATTTTAATTAGAGATTAGCAACTGTTTTGACTTTTTAAGTTAGCTTCAATTTTAAAGAGGCTTAGTTTGTAATTCATGTCTAAAACAAATGCTTTTCTATGGTTGACAGTGACAGTGCTTCACAGGTTGTGGAACACTTTTGGACATCCGGAGGTTATGAAAGGTGCTATATAAATGCCAGTTCTTTCTTTTTAACCTCTGCCCCTCCTTCAACCATCAGCTCCACCCTTCACCACCTCCCCAATATCCATTTGATTCCTGTTTACATTGTACCATTTTGTTTTGTACCTTTTTAGTTGGGCCTTCTGTGCATTGCTGCTTTATCCTAATCCAGGAGGTAACTGCAATAATTTAAAGAAATATTTATTTTTCCACCTATCCCTGCAGTACTTTTCTGATTGGCTCTTAGTGATACTATTGAGGCAGAGACAATTTGGAGTGCTGAATAGCGTGTTACATTTTGAATATAGGCCATAGACTAATGTAGACAACTGTTTCCTGCAAGTCATTGAAAAGCAAGATACTTGAAGGAGTATTTCGATGAATTTAAACTTGCATGGAATGAACAAAAATTGGATACAGGATATCTGTGAAATTCCCATTTTAAGCAATTTATATATGTTTTGTGAATTAGATAAATATTACATGGGGAAATTCTATGGCATTTTTCCTGTTAAATGTTAACTGCTACTGGTTCAGAATGTGTTTTTGGTAATAACTAATCTCTCTTGGGATTGCAGGTGGTGAATCATAACTAAGTCTTGTGTCTGACGAAGTCGGAATAAGAGGCAGGCGATAATTGGACCAGAAAATGCAAATTTAATTCAATCCTCATTCATCCTCATTTTAACTTGATAGGCAATTCTGTGTAGACTTAGTACTGCATGCTCCTGTCAGTGTCAGCATAGTTCCTCCTCTGACAGGAAGGTAATTATAGATAATTGGGCAGTTTCTATTGTGAATATGGACATAAGAATTTAAAAATGAAAAAGATTGGCAGATAGTAAATATATTCACAAGATTTAGCAGATTAATAGATTGTGTATTAATAGAATTAATATTTAATTTTTGCTCACTAGAGAATACCACAACTGATTATTTTAATAAGTATCCTAGCAAAGTTGTACCTTGGCCTCACTGTAACCTAGCATAAGCTCCAACACATTATCATATTTAATAGGTTGCATGCAGGTTTGGCCTCATTCGTGTCCTTTGAGTGGAGGGAGACTTGGGGAAAACTGTATCATTCATTCCCTAAGACCATCCTGAAATTCAGAGGAGTGATTATTGTGAAAAGTATTTGGTCCAAAATGTTGTTGAGTTCGGAAGTTCAGAAACCTGTTTTCTCAGACAAAAAATATGTCAGGAAAATTATTTTTCTTCAGTTTCACTATTGCAGAAAGAGCAAGGTGATTTTTAGAACCATGTGGAAGGATAAGATGAAAATATTGCTGCAAGTTATTAGGGTATTACATTAAGTAAAGTGTTGGTTGTGAACTTCAAAATGTTTATCTTTCTTGGAATTTAAGCTCCACTCAAAATACTTCAGAGTCTGACCCTTCACTGAACAATTACAAAATGATACCTAAAATTAGCAAGCAGAGTATTTAGGAAGTGACAGGCCATTGTAGCATTTTTGTCTTGCTGAAATTGGGGCCTATTGCTTGGCTCAGTTAAAGGTTCATGTAACTCATATCTGCACATCACATTCACCATTGGGAAATATGGCCAGTGCCATATGATATTTGGATCATTAAAAGTGTTTGGAAAGTCTAGATGTGGTCAAGTACTCAGTGTAGTTTGATAATGACTTTCTCCAACTTATTTTCTACTGTTTTGGCTCGATACTTCAACTGTTAGCTTGTTGAATACTGCCTGAATTTGGTTGGATCTGTTAGGTGTTTATCCTACTAAGCCAGCTAGGACTCTCTCATCTTCGGTTCCCTTAGCTATTTCAACACTGGACTGAGCACCCATACTTTTAATTGAATTTCTTAGTTCAATTCATTAATCTAAATTAGAAATAGTAGTGACTTCCAGATCTCTGGGGTAGCCCACTTAATACTTCTCCATCCACCCTTATTTAACTCCTCTAGCAAATACCTGTTGCTTTCTATCCTTATTCATGTCCAAGATTTACACACAATCCCACAGCTCTAAGCTCATTAATAGCCTTTCATGCCAAACTTTGGCAAAGGCTTTTTGAAGTCCCAAGTATATCATGTTGTAGGACTTGCAACAGTCCACTTGAGATGCCACTTCTTTGAGGAAATCAAGGAGGTTGGTGGTCAGGGGCGATCTTTGTTGTAATACATGTCGACTCCTGGTTTAGTCAGTGTTTGTACACTGTAGAATGACCTGATATTGTATAACGGAATAATCTTTGGAAAAGAATCAACATATTGTAGTAGGAAATCCAGCATTACTTATGAAGGGTGAACATGAATTATGGGACATGCAGGAGAGCAAGGGTTTCCTTTTCTCTTTCCTTTGCCCCCTGTTGTTTGAATCTTCAGTTTTGTAACTCCAGAGTGATTCTTAATGTTTCAAAGATGAGACTTAAATTGGATTGTGCACTTCTCTGTAAAATGCTTTGGAATGTACAAGTCCAGTTCAAAGCTATGGTGTCAAAACTTGGCATCTGAAGAGTTGTAAACCAAATTTCTACTTGAAGCTATAACAGTATTTATAGTCCTAAAATCTGCTTACCTTATTTCTAACCTTCTGTTTCTAACAGTGAGCCAAATTTTCTTTGTTCCTGTATATTCACTCCATTCCAAAATAGAAATCACTTTTTTAACCTCATGTTGAGGACATACAAGGGGTACAGTGCACATAATCTGTAATCCATAAGGCAGGTAACATCATTAATTTTAATGGAGGCTTGCTACTGGATGCGTTAACTTGGCCTGTTCATAATGACTTTCTTGACGTCAAGTATAATTGCCATTAGTAAAGTCTCCAGCTGCAAATTTTTACAGAACTGTAAAAACCTACTCTGTGTCCTTGTAGTGATACATGGAGTTTTATTTTAATTTTTGTATCATAGGAGTAGTATTACAATGATTTTATGTCCAAATAAAAACTTGTGTTTTCAGTTTCCTTTCCCACTAATTTGTGGTTCACTCTTAAACCTATGTAATTCATTTCAAAACCAATGAATGAATAAACTCTTTGTTTTCCAGCTGATCTACAAACCAGGCCAGTAGTCCAGTAACAAGATTACTGCAATTAAATTTACAGTAAATGCTTGCAGAAATATCAGGCCAGGACAATGTGCTTTTTATTTTCTTCAATTTTTTTTCTGTATTTGTCATTGTGGAAAAACTGAAGTTCGAGGGCAGGAGAACAAATTTTGAGGTTTCCGTTTAACCTGGGAGGAAATATTTCACCAAATCAGAAAATGCAGCCTGTGTTATATACCCTAGGGCTACAGTCACTGATTTATGCTCAAAGGTTAGATGCAATTTGGGCTGATGTGTTTTAATTTAATCGAGGAGAACTGCTCAATCAGTTGAGTTTTTTTGTATCATATATCAAGGTCTTGAAACCATACCATTTAAAAATCTTAAGTTAACATTTTAGTGATTTATGAGAAAGCTGTTTACAATTAAGACTTTAGGTCTTCCATAACTCAACGCTCTTGACTATTGTCCTAGTTAACATCCATGACAAGGATGATGAAAAGATTTGCTAACTTTTAAGGATTAGAGTGTTTAGTTAGAATTAAAGTTAGCATTGTGATCTGATGGAATTGGAGGTGGGCTTCAGTCTTTGCTGCTCAGTGGATGTGTTTTTTCTATTTCCTGACCCTGTGCGATTCTGAACTGCGATTGCAAATTCTGGCACTATGTCTCTATTTGTAAAGCCTAGCATTCATTTTCTTGATCTTCTTTACTACCTTCAATGATTTGTGCACATCTACCACAGGACTCCTTGGTTCTGCACCTTTTAGGATCGTATCTTTGTCATGAAGCTGTTAATGTATATAATATTATTGGAAAATATTTTTCTTTTAAAATAGAGGTTTAGCTTGTGGGTGTGTCTTAATTGCATTAAAGCCAGCTAGTCTGGGTGCTTCGTTGTGCATTAGTTTTGAGATGTAAGAGAGGTAGAGTGCATTTGCATTTTTTGAATAGAGCGTTCAAGAAGTGGGGTGAAATCTGGCACCTAGCTAGCAGAGACCAAGCAATATGTTTATATTAATAATAAAGTTGGCACTATGAAGGGGGCTTTATTGTTAGAGAGGTGGAGTTCAAAGAGGCTCATGATACAATGAGAATTTACATGCTAGGTATATCAGGTAGCAGTATTGTGTGAGTGCAGTGTAGGATCAAAGTAACTGTGAACCTACAACTGTCTCCACAGGAACCAAAGGAAAAGAACCTCATTTTGAATTCGTAGGGTGAAAATGCTTTGCCTGGTGTCTGGTTAAGTCTATGGGTTGCTGTTGCCTTAATGGAGATTAGTTGGGGAATTTGTTAAAAGTTATGATAGTCGTAATTTGTAGCCATGTGTGTATATAGATATATATATATATATTGTAACCTGTGTAAATTAATAAAATGTTTCATTTAGTTTAATATAAAACCTCTCAAACTGGTGGTCTGATTCCTGAATTTAGAGTTGCATCTCAAACATATAACTTAAAAATATAGGTTATGACAGTTGTTTAAAGTTTCCCTCTGGGATTTTTAAATAAATCAGCTTTACCAAATAAATAAATTGAAAGATTGTTATAACTCAGCTTTAACAAACTGCTGGGTCATAACAATCTTTCAATTTATATTGACTGTCTTCATTTGTACCAAAATATGTTATTACTTTGCATTAAATTTCATTTGCTATATCCTCATGAATTCTATCATTATTCTCCTCTCCATTCACAACGCTTCCAAGCTTTGTGCCATCTGCAAATTTTGGAACTCTACGCTGCACACTTAAGTCATTAATTACTTTTGCTTTTGTTCTACCTCCTGCCTCCCTCTTTCAGCAGCATAAAACCCAACACGTTGCTACCTTCCTTCAGTGCTGAGGAAGAGCCATATTCTGCTCAAAATGTTAACTGTTTCTCTTTCCACAGATGCTGCCAGACATACTGAGTTTTTTCCAGAAGTTTCTGTATTTGTCTAAGTCATTAATATTTATCAAGAAAAGCAGTGACCCGAGTACTGGCTCCTTGGGGAGTCCCACTATATACCTTCCTCCAAATTGGGCAATAACTACTACTGTTTCCTGTCACTCAGCCAACTTCCTTTCCATGCTGCCACTGTCCATTGTATTCCATGGCTTCAACTTGTCTGGCAAGCCCTTTGGAAGTCCATTTAGACCACATTACCCTCAACTCTGTTACCTCATCAAAAAACTCAATCAATTTGACCAAACACAATTTGCCCAGGTGTTTCCATTGGTTAATGAGAAGCTAGAAGACATAAAATTAAGATCATCACTAAAAAAATAAAGATAGAAGGCTCTGGGAAATTTATTCTTTTTACACACAAAATTCCCTACCTCAAAAAAGAAGTGGTGAAAGGAGATTTGTAATGGCTTTAAAGAATATATGAAAGGGTAGCTATTTGAATAACCAAAAGTATGTGAGAAAAGAATGAGATTGTGGGAATAAGTGTGTAGTGCTTTCAGAGCGTTACCACAGCTGAGATGGGCTGCATGGCTTTGGTGCAGTCTGTTTCTAGATTTGCAGTCAGGGACTTGGGAGGGTGACCTAACTCCATTTTCTTTATCTCATTTACTTTTCTAACATGCAATCAGTGCATATGTGAGGTATGAACCCATTCCAGAGAGCAGAGTAGCATGTGGGTATGGTATTGCACCACGGGAACTGGTGGCTGAAGACAAAACTGGTATGATAGCTGAGTATTCAAAAGCAGCATGTATGATATTTTTGGTCACTTTCATAATGTCTGCTTGAAATAGAAAGATACAGCACAGTCCTTTTTTAAAGCCTGCTGTAGTTTAATGCTAGAAAATTACTGTCGTCAGTTTTTAGTCAAACCTTCGCTGGGCTGTAATTTTACAGTTGCGTGCAAGCTTTACTGATGCCTGTAGAGAGCACCGTAATAAATATTAGTAAATGGATGGGTGAGAAATGCAGGTTGATGCTGTATTTTCCAGTGCAGCTCTTGATAGAAGTTGAGGTAATTCCTTGCAGCTAGTAAACTCAGTTCAATAACTTTTGGCCAGTTGACTTCCTACTTTGAAAACTGCTCTAATGTGGATTTAATCCATATAATTCATTGGGAAAGTTTAAGTTTCAGTAAAACTCTTAAATGAAAATGCTTGGCACTGATGTTGTTGGAAAAATAGAGCAGCATTTCATTCAGGTAAATATAAGGAATGCTGAATGAAAATGCAGTTCTAGTAAAATTAGAGTACAGCACTTAACACCCTGTTTCCACTCTAATCCTTCTGGCTGCAGTTTTGCCCAGGACATGGGTGGCCAAGGACATACCTGAATCAGATAGGGACCTCATTAATTTGTGCAAATTGGAGCTCATATTTGGTACCTCCGATTGCAATTTTGAGGTACAGTGGATTAACAATATATTGTTTACGCTCAGCCATTTTGTACTGGGCAGTGAGCAGCCTAACTGGTGACCTTGGGGTATTTTTCTTTTGGTGGCTGAAGTGTTCCTCCTGGGCCTACATTGCCCATTGTCAGCTAACTCAGCATGGGAGCTGGCTGATTGGCAGAGGAATGGAAATCAGGTCTGGGTCATGCATGGGCAAGCGAGAAGATAAGTGGGTACACTCTGTCAACATTTAAAACCTGCTCTATGATCATGACAAACAGAAAACATTTTGGTGGTGCCTTATCTTGAAAGCTACTGAGAATAAGCAGTCAATTTCATAGTTCAAAATTAAGGCAATGGAGTATGCAAATAAAAATCCACCATATTGCTACTAGAACAAGCTTTCCTAGTTACAACAATGTCTTGGCATTATAATGCCAGTGATGCTACTTGTATAAACACTGTACAATTACTTATTTAAAACTGTAAATGTTGTGTGATGAGTAGTTTAATGGTTATTTCAATCCTACTTTGAAGCCTGAGGATGCTGAACATTGTATTGTAGTTGAGATGATTATTCATGGTGTCTGTGTACAGTTATTTTTGTTATGTGGATGCAACTTGAAAAGGGTGGAGCACAAGCAGATTTAGTCGAGGCAGAATTCAACATGGATGAAGTTTCAGAAAGTGCAGATCACTAAGTACAAGTCCTTTACTCGGTTCTGTGTGTGTGCATGTTTTTCATAAAGGAGTCAGAATCCTTTCCTTATCTACTTTGTATTAATCATACTATTATTGGCGGCAAAATAATACATTTAATCTTGCCTCTGAAAAGCTCAAAGCCGGAAATTTTTTTCTGAGTGCATTTGCTGGCATGACAATATTTAATGTGCAGAATCACTACAAGAAGTGGCTATGTTACAAGGTGGATTCCACAGCATTAGAGTAGAAAAATAAATAAAGTTTGCAAATGCCCAAGCTTTTGAAATCATGACCTACAACTTTTTATTCTGTTACATTTTCCTCACTGGCCAGAAAAGGTCCATGGAGGGCCATTAAATGGCAAAATTACATAGTCTTAAAGGAAAAGGGTAGGGTGGGGTGATGGTTTAAGGAGGCAATTCCAGAGCTTGGAGTCTCGATGACTACTGGCCTGGCTGCCAGTGGTGAGGCAAATGGGGGGTGCACTTCAGACCAGTGTTGGCAGAATGTAAAGTTCTCTAAAGTTGTAGGGCTCCTGGAAGAGGGTGAGGCCATGAAAGGAATTCAACATGAGGATGAAAATTTTAAATTTGAGTTGCTGGGAGCAACTGGAGACAATATTGGTCAGCTAATCAGACGATGGGTGAGCGGGATTTGCAAAATAGAATGTGGGCAGCAGAGATTAATTGAGGTGTTTTCTGCAGTGTAAATTATAGAGCATTGGACTAGTTGTGTTTGGAGGTGACAAAGGTTTGACTGAATGTTTTAGCAGAAGATGAGCTGTTTTAAAAATACTTGAGAACATGGCCATTGCCAGCAAGACTGGTATTTGTTGCCCTGAGTAGGTATTGGGTTATATTGAACCATTGAAGCAATTTCTGATGCAACTGAGTGGCTTGACTTGGCAGGACAAAGTTAACCACATTGGTGTGGGTATTGGTGTCAGATAGGTTCAGGATGAAAGATTTTCTTTCCTAAAGGATGTTGGCGAAGCAGTTGGTGTTTTTTCTATTTGAGCAATCCAATTGTTTCACAGTCACTTTTACTAATGGCTGCTTTTTATTTCCAGGTTTAAAAAAACAGATCAATTCTTAAACTGCATTCTCTGGATTATTAGTCTAGGCCTCTGGATTGAGAGTCCAATAATATTACCACTGTATTACAGTATCAGAGTTTAGGGACAGAGCTGGGCAATATTGCATAAGTAGCAGTAAGTGATCTTTGTGATGAAAAGGATAGGGAGTCAGAAACTGAGCTTGGGGACAATTAGAATGCTGAACTTGTGAGCAGTCTGGTTCAACCTAAAGTGGAGTCTGGGGTGGTGGGGGTGTGAATAGGGGTGGAATTGTTGGTGGCAAGGATGTTAAGTTTATAACTAGGCTGAATATGATTGCTTCAGTATTCCCACTGTTTAACTGAAGAAAATCGTGCGTCACCCAGGCACCCTGATAGCACAAACAATGGGAAGGGCTGGGTGTCATGGCATGTCTTCAGTTGTTATCAAAGGAGAACGTGGAAATAACACTGTGGACATGATAAAGTGAAACTGTTGGTGGAGAAGCTGTGGTTTCATTTGGAAATGAGTATAGAATATTTGAATACAGGCCACTAAGCTGGACAATATAGAAGCATTGGCATAGGACAGCATGGCTGACTGTGTCAAAGGCTGTAGAGAACAATGAACAGGGTTAATTAATCAATTACAGAGAATTGCAGCACTTACTTGCACTTCCCTCAATTTAGTCTACTGCATTCGCTGCTCCCAGTGAGGTGGCTTCTACATTGGAGAGACCAAATGTAGACTGCGTGACCACTTTGTGGAACACCTTCAGTCCATCCGCAAGCATGATCCAGACCTTCCTGTCACTTGCCATTTCAACACCCTACCCTGCTCTCATGCCCACATGTCTGTCCTTGGCCTGCTGCAATGTTCCAGTGAAACTCAACGCAAACTGGAGGAACAGCACCTCATCCTCTGATGAGGCACTTTACAACCTTCCGGACTTAACATTGAGTTCAACAACTTCAGACCATGAACTCTCTCCTCCATCCTCACCCCCTTTTTTTCTAATAATTATTATATATATATTTTTTGTAGATATATTTTCCTTTTCCCACCTATTTCTATTATTATTTTTAAAATTTATTTCCATCCATTGTTTTATCTCTACCTTTTAGCCTATTTTGATCCCTTCGCCCCCCCCCTCCCCCCCACCCCCACCACCCTCACTAGGACCATCTGTCACTTGCTTATCCTGCTTTCTACCCTTAATGTCACCATTAGCACATCCTTTAGCTAATATCACCACCGTCAACACCCTTTAACCTTTTGTTTATGACATCTTTGACAATCTCTCCTTTGCCTCCACCTATCACTGGCCCTCTATCCAGCTCCACCTGTCCCACCTCCCTTTAAACAGCTCATATTTCACCACGTTTCTATTTCTCTTTAGTTCTGATGAAGAGTCATATGGACTCGAAACGTTAACTCTGTCTTCCTCTCTACAGATGCTGTCAGACTTGAGGAATTTTTCCAGCAATTTTTGTTTTTGTTACAGAGAGTACCACTTCACTAGCTTTTTTCCCCCCAGGGTACAAACTCTGCCTACCTGCAAAAGTCAGTGTAATTTTTGCAGTGATTGCCTATAAATAATCACAACAGTGCTTGCCTGAGAACCTTTTGTGTCTGGCCCTGGAACCAACACTTACCACAAGGAGGGTCCATTTCAAAGCAATGGTGGCTGAGATATGCCATTTTGAAATTCAGTATAATGTGCAAAATGTCTAATTGTCCAATTTTGCTTTTTTTTCTTCTACTGTTTTCATACTGTTGTTATGATCCCCACCTGAGGTTACTGCTGGACAAGCCAGGTCCCAGGGTGGAACCCAACTTGAAAGATCCTAACTTTTATATATTTGGATACGTGGAGAGGGGCTACTGAACAGAGTCACCATAGTCAGCTAATGAACTTTTAACAAAAGCATGAAGCATTTATTAAATCAGAAAAGATGAACTAATATTATAATACTCCTTCACTCACAACTATAGCTTTACAGATATATATAGATTTGTAAGGATAACACAAGTTACAAGAACTATCTTATACTTTAATGTTCACAGTAAGTACACAGTCCATGTAAACCAATAAGCACCCTGTCAGACACACCACACTCTGAAACCAAGTGACAAATGCCACCTCAACCAGATGCTATGGATATCTCCTCATTTCTGCATTTCTAATTAAACTAAAACTCAATTTGACTTCTTAACACAGATACAGAAATACAATTCAAACTTAAACATTAAAGCTGAAACTCATTCCTAACACCTACAAATACAAATGTACCTTAAACTATCTCTATTTCCTAACATTAACCAGTTTTGTATGGGCAAAATTAACATTATTTGTTTTTCTAACTGCAGATGTTTTCTTTAAATGTAGGTACCTGTAGATGTTAACCATTGGAGTTTGGATTTTTGATTTGCTGAGCCAGATAGTGTGAGGAGACTGAATTGGCAACAGTAGAAGTACAGTCATTACCTTGGAGTGATTCAGCTTCAATGATATGTATGATTCACTTCCTTTAAGTTCTGAGCTCAGACCCTCTTCTAAACAATTATTTTTTCATCAGTATTTGCCACTTAAATAAGCAAAGTAGAGGATGTTTCTTTTAAGTTTCTGACTTCATTCTTGTGCAGTTCTAAATTCACTGCCCCTGTTTTTTGTCTCATACTTGGGTCTACACAGCTTGTTTTTTTTTCAAGAACTATCTTGGTGGTGGCACAATACATTTAGTGCACCATGTGTTGTGCCCTACACCTGTGAAGCTCAAGTTAATTCCTAACTGCTTCCTTTATGGGGTAATAAGCTGGGCAGAAATTGGGCACTTCCTGTAGAAGGAAAGACTGAGGAGGTGAATGCGCCTGTATTGCTGTTGGACTCTTATTGCAACCTGCTGAAGTACAGCATCTGAAAGAACTTGACAGCGGTTCACTTTCCCATCCTTCCATTTAGTGAATGGGACATAAGTAGGTCGGACTGAGTTGTTGGGAAAATGTGGGAGAGGAGGAGAAAGAGGAAGGTTCCATTCAGAGAATGGAAGTGAATCTCAGAGGTTTCATTCTGCAATAAGCTGGAGCAGAATATTGAATCAGTTTGATGAGCATCATAGATTAAATTATCTGGTGTTGAGTTGCTAACCTTAACCATGATGCTGAATAATGGCAAAATTGTCATAGGAATCTTCTTGGACTTGAGGCTGGTGCCAGAGGACTGGAGACTTGCAAGTGTTACACCCTTAATCAGAAATGGGTGTAATGAAAAGCTCAGCAACTACAGGCTAGCCGTGTTGACTTCAATGATGAGAAAGCTTTTAGAAATGATAATTCAGAACAAAATTAGCAGTCACTTGGACAAATGTGGGTTAATTAAGCAAAGTCAGCATGGATTTAAGGGCAAATTATGTTTAACTTGATTGAGTTTTTTGGTGAGGTAACATTGAGAACTTTTGAGGGTAATGTGGTTGATGCAGTTTATGTGGACCTAAAAGGCATTTGATTAAAGTGCCACATAACAGTGTTGCCAGCAAAGTTAGAGCACATGGAATAAAAGGGTCAGTGGCAGCAGGGATACAAAATTGGCTGAGTGACAGGAAACACAAGAGTGGTGAACAGTTGTTTTTCAGACTATAGGAAGTATATAATGAGGCTCCCCAGAGGTTGGTGTTGGAACCCCTGCTTTTCTGCTGAGCTATGTTAATGACCTAGACTTGGGTGTACAGGGTGCAATTTCAAAATTTGCAGATGACACAAAACTTGGAAGTTTTGTAAACTATAAGGACGATAGTGATCAACTTCTCAAGGACATAAATAAGCTGGTGGAATGGGTGTACAACTGGCAGTTGAAATTTAATTCCGAGAAATATAAGATGATTCATTTTGGTAAGAATGAGAAGCAATATGATAAAGGATACAATGCTCAATGGGGTGCAGAGCAGAGTAACCAGCCATGCAATATTTCTCAGGATTGTTCCGTGATTGAGCCGGGTGTCATTTGTCGTGCATTTTTACTGCATTTCTTGGGCAACGAACCTTGAGACTGCCTGAAGTCTCCTGTTGCCACTGACTGTGCATCTTTGATGCAAAGCCACACTGCCCACCCCATCCCCGATCTCTCCTGCACTCCTTTTCCCTCACTCTCAACGCACTCGCTCTGACCCTGTTTCCCCCACTGCCCCACCCCACCCTTCTCCTCAATCCCACAGTCAAAGTGTCCCTTTTTTTTCCCCAAGAGTTGGGCGCCCTGGCGCAAAGGGACCTGGGGTGGGGTAAGATATATGTGCACAAATTTTTGAAGTTAGCAGGGCAGGTTGAGAAAGCAGTTAATAAACATACAGGATCCTGGGCTTTATAAATAGGGGCATTGAGTACAAAAGCAAGGAAGTTATGATAAACCTGTTAATGATAAACTAATAATAAATTAATAGTAAACCTGTTTATGACAACATTGGTTTGGCCTCAACTGGAGTATTGTGTCCAATTCTCGGCATCAAACTTTAGAAAGGATGTGAAGGTATTAGAAAGGATGCAGAAAAGATTCATGAGAATGGTTCCAGGAATGAGCAACTTCAAGTACACGGATGGATTGGAGAAACTGGGCAACTCTCCATGGGGGAGAATGAGTTGAAAGGAGATTTGATAGAGTTGTTCAAAATCATGAGGGATTTGAACAGAGTAGATAGGGAGACACTGTTCTTGATAGTGGAAGGAAGTAGAAGGCAGTGATTTAAGGCAAAACAAAACAATGGTGAAATGAGGAAAAGTTAGGCAGTGAGTGGTTATTGTGGGGAATTCACTGTCTTAATGTGGTTGAGGCTGATTTAATTGAGGCCTTCGAAAGAGAATTGGATAATTATCTGAAGAGAAGAAATTGCAGGGCTGTGGGTGAAAGGCAGGAGAATGGGTTTAGCTGAGTTGCTCTTGCAGAGAGCCAGCATGGACTGAATGGCCTCCTCCTTTACTGTAACCATGCTATTCTATGACTTTCTCCCAGGCTGGGGTGGGGGGTGGGGGGGGCGTGGGGTGAGTGGTTGTTTACCATTGATCAGAAATTGAGCTGGACTAGCCACATAAATACTGTGGCTACAAGAACAGGTCAAAAGTTAGGAATTCTGTGGTGAGTAACTCACCTCCTGATTTTCCAAAACCTGTCTACCAGCAACAAGTCAGGAGTGTGATGGAATACTCTTCACTTGCCTGGATGAGTGCAGCTCCAACAACACTTAAGAAGCTTGACAACATGCAGGGCAAAGCAGCCCATTTGATTGACACCTGTCCACCAACATTCACTACCTCCACCACTGATGCACAGTGGCAGCAATGTGTACCATCTACAAGAAGTACTGCAGAAACTCTCCAACCCTCCAAACCCACAACTGCTTCCATCTCGAAGGACAAGGGCAGCAAATACATGGGAACACCACCACCTGGAAGTACCCCTTCAAGCCATCACCACCCTGACTTGGAAATATATTGCTATTCCTTCATTGTCGCTGGATCAAAATCCTGGAACTCTTTTCCTAACGGCACTGTGAGTGTACCTACACCACATGGACTGCAGTGGTTCAAGAGGCAGCTCCCCACCATGTTCTCAAGGGCAATTAGAGATGGGCAGTAACTGCTGGCCTAGCCAGCGATGCCCACATTCTGTAAATGAATTAAAAAAAGGTCACTGCTGTTCCTCCATAGAGTCCTACTGAAAACAGCATTGCAGCTCTTGGAGTAGAATTGGCATCAGTTCTTGTCTTGATGAATGGCCCAGGCGGAAATGGAGAATAACTTCTCAAAAATAAACAATCATCTGTTATCATTTCCTTTTCTTAATTTAAATTGTGCTGCGTGTCTTAAGTTTTATGTATTAAACTTGGGCATTTGTGCTCACTGCCTGTGCGTCAATGTGTTAGGAGTGCATTGTTTGAACTTGGCTGAGTGATTTTACACAACATGTGAACTCTGAATACTCAGTCACATCAAAAGCTACTTGCCCAAGTGTTGATGTGTGGTGATGTAATCTCTGTGTGGGAAAGGAAACAGAACTTCCTGTGATCTGGATTTGGGAACATCATTGTGGTTTGATTTTTGGAAATTATTCCATTCGTTAAATTGTTCAATTTTTACTAGTGATGCTGTGAATTCTTTGGCAAAAACATTGATAACCATTTTGATTTTTTTAGCTTGTGTCAATAATTTGAGAAACCAAGTAGCTATGCCCCAGTTAAAAATAACAATTCTACCAATACTAATCATTAGTAATTTTTGCTCATCGCAGCAGGCTTAGTTTAGAAAATTTGCCTTTAGACCCACCCACCCTATCTTTGCATCCTTCTGCATATCTCAGCTCGCAGCCTCCCTACAGTGTTTGGCCCTTCAATCAATGAGTGTATAAGGCCTAACCTAGTTACTAATAAATCTACAACTAAAGTACAACACTGTCGTAAAGTTAGCAGACTTATTCAGACAGGTTGCAGGGATTGCTGATACAGTTGAAAATATATCAGTTGGAGAGACTATTTGTGTTTGTTTGAGGGCAAGGTAAGTTATTGAAGTAGAACTTTGATCAGACCTGAAAGTACTTAGTGCTGATATTAGGTATCAAAAGTGGAGTGTTCAGTTTTACTGTGTTATGATCAATTATACCAAAACCAGTAGAAAAAGCTAACTCCAACATAAGTTTAAAAAAAAATTACAGAAAATTGTATAATGCCTTCAATGTAGTGAAATGTCCCATGGTTCTTTACAATAAGTGAGTTGGGAACACAGGGCAGGAATTCAGAGAATGTGAAGAACAGGGTGCAAGCTCTGATTTGGGATGGCGGTTACATGAACAGATATGGATTTTAAAGTTAATGCGGCAGGGAATGAAGAATGAGTGGAGGTCAGTGGAGACTGCCTTGATAAGAATAGGACTTAATATAGAATGTGATCGGTAGAGGCCTGGATGATTTAAGTGTTTATGCAGGGCGAAGTTCAGGAGAACAGCTGGCAGCTGTCGGGGCATTTGAAAAGTCAATTCAGTGGTGCCGATGTGCGAATAAGGATTTTATCATTGGTGTGAGTGAGGTGAATTTCAGTCTGAGGTGTGGCGAACTGGAAGAACCATTTGAAGCTTGAAGTTGAGCAGGGTACCAAGATTGCGCATTATATATATTAACTTGTGAGTGGCCTTTGAGGCAAATGGAACCTGGAAAAGCTGCAAAGTTTCTGGCAAGAAACAAACAGGAAGTCTATGTATGGCTGGAGGAATTTCTAGCTCACAATTTGATACCATCCATTTGCAGTCAGACTGCCATCCAATTGTTTTCCTGATAATTTATCAGATTTTGAAATATGCCCGGTCAACATTTTTATTTTCTCTCTTAAACCTGCAAGTTGCTTGATTAATGTATCTGTTTTTAGGTAATCTCTTGCTCTGCATCTCCCTTTTTAAGCTGCCAATGGAAATAGAAGTCATGTATTCCATGATGTTTGTTCACTATCATTAATAACTTGTAACCCAAATGCATGTTTACTTTTAATAACCAGCAATTGATGTTCCATGCCATTACATGCAGAGTCAAGATCAAGCATTCAGATCAATACAGAGTTAGAGGTTGCATTGGTGGCAGAGGACATATGGATGCAGTGGGGGCAAGTAGGTAGATGGCTGGGAAGGAGAATGTGGGGCGAAGGAAAAAAATGAATGGATGTGAACAGGGGGAATAGGAAGTAGAGAAGAGGAAATAAAGGTGTATATTTGGGTAATTAGTGGTAGGGGACAGAGAGGGGAACAGTTTTCCAGAGTCGGCTGAAGTCTTGGATTTTGGACGGGATGGGGAGTGGGAGGGTGCAGGAAGAAAGAAAAGAGAATAAAGCAGGAGTTACTTCCTTCAATGGGGCGCATCTGCCTTTTATTTAAAAAAATAATCTTTTTCCTTGACTTTTATCTCAGTTTGGCTTTCAGTTCCTTGAGAAAAATTAAGGACCCCAAATCTAACTTGCAGAAGTAGTATGCCAACAAAATAAGGATTATTCTTTGTTATTTCCTCCTTTGCAGTGCTTTCCAAAATACCAGGTGAACACCCTTGTTTTCAAATTGTATTATAAGATCTTTAACACTCAACTGAAATAGTGGATAGGACTTGTTTCTTGATAAGCCATGAAAAATCACCACTTTGACAAGGTAGCAATGCATCAGTACTAAAGATGAGTATCACCTTGGATTAAGATCTTAAATCCACATCTTTCTGGAGATGGGAGTCCTACCAATTGAACCAAGTTTATTTACACTCTGGAAAGGAAAACTGTCATTTTTAGTTTCTACGGTAACACTAGTGATCAGTCCTGTTTTCCATTGACAGCCATGTAACAAGCAATTGAATGTCGAAAAAATAAAAGAAATTTCCAAGATTTTGCTTTGTACGGAGTATCTGGTCTTGCTGGACCTTGAGCTTAATTTAATTATTTTTGCCATTCGCACACTGGTTACCAACAGCAAGATGCCTCTACAGTTGAGTTGGTATATGAGCACTCACACATACAAATATTATGAATACCAAGCAAAATTAAATGTTGCACTCACAGTTTCTGAAGCTTCTGGTCATTGCATAAAATACTTTTCACCTGGAAGTGATTACAAAGGAAGTCAATGTTATCTAGTAATAGTCATGATTCAATACTGTGTAAAACATTAAATCGGTTATCAGGAGTAGCCTTGAGAAGTATTGAATACGCGAAAGGTTGCTTGTTGTTTCTTATTGGTGCGATTCAGGGTAAAGTTTTGGAGTGTTTTGAGTCAATTCATTCTGACATTGTTGCAGCAGCATGACAAATGGAGACTATGTGGATGCTGTCTTTTTACAGTATTAATGTTTTCATGTGTAAGTGATCAGCATGTATTTTCGCTAGAACCTTTCAACTTGGGCTCTTTTTTTTGTATTCATTCATGGGATATAGGCGTCGCTGGCCAAGCCAGCATTCATTGCCCTCCTTAACTGCCCTTGAGAAGGTGCCTTCTTGAACTGCTGCAGTCCATGTGGTGTGTAGGTACACCCACAGTGCTGTTAGGGAGGGAGTTCCAGAATTTTGACCCAGCAATAGTGAAGGAACAGTGATAAATTTCCAAGCCAGAATGGTGAGTGGCTTGGAGGGGAACCTCCAGGTGATGTTGTTCCCATGTATCTGCTGCCCTTGCCCTTCTAGATGATAGCGGTCGTATGTTTGCAAGCTGCTGTCTGAGGAGCCTTGGTGAGTTCCTTCAGTGCATCTTGTAGATGGTATGCACTGCTGCCACTGTGCGTTGGTGATGGAGGGAGTGAATGTTTGTGGATGTGATGCCAATCAAGTAGGCAGCTTTGTCCTGGACGGTGTCAAGCTTCTTGAGCGTTGTTGGAGCTGCACTCATTCAGGCAGGTAGAGAATATTCCATCACACTCCTGGCTTGTGCCTTGTGGATGGTGGGCAGGCTTTGGGGAGTCGGGAGGTGAGTTACTCGCTGCAGAATTCCTAGTCTCTGACCTGCTCATGTAGCTATATTGTTTATATAACTAGTCCAGTTCAATTTCTGGTTAATGGTACCCCAGGATGTAGGTAGCAGGGAAATCAGCAATGATAATGTCATTGAATGTCAAGGGGCAATGGTTGGATTCTCTCTTGTTGTAGATGGTCATGTTCTGTGACGTGAATGTTACTTTGCCACTTGTCAATCCGAGTGTGGATATTGTCCAGATCTTGCTGCATTTGGACATGGACTGCTTCAGTATCTGAGGAGTTGGGAATGGTGCTGAACAAGTGCAATCATCAATGAACATCTCCACTTTTGACCTTTTGATGGGAGGAAGGTCATTGATGAAGTAGCTGAAGATGGATCCTTGATGCAATACTCAGTCACGTGTTGCCTTGATGTCAAGGGCAGTCACTCTCGCCTCACCACTGGGGTTCAGCACTTTTGTCTGTATTTGAACCAAGGCTGTACTGAGGCCAGGAGCTGAGTGATCCTGGTGGAACCCAAACTGAGCATCATTGAGCAGTTATTACTAAGCAAGTGCCACTTGATTGCACTGTTGATGACCCCTTCCATCACTGTACTGATGATCGAGAGTAGACTGATGATGTGGTAATTGGCCAGATTCAATTTGACCTGTTTTTTGTGTACAGGGTATACCTTGGCAACTTTACACATTGCTGGGTAGATGCCAATGTTGTAGCTGTACTGGAACAAGTTGGCTAGGGGCTTGGCAAGTTCTGGAGCACAAATCTCCAATACGATTGCTGGAATATTGTCAGGGCCCATAACCTTTGCAATATCCAGTGCCTTCAGCCGTTTCTTGATAACGTGGAGTGAATTGAATTGACTGAAGATTGGCATCTGTGATGCTGGGGGCCTCAGGAGGATACTGAGGTCATCCACTCGGCACTTCTGGCTGAAGATTTGTTGCAAATGCTTCAGCCTTATCTTTTGTACTGATGTGCTAGACTCCCCATTATTGAGGATGGGGATATTTGTGATGCCGCCTCATCCAATGAGTTGTTTAATTGTCTACACCATTCATGACTGGATATGGCAGGACTGCAGAGCTTAGATCTGATTCCTGTAGTATGTGGAGAATGCACATTATTTAAAGGATGAAAAGCATCGCAAGTTATGCAGTTTTGTCATTTAATTTCACCTGTGCATTGCAAGCTGGCAAATGAGTGAACCAGATGGCTTCTGTTTTAACTGTTCTTTTCTTCAGACTGTGGCTATTTGTATGTATAATAAAGATTAATTTTTAAAAGAAAGAGAAATCTGTTTGGATGACACCAGTGATAGTGTAGTTCCACATTGCGGTTGGTAGTAACGCCAATCTAAAAGGCCAGAGCTTGAATTGATTCACACTAGTATCTTGATTTTATTTGGGGGTATGGAGTACAAAGGGGAAGATTTATGTCTCCGGTTTTGAAGAGTCATTAAAGATGCAGAGTTAATTTTCATGCAGAGTTTACAGGTAACAGCATTCCGCTCATCATCAAATAGTGTAGATGTGAAAATAATGTAATCATAAATTATTGCACAGAACATCAGTGGTTAATAATCACCTCCCTTTGTTATCCCTTTCTTTTAGGGTATGAAGGTGTTGGTGGATGCAAGGAGCAAGCTGGGCATTCCCTGGGAAAATACTGAAAACGAGAAGCATGGAATGTTTGTCATGGCATTTGAAAACAAATGTGGCATGCCAGTAGAGCCAGCCACATTTCAATTGTATGTGCCAGCACTGAGGGCACTCTGGCAAGATTCAGGAATCAAGGAAGCATACAACAGAAGACGAGAGTTTCAGCTGGTAAGTGACCAAGTTCTAACGAGTTGCTCAGAATGAAGGGAAAGTACATTGATTTATATGAGGCAGCAGATAACTAGCCTCCCAGACAATTTGAAAATGCCAACATGTAGCCAATATACTGTTTTAGATTGTTACTGCTGGTGCCCTCAAGTCAATAGATAGTTGGTCTACTTGTCACTTGGTGAACTGGTTCTTGCACTAAAATGTTAACACTTGGTTTATTTTATCCCCTCCCATTTAACTATTTGGTGAAGCCATTTCCTACTATGTAGTTCTGACAATAGCTACTTTTTTTTTTACATTGGATTATTAACATGCTGATTCCTCTGGCTCCTAATGCATAGGTTTTCCTAAGGTAGACCACCCGGATTTTCAAAAGTCAGCTCCTGAGAAAACCTGGTAAATAATGGGTTTAACTGCTGTTAGCAAACTCCAGAATTATTGGTGGCTGTGCGAGACTGGTGACAGGAGCCAGTAGCATTGGATAACAGTGAACCAAAATAAATGCAGCTGAAGACAACAGAAATGTATTTTTTTTAAAAAAATCAGATCGCTCCTCAGTGCTTATTTGGCAGTATAAAAGGCATAATTCTGAATAGAATGATTTTTTTTTATGCACATTTTCTTATATATTTAAATGGGGACCAGTGAGGAGCAGAATGTTCCTCTGCTAAGTTACTCCATGCATCTTGCTTGTGGCATTGACTAAATATTCTGTTGATCTGTATTTTATTAACTGTATTTTACACATTTAAACAATTGTTTAAATAATCTATAATATGTTCAGTAAAGATTTCATTTAACTGGTTTTTCAAAAAGTGTTGCCAGTATTAAAGGAATAAATAAACTGTACACTGCTTGGTGCCAATGTACAAATATTCTGCCTTGGTCTTGTAGAATGTTGGATTCCAGACAAAGGGCCTGAGTTAGATTCCAAGTCTTCACTGATCCTTGCACTAAGCCTTCTCTATTAATACATTTGGAGGGAAGGGAAACTGTCTAGACTGAGCTGCTTCCCACACACAGAGGATGCCTCCTTGTTGCTTGTCCGAAGTTGAGGCATTGATGGGTTTTGGGGATTTCTGCCAGCTGTACTGAAGCAAAGAGGAGACTGTTAATGTATAACTCAGCGCAGGTCAAGGTTCCAGCCTGGGACCTTCTTGATGTGTGTGGCTCAGTACCACAGGACACAGTAAACTCATGCACAAAATTATTGGGGGAACTGATTTCTGGCCTTAAGGTCACTGTCAACCATTTGTCCTGCATGAAATTATGCAGCTTTCAACATATCGTGAAAAGTAATAGTTAATAGCTTAGCAGTGCCGTACATGCAAAATTGGTTAGCCAGCATTTGTGGTGTGCAATTTTGGACTTGTAGGCATATGGCATTGTATAATCAACACATTTTTTCCAACTTGTAATGAAGGTCAGTGTACTGAAGGGGAAAAAAAAAGTTAAGAATGTAGGAATGAGAAAAAGCCTCCAGTCTGTTTATAACCCAATATAGTTAGTTTTAATGCAGTACAGTAGACGTGGTAACATCAGGAAATGTTTTGAACAATGCTTTTGCAGTATTAAACCTTCAAACTTCCTTGTCACAAGCCTGTATTTTGAAAATTTCCCCAGTACTAAAGGTGCAGCATGCTCATTTTGTTACAGTTGCTTTAGTATTATATTGGTTTTAGTGAAACCTAGTTCGTCCTGGTACTGGACCAATCAGTGGGGGAAAAAGACTTCAGAACTATTGACCGTGATTAAAACCTTGTTCTTGGAAGATACAGGTCTGGCTAGTATCTATGTATTGTTTCTTTGCTCTTAAGAAGCGGGTCATAAATCTTTGACTTAAACATGTAACTTACTTGTTGTGACCATGTGGAAGCTGAATTGTCAGCATGTTAGCAATTTAGCTACTTCCACCTGTGCAACATTGTTGCCCTCTTCCACTGAAACCCTTATCCATTCTTTTTCATCTCTAGATGTGGCTATTCCAATACCCTCTAATCCCACACAAACTCCTACTTTTTCAAAACACAGCAACCTGTGTCCTGTCTTCACTAAGTCCCATTCACCTGTCATCAAACTACCACTGGCCCCTTTCCCACAATACACTAAATTGAACTACTTATTCTTATCAAATTTCTTTATGGTCTTATTGTACCCTATCTCTATAACATCCTCCAAGTCTTGCATTACCTTCCACAATATCCTTCAGTCCTCTTTTTTTTCAGTACAACTCCCCTTTTACCTCACCAGTGGTGCATCCTTTCATGGCATTAGCTCTACTCTTCCCCTTGTACCCTTTGCATGTCCACAGTCTCTGTTCCAAAGGTCTTCCTAAGAAATTTTTTTTGACTAAGTTTGGTCACCTCCCCCCGGCCCCCCCCAAAAAAATCTTTCCCCCCATGGCTTATACCCCTTCCTGTCAACTTCCATTTGTGGAGTTACATCAGCTATTTTTCATTATAAAGTATACTATATGAATGCAAACTTTTGTTTTGTATTACTATTGATTGAGCTTTTTTCATCAAGAAGTGTTGATGCCATCGTGCACTTGTTTACATAAAATGTATGATATATTTGTTAATGGAGTATTAAATGTTGTGCAGGTTTTCTGATTCTGTGGTATCAAAAGCAGCGTTCTCTCTAAATTTGTTTTTTTTTTGGATTGTTTGGGCGATTGATTTAATTGTTTGAGGCCTTGAAATTTTTTTGCGCAGCAGCAAATGCGAGGTAACGTTAAAGGAGCCATCTTGTGCATGACCTGCATGGGCACTTGCAGGTTGTTGCACAGTTTAGAGGCAATATTGATTAAGAGTTAGATTTTATTTGTTTAAAAGTATGAAAATTCTGAATGTCTTACCTAAGTTGAAGTTTTCAGTAGATTCTTTTGCCCCACGTTGTATAAGAAAGTAAGGAACAGGAGTAGGCCATCTGGCTCCTTGAGCCTGCCCTGCCATTCAGTAAGATCATGGCTGATCTGCCCCAGGCCTCGACTCCTCTTTCGTGCCAGCTCCTCATAGTCCACAACTCCCTGATATTTTTAAAATCTACCTACTTCCTCCTTTTAAATACTTTTAGCCTTCACAACTCCCTGGGTAGAGAATTCCAGACATTCACTACCCTCTGAGAGAAGAAATTTCTTCGCATCTCAGTTTTAAATGATTGTCCCCTTATTCTGTAACTATGTCCCCTAGTTTTAAGATTTCCCCCACTGGTGGAAACATCTTCTCAGCATCTACCCATCAAGCCCCCTCAGAATCTTGTACGTCTCAATAAGATCACCCATCATTCTTCTGAACTCTAATGAATAAAGGCTTAACCTGTTCAGCCGCTCTTGATAAGTCAACCTCTTCATCCCAGGAATCAGCCTAGTGAATCTCTTTTGAACTGCCTCCAATGCCAGCGTATCTTTTCTTAAATTTGGGGACCAAAACTGAACACAGTACTCCAGGTGCAGCCTCACCAACACCCTGTACAGTTGTAACAAGAATTCCCTGTTTTTATACTTCCAACCCCCTAGCAATGCAAGCCAAAATTCCATTTGCCTTCTTAATTACTTGCTGCACCTGCATGCTAACTTAGTGTGTTTCATGCATAAGAACACCCAGACCCCTTGGTGCTGCAGAGGAATCATTCAGCCTCATTAATTCCACCTAGCTCCTCTGCACTGATCTTGATGACAGGATGCAGACACAACCTTTCTTCTCTTGGGGTGCAAGAGATTCCTGATGGGGTGGACCATGCACTCCTTCCCCCAAGGAGCCAGCTCATAGACACAGGCCTCCTGGAGCGAGTGGTCAGTGGACTGGAACAGTTGACTCCCCACTCTTCCAGACTCCATAATTCCATTTCTAGCCAGGGTTCGCACTCCTAGGAAACTGCCAACAGTCAGCAAGTGTCTTGCTTCTCTAGCATAAGGCCAGGTAAATTGAGTCATGGTCTCCTCCTCCTAGAGGAGGCTCCATGTGGTTTGGAAAAGCACAGGCCTTCTAAAGAGACTTCTGATCCAAACTAGGAATCTGAAAGAGCAGGCGGAGAGGTCGCTGGTGATGAAAACTGTTCCCTATACAAACCTGCTAGCCTGTCCCTGGATCATGTCATGTGCCCTTGCATTTGGGGAAAAAATACAGATGGCAGAGCAAACTTCCATTAGGATGTTTTATTTATCATTTTAACATTTTATTTTACACCCACACATATGGTGAGAAAATAATGAATTTAAAAATGAGGATACAAAAGTTAAATCCACTGTTAGACAATTTCTCCCATGTTACCCCCAGGGGATGTTATAACTGTTTGAGATCCACTATTCTAGAGTGATGGCAAAGTTGGTTTCCTCTTCAGAAATAAGTGTTTGGAATTTGATCACAAGCAGAACTTGTCTCTGCAAAATATCAGTAATACTTAAAATGATTGGAAAAACAGAGTTCTTAAACTAGATTTGACAGTTTATTGCCCCTACTTACTGATAAGTTATGCCCCACCCAAAAACTGAAAAGGCCATGATCTTCATGAAAGTCAACACTGCAGCACCACCCATGCATGCTTATTTATTTAAATTTGTTCGTGGAATTTATTGAAAATCTTGTGGAGTTGTTTGGCGCCAAATCAAAGCTTTCATATGGATTTCATTAAGGTTTGTTTATAACTTGGTACTGAGCATATGCTGTGAAAAATCCTTTTGTGCTATAAAAAGCTAAATTGTAAGTAAATATTTTAGTTTGTTTGCTTTTAAAATTTGCATTGATATTGCTTTGAAATGAGTTGTGATGAACTTGGAGCTGGTATCAGAGTAATAACTTCAGAATATTCACTGGCTACACCTATGTAAATTGTATCCCAGTTCGTGGAAATTCTTAAATTTAAAATTCTCATCCATTTTCTTTCAGGCCTCGGTAGCCAATCATTGGAACATCAATCAAGCCTATAAATCATTTGCCCCCTCAGATTCTTATCTTCATCTGATTCAGGCTCTTGTGCATCTAAGTCTGCATTTGCCACAACATTGGCAACTGTTCTTTCGTCCAACTAGGCACCAATATTAGGAATTCCCTTCCTAAGTGTCTCATTTCCCACTTCCCAATCTTTTCATCAAACCTCCTGATATATTCCCTCTTTGATTTGGCACCTGTTTTCCTCACAAAGATCCCTGTTATGTTCTACATTTGAAATACTGTGTAAATACATGTTTGTCTTCCTCCGTATCTATCCTTGCTGTTGAATGGAAATGCATGTGTATTTACAGAAATATAAAGCTGGTTAGACGTCAAGAGGTTTTTATTTTTGCAGAAGGTCGTCAACCTTTGGAGCAAATTGCCAGCTGGAAAAGATTCTAGCTGAAGCTGATATTGTATGCAAAAATAAGTTGGATTGTTGGCTGGTGTACCTTGCTGTCTCTGTGGCCTCCAACAACTTGTCTTGACTGCTTTTGGAGATTAAATGACTTTCCTAGCGTTCTTATTTTCCTAAATTGACCTAAGTCTTTTTTTATAAAATATCATCATGTCTCTCCCAGGAGATTACATGACTGCTGGTGAGTGGGAAGCTTGTGGGGGTGGTGTGGTTGTGGCAGAGGTAATAAAGTTCTCTACAGAATGGGCCCAATAGACCAACTGGCCTTTGCCTGTCTATCATTTCTGTATATTATTGAATGAGAAAGTAATCTACATTGTGAAACTAAAACTGTAGCTTAGATCTCAGGAGGCTAATTTTTAAAAAATGGCTCAGATTTATTTCCATCCAGAATGTCTATACCTGAATGTCCATTTTTTTTTCTAGACCTCCATACAATCTGGAATTGCCATTTTAAAAATTATTTGTTCCTAGTATGTGGGCAAGACCTATTTACTCCCCATCCCTGTTTGTGCTAAGGGCTTTAAGAATCAGTGATATGGTACAAGACTGGAACCATGTATAGATTAGATCAGATAGAGGTAGTAGGTTTCCTTACTTGAAGGATATTCATGAGCCAAAATGGGTTTCACAATCCCACAAAACCTTAATTTTTTTTGGCTGTTAGCTCATAAATTGCCAGATTCATTGAATTCAATGACACACACTTGCCATCGTGAGATTGGGGCTTGTGTTCAAAATCCTTTGTGTGAAGTCAATTGAGCATAACAGTTTCAAAAATAATGGATGCATCAAACTGGGTCCAACTGTTATTTTTGAACACAAGCATTTTGTTTCCTAAGAATTTGGAAAAGATTAAGGTTTTCTCATTCAGTATAATTTTGAAATCTTACTCAAAACTCTTGGATCTACAATACAGTAGTGTAACTCGTTTGTCTGTTTCCACAACCCCTGGTTTTGGGTTTATTGGATGCAATTCTTGTAAGCAGCATTTTAGTCATGTATACAGCTATGTAGCTGTAAAATTTAAGTATCATTATGCCCCTTAAAGTTTTTTTATCTTGGCATATTGCAGAGCATGTCTTTATGCTGCTGTATTTGCTAAGAACTTCTGCTACCATATATAAAGAAATGTCATGATTTCACTGCATACAGAAGACTAATTAGAATTTAATTTTAGACTTAATTTTTTATGTATGAAATGAAATTGAAATGTGACTATTTGGGTGTTGTTGCTTGTCAGATGATATTCAGTATCTTTTCACAAGTGGAATCATCATTAAGTACCAGCTTGCAATTATTAAAGTAAATATCTCAGTTGCTGGGCAACTCCTGTAAAATACCAATAATTTATATCATGCAGCTGTAGATTATTAAGACCTGCACTTTGACCTTATTTAGATGTTACAGTGGATGTCACTTTTAAAAAGTAGTAAAGATCCGTAGCTGTGCTGTCTGGAGTTCATTTAAGTCCCACAACCATCAAAGCTGAAGAAGAAGGAATCCCTTTCCTAATCCCTTTCTAATGGGAGAATGGCCTTAAAATAAATGAATCAATGCTCCCTATTAAAACCAAAGAAGGTTTGTTTTTCTTCTCGACCAAAGTCTTTTGAAGATGCATAAACATATAATCCAATCATTTTCCAGCCCTCCCACTACTTGCCCATGCACAATCAACATGGATGGATTGGAAAATCACCATCTCTGGTGCTGCTGTATAGTGATCACTAGGAGATATATGTTAGCTTAGGCTGCTATGTTTTGCCTTCAAGAATTGTATTGACTGAGATTGTGAGGAAAGCTAGAGGTACCTGACTGTTAAGATCATTTTCTTTTAATAAGTGTTGGTGCATTACAACAATTAGGAACTATTACAAATGGCTAAGTTCCTTTACATGAAGCTAGTTGTCTGTTATATGATGACTTACACAGATCATTAGTCACACTTCAGAGAGTGATCCCTAGCTTTGATGGCTGCTGGTATTTGTCTATTTTGATCAGTATTCAGCTTGAGTCTGATATAAAGCTCTGCTTGTTCCTGTTCCTATTCAACTGTCTCTGCATGGGTGACTGCCTCAATAACGGCATTATTTTACACACCTGGTGAAGCTCATTGAAGTTGGCTTCATAAACCTTCACTTGGTGCATTGGTTCAGCTCCTGACTCCCAGCAGGATCTCAATTTTTTTAAGATAACCCCCGCCACCCCCCATTTTTGTAGTTAGTAAGTTGTTCATGACTTTATATGTAATTAATATGTAATATGGATTTCAGCAAAGCCTTTGACAAGGTCCCACATGGGATACTTATAAAGAAGGCAAATGCACATGGGATACAGAGTAATTTGATAAGGTGGATTCAAAATTGGCTTAGTTGTAGGAGGCAGACGGTGATGACAGAAGGATGCTTTAGTGACTAGTGTCCAGTGGTGTATCACAGGGATCTGTGCTGGGTCCCCTATTATTTGTCATTTATATAAACGACGTAAATGACTATGTGGGCGGTAGGATTAGTAAGTTTGCGGATGACACAAAGATTCGCCGGGTGGTTAACAGTGAGGTTGAGTGTCTTGGTTTTACAGGAAGATATAGACAGGATGGTCAAATGGGCAGATAAGTGGCAGATGGAATTTAACCCCGAAAAGTGTGAGGTGATACACTTTGGAAGGAGTAATTTGACAAGGAAGTATTCAATGAACGGCATGACACTAGGAAGTTCTGAGGAACAAAGGGATCTTGGTGTGTGTGTCCATAGATCTCTGAAGGCAGAGGGGCACGTTAGTGGGGTGGTGAAAAAGGCATATGGGACACTTGCCTTTATCATTCAAGGCATAGATTACAAAAGTAGGGAAGTCATGTTGGAGTTGTATAGAACCTTAGTGAGGCCACAGCTGGACTACTGTGTGCAGTTCTGGTTGCTACATTATAGGAAGGATGTGATTGCACTGGAGGGGGTGCAGAGGAGATTCACCAGGATGTTGCCTGGGGTGAAACATTTAAGTTATGAAGAGAGGTTGGATAGACTTGGGTTGTTTTTGTTGGAGCAGAGAAGACTGAGGGGCGACCTGATCAAGGTGTACAAGATTATGAGGGGCATGGACAGGGTGGATAGGGAGCAGCTGTTCCCCTTAGTTGATGGGTCAGTCACGAGGGGACACAAGTTCAAGGTGAGGGGCAGGTTGTTTAGGGGGGATGTGAGGAAAAACTTTTTTACCCAGGGGGTGGTGATGGTTTGGACTGCACTGCCTGGGAGGATGGTGGAGGCGGGTTGCCTCTCATCCTTTAAAATGTACCTGGAAGAGCACTTGGCATGTCATAACATTCAAGTCTATGTGCCAAGTGCTGGTAAATGGGATTAGGTAGGTAGGTCAGGTGTTTCTCACGTGTCGGTACAGACTCGATGGGCCGAAGGGCCTCTTCTGCTCTGTGATTCTGATAAATTATTTAAACGTTTTCTGAATAAATTCACGTGCATAAACTTGAGAGGGATCAATTGTGGGAAGCGCACCATTTTAGATATCCTGGGCCTGATTTTCAAAGAGACGTATGGTGGGGACCCTGTGCGAGCATGATTTAAAAATCACGGTTCGGGTGGTCATCTCGGGACCCTGACACCTCCAGGACAGATTTGAATTTTCAAAGGATTGCTGGGGGGTGGGGAAGTAACGGGGAACCTCTTTGCCATCAATTAATGGCCCCTTATTCTCCTTAATGAGCTTGTTAAGAGACCTGTGCGTTTTTGATTGCAATTTTTGAATCTTTAATTTGGCAATCCTAAACAGCCAAGTGCATGTTCAGTGCCCAGCTGTCGGGTTCATTGCGGGGCCATCAGAAACCTTCACTCCATTTATTTAAAGCTGACCTTTCCTGGTCTCCTTGTGCTGGGTTCAGTGCCATATCATCACCTAGGTTGTATGGCCCCTTTCATCACTGGAGACACTGCTGGCCCTCAAGGGAGCTGCCTACTCTCTTCAGCAAAGCAGTGGCAGCCCCAACTATGTGGCTTTGTGGCTGGTGCCAGGCAGGCAGCTCCCACCTGCTGGAGATACTAGTGGTGCTGAGCTCACCACCTGACTAATTAATTAAGGCATTTACATTTAAAAAAAAATAGTTTTAAGTGAAACAAAAACAGAAAATGCTGGAAAAACTCAGCAGGTCTGGCAGCATCTGTGGAGAGAGAAACCATGTTAACGTTTCAGGTCAGTATGACTCTTCGTCCTTCAGGTCATTACGGACTCTCCACAGATGCTGCCAGACCTGCTGACTTTTTCCAGCATTTTCTGTTTTTGCTTCAGACTTCCAACATCTGCAGTATTTTGTTTTTATCTTAGTCTTTCAAATGAGATTATTAATAGTCCCAAATTGCAAGTAGGCTTGTGCAGTGGACACATACCTGCTAAGAACTAAATTGAGACTTTCCACATTTGGAAATGAGTGAAGTTTTTGGGTAGAACTAAGAATTAACTATAGTTCTCGCCATACTGAACACATTAGAGGTCTTGACTTTTAGGCATCAGTCTTGGCATATAATGTATTATTACTTCTGCATCAGAAGGTTGAGAGTTCAAGCCTCACTCCAGAAACCTAAGCACATAATCAGGTGCCATTAAGTGCAGAACTGGGAGTGTGCTCTGCTCTCAGATCAGTTACATTCAAGTCAACATTAGACCAAGGATGTGTCCCCCCACTCGGGTCAACTTAAAAATCCTATGGCACTAATCATAGAAGAACAGGGGATTCATCTTAATGCCCTGGCCAGTATTTATCCCTTAACTAATATCACCAAAACACATCTGGCCATTCCTGTCATTACTGTTTATGGGACCTTGTGTGCAAATTGACTATATTCCAACAGTGACTGCTGTTAAAACATTAAAGCCAATGAGGTATTTTTGAGGTTTACTAAGATTGTGGAAGTTGCTATATAAATGTAATCCCTTTCCTTCCTTATGTTGAAAAGTGCTCAATTTCTCCACCTTGGGCTTAAATTAATAAGATTTTCTCCTCAAGACCAAAGATTTCAGATCTGTAGCTACACATTTCTTCTTTGTGGTTCTGTGTATGACTCAGTATTTGCTATTACAAACCAAATGTTATGTGGTAATCCACATAAGTGCATCTGTCCCTCTGCTACTCTTTAGAAAATGTAATTTTATAGTGATCAGTTTGAAAAGAGTGCAGAAGCATGACATTACCAGATGATCAGTCTGGCTTACGCTTAGATAAATATGAGGTGGACAGCTTCTATTAAGTAGGTTCAACAGAACATTCAGCATTGTCGAAGTTGAGAACTGAGGAGGTTAATTTGCCTCAAGACACTTTGCATGGTCTGTAACTCCGTTTTCTTTAAAGCATGTCATTAAAAACTTAGCAAGCCTTGGAGATAAAAGAATTGAGTGTTTTAAAAGCTGATTTTTAGGGTTTTCTCCATTACTAAACCTGTTAAATCAAAATACCCACCAGTTTGCTGTCTTAAACTTTAAGATCTTATTGGAAGAACTCTCGTTCCTGTGGGCAGTTCAAGTAAAGCTATTATTTGTAGACAAATATCCAAGGAAAAGAGTGAGAAAGTTTCCTATCATTTAAAGAATTCAGTTAGATCATTCCATTACTGAGATGGCCTTAAGTTACATCTTTCCATCTGTCAAAAAATGTCTAAGTTCAAGAATAGCTTTTCTGAAATGTTCATAATACTTGATTATTCAAAAAATCACTTTTGTATAAAAGTTAAAATCTATTGAATTTTATTCATTTTTTTGTGTTACATTCCTTCTTTTGAAATAACATAAGCCAAAAGCCACCTCTTTCACTTAAAGATATATTTAATTAACTGTATGAAATCAAATGTAATTTTGTTGGTGGGGTGTGGGGAAGGAGACATTTTTCATCTTCCATAGGCAAGTACTAATTGAAAATGAGATTAAGCCCCTTCTCGGACATTAAGTTTTAGGAGAAAAGACAGATTTGGTAACTATACGTATTCAGTCTTAAAGACTACTTTTAGTATCTGACCCATGCACAATTTTAGCCTGCATTTCCAGTGGAGTGTGAATGCCAATAGAGTGTGGTGCTTACACTCTGAGAGGTACAGGAATTGAAATTTTTACTTAATTATTCTATTGTACTTTGATTTGTCTAATTTTAGATATTCAGTACAAAGATTGGTTTAAGCTTGTTTATTTGGTGTCTTGTATGTGAGCTGGATTGAGCCAGCAGTGGATTAAATAATGCTATACGTAGATTGTATGATTAACTGTTCTGTTTCTTTGACTCTACCTTTGGTTGTTGGGCTATATGTAAGTTAAGACAGTATGAACGAGTGAAGCAGTGAGAGATTATTCTTGAGCAGCAAAAGGCCACTGTTTCCGTAGTATTTCAACTGTGGGTGTATTTTGCCATAAGTTATACTTGAGAGGTTAAGTTGTTAAGTTTTTGATTCTATTAATCTTTTTAATAAATATTTTAGAATTGGCTGAAGTGGGTGAGGTAGAAATGATGGTAGAGGACAGTTGTAGATTGTGTAGTCCCTGGTGACTACTTGTCACATAAGGAGGCTAAAGAGTTCACAGGATGTACATTTGCAAAAGGTGCCGCCTCAAGGCAGAGTAATGTAATGAGGAATGGGTGGCCATCCATTTTGTTAGTGGAACATAGGAGCAGGAGTAGGCCATTCGATGCCTCAAGTCTACACCACAATTCAACAAAAATCTCTCTAACTCAGCCTCCATTACCTTCAGGGGAAGAGAATTCCACATTCTAATCACCCCCTGAGAGAGAGAATTTTGTCCTAATTTCTGTCTTAAAAGGCCTACCCCTTATTCATAAACTATGTCCCCAATTTCTAGTTTCTCCCCCATAAGAGGAAACATCATCCTGGTATCCACCATATCCAATTCTGCCTCCCAAGACCTTATGTTTCAATTAGATCACCTCTCATTCTTAAACTCCAATGAGTATAGGCTTAACCTGTTCAACCTTTCTTCATAAAATAAGCCCATCATCCCAGGAATAATTTGAATGAATCTTCTCTGAACTGCTTCTCAGGCAATTATACCCTTTTTCAAATAAGGAGACCAAAACCTACATAGTACTCCAGATGTGGTCTCACCAAGGCCCTGTACAACTGCAGTAAAACTTTCCCACTTTATATTCCATTTCCTCTTGCAATAAATGCCAACGTTCAGTTTGCCTTCCTAATCATTTGCTGTACGTACATACTAACTTATTGTGATTCATGTACCAGGACACCAAAACCCCTCTGTACCAGCGAGTTTTGCAATCTCCATCTATTTAAGTAATATACTGCTTTTCTATTCTTCCTGTCAAAATAGACAAGTTCACACTTACCCACCTTATACACCACCGGTGTCCTCGTGAGCTGCATAAATAGGGAAGTAGAAAGGGGTTTAAACTGAATATTGGGGGCCAGGGATCAAATTTGGGAAGATGTAGTAAACCAAGGAATAAAGACAGGCAAGAGAGAAAGGTATTAATATGGGAAATGATAAACAGGAAGGGACAGAGTACAAATCTGAGTAAATCTGCAGATAAGGCTAGGCGCTACAAAAATAATAGGTAAAAACTAAAGGCTCCGTATCTAAAAGCATGTAGCATTTGAAACAAAACAGCTGAACTGATGGTGCAAATAGAATTAAATAAGTATGTCCCGATAGCCTTTACAGAGACATGGCTACAGGATGACATAGATTGGGACCTAAATATTGAAGGGTGGGTGACATTTAGGAAGGACAAGAAGTTAGGAAAAGATAGAGGGGTGGCTCTGTTAATTAAAGATGGTATTAGCACAATGGAGAGGGATGTTTAGTTTGGGTTGAGATGAGAAATGATAAAGGCAAGAAGTCACTTGTGGGAGTGGTTTACAGGCCCCCTAATTGTAACTACACGGTAGGACAGTGAATAAAAAAAGATAATGGGAGCTTGTCAGAAAAGTGCAGCAATAACCGTGGGGGATATAGACAAACATATAAATCCACATGTGGTCTGGAAAAATCAGATGGGCAAAGGGAGCGTAGATGAGTTCATAGAATGTTTTCGGGATAGTTTCTTAGAACAGCACATTCTGGAGCCATCCAAAGAGCAGGCTTTGCTCGACCTGGTATTGAGTATCAAGATAGGATTGATAACCTCATTGCGAAGGCACCTCTAAGTAGCAGCGATCATAATGATTGAATTTTACTTTCATTTTGAAGGAGAAACTAGTGCGTCCAAGACTAGTGTTTTAAACTTAAATAAGGGCAATTATGAGGGCATGAAAGCAGAGCTAGCTAAAGTGGACTGGCAAATGAAGTTAAGGGATAGGTCAATAGAGGTTCAGTGGCAGATGTTTAAAGGGATATTTCAGAATACACAGAATATATACATTCCAAAGAGAGAGAAAAATTCCCACGGGAGGGTTCACCATTCATGGTTAACTAAAATAGTTAAAGACAGTATCAAACTTAAAAGAAAAAGCATGTAGCTCCTTTTATTCAAAAAGGGAGGGAGACAGAAAGCAGGAAACTACAGGCCGGTTAGCTTAACATCTCTCACAGGGCAAATGTTAGAAGCTGTTATTAAAAATGTTATAGCAGAGCACTTCAAAAATTTCAGGGCAATCTGGCAGAGTTAACATGGCTTTGTGAAAGGGAAATCATGTTTAACCAATTTATTGGAATTCTTTGAGTCACACGTGCTGTGGATAAAGGGGAACTGGTGGATGTACTGTACGTAGCTTTCCAGAAGGCATTTGATAAAGTGCCACATCAAGGATTATTGCAGAAAATAAAAGCTCATGCTGTAGTGGGTAACATTTTGGTATGGATAGAAGATTGGCTGGCTAACAGGAAGCAGAGAGTAGGCGTAAATGGGTCTTTTTTCTGGTTGGCAGGATATGACTAGTGGTGTGCCACAGGGATCAGTGCTGGGGCCTCAGCATTTTTACAATTTATATTAATGATTTGGATGAAGGGACCAAAGGAATGGTTGCTAAATTTGCTGAAGACACAAAAATAGGTAGGAAAGTAAATTATGAAGAAGACATAAGGAGGCTACCAAGTGACATACATGTTAAGTGAGTGGGCAAAAATCTGGCAAATGATGTACAATGTGGGCAAATGTAAAATTGTTTGTTTTGGCAGGAGGAATAAAAAAGAAGCTCATTATCTAAATGGTGAGAGATTGCAGATGATTGAGATTCAGGGAGATCTGGGTTCCCAGTCCATGAATCACAAAAGGCTAGAATGCAGGTACAGCAAGTAATTAGGAACACTAATATAATGTTATCATTTATTGTGAGGGGAATTGATTGCAAGAGAAAGGAGGCTATGCTTCAATTGTACAAGGCACTGTTGTGACCACATCTGCAGTATTGTGTGCGGTACTGGTCTCCTTATTTAAGGAAAGATGTAAATGCATTAGAAGCAGTTCAGAGAAGGTTTACTAGACTAGTACCAGGAATGGGGGGTTGCCTTATGAGGAAAGGTTGGACAAGTTAGGCTTGTATCCACTGGAATTTAGAAGAGTAAGAGGCGACTTGATTGAAAGATATAAAACCTTGAGGAGCTTGACAGGGTGGATATGGAAATGATGTTTCCTCTTGTGGGAGAATCTAGAATGAGGAGTCACTGTTTAAAAGTAAGGGGTCACCCATTTAAGACGAGATGAGAATTTTTTCCTCTGAGGGTTGCAGCACTAGATAGATTCTTGATTAACAAGGGAGTGAAAGGCTATCGGGGTAGGCAGGAATATGAGGTTGAGGTTACAATCAGATCAGCCATGACCTTTATGAATGGTGAAGCAGGCTCGAGGGGCTGAGTGACCTACTCTTGCTCCTAATTCATATGTTCATAAGTGTTACACTAGCTATTTTCCAATCCGTTGGGACCCTTCCTGAATCTAAGGAATTTTGGAAGATTATCACCAATGCATTTAATATCTTGCTGCCACTTCTCTCAAGACCCTGGAATGTAGGCCATCAGGCCCTGAGGACTTGTCAGCCTTTAAGTCTAATAGTTTTCCAGCACCTTTTCCCTCATGGTGGTGATTGCTTTAAGTTCGTTCTTGCCTATCGCTTCTTGATTCTCAATTTTCTTTGGGAAGTTTTCAAAGTCTTCTACCATGAAGACAGACACAAAATATCTGTTCAATGCCTCTGCCATTTCATTGTTTTCCATTATCAGTTCCCCAGACTCTCTCTAGAGGCTCAACAAGAGCTTTACTTTTTTTTAACTATTCAAATACATCTAGGAACTCTTAATATCTGTTTTTATATTATTAGCAAGCTTTCTCTCATACTCTGCTTTTTGCTTCTTTATTATCTTTTTAGTCACTCTTTGCTGGTTCTTGAAGTCTGTCCAATCCTCTGACCTACCACTAATCAAAGAGATGTAGGGATACCCAGAGAGCGTTGAATTGGCAAACAGGCATTTGATACCATATATCTGAACCGATGATAACTGTGGAGCAGAGAGAGCTAAGATGCCATGTAATAAGAGGGATTCCATATTTAGGAGAATAATTACATTTCTTTTGTAGCTACAACCAAGAGTCCTAGTTGTTGTATTACTTCCCTGAAGCCAGTGTAATAGATGTCAGAGTGGGTAAAAAATATATACGGGCAGGGTTTAAAGTACTAGAGCAGGGGCAGGTAAGAGGAAGAGTGTCTAAACAAATGAAGGCAAAAGGGTTGATAGGAAAAGATAAAAGCAAAAAAACCAAATTAAATCATTTAAGAGGGAGACATTAAGAGTAAGATTACCTTAAAATTGATAAGATTGAGTGCAATGCATGTGAATGTACAAAACGTTCAAATTAAAACTAGAGGGTTAGAAGCATTGCAGTGTATAAGTTGACCTGGCGTATCAGACAATCCCATTTTTTCTGGCCTCAAAGATCATGTTTTGCATTTCCTTGGCATATAAGTTGACCTCCAACCCCCACCACCCTTCTCAGTTTTCTAAACGTAACATGCTGTTCCCACATTAGTAGTCAGCTTCAATGTTTCACCCCACAAATGTGCCTGTTACTTGCCGTTACCTTATAACCAGAAGCAAGGGATCAAACAGGTGATGTAAACTGTGTCGTGAAGGTTCACAGCAGTTTATATCTTGGCTCTCGTTTTTGGAAGGATTTTTGGGGCTTCAACAGTTTACTTATATGCTGGGACCTACAGTAGAGGCTTGTGATTTAGTAACTCTGTTAGAAATGTGGCCTGGGTCTAAGAATTGTAAACTTAATATTCCTGATAATATTTTCAGGAGAGATAAAGAGGAATTTAAGGAAAAGGCCATTTGCTTCCTAAACAAAAACAGAATTACCTGGAAAAATTCAGCAGGTCTGGCAGCATCGGCGGAGAAGAAAAGAGTTGACGTTTTGAGTCCTCATGACCCTTCAACAGAACTTGAGTTCGAGTCCAAGAAAGAGTTGAAATATAAGCTGGTTTAAGGTGTGTGTGTGGGGGGTGGAGAGAGAGAGAGGTGGAGTGGGGGTGTGTTTGTAGGGACAAACAAGCAGTGATAGAAACAGATCATCAAAAGATGTCAACAACAATAATACAAAAGAACACATAGGTGTTAAAGTTAAAGTTGGTGATATTATCTAAACGAATGTGCTAATTAAGAATGGATGGTAGGGCACTCAAGGTACAGCTCTAGTGGGGGTGGGGAGAGCATAAAAGATGTAAAAAAATATATAAAATAAATAAATAAATATTTTTTTTTTCTCTTTTTATAATGGAAATAGGTGGGAAAAGGAAAATCTATATAATTTATTGGAAAAAAAAGAAAAGGAAGGGGGAAACAGAAAGGGGGTGGGGATGGGGGAGGGAGCTCACGACCTAAAGTTGTTGAATTCAATATTCAGTCCGGATGGCTGTAAAGTGTCTAGTCGGAAGATGAGCTGTTGTTCCTCCAGTTTGCGTTGGGCTTCACTGGAACAATGCAGCAAGCCAAGGACAGACATGTGGGCAAGAGAGCAGGGTGGGGTGTTAAAATGGCAAGCGACAGGGAGGTTTGGGTCATTCTTGCGGACAGACCGCAGGTGTTCTGCAAAGCGGTCGCCCAGTTTACGTTTGGTCTCTCCAATGTAGAGGAGACCACATTGGGAGCAACGAATGCAGTAGACTAAGTTGGGGGAAATGCAAGTGAAATGCTGCTTCACTTGAAAGGAGTGTTTGGGTCCTTGGACGGTGAGGAGAGAGGAAGTGAAGGGGCAGGTATTGCATCTTTTGCGTGGGCATGGGGTGGTGCCATAGGAGGGGGTTGAGGAGTAGGGGGTGATGGAGGAGTGGACCAGGGTGTCCCGGAGGGAGCGATCCCTACGGAATGCCGATAAGGGGGGTGAAGGGAAGATGTGTTTGGTGGTGGCATCATGCTGGAGTTGGCGGAAATGGCGGAGGATGATCCTTTGAATGCGGAGGCTGTTGGGGTGATAAGTGAGGACAAGGGGGACCCTATCATGTTTCTGGGAGGGAGGAGAAGGCGTGAGGGCGGATGCGCGGGAGATGGGCCGGACATGGTTGAGGGCCCTGTCAACGACTGTGGGTGGAAAACCTCGGTTAAGGAAGAAGGAGGACATGTCAGAGGAACTGTTTTTGAAGGTAGCATCATCGGAACAGATGCGACGGAGGCGAAGGAATTGAGAGAATGGGATGGAGTCCTTACAGGAAGCGGGGTGTGAGGAGCTGTAGTCGAGATAGCTGTGGGAGTCGGTGGGTTTGTAATGGATATTGGTGGACAGTCTATCACCAGAGATTGAGACAGAAAGGTCAAGGAAGGGAAGGGAAGTGTCAGAGATGGACCACGTGAAAATGATGGAGGGGTGGAGATTGGAAGCAAAATTAATAAATTTTTCCAAGTCCCGACGAGAGCATGAAGCGGCACCGAAGTAATCATCGATGTACCGGAGAAAGAGTTGTGGAAGGGGGCCGGAGTAGGACTGGAACAAAGAATGTTCCACATACCCCATAAAGAGATAGGCATAGCTGGGGCCCATGCGGGTACCCATAGCCACATCTTTTATTTGGAGGAAGTGAGAGGAGTTGAAGGAGAAATTGTTCAGCGTGAGAACAAGTTCAGCCAGATGGAGGAGAGTAGTGGTGGATGGGGATTGTTCAGGCCTCTGTTCGAGGAAGAAGCTAAGGGCCCTCAGACCATCCTGGTGGGGGATGGAGGTGTAGAGGGATTGGACGTCCATGGTGAGGAGGAAGCGGTTGGGGCCAGGGAATTGGAAATTGTTGATGTGACGTAAGGTGTCAGAGGAATCACGGATGTAGGTGGGAAGGGACTGGACAAGGGGAGAGAGCAAGGAGTCAAGATAACAAGAAATGAGTTCTGTGGGGCAGGAGCAAGCTGAGACGATCTGGGGCAGTTCTGTTTGTGGATTTTGGGTGGGAGATAGAAGCGGGCCGTCCGAGGTTGGGCGACTATCAGGTTGGAAGCTGTGGGAGGGAGATCCCCAGAGGAGATGAGGTCAGTGACAGTCCTGGAAACAGTGGCTTGATGTTCAGTGGTGGGGTCATGGTCCAGGGAGAGGTAGGAGGAAGTGTCTGCGAGTTGACGCTCAGCCTCCGCGAGGTAGAGGTCAGTGCGCCAGACAACAACAGCACTACCCTTGTCAGCGGGTTTGATGACAATGTCAGGGTTGGACCTGAGAGAATGGAGTGCAGTAAGTTCAGAGAGAGACAGGTTAGAATGGGTGAGAGGAGCAGAGAAATTGAGACGACTAATGTCGCGCCGACAGTTCTCAATGAAAAGATCGAGAGAAGGTAAGAATCCAGAGGGAGGGGTCCAGGTGGAGGGAGAATATTGGAGATGGGTAAAAGGATCCGTTGAACTGGGAGAGGACTCCTGCCCAAAGAAGTGAGCCCGGAGACGAAGACGGCGGAAGAAGAGTTCAGCATCATGCCGAGCCCAAAATTCATTGAGGTGAGGGCGTAAGGGTATGAAACTAAGTCCTTTGCTGAGCACTGAACGTTCAGCATTGGAGAGGGGAAGGTCAGGGGGTATAGCACACCCCGCTTCCTGTAAGGACTCCATCCCATTCTCTCAGTTCCTTCGCCTCCGTCGCATCTGTTCTGATGATGCTACCTTCAAAAACAGTTCCTCTGACATGTCCTCCTTCTTCCTTAACCGAGGCTTTCCACCCACGGTCGTTGACAGGGCCCTCAACCGTGTCCGGCCCATCTCCCACGCATCCGCCCTCACGCCTTCTCCTCCCTCCCAGAAACATGATAGGGTTCCCCTTGTCCTCACTTATCACCCCGCCAGCCTCCGCATTCAAAGGATCATCCTCTGCCATTTCCGCCAACTCCAGCATGATGCCACCACCAAACACATCTTCCCTTCACCCCCCCCTATCGGCATTCCATAGGGATCGCTCCCTCCGGGACACCCTGGTCCACTCCTCCATCACCCCCTACTCCTCAACCCCCTCCTACGGCACCACCCCATTCCCACGCAAAAGATGCAATACCTGCCCCTTCACTTCCTCTCTCCTCACCGTCCAAGGACCCAAACACTCCTTTCAAGTGAAGCAGCATTTCACTTGCATTTCCCCCAACTTAGTCTACTGCATTCGTTGCTCCCAATGTGGTCTCCTCTACATTGGAGAGACCAAACGTAAACTGGGCGACCGCTTTGCAGAACACCTGCGGTCTGTCCGCAAGAATGACCCAAACCTCCCTGTCGCTTGCCATTTTAACACCCCACCCTGCTCTCTTGCCCACATGTCTGTCCTTGGCTTGCTGCATTGTTCCAGTGAAGCCCAACGCAAACTGGAGGAACAACACCTCATCTTCCGACTAGGCACTTTACAGCCATCCGGACTGAATGTTGAATTCAACAACTTTAGGTCGTGAGCTCCCTCCCCCATCCCCACCCCCTTTCTGTTTCCCCCTTCGTTTTCTTTTTTTTTTCCAATAAATTATATAGATTTTCCTTTTCCCACCTATTTCCATTATAAAAAGAGGGGGGGAAAATTATTTATTTATTTATTTTATATATTTTTTTACATCTTTTATGCTCTCCCCACCCCCACGAGAGCTGTACCTTGAGTGCCCTACCACCCATTCTTAATTAGCACATTCGTTTCGATAATATCACCAACTTTAACTTTAACACCTATGTGTTCTTTTGTATTATTGTTGTTGACATCTTTTGATGATCTGCTTCTATCACTGCTTGTTTGTCCCTACAACCACACCCCCACTCCACCTCTCTCTCTCTCTCCGCCCCCCACACACACACCTTAAACCAGCTTATATTTCAACTCTTTCTTGGACTCGAACTCAAGTTCTGTCGAAGGGTCATGAGGACTCAAAACGTCAACTCTTTTCTTCTCCGCCGATGCTGCCAGACCTGCTGAGTTTTTCCAGGTAATTCTGTTTTTGTTTTTGTTTTGGCTTTCCAGCATCTGCAGTTTTTTTGTTTTTATCATTTGCTTCCTAGATTGGTATGTTTCCAATCCCGCCTAGGAAAGAAATATTATTTTATTTTGTTTTGAGAAATCATTTGGGACAAAAAGCAGTTTGAGAACAGTTGGGAAATAGTGACCATAATATTGTTTAACTCTTCATTATTCTTTCCCATTTTCATGTAGAGCCTAAGGTAAGGATGCTGGATCAGAAAAAAGTCAAATGTTCAGTGAGATAGGAAATGACATAGCTAAAGTTGAGCCGAAAGTAGAGTGAGGCAAAGGACTGATTCAGCAGGATTCTGTTACATCATAAGAATGTTTTGTAGAGGGTTGAATTAAGACAGAACAAAAACAGAATTACCTGGAAAAACTCAGCAGGTCTGGCAGCATTGGCGGAGAAGAAAAGAGTTGATGTTTCGAGACCTCATGACCCGTCCTCATGACTATGACCCGTCATGAGGACTCGAAACGTCAACTCTTCTTCTCCGCCGATGCTGCCAGACCTGCTGAGTTTTTCCAGGTAATTCTGTTTTTGTTTTGGATTTCCAGCATCCGCAGTTTTGTTTTTATTTGTGAATTAACACAGAATTCACCTGGATGTGTAAGCATTACAGGCTATCAAACAGTGCAGATCATATAGAGGGGGAGAGCTGCAAGCAGTTGAGGTAGTTATGCAAGAACAACAGGGCAATGATGCCTGGTAATTACATTAACTTGGTCCCAGAATGTAGTATTAGATATGTGGTAAGAGTAGGGAATATTTCAAAAATGAATCCACTATTGCTTTCTAGATCAGTTTGTTTCTCATCTAACAAGAAATACGCTGTTTCCTTTTGGTCAGGCTAAGAAACCAATTGGGAAATAGTAATTACAATGGGTTCAGTATGAAAATAGAAAAGGGTAATATCGTAAAAGGTAAGGATACTAGACGAGAAGAGGGTGATGTTTGGTGAGATTAGTAGGAATCGTACCAAAATTAATTGGACAAAACAGTTGGTAAACAGGATGGCAGATCAGCAGTGCAGAAGGGATTTGAAAAGGGAATATAAAAAGATAACACGCAGCATAAATAGTAATGCTTTTATAAGCAAAATAGTTTTTAAAATTAAAGGAGGTTGGGTCGATCTAGTGGAGGATGAAGGAATTGTAGCGATAGTGTTTTTATAAATGCTCGTTGAAATACGAATGTGGAAAAATTATTAAAGGTAACCGCAAAATGAGAGGATTTGATTCCAAAAAAAATCTAAATTCAGATAGATAAGCCCAATGTTCAAATTTTTAAGCAGGATATTCAGTTGCAAGGATATCACAGCCAAAACCCAGTTCTCGTGTTTCTTGCAAGCATTCATGCAAAGTGACCAGGAGTGGAAGCCTGACTAATACTGCCCTTGCCCGTGCACACTCCACAGCTCAAAACCTGCAGTAGAAAATAAATCAGATGTTGTTAAATTGAAACACTGCTTAAGTTTATAGGAAAAAATGGACCGATTCCAGTAATAGGAATCGAATGAGCCATATAAGGAGGAACATCGAGTTTATTCCAGACTTCAAGAAAATAATTGGCAGCAAAGCATGTCAGTTATCTGAATAGGCTAATTTTCAAAATTTCCTCTATGGTGTACTTGTATTAGGTGCAGATAAGTGACCATATCACCGTGTACATGCTTTCAACATTTGGGATCTTTGTTGCTGTTCGCATTATTTTTCTGGCATCTGCAATACAGTAACCATTGATCTCTCTCTTGAATTTATTCATATCCCAGTGCCAAAATTTCAAGCAGCTTCTCCTGCCTCTTGAACTCTTCCTGAATTAGTTTCTTGTTGAACTTGGGTTGGCACCATATGGAAAACTTCATTAAGAAACCCTGTGACTTACCAGTTGATAGCAATTCAATTTTTCAGATTTTATTTTGCATTCCCAGTAACTAATAGGAGTCAAGTTTGCACCCTTATCAAATTTACAGAAACAGAAATACCTTTGACTCCTGGAAAGACACAACAAAATCACTTTGGAAATGAAACCGGTGATGTTGAATCCGGCATTGAGTGGAATTATGAAGCACATGTAGTCAAATTAGTGTTTTGCCTGTCAGTTGAATGAGTAGTAAATATCTCTAATTTTGCTGAACTGATGGTCTCGTGATGCTTGTATCATGGTGATTTGACAGGATATTTTATGAGCAGATCTGCTAATGAAATTTTCTAAAGCTTGCTCGTCACATCACTTTTTTTTTGTCCAGTAACAGGAATTGTGTGGGAATAAGCTTAGCTGTTGCTGTAATAACATCAACAAAATGGCTGCATCTTTGGTTATATTGGATGTTTCTCGCTGTGGGAGAACCATTGCATGTTATTTTGAATAATCTATGGTAAGCTATTTTGTTGAAGATAAATCCTCCAGTATCTAAATAAAAGCTAAATACTGCGGGTGCTGGAGATCTGAAATGAAAACAGTGACTTTTTTTTGGAAGAGTCACATTGGACTTAAAACATTAACTCTGTTTCACCCTCCACAGATGCAGCCAGACCTGCTGAGTTTTTACAGCACTTCCTGTTTTTGTTTTATGTCGTAATTAGCTGTTTTGCAAAACTATGCAGTGAAATAGGTTTATTTGCAGTAGTCCTTTTGTGGGGTCACGGGTTGTTGGTAGATTTGGTGTCTACAGGTTGAAAGGGGGACAGATTCTGGTGTGGAAACTTCCACCGTCCTATTGTTGGGAAAAGCCTCAAGTCAAATTGACATAGCCTTTAACTACTGGAAGACGCTGAGTATGCTGGCTGCTTTAAAGGGGATTTGTCAGTCCTAGCAGTGTTAACCAGAGAATTCTATCAAGAGTGAAGTTAATTAAAATGAGCCTTATAGTTTACATGGTGCTAAGCAATATTAGTACAGTTTTGAGCTGATGTTCACTGCTGATTAATTCATGAGACTTTGTAAAACACCTTGGTTACTTGGGCGAACTAAACTTTTTCCACAATGAAGAGTAAAATAACATGTTTCAGTATGCAAACAAAAAGAAAGGCTCCCCAAAAAAGCTAGGTATCAGTCAGATTCCTGTCTTTTATGTTCTATTGCAGTCTCTACAGAAAGGGCTTGATCACATGTACATTGTTTATACCAGTATGTTTCTGTTATGAAAAAGATAATGGCTGGTATTAAGAGCTTTGGGGCTAAATATACTGTCTTTGAAGTGAGTACATAGCCCCTTTACCCAATCCACATTCAGTCATGCAGTAGTTTGACTTTTCACTTTTGTGTTCAAGAGTGAAGTGTGACTTTGCATGGGGTGCAGTCTGCCATCTCAAGAATCATTCGATTTGCTTTCTGATATGGAAACCACTGTAATGTCAGTCTCTTTTCCCCATCCTTAAATTCCACTTCAGAACTGGAGCGCATAATTTGAACTGATACTTCAAGAAAGAGTGCTGCATTGTTGGAAGTATTGTTGTTCAGGTGAAAGATTAACCACATTTTTCTATACAGTTGTTGGGTGAATATGAAAGATCGTATGACGCTATTTATTTGAAAAAGAGCAGGAAGTTCTCCAGGTGCTGCCTTGGCAAGATTTGCTCCTTGAATCATTACTGCTTAAAAATAGATTAACTGGTCAGGTCTTGTTTTCTCAACTCTCAAATGGCTAACGTTCAGAGAAGGACAGAAAAAAACACTACCAGTACACTCTGAAGCTCTCCTCGAAGTGCGGCTTGACATTAATGACTGGGAGGAGCTTGCTACCAGTCATGCTGAATGATGACAACTTATCCATCAAGCTGCAAAACATTTTGAATCACAACATCTTAATGATACAGAGCAGTGGTAGAGAAGCAAAGAAAAGGAAGCAAATTCTGCACTCCAGATCCCATTATGCCATGGGTTGTCCTGCCCCATTGTGGCCAAAGCTATATGGGTCAAAAATCAACCTGTTCAGTCACATAACGACCCAAGGCAGAAACTCATTACCCGAGTAGATGTCACCCTTGAATTTGAGGGACAGCTGATGACGGTTATCATATTTGCCTCATCATTATTAGGCTCATTCGGTCATTATACTTCCAAGTCATTCCATGTGAATCTCTGAGTCAATGTTAGAAGATGTGATCAGTGTTGTACAAATTGGGTGCACTGAGCACTGCACAATAACACGTATATTACTGGAAAATAACTAATTGGAGGGAGTAATTTAAAGACTTGAAATCAGGCTGCCTTATTGAGCTGTAGTGTCTGGTTGTTTCATTCATTTATTCCACTAGGTGTTAAGACTTGATGACTGTTTTCCAACAGTGTTTCCATCCTTGTGAAAAGATTTAAATAGGCAACTTCTGGATCCGCCTGCCTTACTTTCCAAAGGAATTTGGAATAAACTTATTGAAGGCATTGACAGTATTCAGAACTAGAATCTGTGTGTGAAGAGAGTGCTGATTGGTTGGCAAGTGGCATTGCCATGGAGAATGCACCACTGATGGTGACTGACAGTTAACTGCCAAGCATTGTTTGTAATTTAAACCAGGCAGCTTGACCCTCTCTTCACAGACAGTATAAATTGTAGTTTTCCCCTCTTTTATATTGGTATTCTTGCAGGTGTCCTGATGAGTGAAAGACAAAAAGCTTAAACATATCTCTTTTTCCAGCAATACTCAAGTTCTGTACCACCAAATGACTATTTATATACAGTCTGGAGGAAGTGACCCTGGGAGCTCTCAACATTGAGTGCAGACACCCGAAGACTCATGGCATCAGATGGGCGAACATGGGCATGGAAACCTCCTGCTGATTGCGACTTCCTCCTTTCAGCTGATAATTGATATTCCCCCATGTTGAGTGCCACTTGGAAGAAGCATTGAGGACAACCCTGGCACAAAATGTAACCTGGGTAGGAGATTTTAATGTCCATCTCTAAGTTGGACTCAGCAGCACCACAACTGACCAAGCTGGCTGAGATGCAGCAGTACCATCTTTACCCTGAAGACACCTGCCACTGTGTTGTGTGACACGACACTACTACAGTGTCAGCTGAGATAGATTCAAAATAGATTAAGTTACTCAAAATTAGATATCCATGACTAATGGGCCATCAGCATACCAGAATTGTATTCCATCCCAACCTGTTGTAACCTTTGCATCAAGGGGGTGACCAATCCTGGTTCAATGAAGAACGTAGGATGCTATGCTAGGTGTACCTAAAAATGAGGTGCCAGCTTATTGAAGCAATTCAACACAGGACTTGCATGCATGCTAAACAGCAGAAATAAAATGCTATAGACAGAGCTAAGTGATCCCACAACCAGCAGATCAGATAAAAGCTCTGCAGTTTTATCAGTCGTGCATTAAACAACTAACAGGAAGTCATCTATGGATATCCCCATTCTCAGTGGTGATAGAGGCCAGCATGTGATTTTAAAAGACTGGGCTGCAATCATCTTTAGCTAGAATTGCCGAGTGGATGATCTATCTTGGCCTCCTCCTCAGGTCCCCAGTATCACAGATGTCAATTTTCGGTCAATTCAATTCACTCCATCTGATATCAAGAAATGGTTGAATACACCGGATGCTGCAAAGACGAAGGGCCTGACAGAATCTCAGCTGTAGTTTTGAAGACTTGTGCTCTATAACTAGCTGCACCCCTAACTAAGCTGTTCCAATATAGCTACAATGCTATCTGGCAACTAACCTACAATGTGGAAAATTGCCTAGGTATACCCTGTCCACAAAAAACAAGATAATTACCGCCCAAAAAACCTACTCTCAATCATTTAGCAAAGTGCAGAAGGGGTTCATTGACTGTGCCATTAAGCAGCACTTACTCATTCTAATCTGCTCATCGATGCTCAGTTTGCAATCTGTCAGAACCACCCAGCTTCAGTCCTCATTACAGCCTTGGTCCAAACATGGACAAAAGAGCTGAATTCCAGAAGTGAAGTTAGTGACTGCCTTGACGTCAAGGCAGCATTTGATTGAGCGGGGGACATCAAAGTGCCTGAGTAAAATTAAAGTCATTGGGATTTGGGGAAAACCCTCCACCAGTAGAGTCATGCATATCTCAAAGGTTGGTTGTTGACGACCAATTGTCTCAACCCGAGGAGATCAAGCAGGAGTACCTCGAAAGTTTCCTAGGCCCAAATGTCTTCGGCTGCTTTTTCAATATCTTTTCCTCCTTCATAAGATGTAGATGTTAGCGGACGATTGCAGACTCTGCAGTTCCATTTGCAAACCCTGAGATAATGAAGCAGTCCATTGTCTGCATGCAGCACAACCTGAGCAACATTCAGGCTTGGGTTCATAACTAGTTATTGGAGCAGTGAATTCAATATAGTTTTATTGAAATTTAGAAATTAACTAATCCATTGCACTGCAGAAGGGCAAGTGCTGAATCATAAGGTGAGCTGTTAAAGTTTAACGGCAAATGTAACACTGGGGGTGTAACTAGCATGTCCATTACAATAAAAATGCACAGTTTGTATCACAGATGATTAGCTATAATAGCAATTTAAAAGTTTCATTTTTGGGTCTTGAGGGCTGCAACAATGTCTTCACTGCTGGATGTGCTGTACCTCTTACAAGTTGGCATTGGTCTCTCTAATCAATTTCAAACTTAGCTGTCACACAAACCTTTTTTTTCATGCATTTTTTACTTGTTGGTTTTCGGTCATCAGGGTGCAGTACTGTCGTGGCACATGACCTTTAAGTTAAGAAGTTTCATTGGAAAACCAACATTTTGTTGGAGGATTTTGAAACTGTACTCTATCTTCCAAACTGCATCATAGCACCCCCTGCTCTGCTTGCGAACTGTTGATTTTAAAGGAATTGAGAGTATTTAAGGCTTTCAGAAAATTGTTTTGTTGCCAATTTGTGGGCAGTCAGCCAATGTTCAGAAAAGAGCTAAATTGTCAATATCAAGAGTCTATCTAGATTTTCTTGCTATCCTTAGATATTACCTGTAGTACACTCTATTTTTATACATATAGTTGAAAGGATTTTTTGTATTTGTAGCTTCAAGCACTGAGGCTAACAATTTTCTAATTGATTCTGTGACATGTGTGACTTTCTACCCCAGAACTGTTGTAAAATCGGAAAGTAGCAATGAGTCTCCTGATTTGAGGTTGGCTCAGCTTTTGACTTATTTGTTGTGTTTTCTGATGGTTGTTGCATCCTTTTATGGTTAGCCTAGATTCAGCAAGTTAGTCAGTGAAACATAGCCATAATTGCATTTCCCCTTGTTTCCCTCGTGGCTTTGGAGAGCAGCTTTGTTTAAAAGCTTGCCAGGTTGAATTTGGATTCTGACTGATGTACTGTTTATTTGTGTGGGAGAAAAAAATTGGCCGGTCAGGAAGGGAATCCTACATTTAAGCTTTTCTCTTACTGTCTCTCAAAGATGCCAATGATTTTTGCGTGTTGTTCTTCACCTTTTGGATTCTGTGCATAATACTTCCAGTAATTCTGTAATAGAGTTTTGGAAGTTATGTAGCCTACATTTAACTCCTGAATTTTCAATAATGCTGTGCTTAAGCCTGAAGCAAATAAGACTAGAAACATAAATAAAGAATAAATCAAAGCATGGTTTCTAGCACTGAAACACTGGTACATAAATTTTAGCTGCTGTTAAAAGGAAGTTCAAACTCAAATGTAGCTGGTTTCCTAGGATAATTTTTAAAAATTTGTTTAAAGATTGAGAAATAGTAAACTGATGCTTGAAAGGTAATGATTTTTGTCTGTTTTAATTTTCAGCATCAGGCTAAAATTTGTGGACCAGTATTTCAGTGCTAGAAATCATGCTTTGATTTATTCTTTATTTCAGTTTTAGACTTCACATAGTATTCATTTTTGTCGTTGACAAATGCAATTTTTGATGGATGAACAATTGTATTTTCCATGGTGCAGTACAGAAAGAGGCCATTTGGCCCTCTGTGCTTGTGTTGTTCTGTAGCTATACTGGTTTTACTGATGTTTTTTTTTAATTAATCATCTGACATTGGTTTTGTTATGACACTGCAGTTTGTAAATTTTATTTAAAATCCCAGAGGATAACTTTAAACAACTGTCATATCCTACATTTTCAATTGGTATGTTTGGAGTTGCAGTTTTAAATTCAGGAATAAGACCACCAGTTCTTGAGAGGTTTTTATATAAAACTAAATGAGACTAAATTACAACAAATTAAATAATTACACACATGGCTACAAATTACTACTATCATAACTTATAACAATTTCCCAAATTAATCTCCATTAAGGCAATAATAACCAATAGATTTTAAGCAGACACCAGGCAAAGCATTTTCACATACAGATTAAAAATGAGGTTCCTTTCAATTTGTTCCTTTGCAGACAGTTGTAGGCTTACAGGCTCAGATCTTACATGCCTCTGACTTGCCTACACAAAACTCTCTTCTGTTATACCTAGCCACCCATTTTGAATGCAGATTCTCATTGTATCACCATGCCCTTTGAACCCCACCCCTTCAAACAATAAAACCCCTTCATGGTACTAATTTTATTAGTAATATAAACATTGCCTGGTGTCTCCCAGCTAGGTGCAAGATTTCACTCCCACTCTTGTTTGCTCTATTCAACAAAATACAAATGTACTCTCTACTTCTTTTACATGTCAAAACTACTATACATCAAAGCACCCAGAATAGCTGGCTTTAATTCAATTAACTAACACACACACACACACACACACACACGCACTAAACCTCTATAGATACATGAGAACCCATGCATTGGGTGGCATTTACAGCAGCAGCCATACACATCCATGCACAAAAAGATAGTAGAATAAGAAGAGAGAATTGAGTTAGCACTTCAACTGTGATGGCCAATTGCGTGCCAATGAGCTCAAACTTCTGGTGCTCCCACCCTGTATTTTGCAAAGTGTAGAGTTCTGGTTATGTCTAAACTATTCAGCATTTTGGTTTTGTTAAATGTTTCTGAAAATTATAAGCTAGAATATATGTATGCTGGATTCTGATGCTGTTTAAACTTTAACTGTGTTCCCTGTTTGAAAATAACATTTTTAGGCAAGCCTCATGTATACCCTTCATCTAGTAACATAGGAGCCCCTCACTATCTGGCAGACCATGGAATGGACACTACCATTTGTTTGGTTTCAGTTGATAAAATGGTTGCTTCCCAATCCAGTTGAAAATACTGATGTCATGGAGGTAATTTAAGGGGAACTGAACAGATCATTCAGATTTTATGACAGAAGGTAATCAATTAGCCAAGTCAGTATTATGTTTCACTATTGAACTCAAACATTTTTCCTGAAGAATTTAATCTCATATGTTAAAAACTGTGATTTATTCTATTTTGATAGCCCCTTGTTAAGATGTATTCCACATTCTAATACAGTCCTTCCATTTGAAACAAACTTATATTGGCCAAAAACAATTTCAACGTTACTGGTTGCGTCTTAATTGCTTTGTTTATTTTGTCCAGACACAAGTTGTGTACACCCCACTACATCGTAGTTTTGTGCATGGAAAGCATGAACAAGCTTTTGCAAATAGCATCTCTTTTAAGGTGCATTGAAGCAAATGGGATTATGCTTTTCTGTTGAAGATTGAAATTCCACGTTGTTGTCTCTTTAATTGTGATTTACCTGTGTAATTCTGTTTGCACTGTTCTATATTCACACCATCACATTACTTTGTGTTTCTTGTATTTGGTATGAACTTAAATATAGTTTTGTTCTGTCAGTGGATGCATCTTGCCACGATGCAACAAAGGAGATTTAAAGTTATTAGCTGAACAATGCTTGTTATGTTTATTTGTCATGCAAAATCATGTCTCCAATGTCCGTTTTGCCTATGAGAGAAAGTTTAGCCTTTCAAGAATTTCCAGCCACAAGTGTAGTGCCATACTGATGTAGCTGTAAGGTGGTTTATCCCTTGGTTGAGAAATAACAGTGCTGTGTCTTCTACTTCTAATACTGGGACTGTCAGTTGTGGCTTATTAAATGAAATGAAGATAAAATGCTGTAGTTGCGGGAATAAAATACACCCTGTTTGCTTATAAAATGGGTCTGTACTTAACATCAAACATGTTTGACTATGAAATTAAATCAGACTATATGCATGTACACTAGTAGAGTACTATCATAGTCCAGCTCCATGTATAGGAGGCAGATCACGTTTGCAATAATGTCCTGACAAGAAACTGCGACTGTGTTCATTTCTGTTCAGATAGTAGTGTTGGAGGATGGGGTGGGGGTTGGGGGAGGAGTGCAAGTGAAGTGGTACAGTCTTCAAGCATCTTTACATCTAGCACTGTGGTTCCTTTCTATCTCAAATTTGTGAAATCCTATTGTAAACTTACAACAAACTGATTGTTACAGTAGAATGTAACACAGGTTAACTTGTGGCAGATAAAGTACTCAAAATAAACCACTTATAAATAGTCTCCCTTTAGGCATATTGTCTTATGACTTTTAATCCTAGCCAGTTCTGTGTCCTGAAGCTGCAGACAAACTTTTATTCTTAGCACAGCCATAAACCCCTTCATTAATAATCACAGCCCACATTCATCTCTGTATTTTTTTAAAAAAGTATTCTACAACAAACTCCGATACACATACAAGATTCAATTCAGTATTTTTTAAAAACCTGCATAGGGATGAAAGCATTATATTTGCAGAGAAGCTTATACATTTGTTTTAAATCATGCTCCTTCATTTTTGGAAGGAGCAAAAGAATTAATTATGATCTTATAAAGTAGAGTTGTTCACTTGAGAAAGTTTGACAGAATGAAGTCTATCATGGATGATTCATTCCACCAGATTACTGCCCAGTTGGTGAAGATGTAAACCCTCTCGCACATAACCCAATCCCTCTTTGTAGGCATTTACAAGGCTGTATTCCATCCTCATCATTACCCAGGTATGACCCCCAACTTCACTCCCTCAAACCCAAATTACACAGGTGTGAGTGCACCTGATAGTAACTAGTTTAGTTAGTCACCAGATCTGGTTGGATCATGTTAGCACTATTGGTTCTTGTTCTCATCTGTCAAAAAGATTGGGTAATCCAGGATCATCGTGGAGAAAAAAAAGATAACCTCAGGCTTCTCCTGCACTTGGCTGTGTAACCTGTTCTCCCCTGCTTCCTCCACCCTGTAACTCCTACAAGAAGCAAGAAGATACTGAACTTATTTTTTACTGAGGTTGCAGCCATTTGTTGAGCTGCTTCTGCTCTGCTGCTTCTCCACTCCCCCTTCTTGCCCACCAAGTGAAATTTACCACCAGGGTCACTTTCACATAAAGCCCATGTCCTTCTCTAGTTTAAAAGCAAAAAACCTGCCGATGCTGGAACTCCAAAACAAAAACAAAAATACCTGGAAAAAAACTGCAGGTCTGGCAGCATCTGTGGAGAGGAGCACAGTTAACGTTTCGAGGGGGGGGGGGAATGGTGTGAGACAGGTAGAGCTGGACAGAGGGCCAGTGATAGGTGGAGATAGCCAAAAGATGTCATGGACAAAGAGGTGTTGAAGGTGGTGATATTATCTAAAGAATGTGCTAATAGGTGACATTAAGGGTAGAAAGCAGGATGAGCAAGGTACAGATAGCCCTAGTGGGGGTGGGGTGGGGGGAAGGAATCGAAATAGGCTAAAGGGTAGAGATAAAACAATAGATGGAAATACATTTAAAAATAATGGAAATAGGTGGGAGAAGAAAAATCTATATAAATTATTGGAAAAAAGGGGGATCGGTAAGGGGGTGGGGATGGAGGAGAGAGTTCATGATCTAAAATTGTTGAACTCAATATTCAGTTCGGAAGGCTGTAAAGTGCCTAGTCTAGTGCCTTCTCTAGCTTGTTTCCTATATCATGCCCTCTCCAGGTTATCTTGCCTGTGAGATGGCCCCTTGACCCCATTCCCCTTAAACTGCTGATCATCCAATTTATATTTCTGACCTCTGTGCTAGTAGATGGTGCCTGCTCAGGTACTATTTCCTGACGTTGGGCGACTTCTTCGGTGCCTGCTTCACCTCCATTCCAAAAATGACTGCTATTGTTTTTTTAAATAAAAACCTTTTGACCCTTCACCATGCAAAGCACCATCCTATCTTTAAACTGTCATTCCTCAGCAAACTCCAGGAATGTGTTGCCACTCTTTCTCACAACTCCACATTTGAATCTCTGGAGCCAGGTTTCTGTCTCAGCACCAAACTAAAATGGACCAAATCAAAGATGATATCCTCTGGGATATTGCAGCATGCTCAGACCTTCTTGGTCTCTGCAGCTTTTGATATGGTTGTTATCCTTCTCCAAAGCTTATGGCATATCTCGCACCACACTCACCCATCGCCTTTCTGACCTAAATAGTTCCTGGAACTCCAATTTAAAGTTATGTTTCTTATGTTTATGTCCCTTTGTGACCTTTTCCCTCTTTATCTCTGCAACCTCCTTCAATTATACATTCTCCTCTCAACCCCCACCTACCCCCACCCCCAAAAAAACTTCTGACTCTGATCTCTTGTACATTGCCCCCCCCCTAAACTTCGCCTCACCATTCATAACCATGCATTCAGCTGCTGAGGCCCCAAACTCAAACCTCCACCCTAAACTCATCCACCCACCTCTCTGTCCTCCACTTTATGGCCCTGATTAAAACCCAAATCTTTGACTAAACCTTTGGTTACTTCTTATGATATTGCCTTCAACTTGGAATCCATCTGCAAAGAGCCTTGTGCTGTTTTTTTCCCCATATTAAAGGCATTTTATGAATGGAAGTTGCTGTACTTAAGCTTTCCTCTTTGATGTTTGACCCCATGTCTAAGGTTACTGCCATGTAATTGCTCTCCAACATCTGTGTTTTGTAATCCTTTCTAAATTGCATTGACGGATAATAAGTAGTGCTCATTTCTTTTTTCTACATTTTCTATGAAATTAAGAAGAACCAGCATTTTAGACTTCGCAGAGATGTACTCTTCTTCTGGTATACCTGTGAATTACTGGTAGTCATCATAAGACTGCAAGATCTTAATATCTATCCAAGTAAATATTGACCCTGACTGAAATTAACATTTACAACAAAAATTTTCTTCTGCCAAGCTACTCTAAAGCCATCATTACATTTGAGTTGAAAGCATTCACTTTCTGAGCTCCACATTTTTATTTGTATTGCTGAGAAATGGTACGATTTCTGAATTCAAGTTTTCATAGGATTTGGAATGTGTGACACAAGGGAGATTTAGTTCAGAAATAATATAAACTGCATCGAAAAGCTGACATTCACTTTTGCATGTTCAGGAGGCAGCTATTTGATTTCTTTTTAATAAGTGAATCGGAAGAGATATTACCATTGGCAAAGTTCCAGCAAATATTTTTGTCTTGAGTGAGATGGTCGATGCAACGACATTGTCCATGAATGGCAACTTATTTTTGCACGGTTTGTCATTACATTTTTCTTTGTTATGAAATCTAATGAAGGTGCTGATCTGTTAACAAAATATGATCCATGCCTCTTGTGTTTTAAGAAATTTAAGGACTAGAACTATCTTTACTCTGATTAAAGGTGGAGAACGAGGGCCCTGGGTACATGTTTTGTTTCCAATGTATTCTTGAAAGAAAAATGCATATTTAAAACATTGAACATGTGCTCCCTCAGACAAGCATTTTGTACAGGAAAAGGTTAGTTCTATCATGCAAGAAATGTTATTCAATTGAAGTTTGTAGTTGTATTCGTGATCAGTTTCGCTTTTCCCCATCCCAAAAATCTAATAGTGGAACAAAGTACAATGGCATACCTTTTCCTATAGAGAGGAACGACAAATCATTGAGAGCTCCGAGCAGTGGGTATTTATAAAAAACAGAAATATAGCACCCTGGATCTTTCTGCAATAGTTTGGAAACATGGAAAATTATTTTAAATCTCAAAGCTGAAAAGTTGTATTGCTAGACCCCATTGATTTGAGTCAGTTTTTGAAAGTGAACTACCACTGTTGGGTTAACTTAAAATTCCTAATTATTCATATAACAAGTTTAAAAAAAAAACTACCAACCTCCCCAGAAGCCTGCAGTAATATGCAAGGATGAAAGAAGTGCTCTGACCCAAAAGGAAACATTGGATCAATATCATACTGTACTACTTTGATGCATTTGGACATGGACTGGTTCAGCATCTGTGGAGTTGCGAATGGTGCTGAATATTGTACAATCGTGAGAGAACATCCCCTTTCCTGACTTTATCTTCTGTGGTGCTTGGCTGGGGGTATAGGCCTGTACATTTCTGCTTATGAGATTCATTGGAAAAATTTGGTTTGGCTGACTGTGTAAAGTTTCACACTTCAAACAGTATAAAAAATGTTTGTTTTAAAGTAGCTGGAAGTTAAGCAGATGTCTTGATTTGTGTTCTCCAAAAGCAATATGATGGTGTTCTGGTATGTTGAAAGCTAAATGCAGGGCAGGCTTATATATTTGTGTTCTTGATGTGGCTAGATATTTGCTCTTCTTTTTCAAGGACATCGAAGCAACCCAAAAAACAAGCTGTTATTAGAAACTAAAGAACAACCGGAGCCAGCTGTTTTGGAAATAAAAAGGCAAGAGTAGAACTGCCGGAAGGTGCTCATTAAAGCTTGAGACCGATTACCACAAGCAAAATACTCCATAGTAGGTCATGAGCACGCTGAGGGATTGGAAGTATTTACCATTAACAGCTTAAAGTTAACCCTTGTTAAGACTTTGAATAACTCAACAGTTCCTGAGAACATCTGACTTTTTTTCCTTTTTTTTTCTGGAAGTAACCATGTTGAATCACATAGATCTCTTTTTCAAAGTAGTACAGTATGATATTGATCCAATGTTTCCTTTTGGGTCAGAGCACTTCTTTCATCTTTGCGTATTACTGCAGGCTTCTGGGGAGGTTGGGAGTTTTTTAATTTGTTATATGAACAATTAGGAATTTTAAGTTAACCCAACAGTGGTAGTTCACTTTCAAAAACTGACTCAAATCAATGGGGTCTAGCAATACAACTTTTCAGGTTTGAGATTTAAAATAATTTTCCATGTTTCCATACTATTGCAGATAGATCCAGGGTGCTACACATCTGTTTTCTATAAATACCCACTGCTAGGAGCTCTCAATGATTTGTCATTCCTCTCTATAGGAAAACGTTAAGCACAGGCATAAGATGCCTCCAATAACGGTAATTGATTTTATCTTATTTGAGGCCATCCTTCCATGTTCTAAAATAATAAATCTGATAAACTTGTGAATAGATGCATCAGGACATTTGTTTGAATCAGTTTATAAGTTTGTGTTTAAAGGTTAGTCAATGATGATTTTTTAATTTTTGTTTGTTCTCTTTACCCTTCCTAGATCTCTCTCTCTCCTGTCATCATGCGTACTTTCATTTCTGTTCTCAGGTACTCTTCCCTCCCAGTTCCTACCACACTTCTCAATCTTGCTACTTTCCTGGTGCTGTCCCAGGCTTGACTCCCTTTTGGGTAAGCCTGCATCTTCTGCCTCTACACCTCTCTCAGCATCCTCCGAAAGGTCAATCAAGGCATTCTTCTATGCTCCCTTATGAGCAGAATTTTTTTATTCATTCATGGGATGTGGGCATTGCTGACTAGGCCAGTATATACTGCCCATCCTTAATTTCCCTTGAGAAGGTAATGGGTGAGCTGCCACCTTGAACCGCTGCAGTCCATGTGGTGTAGATACTCCCACAGTACTGTTAGGGAGAGAGTTCCAGGATTTTGACCCAGTGACAGTGATGGAATGGTGATTATATATCCAGATCAGGATGGTGAGTGGCATGGAGGGGAGCTCCCAGGTGCTGGTGTTCCCATGTGTCTGCTGCCCTTGTCCTTCTAGATGGTGGTGGCTTGGGTTTGGAAGGTACTGTCTAAGGAACCTTGGTGAGCTTCTGCTGTGCACCTTGTAGATGGTACACACTACTGCCACTGTGCGTCAGTGGTGGAGGGAGTGAATGTTTGTGGATGGGGTGCCAATCAAGTGGGCTGCTTTGTCCTGGATGCAGTCAAGCTGCTTGTGTTGTTGGAGCTGCACTCATTCAGGCAAGTGGAGAATATTCCATCACACTCCTGACTTGTGCCTTGTAGACAGTGGACAGAATTTGAGGCATTAGGAGGTGAGTTACTTGCACAGGGTTCCCAGCCTCTGACCTGCTCTTGTAGCCACAGTATTCATGTGGCTAATCCAGTTCAGTTTCTGGTCAATGGTAACCCTCAGGATTTTGATAGTGGGGGATTCAGCGATGGTAATGCCAATGAAAGTCAGGGGACAATGGTTAGATTCCCATTTTGGAGAAGGGTCATTGCTTCGTAGTTGTGTGACATGAATGTTACTTGCCACTTGTCAGCCCAAGCCTGGATATTGCTCAGGTTGTGCTGCATTTGGACATGGACTGGTTCAGCATCTGTGGTGTTGCGAATGGTGCTGAATATTGTACAATCATGAGTGAACATCCCCTTTCCTGACTTTATGATGGAAGGAAGGTCATTAATGAAGCAGCTGAAGATAGTTGGGCCTGGGACACTACCCTGAAAAAAATCATCATCAGTCGTGGAACTGAGATGATTGACTTCCAACAACCACAGCCATCCTCCTTTGTGCTAGGTATGACTCCAACCAGTGGACAGTTTTCCCCTGATTCCCATTGACTCCACTTTTGCTAAGGCTCCTTGATGCCACATTTGGTCAAATGCTACCTTGATGTCAAGGCCAGTCACACTCACCTCACCTCTGGAGTTCAGCTCTTGTCCATATTTGAACCAAGGCTGTATTGAGGTCAGGAGCTGAGTGACCCTGCCTGAACCCAAACTGAGCGTCAGTGAGCAGGTTATTGCTAAGCATGCACCGTTTGATAGCACTGTTGATAATCCCTTCCATCACTTTACTGATGATCAAAAGTAGACTGATTGGGTGGCAATTGGCTGGGTTGGATTTATCCTGCATTGTGTACAGGACATACCTGGGCAATTTTCCACATTGCCGTGTAGATGCCAGTGTTGTAGCTGGACTGGAACAGCTTGGCTAGGGGCGCGGCAAGTTCTGGAGCACAAGTGTTCACTGCCAGGACCCATAGCTTTTGCAGTATCCAGTGTCTTCAGTCATTTATTGATACCTTGTGGAGTGAAGCAAATTGGCTAAAGACTGGCATCTGTGCTGCTGGGGACCTCCGGAGGAGGTTCATCCATTGATCATTTCTGGCTGAAGATTGTTACAAATGCTTCAGCCTTATTCTTTGCCCTGGTGTGCTGAGCTTCCCCATCATTGAGGATGGCGATATTTGTGGAGCCGCCTCCTCCATTGAGTTGTTTAATTGTCCACCTCCATTCATGACTGGATGTGGCAGGACTGCAAAACTTAGAACTGGTCTATTCGTTGTGGAATCACTTAGCTCTGTTTATTGCTTGTTGTTTATGCTGTTTGGCACGCAAGTAGTCCTGTGCTGAAGCTTCAACAGGTTGGCACTGCATGTTTAGGTATGCCTGCTGCTGCTCCTGGCATGCCCTCCTGCACTCTTCTTGAACCAGAGATGACCCCCTGGCTTGGTGATAATAGTAGAATGGGGGATATACCAGGCCATGAGGTTATAGATCATGGTTGAGTACAGCTCTGCTGCTGATAGCTGATAGAGCCTCATGGATGCCCAATCTTGAGCTGCTAGATCTGTTCGAAATCTATCCCATTTAGCATGGCGGTAGTGCCTTACAACATTGAGGGTATCCTCAATATAGGTAGGTAAATAGGAAAGATGAGTCCCAGTATGCAGGCAGGGCAGAATGGTCAGCAAGAGATTAGGGGAGAGCCATTAGGATTTGTGGTTGACTCTTAAATACCCTCTGAAATGGTCTCGCAAGCCACTCAGTTGTATCAAACCACTAAAAACAACTCAATAATGAATGAAACCATCCAGTATCGATCTAGGCACCAGAAACAATAATGGCAAACTCAGCCCTGCGACCCTGCAAAGCCCTCCTTACTAACATCTAGGGACATGCGCCAAAATTGGGACAGCTGTCTCACAGACTAGTCAAGCAACAGCCTGACATAGTTGTACTCTCAGAATCATACCTTGCAGATAATGTCCCAGACACCACCCACCATCACCATCCCTCGTTATGACCTGCCCCACCAGGCAGGACAGGACAGACACAATAGAGGTGGCGGCACAGGTAGTATACAGTTGGGAGGGAGTTCCCCTGGGACCCCTCAACATCGACTCTCGGCCCCGTGAAGTCTCATGGCACCAGGTCAAACATGGGCTTCATCTCCACAATGACTGCAGTGGTCACGCCTACCGATACTGTCGTAGACAAGCATCTGCGGCAGGCAAGTTGGTGAAGATGAGGTGAAGCATGTTTTTCCCTCTTGTTGGTTCCTTCACCACCTGCTGCAGACCCAGCCTAGCAACAATGACCTTTAGGACTCAACCAATTCTGTTTGTAGTGGTGCTACTGAGCCACTCTTGGTGATGGGCATTGAAGTTCCCCATCCAGAGTACATTCTGCACTCTTGCCACCCTCAGCGCTTCCTTCACGTGGTGTTCAACATGGAGAAGTACTGATTCATCAGCTGAGGAGGGGCAATACGTGGTAATCAGCAGCAGGTTTCCTTGCCCATGTTTGACCTGGTGCCAAGAGGCTTCACAGGGCCCAGAGTTGATGTTGAGGACTCCGAGGGGAACTCCCTCCCACCTGTATACCACCTGTGCTGCCACCTCTACTGTGTCTGCAAGTGGCTACTTGCTGCAATTGTATAGTATTTTGGTGAGACCAGATCTGGAGGACGGTGTACAGATTTAGTCTCCTTAACTAAAGAAGGATTCAGATTGGGTGCAACAAAGGTTTACTAGATAGATTCCTGGCATGAGAGGGCTGTCCTATGGAGAATGGGATTATATTTCTGGAGTTCAGAAGAATGGAAGGTGATGATATTGAAACAAAAAAAAAATTTTTGAGAAGGCTTGATATGGTTGATGCTAGAATTGGATATCATAATCCCAGGATGGTGCGGGGGGGGATTGGGATTGGGATTTTGTTGGGGGGGGGGGGATTGGGATTGGGGGGATTGGGGCAACCACTAAGGACCGGGATGAAAAATTTCTTCACTCTAAGGATTGTGAAGCTTTGGAATTCTCTGGCCCAAAGTGATGTGGATGCTCAGTCAGAGTACATTCAAGACAGAGATCAATAAACTTTTGGGCACTAAAGCATCTGGGGAGTTAAGGGCAGGAAACTGTTGATTGTAGAAGGTCTACTGTGATCCGTTCAATAGCAAAGCAGGATACAGAGGCATATGCATATTCTTTTCCTTTTCCTTGTTCTTATTGAGGCCATTCAAACAACTGCCTTTATCCTCACACTAAAGCTGCTCCCTGCTCTAGCCCTGAACTCACATCTTGCTCTTGTTTCTCTCCTATCTCCCCTCATCCCTCTCTGAGCTCACCTTGTCCATGAGACTTGCCTCCTGCTCCCTTGACCCTATTACCCTAAACTGCTGGCTCCCAGCTTCCTGACCTCCTTGTTAGCTGATTTTAATATTCTCTCAAGTACTGTCCTTAATCCTTTCAATCTCCTTCATCATTCCTCTCAAAAACAAAACTGTTGACCCCTCTGAGGTTGCAAGGACATTCAAATTTAACCCCCTTATTTAAGACATTGATATAGATTGGAAATAGTTGAAGCCAAGCACTAATCCTTGTGGCACTCCACTAGTTACACCCTGCCATTCTGAAAATGCCCACCCTATTCCTCCTGTCCTTCCATTTCCAACCTTCCATTCACCCAAGCCCTTGAAAATGTTTTGGACTCCCAAATCTGTGTTCATCTTTCCTAGAACTCCATATTTGAAACTCTCCAATTAGGTTTCACCCTTTCCACAGTACCAAAATCGCTCTTATTAAAGTCATAAATGATATTCTATGTGACTATGACGGTGGTAATTTTCTGTCCTCATCCTTCTCAACCTGTCTTTGACACGGTTGATCATACTATCCTTATCCAATAACTCTCTACCACCATCCAGCTGGGTGGAACTGCACTTAGTTGATTCCATTCTTATCAGCCAGTTATTGCCAGAGAGACACCTGCAATGGCTTCTCTTCCTGTGCCTGTGAAGTTACCATTGGTGTTCTCCATAAAGACTTTTCTGTGGCTCCTCCCCTATATCTTATCCACATCCTGCCCCTTTGGCTATATCATCCAAAAAAAAGCATTAGTTTCAGCATATAGACTTGATGACACTCCACTGTACCTTCAACACCATTTCTGTCGCCCTCTCCACTTTCGGTTCACTCCCTGTCTGATGTAAGGCCCAAGAGGAACAGAAATTTCCTTCAACTAATTATTGGGAAGACCAAAACCATTGTCTTTGACTGCTCCCTAGTCACAAACACTATTCCTCTCACTGGCAACTATCTGAAACTGAACCAGGCTATTCGCAACCTCGGTGGTGCACTTGACCTTAAGATCACTTTCGGAATACATATCTACACCATCAGCCAAACGCACCTATCTCCACCTTCGTAATATCACCCAACTCTTCCCCTGCCTTCACTCATCTGCTGAAACTCGCACCCATGCCTTTGTTATCTCTAGATTTGACTGTTAAAGTGCACTCCCATTTTCCACCTCCATAAACCTGTGATCATCAAATCTCTACTGCCCATCTCTTAACTTGCAAGCCCTGTTCATTTTTCACCCTATATCTGACCTACATTGGCTCCTGATTAATCAACTCCTTGATTTTTAAAATTCTTATCCTTGTTTTCAAATTCCAGCATGGCCTTGCTCCTGTAATTTCCTTCAAACCCACAATCTTCCGAGATACGTGCACTCTTCCGTTTTTGGCCCCTTGTTCATCTCAATTTTAATTCTACCACCAGTGACAGATGTGCCTTCAGCTGCCAAGGTCCTAAGCTCTGGAATCTGTCCTTAAACTCTCCTCTGTGTCTCTCCTTCCTCCTTTAAGATACTCCTTAAAACTTGCATCTTTGACCAAGCTTTTGGAAGTCTGCCCTGATGTCTCCTTATGTGACTTGGTGTCATATTTGATTGATAACACTCTTGTGATGTGCCCAGAATGTTTTATTATATTAAAGGTACTATGTAAATACAAGTTGTGGTGGTGGTGGTGGTGATGTAAATGTGCTTATGAAAGACTCATTCATTCACTAGATGAAGTACTTAGTGCTTCAGAAGAGCTGACAAACCTAGCAAGGAACCTGTTTTTGTTGCTGAACATTCAGTGGGAAGAAGCCTTTATTGCTTTGTATAGAGTTGTTTGAGCTGTGAAATCAATTACTACAGCGTTTTTCCAAAATTAAGTAGGATTAGGTACTCAGTTTAGTGTCTGTAAATGCTATAGTGAGCGGCTTTACATGAACTGATTGAAAAGATATCATCATGAAATAGCGCATTGCAGAAAAATCAACTTTATTGGCAGATGATGTGACTGCTGGTGTTCTTTGTTTTAAACAAAGGCAACGGGATTTTGTTCACTGTAGTAAATGATTTTGTTGGGCTGATGTATGAATCAAGTTGATGCAGTATGCTGAGGGAATAAAAAGCCTAATAGAATGTGTTCTTTTCCGTGATTGGGAAGTTCAGGATTTTCACAATCTAAAAACTTTGCCCAAGATGTTGATCTAATAGAATTGTGTGCTACGTGTTGAGAGAGTTTTTGTGTATTTGATTCTGTTATAAGGTAAATCACGTGAGCAATGAGCTTTGGTGGGAAAACATCAAGGTTAAATTCCTAAACAAAAATACCTGGAAAAACTCAGCAGGTCTGATAGCATCTGCGGAGAGGAATACGGTTCACGTTTCGAGTCCGAATGACTCTTCATCTGAAGAGTCATACGGACTTGAAACATCAACTGTATTCCTCTCCACAGATGCTGTCAGACCTGCTGAGCTTTTCCAGGTGTAATAGTCATACGGACTCGAAATGTCAACTGTATTCCTCTCTGCAGATGCTGTCAGACCTGCTGAGTTTTTCCAGGTGTTTTTATTTCAGATTTCCAGCATCCGCAGTGTTTTGCTTTTATCTTGAGGTTAAATTACTGCTGAGTTCATTCTGTTTGCTGAAGGATGTAAATTCAATTCCTTGGATTTTTTTCTGCATTTGCAACAGGTGAGAGTACAGAATCAAGGGTGAGTTGTCACTGGAATACTCAGTTCCAAGCTCCTTTGATATGGTCTGGAGAATTGCTTCTCTGGTTTCAATTGATGGATGGTTTGGTGAGACCAAGATAAAGTGAAAAAAACATTTTGTTATAATGCCCTGATTAAGGCTCAATTTTATTGCTTATCCTAATACACTTTAACCTCTCCAGTTAGGAATAATTGGGACCAAGTCATTTCTGGATTTCAGAATTTTCTGGATTATAGAGTGATGTTAGAATGCCTAACCACAAGAATGTGAACATGAAAACACCTTAGATATTTATCTGAAACATAAAACAGTGTTAAAACATTACAGAAGATTTGATAATTGTTCTATTCAGTATCCAAATACTGTATCTTCTATGTTTCTGCTCCCAAAGCACTGTACTAAAATGCCAATGACGTTAGGGTAACATGTAATTCTATACAAAAAAAATTCCGGACAACTGGTGTTTCAGAACAATAGATTTCTGGACTGGAGAGGTATTTTATTTTTAGGCTCATGGTGCAGGATGTCAGCAGGGTTGACATTACTAAATAATACAGCAAGTAAATTGGACAGTAGCATGGTTTGAAGAATATAAGAAGATAGTGAGTTCCACGATTTGAAGATCTGAGAAAGAATGAGTTGGAGCAGTCTCAATTTCTGCACACTGGGGAAGTAATAAGAAATAAGAGCAGGATAAGCCATTCAGTCCCTTGAGCCTGCTCTGCCATTCAACAAGATCATGGCAGATCTGATTCTGGCCTTAACTCCCCTTTCCTGTCTGCAGCACCCACCACCCCTCCGCAATAACTTTGACTTCCTTGTCAATCAAATGGGGAAGAAGCAAATATTTATGTATTTGAGCTTAAAGGGAAGTTTGAAGGACATGTACTACCACAGTAGGTAAAGACAGACGTTTTGGTAAAAGTTGGAGAGTGAAATTCAGAGGGATAAGCTGTCAAGCTATTTCTCATGTCTTGTTCACAAATGCAAAAGATGTGCCAGCCAAGCTTGTCTGTACTTGGAAGCACTGTTTAGTATTGGACAGATTTGAGTTTTAATGGAAATGACAGTTGTTTAGGGAATTGAGTCCCTGAAATGAACAAGGAAGGCATTGAAGAGATGTTCAGTGACATCCAGAATGTTGATTGATAAAGAAGGACTAAACATGGAGCTATCGAAGGTAACAGATGGTGTATTCGTTAGACTAATGAAAGACATGGAGAAATTGTATGTTGGAGAATTGAGGGGGGGAAAGATAAATTTCCATTGTTGCATGTAAAAGTCAGGTTGTGATTAAGAATAGTTCGAGACAAACTTTTTAAATGGCCATAATGATATGGAGGGTCAACTTAGCAGACCAACAGCAGTGTGATGTTGATGAAACAATATTAAAGATAATGATGTGGAATCTGAAGTTAGGGGGTTCAAATATTGAATAAAATCATCAAATTTTATTGCACAGGAGGAGGCTATCCAACACATTGCACCCATGCTAATTCTTTGCTCTATCTCCTTATTCACCTTCCTTTACCATTTCAAGTATTTATACTTCATCCACTTATTTAAAATCTGTCATTGATTTGACTATGACCACTGTTTCTAGAAGGTCATTCTGTCTTGAAAACCCTCTACAAAAGAAAGCTTCTAATTTTATAGGGAAGAAAATGGTAAGGTCTCTGACTTGTATTGAACCTCGTTTAAAGGGATCACTGGTCTACGAATTATTGAAAGATTATTTTTCCCCCCGATGTTGTTTTGTCTGGTTAGAGTTTGGTTGACTAATTGAAAATGTGAAGCTACTTATCCAGTTTAGATCGGTCTCAAAATCAGTACTGAGTGAGAATCGGCCTTTGATCTAATTAGTGTGTTTTTCACAAATATGTTTGAAATTGTGTCTAGTAAGGAATAATTGAGTTAATGATTAAGGAACTTAAATCATTGATATTGAAATTTTCACTTTCAGAAGGTGATCATTCAGCTGTTACCACTGTGTTACTTTATAGACAATCAAGGAAGAAATATTGTACATTTCTTGTAAATTATGTAAATTATCTATTATGCAGCTCAAGGTTCTAATTTACTTCAAGTCCCATCTCGGTTCATACAGGTAGTATTCAGATTGAAACAAAGGGTGTCTCCCTTCATCATTGAGAGTTTCTTTGTATTTTCCAGAAGGCTTTGAAACATGCTGTGGGGCTGAATATTCAAAAGTTTTCTTTCAGGCAAATGTTGCATCCTAGATAGTAATTACTTTTTTTAATGAATTCTCAAATTTATCTTGCATGGATCAGGTAACACCTCTGTGATTTAAAAATATTTAGGTAATGCCTCTAACATCTAAAAATGCCACAAACTCAATCAGGTTTAATAGAAAACAAAAACAGAATTACCTGGAAAAACTCAGCAGGTCTGGCAGCATCGGCGGAGAAGAAAAGAGTTGACGTTTCGAGTCCTCATGACCCTTCGACAGAACTTGAGTTCAAGTCCAAGAAAGAGCTGAAATATAAGCTGGTTTAAGGTGTGTGTGTGGGGGGCGGAGAGATAGAGAGACAGAGAGGTGGAGTGGGGTGGTGTGGTTGTAGGGACAAACAAGCAGTGATAGAAGCAGATCATCAAAAGATGTCAACGACAATAGTACAATAGAACACATAGGTGTTAAAGTTAAAGTTGGTGATATTATCTAAACGAATGTGCTAATTAAGAATGGATGGTAGGGCACTCAAGGTATAGCTCTAGTGGGGTTTTTTTTATAATGGAAATAGGTGGGAAAAGGAAAATCTTTATAATTTATTGGAAAAAAAAAGGAAGGGGGAAACAGAAAGGGGGTGGGGATGGGGGAGGGAGCTTATGACCTAAAGTTGTTGAATTCAATATTCAGTCCGGAAGGCTATAAAGTCCCTAGTTGGAAGATGAGGTGTTGTTCCTCCAGTTTGCGTTGGGCTTCACTGGAACAATGCAGCAAGCCAAGGACAGACATGTGGGCAAGAGAGCAGGGTGGAGTGTTAAAATGGCAAGCGACAGGGAGGTTTGGGTCATTCTTGCGGACAGACCGCAGGTGTTCTGCAAAGCGGTCGCCCAGTTTACGTTTGGTCTCTCCAATGTAGAGGAGACCACATTGGGAGCAACGAATGCAGTAGACTAAGTTGGGGGAAATGCAAGTGAAATGCTGCTTCACTTGAAAGGAGTGTTTGGGTTCTTGGACGGTGAGGAGAGAGGAAGTGAAGGGGCAGATGTTGCATCTTTTGCGTGGGCATGGGGTTGTGCCATAGGAGGGGGTTGAGGAGTAGGGGGTGATGGAGGAGTGGACCAGGGTGTCCCGGAGGGAGCGATCCCTACGAAATGCCGATAAGGGGGGTGAAGGGAAGATGTGTTTGGTGGTGGCATCATGCTGGAGTTGGCGGAAATGGCGGAGGATGATCCTTTGAATGCGGAGGCTGGTGGGGTGATAAGCTCTTTCCTGGACTCGAACTCAAGTTCTGTCGAAGGGTCATGAGGACTCGAAACGTCAACTCTTTTCTTCTCCGCCGATGCTGCCAGACCTGCTGAGTTTTTCCAGGTAATTTTGTTTTGTTTTGGATTTCCAGCATCCGCAGTTTTTTTGTTTTTATCTCTGTGTTTAATTGACTGCCACTGCTCTTCAAGAAATGCCTACCTCCTTGAAGAAGTTCTGTTCCTCTCTGCGACAAGATTTCCGTATCTCTCTATTGCCTTGTTCACCTTCATTGCTTTCCATTTCCCTCCTAGTGTTTGACAAGGTGTTTACTAAAACCCGCTTTCACAGCCATATCTCCTTTCTCAGTGACTGTCTCCGTCTCCGACTTACCCCACGTGGATTTCAACTGAAATTCCACCCCTCATGTTTCGAACCCTCCCAGGATTACAGGTATCTCCGGGACATAAAACGTTTCTCGGACTGCTGTTCCCGTCACATTCTGAAATCCACTCTCAGTGCCATGCGCCGCCATATGAACACACTCGACCTCTCCCTCCAGCAGCACCGCCGTACCCTTTTTCAAAGCTGTACGTGCCCCCAGTTTCATTTTATCCTTCGGCTCATCCGACGCCTCAACAAGAAACTTTTTCTCTTTCTCTCAAGTGCTAAGGAACGCAAGCTCCAACAACTCATCGACACCAACACCCATCTAGGACCCTCCACCCCTGCCTGTCCCTCCGTCCCCACCCTTTCTTCCAGTCCCAACCCCAGCCGTGTATTCACTATACACCCTGACCTTCCCCTCTCCGATGCTGAACGTTCAGTGCTCAGCAAAGGACTTAGTTTCATACCCTTACGCCCTCACCTCAATGAATTTCGGGCTCGGCATGATACTGAAATCTTCTTCCGCCGTCTTCGTCTCCGGGCTCACTTCTTTGGGCAGGAGTCCTCTCCCAGTTCAACGGATCCTTTTACCCATCTCCAATATTCTCCCTCCACCTGGACCCCTCCCTCTGGATTCTTACCTTCTCTCGATCTTTTCATTGAGAACTGTCGGCGCGACATTAGTCGTCTCAATTTCTCTGCTCCTCTCACCCATTCTAACCTGTCTCTCTCTGAACTTACTGCACTCCATTCTCTCAGGTCCAACCCTGACATTGTCATCAAACCCGCTGACAAGGGTGGTGCTGTTGTTGTCTGGCGCACTGACCTCTACCTCACGGAGGCTGAGCGTCAACTCGCAGACACTTCCTCCTACCTCTCCCTGGACCATGACCCCACCACTGAACATCAAGCCACTGTTTCCAGAACTGTCACTGACCTCATCTCCTCTGGGGATCTCCCTCCCACAGCTTCCAACCTGATAGTCGCCCAACCTCGGATGGCCCGCTTCTATCTCCTACCCAAAATCCACAAACAGAACTGCCCCGGTAGACTGATCGTGTCAGCTTGCTCCTGCCCCACAGAACTCATTTCTCGTTATCTTGACTCCCTTCTCCCTCCCCTTGTCCAGTCCCTTCCCACCTACATCCGTGATTCCTCTGACACCTTACGTCACATCAACAATTTCCAGTTCCCTGGCCCCTACCGCTTCCTCTTCACCATGGACGTCCAATCCCTCTACACCTCCATCCCCCACCAGGATGGTCTGAGGGCCCTTAACTTCTTCCTCGAACAGAGGCCCGAACAATCCCCATCCACCACTACTCTCCTCCATCTGGCTGAACTTGTTCTCACGCTGAACAATTTCTCCTTCAACTCCTCTCACTTCCTCCAAATAAAAGGTGTGGCTATGGGTACCCGCATGGGCCCCAGCTATGCCTGTCTCTTTATGGGGTATGTGGAACATTCCTTGTTGCAGTCCTACTCCAGCCCCCTTCCACAACTCTTTCTCCGGTACATCGATGATTACTTCGGTGCCGCTTCATGCTCTCGTCGGGACTTGGAAAAATTTATTAATTTTGCTTCCAATCTCCACCCCTCCATCATTTTCACGTGGTCCATCTCTGACACTTCCCTTCCCTTCCTTGACCTTTCTGTCTCAATCTCTGGTGATAGACTGTCCACCAATATCCATTACAAACCCACCGACTCCCACAGCCATCTCGACTACAGCTCCTCACACCCCGCTTCCTGCAAGGACTCCATCCCATTCTCTCAATTCCTTCGCCTCCGTCGCATCTGTTCCGATGATGCTACATTCAAAAACAGTTCCTCTGACATGTCCTCCTTCTTCCTTAACCGAGGTTTTCCACCCATGGTCGTTGACAGGGCCCTCAACCGTGTCCGGCCCATCTCCCGCGCATCCGCCCTCACGCCTTCTCCTCCCTCCCAGAAACATGATAGGGTCCCCCTTGTCCTCACTTATCACCCCACCAGCCTCCGCATTCAAAGGATCATCCTCCGCCATTTCTGCCAACTCCAGCATGATGCCACCACCAAACGCATCTTCCCTTCACCCCCCTTATCGGCATTCCGTAGGGATCGCTCCCTCCGGGACACCCTGGTCCACTCCTCCATCACCCCCTACTCCTCAGCCCCCTCCTATGGCACAACCCCATGCCCAAGCAAAAGATGCAACACCTGCCCCTTCACTTCCTCTCTCCTCACCGTCCAAGGACCCAAACACTCCTTTCAAGTGAAGCAGCATTTCACTTGCATTTCCCCCAACTTAGTCTACTGCATTCGTTGCTCCCAATGTGGTCTCCTCTACATTGGAGAGACCAAACGTAAACTGGGCAACCGCTTTGCAGAACACCTGCGGTCTGTCCGCAAGAATGACCCACACCTCCCTGTCGCTTGCCATTTCAACACTCCACCCTGCTCTCTTGCCCACATGTCTGTCCTTGGCTTGCTGCATTGTTCCAGTGAAGCCCAACGCAAACTGGAGGAACAACACCTCATCTTCCGACTAGGGACTTTACAGCCTTCCGGACTGAATATTGAATTCAACAACTTTAGGTCGTGAGCTCCCTCCCCCATCCCCACCCCCTTTCTGTTTCCCCCTTCCTTTTTTTTTCCAATAAATTATAAAGATTTTCCTTTTCCCACCTATTTCCATTATAAAAAAAACCCCACTAGAGCTATACCTTGAGTGACCTACCATCCATTCTTAATTAGCACATTCGTTTAGATAATATCACCAACTTTAACTTTAACACCTATGTGTTCTATTGTACTATTGTTGTTGACATCTTTTGATGATCTGCTTCTATCACTGCTTGTTTGTCGCTACAACCACACCAACCCCCTCCACCTCTCTGTCTCTCTATCTCTCCGCCCCCCACACACACACCTTAAACCAGCTTATATTTCAGCTCTTTCTTGGACTCGAACTCAAGTTCTGTCGAAGGGTCATGAGGACTCGAAACGTCAACTCTTTTCTTCTCCGCCGATGCTGCCAGACCTGCTGAGTTTTTCCAGGTAATTCTGTTTTTGTTTTGGATTTCCAGCATCCGCAGTTTTTTTGTTTTTATCTCAGGTTTAATAGAAACTGCTTGCATATCTTGTATTTTAACTTGAAGCACTTCTCCTAAAACATGGAAAACTCATAATTGTCAGAATGAAGTCACAACATTGTTGGGGCAAAGAGACCTCTGAGCAACCATGCTGAAGATGAGCATTGATCAGTCAGTGCTGGCACTGTTCACAATACTGGAAGTCAGATGTAGAGGGTTGTTTCTATATCAAGCTTTCAAAGTGAGATGAAATGAAATACCACTTCTTCTTCCCTACTGCTGTGGACCAGTTTGAATATGAGCTGAATCCTAATGATAGAGGGAAGAAAAATCAGAAAACCATCCCAGAACAGCAAACACACTGGCAAGTTGTCTACCTGCCTATTAGCAGTGAAAAGGGCAAAAAACAGATGGACTTGGCACAAATTTTAACAAGTCTAACCTTGAACTGAAAAGAGTTTATTGGTTGTAGCCAATTATAATTATTTTATTTCAGGTTTTCCCATGTGTCGAACCAGGAAGTGATGGATTGAGCTTCCTGACTGAATTGAGATTGGTTTTAAATTGGTTATCAGCCTTTTTGTTTGGGGAGGTTTCAGGCAAGCCCTCCCACACAACCACCCTGTCTGGGACATAATAGAAGCAATAGTAGGAGTTAGGTCAAGGGAATTTAACTGTGAAACGGTTCTGAAATGGATTGTGCTTGTGTTCTCCTTGCAGACTCTAATTATGCAGAGCAACAAATGTCTTTTATAGCAGAGCAAGACTGGGCATTTAACTCTTTCAAGTGGAAGATTCATTTTAAAATGACCCTTTTAGAAACTGAAAAGCTGATCTTAATTATGGCAGATCCGTGCAGTTGGGGGCCTAGGTGGATAGCGAAACACCTTTACAGAGTAAGGTTAGGGAGATTTTTACAGCCAGATCTCATCAGCATAGTCAGCTTCTCGTCTGAACCAAGAGGGAAGTGCTATCAAAAGGATGCCACCAAGAGGCCTAAAGAACAGTCCCTGGCACTCGGGCAAGTGGTTTACAGGAAGGTCAGGACGCCGTTGGGAGAAGGAGACCCAAGCCTGGGGACAGATGAGGCCAATGGTAAGCTTTTGAGGCCTGAATGAACATTCTTCCTGACCTGCAAGGACACAAAAAATAATAAAATGATCATGTCTTTCTGGGTCTTTTCTGGCCCTGATTCCTCATGTCACTGGCAGGCAAGCCATGAAGGATTCCCTGTGCAGACCTTGGATTAAAATTGTGGTCAAACTGTGACCCTGTGATCAGAGCTCCCTGTACTTGTTTGAAGAAGAACAGTGCTGACTTATGTGGGTCACTAGAGCAAGTTAGAATTGCTGCATGTGGGCAAGTAGTGGGATCAATGTTGTTAACCCACTGAGGCCATTTTAATTGTCCTGTTTCTGCTGGGTGGAACAAGTTAAAATAAATCTATAAGAATTGATGTCTTTTACTGTGGGTCTGCATAAATGACAAATGTTACCAACAAATGGTCTGGCACTTCAGCCCCCAGAGCTGAAGCATCAGGAATAGAAAACATGCATGATTAATAATTACAGAATTACCTGGAAAAACTCAGCAGGTCTGGCAGCATCGGCGGAGAAGAAAAGAGTTGACGTTTCGAGTCCTCATGACCCTTCGACAGTTCTGTCGAAGGGTCATGAGGACTCGAAACGTCAACTCTTTTCTTCTCCGCCGATGCTGCCAGACCTGCTGAGTTTTTCCAGGTAATTCTGTTTTTGTTTTGGATTTCCAGCATCCGCAGTTTTTTTGTTTTTTTCTCCATGATTAATAATTGTTGGAATTAGTTTATTGAGTTGCTAAACTCAATTAGATCACATTGTGGTTTTTGTTACTGTGATTAGCTGTTGTTATAATAGAATACGAATGTACGTACAAACTAGGAGCAAGAGTAGGCCACCAAGCCCTTTGAGCCTGCTGTGCCATTCAATAGAATCATAGCTGATCTGACTGTAACCTCCTGCCGACACACCTTTCACCTCATTGTTTATCAAGAATCCATCTAGCTCTGCCTTGAAAACATTGAGACTCTGCTTCCAGTCTTTTGAGGAAGGGAGTTCCAAAGACTCACGACCCTCAGAGAAAAAAAATTCTTCTTGTCTCTGTCTTAAATAGGCGACCTCTTATTTTTAAACAGTGACCCCTAGTTCTGGTTTCTCTCACAAGGGGAAATATCTTCTTCACATCCACTCTGTCAAGACCCATCAGGACCTTATATGTTTCAATCAAGTCTCCTCTTACTCTTTTAAATTCCAGTGGATACAAGCCTTGCCTGTCTAACCTTCACTCAGAAGACAGCATGCCCATTCCTGGTATTAGTTTAGTAAACCTTCTCTAAACTGCTAATGCATTTACATCCTTCCTTAAATAAGGAGATCAATACTGTACACATTATTCCAGATGTGTTATCACCAATGACCTCTACAACTGAAGCATAAACTCCCTACTTTTATATTCAATTCCTCTCAATGACCAAAACACTCTATTAGCTTTCCTAATTACTTGCTGTACCTGCAAAGTAGCCTTTTGTGATTCATGCACTAGAAATCTGCAGTTTCTCACCATATAGATGGTGAGGTGCTGATATTCTTCTGGAACTCCCCAATTATTTTGCAAATAATTTTTTCATCAAAAATATAAATTTTCTACTCAGTGTGACCAATAATCATTTAGCTAAATATTAGCTGGTTGATTGAGCTATTGTTTTAATTGCGCCTGGTTGAAAGGAACATAATGGCAAGAGTAAATGCGGTCTGTCCGCAAGAATGACCCACACCTCCCTGTCGCTTGCCATTTCAACACTCCACCCTGCTCTCTTGCCCACATGTCTGTCCTTGGCTTGCTGCATTGTTCCAGTGAAGCCCAACGCAAACTGGAGGAACAACACCTCATCTTCCGACTAGGGACTTTACAGCCTTCCGGACTGAATATTGAATTCAACAACTTTAGGTCGTAAGCTCCCTCCCCCATCCCCACTCCCTTTCTGTTTCCCCCTTCCCTTTTTTTTCCAATAAATTATAAAGATTTTCCTTTTCCCACCTATTCCCATTATATATTAAAATTAAAAAAAACCCACTAGAGCTATACCTTGAGTGCCCTACCATCCATTCTTAATTAGCACATTCGTTTAGATAATATCACCAACTTTAACACCTATCTGTTCTTTTGTTCTGTTGTTGGTGACATCTTTTGATGATCTGCTTCTATCACTGCTTGTTTGTCCCTACAACCACACACCCCCACCCCCCCCTCCACCTCTTTGTCTCTCTATCTCTCCGCCCCCCACACACACACCTTAAACCAGCTTATATTTCAACTCTTTCTTGGACTCGAACGCAAGTTCTGTCGAAGGGTCATGAGGACTCGAAACGTCAACTCTTTTCTTCTCCGCCGATGCTACCGGACCTGCTGAGTTTTTCCAGGTAATTCTGTTTTTGTTTTGGATTTCCAGCATCCGCAGTTTTTTTGTTCTTATATTAGAGTAAATGAGATGTTCATTTGCTCAGGTTTTTTACTGCAGGAGTCATTTGTTCTGTATAAACCTGTTTGTCCTAAAGCAATTGCTGATGTAGTAAAACCCTTTTTTATAATCACAGCCCCTGCAAACAGAAGTTCACCATACAGTAAATAGATTATATTGGAGGTGATACAAAAAGTGTACAGTTCATGCCATTCGACAATGAGTCAAGGACTCTTAATGCAACTATAAAGCAGAGGTAAAATATCAAGACTGTTGATGGTGTGAGGATAAACTAACACTTATCGGAAGCACTGGTATGGAAGTTGCCACTGTCAGAATGGATGGGATGAAGGCAATAGAATAGGGTGCAAGGAGATTTAATTCTGCTTCCTATGGGAGTTGCTGGGTTTATCAGATATTGGTTAACAACCTATCCCTAGAAATGGAGATAGGGAAGACAAGGAAGGGAGGAATCTGAGTGAACTATATGAAGGCAAGGAAAAAACAAAAAATGCAAGCGAAGTTGATTAATTTTTCAGTTCAGGGTAAGAGCAGGAAGCAGCAGTCATCAATATAGTGGAAAAGAGGTAAGGCAGGGGATCTGTGTAGGCCTGGAATGTTGGGGATCTCTCATTGAGAGGTTGATATTAACTGCAAAACTCTTACTTTCTGCTAAAAATTTATTTTGATATCCAAATAGGACCTATTTTCTGATCATGAAACCACCATCCACACCACTTTGCTGTGCCCCATTCATGCTAGGATATGTATGTTAAATCTACAATAATTAAGTGCAGGGGTGAGATATTTCTGCCGTTTGATAGATTTCTGACATTTGGATTCTGGAATTCCACCATTCTAAATATAAATCCGATTTTGCCACCTCCCTAGTTCAAACAGGGCTGAACAATTGCAAGTGCGAGGTCACTGAGAGTGGGGAAATAATGCAGTATTGTGATTGGAGGAGTAGCATGTGTGGGAGAAACAGAACCTGAGAGGAGTCACAGATTCTGTCTCTCCCACACTCGCTGCTGCAGCTCCTCCAATCACAGGTTCGTTCTCTCTCTCTCTCTTTCCCCCCCCCCCCCCCCCATTCTTGCTGCTCCTCCAGAGAACACAATGTATGACAATAGAAGCAGCGAGGGCAGGAGGGAGGGAACTTGTTACTGGAGTGCAAGAAGCATTTATTCTAGCCGGTTTCGCTGTCACCATGCAGGAGACTTTCTGCAGCGTCACCAATCGCTTTCAAATCTCTTGACTTGATATTTACATTAACTCAGCACAAACTTATTTAAATCTAATGTTTTTCACAAGATTGTTGTAAAATTTGTATTCATTCTTTAAAAAGGAATGAGTTTAAAAGGGTCATAGGTTTAAATAAATTTTGTGAAATGGTGGATGTTTGCTGTTGAATCAGATGGTCCCACAATTAAACATTGATGTTTCGGTGTCGCTATTTTCATTGAGAGGTGTGGGTTGATTTGGGATGTACTGAAGTTCTGTGGGTCAAAAGATAAGATACATTTTTATAAAACAAGTAGCAATAAATCCAATGTGTAGCAATTCTTTAGATTTTAGACCTTTTTACTGTAACAAACTTGAAACTGAAGCGTTGGAATAACAGTTTTGGAGGTGATTTATAGTCTGGTTGCTGAATGAAATCTGAGAATGATATTTTGCTTTCTACATAAACTTCAGAATTAAAAGATTCCCCACTGATGTTGCTATACTACCCTTTAATTCACTATTGAAAAGGACTTTCAACATAACTGACAATGATTCGATGCCTGGTTTGAGTTCACCCTGCTTTAAGAGAAATGTGGTTAATCTTTTTCCCCTCGTCTGAATGAACTGTAATTTTGGAAATTAGAACTAATGATTTTTTTAAAACTTTTTCCTGCCAACAGGGTGAATCTGTGAAGTATTTTCTGGATAACCTTGACCAAATTGGACAACTGGTGAGTGTAAATGCACTTTTAAGTTAACAATCAGAGCATCAGGGATTCACTTTTGCTAATTTGGAAAGCTAGATTACACTGGGTATACATTTAAAATTTATCAAAGTTTAATTTTGCATTATGTGGAAGACACAAATTAATAGGGAGAAAAGGTCACGTAAAGATGATGGTTGGTGTGTCCGCAAATGGTGACTGTTGGCTGTATGAGCTTTTTTTGGGCCAGCTGAATTTCTCTCCCTCTCACTGCTGTTTTGAACTTGCATGCAATACCAGACCAGCATGTAGCAACTTACCACACTTTAAAAATGCCTCATAAGGTCTCACACAATGGACCAATTTTGGAGTGCAGTGATATTCTTGGAAAGGCTATCAGTTGATTTGTTCACAACAGTCATAGAACACCCTATGTATCCTTATTCAAACACTCAAAAGTCTTCTCATAGCCAAATTCCGTAGTTGGTACTTATCCATATGGGGGAATAAAACTAGAAAGGCTATTTTCTTTGTCAAAATCCCCACTTTGCAATTCTTTGCCTGTCTTCCTCCAGAAAATTATCTCTTGCAGGAGTAGACCGACAGCATTGGGCAAGAATTGGGTTCCACTGAGATCATGTTGAAGGAGATTGGGGTGGTGTGTCTGGGAGGATTTAACAGGCTTTTTCAATTATGCCAATGTCTTGTATGTACACAAGACTCTTTTAATGCTAATTAGTTTGAATTGGATTTACTGTTTCAAGTGGGAAACCAATTACTGGCAGATGTTGAAATAAATCAAATGCCTGTACAGGTGGCTCTATGGGCTGGTGTTTATATTTAATCTATATTATTTGTAAAATATTTTTTGATTACGGAAAACATTAAACTCTGGTCCTCGCTCCACATATCCCCAGCACATCCCGTATTTTGCTTTTATTTTAGTAGGAACAGAAGTAGTTGGATTTGTGTTCACATTGGGAGTGATGAAATGCTTATCACTTCCAAAAATGCATAATGCCAAAGTTTGCAACATTAGGTTCCCCAGATGTTATTTGTCATTAGCGTGACCCAGGGTTCTGTCAAGAAACCTTTTGGCTCCTTAAGACTGCTGACTATTTCATTTGTAGCTGCAGAAGATATCCATGACTTCATTGATGCCATTCTTGCTCACCTGTTTGCTTGCAGTGGCAGCTGGTTTTGCTGGAAATGCCCATTGGTGGCAAGTAGCAGTTTCTAACCAAATGCTGCTTCTGCTTGTGGCTTACTTTGATGTCAAATCCTTAATTGATTCCAAATTAGTGATCTCAGCTGGCTGTTCCAAGGCTACAAATTAGCTGCAAATCTGCTGGAAGTCAGTTGAAAACCATAAAGACCAACCCCACTTCTTTAAGGGGATTTTATCATGTAGCCTCTGCCTTTAGATGATGATGCACGCAATCCTGGTCATGGTGCCAGACTGTTCTCTGAGGTTCAGCCAAGGTCCAACAATTAAGGAGGAAACTCATTATTACACAATTAGCCAGTTTTGCAGTGCTGTCATATTCTCTGTGAAAACCTACCAGCTAATTTGTTCACAGCTAGGTCCCACAATACACCATGAATCCTTATTCAAGCACTCAACTGCACCCTAAGGTGATTACATTCCAACAGTCTAGTAATTGTATTTATTATACCTTTAAAATCCATTATAAAACACCTGTGGGAGCCTTCCTACAAATATTTGCAGTTCAGTGGACTCTGCACCTCAGATGTTTGGGGTGGGAAGAATGCTGGGAGAGTTTCGGTGTGGGTGAGTTGAGAAGAGGAAAAGGGGAAGGAAAGAGTTAAAAGGCAAGAGAGGAGAGGCCACTCTGTTTTTAATCAAACTCTTTCAAGTTCATAGGAATTCTCTGCCTGCTTCTCATTCAATGCATTTGTTTGTGAAGTAGTTTGCAGCACTAGTGAGCTGATCGAGACTCAGTGGGTCAAATGCCCTCCTTCTGTACTGTATGATTCGACATGATATTTTATTTCTAATGTTGAATATTTCGTGGTGATTCTGTCCTGTGATTTTTGAACTTCTTAATGTTGCTGTCTGATTTAAGGCACTCAGATTGTCTGGCTATGATCGCTGTCATTTGCTTCTGATGGTAATTCCTAAAGTTGGAAGTTTTTTTGAATTTTCAAGTCTCCATGATCAGTTTCGGCAGTGCACCTACAATTGATGAACTTATAGAAACTGTCAATCAAGAAATACAACTGCTCTTCCACGCACAACAGTTCTGCTGCACGTCTATTGGCTGTTACAGTTTATTATGTAGTGTATTTGTCCATTGTTTGTTGTGGCTATTCAGAAATGCAGTCCAGCTTTTGTCGTACATCATAAGTACAAGCTCGGGATTTCTCAGTCTCGAGTGGTTTGGAAATCACTGCCATGTCTCATGGAAAGTTGTTTTTTTTAAAGTGGTCTATTTATTCAAGCTGTAAATTGAATAATTATCATTAGCTTACAAATGGACTATTCACATTACCAAACTACAATTTATTGCTGGTTTACCCATCTTTGAGAATATAGTATATGTTTTTACTGCAGCAGATTTGGAGCTAATTTGTAGCCTTGGAACAGCCAGCTGAGATCACTAATTTGGAATCAGCTTAGTCTCAATAAATGGCAGTGAAGCTGACCAAAACTGTTCTCACCAGCCTTAAGTTCTTAAAATTAATGTTGGATACAGAGGGAGGGGAAAGTTTTTTTAAAAACTGTGTACTGAAATAAGAAATATTACAGCGTTTTCAATTAGAATCATGACAGTGATCTCAAGGCAATAATATCATTGGATTTAGAACACCCAAACCACTCCAGATTTTGATCCCCTTGGCAAAATTATTGCTTTGCAATCACTCTGAGAAACATTGGAGTAGATTTCAGTTAACATCAACTTGAGCCTTTTGAGCTTTGTTTGGTCTACACCACAAGTGGTGCCAGCAATTATTGCTGTCACTCAGATTAAATTTTGCACATTCTTTTAAGTAAATTAGAGTTGCTCAAAGTTTGAGGGATAGTATCCAAATCTCACCATAGAAGAACATTTTCAAATATTTCCTGAACACTTACTGCTTTATACATCTTTGATAATCAAATTAAATTTGTGCAGTTATTTGCATTGAACATTGCAACTGATATTTGATCATTTTCCTACATGTAGAACATGCCACTAACATGGGACCTAATTGAGGGAAAACAAATACACCTGCCAAGCAGTTCCCTTTCTTCCCCCCCCCCCCCGCCCCCTCTTCCAAAAGCAAACAAGCTCAGTTCCATGTCTGGCTGGTATCCAGTCATTGCTGGAGCCTGAACCTGCTGTGATTGTGGGCTTGTGAAATAAGAATCTTAAAACTGATGTATTGCTAATCCAGAAGTTCCTCCACATTTAATGTGTTTAGGATTTTTTTTTGTTGGGGGTGGCAGGAAAAGAGATAGTAAAAGAAAATTTGTGATGGTCACCAATGTACCTGGTTGTGCAATATGCTCTAATTTGGTTTCTTTATTTCAGAGTTATCTTCCCAGCAGACATGATGTCCTGCTTGCAAGAAAAGCCACCAAAGGAATTGTGGAGCACGATTTTGTCATTAAAGGCATTCCTTTCAAAATGGTAGATGTGGGTGGTCAACGGTCACAGAGGCAGAAATGGTTTCAGTGCTTCGATGGCATTACATCCATTCTGTTCATGGCTTCTTCCAGTGAATTTGACCAAGTCCTGATGGAAGACCGGCGGACAAACCGCCTGGTAGAATCAATGAATATCTTTGAGACAATTGTAAACAACAAATTGTTTTCTTCTGTCTCCATTATTTTGTTCCTCAACAAAATGGACTTGCTTGTGGGGAAGGTGAAAACCGTCAACATTAAGAAATATTTCCCGAACTTTGAGTGGGACCCTCACAAGCTGGAGGATGTACAAAAATACCTGGTGCAATGCTTCAACAACAAGCGACGAGATCGCACCAAACCACTGTTCCACCACTTCACAACAGCTATTGACACGGAAAACATTCGGTTTGTATTCCATGCAGTGAAAGACACTATTCTGCAGGAGAATTTGAAAGATGTGATGTTGCAATGAAGAAATGTAGTGAGATCATCATTGGACTTTGTTGTGCTCTTTGGTATTTCCTCAGCCATCAGCACTGGGTTCATGAGCTCAGAGTTGCTGATAGTTTTGGTCATGGGTATAAAATAGACGTTATGGATTACATGAAAACATGATGCTTGACAGCATCTTATTGGAAGTGCTCATAAGTGTCCTTTTCACTTCTATACAATTGCTCAGACATCAGAACAATAGTGAACAATAGTTTTAGACATTTGTTGCACTAAGGCCTCTTTTCTGGTTATGTTTGGTAAAGTTGGGTGACTGAACCATGTATTGCAATCTATTGAGCTCCATGTACCAAAATGGCATACAACTCAAGGGTGCTTGCATGGAAGTCTGCATCAATTAAAGTTTCAGGGAAAGTTTATTATCCAAATTACTTCATGGACACGAGCCCTCCCTGGAATTCAACTATTTAATACAGCCAAATGCAAACAGGATCTGGAGTCCGAAGTCACTCTTGGCAGAGAGTGTGGATGGCACACCCAGAAATGGTGATCCTCCTTTGCTTTATAGCTTTTCAGGGAGAATGCTGCAAAAAGCTACAAAAACGGCTACTATTACAGCAGTGCTAATTTGCTAGACATTTGGGACTGCAACGTAAAGGACCTGGCATGACAGTTTATTTCATTGTTCTTGTAAACCTTTTCACAATCAAGTATGACAGTGCAGGAGTTTATGGTACAGCCTGCTTTGTTGTGAATGTGTTTGTTACTGACAGCTATTATAATTAAAATTCCTTTATGGCCATATCTGACTTGTGTGTAGAGCATTCATAGAATGCCTTACAAATTAAGTTTGATGAAGTCATGGAAACATGCTGTCTGGAGTGCTGTTCAAAACTCCGTTTTTATCTGAAAACAGGTCAAAATCACACTAACCTTTAGCATGTTGCATATTGATTTTTGTTTTTCAAATAGATTCTCAGCAGTGTAAAGATTTTCAAATGAAATCTTAATCCAAATGGGCTGTGCACCCTTTTGTAGCACAGTTGGTTTTGGAAATGAGTCACAGGCGTGGAGTTGCTCTTTTGAAGTAAGTGGCTGCTGCCACTAAGCATTACAAGAGGAGTCTTGAAAACAGAAGTAAGTGACATAGACTTCAGTTACATTTTTCATAGCACCACAATTAGTACGCATAGCTGATTCGAAATCCTTCATGTATCTGGACTTTGGGCTTTTTCTTACTGTCGCAAAATGGCTAATATCTTTCTTCTAAGTCTCCAGGTTTAATATCTGGTTTAATTGAATATCTTATGCAACACACTAACAGGATAAATGCAGCAGGTTCAAATTGGAGATGAAAGTACTGAGTGTTTCATGTCTTTGACTTATCTGTAGTTTTAAGCACTTTTTTGTTTAGATTTGTACTGGCACTATTAAGTTTGTCTGGTTAGATCTTGAACTTGTTAGATATTATTTCACTTCCTTCTGAAAATTCAAATTTTAACTTAAAGTGTGGTCAGTAAATTCCAAAATTATCATGGAGCATCACAATTAAATTCAGTGCTAATTTGTCTAACAAATGGTATAACCTGTAAGAAGCATTTTCAGCAATAAAGAGGCAGCAACGCTCAGCCTCATTTTTGTTGCTGGTTATTACATATAGGTTTAAACTACCCTGCTACAAGGAAAGTAGAAATGATGAGTTTGAATAATTGGTTAATTTTTTTGTAACCTGAGCAGCTGGTTTTCACCTGAGATTGAAGTCAATTGGAGGCAATTGGCAGCACTGTGAGAGGCATTTTTATTTTAAATGGTTAATGCACAACAAAGGTAAATATGTTAAACTGTTTAAAAGGAGTGGCTTAACACTGATGTTAAAATTAGCCCAGGTACTCAGTGCATCATAAGAAATGTTGCTTTTTTAAAATCATTTTCACCAATCAATTTCAGAACTCGAGAAACTTCCAGTGAATTTCAGTTGTGACATTCATCTGAAAACTACAAAACTGCCAACCCATGCAATGTGATTCTCATGCAATTTGTTAGTGCATTCTTTTTCAGCTGCACGTTGATATTTTCTGCTTTTTATCGTTATCCTTCACTGACTATTTAAAATGAATGTGGAAGATATTTTTCAATTTTCTTTTTTGAATTGATTTTCTATGATCTTCACATGGAAAATAATTTCTCTCCTCCTCTTCTCCCCCCTCCAATGATTAACTTTCTTGACTTGAGATTCCCTGGGAAATCTAAGCAAAATTAAACCAAATCAGAATTAGAGTGTCAAATCTTTTGAGCAGGTCTCCCGGTGAAAACGTGTTTTTTAAACTGGTAATGTTTCCCATTTTTCAAATCATCTTCATGTCTACTGACCTTAGTCAAAGAATTACCCTGCATGTGGCATCTTCTCCTCAAACAAGTTCTTGTGAAATGAACTCGTTCAAATGTTTTCCCTCTGCACTGTTTCAATCTTTAAGAACCAGAAGAACGTGATGTAGTTTAAAACAAGCCAGAATTAATTTATATAGAATGAGGTGTGTGTATATTTATAAGCTTTAAGGTTTGCATGATTTGTATTTTGTGTAATGTGCACTTAACCACCTTTGAAATACTCGGAGTAAAACATACTTGGCAAATGATCCTTTTTGGATCAATAGGGATTTTTTTTTTGCCCTTCTCTTTCTCTCTTCCTCCTCCTCCTTCCTACCAAGTCCCCAGATGCTTAAAACAGTAAATAGTTACACCATCTGTTTAATCCTCCTATTTTTACACAGCACAGTACAAACTGTTTGGGACGACCAGCCTTATTGGCAGAAGAATTTATTCATAATGGGGGCTTAATTTGGTGGTCATTCCACTGTGTAGGTCTCCCTTGGCCTTATTCTTGTTTTTAAGGGTATTTGTATAAAACTGAAATGACATGAAAAGCAAGTTTAGGGCTTTCAAGAATCGAGATGGTATTTTTTGTTATGGTTAAGATAGATGGATTGATACAGTCTCTGGTACTGGCCTGTTGCTTAACACTTTGTGTCACGTACCAGCTTTTTCAATTGCCTTCTCTGGTATGTTGTGAACTCATTTCTTTGCTGATGCAATACTAGCACTTCACTGTTGGCCCGTGCCTGATTTAGCTGATGCAGACTGTTTTGTGGCACAATGTAGTATTGGCTGTTTTTAAGATAGTTTATTCTCCCCATTGTATAGTTTGAAATTCCTGTTCCTTTTATGCCCACATTGTTTTATTTCTCTTTCCCTGCGCAAAAAACTCTTACCTCTGCAAAAGTCCACTTAGCTTCAGTTGCTAATGGCTGGCATTGAGCCAAATGACCTGGGGTAGAATTTCTGTGGGATTTCTTCTCATCTCCTGCCTTAAGATCAGTGGAAACCCTGTAGAATTGGCATAAAAGACAGTTTACACCATTTCACCGAAGTTAAAGTGGGTAATCAGGGGAGTATCTGCTGAAATTCTATTCCATAGCTTCTGAGCATGCAGCAAGATCCTTTTAAGTTGTATAAGCTGTTTTCCCAAAGTACTTCCCATAAGAACTTGCTAAGCAGCAGATTCCAATTACAGGTTGTTTTGCTAGAAAAAACAGTTGAACCTAGTTGAAATCTTATTACTTCAGTGTGCATTCATTTCATTCCAGAACATTTTGCTAGGTTTCATTTACTGCATTTACATGAAATTTAAATAAATTCTGCTCTTGAAATTTAATTTGTTTATCATTTGCAGGCATGTTGCAAAGCTTCTTGTCCAGCACAATCCAATACTGCTCTTTCAATTAACCTCCCGTTGTGTCGCCTCTCCTGGGTCTAATTTTAGGTCAATCCAAATTATTTAAAGTTATTCTGGATTGATATTTGTTATGAATTGTATCGCCTCGTTAATTCAGTTAACTAAACTTTGGGATTGAAAATACAAATGTCACCATTTGTATTTTCAATTCACAATTTGTATCCGCATTATAGAAATGAACATTTTAATGCAGTCAGAGATGGATTTTTAACCACCAAGTTCAGTTTCACAGGAATTGCAATGGAGCTCCAGTAATTTTTTTACAAATCTGTCAGAGGGAAACGAGTTGTCATTTAATTGTTCATTAGTATTTGGTTAACGAGATTGCTCTTAACAGCACTAATCAAGGACTGACATGTATCTTAAAGGTTTTATGTAAACCAATTTTAATTTTGTAATGTCATTGATAACGCAACTCACTTTTCAGTGTATTGGAGAATGTTCAGAGAAAATTGATATGTGATTCTGGGACATAGAGATTTAAGTTGTGAAGCTCAGAGTTGCTAAAGTAATCTCCTTCCACTGGAGGAAAATATTGAGAAGGGATTCTAATTTCTAGATTTTAATATGCTGAGAGGCATGGTTGGTGTGGATGAACGGTTGTTTAACAGCAAATAGATCTTGGAACTGAATTGTACGGATGAGGCTTGAGCTCCAAGAATTCCAACCTCCAACACTCAGCAGCTGAGTGTTGGATAAATGGAGTGGATTCTTAACTTCTCAGTTGTTGCTAATATGATGAACTTGGAAAAATAATGCAGCCTGAATGTCCAGTTATAAAAGAAGAAAACTTGCATTTAGAGAGTGCTTTTCACCACCTCTGGTCATCCCAAAGCACTTTGAAGGTGTTGCCACTGTTGTAATGTATGAAATGTGGTCACCAATTTACAAATCTCAAGGTCCCATAAACAGCAATGAGATAATGAGCCAGTACACTCTCCTTTTAAAGTGACGTTGGTTGAGGGATTTATATTGGCCAGAATGGTACCGTGGGGTCTTTTGCATTCACCTGAGAGGGCAGACAGAGCCTCGGGTTAACAATTTAATCAGAAAGGCACCTCTGACAGTACAACTTGCCCTCAGTACTGCGCTGGAGTGGCAGTTTATATTTTTGTTCGTGTCTCTGGAGCGGGATTTGAACCCATAGCCATCTGACCCTGAGAGCTACCACTAGACAGACTGGATGTTATTACAATAATTGGAGGTTTTGAATTACTGTCTGCTTAGATATTGTAAAGAAACTGTGCAGAGCAATCAGTATATCATCTGTGGAATGCATCAGCTTGGGGTTGAGCAGTGTCTAAAGTTCTTGCTCAGTTGCCTTGCAGCAGGAAAGAGAAGAATAGGTTGTGGAGAAGTTTCATCTTCAGTCATTCACCTGCAAGTTTGAGGTGAATCAGGATAGTGCTCATCATGTGGTACATACATAGATGTTTGTATTGAAATACTAAATGGATCACACTGTATGCTGCTTTAACCCTGTAAATGCAGAATTGTAAAATGAGAGCAAAATAGTTGTTGAATTTGTACAAGCCAAATCCAGCCCAGTGCTCCTCCAGTTTTAACACAATTATATTTCTGGGTAAAAGTTAACAACTATTGGCACTAGAATACATGACTGCCAGCTAATGGCACATTTTGGTATCCTAATGTGCATAGATCATGAAAAAGATGGCAGCTTTATTTTTATTTGGAATTTTTATTTTTACTAATAAGCTGCACATAAATTGCTTTGTTACACATCCTGTCCTGTGCTGTAGTGTAAAAGGGGTCGAAAACAATCGGCAAGGCAGCGTGCACAGGATTCTGTATAAAGGAGGCAGTTGGAAATGTGTGTAATTTCTTTCCATGGTTTCAGGATTATATTTGACTCTCAATATTGAGTGCCTTTTTAATTGCACAAATCCCTATCCACCTACATACAACGTTTATTTAAAGGAATATTCTGTTCTTGCATATCAGGAAAAACTTCTTTTGCCATTTATTTGCCACCTTTTATTTCCTCAGGATGTCCTAAAGTGCCAACTAATTAAATACTATTTCAAATATTGCCACTATTGTCAGGTTAGAAAACATGACAGTCACTTTGCACAAAGCCAGGTGCCACAAACAGCAGTGAGGTGAGTAAACAGTTGATTTAATTTTGATTTTGGTTGTTTTCAAAGAGAAATATTGGCAGGACATTTAAAAAAAACTCACCATTATTCTCCGAATGGTGGTGTAGGATCTATTACATTCACCTGTAGAAGTAGTCAAGTCTCTGAAAGATGACACCTCAGGCAATGCAGCATTCTGTCAGTACTACACTTGTCAATTTTGGTTGTATGCAGTGGGACTTCAATCAACCAACTAAGATGACTATGCTACCAATTGAGCCAAGGTGAGACTTAGCATTCTCGCTACCCCTTGAAAGCTGAAAAATGCAAAGGAATCTTGCACTGATAAATTAATGGTTGTTCATTATATATTATAGGTATAATATAACTATTGTAGATATTTGCCTACCTGTCACATTAATCCTAATCCCTCTGCCGTTTTAAACGAGGTTTTTATATTCTCATTTGAAAGATAAAGCTTCCATTTGTAAAACCTTGAGTTCTCTTTAGTGATGGGCACCTGCAGAGTCTGCAATACAGCCAAAGTCTATAAAAATAAAAGTAGATGGGTTATGTACTTGTTAATTAAAAATCACTTTCCTTTATCTTTAACATGATTGTTTCCACGATAACTAATGTCTCTGTAGCTGAATGTCAAGCTTGAGCAATTGGTGCATCGAAGATAACCCTACCCCAACCCACTTTGTATAGAGGAAGAAGTTTTTAAATTTAAAAAAAAGTTAAAATATGAAGGAAAGGAACAAGATTTAGTATTAATTTTGTATATTTTTTCTAATCCAGACTGATTTACATAATCATGCAGTGGTTGCTAGTATATTGGGCAAATTGAGAAAATGCTAAGGGCATTCAGAGCTCATAGGGTTAGCTGTTGCTGCCTGACACCCTAGAGAATAAGCTTTAATTTCATTTATGTTCCTTGAAGAAAATCATTCTACAGAATCAACGCAGTGAAACACTTTTAGCATCTCATATACTTAATGGACACGGTAATACTAACTATCAAGCTTTACTCACAGGGTTTGAATTAGATACAAGTAAAGAAATAAAGACAAAGCATGTAAACACTTGATGCCTTTGTTAACTGTATAAATTGTATTTTAGCTCAAATTGCTTTCTATTGCATTTTATGTATATATGATTTTATAAATATTAAAGTGTACTTTATGTGGAGTGTAGTTGCCTGTATTTAATGTCTTCTATTTGTATAATTCTGTACTTTTGAGGTGCTGAATAGTGGGATATAGTTTTTTTGCCAAACACTTGACACATGGAATGCAATATTAGTTTTATCCAGAAACGAGCTTCACTATGTTTCAGTCCCAACTCACCAAACCTGCATCCTTTGCAACCACATCCTTTATATGTCTCTCTGCAAGTACCGTGTAACCTGGAAAACATTATGTACTCTATTTTGTATTCTAACATATTTTGAGAAAGCGTGTAAACTCTTGTACAACCTGATAATAAAAAAAATTGAAAAATGCATCCACTGCAGTTTAAAAAGTTGGCTTTCGCTTTTGATGCTAAAAGTTGACATTGTGTGATGGTGCTATTTTGAACACAGTAAAAATAAATTGGCGTGGGAATTGTAGCATGTACTGAATGAATCAAACAGATTATGTGGTCAGACATGTTGAATTTCTGCTACTGTTGTCTCACTCTTACCCTTGTTTTCCGCCCACTCCTTGGGTTACTGACCCCCTCATGCCTCAGACCCCCATCCCCCTCATGCTTCCTCTCTCCTCTTTCCCTCTCCCCCCACCCCCATTAATTCTGCATCTGTTTAGGACTCTCCAGGGCATGCACATTCCTCAATGGAAATGGCTGGTGTTACTTCCAAGACTTGATTGGAATTCTTCTGTGTAGGCTCTCTTTCTCCCCCTTCCCCCACCCTTGTCTAAAAGCATCATGCATTTAGTGCCTTCTAGTGACAGCATAGCTGAGCCTAGTAAATAAAGCCAAACCTAGTTCATTCTCCAAAGACTCATTGGATACAAGAACAGCATTGCACTTTTCTGATATTTTAATCCAGGCCCCCTCTTCATTGTTTAACTCTCATAAGTTGCAAACTAAACTTTTTGTTGTTAAATTGTTTTCTTCTTTTATACTCTTGTGCTCAAGAGCATAAATCAGATATCCATTACAGGATTGCTACAACTTTGAGAAATGCCACAGTAATATAAGAAAAATTTTGTTATCTTAAAAAGTTTTTATCTAAACGAATAGAGAATTTGATGCTGGTGATGTTGAACTTGAGGTGCAGGATGTTAGGAATATTTTTGAGCTGATAATCATCATCAAAATTCAAGGAATTATTAATGGAGCTTGATCAATTCAGATTGTGCAAGTCAGGGTGAAGTATGTCATTCATGGGGAGTAAGAGGCTTCCCACTTTTTGCACCTAGGGATCAGCACCAAACATTTGAATCAGTTCAAGTTGGCATCTGCCCTAACAATATCAATAAACCAAGGAGAATATTGTCTATTGCTCCAGTTATTAAGAGGAAGCTATAGGTAAGCACATGAGACAGAATATGTTAATGGGGTTAGGTGGGAATTGACTTACGTCAAGCACGAATGCCTGCATAGACCAGCTCTGAAGAAGAGTCATAGGGACTCGAAACGTTAACTCTGTTTCTCTCTCCACAGGTGTTGCCAGACCTGCTTGAGTTTTTCCAGCATTTTCTGTTTTTATTTCAGATTTCCCGCGTCTGCAGTATTTTGCTTTTAGCCTGCATAGACCATTTGGACTGAATGGCCTATTTCTGTCAGTTTCTGAGATATTTTACAGTATTGACTCTTGCCCTCTAGGAACCAGGTGACACTGTTCCAAAGTTTGTGCATTTAAAGCAACGGTTCTCAGACTTGGGTCTGTGAACCCCTAAAGAATTCATAGAGACTTTTCAGGGTTCTACACAATTGTGAAAACACTTAGAGCAGGGCTGAATTTACGAAGTGCGGCAGCTTTGGTATCAGCCATGCCAACTGTCTCGCCAAGGAGTGAGTGGACACGGAAGAGCACTGGGAGTGGCATGAAGATCACTATATCTGTAAGTAAATATCTGTTTAATCAAAAGTATTATTAAAACATTGTTTGCATGCAATACTTTTATGAGGATTCTCTAGTGTTATAAGTTAGATGAAGGTGTGTCATTGATTTGAAAAGAGGTCCTTCAACCAAAAAGAAGTTTAAAAGATGAAAGTGTATGCACAGGAGAGCATTAGATCAATCCACTAAGCTTATCAGTAGCTTCAAATGGGATAATATAAATAGATATATGAAGTCAAGTAAACGTGGAAGCAACCTGAGAAAACCAAGAACTCTTCAATGTAAGTCATAAGGGAACAGTGGGAATGTAGAGGTGAGAGCAAAAATTATTTGGGGAATCAAAGCATTTGACCCAGGTGTAGGGTCCTCAAGTTTTTCACAAAAGCAGCCTTGTCATTTCTAAGATAAAAGCAAAATACTGCGGATGCTGGAAATCTGAAACAAAAACACAAAATGCTTTAAAAGCTCAGCAGGTCGAACAGCATTTGTGGAGAGAAGAAAAAAGCAGAGTTAATGTTTTTAGTCCAAATGACTCTTCAGAGCTGACTCTTCCAGACTCTGAAGAAAAGTCATAAGGATTCGAAATGTTAACTCTCTTCTTTTCTCCACAGATGCTATTAGATCTGCTGAGTTTTTCCAGGATTTTATGTTTTTGTCATTTCTAAAGTTGTTAGAACCCAATTTACTGGCTAGGCAGGCTGAAATTGTGTTATGACCAGATCATTATGATCTGAAAAGGTATTGGTGTTTAACATTGTTACAGGGGAAGTGGAGTAAGAACCATTGTGTTTTTAACTTGAGTTGTAAGGCCAAGACTTTAGGTGCTACAAATGGCTTATGATTTGAAAGCATTAGTTGTTCCTGCCCAATGATTGAAGTTGTCCATCTTATTTGCCATTAATTCTTCATGGATCATTAAATCAACCCATTTAAAACTTATATTGTACAGGTGACCTTCAATTCAATTTAAGTATAATGACCTAGGGAGATTGGAATAGCCAAATGATAATGCATAGGTTAAATTTTATAACATTTGAAGAAATAAGGCAGCTTTTTTTTTCCAGTAAACATCAAATTTTAAGCATCACTTCTGTTTCAGAAACTACGGTACTTAACCCAACATGGGTCACTTCCATGGCAAGTCACAAGTCACATCATATGATTTCACTAATGACTTTGCATCTCCCACAGTAACCCCTTAGGGCTGACTAACAGGCCTTGCACTGAACTCTGACATTCAATAATGAGTCACAAATGTAAATCCAAAGCCCCAGGGACACAACTCAGATACTGAAAAATAAGTGGGATTGAGGAAAGAAAAATCTTAATAGTTTAGTAGGTCAAATAAAGCATGTTTGAGAATTCAACCACTTTTTTTTTTCTCCCTCTTGTAAAGCCAGTCTTGAACAGACAATTGAAAATATTATACAGGTCCAACTTTGATGCTTATATAGAGTTCAGGGATATAGCTGTCTCAGATATGAAAAATCTTTTAACCTGAACAACTTGAGGCACTTGAAAGCAACCAGTGGACCATAGCATAAACTTGCTTTGAAAGTGTCTTATATCTAGGTCACTTCTACTTGGTACTAATTTTCTATTTGAACAAGATTTTTTAAAAAATGGTGAAGCTGGCAGTTGTTGGTTGTTTCTGTCCGGTGATATTGGCATCCTGGGTCTTGGTACTTGAAATAGATGACATGAGATTGATAAGACTTACCCCACTAAGCCTTCAATATGAGCATTGAATGAGTTGCTGTAACTGCATTCCTCGTGAGTGAATCTCTCTGTATTCTCATCGTTATTTAATGTGAGATAGGAAAGCTGCTACAGTTCTGAATGGCTGAATATAATGATATTTTACTTTAAATCTGCCCCCTTACCTTTCACTGTGCTGGAAAAAGACTGGGCCTAGATCACGACATCAATATTTTATGTGCTGTGCTGCCTGAGCTTCAGTGCAACTTCTTCCATTAGAGACTGACATCCTGTTGAAAACAATTATGAACTTGTATGCTCCACTGCCAAACCAAGAAGTGATGCCAGTTCCTCCTCATTCAAGTTGCTCACTCATCATCGTTCCTTAATGACCATGTGGGCAAAGATAAAACTTAGCCATAGTAACCAAATATTTTTGGTTAAAATTTTAAACATTTGCCCTTCCGCCTTGCTCCATCTATACTAAAAGCAAAATACTGCAGATGCTGGAAACTTGAAATAAAAACAGAAAATGCTGGAAAAACTTAGGTCTAGCTGCATCTGTGGAGAGAAAAACAGTGTTAACGTTTTGAGTTCGCATGACTTCTTCAGAGCTAAAGAGAAGTAAAAATGTGATGAAATTTATGCTGTTTAAGGGAGGTGGAGCAGGTGAAGCTGGATAGAAGGCCAGCAATAGGTGGGGGCAAAGAGATTGGCAAAGATGTCATGAACAAAAGGACAAAGGGAGTGTTAATGGTATTGGTAATGGCTAAAAAAAGTGCTGATAGTGGCATTAAGGTAAGAAAGCAGAATGTGATAATAGCAGGACAAGGGTAAGCACTCTGAAAAGAACATGAACAAGTGACAAGTTGTTGAACTTCAGACCATGAACTCTCCTCTATCCTCACCCCTTTTTTTACACCCATTTTTCAATATGCATTTTTATTTTTTATCCACTTATTTTTATTTTTTTTATTTTCAGTTTTATTCATTGTTTTATCCCCTTTTATCCTATTTTCAATCATTTTTCCCCACCACCGTCCCTCCACAAGGGCCATCTGTCACTTGTTCATGTTTTTCTTTTCAGAGTGCTCACTAAATCATCAGGACACTTCGCAAGAATAGCTGTCTCTTGAAACAGTAGCGCCATAGCACAACTGGGTCCTCAAGTTTTCTTGGAGGATTTTACCAATCTGTAGCTGGAGAAACCTGCTTTTCCCCCAACTCCCATCCATACCCCAATGAATTCCAGCCCCGTCTAGTCCAAATGACATGGCATGGAATTTGTGCAGTGAGGGATCTTTCTTTGTTTAAAGCGAATCTGCCCATTTCCTTATAGTGCTCCAAGAGATAGGTCTGTCAAGAATTGTTAGTTATGCTTGACCTGTTACTGCACCACATGGTGCATTCCCAATTGCTTCATGGCCACATACCTTAGAGGGAACGTTGCTCCTGACTCCTCAAAGCCTTTCCTACTAGGCATAAGTCAGAAGTGTGAGCAGGTTATTGGTGAGTAAATACCACTTGGCATGACTTTTGGTGAACCCCTTCCATTACTTTATTGATTGAGTAGATTGCTGAGGTAATAATTCACCCACTTGGATTTGCCTTGCTTTTTGTGGACAGGACATAACTGGGCAATTTTTCACTTTGTCAGGTGGATGCCAGTGTTGTAGTTGCACTTGAATAGCTTGGCTAGATCACAGCTAGTTCTGGAGTGTAATCCTTCAGCAGTATAGTCTGGTGTTGTCAAGACTTGTAGCTTTTACTGTATCTAGTGCCTTCCTCCATTTCTTGATATCATGTGGAGTGAATCTTAACTGGTTGAGGGCTTGCTTCACTAATGGTGGAACCTTGAGGATGCTGAGTTGAATCATTCACTCAACACTTCTGGCTGAAGATGGTTACAAACACTTCAGCCTTGCTTTTTGTACTCATACTGGGCTCCACCATTATTGAAGATGAGGATGTCTATGGGAGCCTGTTCTTCCTGTTGTTTAAATGCCCATCCATATTCAGGATTGGATGTGGCAGGATTGCAGAGCTTTGATCTGATCCATTGGATGCCCTTATTTCTGTCTATAGAACACTGCTTCAGCTTTTTAGCATATATGTAGTCCTATGTTATAGCTTCACCAGATTGGCACCTCAGCCTTATGCTGCTCCTGGCATGCTCTTCTACACCCCTCATTAAGCAAGCATTGGCCCCTTGCCTTGATGGTAATGGTCGAGTGAGTGATATGCTGGGCCATGAGATAGGGGGACAGTAGTATAGTGATTATGCTGCTGGGTTAGTACAGCAGCTGAAGAATTTAAATTCAATTATCAAATAAAATCAAGTAAAAAGTGTGTGTCAGTCATGGTGACCATTCAGCTACTGGATTATTGTAAAAACCCATCTGCTTCATTAATGTCCTTCAGAGAAGGAAATCTGCAGTCAATTGCCAGTCTGGCCAATATCTGTCTCCAGTCCCACTAATGTGGTGACTCATAATCTCTGTAATGACCTGGTAAGCCAGTCTGCTAAAACAAAGTACAAAGGTAAAACCACTGTACAGACCTTCTGGCATCAGCTTAGGCATTGGATTCAGACATGACAAAGATGGAGACAACTCTACAAAGTCCTTCTCACTAACACGTGGGTGCTTGCGCCAGGATTGGGAGAGTTGCCCCAGAAACTAGACAAGCAATAGCTTGATATAGTCACGTTCACGGAATCATACCTTACGGTCAACATCCCAGGTTCCTCTATCACCTTCCCTGGGTATGTCCTGTCCCCGGCAGGGCAAACCCACCACATATGGGTATACATATGGCGGTGTAGAATTGAGAGGGAGTGGCTGGGGAGCCCTTAATATTGACACTGGATTCCATAGAGTTTCAAGACAACAGGTCAAACCTCAGAGCAAAGCAAAATACTGCGGGTGCTGGGAATCTGAAAACAAAAACAAAAATTGCTGGAAAAACTCAGTGGGTCTGACAGCATCTGTGGAGAGGAAGACAGTTAACGTTTCGAGTCCAAATGACTTATGGACTCGAAACGTTAACTCTGTCTTCCTCTCCACAGATGCTGTCAGACCCACTGAGTTTTTTCCAGTAATTTTTGTTTTTGTTTCAGATTCCCAGCACCCGCAGTATTTTGCTTTGCTCTGAGGTTTGACCTGTTGTCTTGAAACTCTATGGGGTCCAGTGTCAATATTAAGGGCTCCCCAGCCACGTCCTCTCAATTCTACACCGCCATATGTATACCCATATGTGGTGGGTTTGCCCTGCCGGGGACAGGACATACCCAGGGACGGTGATAGAGCAACATGGTATGTTGACCGTAAGGTATGATTCCGTGAACGTGACTATATCAAGCTATTGCTTGTCTAGTTTCTGGGGCAGCTCTCCCAATCCTGGCGCAAGCACCCATGTGTTAGTGAGAAGGACTTTGTAGAGTTGTCTCCGTCTTTGTCATGTCTGAATCCAATGCCTAAATTGATGCCAGAGGGTCTGTACAGTGGTTTTATTTTTGTACTTTGTTTTAGCAGACTGGCATACCAGGTCATTACAGAGATTGTTATGAGTCACCACATTAGTGGGACTGGAGACAGATATTGGCCAGACTGGCAATTAACTGCAGATTTCCTTCTCTGAAGGACATTAATGAAGCAGATGGGTTTTTACAATAATCCAGTAGCTGAATGGTCACCATGACTGACACACACTTTTTACTTGATTTTATTTGATAATTGAATTTAAATTCTTCAGCTGCTGTACTAACTCAGCAGCATAATCACTATACTACTGTCCCCCTATTGGACCACTTGCTAAATTGAAGGGCAGGGCTGAAAGAGGGCCAAACCACCCCCCCCCCCCCCCCCCCCCCCCCCCCCCCCTCACCAATTGGCAAGTGGTGAGCAAAGTTTCTGGCACTTGAAGAAGGACATGTCTGAAATGTGCCATGCTAATTAGGTGTCCCAAAATGTTCAAGATTATGGATTATTTGCACAGAATGAATCCATTAAGCCAACTGTGCCAATTCTTTGAAAGAGCTATCCAATGGTCCGCTCCCCTACCCTTCCACTGCAAATGCCTCCTTTTCAGTTGCCTTTCTGACATTGTTGAATCTGTTTACATCACCATCAGTTTTGGTCAGTGTATTCCAAATCATTGTTACTCGCTGCATCAAAAAACCAAGTTTATTCAGTGAATAACTTGAGTTATACAGACTTGGAAGGTCCCAGATTCAATCTCTGGTCTGTGCCAAGGCAGCAAAATAGGCCTCCCCTCCGTGTCCTTGAGTGTCAAAAAGCAAAGCCAGCCAGAAGCCCTGCTCCTGAATGTTATCTAATTATTCCTGCCAGAAATGCATGTATGTAAATGCCTTAAGGTTCTGGCCCAAGTAGGATGCCCTCGTAGTCAAATCATGTGTGCCAGGCATGGCCATTATGCCATGCTCTGAGCCTGTCAGAATATATTATAATATATTATGAAGGAAAACTGCAATGTTGGATGTGCTGTCTTTTTGATGAGATTTGTTTTCATTCTTTCATGGGATGTGGGCATTTGTTGCCAATCCCTAATTGCCCTTGAACCTAATGGTTTCAAAGGCCAACTGCAGTAGAGTCAGATGTTGGCCAGACCAAGTAAGGATGGCAGATTTCCAACATCGATGATCGTTTCATCCATATTTTTATTAATGGAATTTATATTCCACCCACATCCCCAGGATATCAGCCTGGGCCTCTGGATTACTAGTCCAGTGACATTACCAATATGCCTTGATAAGCTATGACTTTTTCTGTACTGCTAGATGGACATAAAAGATCCTTTGGCACTATTTTGAAGAAGGGCAGAGACATTCTTCCCTGTGCCTTGGCCAACATCTCTAAAACAGATTATCTAGTCACATTGCTGTTTTAGGGACCTTTCTGTGCACAAATTTGACTGCTGTGTTTCCTACATTACAACAATGGTGAAAACCATCTTGGGATGTCCTGAGATCATGGCCCAAAAGAGGCCATATATAAATGCAAGTTCCTTGCTTTTCAACTTACTGACTCTCAATGCAAGATGCCACAAAACAACTGACGGTGAAAACAAGCTTGATTAGTACATTTAATTAAGGCCTCGTTATCCTGACTAACATGCATTGGGTTAAAAATGTAAAATTAAAGGAAATAATTAAGACTCTCCTTCCCCAACATCTGAAAATTAAAACCAAATTAATGTAAGCTCCATGTAATTAGAAATATGACAGTGATGTATTAACAGTTCACTGTATTCTACATTGTGTCCAGGATATATGTCTTAGTGGAGCTGCAGTATTAATATAGACATTAAGAATTGGTGCTTGAAGGAAATTAAAGCTTTAATTCAGTTCTGGATTCTGATCACAATGAAACTTGAATGCTTCATGAATGTTTCATGAATGTAATTGAATTGCAGCATTTAATTTCCACCAGCATCTGTTATTTTGTATAATCAATAGTGATGTTATTCTCAGATTCATAAGTCTTACTGTTGTGGTGTTGCAGAGAGCTGTTTAATTACTCCAGCAACTAAAATGAATGTTACATGAAATCCTGTGCACAGTGTGTCAGTCTGCAGAAAAGTAATTCTGTGATCATTGAGAGGGTTGATTGGCCTGTATCCAGAACAAAAAGTTGCAGTTGTATAATATCTTTCTTGTCATAATTTGTACCAAAGTGCTCCACAAATTTTGAGTGAGCTACTTAACGGAGATATTAGGACAGGTGACCAAAAGGTTAGCCAAAGAGATCGGTTTTAAGGAGCATCTTAAAGGAAGCGGAGAGTTTAGTGAGGGGACTTCAGAATTCAAAGGAGGTTTTTTTAATTCATTTGCAGCATGTGGGCTTTACTGTCTAGGCCAGCATTTATTGCCCATCCGTAGTTGCCCTTGAGAAGGTGGTGGTGAGCTGCCTTCTTGAACCACTGCAGTCCCTGTGGTGTAGGTACACCCATAGTGCTGTTAGGTAGGGAGTTCCAGGATTTTGACCCAGCAACGGTGAAGGAATGGCGATATATTCCCAAGACAGGATGGTAAGTTACTTGGAGGGGAACTTCCAGGTGGTGGTGTTCCCATCTATCTGCTGCCCTTGACCTTCTAAGTGGTAGTAGTTGTGGGTTTGGAAGGTACTGTTGAAGGAGCCTTGGTGAATTCCTACAGTGCATCTTGTAGGTAGTACACACTGCAGGAATTCACCACGGCTCCTTAGACGGCACCTTCCAAACCCATGACCACGACCACCTCGAAGGAGAAGGGCAGCAGATAGATGGGTGTGGCAAGGAGATTTAGGGAGGGAATTCCAGAGCTTGGGGTCATGGCAGCTGAAGGCATGGCTCCCCATGGTAGAACGAAGGAAATCTGGGATGTGCAAGAGACTTGCATTGGACAAGCGCGGAGATTTTGGTATGTTAGGGCAGAGGAGGTTACAGGGATAGGGAAGGACAAGCGTATGGATGAATCAAATTTTAGGCTCTTTCCAGAAAAAAATTATTCAAGTTAGCAGCATTGGTCAGCTTCCAAAGGCAAGCATGCACTTTCTATGAACCAAAACTTGGTTTTAATCACAAATATTCTAGAACAGCAGCCTCCAGGCAAACACTAAACCCCTTTTTCCATAGAAGATCTCAATGGTATGGTATGGACTGCAAACTGCTTCTTCAGTCTTTTGATTGATGGTAAACACCATTTGACAGACTATTTGACTCAAGCTACAAACTATGAATCAAATATATTTTAAAAAATCAAACTGTGGCAAGAGTGAAAACTCAATGGATTTAAATAGGTTATAATACTTAGCTTCATTCACAGGTTCATAACTTCCTGGCTATTAACAGGACAATTGTCAGTCAGTTACCTTTGCTGCTAACCCTGCTTCAATATCCAAGGTCAATGTGAGGTCACCTATAACTATGAGCAGTAGGCACCCACTCCGCCATACGCACTCTTGTGCTCTTGCCTGTTCCTGGGTGGTGTAAAATTCAACCTTGATACCCAGGCTAGGGTGATACATGGAATAGCACTCTCTGGCGTCTCCCCTTCCCCCCTCACCATGAGTGAAACTCACAGAAAACAGCCAAAATTCAATTATCCTAAATCTTCTGGTGACCATGCCATTCCCTGGACCCCAAGGCGAGACATTGAGGAGGCTGGGTGCACTGGCCTTCAAAGATGTGCCATATCCTTATCGACTAAAGTCACAGGTACTCTCAAATTGGGAAGTCCTCATTCCTGATCAAGCCGTCTACAGGTTACCGTCCATTTGAAGGATGGGCAGAGACTCTGCCCTTGCAAAGTCCTGTGCAACTCCCAGTGAAAGCTCAGACCTAGCACTTCTTGGTCCAGCACTATTTTCAAGCCCATCCATCATATTCTCAATGAAGTCATAGCAGAAGTTCACTAGCAGGCCAACAATTTCTGTCCCGCAGTCTTCCTTCCAAAGTTCCCACACAGTGGGCTAAATGGCCTCCTTTTATGCTGTTCAATTCTATGAAAACAATCCAAATGGCTGGTAGCTAAACTGTCGAAGCTCTAAAGCTTTTGGTGTTTGGTGGAGCAACTTTGGACCAACATTCACTGATTCATAAAATGCCAGGCAGGTTGGGAGACTGATAAACCAACAAATCTCAAGTCATTTTATGATTTTTCTGTGTCCTTCACAACATCACCCCAACCATTCTTCCTCCGCCCCAGTACATGGTAACGAGTGAGACCAGGAAATTCCTGAGTCGCGAATAGCAGAATCAGTCAGTAACTGAGTGGGTCCAACATTATTGTAATAAAAAAAAAACAAAAACAGAATTACCTGGAAAAACTCAGCAGGTCTGGCAGCATCGGCGGAGAAGAAAAGAGTTGACGTTTCGAGTCCTCATGACCCTTCGACAGAACTTGAGTTCGAGTCCAGGAAAGAGCTGAAATATAAGCTGGTTTAAGGTGTGTGTGTGGGGGGCGGAGAGATAGAGAGACAGAGAGGTGGAGGGGGTTGGTGTGGTTGTAGCGACAAACAAGCAGTGATAGAAGCAGATCATCAAAAGATGTCAACAACAATAGTACAATAGAACACATAGGTGTTAAAGTTAAAGTTGGTGATATTATCTAAACGAATGTGCTAATTAAGAATGGATGGTAGGGCACTCAAGGTATAGCTCTAGTGGGTTTTTTTTTATTTTATATAATGGAAATAGGTGGGAAAAGGAAAATCTTTATAATTTATTGGGAAAAAAAAAAAGAAGGGGGAAACAGAAAGGGGGTGGGGATGGGGGAGGGGACTCACGACCTAAAGTTGTTGAATTCAATATTCAGTCCGGAAGGCTGTAAAGTCCCTAGTCGGAAGATGAGGTGTTGTTCCTCCAGTTTGCGTTGGGCTTCACTGGAACAATGCAGCAAGCCAAGGACAGACATGTGGGCAAGAGAGCAGGGTGGAGTGTTAAAATGGCAAGCGACAGGGAGGTTTGGGTCATTCTTGCGGACAGACCGCAGGTGTTCTGCAAAGCGGTCGCCCAGTTTACGTTTGGTCTCTCCAATGTAGAGGAGACCACATTGGGAGCAACGAATGCAGTAGACTAAGTTGGGGGAAATGCAAGTGAAATGCTGCTTCACTTGAAAGGAGTGTTTGGGTCCTTGGACGGTGAGGAGAGAGGAAGTGAAGGGGCAGGTGTTGCATCTTTTGCGTGGGCAAGGGGTTGTGCCATAGGAGGGGGTTGAGGAGTAGGGGGTGATGGAGGAGTGGACCAGGGTGTCCCGGAGGGAGCGATCCCTACGGAATGCCGATAAGGGGGGTGAAGGGAAGATGTGTTTGGTAGTGGCATCATGCTGGAGTTGGCGGAAATGGCGGAGGATGATCCTTTGAATGCGGAGGCTGGTGGGGTGATAAGTGAGGACAAGGGGGACCCTATCATGTTTCTGGGAGGGAGGAGAAGGAGTGAGGGCGGATGCGCGGGAGATGGGCCGGACACGGTTGAGGGCCCTGTCAACGACCGTGGGTGGAAAACCTCGGTTAAGGAAGAAGGAGGACATGTCAGAGGAACTGTTTTTGAATGTAGCATCATCGGAACAGATGCGACGGAGGCGAAGGAACTGAGAGAATGGGATGGAGTCCTTACAGAAAGTGGGGTGTGAGGAGCTGTAGTCGAGATAGCTGTGGGTGTCGGTGGGTTTGTAATGGATATTGGTGGACAGTCTATCACCAGAGATTGAGACAGAGAGGTCAAGGAAGGGAAGGGAAGTGTCAGAGATGGACCACGTGAAAATGATGGAGGGGTGGAGATTGGAAGCAAAATTAATAAATTTTTCCAAGTCCTGACGAGAGCATGAAGCAGCACCGAAATAATCATCGATGTACCGGAGAAAGAGTTGTGGAAGGGGGCCGGAGTAGGACTGCAACAAGGAATGTTCCACATACCCCATAAAGAGACAGGCATAGCTGGGGCCCATGCGGGTACCCATAGCCACACCTTTTATTTGGAGGAAGTGAGAGGAGTTGAAGGAGAAATTGTTCAGCGTGAGAACAAGTTCAGCCAGACGGAGGAGAGTAGTGGTGGATGGGGATTGTTCGGGCCTCTGTTCGAGGAAGAAGCTAAGGGCCCTCAGACCATCCTGGTGGGGGATGGAGGTGTAGAGGGATTGGACGTCCATGGTGAAGAGGAAGCGGTAGGGGCCAGGGAACTGGAAATTGTTGATGTGACGTAAGGTGTCAGAGGAATCACGGATGTAGGTGGGAAGGGACTGGACAAGGGGAGAGAGAAGGGAGTCAAGATAACGAGAAATGAGTTCTGTGGGGCAGGAGCAAGCTGAGACGATCGGTCTACCGGGGCAGTTCTGTTTGTGGATTTTGGGTAGGAGATAGAAGCGGGCCGTCCGAGGTTGGGCAACTATCAGGTTGGAAGCTGTGGGAGGGAGATCCCCAGAGGAGATGAGGTCAGTGACAGTCCTGGAAACAATGGCTTGATGTTCAGTGGTGGGGTCATGGTCCAGGGAGAGGTAGGAGGAAGTGTCTGCGAGTTGACGCTCAGCCTCCGCGTGGTAGAGGTCAGTGCGCCAGACAACAACAGCACCACCCTTGTCAGCGGGTTTGATGACAATGTCAGGGTTGGACCTGAGAGAATGGAGTGCAGTAAGTTCAGAGAGAGACAGGTTAGAATGGGTGAGAGGAGCAGAGAAATTGAGACGACTAATGTCGCGCCGACAGTTCTCAATGAAAAGATCGAGAGAAGGTAAGAATCCAGAGGGAGGGGTCCAGGTGGAGGGAGAATATTGAAGATGGGTAAAAGGATCCGTTGAACTGGGAGAGGACTCCTGCCCAAAGAAGTGAGCCCGGAGACGAAGACGGCGGAAGAAGAGTTCAGTATCATGCCGAGCCCGAAATTCATTGAGGTGAGGGCGTAAGGGTATGAAACTAAGTCCTTTGCTGAGCACTGAACGTTCAGCATCGGAGAGGGGAAGGTCAGGGGGTATAGTGAATACACGGCTGGGGTTGGGATTGGAAGATGGGGTGGGGACGGAGGGACAGGCAGGGGTGGAGGGTCCTAGATGGGTGTTGGTGTCGATGAGTTGTTGGAGCTTGCGTTCCTTAGCACTTGAGAGAAAGAGAAAAAGTTTCTTGTTGAGGCGTCGGATGAGCCGAAGGATAAAATGAAACTGGGGGCACGCGCAGCTTTGAAAAAGGGTACGGCGGTGCTGCTGGAGGGAGAGGTCGAGTGTGTTCATATGGCGGCGCATGGCACTGAGAGTGGATTTCAGAATGTGACGGGAACAGCAGTCCGAGAAACGTTTTATGTCCCGGAGATACCTGTAATCCTGGGTGGGTTCGAAACATGAGGGGTGGAATTTCAGTTGAAATCCATGTGGGGTAAGTCGGAGACGGAGACAGTCACTGAGAAAGGAGATATGGCTGTGAAAGCGGGTTTTAGTAAACACCTTGTCAAACACTAGGAGAGAAATGGAAAGCAATGAAGGTGAACAAGGCAACAGAGAAATCCGGAAATCTTGTCGCAGAGAGGAACAGAACTTCTTCAAGGAGGTAGGCATTTCTTGAAGAGCAGTGGCAGTCAATTAAACACAGAGATAAAAACAAAAAAACTGCGGATGCTGGAAATCCAAAACAAAAACAGAATTACCTGGAAAAACTCAGCAGGTCTGGCAGCATTGGCGGAGAAGAAAAGAGTTGACGTTTCGAGTCCTCATGACCCTTCGACAGAACTTGAGTTCGAGTCCAGGAAAGAGCTGAAATATAAGCTGGTTTAAGGTGTGTGTGTGGGGGGCGGAGAGATAGAGAGACAGAGAGGTGGAGGGGGTTGGTGTGGTTGTAGCGACAAACAAGCAGTGATAGAAGCAGATCATCAAAAGATGTCAACAACAATAGTACAATAGAACACATAGGTGTTAAAGTTAAAGTTGGTGATATTATCTAAACGAATGTGCTAATTAAGAATGGATGGTAGGGCACTCAAGGTATAGCTCTAGTGGGTTTTTTTTTATTTTATATAATGGAAATAGGTGGGAAAAGGAAAATCTTTATAATTTATTGGGAAAAAAAAAAGAAGGGGGAAACAGAAAGGGGGTGGGGATGGGGGAGGGGACTCACGACCTAAAGTTGTTGAATTCAATATTCAGTCCGGAAGGCTGTAAAGTCCCTAGTCGGAAGATGAGGTGTTGTTCCTCCAGTTTGCGTTGGGCTTCACTGGAACAATGCAGCAAGCCAAGGACAGACATGTGGGCAAGAGAGCAGGGTGGAGTGTTAAAATGGCAAGCGACAGGGAGGTTTGGGTCATTCTTGCGGACAGACCGCAGGTGTTCTGCAAAGCGGTCGCCCAGTTTACGTTTGGTCTCTCCAATGTAGAGGAGACCACATTGGGAGCAACGAATGCAGTAGACTAAGTTGGGGGAAATGCAAGTGAAATGCTGCTTCACTTGAAAGGAGTGTTTGGGTCCTTGGACGGTGAGGAGAGAGGAAGTGAAGGGGCAGGTGTTGCATCTTTTGCGTGGGCAAGGGGTTGTGCCATAGGAGGGGGTTGAGGAGTAGGGGGTGATGGAGGAGTGGACCAGGGTGTCCCGGAGGGAGCGATCCCTACGGAATGCCGATAAGGGGGGTGAAGGGAAGATGTGTTTGGTAGTGGCATCATGCTGGAGTTGGCGGAAATGGCGGAGGATGATCCTTTGAATGCGGAGGCTGGTGGGGTGATAAGTGAGGACAAGGGGGACCCTATCATGTTTCTGGGAGGGAGGAGAAGGAGTGAGGGCGGATGCGCGGGAGATGGGCCGGACACGGTTGAGGGCCCTGTCAACGACCGTGGGTGGAAAACCTCGGTTAAGGAAGAAGGAGGACATGTCAGAGGAACTGTTTTTGAATGTAGCATCATCGGAACAGATGCGACGGAGGCGAAGGAACTGAGAGAATGGGATGGAGTCCTTACAGGAAGTGGGGTGTGAGGAGCTGTAGTCGAGATAGCTGTGGGTGTCGGTGGGTTTGTAATGGATATTGGTGGACAGTCTATCACCAGAGATTGAGACAGAGAGGTCAAGGAAGGGAAGGGAAGTGTCAGAGATGGACCACGTGAAAATGATGGAGGGGTGGAGATTGGAAGCAAAATTAATAAATTTTTCCAAGTCCTGACGAGAGCATGAAGCAGCACCGAAATAATCATCGATGTACCGGAGAAAGAGTTGTGGAAGGGGGCCGGAGTAGGACTGCAACAAGGAATGTTCCACATACCCCATAAAGAGACAGGCATAGCTGGGGCCCATGCGGGTACCCATAGCCACACCTTTTATTTGGAGGAAGTGAGAGGAGTTGAAGGAGAAATTGTTCAGCGTGAGAACAAGTTCAGCCAGACGGAGGAGAGTAGTGGTGGATGGGGATTGTTCGGGCCTCTGTTCGAGGAAGAAGCTAAGGGCCCTCAGACCATCCTGGTGGGGGATGGAGGTGTAGAGGGATTGGACGTCCATGGTGAAGAGGAAGCGGTAGGGGCCAGGGAACTGGAAATTGTTGATGTGACGTAAGGTGTCAGAGGAATCACGGATGTAGGTGGGAAGGGACTGGACAAGGGGAGAGAGAAGGGAGTCAAGATAACGAGAAATGAGTTCTGTGGGGCAGGAGCAAGCTGAGACGATCGGTCTACCGGGGCAGTTCTGTTTGTGGATTTTGGGTAGGAGATAGAAGCGGGCCGTCCGAGGTTGGGCAACTATCAGGTTGGAAGCTGTGGGAGGGAGATCCCCAGAGGAGATGAGGTCAGTGACAGTCCTGGAAACAATGGCTTGATGTTCAGTGGTGGGGTCATGGTCCAGGGAGAGGTAGGAGGAAGTGTCTGCGAGTTGACGCTCAGCCTCCGCGTGGTAGAGGTCAGTGCGCCAGACAACAACAGCACCACCCTTGTCAGCGGGTTTGATGACAATGTCAGGGTTGGACCTGAGAGAATGGAGTGCAGTAAGTTCAGAGAGAGACAGGTTAGAATGGGTGAGAGGAGCAGAGAAATTGAGACGACTAATGTCGCGCCGACAGTTCTCAATGAAAAGATCGAGAGAAGGTAAGAATCCAGAGGGAGGGGTCCAGGTGGAGGGAGAATATTGAAGATGGGTAAAAGGATCCGTTGAACTGGGAGAGGACTCCTGCCCAAAGAAGTGAGCCCGGAGACGAAGACGGCGGAAGAAGAGTTCAGTATCATGCCGAGCCCGAAATTCATTGAGGTGAGGGCGTAAGGGTATGAAACTAAGTCCTTTGCTGAGCACTGAACGTTCAGCATCGGAGAGGGGAAGGTCAGGGGGTATAGTGAATACACGGCTGGGGTTGGGATTGGAAGATGGGGTGGGGACGGAGGGACAGGCAGGGGTGGAGGGTCACCTCCAGGGGTGGAGGCCCACCTACATCCGTGATTCCTCTGACACCTTACGTCACATCAACAATTTCCAGTTCCCTGGCCCCTACCGCTTCCTCTTCACCATGGACGTCCAATCCCTCTACACCTCCATCCCCCACCAGGATGGTCTGAGGGCCCTTAGCTTCTTCCTCGAACAGAGGCCCGAACAATCCCCATCCACCACTACTCTCCTCCGTCTGGCTGAACTTGTTCTCACGCTGAACAATTTCTCCTTCAACTCCTCTCACTTCCTCCAAATAAAAGGTGTGGCTATGGGTACCCGCATGGGCCCCAGCTATGCCTGTCTCTTTATGGGGTATGTGGAACATTCCTTGTTGCAGTCCTACTCCGGCCCCCTTCCACAACTCTTTCTCCGGTACATCGATGATTATTTCGGTGCTGCTTCATGCTCTCGTCAGGACTTGGAAAAATTTATTAATTTTGCTTCCAATCTCCACCCCTCCATCATTTTCACGTGGTCCATCTCTGACACTTCCCTTCCCTTCCTTGACCTCTCTGTCTCAATCTCTGGTGATAGACTGTCCACCAATATCCATTACAAACCCACCGACACCCACAGCTATCTCGACTACAGCTCCTCACACCCCACTTCCTGTAAGGACTCCATCCCATTCTCTCAGTTCCTTCGCCTCCGTCGCATCTGTTCCGATGATGCTACATTCAAAAACAGTTCCTCTGACATGTCCTCCTTCTTCCTTAACCGAGGTTTTCCACCCACGGTCGTTGACAGGGCCCTCAACCGTGTCCGGCCCATCTCCCGCGCATCCGCCCTCACTCCTTCTCCTCCCTCCCAGAAACATGATAGGGTCCCCCTTGTCCTCACTTATCACCCCACCAGCCTCCGCATTCAAAGGATCATCCTCCGCCATTTCCGCCAACTCCAGCATGATGCCACTACCAAACACATCTTCCCTTCACCCCCCTTATCGGCATTCCGTAGGGATCGCTCCCTCCGGGACACCCTGGTCCACTCCTCCATCACCCCCTACTCCTCAACCCCCTCCTATGGCACAACCCCTTGCCCACGCAAAAGATGCAACACCTGCCCCTTCACTTCCTCTCTCCTCACCGTCCAAGGACCCAAACACTCCTTTCAAGTGAAGCAGCATTTCACTTGCATTTCCCCCAACTTAGTCTACTGCATTCGTTGCTCCCAATGTGGTCTCCTCTACATTGGAGAGACCAAACGTAAACTGGGCGACCGCTTTGCAGAACACCTGCGGTCTGTCCGCAAGAATGACCCAAACCTCCCTGTCGCTTGCCATTTTAACACTCCACCCTGCTCTCTTGCCCACATGTCTGTCCTTGGCTTGCTGCATTGTTCCAGTGAAGCCCAACGCAAACTGGAGGAACAACACCTCATCTTCCGACTAGGGACTTTACAGCCTTCCGGACTGAATATTGAATTCAACAACTTTAGGTCGTGAGTCCCCTCCCCCATCCCCACCCCCTTTCTGTTTCCCCCTTCTTTTTTTTTTCCCAATAAATTATAAAGATTTTCCTTTTCCCACCTATTTCCATTATATAAAATAAAAAAAACCCACTAGAGCTATACCTTGAGTGCCCTACCATCCATTCTTAATTAGCACATTCGTTTAGATAATATCACCAACTTTAACTTTAACACCTATGTGTTCTATTGTACTATTGTTGTTGACATCTTTTGATGATCTGCTTCTATCACTGCTTGTTTGTCGCTACAACCACACCAACCCCCTCCACCTCTCTGTCTCTCTATCTCTCCGCCCCCCACACACACACCTTAAACCAGCTTATATTTCAGCTCTTTCCTGGACTCGAACTCAAGTTCTGTCGAAGGGTCATGAGGACTCGAAACGTCAACTCTTTTCTTCTCCGCCAATGCTGCCAGACCTGCTGAGTTTTTCCAGGTAATTCTGTTTTTGTTTTGGATTTCCAGCATCCGCAGTTTTTTTGTTTTTATCTCTGTGTTTAATTGACTGCCACTGCTCTTCAAGAAATGCCTACCTCCTTGAAGAAGTTCTGTTCCTCTCTGCGACAAGATTTCCGGATTTCTCTGTTGCCTTGTTCACCTTCATTGCTTTCCATTTCTCTCCTAGTGTTTGACAAGGTGTTTACTAAAACCCGCTTTCACAGCCATATCTCCTTTCTCAGTGACTGTCTCCGTCTCCGACTTACCCCACATGGATTTCAACTGAAATTCCACCCCTCATGTTTCGAACCCACCCAGGATTACAGGTATCTCCGGGACATAAAACGTTTCTCGGACTGCTGTTCCCGTCACATTCTGAAATCCACTCTCAGTGCCATGCGCCGCCATATGAACACACTCGACCTCTCCCTCCAGCAGCACCGCCGTACCCTTTTTCAAAGCTGCGCGTGCCCCCAGTTTCATTTTATCCTTCGGCTCATCCGACGCCTCAACAAGAAACTTTTTCTCTTTCTCTCAAGTGCTAAGGAACGCAAGCTCCAACAACTCATCGACACCAACACCCATCTAGGACCCTCCACCCCTGCCTGTCCCTCCGTCCCCACCCCATCTTCCAATCCCAACCCCAGCCGTGTATTCACTATACCCCCTGACCTTCCCCTCTCCGATGCTGAACGTTCAGTGCTCAGCAAAGGACTTAGTTTCATACCCTTACGCCCTCACCTCAATGAATTTCGGGCTCGGCATGATACTGAACTCTTCTTCCGCCGTCTTCGTCTCCGGGCTCACTTCTTTGGGCAGGAGTCCTCTCCCAGTTCAACGGATCCTTTTACCCATCTTCAATATTCTCCCTCCACCTGGACCCCTCCCTCTGGATTCTTACCTTCTCTCGATCTTTTCATTGAGAACTGTCGGCGCGACATTAGTCGTCTCAATTTCTCTGCTCCTCTCACCCATTCTAACCTGTCTCTCTCTGAACTTACTGCACTCCATTCTCTCAGGTCCAACCCTGACATTGTCATCAAACCCGCTGACAAGGGTGGTGCTGTTGTTGTCTGGCGCACTGACCTCTACCACGCGGAGGCTGAGCGTCAACTCGCAGACACTTCCTCCTACCTCTCCCTGGACCATGACCCCACCACTGAACATCAAGCCATTGTTTCCAGGACTGTCACTGACCTCATCTCCTCTGGGGATCTCCCTCCCACAGCTTCCAACCTGATAGTTGCCCAACCTCGGACGGCCCGCTTCTATCTCCTACCCAAAATCCACAAACAGAACTGCCCCGGTAGACCGATCGTCTCAGCTTGCTCCTGCCCCACAGAACTCATTTCTCGTTATCTTGACTCCCTTCTCTCTCCCCTTGTCCAGTCCCTTCCCACCTACATCCGTGATTCCTCTGACACCTTACGTCACATCAACAATTTCCAGTTCCCTGGCCCCTACCGCTTCCTCTTCACCATGGACGTCCAATCCCTCTACACCTCCATCCCCCACCAGGATGGTCTGAGGGCCCTTAGCTTCTTCCTCGAACAGAGGCCCGAACAATCCCCATCCACCACTACTCTCCTCCGTCTGGCTGAACTTGTTCTCACGCTGAACAATTTCTCCTTCAACTCCTCTCACTTCCTCCAAATAAAAGGTGTGGCTATGGGTACCCGCATGGGCCCCAGCTATGCCTGTCTCTTTATGGGGTATGTGGAACATTCCTTGTTGCAGTCCTACTCCGGCCCCCTTCCACAACTCTTTCTCCGGTACATCGATGATTATTTCGGTGCTGCTTCATGCTCTCGTCAGGACTTGGAAAAATTTATTAATTTTGCTTCCAATCTCCACCCCTCCATCATTTTCACGTGGTCCATCTCTGACACTTCCCTTCCCTTCCTTGACCTCTCTGTCTCAATCTCTGGTGATAGACTGTCCACCAATATCCATTACAAACCCACCGACACCCACAGCTATCTCGACTACAGCTCCTCACACCCCACTTCCTGTAAGGACTCCATCCCATTCTCTCAGTTCCTTCGCCTCCGTCGCATCTGTTCCGATGATGCTACATTCAAAAACAGTTCCTCTGACACGTCCTCCTTCTTCCTTAACCGAGGTTTTCCACCCACGGTCGTTGACAGGGCCCTCAACCGTGTCCGGCCCATCTCCCGCGCATCCGCCCTCACTCCTTCTCCTCCCTCCCAGAAACATGATAGGGTCCCCCTTGTCCTCACTTATCACCCCACCAGCCTCCGCATTCAAAGGATCATCCTCCGCCATTTCCGCCAACTCCAGCATGATGCCACTACCAAACACATCTTCCCTTCACCCCCCTTATCGGCATTCCGTAGGGATCGCTCCCTCCGGGACACCCTGGTCCACTCCTCCATCACCCCCTACTCCTCAACCCCCTCCTATGGCACAACCCCTTGCCCACGCAAAAGATGCAACACCTGCCCCTTCACTTCCTCTCTCCTCACCGTCCAAGGACCCAAACACTCCTTTCAAGTGAAGCAGCATTTCACTTGCATTTCCCCCAACTTAGTCTACTGCATTCGTTGCTCCCAATGTGGTCTCCTCTACATTGGAGAGACCAAACGTAAACTGGGCGACCGCTTTGCAGAACACCTGCGGTCTGTCCGCAAGAATGACCCAAACCTCCCTGTCGCTTGCCATTTTAACACTCCACCCTGCTCTCTTGCCCACATGTCTGTCCTTGGCTTGCTGCATTGTTCCAGTGAAGCCCAACGCAAACTGGAGGAACAACACCTCATCTTCCGACTAGGGACTTTACAGCCTTCCGGACTGAATATTGAATTCAACAACTTTAGGTCGTGAGTCCCCTCCCCCATCCCCACCCCCTTTCTGTTTCCCCCTTCTTTTTTTTTTCCCAATAAATTATAAAGATTTTCCTTTTCCCACCTATTTCCATTATATAAAATAAAAAAAAACCCACTAGAGCTATACCTTGAGTGCCCTACCATCCATTCTTAATTAGCACATTCGTTTAGATAATATCACCAACTTTAACTTTAACACCTATGTGTTCTATTGTACTATTGTTGTTGACATCTTTTGATGATCTGCTTCTATCACTGCTTGTTTGTCGCTACAACCACACCAACCCCCTCCACCTCTCTGTCTCTCTATCTCTCCGCCCCCCACACACACACCTTAAACCAGCTTATATTTCAGCTCTTTCCTGGACTCGAACTCAAGTTCTGTCGAAGGGTCATGAGGACTCGAAACGTCAACTCTTTTCTTCTCCGCCGATGCTGCCAGACCTGCTGAGTTTTTCCAGGTAATTCTGTTTTTGTTTTGGATTTCCAGCATCCGCAGTTTTTTTGTTTTTATTATTGTAATAAATTCTGTTACTGAAGTGGAAGCACTGATTCACAGGGGATGAGATGAGGGGTGGAAAAGAGCTCCTTATTTTATCCTCATTATCTTCTTCAACTACCATGCACTATTCTACTTTAGGCACCCCATGTCAACAATGTACCAAGACCCAAGCTCAGTGAAGTGATCCTACTTCACCTGGGTAAGAATTTCCTTCTCCCATACCAGGCTATGTGGTCACTTTGAGTGAGGTTGCCAATGTAATCCCAAATTAGAATCAAGTGCTGCACTGTGGTCCTACACCATAGAAGAAGTGGATTGAGAGTGCCCTAAACTATTTCTGTCCAGGATGGAATCAAACCCAGCTAAGGAGATGAGAGGCCAGTTGGAAAGCTACTGTATTACCCGGTCACCATCAGTTTGTCTTTGGATAGGTTTTTGATGTGTCTGGTGAGTGGATTGTGGTTACAGCGACTGTGGTGTGGATCTTGACTTTGTGTGTTGGAGTAACAGTGAGCTGTAAGCCCATTTTACAACCTTTGCAATTTTTATTTCCATTGAAGTGCTAGCCCATGTATCTATAAACATACAGCTGTTGTTGCTGTTTGAGAAGACAAAAAACTCATTTGTAGCCTGTGATAGAAATGCCAAAACCAAGTGATTTAAAAACACTTTTTTGGCTTCTGTCACCTTTAAAACTAACAGGTAAACCAAATTAATACATTTGTAATGTGCATACTATGTGTATTAATGCATACATTATAGTTGGAATGCATGTACTATTTGTTAAAGTATTTGTATAAATGTACTGTATCCATTAATGGAATATACTTGGCTGTGTGGTTTATATATCTCACCAGGCGTTCCTCTCCAATATTCTTTGCCATGTACTACAGTATGAACAGCACACTGAAATATTAACTGTAGTATGTTAAGTAATTTTAACAGCAAATTCCTCAGTTAATCATTGGAGCAGCGAGTGTTTAGAGGAGGTTTACCAGACTAATATCTGGAATGGGTGGGTTGTCTTATGAGGAAAGGTGGGACAGGCTAGGCTTTTACCTGCTGGAGTTTAAAAGAGTAAGAGGTGACTTGATTGAAGTATATAAGATTCCTGAGGGGGCTTGACAGGGTGGATGTGGAGAGGATGTTTCTTGTGGGAGAATCTAGAGCTAGAGGTCACTGTTTAAAAATAAGGGGTCGCCCATTTATAATGGAGATGAGGTGAAATTTTTTCACTCAGAGGGTCGTGACTCTTTGGAAATCTCTTTGTGAAAAGAGGGTGGAAGCAGAGTATTTGAATATTTTTAAGGCAGGGGTGGATAGATCCTTGGTAAACAAGGGGGTGACAGGTTATCGGGTAGGATGTAGATTTGAGGTTACTGTCGGATCAGCCATGATCTTATTAAATGGCAGAGCAGGCTCGAGGGGCTGAATGGCCTACCCCTGCTCCTTGTTCGTATGTTCATATGTTTGTACTTTAAGATGTGATTGTATGTAACTCATTTACTGAAACTGACTTTTAATTAGCTAAAACCCATGACTCAACCCGATGAAGCTTATTTTCAGCAGTCAACATGCTCTAAAATAGCAAGTAGTAAAAGTTAAATCTCAGGAGCAAAATGCTGGAAGCCTGCAAAACAGAAAAATGCTGGAAACACTGATTTAATGTTTCTTCGAGTTTTTAACTAAATATGTAACCTGCGAAAGGGGAGTGGTGAAGAATAAAAGGGAAGGTCTGTGATGGTGTAGAAAGCAGAGTGATTAAAGGACAAAAGGGATGATGGTGTAAGGCAAAAGGTGTTGGTAACGGGACAAGTATAGAAACAAAAAATGGGTCCCGAGGAGGAATAAATAGCTGTGGAATGTCCAAATGAAAATGAGAGCAGTGGTTAAGATGTAAAATTATTAAACTTGATGTTGAGGCCAGAATTGTGAAATGCCCAATTGAAAGATGAGGCGCTGTTGCTCGAGCTTCCATTGAACTGCATTGGAACAGTACAGGAGGCTGAGTACAGACAGTTCAAGGATGGATAATTAAACTGAAATCTCTCCTGATGTACATGTAGAGGAAGGTTATAGAAAACCTGGAAAACAGTCAACAGGTTAAAACTCCAACAAACTAAATCCAGGCCCCTTAGGTTAATTGTGACTTTCTGGCAGCTTGATTATAAAATGAAAGTTTTTTTGTTATGACTTCTTTACCTGCATAACAACATTGACTCAAGTTCAAAGTGATTTGTTTTATGAAAAGCGCTTTGTGATATTTGAGATGTATTAGGGCAACATATAATTACATGCCCATATTTTCTTTTCCTGATGAGGCAATCCTCAGCCTACAATTTAATTTGAGTTGTCAGCCAAACTAAAAGCTCTTTTGATTGTACAGAACTTGAGTATTGCTGAAACAAGAGACATGGCTAAGCTTTTCATGTTGCACTCATCAGGACAATCACAAGAATACCAATATAAGAAGGGAAAACAATTTATACTGTATGTGAAGAGAGTGCTGATTGGTTGGCAAGTGGCATTGCCATAGAGAACGCACCACTGATGGTGACTGACAGTTAACTGCCAAGCACTGTTTGAAATTCAAACCAGGTAGTTTGCCTCTGGTCAAGGCATTGCTCTGAGGAATGAGTCAGCGAATGTCACTCATTTTGTTTAGCTGAAACAGGTGCAATGGATGTACATGTTCTTTCTGTCTGTAAAGAACAGGGCCCTGTGTATTAATATATGTAGCTTCCGGTACACACAAATGCGCCATATTGTGAACCCGACTGACAATCTTAAGTTGGTTGTCAGCATAATTCTTAGCACATTGGACAACATTTGCTAAATAATCCTCAATTGCGGAATCACATCTAATGTTGGACATAGTTTTGCTAGCACAGACTGGTTGGGTACGGTCTGTACCCTGCCCATTGCGAAAAACGGCTGGGATATGCTGTTTAAAATGATCCGCCCGTCTTTGGGATATATGGCCTACAAACCGAGCAGCTCACTGGCACTGAAATTCATATACCACATTACTCATTTGTGTGATAGGCAGAATGTCTTTTTGGCTTGACGGCAGCATCCTGTTAGTGGTGAATACCACTTGTGTTGCTACTGCATAGCAGCAGCGTGAAACAGCTAGCTTCACCTGTTCCTCAAATTTTTGAGATACCTTGCCCTTCCAGGGTAATCTGAGGTTGACTGGGAAGTTTTCAGGGCCTAAAGTTATGGCCTAAGGCCAGTTCATGAGTTTGCATGATATACAGCGTGAAGTGATCTGTTCAGGGTAGACATTATCACCATATCACAGTACCTTTACTGTGCAGAAGGAGGCTATTTGGCCCAAAGAGTCTGCACCGGCTCTCTGAAAGAGCATTCCACCTAGTCCCATTCCCCTGTCTTACCCCTTAACCTTGCACATTCTCTCTTTTCAGGTAGCAATCGAATTCCTTTCTGAATACCTCGGTTAAACCTGCCTCCACCAATCTTTCAGGAAAATTTTCCTCACATCACATTTACTCCTTATGTCGATTATTTTGAACCTGTGCCCTCTAGTTCTTGGCGTTTATTGAGTGGGAACAGTTTCACACTGTTTACCCTGTCCATACCCCTCAGGATCTTGAATACCTCTGTCAAGTCTCCTCTCAGCCTTCTTTTCTCCAAGGAAAACAGTCCCAACCCCTCCAATCTATCCTCATAGCTACTGTTCTTCATCTCGGGAATTATTCTTATGAATCTCCTCTGCACTCTCTCCAATGTCTTCACATCCTTCAAGTTTGGCGCCCAGGACTGGACACAGTACTCCAGATGAGGCCTAACTTTTGTCTAATACAAGTTCAACATGACCTTCTTACTCTTGTATTCAAGGCCCCTATTAATAAAGCCTGGGATACAATATGTTTTATTAACTGCTCTTTCAACATGCCTGCCACCTTCAATGTAGTACAATATACACTGAGGTCCCTCTGTTCCTGCACCTCCTTTACAGGGTCTCCCTTTACTTTATACTGTCTCACCATGTCTTTCTTGCCAAAATGAATCACTTCACGCTTCCCTGCATTGAACTTCATCTGCCACTTGTCCGCCCAATCCACCAACATATCTATGTCCTTTTGAAGTTCAAGACTATCCGCATCGCAGTTGACAACATTTCCAATCTTAGTATCGTCTGCAAATTTTGAAATCGCGCTCTGTGCACTACAGTCTATGTCATTAATATATATCAGGAAAAGCAAGGTCCCAACGCTGACCCCTGAGGAACTTCACTACAAACCTTCCTCCAATCTGAAAAACAACCATTTATCACTATTCTCTGCTTCCTGCCACTCAGCTAATTTCTTATCCAAGTGCTTACTTTCCCTTTTGTTCCATGAGCTAGAATTTTGCTCACAAGTCTGTTGTGTGGCACTGTATCAAATGCCTTTTGAAAATCCATATGCCCCCACATCAACAGTGTTTCCTTTATCAACATTCTCTGTTGCCTCCTCAAAAAAACTCCAGTAAATCAGTTGAACATGATTTTCCCTTGATGAATCCATGCTGGCTTTCCTTAATTATCCTGCACTTGTCTAAGTGACTATTGATTTTATCCCGTACTATAGTTTCTAGAAGTTTCCCTACCACTGTGGTCAAATTGACTGGCCTGTAGTTGACAGCTTTATCCTTGCACCCCTTTTTGTACAAGAGTGTAACATTCGCAGTTCTCCAGCATTTGGCACCACTGGCACCTCTCCTGCGTCTAAGGAAGACTGGAAGTTTATCACTAGTGCCTCTGCAATTTCTACTCTCACTTCCCTCAGTGCCTTTGGATGCACCTGGTACCTTATCTATTTTAAGTAAAGATAGTCTTTCCAACACCACCACCTCCTCAATTGTAACTTCTTCTAGTGTACTAGCTACCTCCTCTCTCACCTCAGCCTGGGTAGCAAGTTCTTCCTTTGTAAAGACAGATGCAAAGTACTCGTTCAACACCTCTGCTATTTCTCCAGCCTCCACATGCAAGTGTCCCCTTTTTTTTTGTCCCTAATTGGCCCTACTCTTTCTTTTACCACCATTTTATTATGTACATGCTTATAGAAGACCTTGGGATTCCCTTTTTATGTTTGCTGCCAGCTTCTTTTCGTGCTCTTTCCTTGCTTTTCATACCAGTTTCTTCACTTCCCCTCTGGTCCTTTTTATATTCAGCCTGATTCTCCATTGTATTTTCTACTTGACATCTGTCGTATGAGCACTTCCTCCTTTTCATCTTTGTCTCTATTTCTCTGTCATCCAGAGCACTCTGGATTTATTTGTCCTACTGTTCCCCTTCAAGGGAATATACCTTGACATCGCCTACAATACTTTTTCTTTGAAGGTGGCCCATTGTTCAACCACTGACTTTTCTGCCAATGTTTGATTCCAACTGACTCGACTCAGATGCATTCTCATCCCATTGAAGTTGGGTTTGCTCCAATTAGTTATCCCTGCTCTTGATCTTTTTCCTTTTCCATGACTAACCCAAACCTTATGATACAATGGTCACTTTCCCCTAGAGGCTCTCCTACTGATATTTGATCCACTGGGGCCAACTCAATCCCCAGAACCAGGTCCAAAGTGCCTGACTTCCCGTTGGACTGGAAACATACTGAACACATTCCAGAATCTCTTGTCACTTTGCACTATTCCTGCCCCAGTCTATATTTGGATAATTGAAGTCCCCCATTATGATTACTCTATAACTCTTGCTCCTCTCTGTAATTTCTTTGCAAATTTGTTTCTCCACATCTCTTCCACTAGTTGGTGGTCTATCTACTATAACAATCAATGTTATTGTACCTTTCCCATTCCTTACCTCTAGCCAGAGAGATTCTGTCCTTGTCCCCTCTGGAATATCCTCTCTCTCCAGTACTGTAATGCCATCTTTAACCAATATTGCCATGCCCCTCCTTTTCTTCCTTTCCTGTCTCTCCTAAACATCTTGTACCCAGGAATATTTAACACCCAGCCCTGCCCTTCTTTAGCCAGGTCTCTGTTACAGCAAAAATATCATAATTCCATTTGTCAACCTGTGCCTGCAGTTCACCAATCTTATTCATCACACTCCGTGCAGTCACATACATGACTGAGGCTGTTTACTTCCTGCTTACTCTGACTCCATCTAATGATTTATTATTGCTTACTCTTAATGCTATTTACCTTGATGCAACTCTCCGATATATCCTCGTTATTAGTTGATCACTACTTCCCACTCCCAGTTTTTCTCCTCTGCACTTCGAATTTCCCCCCAGGTTCCCATCCCCCTGTCAACCTAGTTTAAACCCTCCCCAATAGCATGAGCAAACCTCCCTGTGAGGACACTAGTCCCAGTCCTGTTGAGATGTAACCTGCCCTTGTTCAGGTCCCACCTGCCCCAGAACCGGTCCCAATGCCTCAGAAATCTAAAGCCGTCCCTCCTACTCCATTTCTCCAGCTACAAGTTGAAGTGCTCAACGTTCCTGTTTTTATGTTCACAAGCACGTGGCACTGAGTAACCCTGAGATTACTGTTTTTTGAGGTCCTGTTGTAAAGGAAATCACTGATCTAATGTAGCAGAATAGGATTGACATCCAGGCTTTTCAGTAAGCTTGAATGGCTGCATGATGTTAAAAGCTGAAGAGAAATCAGCAAAGGTAACATGAGCATAGGTGCTCATTCTATCTGTGCTCTGTTGAATCAAATGGACCAAAGTCAGAACAACTTGTCCATTGACTTGAGGTTAATTGATAAACTGTAACTGACCCATATGTGCAACAAGGGGATCCAAAGGATCAATTGAATCTGATCAAAACTGTTGCTCCAATTCTTTGGTTCTGCCCTGTAACTCAGGCAAAATGTAGTATGTAAGTAATGGCAGAAGAGTGAGAGAAGCCCTGAGCAATTCACCCTTATTGAATATTAAGTACAGAAACAGACCATTTTCCTCAATCAACTCATGCTAGTGTTTTTTTTCATGTTGTCTAATCCCACTCTCCTGCCCACTGTGCCCTTCGGTATTTCCCATTCTTTGTATGGAATTCTATTTTGAAATAATTTGGGGCTCTTCTTTAATGTTGTGTTTTTTTGCAGAGAATTTCAATTTCTAACCACTCTCTGTGTAAAGAATATTTTACTAACTCCTTTTGTTTTTGACCACCCCCTCCACCCACACTGAGCCAGGTAGGTTTGCCAACCTCCAGGATTGAAAATTAATCTCCAGGTCACTACTGTGAGTATCCAAGGGAGTAAAATCATTGGGAATTAAAATAATATTGTATTTTTTCACTTTTTCTTATTTATAAAATTATTGAAGTTAGGATAAAAGGCTGTTTGGTCACAAATCATTCAATCGAGTTACAAAGAGCATGTTCACTTTCCAGTTGGTGTGGGAAGTGGATGAGCTGTGAGAATGGATGTTTTGGGCAACCAATGGTGACAGCGATTAAACTCAAATGTGTGCAAAGAAAGTTGGCAATCCTGTATCCAGGGCAGCCTCAGAGGCTAGGGACAGGGGAAAGCAGCCAGAGGACCAGATTCTCCTAGCGGTCCAAATGACCCTTACTGGAAAGTGGGCATGTGTGGAGTTAAAGTAGTAACGGGAGTGGTGATGACTGGTGAAGCCATCGTGCTGAGAAAGGCCAACAGCTCTCATTATCTGTGCTAATCAGCTTAAGAATGTTCATTTCCAGGGTTTACGTTGCCAATGTCACAAGAGCCCATCAAAGGTAATGCAGGAAAAGAAAAATCTGTATGTATGTGTGAAAGGACGGGGGTGGGGAAGCATCTAAAATAAATGGCTGAAGTTTCCCTTTACTTTGAATTCCCCATAACCAAATTGAGGACCAAATCTCATACACTCTGCAGTAATGCACACAAGCCTTGCTGCTGCACACCATCTACTGTCTCTTGCTTTAATCCGTTTCTGTTTTCCCAATTTTTGTTTCCCTCCCATAGGACCCAAACCCATGATCACAGGGATTGGAATATTTATTTTTAGTGCCAAGGCAAGTGATAATTCGTTCAGATGAAAAATAACTACACATTATTACTTTCCCATTGGGTGGGGTCCCAGCTTAAATTATAGTGCAGCAAAGTAAACTAGCCAAGTGTTTTCAACACAACTTTTGCTATATATACCAGTTGACCTTTCATGGTATTGCACATGGGAAGTTGAGTAAAAGAGCTGTTCTAAATTGAAAGAGGTGGGGGTTTAATGTTGAGAGGGTGGGTGACATTTGGAGCAGGGAACACTGTAATTCAGTCCCATTTTAGTCATGCATTTGGCCTTTTTGTTTGTACACAGTCTTCATTCTTATAGTTGATGTTGATGCAATTTGCCTGCTATGTGAAGTGGATCCTAGTAGTTTATATATATACATTGGACACTGTTTGGCTAATAGCACTCTCTCCTTTGAGCCAGAAGGTTGTGGATTCAAGACCCAATCCAGGATGTGAGTGCCAAAAAAAAAAGCTGACACTCCACTGTCAGAAATGCCATCTTTCAGATGTTAAACCAAGGCCCCATTTACCCTTTCAGGTAGACAAATAAGATTCCATGTCACTTTTTAATAAGAGTAGGGGTGTTATCCCTGGCATCCTGGCCAGTATTTATCCCTGAATCAACATTACTAAAGAAAAATCTGGCCATTGTCACATTGCTGTTTGTAGGAGCTTGCTGTGTGCAAATTGGTTGCTACATTTCCCACATTGCAATCTGTGACTATGCTTCAAAGGTACATCATTGGCTGTAAAGCAATTTGGGACATCCTGTGTTTGCAAAAGGCACTTCATATCTCTTTTGTGAACCCATCACCAATTAAGTGCCCCATTGAAAGGGATACTATTGACCCGCTGTAATGAAAACAAATAGAACAAAAACAAACACAAACTTTAAAGGAAACTTAACTTAAAATGTCATTCCCAGGGTTGATAATGCACTCCAGTCCCCACAGTGCACACCAGTCATGGAAGTCCTGAAGCGTACTGGTGGACGTCACATGCTCCCTCTCCAGTGACATTCGGGCACAGATGTAACCACAGAAGAGACAAACAAGATTGCTGGAAAAGCTCAGCAGGTCTGACAGCATCTGTGGAGAGAAAGAGTTAATGTTTCGAGTCTGTATGATTCTTCAGAACAGTCCCTTCAGTTCTGAAGAAGAATCATATGGACTCGAAACGTTAATTCTGTCTTTCTCTCCACAGATGCTGTCAGACTTGCTAAGTTTTTCCAGCAATTTTTGTTTTTGTTTCAGATTTCCAGCATCTGCAGTATTTTGCTTTTAACCACAGAAGAGAATCAGGCTGAGCAACCCCCTTGATCACCAATTGCCTGGACCTGTTAATGGCCACCATGGCCGGGCCCAGGAGCAGTCCAACGAGAAGGTCTGATCTGTCCCTTCTCCTCTGCACCAGGTCAGGAGTGTGGGACTGAAGTGCAACAAGAAGATGAGAAAGAGCCCTTCAGGTGATGGAAGAAGGGCTGCAACCTCTTGCACCCTACATAAATATGACTCCTGCAGGCCACAGAAATTGCAGGTGGCCCGGGAGTCGGTGGAAGACACTTTATAAATGCAAGCCTTATTCAATAGGTTGCTTCACACTGGCAGCTGATTAGTAGTCTGGAAGTGGCCGAGGTAATTGCATCTTAATGAATTGCGAAGCGCTGCTGGAAGACTTTGCCTGAAATCAACAGGCCTTTTAAATCAGCAAGTACAGTTGGTTAACTAAGGTAATTGTACTTCAACAAGGTGCTTTGAGCTTATTGAAAACTGAATCTGCCTGAAATAACTAGTGCTTAATAAGTTATGAATGATGCCTCTGTGATTAACTCCTATTGTGATGGAAAATGGTTAGTGTTGATTGCCTGAAATAGATGGTAGCCTGTCATAAGTGAGTGCAGATAGGTGGTGGGGGTGGGGGGGGGTGGTGCGGTTGATGTGTAACTTGTAGCTGTTTGGGAAACAGAGATGTAAAGTCAGTGCAACATTTGCGTTTCTCTAACAGTACAGGATGAGGAGCCGGAACATGCAAGGCTGAGATGCAACAGTGCCACCATTGGTGATACATTTACTTCGGTGGTTTACATCATTAATATGGACACAGGAGTTTATAATGGAAAAAGTTGGTACATGAAGTACATGAAGATGTAAGATCTTTATACTGTAGATATACATTTATTAGAAATCAATATTTTCAATAAACTTTAAATAGTGATATGACAATTGATAATCAGCATGCTGTACACTACCAAGCCATTTCCTGGTTTGATTTTTGGTCTGTGCTGAATTAACTGATGTAAGTCAGGTCAGCCAGTTGGGGCACTGCACCAGGCCTGCACATCCTGATTTAGGGAGAGGAAAAATCATCCCAACAGTCCTTTTCCCCAGTCACACCTGCTGAGAAGTGAGTGCATGTGAGCAATGGCTGATGCCAGGATTGTGCTAGCTCTCCATAATTGAAAACCTGCTGACACTCACTCTCTGATCTCACTTGAATGGGTCGATGTGGGTGGGGGTGAAAGTTGAAGGAAGTCACTGTACATTGAAAGCATGAAGTTCATTGACAGATACTTGAGACTCAACTCTAAAGAAATTAAACCTGGTCACTAAATATCTGTGAATCTAGATGTTGAACATTGGAACTGAGCCCAATCCTGTCAGCCAATATCTGTCTGCACATAGATAGCATTCAGGCTGGAAACCCCCTGGGCTGAATTTCCCCTTCTTTAACCCAGTGGCAGAGAACTCTGTACTAACCCAGAACTGATCATGGATCGGACACGGGATCTCCATGGTGTGTTTGGTTCAGTTCTGCATTAGGAATGGCCTGTACCCACTGAATCATGAAAAAAACCATTATCCCAACATCCTTAGTAAATTAGCTTTGTCCTCCACATGTGAGGCAGTTGTTACTGTAGAATAAACAAAATTCTTAGCCTAGAAACTGCATTCAATAAACATTTCCATATGATTTTCTTTGAAGTAGATGTTAAAAATCCTGATTTTGTTCCATATCCAGGAGAACAGAGTTGAGGGTACAGATCAACCACAATCTAACTGAATGGCAGAATAGGCTGAAAGACCGACTTTCTTTCCGAAGGACAGTCTACAGATTCAAGAATCTTCTTGACTGAGTCAATGCTGCACCTTAACTGGTCATCAGGGCACATAGGAACAAGAGGAGGCCATTCAGCTTGTTCTACTGCTTAATTAGATCATGGCTGATCTGTATCTTGGCTCCATTTACCCACCTTGATTCCACATTCATTAATTGCCTTGCCTAACAAGAATCTATCGATTTTGGTTTAAAATTTTCAATTGCACCACCACTGCCCCTTCCCTGCTCTGACCTGTCTTCAGCCTCAGCAGCTTTTAGATTGTTTTAGATTTCTCCTACCACCCCTGAATGGCCTAGCTCTAATTTTAAGGTTATGCCCCTTGTTCTGGATCTCCCCACAAGAGAAAACGGGATCCATAGAGGGAGACTGTCAACTACTTTAATCATTTTAAACACCTCAAGAGCACCGCATCTTTCCAAGAGCACTTTACAGTCTTTTGGCCTCAACAACGAGTTCCACAATTTCAGATCATAACCACTGCTCCCATTTTGTTCAGACAGCAGGTGCTGGTTATGATTCTGCCATTTACCCCTCCTCCAGACCCATATTTTGTTTCTGGTTCCTATTACCACTTTATTTTGTCTTTCACCATAACCATCATCCTTTTTGTCATTTAATCTCTCCTATCTTAGCAGGGTCAAGTAAGGCGCAGTTATGAGTCACAGCTAATAGTGAAACCAGTGAATTTTCAGTGATGATGGCGGAAAGGCAAGAACATTGAGGATTAACGGCTTCTTACAGGCAGAGGATCTTTCAGGAAGAGAACTTGTGTTTCCTTTAAATACAGGAAACCAACTAACGTAGTCTTTTCCTTAATCATATTGCTCACTGAAGTTGCAAATGGGAGGCTCTTATGAGCAACTGAAGAGGAAAGGGCAGGACCGTGAGGTGTGGGGGAAATAAGCAGAGTAGCAGATCACCACTACTGTACAACCTTACACCCTATCACATAGAACTTATCTTTTGTCCTTTCCTCCCCCATTTACCTTCATTTCTCTGCCTCTTGCCCTCGCTTAAAGACTATTAAATCTCTAACGCCCACCAGATCTGATGAATCATTAGCATATTTCTCTGACCACAATCGCGACTTGTCCTGCTGTGTGTTTTCAGCATTGTCTGTTTTTCCCTCAATTAGATGCATGGGGCAACATTCAAGCCTGATGGAAATGCAATACCTACACTGGGGTACAACATGGTCTCTGTGGTTCCATCTAGTAAAGCATTTATCAGAGGTCACCAAGCAGCTGAATGGAGTTCAGAGTGTTGAATGAAACCTTCTGGTAGGGGGTTCAAGGGCAGAGCTGCTGAAACTATAGCGTTTTAGTGAATTATAGCAAGACTTAACAAAGTTTCTTTGTGGTCAGGTCATGTACTTGAAGACAGGGTTTCCTTTGTGTTGAACAATAGATAAATGCCCTATTTAAAATTGTGTATGCTGAGCATTTTCAATATTGCGTGACAAATCAGGAATTTTTACTTTTACTTCAAGGGCAAGCGCAGAAAATGACTATTGGAGGCAGCTTCTAATCTGAAAATTGTGTGTTGACTCTGCACGTGTGCCTAATCCAGTCACAACTGACTTGATCATATAATTAGATAAATTACTGCCTTTCACCCATCCCTAAAGGAAGAACATAAAGTCTGATGCAGAAATCACAGCACATGTTATTTTTTCCCATTCCAGTTTTATGTCTGCAGTTCCTATGCTTAACTTACCTCTCATTCTTAGTTCAAGTGAAGTAGCACTAAAATTACTCATTTTTGAGGCATGATTTCAGCGCAAAGGTATTTTCAGCAGTGAATTGTAGGGTCGGACCCATTTTCACCAGGTTTACACTGGGGTGTAATCCAATTGGGCATCCATAGAATTCACCTATCCATTCTTTAAATTTATCTTAAATCTATGGAGATGAGGATCTGGCATTAGTGTGCTGCAATGCTAAAAGTTTTGCTGACCATGCACCAGAGTTTTCTGTGTCAGCTGTGTGATTCAGTGGTAGCACTCCTGCCTCTGAGTCAGAAGGCTGGGGGTTTACATCCCACTCCAATGGTGCAGTCTTTCTGATGATATGTTTAAGATAAGGCCCTGACTCCTCTTTCAGGTAAACATAAAATATCCAATGACACTATACGAAGAAAAGCAGGGGAGTACTTTCCAGTATCCAATATTTATACTTCAAACAACATCCTGTTTTTTAAAAAAAAAACAAAGTTATCTGGTCATTATCATATTGATGCTTGTGGAATTTTGCTATGCGCAAACTAACAGTCACATTTCCCTACATTGCAACAGTGAGTATATGTCAAAAAGTGTTACTTTGGCTGAACAGCACTTTGGGACATCCTATTAAAAATGCTGTATAAATTTGAGTCTTTTCTTTTTTCCAAGTAATAAAATCCAGATTGAATTGAATTTCGGTGAATTCTGACTCCTGCTTTATGTTCACAACACAAACCTACTTTTTGGAGGTGGGAGCAAGTTTTCAGCAAATTGGGTATTCATTATCCATCAAAACCAGGAAATGTTTCAAGCTAAGCGCAGGCTTGACATTTACTGTGGCAAGTTTTCAGCGTGAGATAGGGGCTGGGACTATGGATGGGAATCCCAGTAGCGCAGGTTTCCCCAAAGGTCATGAAGCTTTAACTACAAGGTGAGAGTTTTTTTTCCTCTTTTGTCCAAGTTCTCCTTCTGAAAGCCAGCTGGATGGACAGGCCTGGCTCCCTGTTGGACGAGGAAGCTTTGGGAAAAGGCTGCAGACCAGGAGCCAAGTAGGTTTGGTGTTGAGGATTGGGGCAGAGTGAAGTAGATGGTTTGATTAATTTGGGAGGTTGGATGGTTGCACAGAGATCCGTTGAGCGCATGAGTTTGACGGTAGATCTTGGAGGTGAGGTGAGGGAATTCACAGGAAACACTCTTGCTCCTCCAAGCCCACAAGAAGTGTTATAAAAGCACAGTTCTTATACATCCAACATTTCATTCTTGCTTTTACTCAGTGTTTTCCAAGACCCAGAAAACCCAGACAGCAATAAAAAAACTTTTAAAATGGAGGTAAGCAGCCTCCTTAAATGATTTTAATGATTGACAGCTTCATTAGTGATTGGGGTTGGATTTGACATTTTTAACATTTTAGCTTCCCAACTCTCCCAAATACACCCCTTTTGAGGTTTCAAATGACCCCTAACTTTGTTCTTTGAAGGGTTAAAAAGAATCCACCACCCTCTTTCCCCTCCACCACCGCACCCCCCCATAATATCGCACCTGGTGCCCATTGAAATCACTTTGTGCACATAGATTCAAAATGCAGGGCCAAAGCAGCGACGTGTTCACCAAATCAATGGCGCTTCTCTCATTGCCTTCAATATTTAGTGTCCTGAGTGCTGCCAGCCCTGCCCCTCATGGCCCTTGGAAGTTGAAATCTTCTTTTTGTAACTTTCCTAGAGTCTTCCTAAAAGTGAAGCCTTTGTGAGATTTTTGTTAGCCAGTGGTGGATTGATCTGGCTGCAATACAAACGCTGCAGACTGATGGCTTTTTTTGGGATCTTCAAAAACACTGAAACCCGACTTGTACACCAATCCAAGAACAACAGTTCCTTGCAAAAACTAATTGTCAGGATCCAGCTGAGCTTGGGAACCAGCAAGCTTGCCCCAGACTCCCAGAGAAACAAAGTAAATGGCACAGTGCTCCCTAATGACAGACTTGATCATTTCTGTTTTCTATCAGCTTTAATAGAAAACCAAAAATAAATTTCTTCAACTCATTGGCTGGCTACAAACCTGGCATATTGTCGAGAGGAATTGTGTTCAGCTTTCTTGCTATTTCTTTCATTTTACATTAAACAAAAGTTCTTACCCTTACTGTTTAATTACTTTGAGGCTAAGCATGTGCTTAATTGCTCTGGGGCTAAGAATGTTCTGGAAGCTTCTTGGGAAAAATAGGCAGGGTTCCAGTGGGTGCTGGAATATTTCATCCAAGCTCTTTAATACTTGCATTGCACAACAGTTTTAGCTCATTGCAAATTGACCATCAGATGTGTTATCATAGACCCTTTAAGGATGGATAATGATAGTGCATCATTGCTAATGTGAAATCAGCTTCTCTGATGTCTGCACTGGTTTATTTGTTGTCAAGTGTGGAACTAAAGTGCGTATGGTAGTGAATTGTGTTTGTGAACTGGACAGGCAATGCACTGCAGGCAATGAGAGTTCAAAGCCCACTGTGTCAGATTCAGAAACTGACTTTAGCTTTAAAAAGTTGAAGCCATCATACTGTTGTGAAAACCCAGAGTTAAAGTGCATTCATTTCTTCCATCCAGTGTTACATCTGAGAAATAATGAGTTTATTTTAAATCTCATCACTTGACCTTGGTCTCATTGAATTGGGAGAGATGGTGGCTGTGGTATTGTCACTGGACTGGTAATCTAGCGAGCCGGGGTAATGCTCTGGGGATCTGTGTTCGAACCCTACCGTGCAGATGATGAAATTTGAATTTAATAAAAATCTGGAATTAAAGGTCTAATGATGACCATGAAACCAGGACTGTCACTGACCTCATCTCCTCTGGAGATCTTCCTCCCACAGCTTCCAACCTGATAGTCGCCCAAACTCGGACGGCCCACTTCTACCTCCTACCCAAAATCCACAAACAGAACTGTCCCGGTAGACTGATCGTGTCAGCTTGCTCCTGCCCCAAGGATCTCATTTCTCATTATCTTGACTCCCTTCTCTCTACCCTTGTCCAGTCCCTTCCCACCTACACCTGTGATTCCTCTGACACCTTATGTCACATCAACAACTTCCAGTTCCCTGGCCCCAACCGCTTCCTCTTCACCATGGACGTCCAATCCCTCTACACCTCCATCCCCACCAGGATGGTCTGAGGGCCCTTAGCTTCTTCCTCGAACTGTGTTCGAATCCCCATCCACCACTACTCTCCTCCGTCTGGCTGAACTTGTTCTCACACTGAACAATTTCTCCTTCAACTCCTCTCACTTCCTCCAAATAAAAGGTGTGGCTATGGGTACCCGCATGGGCCCCAGCTATGCCTGTCTCTCTATGGGGTATGTGGAACATTCCTTGTTCCAGTCCTACTCCGGCCCCCTTCCACAACTCTTTCTCCGGTACATCGATGATTACTTCAGTGCTGCTTCATGCTCTCGTCGGGACCTGGAAAAATTTATTAATTTTGCTTCCAATCTCCACCCCTCCATCATTTTCCCATGGTCCATCTCTGACACTTCCCTTCCCTTCCTTGACCTCTCTGTCTCAATCTCTGGTGACAGACTGTCCACCAATATCCATTACAAGCCTACCGACTCCCACAGCTACCTTGACTACAGCTCCTCACACCCCACTTCCTGTAAGGACTCCATCCCATTCTCTCAGTTCCTTCACCTCTGTCACATCTGTTACCTTCAAAAACAGTTCCTCTGACATGTCCTCCTCCTTCCTTAACCGAGGTTTTCCACCCACGGTCGTTGACAGGGCCCTCAACCGTGTCCGGCCCATCTCCCACGCATCTGCCCTCACGCCTTCTCCTCCTTCCCAGAAACATGATAGGGTCCCCCTTGTCCTCACTTATCACCCCACCAGCCTCCGCATTCAAAGGATCATCCTCTGCCATTTCCGCCAACTCCAGCATGATGCCACCACCAAACACATCTTCCCTTCACCCCCCACCCCCCCGGCGGGATTCCGTAGGGATCGTTCCCTCCAGGACACCCTGGTCTACTCCTCCATCACCCCCTACTCCTTAACCCCCACCTATGGCACCTCCCCACGCCCACACAAAAGATGCAACACCTGCCCCTTCACTTCCTCTCTCCTCACCGTCCAAGGACCCAAACACTCCTTTCAAGTGAAGCAGCATTTCACTTGCATTTCCCCCAACTTAGTCTACTGCATTCGTTGCTCCCAATGCGGTCTCCTCTACATTGGAGAGACCAAACATAAACTTGGCGACCGCTTTGCAGAACACCTGCGGTCTGTCCGCAAGAATGACCCAAACCTCCCTGTCGCTTGCCATTTTAACACTCCACCCTGCTCTTTTGCCCACATGTCTGTCCTTGGCTTGCTGCATTGTTCCAGTGAAGCCCAACGCAAACTGGAGGAACAGCACCTCATCTTCCGACTAGGCACTTTACAGCCTTCCAGACTGAATATTGAATTCAACAACTTTAGATCTTGAGCTCCCTCTTCCATCCCCACCCCTTTCTGTTTCTTCCCCCTTCCTTTTGTTTTTCCAATAAGTTATATAGATTTTTCTTTTCCCACCTATTTCCATTATTTTTAAATCTTTTATGCTCTGCTAGCCTTTCCACCCCACCCCCACTAGAGCTGTACCTTGAGTGCCCTACCATCCATTCTTAATTAGGACATTCATTTAGATAATATCACCACCTTCAACGCCTCTTTGTTCTTTTGTCTGTGACATCTTTTGATTATCTGCTCCTATCACTGCTTGCTTGCCCTACAACCACACCACCACGCCCCCACTTCTCCCCCCCCCGCCCCCCCCAAAACACACACACACACACACACACACACACACACACACACACCTTAAACCAGTTTATATTTCACCCCTCTCTTTAGATTCACTCAGTTCTGTGGAAGGGTCATGAGGACTCGAAACATCAACTCTTTTCTTCTCTGCCAATGCTGCCAGACCTGCTGAGTTTTTCCGGGTAATTCTGTTTTTGTTTTGGATTTCCGGCATCCGCAGTTTTTTGTTTTTATGAAACCATTGCCAATTGTCATAAAAATCCATCTGATTCACTAATCCCCTTCAGGGAAAGTAATCTGCCATCCTTACCTGGTCTGGCCTACATGTGACTCCAGACCCACAGCATTATGGTTGACTCTTAACTGCCCTCTGAAATGGCCAAGCAAGCCACTCAGTTGTATCAAACCGCTAAATGTCTATAAAGAATGAATCCAGACGGACCACACGGCATCAACTTAGGCCGGAAAAGACAACGGCAAACTCAGCCCTGTTGACCCTGCAAAGTCCTTCTTACTAACAGCTGTGGGTTTGGGCCAAAATTGGGAGAGCTGTCTCACAGACTAGTCAAGCAACAGCCTGACATAGTCATCCTCACGGAATGATACTTTACAGTCAATGCCCCAGTCACCACCATCACCATTCCTGGGTTTGTCTTGTCCCGTGGGCAGGACAGACCCAGCAGAGTTGACGGCACAGTGGTATACAGTTGGGAGGGATTTGCCCTGGGAGTCCTCAACATCAGCCGTGGACTTCATGAAGTCACATGGCATCAGGTCAAACATTGGCAAGGAAACCTCCTGCTGATTATCATGTACCACACCCCTCACCAACTGATGAATCAGTACTCATCCATGTTGAACACCACTTTGAGGAAGCACTGAGAGTACCAAGGGCACAGAATGTAATCTAGGTGGGGGACTTCAATGTCCATCACCATAAGTGCATTGGTAGCATCACTACTGTCTGAGCTGGTGCGTCCTAAAGTCACACAGCTACTAGATTGGGTCTGTGGCAGGTGGTGAGAGAACCAACGAGGGGAAAAACATGCTTGACCTCATCCTCACCAACCTGCCTGCTGCAGATTCATCTGTCCATGACAGTGTCAGTAGGAGTGACCACCACACAGTTCTTGTGGAGACGAAGTTCCATCTTCACATTAAGGATACCCTCCATCGCATTGTGTGGCACTACCACCGTGCTAAATGGAATAGATTTTGAACATATCTAGCAACTGGGCATCCATGATGCACTCTGGGTCATCAGCAGCAACAGAAATGTACTTTAACACAATCTATAACCTCATGGCCCAGCATATCCCCCACTCTACCATCACCATCAAGCCAAGGGATTAACCCTGGTTCAACGTAGAGTACAGGAGGGCATGCCAGGAGCAGCACTAGGCGTACAGGTGTCAACCTGGTGAAGCAACAACACAGGGCGACTTATGTGCCAAAACGACGTAAACAGCAAGTGATAGATAAAGCTAAGCGATTCCACAACCAATGGATCAGATGTAAGCTCTGCAGTCCTGCCACATCCAGTCGTAAATGGTGGTGGACAATTAGCAAACTCACTGAGGGAGGAGGCTCCACAAATATCCCCATCCTTAATGATGGGAGAGCCCAGCATATCAGTGCAAAAGATAAGGCTGAAGCATTTGCAACAGCCTTCAGCTGGAAGCGTTGAATGTATGATCCATCTCGGCCTCCGCCAGAGGTCCCCAGCATCACAGATGCCAGTCTTCAGTCAATTCAATTCACTCCATGGGATATCAAGAAATGGCTGAAGGCACTGAATACTGCAAAGGCTATGGGCCCTGACAGTATTCCAGCAATAGTACTGAAGACTTGTGCTCCGGAACTTGTTGCGCACCTAGTCAAGTTGTTGCAGTACAGCTATAACACTGGCATCTACCTGCCAAAGTGGAAATTTTCCCAGGTATGCCATGTACACAAAAAGCAAGACAAATCCAAGCCGGCCAATTTCTGCCCCTTCAGCCTACTCTCAATCATCAATGAAGTGATGGAAGGGGTCATCAACAGTGCTATCAAGCGGCATTTGCTTAGCAATAATCTGCTCGCTGACGCTCGGTTTGGGTTCTGCCAGGATCACTCGGCTCCTGACCTCTTTACATCCTTGGTTCTGACATGGGCAAAAGAGCTGAACTCCAGAGGTGGGGTGATAGCAACTGCCCTTGACATCAGGGCAGCATTTGACCAAGTATGGCCTCAAGGAACCTTAGCAAAACTGGAGTCATTGGGAATCAGGGAAAATTCTCCCCTGGTTGGAGCCATACCTAGCAGGAAAGAAGATGGTTCTGGTTATTTGAGGTCAAACATCTCAGTTCTGGGATGTCACTGCAGGAGTTCCTCAGGGTAGTTTCCTAGGCCCAACCATCTTCAGCTGCTTCATCAATGACTTTCCTTCTATCATAAGGTCAAAACTGGGGATGTTTGCGGAACAATGTTCAGCGCCGTTTGTGACTCCTCAGATATTGAAGCAGTTCATGTCCAAATGCAGTAAGACATGGACAATATCCAGGTTTGGGCTAACAAGTGGCAAGTAACACTCACGCCACACAAGCGTTAGGCAATGACCATCTCCAACAAGAGAGAATCTAACCATTGCCCCTTGATATTCAATGGCATTACCATCACTGTCAACATTCTGAGGGTTACCATTGACCAGAACCATTTATTTTATTCATGGGATGTGGGCGTTTTATTGCACCACTGCAGTCCACAGTTCAAGAACTGAACTGGGACTAGCCATATAAGTATTGTGGCTACAAGAGCAGTTCAGAGGCTAGAAATCCTGTGGCGAGTGACTCACCATCTGACTCCCCAAAGCCTGTCCACCATCTACAAGGCACAAGTTGGGAGTGTGATGGAATACTCACCAATTGCCTGGATGAGTGCAGCTCCAACAACACTCAAGAATCTCAACATCATCCAGGACAAAGCTGCCCGCTTGATTGGCACCACATCCACAAACATTCACTCCATCCATCACCGACGCACAGTGGTAGCAGTGTGTACCATCTACAAGAGACACTGCAGCAACTCACCAAGGCTCCTTGGACAGCACCATCCAAATCCACGAACACTACCGCCTCGAAGGACAAGGGCAGCAGATGCATGGGAATACCACCACCTGGAAGTTCCCATCCAAGCCACTCACCAATCTGACTTTGAAATATATTGCCGTTCTTTCGTTGTCACTGGGTCAAAATCCTGGAACTCCCTTCCTAACAGCACTGTGCCTGTACCTACATCAGATGGATGGCAGTGGTTCAAGAAAGCAGCTCACCACCACCAAGGGCAATTAGGGATAGGCTATAATTGCTGGCCTAGCTAGTGACACCCACATCCCATGAATGAATTTTTTAAACATGGAGAGAGAGACTGCAGAATGTTGTGCTACATAGGATCTGGGTGTCCACATGAATCATAAAAAGTTAGCATGCAGGTATAGCAAGTAATTAGGAAGGCAAATAGAATGTTGGCCTTTAGTGCAAGGCCGATGGAGTATAAAAGTAAGGGAGTATTGGCGCAACAGTACAAGGCACTGTTGAGACCACTCCTGGAGTACTGCGCAGTTTCGGTCTCCTTAATTGAGGAGGGGTATAATTGGATTGGAAGCCGTTCAGAGAAGTTTCACTAGGCTGATTCCTGGGATGAAGGTGTTGTCTTCTGAAAAAAGGTTGAGACTATACTCATTGGAATTTAGAAGAATGAGATGTGATCTTATTGAAACATTTGAGGTTCTGAGGAGGCTTGACAGGATAGTTGCTGAGAGGATGTTTCCCTCGTCAGAGAATCGAGAACTAGAGGAGACAGTTTAAAAATAACGGGTCTCCCGTTTGAGGCAGAGATGGGAGGAATTTCTTCTCTGAGGGTTGTTAATCTTTGGAATTCTCTGGGATAGAGAGTAGTGGAGGCTGGGTTATTGAATATATTCAAGACTGAGTTAGACAGATTTTTGATCAACAGGGAAGTCAAGGTTTATGGGAAGTTGACAGGAAAGTGGAGTTAAGGCCACAATCAGATCAGCCATGATCTCATTCAGAATCACAGAATTTTAACAGCATGCGAGGAGGCCATTCAGCCCATTGTGTCTGCACTGGCTCTCCAAATGAGCATTTTGACCTAGTGCCATTTCCCTGCCTTTCCCCGTACCCCTGCACATTGTTTCTATTCAAATAATCATCTAATGCCCTCTTGAATGCCTCGATTGAACCTGCCTCCACCACACTTCCAGGCAGTGCATTCCACACCAGAACCACTCATTGTGTGAAGAAGATTTTTCTCATGTCACATTTGCTTCTTATGCAAATCATTTTAAATCTGTGCCTTCTCATTCTTGATCCTTTTTTGAGCAGGAACAGCTCCTTCCCATCTACTCTGTCCAGCCCCCTCATGATTTTGAACATCTCTATCAAATCTCCAAAGATGGTTTACAAATTGATAGCAAATGGATAACTAAGGAAACAGTAGGACCAATTAGGGACTAAAAAGGTAACTTGTGAGAGGAACATGTAGACATTATAGTTAAGGAGGAGGAGTGCAAAATGTTGGATGGGATAAACGAGGTGAGGGAGGAAATAGTAAGGTGTTTCGTATCCTTGAAAGTGAATAATTCACCAGGTCCAGATGTAGTCTATCCCAGGCTGCTAACAAGGGAAGAAATAGAGGAGGCTCTGACCATAATTTTCTAATCCTCTCCGGACAAGGGTGTAGAACCAGGACTGCTAACACTTTACCATTGTTTAAAAAATGAGGAAGGAATAGCCCGAGTAACTATGGGCTAGTCAGCCTAACCTCATTGGTGGGAAAATTATTGGAAAAATTCTAAGAGACAACATAAATCATCACTTGGGCACAGATTAATCAAAGACAGTCAGCATGAATTTATTCCAGGAAAGTAATGGCTGACTAACTTGACTGAATTTTTTGAGGTGGTAACCAGGAAGTCTACATTTGATGAAGTCTACATGGATTTTCGCAAGGCTTTGGACAAGGTCCTTGTGGCAGAGTAAAAGTTCATGGGATCCAAGGGAGAGTGGAAAGTTGGATTCAAAATAGCTCAGTGGCAGGAAGCCAAGGGTTATGGTTGATGGGTGCCTTTGCGACAGGGAGGCTGTTTTTAGGGTTCAGTTCTGGTTCCCTTGCTGTTTGTGGTACATGTCACTGATTTAGGCTTAAATATGGAAGAGGCATGATTAAGAAGTTTGCAAATGATATGAAAATTGGCTGTGTGATTGATGGAGAGGAAGAGAGCTGTAGACTGCAGGAAGATATCAATGGACTGGTCAGGTGGGCAGAAAAATAGCAAATGGAATTCAATCTGGAGAAGTGAGAGCTAATCCATTTTGGGAAAATAATCAAGGTAAGGGAATATACAACAAATGGTAGGATTTCAAGAAGTGTAGAGGAACAGGGAGATCTTGGATTGTATGTCTACAGATCCCTAAAGGTAGTAGAACAGACAGATAAGATAGTTAAGAAAGCACATAGAATCCTTTCCTTTATTGGCTGAAGCCTAGAGTATAAGAACAGGGAGGTTATACTAGAACTGTAAAAAAAAAAGACCAGTTGGACCGCAGCTCGAGCACTGTGCACGGTTTTGCTCAGTGCATTACAGGAAGGAAGTGATCATTCGCACTAGACAGTATGGAGGAGATTTATGAGGATGTTGTCAGGAATAGAGAATTTTAGCCATGAGGAAAGATTGGATAGGCTGGGGTTGTTTTCTTTGAAACAGAGGAAGCTGAGGGAAATTCAACTGATGTGTATAAAATACAAAATTATGGGGGACCTAGATAGATCGGATAGGAAAGGCCTATTTCCATTAGCAGAGAGGTCAATAACCAGGGTTACAGTAATTGGTGGAAGGATTAGAGGGGGAGTTGAGGTGTAATTCTACCTGGGGCTCTGGAACAAACTGCCTGAAAGGGTGGCAGAAGCAGAAACCCTTGGATATGCACTTGAGGTGTGGCAACCTAAGGGCTCTGGACCTAGAATTGGAAGGTTGGATTAGGCTGGATAGCTCTTTATGCGTTGGCCCGAAGGCAATGGGCTGAATGGTCTCTTTCTGCGCTATAAATCTTTCTATGTTTCCTGTCTACCTCATTATTCACTGGGAAATGAAGTGCAGCATGAGACAGTCAAAAAACACAACAAAAAACAAATTATGAATTATATTCCAATCTTTAAATTTTAATTTTAATTTTTACTGAAGGGGATTTGCACCAATGTATTGAATGGGAAAAGAACTTTCTGATATAGATTCATTTAGAGGAAGCTAGATAAACTGGTGAGGAAAAAAAGGATTGAAGGTTATGCTGATAGAGTGAGATGCGTTAGAGTGGGGGAAGGCTCACGTGGAGCATAAATACTGGCACAGACCAGTTGTCTTAAATGGCTTGTTCCTGTTGTGGATTCTAAATTGTAAATGATATCAGCTGGATTTTGTTTCCCCCTCATGGAGAGTCTCTGAGCTTGGAAAATGTGCTAAAAAAGGAAGATGACAAGCATTTTCCCCCAGGAAGAGAACATAGGAGCTGATTCCCTGACATCCTCCCTAAGTCACTGTTGATTGCATCCAGTCGGACAACACCAGCGGTTACCCACCCTCAAGGATTGAGGCACCAGCTATTGTGAACATTATAGGAACAGGAGTAGGCCATTCAGCCCTATGAGCCTGTTCCATCGTCCAGTTAGATCATGGTTGATCTGTATTTTGGCGTAATACCCTTAACTGGAAAATATCTATCGATCCCACATTTAAAATTATTAATTGAGTTATTACCTTTTTGTGGGAGAGAGTTCCACACTTCTACCACTCTTTGCTTTAAAGAGTATCTCCTAACTTCTATCCTGAATGACCTGCCTCTCCTTTTGAGAGTCTCCCACCAACAGAAAAACAATTCTTTCTACCCTAGCAATTCTGTCCTACTGAGTTCTTTAAAATTCCTAAAAACCTCAATCTAATCATTGTTTAACTTCCTTTATTAAAGGGAATACAAGCCTAGTTTATGTAATCTCTCCTCGTGATCTAACCCTTGGAACTCTGATAACGTTCTGGTGAATCTGCACTGTACTCCTTCCAAAATCAATATATTCTTTCTATGATGTGGTGCCCGATATACAGTACTCCAGGTTATCCTAACCATAGTTTGGTGATATAGAAATACTTCCTCCCCTTTATATTTTAGCTGTCCAGTTATAAAAGCTACAATACCGTTAACCTTTTTGACTATTTTGTGTACTGGCTACATTTTAATGATTCGGGAAGCCAGTAAAAAGAAAAAAAGGGAAGAAAATGAAACCTTTTTTTAAGGTAAAAGAAGAGGAAATTACCTCTGTGCCAGGCAGGTTAACGACTGGATCTGCAGCCTCGATACCCCGAATATGAATGTTACTTTATGAAATATTTCTACTGGTGTGAGAAGAGACGAAGTCACAGATTCTCTGAGCACTCTGTGAAGCACTAATATGCCATTAAAAATGAGCCCAAAGCTGGATGTGGGGCTTCCACCTGACCACTAAATATAGAGACAGAAAATGCTGGAAATGGTCAGCAGCTGTGGTAGCGTCTATGGAGAGAGAAACAGAGTTAAAGTTTCAGGTCAAATAATTGCTTTGAACACAGATGCTGCCAGACCATATATCCCAGTGAGGGAGAAGGATTCTTGGAAGGGGATAAACCAACCATGGTTAACCAAGGAAGTGAAGGATAGTATCAAATATATAATGTGGCAAAGAATAGCAGTAAGCCAGAGGGTGGAACTTTCCATACCCACTGGTAGTGGGTGTGATAGGTGGCATGAGCGGACAATATGGCGCAAGTGGTTTCACAATGCTGGGAAGGCAGATCGTGATTGTCCGCTCAGCCTGCTGATGGTGGGCCATGTTTCCAGCTATCGATTGTCAGGAACCTCATTGTAATACATCAGCATATCATTATCGAGCCATCCTACTAGGCTCTTGCAGCCCTGCTGGATCATCCATCCACGTCTGTGGGAAAGCACGCTGACATGTTTCACAACAGCACAGAGGCAATGTGCACCTGGCAGCCTGCACTTTGAGTGAACTGGAGATGAGTGCACAGCAACATTCTGCAGAGTTTGCCAGGGCCGCCTGTTGCTTTGCAGGCTTCAGGGGCACTGGAGAGGTCGTGGTTAAGTGTTACCCTGCCTCTGAGGCAACTTTTGAGGGGGATCAGGGGGGCGAGTGCTGTCCTGCCTCAGAGGCAACTTGCGAGGGTGACGGGGAATGGGGGCAAGTGCAGCCTTGCCGTTGAGGTGACTTGTGATGGGGGTAAGTGCAGCCCTGCCGTGGAATATAGTGCATAAGCATTAATGGTGGTGGGGTAGTGTGGGCAGGGAAGTGGCCACACATTCGGGAAACCTGTAGAAAGTGACTGTTCAGGCATAGCCACATTGGTGTGATTGGGGTTGGTCTCCTAGCTTATCTGCCCACTGGAGCAACACAGAGGCATCAAAATGCTTCCAAGTTCTCCAGAGCTTCCCCCACACCGCACCCACTCCCTCTGCCCACCAGGCACATTCATGAGCACTTTAGTGGACTGCAGAGCAGTTGGACTGCACACGTTGTACAATCTACTTGCTAAAACTGGCCATGTAACAATCACTGGTGGAGGCACTCACAGCCTCTTGCAATGTCAGCATCCCAGTTGGACCAGTCTCCCACATGGTTCAAGTTAACAGGGCAGCCTTGCAGTGCACTAATCTCTGGCCATCCAAGTGGTGGTCAGCATGCTCCAGGAAGCGTTAAGGGGCCGTCACACTTAACCAGGACAGGTTCATAGTACACCCATGTCTCTTCCTTTCATTCTGCAGGAAGAATACATCAGGATCATGGAGCCTGGTGAGCTAGCTGTTTGTCTGATAACCTACAGAGTGCGAAGAAGACAATGGAGAGAGTGACTGAGGCTCCTGGCTGTGCAAAGGCAGGAGCATCATCCTCAGGAAGAACGGGTGGCTGGGGCTCCTGCACACGTCTCCAAAGAACCACAGCGAGCCATCACAGGCTGGTGCCTATAGACACCCAGGGTCTATAGACATCTCCTTTCATTCCTGCAGATGACCGAGAAGCAGTGTCGCTGAAGACTGCAAATGTCCAGGGAACTGGTTGCTCACATCTGCCAGTTAATACAGGATTTGGTGCCACGGGGACATGGAGGGCATCCACTGCCAATGGCTGTGAAAGAGACTATGGCGCTCAATTTCTAGGACAGTGGCTTCTTTCAGGGCTCCACACATGACCTCTGTGGGATTTCTCAAGCCTCCACCCACAAGCGCATCCATGAGGTCATCGATGCCACCTTCTCCATGGCACACAACTTTCTGCATTTTGCCTGGCACCAGGACAGCCAGGATGCAAGATTCGCCCGGATCATGGGTTTCCCTTGGGCAGGGTGCGATTGACTGCACCCATGTGGCACTCAGATCTCTGTCGCAACACACAGTGGACTACATCAACCTCAAGGGCTTCCATTCACTGAATGTGCAGCTGGTATGTGACCATCAGAAACACATCCTGCAGGTCTGCGCATGGTTTCCAGGGAATATGCACGACGCCTACGTCCTCAGTCGGTCACAGTTTCCTGTAGTCTTCCAGGGTCCACAGAGGCTGTAGGGTTGGCTTCTCAGGGAAGGGCTATCTGCAGAGGCCTGGCTGATGACACCCGTGCGGTGGCCTCAGACTGCAGCAGAGCGGAGATGTAATGACACTCATGCTGCAGTTTGCACCTTGGTGGAACAAACCATCGGGATGCTGAAGGTGAGGTTCTGGTGCCTGGACCGGTCTTGTGGAGTCCTGCAATACAGCCTGTAGAAGGTGTCATGCATCGTTGTAGTCTGCTGCGCCCTTTACAACCTGGAGTTCCAAAGGGGAGATGAGATGAGGAGGAGCAGGAGCTGCACATCTCCTCCAATGAGGAGGTCGCCGACAGGGATGAGGATGAGGAGGTCCTTGGAGGCGACGATAACAAGGATGAGGCCCTCGCACTGGCTAGACAAGGCAGGCGCGCTCGGGAGGCCTTAAGTAACTGCTAGATTTGTAGAGGATGTTGGTGACATGCAGTGAGGTGGCCACTTAGTTCCTCACATCGCATTTATGAACATTTGATTCCAGTCTGGCTTATGGCAGTGCGAATACCCTCTGAGAATCTTCCTGTCATGGAGATGTAGTGAAGGCCCTAATAGTCACTCGATCGCAGGAGGATGATGACAACATGCAGTGAGGGTACTCCACAGATCTTCTCTCAGCCTCTGAGAATGTCTGATTCCTGTCTGGCCCAGGGCAGCTCGCTTGTGCTCTGCGATCATGGTCATATCACAGAGACACAGCCATGAAACTTTAGAAGCATCTGATGCTTTGTCCGCCTTCAGCACCTGAGCCCTTCAGATGCTGAAGAGATGGGGGCCAGCCTCTCCATAAAGGTGCTGAGAGCACACAGAGAGATTGAGAGAACTCTGTGACACCTGCATTCTGGCAGCAAAGACCAGCACCGCCGAGGTGCAGGCATCAGTAACGTTTCCAGGGAGTGTGAGGCCGGACCATCACTTTGGCCTGAAGGCAGCAGAGGGGACAGGGAAGAGGCATTGGACTGAGATACTTGCCTTTTGTGCAGAAAGGTTTCACATCTGAGTGACCAGAACACTGCTCATCAGAACAAGGAACCACAGGCAGGGTGACATTCTTGGGAGTTTATTGACAATAGTGAACAATATGTACAAGTGATGAACACCCATGCACAGGCTGTGCAACTAATTCTCCTTAACTGTCCTAACCCTGCCACTACGTCTTGGTGCTCCCCAGACATCCACAGTGGAGGTGGAGGCAGCTTGCTGTCTGTGACGTCCTGTCTGTGATACCTTGGCGAGCATTCTCTGGAGGGCCAAGACTTGGAGGGCCCCAGCCTGCTTTCAGGGTCCTGCTGTGTGGCAGTGGCACCCTCCTCGTCCTGTGCAGCTGGAGCTGCTGAGGTCACAGGAAGAGGGGCTGTGGGATGGGCTGGACACTTGGAGATAATGGATGGGCCCAGTGTGTGCACCTGCTGATCCTTCTCCCTATGGGTGCCCGGGGGCCCCAGGCTGTCTCCTTGAGGAACAGGGTTAGCTGGAGTGAGATTGAACTGCCTGGCACCCCTCTCGCATACACACCAGAGGTCAACTATGGCATCAGCGATGGAGTTGAGCCTGTGCAGCAGTGCAGGAGCGAAGTCCTGGACCAAGGTCTCCATGGCAGCCACCATCCTACCAGTGTTGACCTGGGTGCATTGGCATGGCAGCGCTATCACCTCAGAGTGAAGGTGGACGGACTCCTCCATCATGCCTTGTAATCAGAGGATTGCAGTGGACATCCCTTCCTGATGTTCCCTAGCTTGCCTTTGCAGCTCCAGCAACTGTGACATTATCGAGTGCAGATGCTCGTCATCTGACTTGGATTCAGCAACGTTCTGGCCTCCAGCAGTCCTCCGAGTGCCGGGGACCTGGGAAGTCCCTGCCTCCGCCTGCTATGGATCAGAAAGAGAGATGTGCTCACTAGATTGCAATCCCAAATCTACTCTAAAGCTTGGTCCCACCAAAGTGTGTGTCTCTGCTCTGGTGGAGGGTGTGGTTGAACGCTGTGATAGGTCTTCAAGGAGGGCGCCTCCAGATTCCTCTTCAGAGGTTTCTTCAGGGCTTAATTGGAGGCCCTGGATCGAGGACTCCATCGGCTGTTTGGCAGATGTGCCTGTGAAAGCAAGGGGAGATAATTAGTACATGGAAGTGGCCTGTGAAAGAGGACACATCACTCACGGCATGATTGTCTGATGGATGTTGCAATGCTGGATCCTCACTTGGTAGAGCAGCGCTGACCTCACCGTCAGCACAGGACCGGTCTCGATCCTTGCCGGCCAGCTGGATGGCTCTGTTTTCAAAGTCCATGGGGACCTTGATTTGAGGTATTCTGCCATCGGTCTGCGAACTGTCTCTCTTGTTGTGTGCCAGCTTGTCTTGCATGGATAGCAATGAAGAAAGCATAAGCAGGACACCTGCCTGGTCTGATGACAAGTATGTTTGGCCTTTGTGGGTGTTGAGTGGTCCCATGGACGGGATGAGGACAATGATGGTGAGTGTGAGAGAGTGAATGGTGATGTCCCTTAAACTGGCATGTGTGCTGGGTTTGTGAGCGTGTGAGTTGAGAGTGTTGAAAAGAGTGACTTACCCTGGCGTAACAGAGGGGATCATTCATCCTCTTGTGGCACTGGGTGGCTGTCCTCTTCTGAAGATTGTTGGCACTGACCAGCACTGCCACTGCCTCCCAAGCCAAATTGGTCACATCGATGCCCATCCAGTGGCCAGAGAGGGGGTACAGGACATCCCTCGTGGAGGACAGGGCCTCCAAGGCATCCAAAAGTCGCTTGAGAGACCCGTCATTAAACCGGGGGGCTTCAGTCTTCTTCAGTTTCAGGCCATGTCTTCCATGCAGCAGTGGTGAGCTGGAAGCAATGAGATGTGTGCTTGCAGCTGGACTTTAAACATGGTGCCCGGCATGATGCATGGCGAGCTAATGGCGGTGGGTGAATGAGATCCTGCCCGCCATGAAAATGGCATGTTTCCCATGAGTGCATAAATAGTGAGGTGGGTTTGGGATGATACGCCATGAAAACCCACCATCACGGCCGACAGGTAAAATGTTGTTTTACCCCGTGCTACTGCACTTAGTTTAAATTTGGGAAAATTCTGCCCAGAGGATTGGCAAAGTTTTAAAAACCAACAAAAGATGACCAAAAAAAAAAACAAAGAGGGAGAAAATAAACTTTCAGTGTCGAGTAGCAAGTAATATAAAAATGGACAGTAAAAGCTTCTTTAAATATCTGAAAAGGGAGAGACAGGCCAAAGTGAACCTAGGTTCCTTAGAGAAGGGTGGGGAAATAATAATGGGGACCCAGGAAATGGCAGAGCAACTGAATAAATACTTTGCATCAGTCTTCACAGTAGAAGACACTAATAACATTCCAAAAATACTAAATAATCAAGGGGCAAAAGCAGGGGAGGAAATAAATACAATAACTATCACCGGAGAGAAAGTACTAGGAAAATTAATGGGGCTAAAGGCCGATAAGTCCCCTGGTCCTGATGGGTTGCATCTTAGGATATTAAAGGAAGTAGCTACACAAATAGTGGATGCACTGGTAATAATCTTCCAAGAATCCTTAGATTCTGGAAAAGTTCCAGAAGATTGGAAAACTGCCAATGTAATGTCCTGATTCAAAAAGGGAGTCAAAAAACAGGTAACTATAAGCCAGTTAGCTTAACATCCATCATTGGGAAAATGTTAAAGTTTATTATAAAGGATGTAATAGCAAAGCACTTAGAAATGCATTATATAATCAAGCAGAGTCAACATGGCTTCATGAAGGAGAAATCATTGCTGACAAATTTATTAGAATTCTTTGAGGAGGTAACAAGCAGGATAGATAATGGAGAACCAGTAGATGTAACATATTTGGATTTCCAAAAGGTGTTCGATAAGGTACCACACATAAGTCTACTTAATAAGATAAGACCCCATGGTGTTGGGGGTAGTATATCAGCATGGATAGAGGATTGGCTAACAAATAGAAAACAGAGTTGGGATAAGGGGGGCATTTTCAGGATGGCAACCTGTAACTAGTGGAATGCCACAGGGATCAGTGCTGGAGCCACAATTATTTACAACATGTATTAATGACTTAGATGAGGGAAGCAAATGTACTATTGCCAAGTTTGCAGATGACACAAAAATAGGTGGGAAGGCAAGAGGTGAGGATGACACAAAGAGTCTACAGAGGAGTATAGACAGATTCAGTGAATGAGCAAAAACTTGGCAGATGGAATATAATGTGGGAAAATGTGAGGTTATGCACTTTGGCAGGAAGAATAGAGGAGCTGAATATTATTTAAATGGAGAAAGACTGCAGAAAGCTGCAACACAGGGATTTGGAAGTCCTTGTCCATGAATCCTAAAAAGCTAGCATAAAGTTCAGCAGGTAATAGGAAAGGCAAATGGAATGTTGGCCTCTATTTTAAAGGGAATGGAGTATAAAATTAGGGAAGTCTTGCTAAAACTATACAAGACACTACAAATACAGAATTACCTGGAAAAACTCAGCAGGTCTGGCAGCATCGGCGGAGAAGAAAGGAGTTGACGTTTCGAGTCCTCATGACCCTTCGACTGAGTTCGGTCGAAGGGTCATGAGGACTCGAAACGTCAACTCTTTTCTTCTCCGCCGATGCTGCCAGACCTGCTGAGTTTTTCCAGGTAATTCTGTTTTTGTTTTGGATTTCCAGCATCCGCAGTTTTTTTGTTTTTATACAAGGCACTAGTTAGACCACACCTAGAATACTGTGAACAGTTTTGGTCCTCTTATCTAAGGAAAGATATACTGGCATTGGAGGCAGTCCAGAGAACGTTCACTAGGATGATCCCAGGTATGGAGGGATTTTCTTATGAGGAGTGGTTGAGTAGGTTGGGCCTGTACTCACCAGGGTTTAAAAGAATGAGAGGCCACCTTATTGAAACATGTAAGATTCTTAGGGGCCTTGACAGGGTAGATGCTGAGAGGTTGTTTCCCCTTGTGGGAAAGCCTAGCACCAGAGGGCATAATTTCAGAGTAATGTCGCCCATTTAAGACAGATGAGGAAGAATTTCTTCTTTTAGAGGGTAATGAATCTGTGGAATTCTTTACCATAGAGGTTTGGTCATTAAGTATCCTCAAGGCTGAAACAGACAGATTTTTAATCAGTAAGGGAATAAAAGGTTATGGGGAAAAGGCAGGAAAGTGGAGTTGAAGATTATCAGATCAGCCAAGATCTCATTGAATGACGGAGCAGACTTGATGGCTGAATGGCCTACTTCTGCTCCTATGTCTTATGGTCCACAGATTCACTACCCTCTGAAAGAAGAAATTCTTCCTCATCAGTCATCAACCCTCAGACCAAAAAGGTGTTCTGCCTGCCACACAATTCGTTGTGAATGAATTTCAGTGCCAGTGTGATGCCAAGCGTTCTTGTCTGGAGTACAGGGTCATTGCGCCCTCACCGCTCATTCATCTTTGGCCTGTCCAACATATCTCTCTAATGCCTAAGATATCAAGCTGATAACCTATCTCACAGCCTCTGGGACATTTTCCCACAACGGAATAGTGTTTGGACATTCCAAGTGTCGATTCTGGTGTTAATTTTGGCTTTGAAGATTGGGCTTCTTTTTGGCTTCCATCCTGTCCCATCATACACACATCCTTGGATGTATGACCCTTTCTTTGCTGGGATTTACCTGCATGGCTAGTTCTTGCTGTTTCTGTAATGGTGATGGGTTTACAGGCTGAGGGTGCTAGCCTTATGCCCAGCCCTGCTCCCTTTTCAACCAGGCTTGGAACTGGCTTTGGCAGAATTACTGGGATTAAAGCATCAAAGTTGGTCTACGCATCAGCTGCAAGAAGACCAAGTCAGTGACGGCTGGGCAGCAATAAGGCCCTCCCATCACCAACAGAGGGCAGAACTTCGAGGAAGTCAACCACTTCCTCTACCTAGGAAGCAACTCCTCCAGAGAGGGTGATGTAGTGATCGATGTCCACACAAGAATCAGCAAAGCAGCATTGGTCTTCCAGCAACTCCATAGTCTGGGCATCCAACACCATCAACGCAGCCATGAAACTGCAACTTTATATGTCCATTGTAGTACAAGCTGGAATCTACGCCAGTGAGACGCGGAAAAGAACTGCAAAGGTGTTACATAAGTTGGATGTCGTTGACCAGTAATGCCTACATAAGATCCTGGGCATCACATGGAGAGACAACATCACCAATGAAGAAGTGTTACAGAAACCGGTCAGAGGCATCTAAGGCACATTGTGACAGAAAGATGACTGAGACTGGCAGAACATGAATTTCACCTCCTGGTTGTACAACCGCCAAAGTGGCAGTAGAATGGACACCATAAAATGGAAAAAGAAGACTGGGCCAGCCAAAGAAGACCTGATGAAGTACATTTAAGGAGGACCTTCCAGAGTGGGACACCACCTGGGCTGGAGCGAAATAAATTGTGATGAACCGGAGCCAGTGATGGAGTCTTACTACCCATTGTCCCGCATGGGACCAGAGGAACTAAGTCTAAGTAAGTGATGCCAGGAACGTAGGCCATACATCCCAACAATTGTCTACTTGAATCAAACAACATGTTCCTCTTACTGGTTGTACTAGGCAGAGTACAGACCATTCTTAACCAGGCCGCACTTCAAAACTCAAAACAAAACATCTACTGTTAGATGTGATTCCATGATTAGGCAGCACTTGTGGAACAATCCTCAGTGCACTAATAGCTAAACTATCAATCAATTTAAGATAATCAGTCAAGCTCATAATGTGGCTCATTTACACTTGTTAGAAGTGACATCCATTCAAACGGAGGGACCCATTCTCTGCAAAGAGAATACGTCCAAGCCTTCCGCTTGTAAAAAAAACCTAACCCTGTTGCTTTCTCCATGGCAATGCCTCGGCCAATCAGAGTTGACTTTCAAATAATCAGCACCCTTTTCTCATGTGACTCAAATTGTTATGATTGTTTAAAATTTGGCATTCTTGCGTTTGTCCTGATGAGTGCAAGAAGAAAAGCTTCAGCAAGATGTGTCTCTTTTGTCCAATATTAAGATTACTATATGTTGGTATCCAGAGGACATCGAGTGTCCTTATACATAAATCACTGTAAATTAACATGCGGGTACAGCAAGCTATTAGAAGGGCAAATGGTATATTATCCTTTATTGAAAGGGGGTTGGAGTCTAAAAATGAAGTCGTGCAACAATTATATTGGGGTTTGGTGAGACCGCATCTGGAGTACTGTTTACAGTTTTGGTCTCCTTACCCAAGGTAGGATGTACTTGTTTTACAGGAGGAACAAGGTTCACAGGAATGATTCTTGGGATAACAGGGCTGTACCATGAGGATAGTGTAGAATGGTCCGATGTTCTTTCGAGTATAGAAGAATATGAGGCAGTATCATTGAAAAGCAAAAAAAAAATCTTAAAGAGTACTTGACTAGATGCATCACCTTGTTGAAGATTCTAGACCCAGGTGTGATAGTCTCAGGAGAAAGGGTCAGACATTTAGGATTGAGATGAGGACATTGGAGGTACATGTCCAGGAAAGGGAAGGGAAGCTATGCCAGGTGATGCTCTGGCTATAATTAGATAAGAATGGAACTAGGTAAGCGCAGTCCCGCCCAGGAGGATCACAGTGGAGAGGCGTTGGAGGAGGATGGTGTCATCAACCATGTTATATATATATATATATATATATGTGAGTATTTTTTTAAGGAGTAAATAATCTTAATTTATTAAATATAAGATCCCAGGACAAGTGGAACCAATCTCGCCTCCTCTCAGGTTCACTACGGAAATTATTTACTCTCATGTTTCCCTGGTTTGTAGAGAATTAATATCCGGGTCTGGAACCCCGCCCACTAACCCCACTGATTGGCTATCATGAGCTAGCGCTGCGAACAGCGTAACTGTTGATTGGCTGTCGCTCACTGTGATTGACAACTGGCGGGGAGGATGTTATGTCAACTGAGCAGGTGAGTGCGAGTCTGGCCGGCTGGGATTAAGCGCCTGTGGGGCGGCTGCTCTGCCGGCAGTACCGGACTCCCGCTGGTCATTGTTCAGTGGCTGGATTTTACTGCCCAGGTTTGTTCTCTTGCAGGATCCTGTGGGCCATTCTGCCCGCGGTGTGCAATGGTCATTCATCATGGAGTCTGCACTGTGATTGGGTTAGGGCCTCATTGACAACAACAAATTACATTTATATAGCACCTTTAACATAGTAAACCATGCCAAGAACTTCACAGAAATGTTATCAAACAAAATTAGACATGGAGGTGATGTTAGGACAGGTGACCTACCTGTCTGGTTTTATACTGGGCAGTTTGGTTTTTCAGTTGGTCTGGCCACTATCCCATATCAATGGTTTTATGTCTGTTATGCTTTGCCTTAGAACACTTTTCAGTGAAGCACTCGCAGGGCATAATACTTGTTCCTTTCTCAGTCGGCAGCAGCCTCAATTTACCAACTGAGACATTGAAAACAGGTTTCTATAATCCCTCCCCCAATTCTGCCCCCTTTTAACCCCCCTGCCTGCCCGATTGTGTGACCCTCTCACACTTGTAATTGGGCCTTTTTCATTTGAACTGCAATAAATCTCTATGTGATGATGTCTCCAAGATGTTCAGTATTGGCCTCTGGCAGTGGTCACCCTAAGGTGGCCAACAGCTTGGTCGAAATGGTAGGATTCAAGAAGCACCTTGAAGGAGGAGAATGGGGGGATGGTTTAGGGAGGAAATTCCAGAGCTTCGGGCCCTGGCAGCCGAAGGAGCAGCAATAACCTGCTCATTGACACTAGGTTTGGTTTCTGCCAGGACTACTCGCTCCTGACCTCATTACAGACTTGGTTCAAACATAGACAAAAAAGCTGAGTTTCCGAGGTGAGGTGCGAGGGATTGCCCTTGACATCAAGGCAGCATTTGACCAAGTGTGGCATCAAGGAACCCTAGCAAAACTGAAGTCAGGGGAATCAGGGCAAATTTCTCCACTGGTTGGACTCAAACCTAGCACAAAGGAAGATGGTTGTGGTTGACACCAATCATCCTAGCCCCAGCACATCACTACAGGAGTTCCTCAGTCTAGATTCCTAGGCCCAACCATCTTCAGCTGCTTCATCAATGACTTTCCCTCTATCTTAAGATCAGAAGTGGGGATGTTTGCTGATGATTGCACAATGTTCAGTACCATTCACGACTCTTCAGATACTGAAGCAGTCTGTGTCCAGATGCAGCAGGACCTGGACAACATTCAAGCAGCTCTGAAGAAGAGTCATACGGACTCGAAACGTTAACTCTGTCTTCCTCTCCACAGATGCTGTCAGACCTGCTGAGTTTTTCCAGCATTTTTTGTTTTTGTTTCAGATTTCCAGCATCCGCAGTATTTTGCCTTTGTCTTAGTAATTTAAAGCCCTTGTTACTACCCTATTTATCCTTTCTGCTAGGACCCTGGTCCTAGCCTGGATCAAGTGGGGTCTGTCTCAATGGTGCAGTTGTAGAACTGGTACAGGTATTCCATGAGTTGGAGCCTCTCTACCCCATGCCACTCCATCCACCACTTTTTCACCTCTCTGATCTGCTTATCCCAATGTCAATTTGACATGGCTCAGATAATAATCCAGAGAATCCTTGAGGTCATGTCCTTTAATTTAAGCTCCTAGTTCCTTGTAGTCTCCAGACAGGACCTTACCTACTCCTTTGGATGTTTTTACCCCCAACATGAACCACAATGGCAGGATCCTTTCCTCTCCAAACTTCTTTCAAGCTGGTTCAAGGCATCCATTACTCTGGTGCCAGGCAGGCAGAAAACTATGCACGATTCTCAATCCTGCTTGTGGATGATATTATCTGCCCCCATAATAATTGAATCTTCTCAAACTATTACATTAGGCTCTCTGCCCTCTCATGGTCTACTGCAAACTTACCTTCACTGGTCAACATACACATTGGGATTCTTACAGTTCCACACGCTGAATGATTGGTCTTATCGGCAACCTTGTAAATAGGGCCTGAGCCATTTTCTCACCATGCAAGCTTGGTGTTCTGCAAAGCAGTCACCCAGTCTACGTTTGGTCTCTCCAAAACACCTTCAGTCTATCCGCAAGCATGACTCAGACCTCCCTATCGCTTGCCATTTCAACACTCCACCCTGCTCTCATGCCCACATGTCCATCCTTGGCCTGTTGCATTGTTCCAGTGAAGCTCAAAAGAAACTGAAGGAACAGCACCTCATCTTCCGACTAGGCACTTTCCAGCCTTCCGGACTGAATATTGAGTTCAACAATTTTAGATCATGAACTCTCTCCTTCATCCCCACCCCCTTTGTGATCCCCCTTTTTTCCCCAATAATTTATATAGATTTTTCTTTTCCCACCTATTTCTATTATCTTTAAATGTATTTCCATCCATTGTTTTATCTCTACCTCTTAGCGTATTTCAATCCCTTCCCTTCACCCTACCCGGGCTATCTGTACCTTGCTTGTCCTGCTTTCTACACTTAACTAGCACATTCCTTAGATAATATCACCACCTTCAACACCTCTTTGTCCTTTTGTCTATGACTTCTTTTGGCTATCTCCACCTATCACTGGCTCTCTATCCAACTCTACCTGTCCCACCCCCCCCTCTTAGTCCAGTTTATATTACACCTCTTTTCTATTTTTCCTTAGTTCTGTTGAAGAGTCATACAGACTCGAAACATTAACTGTGTTCCTCTCTGCAGATGCTGCCAGACCTGCTGAGTTTTTCCAGGTATTTTTATTTTTGTTTTGTACATACACTGTGCCTGTTTCAACTAAACTAAATAAGTGACAGCCATTCGCTGGCTCATTCCTAAGGGCAATGCCTCAACCAATCAGGGTCAAGCAATCTGATTTAAATTTCAAACAACGCTTGGCAGTTAACTGTCAGTCACCATCAATGTTTAGACATGTCTCATTTTTCAGCAATGTTCAAGTCTGTACCACCAAATGACTATCTAGTTTTTTTGTTTGTAAGTTTTGTTTTTCTTTTTCTACACAATAGCTTTCAGTAAGCAGTGGGAAAAAATTAAATGCAACTTCAAGCTTCCAACACAAGTGGTGGAGGTAAAAAAAAGCAGCACCTTCTTTCCCCCTCTGCACCAAATTCCTACTTGCACCACATTCCTTACTTTAGCAATCTGTTAGCGCTGCCCTCTTCAAGACTACTCTGTGTGGTAGCAGATACTGTTTACTTTTCTATACTTGTATTAGAGGGTGAAAATTATCAGCCAGGGTCCCACGTTTGGTCATTCTCCTGTTAGCTCTATTTGGTAAGGGGGATTGTTGGATCATATGTGGTATACTGTCCTTTGGGGGAACAATTTTTCTGTCATGTGTGATGTTTGAAGAATCACTTTGGGAACAGAAGTTGAAGATTAAGTTGTTTAAAAAAAAGCAAAGCCTAAACCATTATAATTCAGAAGATTTCCCTCCAGGGAGTTAAGCACAAGCCTGTTATGTAAATAATGGCCAGGTTAACTGCTATGTAGGATCACTTAATTTTCCATCTTTCTATTTACATGGCGACTGCACCACTTGTTTATTTCTGTCAGACTTCTTTGAAATTGTGAATCTAGATAACCATCTGGCAGTTTCCCTATTGACATTAGTTTGTAATCTCTGCTTGCATTGTAACCACTAGACTGAGTGTTTCCGTGCACTGCATATTTCAGTCATCAGACAGCAATGGGGTTTAATTGAGGAAATCTGACAGTGCCATCCTGTTTCATCCCAGCTGATTTTGGTCTTGGCTGTTTTGTCCTCCATGTAGTTCAGCTGTGATGACCCACTCCCTATAGGAAAGGCAATTTAGTTGTCACAGTTTTGGACTAACAGTCCAGAGGTCACCAATTCAAACCTTACAATCTGGTAATTTGCGCACAAGCACTGGAACAGTGGCCATGAAAGCTGCTGCCTCACTGTAAAATCACACTGATTTACTAATGGCCTTGAGGCAAGGGAAGCTGCCATCCCCACCCAGTTTGGCCTTAAGGGGAATCTCTTTCCCACACTATGTGGTTGATTGACTTTTAATCCCCTCAGGATAACCAAGAATTGACAATAAATACCACCCTGTGTTGCCACATGCCAAGAACAAAGCTAAAAATATCAATTGACTGATTTCAGTTGCTGTAAGTACACCAGTCCAGTTATCTATGCTCCTCAATGTAGGTGAAAATGTGCCATGTTTAGCACAGTTTTAAGTTGTAGGGTGCCTAAAGGCCTGTAGATACTCAGTAGCTAAGGTTGCTATAATAGATGGAAGTGATAATTGCATCTTTGATCTGATAATTGAATCTTTGATTAGATAAATGTAGCTGTTCAATACCATCATGTTCCTGAGGTAACATGAGAGAAGTTAAGAATTGGGGCTTCCCCTGCTGGTCCAGATGATAACGACAGACTAACTGAGCTACACAGATCAGAAGGCCCAAGGTTCAATTTCTGGTACTGGCAAAGAAGAAAATGGAACAGGAGCTCGATTCTTGTTTCCAATTACTATGCCAGACATATGTGTAGGTGTGTGTGTGTGGACATGGATTTGTCTTTAGTATCTTCACCCTATTCCTATTGTATTGGGAATACTCATTGGCTGATTACCAGTCGGACATTATACCAGCTGATAGAGTGGTTAGTTCTATATGACGATAGAGTTTATGGTCTCCCATACAACAAGGAAGCAGTCATCTACATTCATTGGACGCAAGCATCCCGCTGGATGTCAAGCCTGGATTCCAAGCTGGAGTTCCAGGAATCTAGAATGAGATTTGAATCCTGCACCTTCAGACTCAGATGAGAATGCTACCACTAAGCTTAAAGCCCTGTACTGTAGGCATGCGTGAGAATGGGCACAGTATGATAGCTCAATGATAACTTGCTATCCAATTTTCACAGTTCTGTGTAGAAGTTCCTGAGGGGCTGAAAATGCCAGGTACCCGGTGATAACATCGCTTATTTTTACACTATGAAGAGTCACACATGATGAATGGCAATATGGTGGATGGTTGACACCCACTGGACCAGAATCCAGCAAAGAGCCAACTCTCTTAACAGAGGAGGATAGGGAAAACAGTGATGGGACAGGTCATTTGACCCATTGCTGGGCAACAGAAGATTCTGAAAACACTCCGAAGGAGCAAGGTAACTCTTTCGAGTACAAACCCATTTCCATCTGTTTCAGATGAAGTTACATTGTTTCATAGTTTGCCATTGTGAGATTTGAACTCTTGATAATCTTTTAAATCTAATTTTAGTTTGTAACTCTTTTGGGTACAAACACCTTTCTATCTGTTCCTATTTAGATGAAGTTACATTATTTCATAGTTTGCCATTGTGAGATTTGAACTCTTGATCTTGGGGTTACAAGCCCAGTACCATAACCACTTGGCTATTTAGGCCAAGCCCGTAAGAGTACTGGTCCAAACTGTTTTTTCCTTCTGGATAATTACTTCTCATTAATTGAAGAGCATCTTCTTCAATTACAGAGTAACTCTTTCGATTACGAGCACATTTCCATCTGTTTCAGATGAAGTTAAATTGTTTCATAGTTTGCCATTGTGAGATTTGAACTCTTGATACTCTTTTGAGTAAACCTGTTTCCATCTGTTTCAGATGAAGTTACATTGTTTCATAGTTTGCCATTGTGAGATTTGAACTCTTGATCTTGGGGTTACAAACCCAGTACCATAACCACTTGGCTATTTAGGCCAAGCTTTGAACTCTTGATCTTGGGGTTACAAACCCAGTACCATAACCACTTGGCTATTTAGGCCAAGCTTAAATTGTTTCATAGTTTGCCATTGTGAGATTTGAACTCTTGATCTTGGGGTTACAAACCCAGTACCATAACCACTTGGCTATTTAAGCCAAGCTCAAAATCATTGTGTAGGTAACTCTTTCAAGTACAAACACGTTTCCATCTGTTCCTATTCAGATGAAATTACATTGTTTCATAATTTGCCATTGTGAGATTTTGAACTCTTGATCTTGGGGTTACAAACCCAGTACCATAACCACTTGGCTATTTAAGCCAAGCTTAAAATTGTTGGGTAACTCTTTTGAGTACAAACACATTTTCATCTGCTTCAGATGAAGTTACATTGTTTCATAGTTTGCCATTGTGAGATTTGAACTCTTGATCTTGAGGTTACAAGTCCAGTATCATAACCACTTGGCTATTTAGACCAAGCCCCAAAGGAGCAAGGTAACTCTTTCGAGTACAAACCTGTTTCCATCTGTTTCAGATGAAGTTACATTGTTTCATAGTTTTGCCATTGTGAGATTTGAACTCTTGATCTTGGGGTTATAAACCCAGTACCATAACCACTTGGCTATTTAGGCCAAGCAATAGTTTTGCCATGGTGAGATTTGAACTCTTGATCTTGGGGTTATAAGGCCAGTACCATTACCACTTGGCTATTTAGGCCTATAGTTTTGCCATTGTGAGATTTGAACTCTTGATCTTGGGGTTACAAACCCAGTACCATAACCACTTGGCTATTTAGGCCTATAGTTTTGCCATTGTGAGATTTGAACTCTTGATCTTGGGGTTACAAACCCAGTACCATAACCACTTGGCTATTTAGGCCAAGCAAAGGAGCAAGGTAACTCTTTCGAGTACAAACCCATTTCCATCTGTTTCAGATGAAGTTACATTGTTTCATAGTTTTGCCATTGTGAGATTTGAACTCTTGATTTGGGGTTATAAACCCAGTACCATAACCACTTGGCTATTTAGGCCAAGCCCGTAAGAGTACTGGTCCAAACTGTTTTTTCCTTCTGGGTAATTACTTCTTATTAATTGAAGAGCATCTTCTTCAATTACAGAGTAACTCTTTCGATTACGAGCACATTTCCATCTGTTTCAGATGAAGTTAAATTGTTTCATAGTTTGCCATTGTGAGATTTGAACTCTTGATCTTGGGGTTACAAACCCAGTACCATAACCACTTGGCTATTTAAGCCAAGCTCAAAATCATTGTGTAGGTAACTCTTTCAAGTACAAACACGTTTCCATCTGTTCCTATTCAGATGAAATTACATTGTTTCATAATTTGCCATTGTGAGATTTTGAACTCTTGATCTTGGGGTTACAAACCCAGTACCATAACCACTTGGCTATTTAGGCCAAGCCTGAAGGAGCAATGTAACTCTTTTGAGTACAAACCCGTTTCCATCTGTTTCAGATGAAGTTACATTGTTTCATAGTTTGCCATTGTGAGATTTGAACTCCTGATCTTGGGGTTACAAACCCAATACCATAAACACTTGGCTATTTAGACCAAGCCCCAAAGGAGCAAGGTAACTCTTTCGAGTACAAACCTGTTTCAGATGAAGTTACATTGTTTCATAGTTTTGCCATTGTGAGATTTGAACTCTTGATCTTGGGGTTACAAACCCAGTACCATAACCACTTGGCTATTTAGGCCAAGCAAAGGAGCAAGGTAACTCTTTTGAGTACAAACACGTTTCCATCTGTTTATTTCAGATGAAGTTACATTGTTTCATAGTTTGCCATTGTGAGCTTTGAACTCTTGATCTTGAGGTTACAAACCCAGTACCATAACCACTTGGCTATTTAGGCCAAGCTTAAATTGTTTCATAGTTTGCCATTGTGAGATTTGAACTCTTAGATCTTGGGGTTACAAACCCAGTACCATAACCACTTGGCTATTTAAGCCGAGCTCAAAATCATTGTGTAGGTAACTCTTTCAAGTACAAACATGTTTCCATCTGTTCCTATTCAGATGAAATTACATTGTTTCATAATTTGCCATTGTGAGATTTTGAACTCTTGATCTTGAGGTTACAAACCCAGTACCATAACCACTTGGCTATTTAGGCCTATAGTTTTGCCATTGTGAGACTTGAACTCTTGATCTTGGGGTTACAAACCCAATACCATAACCACTTGGCTATTTAGGCCAAGCGCCAAAGGAGCAAGGTAACTCTTTCGAGTACAAACACGTGTCCATCTGTTCCTATTCAGATGAAGTTACATTGTTTCATAGCTTGCCATTGTGAGATTTGAACTCTTGATCTATTAGGGAACCAGACAGGTCAGGTGACAGAAGTATGTGTAACTCTTTCGAGTACAAACATGTTTCCATCTGTTTCAGATGAAGTTACATTGTTTCATAGTTTGCCATTGTGAGATTTGAACTCTTGATCTTGGGGTTATAAACCCAGTACCATAACCACTTGGCTATTTAGGCCAAGCGCCAAAGGAGCAAGGTAACTCTTTCGAGTACAAACCCGTTTCCATCTGTTTCAGATGAAGTTACATTGTTTCATAGTTTGCCATTGTGAGATTTGAACTCTTGATCTTAGGGTTACAAACCCAGTACCATAACCACTTGGCTATTTAGGCCAAGCTTAAATTGTTTCATAGTTTGCCATTGTGAGATTTGAACTCTTGATCTTGGGGTTACAAACCCAGTACCATAACCACTTGGCTATTTAAGCCAAGCTCAAAATCATTGTGTAGGTAACTCTTTCAAGTACAAACACGTTTCCATCTGTTCCTATTCAGATGAAATTACATTGTTTCATAATTTGCCATTGTGAGATTTTGAACTCTTGATCTTGGGGTTACAAACCCAGTACCATAACCACTTGGCTATTTAGGCCTATAGTTTTGCCATTGTGAGATTTGAACTCTTGATCTTGGGGTTACAAACCCAGTACCATAACCACTTGGCTATTTAGGCCAAGCAAAGGAGCAAGGTAACTCTTTTGAGTACAAACCCATTTCCATCTGTTTCAGATGAAGTTATATTGTTTCATAGTTTGCCATTGTGAGATTTGAACTCTTGATCTTGGGGTTACAAACCCAGTACCATAACCACTTGGCTATTTAGGCCAAGCCAAAGGAGCAAGGTAACTCTTTTGAGTACAAACATGTTTCCATCTGTTCCTATTCAGACGAAGTTACATTGTTTCATAGTTTGCCATTGTGAGATTTGAACTCTTGATCTTGGGGTTACAAACCCAGTACCATAACCACTTGGCTATTTAGGCCAAGCTTAAATTGTTTCATAGTTTGCCATTGTGAGATTTGAACTCTTGATCTTGGGGTTACAAACCCAGTATCATAACCACTTGGCTATTTAAGCCAAGCTAAAACGTAACTCTTTCGAGTACAAACCCATTTCCATCTGTTTCAGACGAAGTTACATTGTTTCATAGTTTGCCATTGTGAGATTTGAACTCTTGATCTTGGGGTTACAAACCCAGTACCATAACCACCTGGCTATTTAGGCGAAGCGTTTAAAAAAATGTACTGTTTCAACAGAGTGTGTAACTCTTTCGAGTACAAACCCATTTCCATCTGTTTCAGATGAAATTACATTGTTTCACAGTTTGCCATTGTGAGATTTGAACTCTTGATCTTGGGGTTACAAACCCAGTACCATAACCACTTGGCTATTTAAGCCAAGCTCCTCAAAGGAGCAAGGTAACTCTTTCGAGTACAAACACGTTTCCATCTGTTTCAGATGAAGTTACATTGTTTCATAGTTTGCCATTGTGAGATTTGAACTCTTGATCTTGGGGTTACAAACCCAGTACCATAACCACTTGGCTGTTTAGGCCAAGCCCAAAGGAGCAAGGTAACTCTTTCGAGTACAAACCCGTTTCCATCTGTTTCAGATGTTGTTTCATAGTTTGCCATTGTGAGATTTGAACTCTTGATCTTGGGGTTACAAACCCAGTACCATAACCACTTGGCTGTTTAGGCCAAGCCCAAAGGAGCAAGGTAACTCTTTCGAGTACAAACCCGTTTCCATCTGTTTCAGATGAAGTTACATTGTTTCATAGTTTGCCATTGTGAGATTTGAACTCTTGATCTTGGGGTTACAAACCCAGTACCATAACCACTTGGCTATTTAGGCCAAGCCCCTCAAAGGAGCAAGGTAACTCTTTCGAGTACAAACACGTTTCCATCTGTTTCAGATGAAGTTACATTGTTTCATAGTTTGCCATTGTGAGATTTGAACTCTTGATCTTGGGGTTACAAACCCAGTACCATAACCACTTGGCTGTTTAGGCCAAGCCCAAAGGAGCAAGGTAACTCTTTCGAGTACAAACCCGTTTCCATCTGTTTCAGATGTTGTTTCATAGTTTGCCATTGTGAGATTTGAACTCTTGATCTTGGGGTTACAAACCCAGTACCATAACCACTTGGCTGTTTAGGCCAAGCCCAAAGGAGCAAGGTAACTCTTTCGAGTACAAACCCGTTTCCATCTGTTTCAGATGAAGTTACATTGTTTCATAGTTTGCCATTGTGAGATTTGAACTCTTGATCTTAGGGTTACAAACCCAGTACCATAACCACTTGGCTATTTAGGCCAAGCTTAAATTGTTTCATAGTTTGCCATTGTGAGATTTGAACTCTTGATCTTAGGGTTACAAACACACTACCATAACCACTTGGCTATTTAGTCCAAGCCCAAAGGAGCAAGGTAACTCTTTTGAGTACAAACCCGTTTCCATCTGTTTCAGATGAAGTAACATTGTTTCATAGTTTGCCATTGTGAGATTTGAACTCTTGATTTTGGGGTTACAAACCCAGTACCATAACCACTTGGCTATTTAGGCCAAGCCCAAAGGAGCAAGGTAACTCTTTCGAGTATAAACCCATTTCCATCTGTTTCAGATGAAGTTACATTGTTTCATAGTTTGCCATTGTGAGATTTGAACTCTTGATCTTGGGGTTACAAACCCAGTACCATAACCACTTGGCTATTTAGGCCAAGCAAAGAAGCAAGGTAACTCTTTCGAGTATAAACCCATTTCCATCTGTTTCAGATGAAGTTACATTGTTTCATAGTTTGCCATTGTGAGATTTGAACTCTTGATCTTAGGGTTACAAACCCAGTACCATAACCACTTGGCTATTTAGGCCAAGCCAAAGGAGCAAGGTAACTCTTTTGAGTATAAACCCATTTCCATCTGTTTCAGATGAAGTTACATTGTTTCATAGTTTGCCATTGTGAGATTTGAACTCTTGATCTTGGGGTTACAAACCCAGTACCATAACCACTTGGCTGTTTAGGCCAAGCCCAAAGGAGCAAGGTAACTCTTTCGAGTACAAACCCGTTTCCATCTGTTTCAGATGTTGTTTCATAGTTTGCCATTGTGAGATTTGAACTCTTGATCTTGGGGTTACAAACCCAGTACCATAACCACTTGGCTGTTTAGGCCAAGCCCAAAGGAGCAAGGTAACTCTTTCGAGTACAAACCCGTTTCCATCTGTTTCAGATGAAGTTACATTGTTTCATAGTTTGCCATTGTGAGATTTGAACTCTTGATCTTGGGGTTACAAACCCAGTACCATAACCACTTGGCTATTTAGGCCAAGCCCTCAAAGGAGCAAGGTAACTCTTTCGAGTACAAACACGTTTCCATCTGTTTCAGATGAAGTTACATTGTTTCATAGTTTGCCATTGTGAGATTTGAACTCTTGATCTTGGGGTTACAAACCCAGTACCATAACCACTTGGCTGTTTAGGCCAAGCCCAAAGGAGCAAGGTAACTCTTTCGAGTACAAACCCGTTTCCATCTGTTTCAGATGTTGTTTCATAGTTTGCCATTGTGAGATTTGAACTCTTGATCTTGGGGTTACAAACCCAGTACCATAACCACTTGGCTGTTTAGGCCAAGCCCAAAGGAGCAAGGTAACTCTTTCGAGTACAAACCCGTTTCCATCTGTTTCAGATGTTGTTTCATAGTTTGCCATTGTGAGATTTGAACTCTTGATCTTGGGGTTACAAACCCAGTACCATAACCACTTGGCTGTTTAGGCCAAGCCCAAAGGAGCAAGGTAACTCTTTCGAGTACAAACCCGTTTCCATCTGTTTCAGATGTTGTTTCATAGTTTGCCATTGTGAGATTTGAACTCTTGATCTTGGGGTTACAAACCCAGTACCATAACCACTTGGCTGTTTAGGCCAAGCCCAAAGGAGCAAGGTAACTCTTTCGAGTACAAACCCGTTTCCATCTGTTTCAGATGAAGTTACATTGTTTCATAGTTTGCCATTGTGAGATTTGAACTCTTGATCTTGGGGTTACAAACCCAGTACCATAACCACTTGGCTATTTAGGCCAAGCCCCTCAAAGGAGCAAGGTAACTCTTTCGAGTACAAACACGTTTCCATCTGTTTCAGATGAAGTTACATTGTTTCATAGTTTGCCATTGTGAGATTTGAACTCTTGATCTTGGGGTTACAAACCCAGTACCATAACCACTTGGCTGTTTAGGCCAAGCCCAAAGGAGCAAGGTAACTCTTTCGAGTACAAACCCGTTTCCATCTGTTTCAGATGTTGTTTCATAGTTTGCCATTGTGAGATTTGAACTCTTGATCTTGGGGTTACAAACCCAGTACCATAACCACTTGGCTGTTTAGGCCAAGCCCAAAGGAGCAAGGTAACTCTTTCGAGTACAAACCCGTTTCCATCTGTTTCAGATGAAGTTACATTGTTTCATAGTTTGCCATTGTGAGATTTGAACTCTTGATCTTAGGGTTACAAACCCAGTACCATAACCACTTGGCTATTTAGGCCAAGCTTAAATTGTTTCATAGTTTGCCATTGTGAGATTTGAACTCTTGATCTTAGGGTTACAAACACACTACCATAACCACTTGGCTATTTAGGCCAAGCCCAAAGGAGCAAGGTAACTCTTTTGAGTACAAACCCGTTTCCATCTGTTTCAGATGAAGTAACATTGTTTCATAGTTTGCCATTGTGAGATTTGAACTCTTGATTTTGGGGTTACAAACCCAGTACCATAACCACTTGGCTATTTAGGCCAAGCCCAAAGGAGCAAGGTAACTCTTTCGAGTATAAACCCATTTCCATCTGTTTCAGATGAAGTTACATTGTTTCATAGTTTGCCATTGTGAGATTTGAACTCTTGATCTTGGGGTTACAAACCCAGTACCATAACCACTTGGCTATTTAGGCCAAGCAAAGAAGCAAGGTAACTCTTTCGAGTATAAACCCATTTCCATCTGTTTCAGATGAAGTTACATTGTTTCATAGTTTGCCATTGTGAGATTTGAACTCTTGATCTTAGGGTTACAAACCCAGTACCATAACCACTTGGCTATTTAGGCCAAGCCAAAGGAGCAAGGTAACTCTTTTGAGTATAAACCCATTTCCATCTGTTTCAGATGAAGTTACATTGTTTCATAGTTTGCCATTGTGAGATTTGAACTCTTGATCTTGGGGTTACAAACCCAGTACCATAACCACTTGGCTGTTTAGGCCAAGCCCAAAGGAGCAAGGTAACTCTTTCGAGTACAAACCCGTTTCCATCTGTTTCAGATGTTGTTTCATAGTTTGCCATTGTGAGATTTGAACTCTTGATCTTGGGGTTACAAACCCAGTACCATAACCACTTGGCTGTTTAGGCCAAGCCCAAAGGAGCAAGGTAACTCTTTCGAGTACAAACCCGTTTCCATCTGTTTCAGATGAAGTTACATTGTTTCATAGTTTGCCATTGTGAGATTTGAACTCTTGATCTTGGGGTTACAAACCCAGTACCATAACCACTTGGCTATTTAGGCCAAGCCCTCAAAGGAGCAAGGTAACTCTTTCGAGTACAAACACGTTTCCATCTGTTTCAGATGAAGTTACATTGTTTCATAGTTTGCCATTGTGAGATTTGAACTCTTGATCTTGGGGTTACAAACCCAGTACCATAACCACTTGGCTGTTTAGGCCAAGCCCAAAGGAGCAAGGTAACTCTTTCGAGTACAAACCCGTTTCCATCTGTTTCAGATGTTGTTTCATAGTTTGCCATTGTGAGATTTGAACTCTTGATCTTGGGGTTACAAACCCAGTACCATAACCACTTGGCTGTTTAGGCCAAGCCCCAAAGGAGCAAGGTAACTCTTTCGAGTACAAACCCGTTTCCATCTGTTTCAGATGTTGTTTCATAGTTTGCCATTGTGAGATTTGAACTCTTGATCTTGGGGTTACAAACCCAGTACCATAACCACTTGGCTATTTAGGCCAAGCCCCTCAAAGGAGCAAGGTAGTTGTAGAAAACAATTAGAATGACCAACGAGGCCAAGAGATTGGATTATGAGCAATTATGTATATTGGGCATTTTCTCACTGGAAAACAGAAGGCTGAGAAGTGATCTGTAGGTCCTAAATACAATATATTCACTAATAAGTAAAATACCCTTTCATTACTGAGAGAGTGGTTAGAATGTGGAACTTGGGGAACTGGGAGTAATTGAGGCAAATAGCATTGACACATTTAAAGGAATGCTTGATAAGTACATGAGTAAGAAAAGTATAGTAGGATATGTCAACAGAGTATGAAATGAAGTAGGGTAGGAGGAGGGTTGTGTGCAGCATAAACACCGGCATGGAACTGTTTGACCTGTTTAAATACTGTTAATGCTTTGTAACTTGTGAATGGAGCTAAGAAAGCAAGATTTCTCCTTGTGTGCTAGCCTGTCATGTATTAAAACATGACCAGTCTTCTGGGCTTAACCCACAGCCAGACAAGCACTTCCTCATACCCAAGGATTCGTTCTGCCTTCTTTCTGGTTGTGTGTTCAATGTCTTTTTCAAACAGACTTCCCACTTTGTCAACTTTGATCCTTTTGTTTTGCAGTCCTTTTATCCTCACCCACTGTGTCTTCTGATTGTTTATTTAATTTTCTCCTGCTTTGGCTGGCTATGGTCTCTTCCTGGTCTGAATAGGAAATCTTGATTCAGAAAATAAACAAATTCCACCATTGTGAAAGATTCCTCAGCCAACTGTGGTTGTGTTGGGTATTTTCACATGGATTAACTGAACTTGATATTCATTTAAAATCTGCTCCAGTTAGCATGAGACTGCCATAAGGAAGTAACAGGAGAGGTGAACATGGTGATGGGGGGAGATAGAATGTTTTATTTCATGCAGATCAAACTTTTTTCCACTTCTGAAGGTGTTGACTTGCACAGAGATACAGCAACCAAGCTCCTCAATTTTGAGCCTACACCATAGGTGTCAGAGACTTATCCTATTGTTGCAGGAGGAGATTATTCTGGTGTAACTCTCACCTCACCTCCACATGGACATACTACCCAGAATAGGTCATTGGGCAGAATCATGAAAAGGAGCCTGGGCTGATCTGCTTTGCACCAACACCCTCCCCTCCCCTCCCTCCCCTCACTTGTCTCTCTATCACTCCCCCACCCCCTTTCCCTCGCTCAGCTCTCTTCCCCCACACTCTCCCTTACTCCCCCTCACTCTTACTCTCCCTCCCCTCGCTTCTCCCTCCGCCTCGCTCACCCCTCCCTTTTGTGCCCCTTCCGCCTCTCCCCTCTCCTCCCCTGACTGCAGCTTGACAATAGGAATTTAAAATGTTGCCTGGGTTGAGGATCATAGCACCTTAATGCCATCCACGCTGACAGTTAAAGTGAGTCACAAAGACCCTGGTGTTCCTAACGTCATTCAGAGTTCTTTTCCAAGTATTTTAGTTACAGCTAGCCATTCCTCTTCAGGGCAGCCTACTCTCACATATCTATGCTGTGTGTCATTAAAGGAGGGCTTAACTGCTCAGTCTATAGACTGGACCTACAAGGGGGCTTAGCTCTGTTGAAGATACATTAATAGGGGACACCGATTACAAAGGTGGGCTTTGACTTATTTTTGTCTTATTTCTGTAAATGCAAAGTGAATATAAGCAGTTGTTTTCTTCTCTTGTTTAACAAATGAACTCCCAGTGATTGAAATTAAAGCCAAGTTCGGATAAGACTGAGTGCAGGTGCTGAAAATAGAATTCACAGCTGCTGTCAGGCTGATGTAATTGTACCCTGAGCATGCCCCCTCTGGCTTGGACTGGTCACTGATGGAGAATTAGAGGCAGACAAGCTAATCCTACATTTGCCAAAGAGACTACTGTGTAAAAGTCTAGTGCCGCAATGTTGCAGGGGCCGCCTTTCAGATGAGACGCTGAACTGAGACCCGTCTCCCCCGTCAATTGGATGTTAAAGATCTCATGGCACTAATCAAAAAGCAGGGGAGCTCTTCCTAGTCTGATGTTAATAGTCTGGGATTCATGTCTGACAGAATACCTCTTGAAGGGTAAATTCCCTTTAACTCTGGCACCAGTGATTCGTTGGCACAGCAAGTGATTTGCTTCATTTTTATATGTTCTTTTTCCCTTCAACCACCAGGAAAATGCTGTACAAAGGGACTCTCATGGAAATAACCTCTTCAAACGTCTTGCCATTGCTGCTGGGTAGTGTGGGCCTTATTATTTTATTCAGGCTGCTGCAGAGCATGAAGGAGCGAGCAGTCATTCAGGATGCTGTGGTGGTGATAACAGGAGCAAGCTCAGGCCTTGGTAAAGGTAAGGTAATAACACAGTATGTACAGCTTGTTCACTTCATATTTATGTTTCTGTTCCTCCTTAGCTCCCCCCTCCTCTCTAGGTTCTTCCCCAGTTGTATATTGTATTCCTTCTGAACGCCACCATTACCTTAGAGTGTTGCATACAAGATTCCAAGCCACTGAAACTTGGTGTATGATTTACATGTTACTGTTAAATCACGGAATTTTACAACACTAAAAGAGACCATTGTGCCTGTGCCGGCTGTTTGAAAGAGCTATCTAATTAGCCCCATTCCCCTGCTCTTTTCCCATAACCCTACAAGTGTTTCCCTATCAAGTATTTAACCAATTCCCTACTGTGTCATTTTGTAATGGATCCTTACAACCAGGTGGAATTTCAATGTTATTATTGAATCTGTTTCTAACACCCTTTCAGGCAGTGCATTCCAGATCACAACAATTCACTTGAGTTTAAAAAAAAGCTTCCTCAGATCACATCTGTTTTTTTGTCAATGTGTTACTGACATGGCTTGGTTACCCTTCTACCATTGGAAACAGTTTCTTCTTATTATTACTTACTCTATCAAAATCCTTCAGGAACACCTCAATGAAATCACCACTTAAGCATCTGCTCTGGAGAGAATAATCCCAGCTTCTTTAGTCACTCCACTTAACTGAAGTCTTTCATCCTTAGTACAATTCTTGTAAATATCTTCAGAACCCTCTCAAAGGCCTTGACACCCTTCCTAAAGTGTGATGCCCAGAAATGGACACAGTACTTCTGCTGAGGCCTAATGAATGTTTGAATGTGTTGTGGGTCAATACACTCATCATGATGAAAGATGTCAGTGCTGATGAACAGAACCACTTTATTCACTTTTGTTACGCATTTAAGTAAATCGGAATCAGACCCCTGTGGATAAGATGCATCACAGATCAAATTCACTCTGTTGTGCTCCCAGCCATGGGCTTCAACCCCAAACTCAGAAGAGCACTCCTTCCTGCTCTTTGTTGTGAACTTTTTCCACTGCGCATGCCAGCTATCCTTGTGAGCCCTCTGAGTGAATTTGCCAATTCAGCACCATTATGGCCTTTGTTCCCTATGAGTTGGCTGGAGGCTAGCCAAAGTTATAGATTCATAGAATGGTTACAGCACAGAAGGTCATCATTGGGCCTGTCGTGTCTATGCCATGCTGTGTCATTTTACAATGGATCCTTACAAGCAGATGTGATTTTACTGTCAGATCTGACAGCGCAGTGTGGTGACCCCCTCCCCCTCAACACAGACCCTGAAAGCTTTTGGTAAGCAATCTTTAGGAAGTGAAAATCTAAAGTACATAAATTATACTGGAAAGTATGATAAACAGAATTAGTTGGAAGGAGTGTCAATTATTTTTCATTGGAGCCATCCTAGCTGATTGTGGAGCAGCAATTTAATATGCTGGAGTGCATTGTGATGTTGCCACGAGGCAGGGGTGAAGGTTCAGGTGCTGGCCACTGCATTGCTGCCAGCCTTCTTGCAGAAACCTTTGGCCTCTTGAGCCCCAGTTAAGCTTAATCGTTCCATTGATGGCTATGCCTTCAGCAGCTGTTATGATCCCCAGTTGAGGTTACTCTTGGACAAGCCTGATCCTAGAGTGGAACCCAGCTCAATAGATCCTAACTTTGTTTGATTAGATACGTGGAGAGTAGCTACTGAACAGAGTCAAAGGAGTCAGCTGATGAACTTTTAACAAAAGTATAAAACGTTTATTCAACAAGAAAAGATGAACTATATTACAATACTCCTTCACCCAAAACTATACAGATATATACAGATTTGTAAGGATAACAAAAGTTACAAAAGCTATTTTATACTTTAATGTTCACAGTAAGTACCCAGTCCATGTAAACCTATAATAACCTGTGGTCAGACACACCACACTCTGAAACCAAGTGACAGATGTCACCTCAATCAGATGCTATGGATCCCTCCTCAACTCCACCCAGATGCTTGTCACACTGCGAGCCAACCAGTCTCACAGAACTCTGTCTTTCACACAACGGTTTCCAATCTCCACTCTCTAGGCCTCACTTTGGAATCCTCTCCCAAACCAACGCTTTCTCTCAGATGCCTTCTGCAAGGGTTCACCTTGTGGGTTTCGAACTCTCCATCTGATGTTCCTCTCCCCTGGGTCACCGCACGCATTCAAGCCGTCTTCCAAGCACTCTCTCTCACTGACTCAGCCGCCAACAGTACACCACTGCTTCACATGTCCATAGCGAAGAGCTACAGACCTTCAGCCATCTCTTTGGACTTTCTTGCCTCTTGCAAACTGTTCTTGCTTTAAACTTGCTTTCTGCAGCTTTTTTCTCCTTAAATCTGAAGCTTGGAGCCTTTCTCTATGCCCCTCACTCTTAACTTCACTTAACAGGACCTTTTTCCAGGTTCCTGCCCTTCCTTTGACTAGAAGGTCTTCTTTGGACTTTCCCCTTTTCCACTCCCCTGGATTTTTGAGGTTTTCCTTAGCTTGAGAGTGGTTTTCTGTCCCCTTTCCTCCAGTCTCTCCTGGCAGCAACTTTAAAAAAAAACAACTGAATCCCACAGCTTCCAAATCAAAACTGCTATTTCTTGTCTTGTGTGTGTGTCTGTGGGAGGGACCTGCCTCTCTGGCTTCCTGTTGCTAGGCAATAGTTCAATTCTTCTACCGTTGTTTGTTTAACCTAGCTGCAAAATTCATTAAAAACCTCATTAGAAATGCAAGCACCCTTTTAAAGTGAAACTAAAACTCCATTTGACCTTTCTTAACATACAGATGCAGAAATACAAATCAAACTTAAACATTAAAGTTAAAACTCATTCCCAACATCTACAAACACTAATATAACTTACTTAAACTATCCCTATTTTCTAAAAACAGCCTAGCTCCTAAACTCTGGGATTCCCTCCCTGAACTTATCTACTCCTTTCTCCTCCAAGACACTCTTTAGAATGTTTAGACTGAACCTGTCCTAATTGTTGGTCACAATAAGTGCTTGTTGTGGAAAGTTGAGTCCAAAACTAGTCTTTATTCTCAAGCCAGCTCTTCGGTGTTGCCATCTGTCCTAGTCCTTTCCACACTGAAGTGTTACAGCCATATCCATATATAGGTGAATCAATGCCCATCACCTGTTTTAACAATGCAGTTGCTTTAACAGTGTAATTGCTATACAATGTAATTGCCAGTCAACAAGAAGATTGTTATTGGACCTTGACAATGTAAGTACTGATACATTGACACGAATATCGCCTTATGCGGCTCCGTGTCGAATTTTGTTTGCTAACACCCTGTAAAGCACCTTGGGATGTTTTACTACATTAACAACATTACATAAATGTGAGTGTTGTTGCTGTTGAAGATAAAACCAATTATCTTTGTTTTCCATGTCAGAGTGCGCCAGAGTTTTCCATGCAGCCGGTGCCAGGCTGATATTGTGTGGACGAAATAAGCAGAAGCTGGAGGAACTCGTGAAGGAGCTAACAGTAATGGTGAATGACAAGAAAAAGGTAAGGAGTTCTGTGAGATACAAGTAATAGTACATGTTAGTTAGGGCGTCCAAAGGTAAGGAGTCATAAAAATCAGATGGCCACTAATAAATTCAGTTAGAAATTAAGGAGAACCTTCTTTATCCAGTGAGTGGTTAGTGGTACCGCATTGGATTGGTTGAGGCAAATGCCACAGATGTGGAGGCTAGATAAATACATGAGAGGGAAAGGAATAGCAGAATATTTGATGGGACAGGATGAAATAGAAGTGGGTGGAGGCTGTTGTAGAGCATCAACCAGCATGGATATGTTGGGCTGAATGGCCTGTTTTTGGACTTTACGCTCCATGCCCCCTGCTATGAAATGAGCCAAACCCAGATTGAAAAAGAGTTCCAAAGTTTCTATAATATCAGGGTTATTGTTGGGTTCGGACTGCCTCAACCTTTTTGAGGCTGTGAGTGAGCTTTAGCTCTTTTTCTAGATTGGTGTGGATGAAAAGTGGCTCAACCATGGATTACAAAAGAAATTAGGGATAGTATTAGATCCAAAGAGGAGACATATAAAATTGCCAGAAAAAACAGCAAGCCTAAGGATTAGGAGCAGTTTAGAATTCAGCAAAATTGGACAAGAAGATTGATCACGAAGGAGAAAATGGAGTATGAGAGTAAACTTGCAGGGAACATAAAAACTACATGTGAAAGCTTCTATAAATATGTGAAGAGAAAAAGATTAGCAAAGACAAACATGGATCCCTTACAGTCAGAAACGGGGGAAATTACAATTGGGAACAAAGAAATGGCAGAAGAATTAAACACACATTTTGGTTTTATCTTCATAAAAGAGGACACAAATAATTTCCCAGAAATGTTAGGGAACCAAGGGTCTAGTGAGAGGGAGGAATTGAAGAAGATCAGTACTAGTAAAAAAAAATGGTGCTAGAGTAATTAATAGGGTTAAAGGCTGAAAAATCTCCAGGGCCTGATAATCTACATCCCAGAGTACTAAACGAAGTGGCCCTGGAAATATTGGATGCATTGGTGGTCATCTTCCAAAATTCTATAGACTCTGGAGCAGTTCCTACAGGTTGGAAGGCGGCAAATGTAACCTCACTATTTAAAAAAGGAGGGAGAAAAAACAGCGAATTACAGACCAGCTAGCCTAACATCAGTAAACATCAGTAGTGGGGAAAATGCTAGCGTCTAATATAAAAGATGTGGTAACAGAACACTTGGAAAGCATTAACAGGATCAGACAAAGTCAGCATGGGTTTTTGAAAAGGAAATCATGCTTAACTAATCTACTGTAGTTTTTGAGGATGTAACTAGTAGAATAGATAAGGGAGAACCAGTGGATGCGGTGTATTTGGATTTCAAGAAGGCTTTTGATAAGGTCCCACATAAGAGGCTAGTGGGCAAAATTAAAACACATGAGATTGGGGGTAATATATTGGCATGGATTGAGAATTGGTTGACAGACCGGAAACAGAAAGTGGGAATAAATGGGTCTTTTTCCGGATGACAGGCGGTGACTCGTGGTGTACCACAGGGATCAGTGCTTGGGTCCTAGCTATTCATGATATATATAAATGACTTGGATGAGGAAACCAAATGCAATATTTCTAAGTTTGCTGACAGCACAGAACTGGGCATGGCTTCAGGACAATTTAGACAAAAACAAAAAAAAAAACTGCGGATGCTGGAAATCCAAAACAAAAACAAAAACAGAATTACCTGGAAAAACTCAGCAGGTCTGGCAGCATCGGCGGAGAAGAAAAGAGTTGACGTTTCGAGTCCTCATGACCCTTCGACAGAACTTGCGTTCGAGTCCAAGAAAGAGTTGAAATAAAGCTGGTTTAAGGTGTGTGTGTAGGGGGCGGAGAGATAGAGAGACAGAGAGGTGGAGGGGGGTGGGTGTGGTTGTAGGGACAAACAAGCAGTGATAGAAGCAGATCATCAAAAGATGTCAACGACAATAATACAATAGAACACATAGGTGTTAAAGTTAAAGTTGGTGATATTATCTAAACGAAAGTGCTAATTAAGAATGGATGGTAGGGCACTCAAGGTATAGCTCTAGTGGGGCTTCTATCACTGCTTGTTTGTCCCTACACACCCCCCCCCCCCCCCCCCCACCAATTTAGACAAGTTGTGTGTGGTGTGTGTGGACAAACACATGGCAGATGCAGTATAACGTGGATAAATGTGCAGCTATATGCTTCGATGTGAAAAACAGAAAGGCAGAGTGTTATTTAAATGGTGATATATTGGGAAATGTGAATGTACAAAGGGATTTGGGTGTCCTTGTACACCAGTCAATGAAAGTAAGTAGGCAGGTGCAGCAAGCAATTAGGAAGGCAAATGGTATGTTGGTCTTCATTGCAAGAGGATTTGAGTTCAGAAGTAGGGCTGTCTTACTGCAGTTATACAGGGCCTTGATGAGACCACAACTGCATGCAATTGCATGCAATTTTGCTGTCCCTACCTAAGAAAGGATATACTTGCCATAGAGGGAGTACAGCGAAGGTTCACTAGGCTGATACTGGGGTTGGTAGGACTTTTGTATGAGGAGAGATTGGTTTCACTGGGTCTGTATTCACTTGAGATTAGAAGAATGAGAGGGGATCTGATTGAAACGTATAAAATTCTAAAAGGGCTAGATATCCAGGGGAGGATGTTTCCTTTGGTTGGGGAGTCTTAAACCAGGGGCCACAGCCTCAGGATATGGGACAGGCCATTTAGGACTGAGATGAGGAAACATTTCTTCAATCAGAGGGTGGTCAACTTGTGGAATTCTCTATCACAGAAGGCTGTGGAGCCGGATCACTGAGTATACTCAAGAAAGAGATTGATAATTTTTTGGATATTAGGGGCATCAAGGGATATGGAGAGAAAGCGGGAATATGGCATTGAGATAGTCATGGTCATATTGACTGGCGGAGCAGGCTTGAAGGGCCGAATGGCCTACTCCTCCTAGTGTCTATGTCTATGTAACTGCTCCCAATGTGGGGATATCAGCATATTACTGTGTGACCCAGGCTAGCAGGACAAGAAAGAAAGTAAATTTAAATCAGATGTACAAATAAAGAATGATTTCACTCAAATGGTGATTAAAAATTTGAAATAATCTAGCAGTAATAGTGAAGAACTTTTGTAAGTGTTTGAAATGTAGTTGGTTGCTAGTTGGTGCAATATACAACCCATGATGCTTGAGTGGGGATTTTAATGTTAGTGGGATGGAGTGGGGGGGAAAGAGGGAGCCAGTGTATGTCAGTGCAGACAGGACTATTGGCTACGGGGCAAGATTTTCCTGCGGCCTTCAAGATTCTGACATCGGGACCAAAGGGGGGTCCCGAGCTCGTAATAGCCGGGAGCCAGACGAGCGAAGTTATTTTCCCCAGAAGTGGCCTTGTAATTGGCCACCTCCATGTTTGCTGCCCTTTAGCAGACTCCCAATGTTGCCAGCCCACTCACAGGGCAAGTAGCCCTATAGACTCGACAGCCCCAACAGGCGAGGGGGGAGGCTGCTGAGACAGATAGGAGCCCTTGGAGGTGTAAGGGTAATGAATTATTTTAGAGGAGGGACAGCAGCATGCCCCTCAGATTGGGAGGGGGCGAAAGCGTTCTAGCTGGATTGTTGGAGCTGTCTTTCCAGCTGGTGACCCCCCTTCACAGCGCGATGGAACCTCCATCTCTGAAGGCCCCCTGGACTGCTGCAGAGAGGCTGCCTCCATGAAGCTGGTGGATGCCAGCACAATAGGGTGGCTGATCCACTGCCAGCAAAATGCTCTCAAAAATCACCCCTAGTTGGGGCCTTGACTATTTAAATTGGCTTAAATTGTACTCTCTGTGCAGTAGGCAGCCGACCCATTTCCCAGGGTGTCCATAGGAAACTTGCCCTGCTGTGGGAGTGTTTCTGGGAGCTGTCCTGTCTCAGCTCTCCGCTCCTCTGCCTCACATCACCACGGGGCTGGGAAAATTCAGCCTTTAGTGTGGAACAGGTGAGAAAGCTCTGGACAAGTTGGAGTTTGAAGAGGATGGGAAGCAATGACATGTGTAAGGGGTGGGGGTGGGGTCACAACTGCATGGGGAGGTGCGCAGTATCATTGGGATAGAAGTAGGCAGTCTCGGTGACAGGTAGGTTTGGGGTTTAAAGCTCATCCCATTGTCATACAGAAAGCCGAGATCTTGTTTGGTTTGAAGGAGACGCCAAGGAGGGAGTTGGGAGTTTGTGAAAAGGAAGCAGAGAGGCTAGCAGGGACCAAACACAGTGGTTCCAGTCTTCCCACTGCTGAGCTGGGTCAACTTCTGGCTTATCCGTGTTCTCATGCCAGACAAACACTGCTATGTGGCGTCAACAGCAACAACAACTTGATTTAATATGGCGCTTTTAATGTAATAAAATGTCCCAAGGAGCATCACAGGCATGTAGTCTTAAAATTACGTAGCATTCTCATAAGGGAAGAGTCCATTTAGTCTAGCTGGTCTGTACCGGCGTTTATGCTGCACACAAACCTCATCCCACCACTACTTCATCTAACCCTATTAGCATATGCTTCTATTCCTTTTCTTCCTGTGTATGTACATGGCTTTCTCTTAAATGCCTCTATAACTACTCTCTGTGGTAGCAAGTTCCACATTTTAACCAGCCTCTGGGAAAGCAGTTTCTCCTGAATGCTTTATTAGATTTATTAGTAACTATCTTATGTTTATGGCTCCCCCCACAAATGGAAATGTATTTCTCTATTTCTGCCCTATCAAGGCCTCTCCTAATTTTTAACAACTTTTATTAGTTCTTTAAAAAATGTCAGACAAGCTCTGATGGTTGCTGCCAACAGTGAAATAAACTAGAAACTAACCAAACTCCATATAAGAAAATAGACTGTTTTTAAATTCCAGGAAGTGTTTTCATGGCTTTAGCCTTACCTTAGGGTTCAGGGAAAAGTTAAAAGCTGGTTAGTAATAGTGTCAAGTATTACTTATTGTCTGTTATTGCTTCTGTCATATATTACTCAGTACTTGGTTTGTGATGAGGAAGCTCTGTCCCATCCCCATTGCAGCCCACCCAACACATTTTTCTTTCCCGGTTTTCCCCAGTATTCCGAGTTACATACAATGGATACAAAAAATGGATGTGTTTAAATTTTTCGCTGTGTGTTTGGGTTGTATTCACAGACGCACACGCCTCACGTGGTAACCTTTGACCTGGCGGACTTGGACACAGTGAGAAGCAGCGCAGAAGAGATTCTTAATTGCTTTGGCCAAGTTGATGTGCTAATAAATAATGCAGGGATCAGTTACCGAGGCAACATCCTGGACACTGCCATTGGCGTTGATAAAGATGTGATGAATACCAACTATTTTGGACCTGTTGCTTTAACTAAAGGTATCACCTTGTTAGCTTTTAGGTCTGTGTGTTTTCCTTTATTATTGATCCTGGTTTCTAAGTCCCCTCCTCAAACCCAAATCTACACACTTAAGAGGATGGAGGCATATACATGCCAGTTCTCTGTAAGCATTGTTCCATAATCATTCTGGAAGAGAGAGGTGAAAATGACCTGGGATGAGGCCCGCTCTGTGTTTTGTGTGACATCCCCCCCTCCCCATCATTAAAAGGAGAGCTGAAATCAGAGGCCAGCGCAATGTGGGAAGAGGCAGAGAAAAGGAAGTCTTGCATTTATTTAGCACTTTTCATGTCCTCAGGATGTCCCAAAGTATTTTATAGACAGCAAAGTACTTTTGAAGTGGAGTTACTGTGTAATGTATGAAATATGGCAGCCAATTTGCACACATCAAGATCCCAAAAAACAGCAGTGTGATAATGACCAGATAGTCTGATTTAGTGATGTTGATTGGGGGACAATCATTGGCTAGGACGCTGAAGAGACCTCTTCTGCTCTTCTTTGTAATAGCACCATGGAATCTTTTAGATCCGGCTGAGAGGACAGAAGCCTAGGTTTAATGTCTCACCTGAAAGGCAGCCCCTCTGACTGTGCAGCATTCCCTCAGTACTGCGGTGGAGTGCCAGCCTAGATTTCATGCTCCAGACTCAGAGTGAAAATTGAATTCACAGACTCAAAGTCAAGAGACTACCCACTGACCTATGGCGGATAAAGCCCCTTTCCTGCTATCTGGCAGCTTTTTAGGCCACTGTGTTAGCTTCCAACATGTACCCCTTAATGCTGTGCTATTCTGTAAATGTGAAGCATTCGATATGTCACTATTATTGAAGGAACAGTGACTAAACTGTTTTTGTTCTGAATCCTGGCTCCGAGTGGATCACTGTCAGAATGTTTAAGGAACAGCTCCACCAGTGGCCAAGTGGGCAAATACAACATATACTTTGTTACTGGACGAGGAAGATGTTCAGTCAGTCTGCTGAGAAAGCTGATCTCAGCTGGTTTAGTGTTCCAGTAATAGCATACTCGCATCTGAGTCAGGTGATTGTAAGTTCTGGTTGCATTCTGCAGACTTCAGCACACGACCTAGGCTGACACTCCCAGATCAGTATTGAGGTAGCATTGCATTGTCGGAAGTGCCACCTTTCAGGTGAGATGTCAAACCAAAGCCATCTTCCCTCTCATGTTGACATCACTCACCTTCGGGAAGAGCGGTTGGAGAGCTGGACCTGCGAGAGATACATGGAGTGGAGAGAGAATAAATTCAGCTGGGGGAGCACGGCCTACATCACTCACCTTTGGGAAGAGCGGTCAGAGAGCTAACCCTGCGGGAGACACACACAACGGGGAGAGAATAAATACAGCCCAGGGAGCGTAGCCTACATCACTCACCTTCGGGAAGAGCGGTCGGAGAGGTGGACCTGCGGGAGATATACAGAGTGGGAAGAGAATAAATACAGCCCGGGGAACAGCACCCATGTCACTCACCTTTGGGAAGAGCGGTCAGAGAGTTGGACCTGTCAGCTGCTCGGGACCAGCCCACACTGAGTTCGGAAGGAGAGTGAAAAAAAACACATTGTGACATCACAGGGAAGAAGCAATTTGATTGGTTGGAGAAGAAGCTCGCTGTTTGGTGAGTGTCCAGTAAGTGTTTAAGGTTTATTCTATTCCCAAGGTTTAGAATGAAGTAGGAACTGTACCTTTTGGTAAGTAGCATTTAAAAGTTTAAGGTTAAGGCATGGCAGGACAGCTCAGCCAAGCGGAATGCCCCTGGACATTTCTCATGACCCAGATGAGCCCACAGGAAGTGACACCAGCTGCATAAGTTTGAGCTTTTTGTCAGAGCTTGAGCAGCAGCTGGAGTCACTGAGGTGCATCCATGAGGCAGAGAACTATGTGGATAGCACATTCAGAGAGGTGGTCACACTGCAAGTTAGGGGAAAACAGGCAGGTAGAGAATGGATGCCACCAGGCAGTCCAAAGAAACAGGTGGGTAGCGCAGGAGTCCCCAGAGGTCCTGCTCACGAACTGCTTTTCCATTCTGGATATTGGTGAGGGCGATGGATCCTTGGAGGGGTGCAGCAAGAGCCAAGCTCGTGGCACCACAGGTGGCCCAGTTGTATAGGAGGGGAGGAAGAAGAGTAGAAAGGCAGCACTGATAGGGGATTATTTAGTTAGGGGAGCAGACAGGATTTCTGCAGCAGTCAACGTGACTCCAGGATGATTTGTTGCCTCCCTGGTGCTAGGGTCAAAGATGCTGCAGATGGCTGCAGGAAATTCTTGTGCGGGAGGGTGAACAGCCAGAGGTCATGGTCCACATTGGTACTAACAACATAGGTAGGAAGGGACATATGGTCCTGCAATCGGAATTTAAGGAGCTAGGTAGAAAATGAGCAAGCAGGACCTGTAAAGTAGTAATCTCCGGACTACTCCCAGTGCCACATCAAGTGAGTACAGGAATAGGAAGATGAGACAGATGAATGCATGGCTGGAAAGATGGTGCAAGAGAGAAGGCTTTAGATTCCTGAGACTGGCTCTGGCGGAGATGATGCCAGTACAAGCCGGGTGAGTTGCATCTGAACAGAGCCGGGACTGAGTTCCTTGCAGGTCATTTTGCTGTTGGGAGGGTTTAAACTAACTCAGCAGGGGTTTGGCAACCAGGAGAGAATATTAGAAAGTAATAGCAGGTGCACGGAATGTTGGGAGAGAAGCAGATAGCACTAAAATAGAGAACAGTAATCTAATAGACAGAGTCGGAGTAAGGGAGCAAGTAATGAAGTCTATATCAGGGTCACATTACATGTATGTGAATGCACGGAGTATAGCTAATAAAATTGGGGAGTTACAGGCACAGATTGCCTTGTGGGATTATGATGTTGTGGCGATAGTGGAGACCTGGCTTAAGGCAGGGCAGATCTGGGTGCTAAATATTCCTGGTTACAAAGTGTTCAGAAAAGATAGGAAAGAGAAAAAAGGAGGTGAGGTGGTGTTTTTGGTTAAGGAGAGTATTGCACTACTCGAGAAAGAGGACGTGTCAGAGGATTCAAGAACAGAATTAATTTGGCTAGAGCTAAGGAATACGAAGGGTGCAGTTACATTGCTTGGTGTAATATAATATAGAGGAACAAATCTGCAAGGTAATTACAGAGAGGTATAAACATCGTAGTTATAATGAGGGACTTTAATTACCTGTATATAGACTGGGATAGTGGTAGTGTAAGGTGCAGTGAGAGACAAGCATTCCTAGATCGTGTTCAGAAAAATTTCCTACAGCAGTATGTCTCCAGTCCAACAAGAAAGGAGACACTGCTAGACCTAGTTCTTGGGAATGAGGTGGGCCAAATAGATCGAGTGACAGTGAGGGAACATTTAGGGGACAGTGATCAATGTATCATAAGGTTTAGGATTATGGTGGAAAAGGATATTGGTCAATCCAGAGTGAGAATAATCAACTGGCGGAGAGCGGACTTCAATGGGGCAAGAACGGAGCAGGCCCGATAGACTGGAACCAAAGGCTAGCAGGTAAAACAGTAGCTGAACAATGGGCTACCTTCAAAGAGGAGATGGTTTGAGTATAGTCAAGGTATGTTCCCTCAAAAGGGAAGGATAGGACAAACAAATCCAGAGCTTCTGGGATGACAAAGGAGATAGAAATCAAGTTAAAGAAGAAAAAGTGTGCTTACGACAGCTGTCAGGTAGCAAATACAACTGCGAACCAAGCTGAATAAAGAAGATTCAGAAGGGATGTGAAAAAGCAAATACTAGAAGCAAAGAAGGATTATGAAAAAAGACTGGCAGCTAGCATAGAAAGAAATCCCAAAGTATTCTATAAGCACATCAATAGTAAAAGGGTGGTAAAAGGAGGAGTAGGGCCAATTAGGGACCAAAAAGGGGATTTACGCATAAAGGCAAGAGGCATAGCTGAGGTGTTAAATGAATACTTTGCATTTGTCTTTACCTACAAGGTAGATGCTGCCCAGGAAAATGATGACAGAGAAGGAAATTCAGTCACTAGAAAGGTTTAAAATTGATAAGGAGGAGGTATTGGATAAACTGTCGGTACTTAAAGTTGATAAGGCAGCGGGACCGGATGAGATGCATCCAAGAATATTAAAGGAAGTGAGAGTGGGAATTGCAGAGGCACTGGCAATAATCTTTCAATGTTCCCTGGATTTGGAGGAGGTGCCGGAGGACTGGAGAATTGCAAACATTACGCCCTTGTTCAAAAAAGGTTGTAAAGATCTGCCCTGCAATTACAGACCAGTCAGTTTAATTTCGATGGTGGGGAAACTTCTAGAAACATTTGGGATAGAATTAATAGTCACATGGAAAAATTTGGATTGATTCAGAAGAGTCAGCATGGATTTGTTAAAGGAAAATCATGTCTAATTTGCTGGAGTTTTTTGAAAAGGTATCAGAGATAGTTGATGAGGGCAAGGCCGTTGATGTGATGTATATGGACTTCCAAAAGGCATCCAATACAGTGCCACACAACAGACTTGTGAGGAAAGTTATAGGTCATGGAATAAAGGGGACAGTAGCAACCTGGATACAAAATTAGCTGAGGTATAGGAAACAGAATAGTGGTTAAAGGGTATTTTTTGGACTGGAAGAAGGTTTGTAGTGGAGTTCCCCAGGGGTTGGTATTGGGATCCTTGCTCTTCCTGATGTATACAAATGATCTAGATCTTGGTGTACAGAGGACAATTCCAATGTTTGTGGACGACACAAAACTTGGGAAAATTGTAAGCTGTGAGGAGACAGTGTAGAACTTCAAAAGGACATTGAAACATTGGTGGAATGGGCAGATAGGTGGCAGATGAAATTCAAAGCAGAAAACTGTGAGGTGACACACTTTGGTACAAAGAAAATGGAGAGACAGTATAAAATAAAGGAAACTACTCTAAAGGGTGTGCAGGAGCAAAGGGACCTGAGTGTATATGTACAGAAGTCATTAAAGACATAGGGCAGGTGGAGAGCTGTTTCTAAAGCATACAGTATTCTATGATTCATTAATAGGGGCGTAGAGTATAAGAGCAGGGAGGTTATGATGAACTTATATAAGTTATGATGAACTTAGACCTCAGCTGGAGTATTGTGTACAGTTCTGGGTGCCACGCTATAGGAATGATGTGAACAAATTGGAGAGAGTACAAAAGAGGTTTACGAGAATGGTTCCAGGGATGAGACACTTCAGTCATGAGTAAAGATTTGAGAAGTTGAGATTGTTTTCCTTTGAGAGGAGAAGGCTAAGAGGACACTCAATAGAAGTTGTCAAAATCATGAGGGGGCAGGACAGAGTAGATAGGGGGAAATTGTTCCCGCTCGTAAAAGGATTGAGAACCAGAGAGCAAAGTATTAAAGTGTTTTGCATAAGAAGCAAATGTGAGGTGAGAAAAAGCTTTTTCACACAGCGAGTAGTTAGGGTTTGGAATGCTCTGCCTGGTAATGTGGTGGAGGCAGGTTCAGTCGAGGCATTCAACAGGGCATTGGATGATTATCTAAATAGAAACAATGTGCAGATTTACGCAGAAAAGGCAGGAGGTTGGCACTAAATTAAAATGCTCAGAGAGCCGGTGCAGACATGATGGGCTGAATGGTTTCCTTCTACACTGTAATAATTGCGTGATTCTGCAAAAGATCCCCTCGCAGTTGTTTGAAGAACAGGGGAGTTATTCCTTGTCTATTGGCCAATAATTATCCCTCAACCAACATTGCTAAAATGTTATTTGGTCACTAAGACATTGCTGTTTGCTGGAGCTTGCTGTCTGCAAATTGGCTGCCGCATATCCTATGTTTCAGCAGTGACTATACTTCAATAGTACATCATTTACTGTAAAGCGCTTTGGGATGTCATGTGGATGTGAAAAGTGCTATACAAATGCAAGTCATTTTTTAGGGTACTACAATTGGCTATAGGGCCCAAGTATAGGGGGGCGTGGGAGTGAAATCAGCTGGGCTTCCTATTCCCAATTACTATCCACCGATCCTTGCTGCAAAATGCAGGTCTACATACCAGTCGGGTGAAGGTCGGATTGCAATCAGCTGGGATTCCCTCCACAGTCAGATAGTTACCAATGTTCACTGTACACACTCACGCTTAAATGGGCAATTAAGCAAGGAACCACATCTTTCTGATACCTGGGAACTGTAGTTCAACACCAATCAACCTCATCAGGGGCTTAGGGGAGAAAAACATGGTAACACCAGTGGAGTTCTGTGGTTTTATTATGGGCAACCACTAGATGGTGTTGCAGCACCAGAAGCATGAGAAATGTCTTGTCTCCAGATAGTAAAATGGGATTAAGTTGTTCACTTTTATGCCATATCTGCAAAAGTTTTGATAAACTCTAGAAAGTTGAACATCAGTCTTTTTCAAAGGTTGCTTTGGTTTTGCTCATTAAAAACAACAGATCCCACAGGTCAGGAAATTCCTCTTTTAAAAAATATTTTGAGTGATACTGATCTTCAGCAGTGATAGTGAATCCGCAACTTGTTTTACACTGGAGACTGAAACTAACTTATTCATTCTCGGGATGTGACCAATGCTGGCAAGGCCAGCATTTATTGCCGATCCCTAATTCCCCTAAAGAAGGTGATGATGAACTACTTTCTTGAACTGCTGCAGTCCATGTGGTGTAGGTATAAGAAGGGTTAGGGAGGGAGTTCCAGGATTTTGCCCCAGTGACAGTAAAGGAATGGTGATATAGTTGAAATTCAGGATAATGTGTGGCTTAGAGGGAAACTGGTTTGAGGTCTCATCGACACACAGGACAAACTCACTGTTATTGGGGGAATTGCTCAGAAATTTTCTATCGCCTGAACCAAGGACACAGTACAGAGCCTGAGCTGGCTCTATTATATTTTTCATGCTGGCTTGTGTAACTGCTGCTTGTGAGGGTCATTCTGTACAGTCTATATATTCATGTATATGAGGGTGCCCACAGCGAAGGAGTAACAGTTGTGTCAGATTCACTGGCAAGAGCTGCTGACTGGGAAGCTCACCCAGTGTGTAAGGCACTGCAATGAAATGCTTTAACTCTTCAAATCACTTAACATTGCAGCCATTCTGCCTTACATGGTGCAGAGAAGAAGTGGACATGTCGTAGTGATTAGTAGCGTCCAAGGGAAAATAGCAATTCCATTTCGATCTGCTTGTAAGTATGGCGTAGCAATCATCAAATACTGTTTCATGTACATTTCATTCACTAGTATAATTGGGTGGCATATACATTAACTAGATCATTTCTGGCTCTGATGTATACATGGAACCAGATTTTGAAGGAGTGGGGTCTCTCTTAGCTATGCATGTTTAGATTTTCATAAACTGGGCTAACAGAGTTGCTCAAAGTGCCAGCCACTAACTTTGTGGTGAGGACAATGGGGCACCTGGGACTTTGGTGAATGACAAGACCAACAATCTATCTCCTTAACCACTGAGATTAAAGGATTGAGAAATAAAAAGAAAGGACTGAGAAGGATTGTGAATTAGAATCATATAAGGTACAGAATGAAATAAAGAGAGGGAATCAAGAATTTGACAGAGAAAAAGAGACAGAAAGGAAAAGTCAGAAAAAAATTGACATCATTAAAATTTCTTAAAATAATTCACAATCTTAAGGAATGAAACTCCATACTTATTTTGTTCACTTACTGGGCATGAGAGGTTCATTGCCAGTCATTAACAATTATTACCTTGTTAAAAGGGTTAAACACTATTAATCACTAGATTTAATTTTCTGTGGCACATTTAATGGGCAATTAATGTACAAATGCAGCAATTTCATGAAACTCGGAGTTTGAGGGTAAGCTGCAATTTTTGCAATGCTGACGGCAGAGCAACACAAATCAGCCAGCAACTAGTGGCGATTCACAAATCAGCTTGTCACAAGCTTCATCACAAGCTGCTTGTGAATTTACACATGGATAACAGTGTATTGTTCCGATTCTGTTATTCTTTTCAGCAAAATCTGGGCCATTGTTTGAACTGGTCAGGCACTGTATTCATATTCAGATTGTATGATAAAGTTCACCACATATATTATTCTGATCTGATGCATTCCAATAATTGCCTTTAGATGGGTAATTTTAAGACGACTGTCACATATTTTCCTTTTTGTTAAATTCCTGGATTATACGGAATCAAAGTGTTCCTAATTGGATTTCATTCTAGATGCGGCGTCTAAACATGCCACCCAAGCCTTCTTTGACTGCCTACGCGCAGAGGTGGAGCAGTACGAAGTTAAGGTGACCATAGTTAGCCCAGGATACATCCGTACCAACCTTTCCCTGAATGCAGTCACTGGAAATGGATCCAAGTATGGCGGTATGCTTTCAATCACTTTGAACTGTACTGTGCATTGTGAGGATCTCCTTTAGTAATAGGTAGTGCCAGTGTCTATAACATAATTATTGCTATGAGTATGACAGCATAAATGGGTCCCAAGAGCCAATTAAATGGCACAAGATAGCAGCGTCATTTCTATGCACATCAGTCACTGCTTTTCAAGGCAACTCTTGCGTGAAGCAACCACAACTTGCATTGATATAGTACCTTCAATGCAGTAAGAAAAACCCCAAGGCATTTCATAGGGAAGTTACCAGAACAGAAATTGACACTGAGCCAAAGGGGGTGGTAAATAGATGAGTTTTAAGAAGAGTCAAAAGAGGGGAGAGAGAGGCAGAAAGGTTTAGGGAAGGAATTCCAGAGCTTAAGAGTTTAAGCAGCTGAAGACACATCTGCCAGTGTTGAACCTAAGAAACATGAGTATATAGAAGAGGCCAGAATTGGTGGAATACAGAGATCTTAGAGTGTTATAGGCCTGGAGGAGGTTACAAGAGCCAGCGAGGGGCAAGGCCAAGGAGGGATTTGAACACTAGGATGAGAATTTTTAAATTGAGGCGTTGTTGTTCTGGGATGCAATGTAGATCAATGAGCACAGGACTTGATTGAATAGGACATGGAGCAATTTAGGATATGGGCAGAAGAGATTAGGGTGAGCTTAAGTTTATGAAGAGTGGAAGAGTACTGGGAGACATGATGAGGCATCCGCCATTTGTAAAAGTTTCTGTTCTTTTCCTACTACTTGATCCACTGCCTTGTCTTTCTTACTCTCAAACCTCAGCGGTGTTCTGCACTTTGAGCCTCAGCCCAATAGTGAGATTTCTTAATTTGATAGTAAATTCTTTGGAAAGACTGCCTGAGAAATGTTGCGGATTGGTTACCAGGCACATTATATTGACTTATTTTTCTTCTCTTTAAACCAGTGATGGACAAGAGTACGGCGGAAGGCTACGAGCCTCGTGTTGTTGCTGAAGCTGTCCTCACTGCTGTTTGCAGGAGGAAGAAGGATGTCCTGCTCGCAGGGTTACTGCCAACAGTTGCAGTTTACATGCGAACCTTGATTCCGAGTCTCTTCTTTCCCATTATGGCAGCCAGAGCTAAAAAAGAGCGCAAGATGAAGGATAATTAACCTTGTCCTGGGTCCCCTAACTCACTCTTTTTCTGTGAACATTGTTAAGGCCTCTTGGTGCAATTCTTCTGTGATTGGCCACCACACTGAATGTGTCAAAATATGTCTTCTGAACTTGTTTGGAATACTGTCTTCTGGTTACACTGAAACCAGGGTAAATTAAGTACATTTGAATGTGAGCTTAAAAATTTGAATCCTGCTTTTAAAGGGTTTCTAAGAGCAGAACAAATATGGAACATTGTATTTACACTCCCTGAGTTTAATGTCAGTGCAAAGCTGAAAGCACCCTGCACAGATGCTAAACTTGGACTGTGTAGCAGGCATGAACATCTGAACTAATTCTGAAGTGGATTGAAACTGCTTCCTTCAGGGACTCTCACTACACTTCATTCTGTTATCATGTCTGCCCAGAAAGCAATTTCAGACTGAGCTTGCACTATAACTGCAGCATCAGTGCAACGTAAAACCCCTAGCATTCAAAGTATTTAAATATGTAAGTGATCTGTTTACAAATTTTCAATGTGTTACATTTCTGTGAAAGCAAATAAAGATAATAGATAAATGTTTGATGTTTGTCAATTAACAGGACCTGTCACTTTGAATATCGTGCTCAACTGCATTGTCTGTTTGAGAGAGTGAACTGGTCATTATCTGATTACAAAATGCATTGAAATACCACACACAGCCATATTGACCAGGCAGGCCCTGCTGTGGTAGCTGATTTCAGCAGTTAGGTGGGGTTGAGTTGGGAAAGAGCAGATAAGCTGGTTGCACTGAGTGTAGAACAGTTCTACATTTTATCTTGTATGCATGGTCCTTGTGACCTCCTGGCCTTGTTTGAATCGCTGGAGGGAATCTGAGTGGAATTTTCCATTGCCCCCCCCTCCCCCACTTCTTAGCTAAAACATCTGATTGCAGTGTCGAAGAGTTCACTACTGGTAGGAAGTCTTCTATTGGGATGACTATAATTCTAGACCCAAGGGTGGATGGCTAGTTAATTTCTTGTTAATGCTGTCAGACAATTTTACATGTAAAGTGAGGAATTCTAACAGGAAGATTAGGGAGAAGAGGAGACAAACGCTCGTCTCGTCAGTCATTCAGGTATCATGTTAAAAAAAGGTTCCCATCTATATATTTAGATGGATGTCACAGATTTTGTGGTATTCCAAGTGCCCGTACTGGCCGATATTATCTGGGATCTAATCCCAGGAAATAAAAATTGTAACTCAACTGACAGTTCACTGAATTGCTCTTTGCTTTATGATAATGCAGATTTACTGCTATATTTATCTACACAACATGTGACTGCACTCTATAAACCAACTCATTGCACACAATACTCCCAGAAATCTTGATGATGTAGGTGCTAAGTATAGAATTATTTTCACAATGCAGCACAGGCTAAATGTAGCCGTGATAAAGAGGACAACCCTCCGCTAATTGTCACATTACACAAATGGAATCCTGCACTCTTCCTTGCCAACACATTCCAGGGGACCTGGGTTCAAATCCCACCATGGCAGATGGTGAAATTTGAGTTCAATAAAAAATGTCTTATGATGACCATGGAACCATTGTCATTAAAAAAACACCATCTGGTTCACTAATGTCCTTGAGAGAAGGAAATCTGCTGTTGGCCTACATGTGATTGTAGACTCTCAGCAATGTGGTAGACTCTTAAATGCCCTCGGAACAGGGGCCATAAATGCTGGCCTAGCCAACGACACCCCCATCCCATGAACGAATTAAAAAAAAAGTCACCATCCCAAAAGTGGCTAACTTGATCATTGCTGCATGCATATTGGCTGCATTTCCTGACTGCTGCCAGCCTTCCATGATTAAGCATCATCTGGTGTTTGCTGCAGAGGAAGACAATGAGCTGAGAAGATGCAGGATTTGTTGGCCTCTGTTTTCTTTGGGCCCTCTTTACCAGCCTAGCTTTTCATTTCTGCCCGCCCCTCTCCAAACAGGCATCCTCCAGTGGTCATGGCCATTGGTGACTGTCTCTCAGTTATCAGTGTCAATATCTACCATCTTCATGCAAGTGTCCTTGTAGCAGAGGTATGGACACCCAGGAGGTCATGACCCAGTGGTCAATTCACTGTGCAGTAGGTCTTTAGGTATACGGCTGCCATCCATCTGATGAATGTGACTGAGCCAGCGCAGATGTTCTTGGTTTAGCAATGAATGTAAATTGACAGAATTAGCACACTCCAGGACCTTGGGAGTTGGTGACCTTGTCCTGCCTAGAGATGCCAAGGATAGAACTGAGACAGTGAAGGTGGAAACTTTTCAGTCTTTTCCAATGCTGTCCTGGCCCCACTCGAGAGCGCACTGAGGATGCAGGCTTGGCAGAATTACAGTTTGGTGTTCTCAGTCAAGTTGCCCTTGTTTCACACTCTCTCACTTAGCTTGGACATAACAGCTGCAGCTTTAGCGATGTGTGTGTTGATTTCAGCATCAAGTGACAGATTGCTGATGATTGTGAAACTATCAAAAACCTACAGCGTCACATTGTCAATGCTAAAAGATGGCACTGTGGCAACCTTCTGTGCGGTATTTGTTGTCTTGAGGCTGATGGTTAAACCAAACTCTTTACAGGCATAAGAGAATCTGCCCATTTTCAGCTGAAAGTGTTCCTTGGTATCATCAGCATAGAGTAACTCTCTGTTGAGGGTGCACCTTTGTCTTGGATCTCAGGTGAGCAAAGCTGAACAGCTTTCCATCAGTTCTGGTATGCAAGTTAACGCCCTCCAGATAAACTGAAGGCATATGACAACAGCAAAAAGAAGAACCCACCAGAGTGTTGGTGCCAGAACACAACCCTGATTGACCCCACTGCGAATCACAAAGGGTTTTGCTGTTGCCCAGTCATAGCTGACCTTACCCATCATATTGTCATGGAAAGAGGAGATCGCATTGAGCAGCTTTGGGTGGGGCAGCCAATTTTCTCTAGCAGTTTAAATAGGTCAAATGCCTTGGTGAGATCGATGAAGGCAATACATTGTGGTCTCCTTTGTTCATGACATTTCTCTTGCAGCTGCCGCACTGAGATGATGTCAATTATAGACCTTCCAGTTCTGAAACAATTCTGGGATTCAGGATATATGCATTCAGCCAGGATCACAGTCTGACAAGGACAGATACAATACTTCTCAAAAGGACAATACATTTCCCATGATGCTCAGCATGGAAGATGCCTCAATAGTTGTTGCAATCGCTGTGGTCACCTGTGTCCTTATACAGGGTCACAAACTTTGCATCACGCATATCTTGGGGCACTGCCCCCTCCCTCCCTCCAGTGGAGACAGAGAAGTTCATCCAGATGCTGCAGGAGTGTTGGTTTCCTGTGCTTGATGAGCTCAGGTGGTATAGCATCAGCAACTTGAGCTTTTCCCATGACAAGCAAGTCAATAGCTTTGCTAAGCTCTTCTATGGAAAGCTCCTGTTCAATCAAGTCAAGGAACTGTTGGTTCTTATCTGGGTAAGCAGTATGGGTGACATTGATATGAGGACAGCATTTCTGCTTTGAATGAAAAAACTTAAAGGCATGCATCCTAACTGCTTCATACTATGGAGTGATCGGTATTACAGGCAGTGCTGTGGCAGTTGCATGTTGAGAATATCCAGAACAAAAGGATATATGGTGAGAAGGGAAAGTCCGAGAGATCCAACATTAGGCTGACCATCTTGAAGCTTTTGTGAAGTGACCAGGACCACCTATAGACCAAGGTCAAATGGACAACCTCTCCCTCGTTCACAGGATGGTATTTCCCTTCTTAAAGATTACAATGCCATCCATCAATGTTGAAAAGAACATTTTGAACAACTGAACTGTGAATCCATGGTGGCAGCTGAACTCTCCAGGCTATCCCCCTGTACCATGGTAGAATCCATGGATGGACCACCATTGATGGGAGAGCTGCAGCAAGCAAAGAAATGGATGAAAAACAGCAAAGCCTGTGACCTCGATGGTGTTCCAGCTGAGGTCTTCAAAGCTGGTGGGCTTTTGCTCACATCAGGACTCTGTGCAGTCATCCTATGGATTTGGGAGGAGAAAGAACCTCCATCAACACCACCCCACCCCACTCAACTTCAGGAATGTGACAATTGTAATTACCTTCCAGAAGGGAGTTAAATCATGCCGTGGAAACTATCGAGGTATTTCCCTCTTGTTCATGGCAAGAAAAATCATGACATGCATTCTCCCGAATTGTCTACTAAATATGGCTGAAGAAACCCTCCAAAAGAGAGAGTGTGGCTTTACACCTTCCAGAGGAATATCCGGCATGGTCTTCATTGCCAGACAAATCTAAGAAAAATGTCAAAAACAACACCAGGAACTTTTCGGGCAGGACTTCCCGGTCGGCGTGCAGGGAGCGGGGCTTGCTCACTGACGCGTAAAATGACGCAGGATGATGTCGGGCGGAACTCCCGACGTCACCCTGCCTCATTTCCATTTTCAGGTCAGCTGGGATGCAGCAGAATTAGCTGTGCGCCCGTCAACCTGTCAATGGCCTATTGAGGCCATTGGATAAAGTAATTGCACGAGTTAAAGGACCTGCCTGTCCAACCTTAAGTTGGGTGGGCAGGCTGGAAGCCCTGGAGGGCTTCAGAAAAAGCATGAAACCTCATCCACGGGTGGGATGCGGTTTCATGTGGGTTTTTAAAAATTTAATAAAAGTTTAATTAAAAGTGATGGACATGTCCCAACTCATCACATGAGGGGACATGTCAGGGAAATTTTATTTTTCTATTTTTAACATTTTTGAATTTGGCGTCAATCTCCCTGAGGCAGCACTTAGCCTCTGGGAGGTGAGTGCGATCTTTCATGCACATGCGCAAAATCAGCTTAGGGAATCCCCCTGCCCGCACAGGGAACGCACAGCGCTTCCATGCGGACATCACGCTGGATGGGCCTTAATTGGCCTGCCCATGTAAAATGGCGGCCCGCCCCCAATTGGGGGCGCTGATTGGAGGCGCACCTGCATGCGCCCGCTCCTGAACTTCCCCCACCCTGATGGGGGGATAATTCTGTCCTTCACTGCATTCATCGACTCGACCAAAGCATTTTACTCATTAAATTGTAAGGCTCTGTGGATTGTACTCCAGAGATTATATGCCCAAGAAACTTCATCACAATCCTGCAATTGCTTCATGAGGATATGACTGCAACTGTCTTGAGTGGGAGATCTGAAACAGATGCCTTCAAAATTGGGACTGGGGTCAAGCAAGGCTGTGTGATAGCCCCCATACTATTTACAATCTACCTGACAGTGGCTATCCACATCATCAAAGATCAACTCTCGTCTGGTGTGAATATTAAATATCACATGGATGGAAAATTCTTTAATCTCTGTTGCCTCCATACCTAAACTAAACTGACCATCACTGACAGACATGATGATCTAGTTTACAGGTGATGGCAGTGTCATTGCCCATTCTGCCCCAGATTTGCAAGCTACTCTTGATCTCTTCAATTCTGCATACAAAAGACTCAGCGTGACACATTGACCAGCGACACCAGTCCAGTTGTCCTTGAAATAAGACTGATCTGAGGCCTGTAGATGAAGCATGGTGGTGGGCAGGGATAGGTCATAGTAGATTAGTATGTCAATTGAGAGCAGCATGGCATTGTTGCAACCAAATGATGGCTCTTGGCACATTCTCTAGCACCACGGCTGATCTTTCTTGAGAAGGTGCCACAGACGAGGTGTTCTGTGACCATCACTGACAGACATGATGATCTACAGTTTACAGGTGACGGCAGTGTCATTGCCCACTCTGATTGGGTAAAAATTTTGCCAACTGGCTCACCATAGCCAGGAGTCTCTGGAGGTCCAGAATCGAGGAAAGGGTTGGGAGCTTGCTGATATCTTTTGGTTTCTGTGGGTCCACCTTGATGCCATTGCTCCTGGCGATGTGTCCTAAGAACTGAATAGAGGACTTGGAAAATTTGCATTTTTCAATCATTGTCAGCCCTGCTTCTTTCAAGCTTTCCAGGATCACTGTAAGCCCTATGTCATATTCTTCCATTGTCACGCCGTGGATCAAAGCATTGTCCATTGACATCCTCTAGGCCTTGCAAGATGGCCTTAATCTTGCATTGAAAGATTTCCTGTCCGTTGGCGATTCGGAATGGTAAGTGGCTGAAGCAGAATCTGCCAAAGGGGGTGATGAATGTGGTCAGGAAACTCGACTTTCCATCTAGTGGAAGTTGCCAAAAGCCCGATGTTATCAAGCTATGAAAACACGGAGTTTACAGAGTTTGGTCAGGCTGTCAACCACTGAGATCATTGGGTGGACTTCTCTCTTTATTGAGCTGTGTCAAGTCGACGCATGTACAGATGAACCCATTCAATTTTGGGACTGGGACCATCCCAGAACACCGTTCAGTTAGCTGAGTGATGGGGAGATGACACCCATTTTTGCCATTTCATCCAGCGCTTGCTTTATGAGTGGATGGGGTATTTTCCATGGCATGAACAGGCACATGGGCTTAGCATCTTCCCTCAGTGTAATCCTGTATGTAGTTTTCAGTCACCCCCTAAACCAGTAAAGAGTTTCAGGAAGTCCTTTTTAAATTTTGAACCAGGCTCTTGCTGGTTGACCTCAATTTTCTGTATGAGGTTGAGGTTGACACAAGTTTTTTGGCTTAAAAGGGAACATTCTTGGTTGTGGATGCGAACACGGTGTCTCGTATTCTTTTTGTTTTTGAGTGTCACCTGCAGAGTATCTTTAACTGGGAGTTTGATGTCACCTGGTCCGAACTGGGTTGTGGGTTGCATCAGCTGTTGGGTCACCAGCCATGGCTCCTCGTCCGAGAGGACCATAACACTGGCTCCATGTCCAATTTAAAGTTTGCGAGATGACCATTAATCGAGATGTCCATGTTCCAGAATGAAAATCCTTGATCTTTGGCCTAACCCAAGAAGCATAGCTGTGTTTTCTCTTAGTGTGGTACCATGACCTCATGAATCATCTTGGGATCATCTGTGCGTCTGGTTGTTTTAGCTTTGCATAGCTTTCCAAAGTATCCTATGTGGTTGCAATTAAAACATTGTGCTAAGACTGCTGGACATTCATCTTGTGGAGGCGTTTGGTTCCACAGTTCTGGCATGGTTACCCTACCCTCCAGTGGTCAGTTAGGGTATTTCTTTCCTTAGTCGGGAGTCTCCCTGCTCCTCTGCTGCTTTACCAGCTGGACAGTGGAGTGGTGGGGGGGTTTCCCTGTACCATGGTTTTTTTTCACCCCACAAGATGGATCTGTGCTGTAAACGGATTTCAGATTGCCTGACAATTTGAATGGCTTCAAATCTTCCCTAGCTTGAAGCACGTCTGAGGGTGCATCATCAGCCACTCTGACAACAATTAGCTCTAATTTCAGGGCGCTGTAACTCTTTTGAGTACAAACCCATTTCCATCTGTTTCAGATGAAGTTACATTGTTTCATAGTTTGCCATTGTGAGATTTGAACCCAGTATCATAACCACTTGGCTATTTAGGCCAAGCTTCAGGGTGCTGTAGTTGCAGCCATTGTGTACAGCTCATTAATGAAGAGTTAACAGGTTCTCCTGGCTGTTGGACACATTTGTTAAACTTTGCTCTTACAAGGATCTTGTTACCTCTCAAATTAAAGTATGTATCAAATGATTTTAAAACTTCATCAAATTTTGCTGCGGGTTCATTGATTGCTTGTCTAGCTTTATATTAGTTATTATACTTACCAAATAAAGCAGTGTGTTAACCTGTTCAGCTCCTGTCTTTTTATCTAGACCTGAAGAAATCATGTATCTAAGGAATCTCTTTCCCAAATTCCCCAGTTTTGTGATTGGCCTGGGCCTTGGATGAGTCCAAACTGGTCTGGTAAGGTAGATTTCCGATTCATGTTCAATAAATTTTAAATGCTGTTAGGAAATCCAAGATGGTGTTATCGTACTCGCAGGTTTTGGTGGCCTGGTGCAGTAATGGCGTTTGCGATTTATTTGGTTTAAGTTTTCAGCACAGACTCCACTCCCTAGATCGACCTGAGTCGTGCCACCCCCCTCCCCAAGTATCTCAGTACTTTCGGGTTGAAGTTGTCAATTCCAGGCTTTTGCTGAGGTTCTTAACTGATTGTTTTTAGTTAATTACACATATATATTTTTCAATCCCAGCGAGCTCCATTGCCATGTGTTCAGGTGCCAACCCGTGACTCGGGCTGTATCTGGTATGTTCTAAAATGGCAATTCTGACAGCTGCTAATTTAAACTTGTCCTGCCCAAGAACTTAAGTTTTTAGCTCACCCTGTGATAGGTCTTCTGATTCTGCATTCTTTGGGTATTGAAGCTGGACTAATACAGGATTCAACTGCGTTTTCTGCTGCTGTGTCGAGTTTTATTTATGCCTTCTGCTTCCAATCCTGCCTTGAAGCTTTTCTCTGGCGATCTCCTTCTGTGCCTTCACTTCTGGTGCTTTTCGCCAGGTCAGAATGTTTCTGTTTTTTTCAGTCTTCCAGGTTTTAAATTCCTTCTTCAGCTCTTGTTCCGGGCTGTTCCAATTGCTGTCAGCATCTTGTAAGATGTGTGTAGTTCGGTAGGTCTCACAAAGAGGTTCAGAATCTTGTATAGCTTAACAGTAAGTGTTTATTAACAACTCATAACTATGTACATTTATACAGTATAAGGTTAGGAGCTAGGAGTTGCCTCCATGCTTGCCTCCACACACATCTCTGTCCAATGCAAGACTGCCCTTTGGACTTGGGTAATGTGTTCTTTTACATCACAGTATGGGTGGTACTGTGCCCAGTCCCACATTAACCAGCTCTGAAGGAAAGTCATACAGACACGAGGCGTTGACTCTGTTCCTCTCTCCACAGACGCTGCCAGACCTGCTGAGTTTTTCCGGCATTTTCTGTTTTTATTTCTGATTTTCAGCATCTGCAGTATTTTGCCTTTATCCTTATACTACATTTTTGATAACAGAGACCTCCAGGTGTTGTTGTGCTCAACAAAAGTCCTTGTATACAGAGCAGTTGTTGTCACCACACTCCTGTACAGGAGTGAGACCTGGACAGTGTATCAGTAACACATAAGAACACTAGACATATTTAATCAACACTGCCCTGCCATGTCCTCCAGATTTAATGGGAGGAACGAACAAATACTAGTATCCTTCTTGAATCGAACTCCACAAGCATTCATGCAAAACTTTTGCCAAATTTACTATGATGGACTGGACTGGACACTATGTCCGGATTGCCGAAAAGCATCTCTTCCGCCAATTCCTGTCTTCTCAACTTTCAAATGGCCAACGTTCCATTGGAGGATAAAGAAAACAGAACAAAGACACTCTGAAGCTCTCCTTGAAGCACGACAGCATTGACGTTAATGACTGAGAGGAGCTTGCTACCAATAGTTCAGGAAGGCAATAACTTGTCCATAAAGCCGTATTACATTGCATCCAAACATCTTAATGATGAGGCAGAGCGGAGCGGCAACCGAAAAGGAAAGAAAAGGAAGCAAATACTGCAATCTGGATCCCAGTACCACATGGGATGTCCTGCCCCATGTGTTCAAAGATCTGTGGATTGAGAATTGGCCTGTTCAGCCACATGACAGAAACCCATGACCCTGAATAGACCTCGAATTGAGGAACAGCTGATGACAATGTCGTCTGGTGATGATCAGGTCCAGCTGGTGCCAATGCCCTGATCTTGGATGTCTCCAGGACACTTTCTGACTCAGTTTCTTCTGAAAGGTGTTAGTTACACAAAGCTCGTGGTAGCAGCAAAGCTCAGGTAGGCTCTACCTGTTCTCATTTATCTTACGCCTTGATGTCCGAGGGAGGAGGGCTATGCCTCACAGGCTGCACCCACTCTTGTGTTGAAATCATCCAGTAAATAAACAATATTCCAACTTGGGTATTCTGCTGATAGCAGGTCTTTTGCCTCTCTGGTGGAGCACAATGCTGGAGCGTAGATACTCATGAAGTTAACTGGTCCTGTTTGAGTTGAGAAATAAATGGAGAGAACACATTCCAAAGTTTTTGAGTGGTGTGGGGTAGGGACTGCACGTGGGGCAAGTTCTATCATTGAGAGTAGCGAGTTACTTACGGAGAAGCCTATACCTTGCTCATGTTTTTCCACTGAACTTCCCCTGCCAGATGATCTACTCTCAGCAAGCCTCATCTTTTGTAGGGATGTTTTGTCAATGTTACACTTATCAAGTTTCATGTTGATCACAGCTGGCACATGTCATTGACCAGCTGAAAGTTGTATGTCAATCCCATGCACATGGTCTTGATGTTTCATTTGCCATTTGAAGACTTGGCATCCTTTCTTTTCATTTGTTTGCTTGGTGCAATGGATTTGGTCTACTTGTTGGGCAGAGGCTCAGAGCTCCAAGCATCCATTGAAACAGATGGACTGTGGTGGGTCAGCACCTTATTAGTTGGGGGCTGCCTGACTTGAGGTGAGCAGTGGCTGTCCAGTGGGACATGTTGGTCTCTCCCACTATCAGGGGCAGCCTGTAAAACCCATTCCCTACACCAATTGAGTTTGGTTTATCACTAGTAACTGCTGCTGCCCATGTTAAGTTCATGCTCTGCAGCAAAGCTGGAGTGTCCTCTCCAGTTCACAAGCCTGGGCAAAATTAATGGAGACCCTGGGCTGCCCTGTCATCAAGGTCCTTCTCTTGACCTCCCTGGTTGGGTCCAAAGGAATGCAGGGCAGTACATTTGGCACCATCCTGTTTGCAGGAGTTGCCTGAAAGATGACATATTTAGACATCAATCTGCCTTTGGACTCGACTCCAAATTTTTTTGTCAGGGTTTGCTCCCTTAGACCAACTCTCCTGAGGTGTCCACAAGGCAGTGGAATTATTTACCCATAGCAGGGAGTTTGGTTCATGAGTGCCAGGGTGTGTCCACATGCCAGTAGCAAACTGCATAGCTGGGATGTCAAATTTCCTCCAAGTTCCTAAGAAGCTTTATCCTGGGACCATGAGAGAACCAGTTTGTTTATGTTGTCATGAGGTTCTCCTTTTCGCATTGCTGTTAACCAGTGGTGTAGGTTGAAAATGAGAAGCAAACTAGCACATAATGAGAGAAGTGTCACAGGGATCAGTGCTGGGGCCTCAACTACTTACAATTTATATCAATATCTTGGATGAAGGGACTGAATGTATGGTTGCTAAATTTGCTGATGATACAAAGATAGAAAGGCAAGTAAGTTGTGAAGAGGACATAAGGAGTCTGCAAAGGGACATAAATAGACTAAGCAAACAGGCAAAGATTTGGCAGATGGGTCTTAACGTGAACCTGTCCACTACGGAGGTGGAATAAAATATTATTATTTAAATGGAGAGAGATTGCAGAATTTTAAGTACAGAGGGAGCTGGACGTCCTATTACATGAATCAGGAAAAGTTAGTATGCAGGTACAGCAAATGATTAGGAAGGCAAATAGAATTTCGAGTAGGGATGTTTCACTACAGTTCTACAGGGCATTTGCAAGACCGCATCTAGAGTACTATGTACAGTTTTGGTCTCCTTAGGTTATAAATATGTTAGAAACAGTTCAGAGCAGGTTCACTTGGCAGATTCCACTTACCCTATACATTTACATTCTCCCTAGCCTGTCAAGGATCTTTAAGCTTGCTTGCTTTATGGCAGCTAATGCTGTACAAACGAGCATGGCTTCCTTCACTTTGATGCTAGTTGCACTCGATGCTTTTTTAAAAAAATTCATTTGTGGGTTGTTGCCAGCTAGGCCTGCATTTATTGCCCATCCCTGATTGCCCTTGTTCAGAGGGAATTTAAGAGTCAACCTCATTACAAGGGTCTGGAGTCACACGTAGGCCAGACTAGGTAAGGGTGGCAGATTTCCTTCCTTAAAGGGCATTAGTGAACCAGATGGGTTTTTACAACAATCAGCAATGGTTTCGTGATCATCATCAGACTTTTAATTCCAGATTTTTATTGAATTCAAATTCCACCATCAGCTGTGGTGGGATTCAAACCTGGGTCCCTAGAGCATTACCCTGGGTCTCTGGATTACCAGTCCAGTAACAATACCACTATGCCACCACCTCTCCTAGGCCCTGGGGACGCACTGCACGACTCCAATCTCGCCTGGCCTGCACCAGAATGTCGGGTGAGACAGGATGTCAGGTAAGAAACTGGGATCGTAAGAAACTGGGATCGGAGTGGCAATCCGACCCTGATTGCTACTCCGAGAAAGCTAAGGCCCATAAAATCCTGAGGGGACTTGACAGGGTGGATGCTGAAAGGTTTCCCCTTGAGACGAGAGACTAAAGCAGTTTAAAAATAAAGGGTGCCCATTTAAGATGGTGATGAGAAGAGATTTCTTCTGAGGGTCGTAAATCTTTGGAATTATCTGCCCCGAAGTGCGAAGAAGGCAGGGTCAGTGAATATTTTTAGGGCAGAGGTAGATAGATTATTGACGAACAAGGAAGTCAAAGGTCATCAGGTTGGGGGGAATGTGGAGTTGAGGCTATAATCAAATCAGCCGTGATCTTATTAAATGGCAGAGCAGGCTCAAGGGGCCAAATGCCCTACTCCATATGTTTGTATGTATGTTCATGTTAGCTTTGCTTTTACAGACAAAGACGATGATAAGAAGGCAACTCACCACCACCTTCTCACGGGCAATTAGGGATGGGCAATAAATGCTGGCCTAGCCAGCAATGCCCACATCCTGTAAATGAAGAATTAAAAACCCTTCATCATTTCTACAAAGAGTCTAACTTCAATGCACATGCAATCACGCAATCCTAGACTCAAGGAAGGAGCAGTTGTAATGTTGTTGCGAAACTTGAATCCTTAACAAGGACATTGCCACGAAACTAGATTGGTTGTAAGTAAGGAAGCTGTTTCCTATGATAGATGCTGAAATTATAACAGACAGATCTGAAGAAAATATGTTTATTCCCCAACTAATACTGAGCCTATCAGATATAAACCTGCTTTTCAAATCAAGAGAAAACAGTTTCCAACTGGACTTTCACATTCTATGACGATAAACAAATCACAGGGCCAGACTCCTGACAAACTTTATATTTATGTTTCTAGGCCTTTTTTAAAAAAACACATTAACAGCTTTATGTAGCTTTTCCCAAAGAAAGTAGTTTTGGTTCTCTTTAAAGTCTTTGATGAAACAGCAACTAGAAAATCTGTATTTAAAGAAGTACTGTTGCAATAAAGATGCTGCTTGACCCGCAAATGTTTTGCAGGTCTCTGCAGCACATAATTAGAAGCAATTGGTTTCTGGCCCTATGGCACATTTATGCCTTCCTATCAGGGTCACTTCATACTGCAATGACACTGAAGCCAGTTGCACTGCCCCAAATACTGTTGCAGAACCTTGAAACTTTCTGGTCTGAATAGCTCTGTACACATTTACTGGACCCAGGCTGTGGTACTGAAATAACAGCGAGTTTAATGGTGCACACTATTACTAACGTGTGAATTGTCTAGCAATATGTGGCAAGGAAGACGGAAAGCCTGTAACTGGCAAATGGCCACAAGTTACAATTTGTGCCACTCTGCCATTCATCTTCTGGAAACAGTAGTTTACCCTCAATTTGTGTTTCGTGAAGTTGCTGCACTTCCACATTTAATTAACAAACTCACTGTATAAGCATGTTTTTAATTAGAAGGTTTATGTTCATGCAATGTCTCCAAACCTCCAACATGGTAAATTACTACACATTTTTTCCATATCAACAGGAGTAAACTATTTAGCCTCCCATGCATGTTCTGCCATTCACTGAGATCATGGTTGATAGGTGAGTACATGGAGTTAGGTCACCTTTGTGCCAAATCATTTTTGGTTAACAAAAATCTATCAGTCTCAGAGACAGCATCAATTGCCAGTTGCTGAAGAGTTCCAAACTTCCCTTGTAGAAGTGCTCCCTAATTTCACTCCCGGAAGGTTTGGCTCTAATTTTTAGACTATGTCCCCCAAGTCCTAGACTCCCAAACTAGTTGAAATGGTTTCTCTCTATCTACTTTACCATATTCTAAAAACAAAAGTCACTTCATAACCATCTAAATTCCAGGGTACACAACTCCAGTTTGCTTAACCTCTCCTTGTAATTTAGCGCTTGGAGTCCAATTAATCTGCACTCCTTCCAAAGTCAAAATATCCCCCCCCCCCCACCCAGGTGTGGTGCCTAGAGCTGTTCACCATATCGACAGGTGTGATTGATCCAGGGCTCCGTATAACTGAGGAATGACTTCTCACCCCTTGTATTCCAGTCCTCTAAACATAAACTCCAGCATTTCATGAGCCATTTTGATTATAATGATCTAGGTACCTAGACCACCACCCACCCCAAGTCTCTTTGGGCCTCCCATTTCTAGTTTTTCCACCATTTAGAAAGTACTCTGTTCTACCTTCTGCAGTGGTGGGGAAGAGACAGACACAGAGAGAGAGAGACTCAGAGAAAGAAAAGGGAGCGTCAATGGATCAGTAATTATACTGAGAAACTGCTGTGGAAACAACTCCTATCTTACAATTTGTCACATACGGAAATTGAAACTTTAATACTATTTCAACATCAGATGCTCAGGAGTCACCTCATCTGGGCTACTGTTGAATATTAAAGTGTTCTGAGTCCATACTGGCACAGGGCTGATGTTGTCAAAAGTATTTTACCAATTTAGTCTACAAACAGGAAGGGGCAATGCACAACAAATCTTATCACCACTGGTTGGAAATGTGATAGCAAAAAGAACAGATCACCTGCCCAAAAGAAAAGATCTTTTTCAAACATTTTATGATAAGGTCTCATTAGCACAGTGAGTTTACCTAATGATTAGCTGACCTGTTTGGATTTGATCCTTTGTACTGGATTTCTGCTACGTTAGCCAATGTTAACCAGGACAGCAGTACAGGCCTCTGCATTGCTGGATTATTCAGGGGTGGGGGAAGAAAGAACATCATGGTACAGTACTTCTGATTTAAAAAAGCAATTCAGCATACCCGTGTGGATGGCACATGACATGAGATGGTGGTGTGATGTAGTCACATTGCTGTCCAGGTTCAGTCATTATTTTCATTTGATCAATCAGCAGTTGAGAAAACAAGTCACCCCCACCCCCAATCAATCCATTACTACTTTGTGGATAGGATGAAAAAATGGGGGAAGGAGGGAGGAAAAAAATGAGACAAGCACCCATTTACAAAAAGATTTAAAAACATACAAATGCTGGAAAGAACCAATAACAGAAAATACAAAGATCATCAGTTCCTGGCAACAGGAGAGATGTTCTAGTAGCCCATTGGTAGTACAGATCTTGAGTATTACTGAAAAATGAGCAATACTATCAAAGTTTTTAATCTTGCACCCAGGATAACTCGCAAAAATTTTCCAATTGTAATGGGGGGGGCGGTGGTGGTGGGATCAACAATTTATACTGAGAGAAGGCAGTGCCAATTGGTTGGCATGTGGTCTGATTGGTGGAGGCATTGCCATGGCGACTGCAGCATGAAACAGCTAACTGCCCAGCTTTGATCAAGTCCAACCCTGGCACGTAGACTCTGATTGCCTTGAGGAATGAACCATGGAATGACTGTTCCATGAGCTTTTGTTTAGTTGAAAAAGGGAGTGCAGCTTAATTTACCAGAATGATACCTGGACTCCAAGGGCGAGGTTATGGATACGTTCCTTTTGTCTGCAAAGGGCAGGACACGTGTGTGAATATATGTGGCTTCTTGCATGCATACGTGAGCCACACTCCAATCCCAACTGACGATTTTAAATTGCTTTTCAGTGTAATTCCTAGCACAATCAGGATTGTTTATTTGAGCAACAGATGAAGGTAGCTGTTGCACACTGTTACTATGCAATAGCAACACAAGTGGTATTCCCCACGAACATAGTGCTGCTGTCAAGCCAAAAAGATATTCCGACTATCACACAATGTGGTATATGAATTTCAGTGCCGGTGTGATGCCCAGGTATGTAGCCCACACATCCCAACAATTGTATCAAACAGCATGTCCCTTCAGCTTTTTGCAACAGGCAAAGCACAGACCCAACCAGCCCTTGCTTGCAAAACTCAAAACTTAGTGCCTAACATTAGATGTGATTCTGCGATTGGACAACACCTAAGAAATCCTGATTGAGCCAAGAATTGCACTGAAAACCAGTATAAGATTGTCCGTTGGGCTCGCAGTGTGGCTCACTTACTCATACTGGAAGCCACATATATTCACACACAGGGTCCTGCCCTTTGCAGCCAAATGGGGCATGTCCACACATTGTGCCTTTTTCAACTACACAAAAGCTCAGGGAATGGTTAATTCCCTGGTGTGTTGCCCAGGGTAATGCTTTGACCAGAGGCAACCTGCCCGGTTTGAATTTGAACAAATCTGAGCAGTTAACTGTTTCATGCTGCTTTCTCCATGGTAATGCCTCCTAGAATCCACTTGCCAACCAATCAACACCCTCTTCTCATGCAGTATAAATTGTTGTTCCCTAGTTACAGTTGGGAAATTGTGAACTGTCTTGATGAGTGCAAGACAAAAGCTTTGATAGCAGGTCTCTTTTTTTCAGCAATACTCAGAATGGCCCGGTGTTGCAGGGTAGTGACCCATTCATCAGAATGTTCCGATTAAGACTGAAATATACTACTTTTCAGCACTGAGGAACCTGCATTTCTAGAGTTTCTTGTTTTTATCTCCACTTTAAGACCACTTTGAGTGTGCTGCTGCTTTTTAAGTAGGCCTCAGAGCTTGCTGAGGTGGTGTGGTGGAGTAGGAAGGAGGGAAAAGAGTCATTTTACATTTTGTTATCTATTTATGTAGCTTACACAAAGTGGACATTTCCCATCAGGTTCAGTGTTTTAAAGGGGCAAAATGCCAAATGCTGGCCGACCATCATCCACCAACCACTTCAGCCAGTGTAAAATATTACTGCTGCATTAAGCAGAAGGATATTGGAGGTACCATACTGCCATAGATTTATCCATGCCGGGGGGAAAAGGTTTACTTGTCCCAAGTAAGAAATGTATAATGCAGATGATCAGAACATTGAGCTGTCGAACACGAACTGATTACAGAAAGGTCTCTCTTCTACCAAAACGTCAGTTCTCTGCTTCCATAAATTTGGGTGTTAATCCACAGCACAAAATTCAGTACAAGTTGGCAACAATACTTACACTTGCCACAATGTCAGTTCAGAATGTTGTCAGTATAAGGCATATAAATAAAAGCAGTACAAGGTTTACCAACTTGTGCTCACATTCCGAGGCAGTGGAAAGCTTATTCCCCAAATCTAGTATACTTCATCATTAATGAGGGAGGAAAATGCTTTTATAAACCCTCTGTTGAATGGTGGATCAACAACAGACAAGTTTATCTCAAATCGATGCAAACACCTCTGTGCCATTTAAATAAGTGTCAACTGGGAGCTTTATATCATGGCAATTCTTTAAAAATGCTCAAAGGATTTATAACCTTGTGGTACATTAATTAATGCTCCAAAGACAAATGGCAACGCCACCTTTAATTCTAGAGCGTGGTTGGTTTTCACTTTCACAAATTTCTGATATATTGGTTGATCTAAAGTCTGATGAGCTACTGATTATGTCCAGTAAATTCAATCTACATAGAACCATAAAAAGTTTACAGCACAGAAGGAGGCCACTTGGCACATCACATCTGCGCTGGCTGAAAGAACGAGCCACCCAGCCTAATCCCATTTTCCAGCATTTGGTCCGTAGCCCCGGAGGCTTGTGGGACTTCGGGTACATATCCAGACACATTTTAAATGACTTGAAAGCTTCTTTCTTTACTACCCTTTCAGGCGGAGAGTTCCAGACGACTACCACCCTCTGGGTGAAAATATTTTTCCGCATCTCCCCCCTCTAAACCTCCCACCAATCATTTTAAATCTATGCTCCCTAGTCACTGACCTCTCTGTTTAGGTAAATAGGCCCTTCCTACCCATTCTTTCCAGGCCCCTCACAATTCAATCAAATCTCCCTTCAGCCTCCTCTGCTCCAAGGAGAACAACCCCAGCCTATCCAATCTTTCCTCATAGCTGCAGTTTTCCAGTCCTGGCAACATCCTTGTAAATCTCCACTGTATACTCTCTTAATATAATTACATCCTTTCCGCAATTAGGTGACCAGAACTGCATGCAGTATTCAAAGTTGTGGCCCAACTAATGTTTTATATAGTTCCAGCATAACCTCCCTGCTCTTATAACCTACACCTCAACTAATAAATGAAAGGATTCCATATGCCTTCTTAACCACTTATCAGCCTGTCATGCTACCTTAGGGACCTATGGACATTCACTGCAAAGTGTCTCACTTCATCTACACCTCAGTATCCTCCCATTTATTGTGTAACCCTTTGCCGTGTTTGAGCTCTCCAAATACATCACCTCACACTTCGCCGGGTTGAATTCTATTTGCCACTTTTCTGCCCACCTGACCAGTCCATGGATATCTTCCTGCAGTCTACAGCTATCTGCCTCACTACTAACCATACAGCCAATTTTTGTGCTGTCTGCAAACTTCTTGATCATTCCCCCTACATTTACATCCAAGTCATTAATTTACACCATAAAAAGCAGGGGACCTACTGAGCCCTTCTGAAACTCACTGGAAACAGTCTTCGTCGCAAAAACACCCAACCCCCATAACCTTGAAGCACATCCAAAGCAGTTTTATATGTGCATGGATTTCTTGTGGGCCTGGTGCTTAAGAAAGGGCCACTTGTTTTCAATCACTAGTGGATAAATTAATAGGAGCATCAAAATATTGCACCCTCTTTCCATTCTTGAAGCTACATACCGATGTGGCTGCAAAGACAAAAAGCTTGGTCACCCCTGATATAGATAAGCTTGCTGCCTGATAATTTAGCACTACATTAGTAACTTGAAAGAGATCTTGGGATTCAGATACCTGTTCATGGCTCAAAGTCAACTGAACCCTGGTTCACTGCTGCCCTGCAAATCCTGTGCAAAATCTTTGTAACATCACCACCTATACATTTTATTTCCTCCCTATAGGACCCTTGGCCTCTACACCATAAGATTTCCCACCTATGACTGTGTACTGAATCTCAAAAAAAAGGTGTTTGTATTGCAACAGGACAAACAGAAAAAAACAAATTTGCCTTCTTTTAGCAGCAACACATTTGGTTTGCTCACTAACATGTTTATTTATAGTATGCAGTTCAAACCATTTAACACTTAAGAAATGCAACACTTTAACAAACCTATTTAATCTAATTTGGCAGATGCACACCTTAACAGAAGAGCAAAGTAAAAAAAAATCCAGAACATCGGAAAGAATACCGAAACTATCCAAGGGGCATAAGTCAACTGTTCCATTTTTTTTTGGGGGGGTGGGGGGGGGTGGTAGGTGGGTTGTGGGGCAGGTCAGAGGAGCTATGCATTTTCACCATGATGGCACATTCAAATTATGCAATAATGCACTTCAATGCAACTCACATCATTGTGCCCTTTTGCCATGTCAAAAGTTTTTACATAGACATTGGCCCCTTGAATGACCAACTAGTTTCAAAATATTATACTACATTTTGTCCACTGTGTAAACTATTCTTCCAAAAAAGAAAAATGAAATACCTGTATATGAAAATATTTATGGGAAATTGATGGGGGAAACAACAGGATACAGACAACCTCAATATACATTCCCCTTTACTTCGGCCAGTGGTTTCAGATTTGAATAGTATAACAGTAACGTTTGGGAATATTACATTTTGGTGCACAATGCTGCTTCCACTGCCCTATAAATATTGAATGTGTACTTTGCATATTGCTCAACGTATTCAAGTCTAAATGCTGACGATGGTGTAACATGTACAAAATGTTCAACATTTCAAATATTATTTAAGGCAGTAATTGAAATAATGCTAGCTCTGGGTGAACAAATTACCATTACTTTCTGGAGGTGGGCAGGGAAGGAAAAGAAAGAATTTAATTTCAAATGAGGAAAATGACTCAAGATTTGTAAGGGAGGTATAATTTTCACTGAACAGTGTAAAGATAATTGATCTGTCAACTCTTACCTTGTTTTACATTAAATACTAGTGGTGAAGGTCAGTCTTGGACAAGCACTTTATACAGAACTCCATGTGAAGTGAATTATTAAGAATTGGAAGTGTTTTTTTCAATACTGAATTGTGACATGGAGTGAGTTTTTATGGAGAGGGTACAGAGAGAGTGGGAGGGATACAGAAAGAGGGAGGAGCGAAAATGAGAGGGAGATGGAAATATGATGAGAATGAGTGCCACAAATGCTGATGTTGTCTATTACCAGCATAGCTGCACAGGGCAAACAGCTTTGCAACAATCAGAATCAAGTGACAATTCCACAGAACATACTTTTCCTTTAATGTCACATGATGTGTCTAAATATAAAATGCCTTTAAATTGATGTCAACTGAAGTGTTTCAGTGGCACTAAACATCACAGATTGTATTTGGCAAATGTTTCAAGAAACCTTTTAACTAGTTTGCTATGAAAACACATTAATCAAGAAGCAAAATGCTGCTCAGCATATCCTCCTGTTTTCCAGTACAAAAAGGTAAAATAATTCCTTTTTCAAGTAATTACCAAGAAAGCTAGTGTCAGCCACCATTAAATATATCAATAGCTCAGGGTATAGTGTTTCATATAAACTCTACCTTAAAGAGCACAAACCTCACCATTTGGACGTTAAGTGTTAACCAAGTCATTGTAACATCATTTAGCAATTCCAGCACCATTTCTTCTCATTCTTTATTGGATTGTCTAAGAATGTCCAAGATACACGGATTTATAAAGGTTTCAAAAAATTACTTTAAAATATAATTTGCATAACGTACCCAACAATCTTTGTCTGAAGTGTGCCACGTTTTATCAGAGACAAGTCTTCGCCCCATTGTACACAGAAAGTTCATCACTGCATTGCATAAATACCATTTCCACAACGCAAGTCAAGGAAAATAAATGCAATTTTTTTAAAAAAAAAATTGCATTGTAATCCTAAAGTATTAGTACAACCTGGACCCACAATCCGGGCCCCTCCAATCCTCTTTTTTGCCCCTTCAGAACTTCATGTTGCTTCCCATGAAACATTACCATGAGGAATGAAAACAAAATACTCAAAAAACATGCAGTAAATACTGACCAATGAGTCAGGATGGAAATGTCACCAAAATGAAGATTAGGAATCTTGGTGACATTGTGACTGTGCTCAAAATGTTCCCTTTTATTGCCAAATTAAGAAAAAGGTCTTCACATTGCAGCAACAGCATGGTTGCAGGGAAACTAGAACCAGATGAAGTGCATTATATGCCAAATCCTAATTTCAAAGCTTTCTCAGATTTAGTTCGGAACTCAAACCCCTGAACTCAAACTGTATCAGAGCATGGCTTTCACAAATTCTAACTCCCAACTCAATCTGATGTACATTTACTACAAAAGAAGTGAGAAAAAGTGGCAGCATCATGAAAAAAAGTATTGGGGATAAACCTGTTACTGACAAAATTAAAATCCCACTGATGAGCATTTGGGTGCTGCACCTTTCTCACTGGCCTTTAAAATTCAGCATTTCTGACTACATCGCGGCGACCTACAGGTTAAAAAACAAACAACGGAGTTATCGCACTTTAAATTCAGACACACGAACTACATTTTGTAAATGAATTCATTCTATGCTTTTAATGCGGTAATTTCAATTGGAAACTGACTTGCTACAGTTTCACTAATAAAGTAATAACCGAAAGATTAAATTAATTCATCTCAAGTGCTGCAAACTAGCACAGGAAATAAATGTGAAGATCACATTTTATAATACATGTGCGATAATGTTTCTGCATTGCAGCAATATTAATTGGCAAGACCCACCAAAAGCCATCAGTTAAATTTTGAAAATATACATGCTCAACTCTGAACATATACTTAGGATCCTGGTGGGAATTCTGTGCTGTAAAATTTTATGATTACAACTCAAAAGCCAGGTAATGCCTTGTTTGTGGAAATGTGCAGAATATGAAAGTAATTGAGAGGGTCATTTGCCTGTTTATCACCTGAAACATCTCAGTAGCTCTGCATATATTGAATTTTTTTATATAAATGTCAGGTCTGTGGTCTTTTACAGAGGATCAAGATCATGAGGATGGGCAAGAACTAGAACATGGATTGGAAAACTCAGTGCACAAGGGGAGATACTTCTAAAAATCTATGAGACCTTGTTCCTGCAGTCTCCACTGACCACAACTTGTCATATCATCAGTACTCTATTAGGTGGATACAAGAGCTCCATTTGTCCCAATCATACTGCATAGATCTCGCAAATTTTCTTAACACAGTACATCAAGGCTGCCAATGCTATTGTGTTGTGAAGTCTTTTCCTGTGAATATCATCTTTTCTAATCAGAACTACAGGCGTGGATGAAGTGAGTGTGTTCAGGGGTAACCGGGAGAGTTTGCAGGTGTCATATTCCACTTGGTACTTGCAGCAGGGGTCGAATTGCCATGAAATGCCATAGAGAGCTGCACAGGCCACACTGATTGCCCCAATAGGCAGGGTTACGTAACGAGCATATTCTGGAGCCAATGCCAATGGGGCTAACAGGCAGACTGATCCCGCAATGACAGATGTTTTATGCAAGCAATTCCCAACTGTGATCCAGCGTGCCGTCTCATCTCCAATTCGAGTTGGCTCGATAATAATATACTTGTACTGGGTCTCCAAGGCTTGCTCCAGCTCATATTCAAATTGCTCCTGTGCGTTCTCTCCATTGTAGATTTCACGGACAATATAGCAGTCTGTTGAATTCAGTGGCCCCCTACAGAAGGTACAAAGAAAAACATCAGAACCATGCAAGTTAGGAAATGCTGGAGATAAGATTTCTAACAATCATGGCGACTGGATTATCCCCAACTCCACAAGGCAAAAAGGCTCCAGGAGATCACTCTTACCCATGATGTGTCATGAGCAAACTTAATGGACTTCCATAATCTTCAGCCTTGGGAACTAAAGGATTAAAGCACAATCATACTTAGTGCAACCATCAGGAGCCATGACCCACCAGATGGCAACTCAGCTAGATGATGCTGTTGGTTTCTGCTCTAACAGTAGGCAGCAAGTTTGTGCCAAAGTCCTAAAGCTGCCCTAGGCCAAGACTGGGGAGAAGGAGGACAGAAGTTTTCAGGAAATGTACCAGGAACAGCACCATGGCTCAGGGCTGCCCTTCTAAACTGTGACATATAATCAAAAGGTTAAGTATTTTGTTGGACACAACAGAATGTCTATCATTCTCCATTTTCAACATTTTACCAATTCTATCCAATCATATTACTTTAAAAACTTCACATCTCTGCTGAACCTAGATTTCACTCAAAGTACTCCTGACAATGGAACATTCCTTTGTAGTGCACTAAATTAAATGCTCATAGAAACTAGGCCATTCGGCCCTTCGGACCTGTTCTGCCATTCATTATGATCATGGCTGATCATCCAACTCAACAGCCTGCTCCCGCTTTCTCCCCATACCCTTTGATCCCTTTCGCCCCAAAAGCTATATCTAATTCCTTCTTGAAAGCATACAATGTTTTGGTCTCAACTACTTTCTGTGGTAACAAATTCCACAGGCTCACCACTCTCTGGGTGAAGAAATTTCTCCTCATCTCAGTCCTAAATGGTCTACCCCATATCCTCAGACTGTGACCCGTGGTTCTGGACTCCCCCACCGTCGGGAACATCCTTCCTGCATTTATCCTGTCTAGTCCTGTTAGAATTTTATAGGTTTCTATGAGATCCTCCTTCATTCTTCTGAACTCCAGTGAATATAATGCTAATCGACTCAATCTCTCCTCATCTTCGAGTATGAGGCTTAATTTGATGACCTTTTAACCCAGAGGCAAGATTATACTACAACTCAGTCCAAGGGCCCAAAAAAATAATTCAGTGAAGCCAAAAATACCCAACACAAATTTACATTAACAATTTGACTTTGCCATATATTTTAATATTGACAAAATTGAGAAGAAATTGAATAGGCAACCAGCTGATAGGTGAAACCTGAGGACCACTGAAACCTTCTCTACAGCATTCAAGGGTTGCAAAGGCAGATTAAGTTGCAACAATTGATAGACAAGTAGAATCGATGGGGTACATTCATCTGTATGCTTATATAATATATAAATTCAATCCTATATTGTTATTCTTTTAGCTAAAGTATTTATCAATCATGGGTGAAAATGAATCTTATGGCTAGTGCAAATGACCAACAAATTGTATTCCATAGCAAACCTATGAGGGTACTGTCCAACTCTGAAGAGAGTGCTTTATCAAGCTGGCATCTCACCCAACTGGCTATGGGAAGGATCCATTTGCAAAGAGGTTGTAAAAGCTAGTGGAGTGCATTTTACAGAAAGACTGCCTTAATAAACAAGTTTGGGAGAACACAGTAGACTCCACACTGATCCACTTGAATAATAGCACAGCAACAGCATTGACTGTATTTATGCTAAATTCCCAGCATCTACTTTGGACAGAGAACGAATGTTGGAGATCACTGAAATCCAAAACAGAAACCAACAACTGGTTTTTGGAGCTGCCTTTCTGAGATATTAAGATTCTGTTGGATGTATACACCCTGGATGCTGCAATTGTAGTTTCTAATCAGGAGTGAACCCAAAACCATCAAGGAATTTTTGCCAATATCAGTGACTCCTCATAGTTTTTTTTAGGTGGTTAGGGCACACATATAAACTGCTTCAAGGTTTTGCAAAGTGCTAAGGAAGGAACGGGTTGGATTTCACTCTCATGGGGAACATGCAGGGCAGCTTACAAGAGCTCGATAATGATCAGGGACAACCGCACACCACATCCATTGAAAACTTTTTCAATCCAGCGACTCTCAACTTGCTTAATTAGCACATTCGTTTAGATAATATCACCAACTTTAACTTTAACACCTACGTGTTCTTTTGTACTATTGTTGTTGACATCTTTTGATGATCTGCTTCTATCACTGCGTGTTTGTCCCTACAACCACACCGTTTGTCCCTACAACCACACCCCCACTCCACTTCTCTCTCTCTCTCTCTCCACCCCTCCCACACACACCTTAAACCAGCTTATATTTCAACTCTTTCTTGGACTCGAACTCAAGTTCTGTCGAAGGGTCATGAGGACTCAAAACGTCAACTCTTTTCTTCTCCGCCGATGCTGCCAGACCTGCTGAGTTTTTCCAGGTAATTCTGTTTTTAGATTCTGAAAGGTGTTCTCTGGAAGTCCAGTCCAATGAGATCCCTACTTACATACTGGTCTGCTCCCTACAATGACTTGATGCCTCTACACAACACACACATTTTCCTACATTAAATGCGCTATATAAATGTCCCAAGGTGTTATCAAACAAAATCTGACACTGAGTTACACAGGGAGATGTTAGGACAGATTACCAAAAGTTTGATCAAAGTAGTATACTTTAGAAACACACTGAAATTGTATGACACAGGAGGCCATTCATCCATTGTACCAGACAGATCCCACTTTCCAGAGCAGTTTAAGGAGAGAGAGAGAAGTAGACAGACAATGAGGTTTAGGGAGGTGAAATCCAGAGCTGAGGGCAGCAGATGAAGGATCAGCTGCGAATTGTGGTGCGATTAAAATTGTGAATGTGCAAGAGGCTAGAATTGGAGCACAGATATCGAAGAGGTTATGGGGCTGGAAGTGGCTACAGTAAGAGAGAGGGATAAGGCCATGAATAGATTTGAAAACAAAGAAGAGAATTTTAAAATTGACTCCGGTCAAAATAAAAGCAGGAAACCTACCAGTGTGTTGTGCTGTCAAGCTAAGGAGTTTGAGTTAGCTATTAAGCATTTTTTGTTAAACCCCAGTAGAACCAGCTTCCATGCCCTCCCCCATAAAGCTTAGATTCTGGCAATCTTTACTTAAAATGCTCTAGACATAGATATGTGAGGTGTATCTTAAAGGAAGAGTGTGTATACTCCATAGTAGACAAACTCTTACTAGTATGGGTTTTTCAGCAGCTTTGGAGACAATGGTGGTGAAGGGTTTTTGGACATCAGATAACTGGCTGATCAAAAATGAGCAGCATTGCACTTATCTGATAAATTGTGCTTGCAGATAAATTGTTTGTACACAATTAAAAAATTTATTTACGATACAGCTGCTGCACCACATCACTCCCACAGAATCAATAGAATCCATCATAAGAAAATAAGAAATAGGAACAGGAGTAGACCATTCGGCCCCTCGAGCTTGCTCCGCCATTCAATAAGATCACGGCTGATCTTGTATTTCAATTTCCACATTCCCATCTAACCCCAATAACCTCAGATTCCCTTGCCCAACATAATTTTCCACATGGCAAGCTCCAGACCTAGATCACAGGTTACCTGGAGTATTATGACTGCCACATCACAAACATTGCCAAGCTCTTCAGAGGTTTGAGTCCTTAGGGGTTTCCAAAATCCTTTTCGTAAACTTTCTCTCCCTCACAATCTGCCCCAATAAATTTTCATGAAATTAATCTGATCTTAACTTCCCTTTTTTCCTTCAGCTTGTCAATTTTTGTCGTTCACTTCTATGAAAAGAACAAAATACTTTACCTCCCTCACAAAATGTGTGGCATCACCTAATCACTACTTGCAAAGACAACCTCTACTTTTTCACCAAGTTCTCTCATATAGAAAATAGTTCTTGGAAAATGATCCAACACCTCACACTTTTAAAATCTAAAATCAACCATTTAGCCATTAAACCAACTACATGAAAGGAAAATAAGATCAGTGCAGAATCAGAGTAGGACAAACTTCAGACACCCCATCACTGGCCAAACAGGATAAACAAAAACAGCAAATGGTGTGTAGCACAAGTACAATTAGAGAGGGTAAAAATGAAATATCTCAGTCACAGCTTGTCTTGTTATATTTTGTACAGATGTCTTCAAATTTAGGATATCAAAAGCTTACTGAAAAAATACAGAAAGCAGAACTATACCATGCTTGAGGAAATATTAACTATTTCCAAATGCTTGCTTATATGACAAGCAGTTACAAATTACACCTCAATTTCCAACTACTACTTCCCAAATTTGAATGG